>NC_092373.1:81047875-82506414 GCF_030028105.1 Mobula birostris
GTCAGTGGGTGTTTAATACAGTCTGTTGGCTGGTGATGAGATCAGGTTGCTTAATGCAGGTTCCAGGATCTTTCATGGGTCTGGTTTAAGGGTTGATCTCTTATTTATATTATTATGCCTTATACACTGTACCAAGAGATGCCACAGTTTAACTGCATGATGCGAGTTCAGTTGTTTCATTGTCCTTGTTCAATGTGTTATTGATGGAAGAAAACTTTGCATATGTCCCTTGAACATCAAAACATCTCACATTTTTAATCAAATTTCTCTCCTAAAGCATTGAGCATTGCTGAGTTTTGGATCCATTGGTATGGGAAGCTTTCTTGTTAAAGGTTATCATAACATGGCTTCCAACACTAAAGTTTTGAGGACTACTCCGGCTGAGCCAGAT
Organism: Mobula birostris; assembly: GCF_030028105.1. Classification (NCBI taxonomy): domain Eukaryota; kingdom Metazoa; phylum Chordata; class Chondrichthyes; order Myliobatiformes; family Myliobatidae; genus Mobula; species Mobula birostris. The sequence continues at coordinate 81,048,267 of NC_092373.1, forward strand.
GTTCCCTTGATGCAATAACCATTGCTCAATGGTCATCATCAGGGGTGGGGAATCCTAAACTCATAACCTCAGCCTTCAATCCTAAATCCCTTGTATAACTGCAAACCAGTAGCAGTCAACCCTGTGTCTTTCAATGACTAATGTCTTTGGTCACTAAGCTTAGATAGGCCAATTGTGTTATGGACCAATTGTGCCAAAGAGTCTGTTTCTGTGCTTTATAGCTGTATGACTCTATAATATGCTGAAGAATGCAAATGGTAATACATTCATTGAAAGTGTATTGAGTAAAAGAGGCCATTCAGCCCATTACATTCATTGATACTATCCCATTAGTCTCATACCCCTCTTCTTATTTCCCTAAGCAATTTATTTACTTTCAAGTATTCTTATCAACTTCTGTTCATTTTTAAAGTAAGCATAGATTTATTCATCCAGCTTTAGAACTGATATATTTTTTTACAGTAAATATAACTCTATTTTTAAAAATTTAATCTTCAGTCTCTTTATCGCTGCCCTTGCCCATATAAAAGACAATGGCTGTCTTTGGCTTGCTCTTCCAATGAGAATTTGTGGAGGAAAAGATCCATTTTTCTGTAGCAAGAACTTTCTTTGACCCCTGTCTCAGAAGACTGCCCAATCCCAGTAATGGGATTGTGAATCTTTGTACTTTCCATATTAACAATCTTCTTACATGCTGAGTTAGAGTTTAATCTCTGGGTAGATGTGCTGTGAACTTGCATCCACTTATTTCTACATTAGGACTGAGGAGGGTTCTTGCTGTAGGTAGAAATGACAGTCAATCCATCTACCTGCTGTAGAAGTGAAAGATGACTGGAGCAAAATATTCATAACAAATGATACTCTGACATTAGAGTAAATGCCTCATCTTGACTTGCTACAGCAGGCAAGTTCCAACCTGTTGAATTTTATGCCCCTTTGAGTGGGCTGCTGTCCATATCTAAAATGTTATTTCTTCACGCTGCAGCCTGCTTCCCTTTCTCTCTTTGCAACTCCAAAGTAACCAGCTCCCTAAACTGGTTATTGGATTCTGCTTGTTAAGACTCCCAACTCCAATTTGCATTTAAGGAGCATTATTACAGATTAGGAGTGTACCCATTGGGAGTGGGAGTCAGGCATTAGCCCCATTAATGATCTGTGCACATATGTGTACAGAATGTCTGATTTGATTGTCCTTACAAATGACATTATTTAAATTCCCGTGCACACATCTGTTACGGATCTGTTAATAGTTATTTGTTGGCCTTAACTGACTGAGTTTGACCAGCATTCCAGTTTAATAGGATCACTTTAACAGTTTAATTTGATATAATATAAGTAATCTGGGTTTGAGGCCTGGATCACACATTTTCAACTAAACAAATCACTGAAATGGACCAATTATGATACCAATAAGAAGTACTTCTGCTGATAACAGAGATTCCTTTGTTTTGATATTCACCTGAGGTAAAGTGAGTGACACTTTAGCTATATGTTTGGCTGATGTCTACCATTCCTTTTCATGGGTTTGCCCAGATATTGACCCCTCTAGGTTGAATGATCTGGGATGGATGGAGAGTGAGAGTTCTGCAGCTGTAAGTGCACTGGAGCAAGAAATGGAGTGCTAATTTTTGTAGTCTGGGGAAAAATACACATGCAGGACAACAAATACTTTTTTGGGTCTTTGATGTTTTAATTCAGAAGGAGGGTATCAATATAAAAGTGATGAAATTAATTTTTTTTAAAGTTCCCTCTGTTACAATCTCAGCCTAACTTCAGGCCACACTCTTGTTACGTATGAAAATAACTAAAACAAAATATACAAAACCAGTACGGTAGTGGCAATTATTGGCACACACATGCTTAACTTCCAAACACATATAGGCTAGACCTTTAAACGAGCTGTCCTTGCTCACGCTAGTAGGCTGATAAGGAAATTCACACAACTACGCTATTCTAACGCTGATCAATTTACTCGCAAAAATCTTTCCTCACCAAACCTAGGAAAAATACTCAAACATTGTTCTTTCTGGAACATGGCAACTCTTCATTCTACTCCACATGTGCAAAATGATGTCACCGTTTTCTCTTAAAGGCACAGACAGCTATTTTAGCATTACCAAGGTGGATACATAAGTGCACTTTAACAATTTTTAAAAAATGGTATTCAACGGTCACCTGGTTACATAATCAATGATGAGTATGGTGATCTCATTGAGGGAAGTGCTAACTTGAAGAAGGAAATGTGACAGAGTGCAATGGTTTAATTGCGGACTCTCTGTACATCTAGGGAGCCTGCCATTGTGGATGGCAATGGATTTGAAGCTGTGCATGTTTTAATGACGTTTGATTGTGGTAAAGAAATGCCATTATGCAAGGTTGATGCAATTCCAGTAGTAAAAATAACTTCCAGATCTGCGGAGTGTGAATTATCTAAGCTTTGGATTGTGTAGTGATTTTGTAACTTGAGGGCATGGGAGGCGTGAGTAGAAAGAAGAGTTGGGGGTGAGGGAGGGTGTCACTATCAGATCACAAGGCAGTGCACGTGAGTTTGAATATCTATTGAATTTTTGATTCAGTCTGCCATATGATGTCTTTTCTCCCCTCCTTTTGCCCCCCCCCCCCCACACACTCCTAGGACACTGAATATGTGTGTGGATGAGAATTTTAATCAGGGAAAACGCTCTGCTCAGCAACCTCAGATTATACCGTAAAACCATAAGACACTGGAGCAGAATTAGGCCACTTGGCCTATCGAGTCTGCTCCACCATTCCATCATGGCTAATTTATTATCCCTCTCAACCACATTCTCCTGCCTTCTCTCTGTAACCGTTGGTGCTCTGACTAACCAAGAACCTATTAAACTCTGCTCTAAATATGCTCAGTGACTTGGCCTCCACAGCTGCCTGAGGCAATGAATTCCACAGATTCACCACCCTCTGGCTAAAGAAATCTCTGTACGAAATGGACACCTGTCTATTCTGAGGCTGTGTCCTCCAGTCCTAAACTCACCCGATATGGGAAGCATCCTCTGCATATCCACTCTATCGAGGCTTTTTTATATTCAATAGGTTTCAATGAGATCCCATCTCATTCTTATGAACCCCAGCGAGTACAGGCCCAGAGCCACCAAATGCTCCTCGTAAGTTAGCCCTTTCATTCCCAGGATCATTTTCATTAACCTCCTCTGGAGTCTCTCCAATGCCAATACTTCTTTTCTTAGATAAGGGATCCAAAACTGCTCACTGTTATGTTTTGCAACTTCAAAACATTAAGCTAATTCAAAGGAAGATGCGGAAGTCTGAAATGTGAATCTAACTTTAAGTTTAAGCGAGGCATGCACATTTATACAAGATAACTCAAATATTTAAATATTAAATATAGAGCACTCACAATACCCCAAGTATGGTCTGGCCAATGCCTTATAAAGCCTCAGCATCATACCCATGCTGTTATATTCTAGACCTCTCGAAATGAATGCTAAAATTGCATTTGACTTCCTTACCACGGACTGAACCTGCAAGTTAACCTTTAGAGAATCGTACACAGGGACACGCAAGTCCTTTTTCACCTCTGATATTTCTAATTTCTCCCCGTTGTCTACACCTTTATTCCTTCTACCAAAGTGCATTATCATATACTTCCCTACACTATATTCCATCTACCACTTCTTTACTCATTCCCCCAGTCTGCCCAAGTCCTTATGCAGACTCCTTGCTTCCACAGCACTACCTGCCCCTTCAACTACCTTTGTATCATATGATATGCAGGCATGGCCATAAAGACATCAATTCCATCATCCAAGTCATTGACATATAATGTGAAAGGAAGCGGTCCTAATACTGATTCCTGCAGAACGACCAGCCAACCAGAATAGACACCTTTTTTTCCAACTCTTTGCCTCCTACCAGTCAGGAAATCATCTATCCATGCAAGTATCTTTCCTGTAATACCCTAGGCTCTTATCTTGTTAAGCAGCTTCGTGTGCAGCACCTTGTCAAAAACCTTCTGAAAATCTAAGTTAACAACATCCACTGACTCTCATTTGTCTATCCTGCCTGTTACTAGCTCAAATAATTCCAATAGATTTGTCAGGCAAGCTTTCTCCTTAAGGAAACATACTGACGCTGTCAGGTTTTATTATCTGCCTCCAAGTACCCCAAAACCCAATGCTTAGTAATGGACTCCAAAACCTTACCAGCCACTGAAGTCAGGCTAACTGGCCTATAATTGTCTTTTGTCCCCATCCCTTCTTAAAGACCGGAGTGACATTTGTAATGTTCCAGTCCAGAGCCATTCCGGAATACAGTGATTCTTGGAAGATCATTACTACTGCATCCACAATCTCTTCAGCTCCTTTCTGAACCTTAGGGTGTAGTCAGTCTGGTCCAGTTGACTTACTTACCTTCAGATCTTTCTGCTTCCTGAACATGTTCTCCTTAGTAATAGCAACAACACTTCTGTCTCCTTATACTCTCAAATTTCTTGCATTCTGCTGGAGTCTATCTTAGTGAAGTCTGACACAAAATACTTAAGTTCCTCTGCCATTTATTTGTCCCCGATTACTACCTCTCTAGCGTTATTTTCCAGCGGTCTGATATCCACTCTCGCCTGTCTTTAGTTCTTCATATATTTGAAAAAATGTTTGGTGTCCACTTTAATATTATCGGCCAGCTTCCTTTCATGTTTCATCTTTTCTCTCCTTGGGGCTTTTTTTAGATGCCTTCTGTTGTTTTTTTTAAATCTTCCCAATTCTCTAACTTCCCACTAATATTTGCTATATTATATGCCCTTACTTTTACTTTTATGCTGTCTTTGACTTCCCTTGTCAGCCACGGTTGATTCATTCTCCCTTTAGAATACTACTTCATCTTTGGTATGTAACTGTCCTGTGCCTTCTGAATTCTCCCCAGAAATTTCAGCCATTAATGTTCTGCCATCACCCCTGCTAGTGTCCCTTTCCAATCCAATTTGGCCAGCTCCTCTCTCGTGCTTCTGTAATTTCCTTAACTCCACGGTAATACTGATGCGTTTGACTTTATCTTTTCCCTCTCAAACTCTAGGGTGAATTATTTCATGTTATGATTTACTGCTTCCTAAGGATTCCTTTCCCTTAAACTCTCCAATGAAATGTGGTTTATTACACAACATCCAATCCAGAATTGGTTTTACTATAGTGCTTTCAGCCAGAAGCTGTTCTAAAAAGGCCATTTTGTAGACAAATTCTGTCCCTCGGGATCCAGCACCAACCTGATTTTCCCAATCCGCCTACATACTGATATACTGCATGACTATCGTAATATAGCTTTTTGTACATGCCTTTTCTATCTCCTGTTGTAATTTGTATCCTACATCCTGGCTACTCTTTGGAAGACTATATACAACTCTCATTTTACCCTTGCAATTTTTTTTTTAACTCTTCCCACTGGGATTCTACATCTTCTTATCCTATGGTCACCTCCTTCTAAGGGCTTGATTTCATTTTTTAACAACAGAGCCACACCACTCTGTCTGCCTACCTTTCAATACAAGTTGTATCCTTGTATATTAAGTTCCCAACTATGATCTTCTTTCAGCCACGACCCAGTGATGCCCACAATATCACACCTGCCAATTTCATAACTGCAATACAAGATAATCTACCTTATTCCATGTACAGCGTGCATTCAATATAACACCCTCAGTCTTGTATTCATTATCGCTTTCGTTTTTGCCCCCACGTTACACTTTAACTCATCCCACTGTTTGCAATTGTGCCCTATCATCTGCCTATCCTTCCTCACAGTCTCATTACAATGACTTGGATACCATCTGCCCATTCTCAGCCCTGTCACTCTGGTTTCCATCCCCTTGCCAAATTAGTTTAAACCCTCCCCAACAGCTCTAGCAAACTGGCCTGCAAGGATATTGGTCCCCCTTGGTTTCAGCTGTAACACATCCTTTTTGTACAAGTCATACCTTCCCCAGAAGAGGTCCCAGTAATCCAGAAATCTAAAACGCTGCCCCCTGCTGCTCATTCATCCGTAAAATCATTCTATTCCTGCCCTGACTAGCACATGGTAGTGGGAGTAATTCAGAGATAACTACCTTGGAGGTCCTGCTGTTCAACCTCTTCCCTAACTTCCTATAATCACTGCGCAGGACCTCTTCCCCTTTTCTACCTATAGCCTATAATTGCAAGAAAATGTTTGTGAACCCTTTGCAATGACCTGGTTTTCTGCATTAATACTCATAAAATGTGCTCTGATCTTCATCTAAGTCACAATAGTATACAAACATCAAGTGCCTAAACTAATAACACACAAACTTCTCATCGATACTGAGCCCACCATTTAAACATACAGTCTCGGTTCAAGAAAGTGCGCGAACTTCTGGGGTAATGCCATCTACAAAAGCTATTTAGAGTTGGGTGTTCCAATCAAAGAATGCTGAAGGAGGTGAAAAAGAATCCAAGTGTAACAACAAAAGACCTGCAGAAACCTCTAGAACTTATTCATGTGGCCACTCTAAGAAAAACACTGAACAAGAATGGTGTTCATGGAAGGACACCTTTGAGGAAACCACAGCTCTAAAAGAATCATTGCTGCACATTTCAAGTTTGCAAAAGACCACCTGGTTGTACCACAGCACTTCTGGAAAATGTTCTGTGGATAAATGAGACAAAGGTTGAACTTTTTGACTGAAATGCGTAGAGTTATGTTTGGAGAAAAAAGGGGACTGCACACCAACACCAAAATCTCATCCCAGCTGTGAAGCATGGTGGAAGGAGCATCATGGTTTGGGGTTGCTTTGCCACCTCAGGGCCTGGACAGCTTGTAATGGTTGAGGGAACAATGAATTGGAAATTGTATCAAGACTTTTTACAGGAGAATGTCAGGGTAGTGCTCCGTCACCTGAAGCTTAATAAGAAGTTGGTTCAAGATTAAATCAACAACAGAATGGTTTAAAAAGAAGAAAATTTGTGTTTTGGAATGGCCAAGACTTAAACCTAATTGAGATGGTGTGGCATGACCTGAAGAAGGCTGTTCATGCAAGGTATCCCAGAAATATTGATGAACTCAAACAGTTTTGTATGGAGGAATGGTCTAAAATTCTTCTTCACTGTTGTGCAAGTCTACAGGAAACAATTTGATGGAGGTTATTGCTGCTCAGGGAGGTTCTACCAGTTATTAAATACAAGGGTTCACATACTTTTTCCTGCCTGGACTGTGAATAATTAAACAATGTGTTCAGTAAACACATGAAAAGTACAATTGTTTGTGTGTTATTAGTTTAGGCAGTTTGTGTTTGTCTATTTTTGTGACCTAGATGAAGATCAGACACTTTATGAGGAATTAGTGCAAAAAACAGGTAATTTCCAAGGGTTCACAAACTTCTTCCTGCAATGTATGTCATTGGTATGTCACCCTCCGGGTGCTCACCCTCCCTCTTGAGAATCTTCTGCCACTGCTCTGAGACATACTGGACCCTGTCACCTGGGAGGTGACACACCATCCTTGCTTCCCTTTCGTAGCCACAGAATCTGCTGTCCACCCCTCTAACTATTGAATCTCCTATCACTATCGCTCTGCCTGATTTTACCCTTCCCTTCTGAGGCCAAGTTGCTACTGGCGTAGCTGCTGCTGCTGTGCGCTGATAGGTTATTCCTCCCACACCCCCACTCCCCAGCAGTATCCAAATGGGTATATATGTATAGTGAATTAAATTGAAAGATTTGAATGTGACAGTTATCTGGTCATATCCATGTTTTCCCCTCCTCTCAGTCATTTCCAGCAGCCTTCTTAATAGTTTGTGACCTTTTTTTTAATCTAACATGATCCATTCCTAACAGCAGAACAGAAAATTTACCACAAAATTACATTTGATTTTCTGGAAGTTCTGAAGTGATTAATTATTTGAACTGCCAATAATCTATTTTGATTAGATTTTCATGGAATAAATTAGTTTCATTTCTGCCAAATTGTGTATCAGTTCCCTGAAGGTATCAATTCTTGCTGGGGTGCTGGTTGAGCATTGCCAATGCTCTTCACAGTTTAGTAAGTGCTTGGCTGTTTGCCCTGTGTGAATATTATACTATTCAACAGTCCCCCACCTGTACCTGGGAATTCTCCCAGATTGCCCAGATTCTTCAGTAATTTATGAAAATTGTTGCGGCTTCAGTAACTGTGTGTTGAGCTTCTGACCACTGAGTGGAAAGAGCCTTAAATTTCAAGTAATCATGCAACCCTTCCTTCGTGGAGTCTCTGACAATATAATGGATGTGACAGTCGAGCAGATTTTCAGGTACAAAAATGACAGCTGCCAGGTGGTGCACCTACTGCTTGGATGTGTTGGAAGAAGCTAATTGCTATCCATGAACACACCTCATTGCCCACCCTTTACACACAACCCCCAGACTGTGAGTATGTCATTAATATTGAAAAACACATATGCATCCGGGTAAACCTTGCACCCAATTTGAAGAGTCTTTAGATCAGCCAGGTTCAAAAGTTCCCAAGAACAGTTTGTATGCGAGTTCTGTCTGTCTAATAAGAGCACTCTTTTTCAGTTCTCATCAATGCCCCCAACTTTTGTTGGTTTTATATTTCTAACCTTATCCAGGGAATAGAGTAAGGAATGGGAATGTGATTATTTGAAAGATTGTAGTATTTTAGGTCACTGAAATTCTCTGCGCTGTTGTGGGTTATGAGGTAATGTGAAACCCTTAGGGTGCCTTACAATCATATAATCTATACCAGCCACATATGCTGTTCCTGTGCATAACTCAGTGCAACCCTGTGGGTCAAAGTAGGAGTTAGAAAGCTGCTCATTATCAGACTTGTTGTGTATTGCTAATGCTTACTAAGTCAGCAGCAGATAGGGATAATGTGGCCTTGCTGCCCCGCATGAATTCTGAAAAGTCTGCTGAAGAATTTTATGCTTAGCTTGTGCTTTCTACAAAGTACAGATAATGTAACCCACAGATAATTTCTTTGCATATCCTTTATTTAAACCAATTTTCCCCTTGAATGCTGAACTGAGGTCCTTATTTTACGGAAAAGAGCAATGTGACTTCTAAAATGAAAGTGCAGCAGCACAGAGCAGCAGTGTGTGTTTGGCTATTTGCTGAGGTTGTGGGAATATAAGCACAGGAAGTATTTCATTTCCTACTGCATTATAATTAAACATTGAACAGTAACTAATAACTAGCTTGAATGGGCAATACTGAGGGTACTGTCCTTTCAAACATAACATCCTTTGGCTGAAACATTGGATAGAATTTAAGAGAATTTCCATCGACTACTTATCCTCTGCATCCCAGAATACTTTGTGTTTGCATGTTTCCTTATGACACAGGCATTTGGCCTATTTATCCTGTGCCAGCTCACAGAGCAAACCCCAACCCCCACCAGTTTTCCCTTTATTGCAGTCAGTACTACTCCCTATCTACACTAGTGGCAACTTCCAGTTGCCAAATAATCGACTGACCTACATGTCTTTGGCATGTGGGAGGAAACTAGAGCACTCAGGAAGTTCAGTCACAAACAAGAGAAAATCTGCAGATGCTGGAAATCCAAGCAGCGCACACAAAATGCTGGAGGAATTCAGCCTGGCCTGCTGAGTTCCTCCAGCATTTTATGTGTGTTGCTCTCTGGGGAAGGGCTGCATGGTTTCAAAATAAAAGCAAATTTATTATCAGATACCTGTACTGTGTGTCACCATACGCTAACTTGAGATTCATTTTGTTGCAGAAAGGCATTTGCAAGAAAATAATAAATAGAATAGAATTTATGGAAGAAGTATATATACGCAAAGGCTGACAAATAACCAATGTGCAAAAGGAGACAAATTGAGGAAATAATTTTAAAAAACTAACACTAGGAGCACGAGTTGTAGGGTCCTGGAAATGAGTTTGTAGGCTGTGGAATGAGTTCAGTGTTGAGGTGAGTGAAGTTATCCACATCGGTTCAGGAGCAAGATGGTTGAAGGGTAATAATTGTTTCTGAAACTGGTGGTGTGGGACCCAAGTCTGCTCTACCTTGTGCCCGATGCTTGTGCCAAGAAGAGAAGAAGGAGAACAAGAGAATTCTGCGAACTTAACACACATGGTGCTGGGAGTAAAGATTGAGCTTGTGCCTTTGCTACTTTGAGGCAACAGCCTTCCCATCTCTGTCACTGGTTCACCGACCAGCATCATTAGTACAGATTGTTATGTGGTCTTGCTGTTAATGAGACCTTGGGTCCAGCAAATTGGATTCACCATTTCCTATATTCTGACAGTGACTATACGAGAAAAGTATATGGCTGTAAAATACCTCCAGATTCATGAGGCTCTGACAGGTGCATGTAATTGCATCTTCAAGCTCTCACTGCTGCGATCTGAAGTTCCCACCTGCTTCAAAAAGGCATCAATCATCCCAGTGCCAAAGAAGAGCAGAGCGAGCTGCTTTAATGGCTGTCACCCAGGAGCACTCACATCCACTGTAATGAAGTGATTTGGGAGGTTGTTCGTGGCTGGGTCAGCTCAGTAGCACAGTGGTTAATGCAGCACCAGTGATCACTGATTGGGATTCAACTCCCGCCACTCTCCGTAAAGTGGGTGGACGTTCTCCCCATGTTTTCTCACACATTCCAAAGAGGTGTGGGTGAGTTGTACGCATACAGAAGTGTGGCAACACTTGCAGTCTACCCCCAGCACAATCCTCGGACTGTGTTGGTTATTGACGCAAAAGCAACACTTTTCACTGTATGTTACAATGCCCGTGTGACAAACAAAGCTACTCTTTATTAACTCCCACCTGGACAAGGACCTGGACATGCTGCAATTTGCTTACCACTATAACCGGTCTACAGCAGATGCAATATCACTGGGTCTTCACTTGACTTTAGGGTAGCTGGACAACAGCAAAGCATACGTCATGCTGCTGTTTCTCAATTACAGCTCAGTACGTAACACTTTTATCCCCCTAGTACTAATCAACCAAACCTGGGTCTCTGTAGCTCCCTCTACAAATGGATCCTTGACTTCCACATTGGGAGACCACAGTCAGAGCAGATCGGAAGTATCATTTCCTCACTGACAGCACCTCAAGGACGTGTGCTTAGCCCAGTGCTTAACTCTCTCTACATTCATGACTGTGTGGCTATGCACAGGTCAAATGGGTCAACAGGTATAATTTCACAGATGATGGTGGTTCAGTGTCGGTGGTATGTCAGATGGTGATAAGGGGGTGTTCTGGTGTGCGATAGATTGTCTAGTTAAGTGGTGTCGCACTTAATGTCTGCAAGACCTTGGACTTCACGATGCGGAAGTCAGGGGACACACCAGTCCTCACTGAGGTTGTCAATGGTAGAAAGGATGAGTGGCTTCAAGTTCCTAGGCATCAGCATCTCAGAGGATCTATCCTGAACCCAAAACTTTGGTACAATCACAAAGAAGACACACCAGCAGCTCTACTTTATTAGGAGTTTGAGGGGATTTGGTATGTCACTAAAGACTCTTGCACATTTTTATGGTGGGGAGCATGGTTGCATCACAGCCAGCTCTGGAGCCTTCAATGCACAGGACCACAAGAAGCTGCGGAGGTTTGTAGCTAGCATAGCTGCCGCTGCCTTCAAGGGCATCTTCAAGAGGTGGTGAGTCAAGAAGGCAGTATCCATCATTAAAGATCCTCACCACCCAGGATATGCCCTTTTCATCTTACTATCATCAGCGATGTGGTATGGGATCCTGAGAACCCACACTCAACGAAAACAGCTGCTGCCCCTATGCTATCGCATTTCTGAATGGCCCATGAACACTACCGCATTAGTTGTCTATTCATTTATTTTTGTAGCTTATGTCGTCTTGCACTGTGCTGTTGCTACAAAACAAACTTCATGACATACTTCATTGATAATAAGTATGATTCTGAACACATATATATGTTCCATCCATATGATATATATTGCACCATGCTACTACAGTGGTGCTTTTAATGTGGTTCGTAACCAAATCAGACGCGACCGTGAATAAAAGTGAAACTAAAGACTGATCATGTCATCAGTTATCTGAAGAGTTGGGATTCACAAGCTGAATTAGGGTGAATAGCTGTCACTATAGTACATATTTGGATAGTTGAAGCCCCCCCCCCCAACAGACCCACCATTACCGCTACTGTGGTGAACTCGCATCTCTGCAATTTGCCTTACCCATCTCTTAGTTAGTTTGTGGAACTCATTCATGCCCTGCTGTTATCCATATCCATGCCATTGTCACTGTTTCATCATTCCAGTTGATTAGTTGTGCCTGCAGTTTAACATTCCTGTTTAATAAGCTGTTTTTTTTTAATGCAGTAAGCGTATCTTAAATCTTTTGGTATTCACTCTCATCTAAAATTCTTTTTTTTTTGTTCTAGTGCCATTTAGCTTTCCCATTCCTTGTTTTTGGAACATTTTTCTCCCTTTCAGCATTTCCTTCCTGCCCTCAACGCTTGCCAAATTAGTTTGAACCTCACAAGTAGACAATGCTCCAAGCCCTGAGCTGCCAGTAGTGGCTGGTACTGGTCCCTCGCTCCTGCATCATCTCTGCAGGCACACATTTTCATCTGCTCCATTCTCCTACTTCTGCACTGACACTAATCAAGATCCAACTACCTTCTGAGGCCTTAAATTTTGATCTCTTCTAACCCTAAATCTGCCTGCAGAACCTCATTCCTTTTACTGCCTATTTCCTTGGTAAAAACACAGATCCTGGCTTCCAGTGGCTCTCCTTCCCCTAAGAGTAAAGCTATTCAATTATATCATTGATCTTGGATCAGAGTGAAAGCATGCCATCCACAGAAACCCCTTACTGTAGAATTTCCAATAATTGTCACTATTGGTGTTCCTCCTCCTGCTCTGTACTGCTTGGTCACCATGGTGCTCTGATCTTGCCCTATCTATACTCCCATGGTGAAAACTATCCCCGTCAACACTTAATACTGGATGCCTGTACAAAAACAGAATACACTTTAGGATCACACAAAATGCTGTAGGAACTCAGCAGGTCAGGCAGCACCTATGGAAACGAAATGAGGCTCAGCCAAGAATGATGACTGTTTATTCATTTCCATAGATGCTGCCTGACTTGCTGTCCCTCCAGCATTATGTGTGTTTTGCCTTGGATTTCTAGCATCTTCAGATTTCTTCGTGCTTGTGTTACACTCCAGCATCTCTTGCATGTTCATTTATTTTGTTTGTCTGACAGATACTGTTCCCTGTTTGCCTGCACTTTGCTGAGCTGAGGTGGGCTACCCCTCTGAATCACGCTCTCCACAAATCCTGACAGATGGACCGAGCTGATATCAGACACTGCTGTAACTGCAAAATGCTGTAACTGCAAAATCCTGAGCTTCATCTCCTGCAGTTGACAACACTTCCTGTATCTACTGTACCCATGGTTATCTAGCTCATAGGAAGTGCGCTGGACTCCACTGAAAGTTCAGGATAAATGTCCTACCCATCTGAGCTGTCTTCCCATCCTCAATTTATTGAATTAACAACCAACAGAAAGAATATTTTCAAAAGTACAATCACTATTAAATTGTTTTCTATTTAACTTGCCCAAAAGGAATTTTTTGAAATTCCCTGGCTCATTACTGAAGTGACTTATGAGGAAGTGAAAAACAGCAAGTAAGAATAAGTATTTTTTTCTTAAAATCTGCTTGTGTAGAAACTGGCGGTTTTCAAAATAACTTTTAAAATGAGCAAAATGAAAACATTACCAGGGTTACTTTGTGGAGAAGATATTGGCATCTCCTAGTAGAAAATTACGGTGGATGTCACTTTGGACATATTTGTCTCAGGAAAACTTGGTTTGTTTGGGTACTGTTGTAAAACAGAATCCAGCAGTGGTGCCAGTGAGGAAATGGAAACTTTCGCAAGAGTGCGAGTGACAGTAGACATGTGGATTGAGGTTGGTAGTTGTGAAGTTGGACTCTGAGTGTTTCTCATGGAAAGTGCCTTAGATGCTTCTGGAAGGCTTACTTGTTGATCGTTCAAAATTGGAGGATCACGAGTCAAATCTGGATATTTGTGCAATTTGAATATTTTGTACGCTCTACTTTTTGCTCACTCCCCCCCCGCCAACAACATAATGGGTTTCTTGAGCCTACAGCCCTTGCAGAATTTTTACAGCGATTCATTATTCTATAGTAATCTTCCCTCTTGCATCACCTCCCCATGCGCTCCTGCACCCCACTCCATTACATTGTGGAAAAGATTGTTGCTTCAGAAATAAGATGCATTGTTTGTGGTTCCCTAATGAGGAAACAATTAAGCAAGGCCTCTAATAATGTGACCCCTAATTGGAACTATTTTTAAAGTTCCTTTGGGGAACATTGTACAGAACCATTATTGTATTTCACACTGTGTGATATAGATGCATAATCACAATTTTTTTTTATCCATCCTGGGAATGGAATACATTCCTACATTTACATTGTCAACATTAAGTGCTTCCAGGTCAGACACAGCTTAAACCAGATGGAGTGAATTTCTTTCTACTCCCAACAATAGACTAAAGTCCAAGCCTCGGAAGAGCTCTCTGTGCAACACCACTGTGACATTGCCAGTGCTCGTCGTCCTTCAGATCTTACTAAGTAAGTATGATTGCCAATCTGAAGCCCATTAGTGCAGAATCACAACTGTTTTGCACCTTGGAATTGTGCCCAGACCCAATCAGATTGAAACTACCCAAAAATTTGATCACTTGGGACCGTGCAGTCTTCACACCGAAATGACTTTTTGCACTCTCTGATGCATTTCCAACATTAGGCATGAATGAATATGCCGCACGGTGACCGGGAGGAACTTAGTGTGGTCACATGGTTTATTATTGTCGCTTGCCATCCAAACAGATCATTTCATCACATCAGTATATCAAGGTAATAAAGAGAAGAGCAGAAGCAGAACGCAATGTATAATATTACATTTACAGAGAATGTACAGTACAGGCAAAAAATGAAGTGCAAGGTCATGGCAAGGTAGAATGTGAGGACAAGAGTCCATCTTATTGTGTAAGAAGAGGAAAGGAATTGTCAACATTTCAGATCAAAGCCCTGCATCTGGATCAAAACATCACCAATTCCTCTCCCCCTACACATGCTACTCTAGCAGATTGCCTGTGGTTCCAGATTCCAGCATCTATAATCTCTTGTGTTTCCAGTGTGGTGACCTATTGTTCCAATCTGTTCAGCACATCATAGCTTGTTATTGCACAGAAACAGACTCATCAGCACATCAAATTCTTATCGATATGTTTTCCTTTAAATTAACTGGTCTCATCGCACTCAGTTGCTCTCTCCCCATATCTTTTGATTTCTTTTTCAGAATTAACACCCAAGTAATTACCTTACAAGGAAAATTTTCAGAGCTTGAGTTCAATTGAAGCTATCTAATTGGAATCACCTTCTGATAAAGATTAGTTTCTCGTACTTCATCTGCCTTTATTGTTTCCCTTGGTTATCAGAAATTAATGCAGTTTTACCAAACAGTGAAAAGATCACTCCTTCACATTGCTCAGCCCTCTAACTGCATTTTTATTTATTTACTATTTTGGGGAATTAGAGCTCTGCAGCAAGACTGGTGTTTATTGCCCATTCTAACTGCCGCTAAGAAAGCATATTGGTGAGCTGCCACCTGGAACTGCTGCCAACCTTCTACAGTATCGTTGGGTTGGCAGTTTCAGAGACAATAAAGAACTGACAAACTATATCCAGGTTAGAAGAGGGGGACTTGTAGATGCTGGTGTTTCTATATGCCCGATGCCTTGTTTCACTCTTGAGAGAATATCCTGGGAAAGTAACTAGTGCATTTTGCAGATGGTAGACATGACATCTGTGTCAGTGATGGAAGGTATGAATGTTTATGCTTGTGGGCAGGACATCATCTTGTGTAATTATTACTTTATCATTGTCAAATTTCTGATATCTTTTTCAAACAGTGTTTCTAAAATGCACACAATTCTCAACTCCCCACCTTACTGCCATCTTGGACAAGTTTCCACATCATTCATTTATCTGGATTTATGTACCTCTAATTAAACAGCCAGTTTTATGGCCTTCCCTGTTTATTATTGGTCTTTCATCATTCAACATTCATAGGTTCTTCCTCATACTATTCATTATCAATTAAGTGTAATGTGTTTCCCTGATTTTATCTTGAAGATGTATCTGTTCACCTTTTATTTCACTGAACCTGTCAGCCACCTAACTGCCCATCTTGGTTCCCCAGCTATATTCTCATTTGGTTTGTACTAAATTGTTGGCATTTACCTTCTTTCATAATGTTGGTGCCACATGCAGATTTAAAAATCTCTCCCCTGTCCCCCAATTCTTAAGATCATTTGGGCACCAAGATAATGGCATCTGCCAATACAAAGACCAGGGAACACCAGTGACTATACATACTAAGTTTCAGAAACTTACTTTTTTTCTCTCTGCTGTGTATTGTTTGCCACCTTAAAATCTCTACTGTCATATTCCCTTAAACTGCACAAATAATTACTGGTGTCTCTGTGATCTTGTTGTCCTGATTCGGTGAGCTCTCTTACAGAACACTGCACTGCACTTGTCAACCTTTTGTTAAAATGCCAAGACGCAACTCATGGGCAAATCTGTTCCTCCCCGTCAATTCTTATGCAGTACTTTTAAATAAATGTCCACTGAGGGGGCAGAGAGAGAAGCGGAAGTCATGTAGTTCCAAGGGATTAAAAGAAATTCCCTCAGAACAGGAGTGACGGTTTACTGCAGATCAATCCTGGAAGATGAGCATGCTGTTGGGCGCCATGACCTTTGTCTGTTGCTCATCCCAATTCACTTACCTCACTCTCTCTCAAAATTAAGACTGGAAATAAATTCCACAGAGGTTGCCTGGCTGAACATTTTTGAATTTAATGGAGTTCAGTTGGCAGCGAAGACTCCATTTCATCATGTATCTGGAAGTCACGCCTATTATATTAAAAGGTGCATTGTTGGCTGGCGTACCTGGCTATTTATCCTGGATGCTGCTGGTCCGAAGAACACAGTGGTTTTTCATTTTAAAAAAGACCTTTGATGTTGGGAGTACTTTGGTCTTGAGATTGCAAAGTGCCATTGATGTATCCTGTCAAAGATACTCACTCTCCACTCCATGTTTAAAACCACACACATTGAAGGATTATGAACATAGAGCCTTTCCTTCCTGCTGTTGGTCTCTATCTGGTCCTGTTCTGTCCAAATGGAGTCATTGTGCTCTGACAACAATTCTTACCTTGAAGTTTTCCCTGCTTTCTGTGCACTTTATCCAGAAGAGTGCCATGCCTCAAGTTTCTTGTCTTCATGGGTGAACCTGTGCAGTAAACTTAATAGACAGTTCAACTTCTGAAGAAGTTGTAACAGCTGAGTCCACATCTGTACGCAAACAAGTGGCTCGTTCATTGGGTATCATTGGACGTCAATTAAAGATGGCAGATGGTTGAATTTTCTTCGTCTGTCACTCAAGGGAACTGGCAATGGTTGCTGCCTTCTCTTGTCACTGTCACTAATAATATGCTCTGTTACTGTGAGCAAGGAATGTGTCCCTCTTTGGCTATCTCTAGCTGTTAGCAGCCTTTGACTGCAGCTTTCCCACTCTATTTCCTATTCAACTGAGTGGGCATTGCCAACATCATATGTGTTTGATCTTGAGCTAAGCTTAGAAACAGATATCTGAGCTGTCCGTACAGTTGCCTACTTCCACTTCTTCACATTCCCTGACTCTGGCCCTGCCTTGACTTATCTGCTACTGAAAACCTTACTCGGGCCTTAGCAACCCCTGTATTGACTCCCAATGTTTTCTTGATTGTTCACTAAACTTGAACTCATCAAAAACTCTACAACCTGTCTGAAATTGCACCGAATTGTATCAACCTGCACCCAGTGTTTGCTGACCACCTCTGCATTTAGCTCTGGTTTATCTTTAAATTTCTCTCTGTTTTCAAAGCTATCCTTGGTCTTCCCCCTACCCCCAATCTTTAATCACTTCTAACCCAAATAAATCCAAAAATATCTGCAAGCCTCCCACTCTGGTTTCCTGTATCCTGTTGGCAGTGGCACCCTCAGTGGAGAAACCACCAACTCCAGACTTCCTTCCCTAGATCTCTCCATATTGTCCTTCAAGATGCTCCTTGAAGCAGCTATCATGACCTGATGAATGTGGTTTATTCTCCTTTGTCTATCTCGAGTAGTCAGAGCCTCTGACCACACCATCTCCCACCATTAACTCCAGGATTTTGGTCTGTTGTTTTAATATCTTATTATGCAGTGCAGTGTCAAATTCTACTTGATAATCCTCTGCTGAAATACCTTTGGAAATTTTGCTTTGTTAAAGGCACCATATGAATAAGTTGCTATCGTCAGATTAACTGGGTCAGCCAGACTGGCAATCAGAGCTGGAAAACTGAGGTGCGTGTGTGTTTTTCTAACTCAGATTTTTTTTCTGGCGAAATTTGATCTTATTTTACTATATTTATCATGTTCTGAAGATTAATTGCCTTTTCTGCAGAAGGCATTGTGGTCTGGTAAACGTGTCAAAGGATACTTCAAAGAATAAAATGAGAACTTAGTTCAGTGATGCTGACGAGAAAGGAAATTCTCTTAATGTGTGACAACTATTAGTAATTTTGGCATGTCCGTTTAGTTATTTCTGTTTCATTGTAAGATAGGATGTAATTATAACAAAAGATTTTTATCTCATTTTGTTTTCATTACTTGGACATTACAGGTTGTCATCCTGGCAGGGAAGGAGATTGGATATTGTTTCCAAGCTTTTAGCCTTTCATCTCTTGTTAACTGCTGTAATTTCCACTTAGCCCTGTTTTCCTGTACCTACCCTGAAAGTTGACAGCTTGCATTGTTTCCCTTAGACCTTTTGTGATTCACACACAAGCCAGAAAGAGTATTTTATAATGGCCAAGGCCTATTTGGAGCCTTTTTTAGTCGGTTCAGCAGTACATACATTGTCTGTTGTGTCCAGCCTCACTCAAAATAGTATTAAGTTAGCTGCTTTCGGATGGCAAAGCAAGAAAAGCATAACTGTCGGATCAGAATTAATTTCTGACACATTTTTTCCTGACTACTATTTATAAAAATTTTGGCAGAATTTGAGGGACTGCGTGTCAAAGACAGGACTTTATTCCTGGGAGTGTAGGAAACTGAGGGGTGATCTTATTGAGATGTATAAAATCATGAGGGCCATAGCTAACATGAATGAATGCATCTTTTTCCTAGGGTTGGATAATATAAAACTTCCGGACATAGATTTCAAGTGAGAGGGGAAAGCTTTAATAGTAACTTGAGGAGCAATTATTGTGTATGAGGATTGAGCTGTTAGATGAAGTGGTTGAGGAAGCTACACTAACGACTTTTAAAAGATAATTGGATGCGTACATGGATAGGAAAGTTGTAGAAGGTTATGGCAAATAGAACTAACTTGGAGAGGTCATACCCTGTGCTGTATGACTTCACGATTTCATCTGATATCATCGGTTCAATTTGACTGTGACCGAAGTGATCAAGTACGAGAAGT
This sequence comes from Mobula birostris, assembly GCF_030028105.1. Classification (NCBI taxonomy): domain Eukaryota; kingdom Metazoa; phylum Chordata; class Chondrichthyes; order Myliobatiformes; family Myliobatidae; genus Mobula; species Mobula birostris. The sequence goes on from NC_092373.1 coordinate 81,067,810, forward strand.
TCATACAGAGCAGATAGAGAGAAACTGCTCCCATTGGACTGAAGGTAATGGAATGAAACATTTTGGCAAAGAGAGTCAAACTTGACCTGAGGAAAAACCTTCTCATACTGCAAATGATAAGCATCCGGAATATACTGCTCAGGGCAGATTCAATCATGGCATTCAAAAGAAACTGAATTAGTATTTGAAAGGGAAAGAAAAATTAGGGCGATGGTTAGAGGGAGGGGAAATGACATTATTTGAATTGTAGCTATGTATGAACCAGCACGGTTTTGACGAGTCAAATGGCTATTTGCATGCAGTAATTTCTTTGGCATTGATTCAGCGCGTCCTTGGCTGAATAGTCTGCTACTTGCCACAGCATGACTTGTAATGCAGAATGAGCATTTCAACAAGGTGCTGGAAGGCACCTATTGTACTTCACTTGCTCCGAAGGAGAGAGCTCATAGCTGTGTAGACATTATCACCAATACAATAAGACCTTCTCCTCTCCTTCAGCTGATTCTCTCAGCCTTCTCAATGCCATTGCAGAGTCTGCTCTGAAAAGGTTCAGCAATTGCTGTTTGCTTATGCAAATTTTCAGTGCAGCAAAGTATTGACCCATAATCATTCACTAACAAATTGATTTTTTTGGCAATGATCATGTTCCAGTACTGTACTCTGTTACTTATGTTATCTCAGCCCCGTGAAGGAGAAATTCTTATTGCTGCCATGCACTTTTAAGTGTGAACTTTCCTTGCAATATTTCAGAACACCTTGCCTGCCCTGCGCTGTCCTTTCTCTGGTACTGGAATTCAGTTTTTGAAAAATAATTTTCTTTTCTCCAATTGCCTATTTTCTCTTCTCCCAAAGGGCCTGACTCCTTGCAGGCATGGTTTCACAGATGCTTGCTTCCCTTGTCCAAGCAAAGCTTATTCTCATATAAGCTTTAACAATGAGTGGCTGCGGCCTGTTTGACCTTGAAAGGTGTTGCAAGTGATCTCAATTCGCACTTCTGTAGGGCATAATGTGGTATTATTGTTTCACGTTCCAACACACAACCTAAAGAGCAAACAGAGATAAACTGTATTCTGTTGTAGACATGAAAAACTTCCACTTCAAGTAGGCAAAAATGTTGGCAAATGGAGTATAATGAAGAAAATGTAAGGTTAATGTCATTAGTAATGTGACCAAAAGAGATAGGAAAATGATTAGGCCATTTAGTCCATCAAGTATGCTTCACCATTGGATCATGGTAGATTTATTTTTTCCTCCAATCCTGTTCTCCTGCCTTCTCCCCATAACCTTTGATACCCTTACTAGTCAAGAACTGGTTAACCTCCGCTTTAAAACCTGGGCTCCACAGATGTTAGTGGCAGTGAATTCCACAGATTCACCACCTTCTGGCTGAAGAAATTTCTCCTCATCTCAGTTCCAGTGGAACACACTTTTATTCCGAGGCTGTGCCCTCTGATCCTCGGCTCTCCCACTTATAGGAACCGTCCTCTTCATATCCACTGTATCCAGGGCTTTCAATATTTGTTGGCTTTAAAGGAGATGCTGCACTCCCCCCCCCCCCATCCTTATAAACTGTAGTAGGTACAAGCCCAGAGCCTTCAAACACTCCTTACATATTAACTCTTTCAACCCTGAGACAATTCTCTCAAAACTCCTCTGGACCCTCTCTAATGACAACCTTTCTTGGATATGGAGCCCAAAATGCTCATAATACTCCAAATATGGTCGGACCTATGCCTTTTAAAGCCTCAGCATTATACCCTTGGCTTTATAATCTAGTCCTCTCAAAATGATTGCTAATATTGCATTTGTACTCATTATTATTGACTCAACCGGCAAGTTAATCCAACACTAGGATTCCCAAGTCCTTTAGCACCTCTGATTTCTGAATTCACTCCCTGTTTAGAAAATAATCTCTGCTTTTATTCCTTCTACCAAAGTGCAAGATCATACACTTCCCTACACTGTATTCTATCTGCCACTTCTTTGCCCATTCTCCCAACCAGTTCAGGTTCTTCGGCAGACTCCCTACTTCCTCAGCACTGCCTGCCCCTCTTCCTTTCTTTGTATCATCTGCAAACTGGGCCACAAAGCCATCAATTTTGTCATCTAGATCATTAATAATGGTGCACCATATACTGGTCCCTGAGGAACACTAGTAGTCACTGGAAGCCAACCAGAAAAAGCCCCCTTTATTCCCACTCTCTGCCTTCTGCCAGCCAGCCAATCTACTATCCATGCTAATATCTTTCCTGTAATACCATGGGCTTCTGTCTTGTTTAACAGTGTCATTTGTGGCATCTCATCAAAGTAAACAACATCCACTGACTCTCCTTTGTCTATCCTGCCTGCCACTTCAAAGAGTTCCAATAGATTTGTCATGCAGGATCTCTCCTTGAGGGAACTATGATGGCTTGGGCCTATTTTATCACATGCTTCCAAACATCCCAAAACCTCATCCTTAATGATAGAGTCTCAAATATTATCAACTACTAAGGTCAGGCTAACCAACCTATTACTTATTGTCTTTTTCCACCCTCCCTTCTTAGAATTGAGTGATATTTGTGATTTTACAGTCATTTCAAACCAATTCTGACTCCACTGATTCTTGAAAGTTCACTACAATGCCTCAACAATCTCTTCAGCTGCCTCTTTCAGAGCCCTGGGAAGGATTAGTTCATCCAGTGCAAGTGATTTATCCACTTTCAGATCTTTCAGGTTCCAAAGCACCTTCTCCTTAGTAATAGCAACTACACTGACTTCTGTTTCCAACTCAAATTTCTGCTTTGTTGCTGGTGACAAACGTGGTGAAGACAGATGCAATATCAGTTCATCTGCCATTGCTTTTTTCCCCTTTACTGTTTCTCCACTGTCATTTTCCAGCACAGTATTGTAGTAATTTTATGTATTGCACTTTATTGCTGCCACAAAAAAAAAACAAATTTCATGACGTGTGAGTGATGATAAACTTGATTCTGATATGGGTCACTGTTGTAGAGTGAGAGTGGGAAAGGGGCAGGGAGAGGGGAATTATGGTTGGGAAAAGGTGGAAGGAGAGGGGAGGGAGCGGGAAGCACCAGAGAGATATTCTGTAATGAAATAAGCCAATTCTTTGGAATCAAATGACCTTGCCTGGTGTCTCAGGGCTGGGTGTGTCTGCACCTGCGAGCTCCCCCACACACCCCAGGCACTCCTCCTGTGGTGCTCTACCATTCCAAACATTCCCAACATCCTTTTCTCCTGCTAGCTTTACAACCTTGCTCTCTGTCCCACGTTGACAAGTTCAGCACTGTGCACAAGCCTTAGGCTCCCAGATATAATATGTGCCTAAGACATTTGCACAGTACTGTATCTGAAATAAACTTCAGGCATCCTCTTTGACATTATTGGCTAGTTTACTTTCATATTTCATCTTTTCTCCCCATTATTGCTCTTTTAGTTGCATTCTATTTCCTATTGTTTTTTTGAAAACTTTCCAATCCTCCAATTTTCTGCTAACTTTTGCAGTATTGTGTGTCCTCTTTTGTTTTTTTTTGGTTGTCTTTGACTTCCCTTGTCAGCAGTGGTTTCCTCATCCTCCCCAAATTAATGTCTTCTGAATTTCCAGCAGAAACTCCTGCCATTGCTGCTCCAGTATCATCCCTGCCAGTATCCCCTTCCAATCAACACTAACCTGTCCCTTGAAACTTGAAGCTTCAGTGTTCGGAAATTATTATTAGGTACTAAGCAAATGTGAGAGAAGCTTCCACATTTGGTCAGTACGAAGGTAGCTTATGACTGAGTTCTATATTAAGCATCGAATAAGAGGACCATAGGTAACAATATTATCATTTTGGTCCAATTGTCACATAGAAGTACATTGAAATAACAATGCTGAAATAGACCATTCAATCCAACTGATTAATCTCAGTTTTTATTCTGTAGGTGAGCCTCTTCTTTCTACAATTTAAATGATCTTTGGCTTATTCCTTTTCATTATCTCTTAAGGGGGTTTACTGTATATGACCCAACTTTGTCATACGGTGGTACATTCCACATTGCAGACACTTTCCAGTTAAACATTTCTTCTGAATGGCAACAGTTTAATTAGTGATAAATTTGTACTTGTGCCCCTCAGCCTCGAAGACTCCCCATGTGAAAGCAGGTCCTGAACGTTTATCGGTATTGTGCGATGCCCCATTGTAATTGTGAAGTCTACTATTTGACTTTCGCCTTTCTAGAGAAAAGAATCACAGCTTCTTAAAATCCTTAGGTGAATAAAATATTGTGCAGAGGAGAGAAAGCTGGACGGTAAACCCCTGACCAATTGGCAAGAATTCCAATGAGATGAAGAAAATCGACAAGGTGGTGCATGTGCTTCTGTTGTCCAAATGCCTAATAATAACTTCGACTGACATTGGCATGCCTTCATGTAGGAAAACACCCCGAGGTCCTTTAGAAAGTGGAAGCAGACACTGACTGGAATCTGAAACTGGGACCAGATGTGGCAGATTGGGCCTTTCAGAGAGATCCATATTGTTGCAAGGAGCTGTCTGGAAGTCTGTCACCAGTTTTAAAACTGAGTTATGTTTCAAATCATAATCCTACATAGAAGAGTAAGAAAATGCTTCAAACAAACAGCCAGGCAACTTCTGGTGAAGGGTCTTCCACCTGAGACATTAACTTGGTGGTGTTATTTTCTGTGGGTTTGCTGGCTGTTTCCAGTGTATGTGTTCCTATTTCAGATTTATCAGCATCTGTATTTTTTTTTGATTTTCAAAAGCAGGAATGGAGAGCATCAAATGGCGTGTTTTTTTAAAATTTTATCCAAACCTATTTCTCTCCTATCTGGTTGGTGCACATTGCATAAAACCAATAAAAGTTCTCAATTTTCTGCCTCAATGTGCAGATGTTTCATCATTTTTACAGCCACCTATCAGTTGTGACATTTTAGTCACATCTTTTTGAAATGTGGAGAATGAGATTACCAGTTACCAGATGATTTAGGGAAATGCCACACAATACTTGCATTTTATAATTGGGTTAAAATTATTTTTTGAATAAAATAATATGGAATACTGCCTTTGTATTATATCTAAATGTATAAAATCAAGGTGCATCCTACATTTCAACATGTAGGATATTTGTATTTTCATCAAGCCAAAATATATTCCATTTTGACCAACAAATGAAGTTACAAGTAAATACTTCATCCACCGGTATAATTCTCTTGAGCTTTGCACTTCTGTCATGATGTATACTTTACTCACTTTGTTTCTTCTGTAGTTTGATTTTCTGGTCAGGAATGATGAGATCCAAGGTTGATGTCAATTTCCATTTTGTGGGTAATTCTGCAGGGGACTTTGCTTCAGTGCTGTCTCCTTGCATTTTCTTGATCCTTTCTTTAAAAGTGTGAGCAATTCTTTTTGTTAATCCATTAGAGGAAGGATGAAACAGGGCATGTTGCAAATGTTGCATGCCATTTTCATGAAATCCTTCAAATGACACATGGGTGAAGTAACTCAATTTGTGATTCTAAGGTTAAAAGTTTGTGCTTTCCATTTTTAGCTCGCAGCACTTAGATACTCACCATAATCATCCATCCACATTAAGTGAACATCAATTATCAGCAGCAACACCTTCCCTAAGAAGGATCCAGTATAATCCACATGGAAACTACTCTGCAGTTATTAGAACCACCCCTAAATTGCAGATCACACGATGCAAGGCTGTACTTCTCACATGACAGAATCCATTTCAGGCCGTGTTCTGGCTAGCCCCTTACTTCAGTTGAAAATCCAGTTTTGAACTCGTGGGTCAACGACTTGAGGCACTGTTTTCATTTTGTGAAGCAGTGAAGTTGGGGATTTGAGACTTGTGCTGTAGTGACTTTCACAAATGTAAAATCGTTGGGCTCCAGACATGAGGGCTTAGTCCGCCTGAGAGTACTTGTTCTCTGCTGAGTTCAGAACAAAAGCCCAACTTGATTTTCAGGACCATTTTCCATCCAATGGGTCAACACAGCATCAATACCGTCACAAAATAAAATTATCTGTCTGTGAAATGAACCATTATATCATAAGGCTATAACAATTCTTTGAAATGCACAAAAGCCTATGCTTAAGTCTCCCTTCACTACTTCATATATTTTGCTCGAAAGAAATCTGACAGTAACTCGCAGTATTCCTCCCATATCTTGGTATGAGCGTCAAATGCGATAATCAAGCCTGTCATGTCAGCTTTCCTTTTATCTTGAAAGCAGATGCTTCTTGGACCTCATTCTCCAGGCTTACTTTTGGAAAAGGGTTCACTTTGGTCCTACCAACGCTGGGGTCAAAATTCCTCATTGCCATTATCTTGCCATGCAAAATAGACTTTCTTTTAAGAAGTTTATTTTCTTCAAACCTACTGAGTGCAGATCTGCAAACCTGATCCTTGCAGAGGTCAAATGACACCTATCAGAGGTTAATACTCAAAAGCACTGGACCTTTTCAGACTTGGAGGAAAACAACCATGTGTATTCAGCTATTTAAGCTGCTACTTTAATTTTATATTTCATTGTACTTTGTCTTTTTTTCCGCAGCTTTAAAAATTATTGATCCTTTTCTCCAAAAACAAAATGGTTGTTGGTCAATGTTTTCCCTGCTCTGTATTTTTGACTTTTATTCTCCACGCAGTGCTAACTCTTTCGGTGCTGAGTGTAGCCAGCTCCCACCCTGAGCAAATCTACATGCTTTGTGTATGAGCCCAGCAACGTTGATTGGCAATAGTCACTAAATTAGTGTTTCCTGCTTCGGAGTCCTCAGCCCTTTCATTATAATAGGCACACAGGACAGCTTAACTTTGATTTGCAAACAATAGCTGGTGGAGGTTTAAACATGGACTTGCTGTTTTACTCATTCGTAACTGGAATCTACCCCTCCCCCTACACTCTCACTTTCTGGAACACCTCCAATCAGTGTATAATTGATAATTGTGTGTGTCTGGGCAATGGGACTCTGGAGAGCATCAAAGCTTGTGTTCTCCCAAGTACATACATGAACATTTCCCACTGGGGCCACTCAGCATGATTTGAGCTTTTCCACTTCGTAGCCTGGGGGCACAGAGGCCAAGTTGTACCATCTTTGCAACTGCCTTGGCTGAGGGTAGTTAGCAGAACATACTAGCAGTGGTAGTCAAAACTGGACCTTGCCAATTCCAGAACTCCCCTGAAGCAAAAGGTATACAAGCTTTCTGCTTGTAAAATAAAAGCCTATTATTTTTGGTGTTTTTGCTTGTGCCTCAAAGAATGATTTTAAACAGTTGGTCTTTCTCTTTGAGTCACTTTTTGCCTTTGAGGGGAATCATGAGGCAAAGATCTAAAGGTTCTGTCCAGTAATATTAATTATATTAATTATACCAATTATACCAAGCAGTCATTTGTAATGGACTGTATTTATATCAATTGAGTCCAGTGGATTTAGCTGCTGGCAAAGTCTAGCAATGGCAGTAATGTAGATATTTTCTATGTAAGTGGTAATAAGCTGCAGATTCTGGGTACACCACACACTTTGATATCATTTCAGCTGGTAACATCAGGTAGGTAACATCACTCACGACCAAGATCTATTATTGTTTAATTTTTTGTAAGAACCTTGAACAATTTGTTAATTCTTCAACTGAGTCTCGATACTTTGGGAATAGTGCAGCTTGTGCCTTTGCCAAAAGCCTTGTCCTCTAGTAAAGGTTTTCTCTCGGCTTTATGCAGGGGAAGGGAGGTTGGGCTATTGAGTAAAGGCAAATTTGGAAGAGTGTGAGAAAGAGATTTTCTCTCATCTATTCCTTTCTGCTCCTCCTCCTTCTCTAATTGTCATCCTTTGGGGTAATATTTCATGAGCATGTACTTCATTACCTCATCAAATTCTTGATTTGTGAGCGTGTGCAATGAGAATCAGCAATTCAGTGAACCATATGTGGCAAACGTTAAGAGTCCTGATCCCATTCTTGTTTTGTTTTATTAGAGCAGGGGTTCTGAACAATATGTTCCCATTCTCCTACTGAGTCAATTGGCCCCTCCCTTTTGGTTAGCAGGCCAGTATCGCCTTATTCTGCGTGGATCAAGACTGACATCATGTGGCCCGTACAACTATATTGTGTGCAGCTGTGCCCCAGCATAAGGCCTGAGCTGCACCGTGGTACCCATTGCAGGCATAGTGTTGGCTGAAGCTTTCAGGCACACCAGTAAGACATTCATACAGTGGATTCTGGTTAACCGTGCCATTGGTTAATCGGGGCAGCAGTTTATTTGGGACAGCTGTTAAAGAACAAAAACTAAATGGACAAAATAGCTGTGATTCCCTTCATTTATTTGGGTCACTATGCCCCTTAATTGGGACACGATACTGTTGCCTAACAGTTCCTAACTAGCGCCATTCATGTGCACTTGTGTGGCCATTAGACATTACACCATGCTTAGAGTGATCAGTTTTTAAATCGAGTCAGTTGTGTGTGTTTGTGTTCAAAAAGCAGTGATTTTTGTACTGATAGTTGGTGGGAAATAAGCAGTAAGACAATTCAGAATTGTGTTGCTCACTCTGGTTTCAGGTTTGGAAATGCCAGAAATGGCAGGGAGTGAAAATGATATGGTCTGACTGCTTTAGCACATTAGGAACGATGAAGAATTTAGAGGTATTGACAGTAATCTTGAATGTTACAATGAAGATGAAGATTTGGAGGATGCAGTCAACAACAGCATTGTATGTTGGCAGTCCATTATCTGCACTACGTGTTTGCACTGATTTTGTTCATTTACAGACAAAAGAAGGCAACACCGATGAATCCCTCTTTCGATGTCTGTTGGGAACTAATTGGGAAATACCACTGTTTTATGGTACTGAAGTAATATTGGTAGTAGTCTAATGTGTTCTGTATTTCATTTAAATACATAATTTGTTACTCAGTTTGTCCTTTTTATAACTTTTATCTATTTCTATGAAATTTTGACGAATTGGGGCAGTCGCTTAATTGGCCCAAAATGTACTGTTCCTGTTGTGTCCCAATTAACCAGAATGCACTGTATTGGGTTATTTGCATCGGGAAGATTTTCTGGTTAAGGTGCTTTGGATGAAAACCAGAGCATTGCATTCTGTTAGAAAAGAAAATCCAGATTTATATATAACATATGGTTTATTTTTGAATCAGCTACTGTTGCTGATTAATGAATCAGGGGATAAATGTTTCAGCTGGTGTTATTACAAAAAAGCTTGTTTGAAAGGATTGTAGATATTTTCCCTGCTCTGTGTTTACTGTTCAGAATGGTTTCATTGCCCTGTCAATTCTTCTGGATCAGGCAGCATTGAGTCAGGAGGGAATCAGTCCTTCAAGCTGATAACATTTCATAAGATGAGAGGACACCAACCTGAGGTGTTTCTGAATCTGTATTGACTGTACAATACGCGGAGTCTTGCCACTATGACCTGCCTGTGTCACAGTGTTCCAGCAGCCGTACTACACTGCCACTCTGTTCCCATTTCCAGTGGCTGCCTGACAACTTCCTCGTGGGAAATACAGGGTTTAAGTCTAACCTGGGCAATTTATTGTACTTCTCCCCCCGCCCCCCCCCCCCCCCCCCGCCTTTGGAATCAGAACTGGATTTGTTCTCACTCACATACGTCATGAAATTTATTCCTCCATGGCAGCAGTACAGTGCAAGACAAATAATTTATGATTTAGTTACAATAATGAATAAATAAATAAATATTGCAAAGATGGAATAGTGAGGTAGTTTCCATGGACTCTTCAGAAATCTGATGGAGGAGGGAAAGAAGCTGTCCCTAAAACATTGAATGTGGGTCTTCAGGCTCCTGAAGCTTCTCCCTGATGGTAGAAATGAGAAGAGGATATGGAGTTGTTGCCACTGTGACTTGGTGAAAGGGGGAAAAAATCACCAATAATATTCCAGATGCCATTCAATAAATTTATTTTGTTAAAGTGAGAATGCAAGGGAAAGGGTGGGGGTGGGGGAGATGCCAGTAGCAACTCTTGTGGACTTAGATTGACATCCATAACCTTTCACTAGCCTTAATCAAGCTCTGCACCATATGTCATTGTTGGCAGTGCTAAATTTAATATGAACAAAATGTCACAAATGAATTGCGTTAGCTCTGAAATTTAAACAATTCTTTTATGAGTTCAGCCCTGTTTGGAGATTTACCACATACACTCAGCATTTTTGTATTTATGACTCTTTTTAAAGCTTTGATTCCAGAAATTGTGTGGAATCAGAGTGTGCAGTTTCGCTCTTTCTGCTTGCTCCACCACTTGATTTGATCACGACTGAGGCTGAATTCTACTTTGAGACTCTATATTTATTTATTTCTATATCCTGAAAATCCATTAAAAATGCTCATTTGTGTGGGGTAGAGAGCAACTTTCAGAGCGCTGGGAAGAGAGAAGGGGAATGGAGCGAATTGAATAATGTTTTCGAAGTACCAGCACAGCCCAAACTTTATACTTTTATTAATAACCGATGTAAGACTCGGAATCAAATCAGCTTTAGTATCACCAGCATAATATTGTCTTTGCGGCAGCAGTACCACGCAATATATAATAATAGGAAAAAAAAAGAATTATATTAAATATATAGTTAAATAAGTAGCGCAAAAATAGAAATGAAAAAAAAGTAGTGAGGTAGTGTTCATGGGTTCAATGTTCATTTAGAGATCAGATGACAGAGGATAAGAAGCTGTTCCTGAATTGCTGAGTGTGTGCCTTGAGGCTTCTGTATCTCCTTCCTGATGGTAACGATGAGAACAAGGCATGACCTGGGTGATGGGGGTCCTTAATGATGGACGTCGCCTTTTTATGGCATTGCTCCTTGAAGATGTCCTGGATACGACGAAGGCTACTGCCTTTGATGGAGCCAGCTGAGCTTACAATTCTCTGCAGCTTATTTTGATCCTGTACAATGCGCCCCCCCCCCCCCATAGCAGACGGTGATGCAGCCAGTTAGAATGCTCTCCATGGTACAGCTGTAGAAATTAGCGTGTACGCTGCAGGTATTGCAGGTCCAGCTTTCCCATGTGTCCAGTGATTGGTGCCATATGAATTCACATAGTCTCAATGATACCAATAAACCATCAGTGAAATAACAAAAGACCATTAGACATAGGAGTAGAATTAGGCCACTGTCTCATTGAGATGCTCTGTCATTCAGTCATGATTGATTTACTTTCCCTTTCAACCCCATTCCCTGCTTTCTTCCAGTAATCTAAGGCACCCTTATTATTTAAGAGCCTAACAGCCTCCACTTCAAATATACCCAATCACTTGGCCTGCACAACTGTCTGTGGCAATGGTTTCAACAGATTCACCACCGAATATTCAGCATTGGGCATATAACCTACCCTATCCTCTGCTGTTGGTAGATGGTGATAATAGATTATTATCGGCAATCTCATAGTTATAGATGTTGATGTGTCCAGAAAAGTAGCAATACTGGTGGTTCATTGGACTCAAACTTGAACACAAACTTTTTACAAGTATTTGCACTGAAACCTGCAATGATCAAAAAACCTCCGAATGTGGGATTCTCAACAGGAAATATGGGATTCAAGTGTAAACAAGACTGCACACTGTATTTCATTAATTGATAATACAAAAGAGAACTTAAGGAGGTATATGGCAATTAAAATAGTTAATTCAATGACATTTCCGATACAGATAGTGAAACTATGAGAAAACAGATGAATTTAGACAAAAGTATAAAAAATGAGGCAAGAAATATTTCCGTTAAAGTATTTAAGTATGTATTTTCAAAGAAAATCTCCAATAATAATCATATAAACATCCCTTTATGTTTGAAGAAGTTAAGTCTCATTGTCAGGCTGACTGTTATTTTGATTTTTGTGCTATTAAAAAATATACTAAAAACGGGAACAAATTGGCTGCTGCATTATCTGCAAGTTTAATAACTGTCATGTAATTATAGCAAGTTCAAGTAATTCCTTCTGTTTGATGTCAAATCTATCAGTGCTACAGAAAAACAGCAGGGCTTCTGCAGGAATATAATGGTAAAGATCAGCTTTATTTGTCACATGTACACTACATTGAAACATGTAGCAAAACGCTGTATGATGATGCTCGCATCAGATCAAATCAGCGAAGATTGTGCTGGGCAGACCGCAGTGTCACCACACTTCTTCCCCCTAGCCCCAACCGTATGTCTCTAGAATATTAGAGGAAACTGAAACATCTAGAGAAAACCCATGTGGTCCCAGGGAGAAAGTACAAACTCCTTACAGTGGAGAAGGGGGACTCCCAAAATTAATTCATGATCTCTGCATGTTACTAGTAACATTAGGCCTCCAGAATTTAGTGTCCATTTAATAACGTATTAACATAATATACTGATAGCATCCACATTGTTTTTCCAGCAAGATTTAGGCTCATACTTTCTCTCCATTTGGCCATTCATGGACAAGAATCAAAACTTGATGCCAGCAGCAGGGCATTAGAGTGAGCACCTGATTGATGGCTCCAGTTTGGACACTTTTATTGCGTGGCTATGATTACCAGATGTGCTTGCTATCTTGTACGTTGTGTGTGTGCTTTGAGCTGTGTGTGGCTGTTGGTACGATGCTTTGCACCTTGGCCTCAGAGCAACTCTGTTTCAGGTCATAGTCATACTTCATTGATCCCGGGGGAAATCGGTTTTCGTTACAATTGCACCATAAATAATTAAATAGTAATAAAATCATAAATAGTTAAATAGTAATATGTAAATTATGCCAGGAAATAAGTCCAGGACCAGCCTATTGGCTCAGGGTGTCTGGTCCTCCAAGGGAGGAGTTGTAAAGTTTGATGGCCACAGGCAGGAATGACTTCCTATGACGCTCTGTGTTGCATCTCGGTGGAATGAGTCTCTGGCTGAATGTACTCCTGTGCCCAACCAGTACATTATGTAGTGGATGGGAGACATTGTCCAAGATGGCATGCAACTTGGACAGCATCCTCTTTTCAGACACCACCCTCTTTTCAGACACCACCGTCAGAGAGTCCAGTTCCATCCCCACAACATCACTGGCCTTACTAATGAGTTTGTTGATTCTGTTGGTGTCTGCCACCCTCAGCCTGCTGCCCCAGCACACAACAGCAAACATGATAGCACTGGCCACCACAGACTCGTAGAACATCCTCAGCATCGTCCGGCAGATGTTAAAGGACCTCAGTCTCCTCAGGAAATAGAGACGGCTCTGACCCTTCTTGTAGACAGCCTCTGTGTTCTTTGACCAGTCCAGTTCATTGTCAATTCGTATCCCCAGGTATTTGTAATCCTCCACCATGTCCACACTGACCCCCTGGATGGAAACAGGGGTCACCGGTGCCTTAGCTCTCCTCAGGTCTACCACCAGCTCCTTAGTCTTTTTCACATTAAGCTGCAGATAATTCTGCTCATACCATGTGACAAAGTTTCCTACCGTAGCCCTGTACTCAGCCTCATCTCCCTTGCTGATGCATCTAACTATGGCAGAGTCATCAGAAAACTTCTGAAGATGACAAGAGTCTGTGCAGTAGTTGAAGTCCGAGGTGTAAATGGTGAAGAGAAAGGGAGACAAGACAGTCCCCTGTGGAGCCCCAGTGCTGCTGATCACTCTGTCGGACACACAGTGTTGCAAGCACACGTACTGTGGTCTGCCAGTCAGGTAATCAGGAATCCATGACACCAGGAAAGCACTCACCTGCATCGCTGTCAGCTTCTCCCCCAGCAGAGCAGGGCGGATGGTGTTGAACGCACTGGAGAAGTTAAAAAACATGACCCTCACAGTGCTCGCTGGCTTGTTCCAGGTGGCTGTAGACACGGTTCAGCAGGTAGATGATGGCATCCTCAACTCCTAGTTGGGGCTGGTAGGTGAACTGGAGGGGATCTAAGTGTGGCCTGACCATAGGCCGGAGCAGCTCCAGAACAGGTCTCTCCAGGGTCTTCATGATGTGGGAGGTCAATGCCACCGGTCTGTAGTCATTGAGGCTGCTGGGGCATGGCATCTTCGACACAGGGACGAGGCAGGATGTCTTCCACAGCGCAGGAACCCTCCGGAGCCTCAGGGTCAGGTTGAAGATGTGGCAAAGTACTGCACATAGCTGAGGGGCACAGGCTTTGAGCACCCTGGTACTGACACCATCCGGTCCTGCAGCCTTGCTTGGGTTGAGACGTTTCAGCTGTCTTCTCACCTGTTCAGCCGTGAAGCCCACCGTGCTGGTTTCGTGTGCAGTTGGCTGTATTCATGAATATTTTTGTCTGGTTGAATGACAATTAAACTTGAACTTGAATTGAGGATAAATAGCCAAAGAGTGTAATTGGGATTTGGAGCTCACTGTCTGAGAAGGTCTTGAAATCCCTCAATGCTGAAAAAATGGACCTAGATGAGCACACTTAATGTGACCAGCAAGGATCTGAACCAAGCAGTAGAAAGTGAGATACCTTTCTTCCTGCTGGAATGGAAATGTTTGGCCAAGTGGCTCCCATAGACACAGAAATTAGCCTACCAACTTGCTCATCTTTGGGATGTGAGAGGGAACCAGAGTCCCTGGAGGAAATCCATATGGTCATGGGGAGAAGGTGCAAACTTCACACAAACAGCACCAGAGATCAAAATTGAAGCTGGTTTGCTGGGACGGTGAGGTGGCAGCACTACCTGCTTCAGCCACTGTGCCATCTATCTGCGCGGTAAGTATCTGTGGTTCCACCTACCTTAACAAATCTGTTGAAGAATGAGTGTAAAATAATAGAGGGCTGACATCATGTCTTACCTTTAATGATCCAGTTTCATTCACTGAGAGGCTTCACGTGGTGAGAAATGCATTTCAATGTCAAACCCAGATTTCCTCGTTTCTTTCATGGCTCATACAGGACAGGAGGAGCTAATCGCAACTTACTAGAGAAAATGTTCAATTAGTCTCTCCAGACTAAAACCTATAGCTTCTTGTTATCAGCATCCCTGGTAGTGCATGTGGAATACCAACTGGCCTCTGGAACATCCCCTTTAAATCTCAGAGGAAAGCAGCCCCAGCCTCTCCAGATGAAGGGGCAATGCCCGAAGCATCGACCGCCCATTCCCCTCCACAGATGTGGCCTGGCCTTCCAAGGTCCTCCAGCAGTTTGTTAATTTTCCCCCAGCGTCTCTACTTTCTCCACATATCTGATACCATTTGCATCCAATTTCCAGAGAGCCCAGGGGAAAATCGCCTCACACAACAATGCACAGGGGATTACAAGTACTATGTCCATCACAAGCAAAGCCCTCCCAACCAATGTCTACGTTTACGTGGAGCACTGCTACAAGAAAGCAGCATCCATCATCAAAGACCACCACCATCTGTGCCTCGCCCTCTTCTCACTACTACCATCAGGTAGGAGGTATAGAAGCTTTAGGTCCCACATCACCAGGTTCAGGAACAGTTAAGACCCTACAACCATCAGGCACCTGAACCGACATGGTTAACTTCAATCCCCACTACTCGGAACAGATTCTACAACCTACAGACTCCCTTTGATGGTAGTAACGAGAAGAGGGTGTGGCATTTGATGACGGTTGCTGCTTTCTTGTAGCAGTGCTCCATGTAAACGTAGACATTGGTTGGGAGGGCTTTGCTTGTGACGGACATAGTATTTGTAATCCCCTGTGCATTGTTGTGTGAGGTGATTTTCCCCTGGGCTCTCTGGAAATTGGATTACAACTCATGTTCTCAATATTATTTATTTGCGCATTTTGTCATCTGCTGCACTTTTTTTGTCAGCCTTTGTTTATGTATAGTTTCACATAAATTATATTGTATACTTCTCCTGTAAATGCCAGCAAGAAAATGAATCTCAGGGTAGTATATGATAAAATATATGTGTACCTTGATAATAAATGTATTTCAAATATTGAATTTCTGAAAGCATTATGCCTGTATATATATAAGTCAGTGTTTTATTTCTGTTCATTTCCCATGCCTGGCAGTTTACACAGGGTTGTAGAGTTGATGGTGTCAGGCAATTATTATTTTTCACTGCACTACAATTCAGATGTGCTTGTTAAATCAGAACCAAAGCATCTAATGAATCTATGAATAATGACAGATGGAAAAGATTTTCTGCTCCTTGCTGTTGTGAGGACCTCGCTCATCATAATAAATTCACCCACTCCAACGCTGTAACCATGTAATCCCTTGGGAAGAGGGTAGACCATTTCAAAGCCCATGCTGCTTTGGGGAGATGGGGAGAGAGGATGATGCCCGATTCCTCCAGGCAACCGAAACTTGTCCAAGAGATTAGATTAGATTATGAAGACACGCAGTCCTCTTTTATTGTCATTTAGTAATGCATGCATTAAGAAATGATACAATGTTTTTCCAGAATGATATCACAGAAACACCTGACAAACTGACTTAAAAACTAACAAAAACCACATAATTATAACATATAGTTACAACAGTGCAAAGCAATACCATAATTTGATAAGAACAGACCATGGCACGGTAAAAGTTTCAAAGTCTCTCGAAAGTCCCATCATCTCACACGGACGGTAAACCTCCAGCACCGCCAACTTGCCGATGCAGCACCCTGGAAGCATCCGACCACAGTCCGACTCCGAGTCCGTCCGAAAACTCCGAGCCTCCGACCAGCTCTCCGGCACCGAGCACCATCTCTGCCGAGCGCTTCGACCCCAGCCCTTACTTGACCTTACTTCCAGCAGCACTAAAGGAGGCAGTTTGACCTATTAGGTTCATGGTAGTTTCTAGCCATGCAATCCCATTTTAATTCTCTCCTTATTTCCCTTTGGTCCTCCAATTTATTCTTTCTAAGAGAGTCATATAGCACTGAAACAGATCCTTTGACCCACATCTCCCTAAACCTTTCCTCACCATCAACCTGTGCCATGTACCTTTTAAGTGTTGCATATGTTCCAATGCAAAACATCCCAAACTGATCACCCTCTCTCCATAATTCATAGTCCTGATGACCTGAAGGGAGGGGAATATGTTGATTGTTTATTCCCTTCCCGAGTTGCTGCCTGACCTGCTGAGTTCCTCCAGCATTCTGTGTGTGTTGCTCTGGATTTCCAGCATCTGCAGAATCTCTTGTGTTCATTGGGTTCAAGGCAACATTTTCATAAATTTTTCTCTACTGTCCTTTCAGCACGTGCTGATCAGATCCGTTTTCACTCTGTTTGTTATCAACCTGCTGTAGTGGTTAATTTGCCATGAATCAATGAACCAGAGCATCCTGGTGATGCAGAGAAAACTAGAGACCCATCCACTCTCCGAGAGAACAGGAAACTGTACTGAGAGCACAGAAGGTCAGGATCGAACCTGGGTGCCAGAGCTGTAATTGCTGCACCATCATGCTGTCCTTCGATGTTTCTTTACAGGAACCCACTGTGTGGTCACATCTGCAAAGCTCCTTGACTTAGCCAGTTTATTTGAGGTTGATATGTCCGTGTGAGTAAACACTAATTCGGATTGAAGGTTACAAAGCTATATGGTTTTGGTTCTTATCCCCTACTACTGCAGATGAAGGCAACACTTCAATTGTGTCCAGTGCTCCAGATGCGGTCTCCTCTACGTTGGTGAGTCCTGTCGTAAATTGGGGGACTGCTTCATTGAGCACCTCCACTCCATCTGCTTCAAGTAGAACTTCCCGGTGGCCAAACATTTTAATTTTGAATCCCATTCCTGTTCCAGCATATTGGTCCATGGCCACCTCTTGTACAGTGAAGTGACCACCCACAGGGTGGAGGAGCCACACCTTATATTCCATCTGGGTAGACTCCAACCTGATGGCACGAATATCGATTTCTTCTTCCAGTTAAAAAAAAATCTCTCTCTCTCCCCCCTTCTCTTTCTCTATTCCCCACTTTCACCTTTAACTCTTCTCACCTGCCTATCCCTTCCCTCTGGGTCCCCCCTCCTCCTGTTTCTCCTATGGTCCACTCCTACCAGGTTCCTCCTTCTGCAGACTTTGACCATTCCCACCCAGCTTCACCTATCACTTTCCAGCTAGCCTCCTTCCCCTCTCCCCATCCCTTTATTCTGGCCTCTTCCCCCTTTCCATCAGAGTCCTGAAAAACGGTCTCGGCCCAAGATGTCGACTGTTTATTTTTCTCCATAGGTGCCGCCTGACCTGCTAAGTTCCTCCAGTATTTTGTGTGTGTTCCTCCTACTGTTGCGGAGCCATAAATATAAGATGGCTAACTGAATGCAAATGGACCTTTATTCAAAAGAGAGATAGAATATAGAACTCACTATCAAGAAGTGCAATTAATGTAACGAGGAAAAATTTGGATAAAGATGAGAAAGCCACAGAAAAGTATAGGGATTGGGGTAGATGAACTGGGGTTGGCTGCTGGTCTAATTGCCTGGTTCTCTGCTCTGATTTCTAACTGTAAGTCATATCTTCTGGAATCATAAAGGATTAAAGCAAGAAACAGGACTTTTCGCCCACTGAATCTGCTACAATCAACAAGCACCCGTTTGAAACACTAATCAGGCACTGACTCTTCTTACCTCCCACGTCCTCCAAAGCCTCAAAGCTCCCGGGATCTTGTGCACGTTTTCCGAAGCATGCTGCCTTGATCTGGATGCATATTGCAGATTTGGGCAGCATGTTTTGGAAAATGTAGTGGGAATATGCTCTATGAGGGCATTCAGGTTTCTGCTGCCAGCCGCTGTGGATCTGTGAGCAAGAGAGTGGCTGCTGCAGTATTTGGCTGGGAACTGCAATGAGACTGTGCCTGTTGCTTCCACAGAAAGAGCTTGCCTGTGCAGGGATAAAAATAATAAGAGTGCAGCAACTCCAGCATCCCCTGTTCCAACACGGGGAATGCAGGTGGAGCAGGTCAGCACCTTTAAATTCCTCAGTGTCATCATTTCCGAGAACCTGTCCTGGGTCTAGCACGTAAGAGCCATTACAAGAAAGCACAGCAGCGCCTCTACTTAGAAGTTTGC
Source organism: Mobula birostris (assembly GCF_030028105.1). NCBI lineage: Eukaryota > Metazoa > Chordata > Chondrichthyes > Myliobatiformes > Myliobatidae > Mobula > Mobula birostris. Next base: position 81,086,752 of record NC_092373.1, read on the forward strand.
GAAGAGTGTTGGAGAGTATACAGTACTGACTTGTTGCATCATGGCCTGCTATGGAAACACCAATGCCCTTGAACAGAAATCCTTTAAAAAATAGTAGATGCAGGCCAGTCCTTCAAGGGTAAAGTTCTTCCCACCATTGAGCACATCTACATGGAGCGGTATTGCAGGAAAGCGGCATGCACCTTCAGGGACCCCCACCACCCAGGCCATGCTCTCTTCCCACTGCTGACATCAGGAAGAAGGTACAGACCCTCAGGACCCACACCACCACGTTCAGGAACAGTTATTGCCCTCAACCATCGGTCTCTTGAAGCAGAGGGGATAACTTCACCTGCCCCATAGTTCCCACAAACTATAGACTTACTTTCAAGGACTCTTCATCTCATATTCTCGATATTTATAGCTTATATATATATTTACTGTTATTGTTTCTATTTTTTGTATTTGCAGTTGTTATTGTTTGTTTATTAGTTGTCCACCCTGTTGGGTGCAGTCTTTCATTGGTTCTATTGTGTTTTTTATACTTACTGTGAATTCCCGCAAGAAAATGAATCTCAGGGTTATAAATGTTGACAAATTTACTTTGAACTTTTGAACACCAGAGTTCGCTAGTTCTGACACAGACTGGAAAGGCTGATTATCTGAAATTGTTGAACTAATTGCTGAGCCCTAAGTGCTGCTGTGTGTGGAGGAAGAGATGTTACTTCTTCAGCTTACTTTGGGCTTCCTTGGAAGGGTATGTGAGGTCAAAGACAAAGCAATCAGAGAAGAAGGAAACTGGAAGTTGAAGAACACACTGGTTCACCCTGCTGGCTGCCAGTTTTTTCCAGGATAATGTGACAGTCACACAAAGTACAATATCCTTTTGAGGAACTGGAATTGACCCTCACCCTGCCTAGACAGTCAGTGATGCTCGTGTTGCTTTTTTTTTTGCTTGTTTGGATATTAAAGACTCCCTGAATAATTTGAGAATCTCTTTTAGTGTCTCAGGTTATCAGTTATGAAGCCAGTGAATAGACAAATTCAATTCAAAAGAAAAAGCTGATTTTTATATCAAGAGTGACTGCTGTGACCTCAGGGTGTCCCAGAATCATTTTGCAGCCAACAAGGCACGTTTGAACAGTCAGTCGTGTAACATCGGAAACATCTGGCAGCTGAGTTCCACTCCTACCAGTATCACAGAGCAGCAGCCACACACAGCTCTGTGCTTATGACCTTCTCTTTCGGGTGGTTGGGGCAGGAGAGGGGGATGTGGGTATTGAGTGCCCAGTCACAGAGGAGGATATTCTTGCTCTCCTTTGAAGTAGTGCAAACTACCAGAATATCCATATGGAGAAGGTCAGCAGGGCTTAGCTTTTGCATCTTGTCCATCTTCTCCAACATCAGAGTGATCCTTCAGCAAGGACCTGGGAGTCAGGCTAGATTTTTGTGGATATAAAAGCAAACATCCTGATAATGTCTCACACCTAAATCTTAGGGCAGAGAATGCACCAACTCATCCCAAGTATGATCCCCTCTGTTTGCCTGTTTTACAGTCGCCAAACACACATTAGGATGAAAGATGCTATATAAATGCAGGTTTTCTTTACTGACGCTCTGGATGGGGTTGGGGTACAATAAGTGAGCTGATCATCGCAGTGCTGCTCACAATCAAAATAGTTCAATAAAGAGTGCAAAAACAGAAATAAAAAAAGTAGTGAGGTAGTGTTCATGGATTCAGTGGCCATTCAGAAATTGGAGGACAGTAGTAAGAAGCAGTTTCTGAATCGTTGAGTGTGTGCCTTAAGGCTCCTGTACCTCCTTCCTGATGGTAGCAATGAGAACAGGGCACGGCCTGGGTGACTACGGAGGCTGGTGCCCATGACGGAGATAAGTTTGCAACTCATCTGTATGTTCTTGGAATAGCATTGTTACATCACTGTAATACTGTCCAAGTGTTGCTCATTCTTGGTTGACACACCAGTGTAAATATTTGCCATGATAGAGGACAATTACAGATCCAAGAAGGGAGACTAAAAGCAAAAGGAAGGATTGTGATTTTCATATACGAGCAAAAAGGTGAGATTGAACTGTAAATGGATGTTAAACACATTGGATAAAGACAAGGTGAATAATTTCAGTGTATGCAAAGCACAGATAGAATTTAATAAATTTAACTCTGAGCTCCTTTAATAAAAGCTCCTTTAATAATGTGCGAAGCAGAGAGACAGAAATATTAGGGTCACTGAAAATAATTTCATTCTACAGTTTATCAAAGGGTGAGGAGCCACACTCTTTAAAACACAAAGGATAAAAGGTCTGGACAATACATTTCCACATGGATTTGTAAAGCCCTCTGGCTCATTTCTGCGAAGTATTTTAACCTCGCAACATTTTTTTATTCCTTTGCTAGCCCCTTGCCTGTATGTGGACGCTCTGAACTCTCTTCGCCGCAAGCCTTTGATTGTGACTGTCTGTAGCTCCTTAAGCACCAGTGAGTTGCAAGAGGAGTTGTGTAGCCAAGTGAACCTTGAGCCCGCAGTGCATTTTTCTTTCCCCTCCAGTGAGGCCAGATGTGCCGCCCCAACAGCCAGTGCCCCAGCTGGCATTTTCTTGATGCAGTGCCAGTGCAGACTTGCGATCTTTGCAGACTCCGGTGTTAACTGAGTGAACCTGCTGACCTGCTAGTGAGCCCTGTGCAGAATTTCTCCGGGCTGGGCACTGCTGCTGGGAGTGACCAGTGAAGTGTGTGAGTGAGCAGCATGGAGGCAGCACCCCCTAGTGGCTGTTCTTGGCACAGCAGGCATGGCTCGTCCACCATTCATTTGTTGGGTTCTGCTGAAAATGTGGTGAGAGATTGCCTCTTTCCCAATGTTTTACCTGCAGCCTAACACGAGCATAAACACCTGTGTCACCACAGTTTACTCAGTGACCTCATTGAATGCCACCTTCTCATGAAGCACAGCAAGAGTGTTCCGGGTTCATGGGGGCTGTACAGCTGCTACCTCTCAACTCCAGCAACCTGACTTCCAGTCTGTCTGTCTGGGATCGGCACATTCCCCCTCTGATCAATGGATGCTCCAAATTCCTCCCACATCCTAAAAATATAGAACCGTACAGCACAGAAATGGGACATTTGGCCTACGATGTGCTAAACAAAGTGCCCGAAATGTCAACTGTACCCGTTTCCAAAGGCACTGCCTGGCCTGCTGAGTTCCTCCAGCATTTTGTGTGTGAAGCTAATTATGCCTAATTACATGAATCCCTTCCGCTTGCACATGGTCCATATCTCCCTATTCTCTTTATTCATGTGCTTTTAAATGCCCCCTCACCTTCCCATCCCTTGCTGCAGACTCCAGGTGCCTGCCACTCTGTGTGGAAAAGAAAACTTGTCCCACACATCCTTTTTGAATTTTTTGTCTATCACCATAAATGTATGCCTTCTGATATTAAACATTTTGACCCTGGGGGATAAACTACTTGCAATCTACTCTGGCTGTGCCTCAGTCAGAGTATAAATTTCTGTGAGGTTTCTTCTTTCAGCCCCTGCCACCTCAGAGAAAACAACCCTAGTTTGCAACCTCTCATTATTATATCTCCTCAACCAAGTCAACATCCTGGTAAACTCCTTCTGCATCCTCTCCAAAGCCTCCATGTCCTTGCTATAATGCAGCATTGAGTAATGAATGGAAGGCTCCAGATGTGGCGTAATCATAGTTTTATAAAACTGCAATATAACACCCTGCAAACACACACACACAATGCTGGAGGAACTCAGTAGGTCAGGCAGCATCTGTGGAAACGAATAAACAGTCGATATTTCAGGCCGAGACCCTTCTTCAGGGCTGAGAAGGAAGAGGGAAGATGCCAGAATAAAAAGGTGGGGGGAGGGAAAGGAGGCAAGCTGGAAGGCAATAGGTGAAGCCAGGTGGGTGGGAAAGGTCACGGGCTGGAAAAGAAGGAATCTGATGGGAGAGGAGAGTGGACCATAGGAGAAAAGGAAGGAAGAGGGGACCCAGGGGGAGTGATGGGCAGGTGAGAAGAGTTAAAAGGCCAGCTTCCAGATAGCCTCTTTCCACTCCTCCCCCACCCCCCACCACCTTTTTATTCTGGCATCTTTCCCCTTCCTTCTCAGTTCCGAAGAAGGATCTCTGCCCAAAACGTCAACTGTTTATTCATTTCCATAATGCTGCCTGATCTGAGTTCCTCCAACATTTTGTGTGTGTTGCTTTGGATTTCCAGCATCTGTAGACTTTCCTGTGGTTTTAATGTAACCCCTCGGTTTGTGAAGTCAGTTCCTCAACCAACAGAGGCAAGCTGCCAGATGCCTTTTTTTTAACTGTCATTTTGTGAAGCCACTTACGATGACTTTTGCATTTGGACCCTAGGATCCCTCAATACATCAATGCTGTTAGGGTTCCTGCTACACAAGTTGCTCATCAACTTACAAGGCATGAAAGTTTCACTTCTCTCTCATCGTTGCTGAGGAGGCAGTTTTGCTTTGCCACACTACCCCTCTGGCTCGCCTCAGTGCTCAAGGAGCCTGCCAGCATTCACCGTCCATGTTTTGTTTTGTCGAAGAGACCTCAGAGCGTTTACGTCTAGACAAAAGTCCAACATAAACTGCAGCGGGAGCAAAGGAATGAAGGCTCTGGGGAGGGAAGTAGTTTGCCAAGAGCACAATTGTGTTGTCAGGATCTATAAACCCACATGAAAATGTGTTGTCTGAACCGTTTAATCTTTGAGAGTTTTAAGGCGCGTATCTCTTCATTGTGACTCCTGATCTGGACTAGTGATCTTGCCAGCTGTCTCAAATAGTTCTGGTTATCCTGAAACACTTAGTCTTTGCAGAATGAAGAACCCCAAAAGAATTAATAACAGAAAGGCTTTAGGACCCCAAAGCCCCCTCTCTCCCCTCCCTGCACAAGCAGCGGCAAAGCATCAACCATCCTCCTCCCCCCCCATCCATTTCAGCAAAAAACGTCAGTGCCCACAACCCACTGAGCAACAGCAAAGCACCCAAAGAGAGACCATGATCTGCAGTCAACAAAAACTATTGTTTACCCGACAGTTCAACATGCCTCTCACTAACAAGGAACAGAGCGATATCACCCGTTTCACGGGGGAAGGGGAGACGAACAGCCACTGTCACGGTGTTACAGTCTGCTGCGTCCCTTTTTTATTCTGGGATTTTCTGACTTGAGAATCAGCAGTAAACTTTCCCCATCGTCGAGAGAGAGAGTGCAAACACTCGACTACAGAAGCCTTTGCCTACACAACCGCTGCAGTGAAAGCCTGATGGTCCTTCTCCCACGACACCTCAATCAGCAACACCGGCCTGGAGACCGTCGTCCGCAGGATGGCACCCTGGAGGCACCATCTTCCGAGCCCACTTGGAGAATGTCGGAAAACAGCTGGCTGCTGAGTTCCAAAAGCGAGAACTCGTCCACCGTGAAAAAGCACAGTTTGCAACGCCATTGCATATCAGAGACCTCGATAGAACTCCAGCCACCTTGAAAATGTTAAAAAAAAAATTCATTATGGAGAAGAATTTAAGCTGTTTCCGCAGATGAGCTCGAAGAGGCAGCCACTTGGTGCCATCTTAACTTTGTCCACAGTCTATTATGAATTGTTAGCATCTTATACTTGGTAAACAAATGGACATGTGACAGTCTAGGGAAGGGTTAACCTCCCCCCCCCCCACACACACACACACACACAATATCAGGATATAACATAAGTTATAGCATATCTGTCAATCTCCTGCTCCATATGCACCCCACAAACTCTTATTTATTCAGGCAGCCAAGTTCATGTCTTAGTAGTCCAATGATTGATCCCCAGCTCGGTGAACTCTAATTTGTAAGTCAATATGGGTTCACAAAGTGAGTTAAAACTCACTTCAGTTGGGTCAGAGGGAACTGGGATGTTCATTCCGACTCTGCAGGGAGAGGCAGGCCTTCTTTTTCCTGGACTCTAGCTATGCTTCCAGGCGAAAAAGAAGCTGGTCCCTGTTGCCATTGGAACTGCAGTCCAGCAAAAATCTGTACGTTCCTGAGAGGATACAACAGACCTGGCACTTTTCAATTCCTTGTTTTCTGATCGTTGACAGAATCATGTGTGATATTTATGCCTTTTTGCTGACATTCTTTGTGATTCAGGCAACCACCCTTGAGGATGTATGGTAAAGAGTTCACATCGTATCCCTCTGTCACATTTCTCAGATAGTTTCATTGCCCTGAAACAAGTTTAAGATGGTATTACTGAGGATAAGTGACTACTTGCTGATGGTTTTCAAAGCAAGAAATACTAACTACTTTATTAATAACACTTTTTTATTAATTAACACTTTATTAATAACGCAGCTGAGGCTGTGGGCCTGCTTCGAGCTTCATTTCTGTGGACTCACTTTTGTTCTAAATGCCATTTGCTTACTTTTATTGTTTGGCTGATTTTTTCCCCTCTCTGCACCTTGAGTGTTTGTCTTTTTTTTTAAATAAGTTATTTGGTTTCTTGTTCTGTGGTTGCCTATAAGGAGAAGAATCACAAAGCTGTATAATGTACACATTGATAATAAATGTGCTTTGAACAAGTGTGGTCATTTCATGGTATTGTTCAGTTGATGCTTCATCCTTGGAGCAACGTTCTTTATCGTGCAATAGAATTGTCTGCACTGCTTTGTGCAAGTCTGTCCCTTAGAATTTTTGCTTGTAAGTGGGAGCCAGGCTGTTGTGTAAGCTGAAGGACACTTTATCCTGGACTGACATAGTAAAGTTAAAAAAAATGCCAGCTGCAAAGATGGTGCATATCCACCCATCACCCTGCGCACACTGCAGTGTTTGAGAATGAATGGCTATTGCAGGAGATATCAGAGACTTTTGCTGAAAGGTGTTGGTTTCTCTTTTGCTCAAGAATTTTTTCATCAGGCTTGATGGGAACAAGATTCTGTTTCTGGGTTGAACCATCCAGTGATACAACTTGAGTCATACTAAGGCACACTTAAATGATTAAGTTCATGGCAGGCAAGGTCCCACACCACCAGGTTTAGGAACAGCTCTTTTCCCACAACTGTCAAATGCTCATTCCTAACCCTATCTTGGTGATGGAACACTATGGACCACCTCTTGCACTGCCATGGACTTGTATCATTGTATTTTACACCAAGTAACTGCATCTTCACAGTCTCTATTTCACTGTGTGGTATAAGTGCGGATCAGTATTGGAGAGAGTGAGCAATTTCAAACTCCTGCAGGTCAATATCCCTGAGGATCTAACCTGGTCCCAACGTATTGATGCAGCTATAAAGAATGTAAGACAATGGCTATATTTCATCAGGAGTTTGAAGAGACTTGGTTTGTCACCTAAAACACTTGAAAACTTCTACAGATGTACAGTGGAGAGCATTCTGACTGGCTGCATCACCATCTGATACGGGGTGGGGTGGGGTACGGGAATGGCTCCATCATGGACACTAGCCTCTGTAGTATCCAAGACATCTTCAAGGAGCGATACCTCAAAAAGGCAGTGTCCATCAGGAAGGAACCCCTATTCACCCAGGTCATGCCCTGTTCTCATTGCTACCATCAGAAAGGAGCAGCAGAAGCCTGAAAGCACACACTCAACAATTCAAAAACAGCTTCTTCCCCACTACCATCCGATTTCCGAATGGACATTGAACCCATGAACACTACCTCACTACTTTTTTATTTGTGTGTGTGTGTGTGTGTGTGTGTGTGTGTATATAATGCATATTACGTATTGCATTGTACTGCTGCCACAAAGTTAACACACTTCACGAAATATGACGGCGATATTAAATCTGATTCTGATTTCAAGTAGAATTTAAGTATAATTTATATTCTGTGCGCTGTCTCTACCCATGTGCCTGTGATGCTGCAGAAAGCAAGATTTTCATGGTATTGCACCTCACCGTGCTTACGCTCATGACAATAAACTTGACAATTTATTCAGCACCATGCCAATAAAAATTGGTAGCATCCAGAGGAGATAGTATCTCGGAATACTTCCAGGTCATAACTCACCATCAGGAATTTGAATGTGGTGCTTCTGGTCGTGAGAAGCCCTTGTAAAACTGTCATGGCTCTGGGTCAATGGTGCGTGTAATGGTGTTAGTTCTCATCCACCTCCTTTAGAGCATTGCTGGGGATCATTGCCCCCACGTCAATTGCTAATGGAAAACAATATGATCTTAACTCCACAGTCCCAAAGCGAGTAATGCTCAGTAAATAAAATATTGCCAAACTCCATGAGAACCCTCCCACCTACGTTTCCACGGATGCTGCCAGACCTGCTGAGTTCCTTCAGCGTGTTGTGACTGAATGTGGCGAGATTTCTGTCCCCGTTCAGACAGGGTATTCCAGATACCTTCTACTCTTTGGGTGAAAAAGCTTTTTTTTCAGCTTCCCTCTGATCCCTTGATTAATCAGATTAAGTCAGATCTCACTAGTTATTATGCTATTTGTTAAGAATAATCTTACCTGGCATTTCATAATTTTATAATTGGTAATTAAATTCCCATTCGGTCTCCTTTGTTCAAAACTACCACAACCTAAGCAGTTCCTCTCCATAATTAAGATTCTGTAGCTTTGGTAACATCATCATACATCTCTCTACCGGTGAGATGACCAGAACTGTACTCTGTATTCGCATTTTAATTCCTCGTTTTTGCTAAGCTATGAATTTGATAAGAAGCATAGGGCCCTCATCTTTATGATGTAGAATGTGAAAGCAGGGAGGTTATGCTGAACGTTTGGGAAGAAGAATAGAAGATCAGATTATTATTTAAATGGTGAAAGATATGGCATGGTGTTGTGCAGAGGAACTTGAGAGTCCAAAAGATAGCATGGTGGTCAGCGCAACGGGACAGAGTGCCAGCAATTCTGGTTCAATTCCTGCTGCTATCTGTAAGGAATTGGTATGCTCTCCCTGTCCCTACGTGGGTTTCCTCAGGGGCTTCAGCTTCCTCCCACATTCCAAAGACGTACAGGTTAGGATTAGTGAGTCGTGAGCATGCTATGTTGCCACCGGAAGCACAGCCACACTTGCGGGCATCCCCAGTGAGTTATCTGACTGTCTTGGTCATTGAAGCAAATGACACGTTTCACTATCTTTCAATGTACAATGTGACATATATAGTGAATCCTCACCTTATCATCTTTAAAGGTCGGTTTACAGGTGCAGCAGGTTATCAAGAAGGCAAATAAAATGTTTGTCTTTCAGTGCTAGAGGGATTGAATTTAAGAGCAGGCAGGTTATGCTGCCACTGTACAGGGTCTGCGCCTGGAGTACTGGCCTCCTTGAGGAAGGATATCCTCGCTTTGGAGATGGTGCAGAGGAGCTTCACGGGGTTGATTCCAGAGATGGGGGACTTGGCGTATGAGGAGACCTTGAGTCTCCTGGGGCTATACTCACTAGAATTCAGAAGAATGAGAGGAGATTTTATAGAAACATATGAAATTATGAAGGGAATAAATAAGATAGAGGTAAGAAAATTGAGGGACTGCTTTTCACAGGGAGTAGTGAATCTGGTAGTCTTTGCTTGGGGAAACAGTACAGACTACCTCATTAAATACATTAAAGATACAGTTAGATAAATGCTTACATGGTAAGACAATTAATGGTTATGGGGGAAAGGGAAGTGTGAGGAGCTGAGTCCACGGCCAGGTCAGCTATGGTCTTATGAAATGATGGAGTACGTGGCCCATTCCTGCTCCAATTTCTAATGTTCCTACGTTCCTTATGCTTGTAAATTATTGTGACACAAGCACCTGCAGATGCTAGAAACTGGAGCAACAGGCAATCTGCTGGAATAACAGGGGGTCAAGAAGCATCAGTTGGGTGGAGGGTGAAGGAGGAGAAATTGTCAATGTTTTATGAGGGGTTTCAACCCGAAACACCAACAATTCCTTTCTCTCCAGAGATGCTACTCAACCCAGTAAGTTCCTCCGGCATATTGTTAGTAACTGATTGTGGGGATTGAGTGGCATGTTGTTTCAACGCTGCGAGCTCTATAGTAGATAACACTAAAGACTATTAAGGCATTCAAATGAATGGGACCTAGGATGAAGGACTTGGGTATGTATTGCATTGAGGAGAAACGGGGTGTTATTGCCCTTTAAGTTGGAAGACTGGTAGAAGTATTTAAAATTTATGAAGGCTTTGGTAGAGTAAACGGGGAGAATTAATTTCCACATGCAGAAAGGTTTGTAACCAGAGCTGAGTGGTTTCAGTCAAGTGATGAAAATGAAGGACAGATGAGGAGAATTTTATTTTTAAGCAGCAAGTTGCTCTGGTTTGGAGAGGACTGCCTGAAGGGGTGATGAAAGCAGATTCAGTTATAGCTTTTTGAAAAGGAACCAAATTAATACTTGAAGGAGAAAACAATTACATGGCTTTGGGGAAGGTGCAGGGGCAGTAACTAATTGTTTTGTTCCTTTAAAGCGCTGGCACAGGCGTGAGGAACTGAACGGCCTCTGTCTGTGGTTCTGAGTTCAATGGTTATACATTGCTTTTATGTGACTATTTATAATATATTTAAATGGAATTTCAGGAACAGTACACTGTCGCATTTCATGGAAAATCCTTAACATAAGATGTACCTAAAACGACATCTACTTCCATTTTATGAAGTGCCTTTAATGAACAGGTCAACAGTCTCACTGCTGTTTCTGGGATCTTGCCGTGTAAGGCAGACACAGAAAGATCCCAGAAACAGCAGTGAGACAATTGACCCGTGCTGTTGTCACAATTGAGAGGGGATTGACAGGCTAGTAGAACAACATTTCACCTTCGTATGAAAAATCTTCCTGTTTAGCTACATGTAGAAGACAAGGCTTTGGTTCAGTATAATTTGTCCAGTGTAACCCTCACCCTCCATGGGCCCAGGGTAACTCCACCAAGAATAGGCTGGATGGTCATCCATCTCATTCTGTATGTGCATCATATCTCTTCCACATTTTCCCCACGGAAGCAGAGTAGCAACTCAAAGAAATGGATTAACTGTGAATCTCAGGGTTGTATATGGTGACATATATGTACTGTGATAATAAAAGATATTTTGAACTGTAAGGCTGTTGTGAAAGGTACAAGACTTTGAAGTTGAATCTTACCTTATCCACCATCACTTTTAATTTCCTTAATAAACCAAAATCACAAAGTTTGCAGCTCTGGTTCACATGCAGCCATTTTGGTTGTTAGCAATTTTTTTTTTTTTTACTATCCTTGAGATACCAAGATGACTTTTCAGGCATTGTACACATCTTCTAAACATTTTCATCCAGTAAATATCCACTTGCGAATTGGATGAAAACTAGGTGCCTACAAATGAAAAATAGTGAGTACCAATTCCTTGCCCAGAATATGGAACTGGCTACAATACCGAGTAGATGAGATGAGTAGCATAGATGCACACCATAGGGCTGAGGGTAGGTTGGGAAGAAGTTATGATGATGACATTAGATAAAGAGGGTGGAAGAAGTCTCGTGATGCATGGAACACTGATAGACCTCAAAGTCCAAATGGTCTGTTATTTCTTCTAAATACTGCGTAGCTCTATTGAAATATTCAGCAAAGGACACAAACTTCACCTGGGGTGTACAATGCTGCTTCTATTCCAGCAGTTTCAGAGAAGTGAATGCACCCTGTGTCATGGTCCGGATCGGGTTTCCCTTTAAATTTACTTTGTTTGTGTTATGATCCGGACCATCAACTCCCTGGTTCCCTGTTTTCCCATGTCCCTTGGGCTTGGTGATTAGAGGCAATTTACTCTCTGCTGAACCGGCAGTTTATAAGTCTCTAGCTTTCAGCCATTCGGCGCAAGAGCGTTAATGAAGTCACCAAAGGTACTGCGAACCAATGTCATCTGGCCAGAGCCAACTAAGTTTCTTGCCGGAGCAAGCCTAGTCTCCCCCCGAAGCAAGTGCCAGCAAGCTCCCTTCCCTTGCCAGAGCGGGTCAGTCAAAGTTAACCTGCCAGGGTGAGTCAAGAGCTTGCCGCTGCTTGGAGCGTACTTGGGCCCAGTTATAGTACTGTCCATCGTTGTGTGGTCTCCGTATCCATGTCGTGCGTCTAAAAGGGGTCCCGGCCCTGTACCCTGGAAGGGTCCTGCCCTGTGTCAAGAAGAGTCCCGACTCCGTCCTGTATCTAAGGAGGATTCCTGGCTCAGTGTTTTATGTCCTGTGTCTGAGTCTGTCCCGTGATTAAGAAGAGTCCCTGGCTCCGGGGGCTACAAGTATCAAGTCCTGGCTCCGAAGTCCGCGTTCCGAGTCCTGGCTACGGGTCCACGTTCCGAGTCCCAGCCTAGTCCGGGGCCTGAGTCCTTGTCCATTACGCTATTCCTGCTTCTGCTTTGCTCCCCTTGTAACGAGCAATAAACTCAATTAAGTTAACCTCACAAGACGTGTTTGTGTCTTGCATTTGGGTCCACTCCCAGCGCCCCCATTGTGACACTCTGAAAGAAATCACATTTTTGGAATCGTGGTTGTAATTATTACATTTTAACCTTAAAATAAAAAGCTAGAATTTTAACTAAAACCAGGATGACGGAACATACCTCTCCCATCCTACCCACTCTCCATTGGCTTCCTGTATCCCTTTGACTTGATTTTAAAGTTGTCTTACTTGTTTTTGAAGCTGTCGATGATCTGGGATAGGAGAACATGACAGAACTCTTTCGCTTGATAATCTTGCTCAAGCTCTGAGATCTTCTTCTTCCGGTCTCTAAGTTTAAACAATCTCCCTCATTAAAAGGCAGGCCCAGTTTTTTGAGGTCCGCTCCGAAACTGTGGAACTCAATACCTGAAATTAGAAGAGATGCAAATTCATTTGGCACTTTTAAATGCCAGCTCAAAACCTATTTATTTAACCTTGGTTTTTGTCTTTTATTTTCACGTTTACACCTTATCCCACTGTAAAGCACTTTGAACTACATCATTTGTATGAAAAGTGCTCTATAAACAAGTTATTCTTCTTATTATTATTATTCATTGGCTGAACTTTGAGGAAAGAATGGATGGACTGGACTAGTCTTTACAATGGAGGAAGATAAGGAGAAACAATAACTGAGGTGTATGACATCACACCACTGACATTTAGGGCAGCAATGAATGAGTTCTATCAATGGCGAGGTTCTGGGCTTCCGTCATCATGTCAGTAGTTTCCTCTTGGTCTTCAGTGCCGTCAGACACACAAGTCCTGCATGGAGACTCGGGAATATTGCTACACTCAGATGTAGAAGGATTCTTCATTGCTGTTTCTGTAACAATTTTGTTTTACCAGTCGTTTGTTAGCCCTGAGCTGAACCCCTGAACAGGGAGGAGCAGTGGACCGCTCTTAATCTGTCCTGTGCCCTTTGACCTGTTTGGCATGGGTGACCCTACCAAGAGGCAAAGCATAAAGCCTGACTCTGGCAAACATAGCTGTCTGGGTCGTTGAGGCATGCAAGCCTCCAAACCCAACAACAAGGTTGTGGTCCTCTTGGAGGGTATGATTATAAGAGGGCATTACTGTTTGGATACCAGGGTGCTCTTCATTTTAGCAAGGAAATCAGTAGCCAGTTAGAACAGATTTAAGGCTTGAAGATTATATGAAGATTCTCTAGGTTTGCTCACTAATCATGGTGGAAACCAGAATTCCCTATGTGAAATGTTGATAGAGGAAGCGACCTTATTTTATTCAAAGCTTCTTGGATATGAACTTGATGTAGCCTACAAGGCTATGGGCTTAGCGCTAAAATGTGGAAGGTTATCTTGGCCACAATGTAAAGGTAAATGTAAAGGTTATCTTGGCCACAATGAACACATTTCCCATACCCTGTGCTGTTGGTTTCTGTGATTCTATGAGTAGATGATGGTAAAACTAGCCAGTGAAGGGAAGGTCAAGAAATGAGATTATTTTATTCAACATTTCATTTTATGAGAGGTGTCAAGTGGGTTATTTCAAGATGTTTGTTAGTACAGAAGCAGCTTATCCATAGTTTAAAGCCATAAATATTAAAGAGGAGAATGTTCAATGATGTTTTAGCTGAGAGAGGACTTGGCTGGGCATGAAAAACACTCCCAAGTTTCCTTATTGTGCAATTTCTTGCATTTCCATGAAATGCATTGGAGTTCACCACCTTTGGTAACAAACAGCTGTAACAGTTGATGGTACCAACTTTTTCATTTAGTTTGTTTAATTTTCTGCAAATAGTTCACAGGCTGCTTTTGAACGTTTGCTCAAAACAGCCAGTGCTTGCAGATAATTTTCTCTGACGCCCATCTTCTTGTGAAACTTTGGAACTCTCAAGTAAGATGTAAAAGTTCCCAGAGATTACATGCTCATACCTCCTTTGTATATCTGGGTCAAAGGAGAGGCACCCTTAATTAACTCCTCAATCAAAGGAGAATACAACAGGGACGGAATGTTCCTACAGACCTGAACTGAAATCCAGCTTCTTCAACATCAATATATTGTTTATGTTGGAGCAAGAATAAATGAATTATGCTGCTTCCCTCCCCCTCCAGTCTGCAAACCTCAGAATGCCTTAAGGCGGTAGATTTGATGTAGCACCATACCACTGTTTAGTTAATGCCCAGTGGATGATTAAATGAAGAAATGAGGACAAGTTTTAATTTTGGAATGTTTTTACTGGTACTTTAAGATTTTTTAATTTAAATTTCTGGAAGCTATTACATTGTTCTATTTTTTTTTGAGACAAGAAATCCACTTTTTGTCTTGCCAATACCACCAGTATTTAGTCTGTTTAGTTTTATTAAACAAAAAATAAGATTTCAGATATTTATTTTTGAAGTGATGCCATATTTTCAGCAGAGGTTCCAACCCACAGATCCTAAAACTTAAGGTTTTATTTTTAAAAAAGCAGCGAAACACAGCCGCCGCAGTGGAAGTATGTGTGCTATTTGGGTGTTGTTTCTTGGTCTGTTTGTGTGTTTGTGTTCATACAGCACAGGAAGGAGGTAGGCATATTCACATGTGTTAACAGAGGATCTTATGCATGTAAATTGGCATGAAGATAATTTCTAAGAGGCACCATGGCCCTCATCTGTAGGTTAATATCAAGTCAATGCCTTTGTTAAAAAAAATCAAATGAACTAGTTCGTTCTACCAAATATGTTCCACCAAAAGTTCAAAGTAAATTTACTGTCAAGTACATGTATGTCACCATATACTACCCTGATATCCATTTTCTTGTGGGCATTCTCAGTAGATCAGAGGAGTACAATAGAATTGATGAAAAACTATACACAAATTCTGACAAACAACCAATGTGCAAATGATGACAAACTGCAAATAAATAAATAAACAGATAATCCTGAGAATGTGAGTTCTAGAGTCCTTGAAAGTGAATCCATAAATTGTGGAATAATTTCAGAGTTGAAAAGAGTGAAATATCCACGTTGGTTCAGGGTGAAGATATCCACATTGGTTCAGGAGCCTGATGGTTGAAAGGTAGTAACTGTGTCTGAACCTGGTGGTGTGAGACCTGAGGCTCTAGAAGATCAGGGTTTTGCCTGCAGTAGTCATGGTTTAATTTGAATCATGTCTGATAAGAGACCGTTCAGTAGCTTGTTGAATATATATTGCTTAGCTTCCTACTGTTTAGTTACAGCTTAATTGTTTTAAAACATTGTATTGACTTTGCTTTTGACCTCAGTTTCCTTGTTTTATATTGATGGCAGATTCATAGCTACAAGGATTGCTGAAACATTTTTGCAGTTACTTTAGCAATTTGGATTTTATATTTCATGATGGCTTTTTGTAATATGGATCTCTTCAACAAATTTCATGTCATATAAGATAGTGATAATAAATCGGATATCTAATTCTGATGTGCCCAGAAAAATCTGCTGTTCCTCCACTTACCCCTTCTCCTCAAAGGGGACAAGCTTCGCCCGGCTTCTCTTCCGACAGTGGCACCATCTCCTGCTCTGCTGCCTTCCCTTTTCCACCATCAGCAGCTTGTCTATTTGTGGCAGCTCCTGCACAAGCCACACCTAATGCACAGGCGCGTAGCTTCATCACTATTGATACCACCACTGTCTTCTCAATTCCAGACACTTGTAGAGGGATGCAGGCTCTGCTGCCTTCAAATTCCAGAGCCACATCAAATACCAATTTTTATCTTTATTCTACCTATTTAATGCTCTCCCCATTCCCATTAACACCCTCCAGATTGCATCACTCACCCTCACACCAGGAGCAACTGATAGATTACTATTAATATCAACCCATAACCATGTGACTACGCAGACTTCACATGGGAGGGCAGGTTAATGGGGCTGTGAGGCACAGCTTCACCAACCCTTGCCTCTGTGTCACTTTCCATTTCTGACACTGCTTTTGTTTTGAAAATAGCTATTCCACGAGGTGATATTGTGAGGAACACAGTGAGTCCTATTTCGTTCATTGAACATCTTCTGATTCCATGAGTGATGTCACGTGGACCCCGAAGTTATAGCAACAAAGCAAGCTGCTGAGTTCACAGCAGCAATGAAAACAAACCTGTTAATGCGGTGAGAAGAAACACAGTGTAATTCTTTCAAACAGCATTATTTCAGGAGTTTACCACAAATGAATTCCGATGAGGCAGCAAAGTGGATAAGTATTTAGAAAATAAAGAATAGGGTTTGGATAAGTCTAATTGATGAGCCAAATTTTGCATTTATTTCTACTGCACTAATTGCAATATAACACAGTCCTGTTTACATTCCTCGGGAGAGGGGTTGCATTCTCAATCAAGAAAGCACTGCCAATGCCATCTCATCTCAACCATTGAGGAAAATCTTTTCAAATAATTCATCCCTGCTGTTTTGCACAGCTCGGGCCATGCAACGTCTCTCTGTGCCATTTCTCTTGCCATCTCCCTCATGCGTGCTGATATTCATGGCTGCTTATAGCAATTATAATTGGTTTCAAATTGACAACACTGTGACAGTTAGTGTTATTTTAATGTGGAATCATTGGAAACTTGCCGGATGCTACAAATTCAATTAGCTTGCCATCTAACCTGCTCCATGTCTGTGGAAATTTACTCATGGGACAACAGTTTGCATATGGCTTTTTTTTGTAAAGATTGCATTGTATCAATTGAATATTCATGATCAGAAGAACAGGATACTGAGCTTTAAACTGTCTCTGATCCGTCAATCAAACGTATCAAGCATTTGCCAGGTTCTAGTGCCTTGATTGAAAATCATTCTTCTCCCTTGATGTTACATTAGTTTTCCAGAATTGAATCTTTAGCTCACTGCAATCTGAGGCAGCAAAAATCTCTGTTCTGAAGTTTTGTTAAAATAGGCATTCATAGGGATTCATATTTTGTTTTCCATGTTTGTGCCCCCTCCCCCTCCCTGCTCCCCCTCCCCCTCCTCCTCTCTCCCCCCCCTCATTTATTTGCCACTGCCATCCCTGCAAAAAAAACGCTGCTCCATTTTTAAACATAGACATTTTGCGGATTCTGGAAACCCAGAGCAACACACACAAAATGCTGGAGGAACTCAGCAGGTCAGGCAGCATCCATGGAAATGAATAAGCAGCCGAGACACCTCCTTCAGGACTCCCTTTTCAGGTAGAATGTAATCTGTATTGTAGATTTATTCCAAGTGATCAAAAAGATGTGCCTTAGTGTAACGTTCCGTTATATTGGCTCGTGAATGTCTAGGGGAAATCCCGCCCAGCACCTGCTTCAACAGTCCCCTCAGGGTCAATCGTCGCCCGAATCAATCACAAACATCAATCATCAGCCAGCACACCCAGTAAATTTTAACACATACACTTTATAGGTATTACTAATTCTAGGGCATTAATATACATTTGATACAGAGAGGAAAGTAATGGAAAAAAAAACGCCAACACTTATCAAAGTCCAAGTTCTTCGCGCGCTACCGTTGGAGCTCAAGTTCGACGTCAGACGACCACCGGAATTCCGTCGACCCACGGCTCGGGACCACCCGAAGTGATCGACCGGAGCCTCTCCGCACGTCCACCGTCCTCCTCGTCTCTCCTCCCGACTCCCCGCCAAAACTCAGTCCACAGTCATATCATACAGCATGGCATCCGAAAACAAAATGATACATAACCACCCATTGGCTAATAGAACCTGGTTATCTCATTTAAAGTAAAACAAACTGTTAGCGCAAACTCTCTGCAGCGTTAAAACACAACAAAGCCGCATTCCACAGATTAACATAACAAAATCGCCATTTTAAATGTAACAAAAGAAAGACCCCGTACACTCTCCCCCCACCTCAAAAAGTCATGCCTTCATGACGTTAACAGAATTCACTAGTACTCCTTGTAAAGCACAAAACCCAACCCAGGTGCATAACACAGTGACATAACTTTGCAGGGCAGTAGAGATCACACCCTGCTCTCCCGGCGCTATATAAGTGAGTCTTTCCGGGGGATGCCTACTCCTCTGAGGCCTCTGGACTTCCTCTGCTGTCTCTCCCTGTTCAGACACCCCAGTTGACCCCTCGAGCCTATCTGGCGGACCTTCCCCTTCACCGGGATCCCTCTGCCCCGGTGAGCCCTCTGGCTCGGGTTCTGCCTCCACCCTCTCCTCCCCCAATGCCGGCTGTAATACAGGCGGCTCTGCAACACCCTCCCTCGGTTCCCCTGACTCAATGATGGAAGGGCCAAGAGTCTCGTCTCTTCTGGCACAGGGGAATCAGCGAACGGAAGCAGGTACCACACGTCCGAATCATCATCTTCCGATGACGTATCCCTTCTCGAGGTGGGGTCCGGCCCCGTTTTCTTCGCAGCGGCCTCTTCCCGCGCCCCGCGCCCTTGCAGAGTCCTCGTAATAGGAGTAAACTCCCATTTGGGCTCTGGGTCCATCTTCACCTCTCGACCCAGAGGCAACAGGTGGTTCCGATGGAGTACCTTGACAGGCCCCTGCCCACCCTCAGGTCTCACCCGGTAAACCGGGAGATTCGGCATCTGACTCTCCACCACATATGGGGTGGCTGCCCAACTTCTCCCAATACACCTTCGCCACTATAGTCGCTTTCTGATCCTTAGTAGGAAAAGCCTGCGCATATCTAGTGTAGTGATCCATGAGGACCAAAACATTCGCGGTATTGCTGGTGTCCGGCTCAATAGACAGGAAATCCATACACACCAGGTCCATGGGTCCTGCACTCTGCAAGTGGGATAACGGAGCCGCCTGCGCAGACAAGGTCTTCCTCCTGACGCAACGGCTACAGGTCTTACAGTATTCTTCCACCTCCTCCATCATTCGGACGGCTGATCCGAGAGGTACGGGCCGAGGAGTGTGCTTTGGGCCGACCAGGGGACTCGGACCCTCAGGGACGGTCTTCAGCGGTTCAGGAGGTGGTAGCCGGGGTGAGACCAGAGAAATCCAAGGGGTCCTCGGGGGCCCGTATCGGGAGGAGAGAGGCGGCGAGTAGGGGATGTCTTTTCTCAGGGCGAGTTTGATGTAGGGTTTTCCAAGAGCACTCGGCACACCATTCGGGTAACAAATGACACCCCGTTTAGGGAGAGGTCGCGGCGGTTGGCCCCAGCAGATGTGGAGGATGTGCGGCAGTTGAAAGATGCAGGGATTATTGCGAGAGGTCCCGGGTTCAAATCCCGGACGAGCCCCCACTTGTAACGTTCCGTTATATTGGCTCGTGAATGTCTAGGGGAAATCCCGCCCAGAACCTGCTTCAACAGTCCCCTCAGGGTCAATCGTCGCCCGAATCAATCACAAACATCAATCATCAGCCAGCACACCCAGTAAATTTTAACACATACACTTTATAGGTATTACTAATTCTAGGGCATTAGTATACATTTGATACAGAGAGGAAAGTAATGGGAAAAAAAAACTCCAACACTTATCAAAGTCCAAGTTCTTCGCGCGCTACCGTTGGAGCTCAAGTTCGACGTCAGACGACCACCCGAATTCTGTCGACCCACAGCTCGGGACCACCCGAAGTGATCGACCGGAGCCTCTCCGCATGTCCGCCGTCCTCCTCGTCTCTCCTCCCGACTCCCCGCCAAAACTCAGTCCACAGTCATATCATACAGCATGGCATCCGAAAACAAAATGATACATAACCACCCATTGGCTAATAGAACCTGGTTATCTCATTTAAAGTAAAACAAACTGTTAGCGCAAACTCTCTGCAGCATTAAAACACAACAAAGCCGCATTCCACAGATTAACATAACAAAATCGCCATTTTAAATGTAACAAAAGAAAGACCCCGTACATTAGAATGACATGAGGTAAGGTGAGAAGAGACTCCTGTGTGTATAGATAATGGGATTGAATGGCCTGTCTCTCTAAAACAATGTCTGAATAATATTGTCCAGGGATGGGACGAGAGTGGGGCTAAAAGAGCCCTCCCTAATGACATTAACTTTTATAATAAGACTTTATTACCAAGTAAGAGTAGGAATAAAATCGTTAGCCTCTCATGCCACCTTCACTAGAAAATACGATCAAAGTTGATTTGATTGTAACCACAACTCTAACTCCATTCTACTTCTAATACCTTTTCACCTCATTGTTTATCAAAAATCTAGCATCTACCACTGCTTTAAATAATATCCTGCTTCTACCAGCCTTTGAAGAAAATAGTTTCAAAGACTCTCATCCTTCTGTGAGTATTCAAAACAGTCTTAAGTAGGCACCATTTTAAAATGGTGACCTTTAATTGTAGATTCTCCCTGAAGAGGAAATCTCTCCATTTCCACGCTGTCAGGACTCATCAGAATCGTGTGCATTGCAATTACGTCACTTTTCTCATAAACTCAAAGTTTCATACCTTCCTTTTATCCTTTTGTGGAATGTATGTACGTTTAATGTTTCCAGAGCTGCTTGAACTGCTACAGGTATTTCCATGGCGTTATTAGGAAAAAATCTTTCAGGTTTTTTGACCCTAGCAGCTGGCAGCTACCTCACTGTTCCAGTGACCCATGTTCAATCCTAACCATACAACCATCACGCATATACGAATTAGGTCACTTGGCCCATTGAGTCTGCTCTGCCATTCATCACAGCTGATTTATTATCCCTCTTAACCCTAATTCTCCTGCCTTCCCTCTGCACCTTTGACACCCTGATTAATCAAGACCTGTCAACCTCTGCCGTAAGTGTACCCAATTTCTTCACCTGCGCGGCATCTGCGACAATGACTTGCACAAATTCACCACCCTCTGGCTAAAGAAATATTTCCTCACCTCTGTTCTAAATGGGCATTGTATTCTGAGCCTGTGCCCTCTGGGACTGGACTCCCTACTGTATGAAATGTCCTCTTCGTATCCACTCTATCTAGGCCTTTCAGTATTCGATGGGTTTTAATGAGATCGCCCCTCATTCTTCTAAACTCTAGTGCATACAGGGCCAGAGCCATCAAACATTCACATACATTAACTCTTTCATTCCCGGGATCATTCTCATGGACCTCATCTGGACCGTCTCCAATGCCAGCACATCTTTTCTAAGATAATGGGCCAAGAACTGCTCACAATATTACATGTGGTTTGACCAGTCTAACTGGCCTATAATTTCCTTTCTTCTGCCTCCCTTCCTTCTTAAGGAGTGGGGTGGCACTTATAATTTTCCAGTCCCCCAGAACCATTCCTGACCGTAGTGATTCTTGAACGATCGTAACCAATGCCTCCACAATCTCTTCAGCTACCTCTTTCAAAACCCTGGGATGTAGTCCATCTGGCCCAGGTGATTTATCTGTCTTCAGACTTTTCAGCTTCCCAAGCACCTTCTCCTTGATGATAGCAACATAATTCACTTCTGTCCCCTGATGCACTCGAATTTCTGGTATACTGCTTGTGTCTTCCAAGGTGAAGACTGACGCAAAATCCTTATTCAGTTCGCCTGCCACTTCTCTGTCTCCAATTACTACCCCTCCAGTGCTATTTTCCAGTGGTCCAATATTCACTCTTATCTCTCTTTTACT
This sequence comes from Mobula birostris, assembly GCF_030028105.1. Classification (NCBI taxonomy): domain Eukaryota; kingdom Metazoa; phylum Chordata; class Chondrichthyes; order Myliobatiformes; family Myliobatidae; genus Mobula; species Mobula birostris. Next base: position 81,108,678 of record NC_092373.1, read on the forward strand.
CTTGATATATCTGAAGTAAACATTTGTATCCTTTTTTATATTATTGGCTAACTTACCTTTATATTTCATCTTTTCTCTCCATATGGCTTTTTTACTGCCTTCTGTTGATTTTTAAAAGCCTCCCAATCTTCTTAACTTCCCACTATTTTTTGCTATATTATATGCCCTCTTTTGCTTATATGCTGTCTTTGACTTCCCTTGTCAGCTGTGTTTCTCCCTTTAGAAGACTTAATACTCTTTGGGACGTATCTTTCCTGGACCTTCTGAATTGCTGTCAGAATCTCCAGCCCTTGGTGTTCTGCCGTCATTCCTGCTGTCATCCCTTCCAATCAACTTTGGATGGACAGCTCCTCTCTCACGCCTCTGTAATTTCTGTTACTCCGCTGTAATACTGATACATCCAATTTTAGCTTCTCCTTCTCAAACTGTAGGGTGAATTCTATCATATTGTGATCAATGGCACCTAGGGGTTCCCTAATCGAAGCTGTGTCATTACAGAGCATCCAATCCAGAAATGCCATTCTCTTCAACCACAAGCTGCTCTAAAAAGCCATCTCATACACATTCTACAAATTCCCTCCCTTGGGATCCAGCACCAATTTGATTTTCCCAATCTACTTGAAATTTGGATCTCCCATGACTATCGCAACATTGCTCTTTTTACATATTTTTTTAAATCTCCCATTGTGATTTGTATCCCACATCCTGGCTACTGTTCAGAGGTCTGTATATAACTCCCACCAGGTTCGTTTTACCCTTGCAGTTTCTTAATTCTGCCCTCAAGGGTTCTACTACATCTTCCAATCCTATGTCACCTCTTTATAAGGATTTGATTTCATTTTTTACCAGCAGAGCCACCCCACCCCCTCTACCTACCTGCCTATCCTATCAATATAAAGTGTATCCTTGCATGTTACGCTTCCAACCACAACTCTGTGATGCCCACAACGTTATACCTGCCAATCTCTTACTGTGCTAGAAGATCATCTACCTTATTTGGTATACTGCATGCCTTCAAATAAAATGCGTTCATTGCTGTATTCTTCATCCTTTTTGCTTTTAGCTCCTGTTACACTTTAACTCATCCCACTGCACTGACTGCAATTTTGCCTATCATCTGCCTGTTCTTCCTTACTGTCTCACTACACACTGCATCTAGTTGTATACTAACTGCCCCAGCCTTGGCCCTGTCACTCTAGTAGCCATCCTCCTGCCAAACTAGATTAAACCCTCCCCAACAGCTGTAGCAATACTGCCCACAGGGATATTGGTCCCCCTCGGGTTCGCCTGTAACCCATCCTTTTTGTACAGGTCATACCTTCTCCAGAAGAGATCCCAATGATCCAGAGATCTGAAAGCCTGCCCCCTGAACCAATTCTTCAGCCACTCTTTCATCTGCAAAAACCCTCACTGGTGCATGTGGCACAGTCAGCAATCCAGAGGTTACTTCCCTGGAGGACCTGTTTTTCAGCTTTTCTACCTAACTCCCTATATTCCCTCTTCAGGACCTCCTCATTTTTCTTACCTGTGTTATTGGTACGAATATGTAGCACGACTTCTGACTATTCATCCTCCTCTTTAGAAAGTTTAGACCCAGTCTGAGACATCTCTGACCCAGGCACCTGGAAGGTCACATACCATCTGGGTGTCTCTTTCACATCCATAAGATCTTCTGTCGTCTTCTCTGACTATGGAATCCCCTATCATTGCACCCCTCTTCTCCCTACTTCCCTTCTGAGCCACAGAGGCAGACAGTGCTTGAGATCAGTTTGCTGCAGCTCCCCCCGGTAGGTCCTTCCACCTCCCCAACAGTATCCAGAGTCGTGTTTTTACTGCTGAGGGGAAAAGCCACAGGGGTACTCTGCACAGGCTGCCTAATCCCTTTCCATCACCCGACAGTTACCTGCCTCCTGCAATTTAGCGATGACTGCCTTCCTGTGTAACTACCACCTACTCATTTTCCCATGTGAGCTGAAGGTCATCCAGCTGTAGCCCCAGTTCCGTAACACAGGTCTCTAAGGAGCTGGAGCTTGGTGCACTTCGTGCCCCTTGTGCTGTGTATGTGAAATTGCATGTTCTTCCTCTGACTGCTTGGGTTTTTCCCAGCTGAACCGGTTTCTCCCCATGTCTCAAATTTTGTATGACCTGACATAGGAATGAGTGCAGATTTTCATATTGTGATGGTGCTGGTGGCATTTTCCTGGCCTGATCCCTTTGTCATATTAGGCAGTATTAAGTAGATTCCTTTGCTTTTGACAAATTTTGAGATCCATTGGAGCTGTATTTACTTCTGTAGTGCAGATCACGAACGGTTTTCAAAACTCGGGAAATGAGTCAGTCAGTTCAGAGTGTACTTATACTCTCCTGAATGCTGACCTCATATGGTGTTCTTGATTGGAGGTAAAATATGTTTACTAAAACCTCTGGAAAACAAATGAGGAATAAAATCATCAAACTTTACCAGCTTGCTAGTTTACTAGCATGCTGTATGCATCCAGCCAACTTATCAAATATGGCTCTGTTGTTTACATTTACTTGGCCAGTGAGAGCATATTACATCACAGGTGTTCAGCCAATGAGAATACAGTTCATAATTATCCCGATTAGAGCCATATTAATTTGTATTCCTGTTGTCGGGATCATGTCCAAGTGCAAAATATGGTGCAAAAAAAAAACACAGCTATCAACCTATTCTTCTAGTCATTGTACTTACAGGTTTCCCCCGCTATCCGAAAGCAGAGCATTCCTATGAAACCTTTCGTCAGCTGAAATGACGTAAAGTGAAGAAGCAATTACCAGTAATTTATATGGAAAAAATTTTGAGCGTTCCCAGACTCGAAAAATAACCTACCAAATCATACCAAATAACACATAAAACCTAAAATAACACTAACATATAGTGAGGAGGACAGCTGGGGTGCGTTTGTTGTGGTTCGCCGGACTGTGCTGCTCTTTCCGGTCTCCGCTGTACCCAGGAGATGCAGCTAGTATGCCAAGTCTGTGGGTGTATTTAAAGTGGAAGTTGATTGTTTCCTGATTGGTCAGGGCATCAAGGGATCTGGCGAGAAGGCAGATGTATGGAGTTGAGTGGGATCTGGGATCAGCAATCAACCATGATGGAATGCGGAGCAGACTCGATGGGCTGAATGGCCTAATTCTGTTCCAGTGTCTTATAGTCTAAAAGCAGGAATGATATGATAAATACACAGCCTATATAAAGTAGAAACAATGTATGTACAGTGTAGTTTCACTTACCAGAATCGGAAAGACAGTGAGCACACTGGAAGGTTCACATATTTTTCTATCATACAGTTCTTTGTAAGCACTCAAAATATCCGATAAACCTGCCCGAAACCTACGTGCCCTTTCAAAATTAAAGTTATACTTTTCTGCAATCATTGCAGCACTGTCAATCATAGGGAAAATCTCAGGCAGTTCAAAGCTATGGCGGGTTGATGCTGAGTGTAGTTCCCGGGGAAGGAGCTTGGCGGCGCCACTCTTGCTGCTCAGGGTGCGCGCTGCCTCTATAACGGCTCGCTGCAAAACAAACACTGAACGCATTTGGTGTTTTTTTTCGAAAAAAGGCGAAAAGCGAAAATCCTCTTCAGATTTCTTTCAGTTAGCGAAAACAGATACTAATGTAGGTCTTTCGTAAAAGGGAAGTGGCATAAAGCGGGGGATACCTGCACGTGGTTGTTCCAGTTGTGTTTTGGCATAGTTTTGTTCACCCTTCCCCATTTCACCTTCAAAGTTTGCAGAATGGAAGATTCACCATTGGTAATAACTTTTGTATGCACCAGTCCCTCCTTTTAACTTCATGTTGCTACTTGGCTTGGTGGATTTACAAGATGAGCCCCTCTTATTTATTTATTGAGATACAGTGCAGGATAGACCGTTCAAGCCGCATCACCCAGCAGCCCCAGTTTAACCCTAGCCTAATTACGGGACAATTTACTGACCAATTAACTTACCAACCGGTCCACCTTTGGACTGTGAGAGGAAACCAGAACACCCAGAAGAAACCCATGCAGTCACGGGGAGGAGGTACAAACTCCTAGCAGACAGTAGCAGGAAGTCCTCAACCACACATTAATTATATGGCAAAATTTAAGGGAGTTCACTCCACCAGTTCATGAACTCCTTCACCTCCTCCCCTCAGGACTGAAATTTATGCATCAAACTTAAATGTAATCTTACTGCAGTATATTCCGAGAACTACCTTAACCTACAGTGCTAGCAGGCAGCATTAGTGAAATGTTTTGTCTTAAAATTCATTACCTTGCCAAATTCCAATCTTCCACACTCTATCAAGTATCATTGCACTATGAATAAAGCAAGTTCTGATTATATTCAAGGGAAATTTCAGTGATCCCCTTTGGTGTAGACAGTGTCTAAATGGAGCATAATCGATTTCTGTTGCATGTTTTTTACTTAATGCCCCTTTCTGTGAGAAATTTTGAGCTTCTTCTGGATTCTGTGCATTTTTGTTGTCTAATAAATAACATAGGCAGGGCATTAAGTAAATATTTGTTTAATTTTCAGTTTATAAGCAACAAGGTACCATGGTGTCTTGTTATTTTTTGCATATTTAATTCATGTCCGTGAATTCCATCCTATAAGCAGTTGTAACACACTGGTCCTTTGTGAAGGAGTAATGAGCAAACTGCACTCCTGTATTATTCTTGACAGATAATGAATTGTGCATTATTTATGTAATCACTTTGGTTTTCAGTTCAAGTTATTCCAGGATAGGCAGCAATCAGCCTAATTTTCAGATTTTTTTTTAGAAAGCCTGCCTGAAGGCTTCATCTTGGCAGTCTGTGTGTTCTCAGGAACAAAAGCCTGACCTAAATTGCTGGCAATTTCTCCTGACATAAGCCCCTCATTACTCAAATATTTGCTTACTTTAAGAGGTATGGATGAACAGCCAGCAACTATGCCTGAAACCTGCACGCTTTCTGACCGGTTCGGCTGAAGCCTCTAGATGCTTTACTGGAAGCCTTTGGACAATTCTTGAAAGGGACCTTTTGCCAGGAATTTCTCATTACTGCTACTTCCCTACCATTCGCCGTGTGCCAGAACTACATCCCAAACTCATGATAAGTCTGGATGGACCTGAGGAAAGCAAGCTTACAATTTGCATCAACTCTGACGGCCACTGCAAGTTAATTTAGGGAATCTCAGGACCACCTTTCTGTTAGGAAAGGGGCATTTTAATCCTATGATATTCAGACATTGGGGAGGGGGGCAATTTTGTTTTGGTTGGCGTTGGTCAATTGCAACTCTCAGACAAATTTGTATGCCCAATTTTCCTGACCCTTGACAGTGAAAAATGTGATACTATTCTCAGCCTGAGTAACTCTCCCACCCTCCACCACCCAGCCTTGCATTCAGATAACGTCATTGTCTAAATTCCATGGTAACAACCCTCGTTTGGGCTGCAGAGGTTTCCCTAATGCAATTGCATAGCACATCCTCATTAAATATTAAAGCAACCTAAAGTAATCGAGTACAGTACTTGTCTACATAGATTGTAGTAAGGTGTTTGAGAAGGTCCCTCATGGGAGGCTCATCTAGAAGATTAAGATGCATGGGATCCACAGTGAATTGGCTTTTTGGATTCAGAATTGGCTTGACCTTAGAAGTGGTCCATGGGGCTTATTCAGTCCGTGACTAGTGCTGTCCCACACGGATCTATACTGGGACCTCTGCTGTTTGTGATACATACCAAAGTACAAAGTAAATTTCTTATCAATATACATACAGTACAACCCTGAGATTCATTTTCTTGTTGGCATACTCAATAAATCTATAGAATAATAACCATAACAGAATCAAGAAAGACCACCCAACAAGTGCAGAATGTAACAACCATGTAAATACAAAAGGAAGAAATAATTATAATAATAATAAATAATTAAGATATAAATATCGAGCATGAGATGAAGAGTCATTGAAAGTGAGTCCATTGGTTGTGGAAACATTTCAATGATGGGGCAAGCGAAATTATCTCCTGTGGTTCAGGAGCCTGATAGTTGAGGGGCAATAACTGTTCCTGAACCTAGTGATGTGAGTCCTGAGGCTCCTGTACCACCTTCCTGATAGCAGCAGCGAGAAGGGAGTATGTCCTAGGTGGTGGGGATCCCTAATGCAACAGCGTTTCATGTAGATGTACTCAGTGGCTGGGAGGGCTTTACCTGTGATGGTCTGGACCGTATCCACTACTGTTTTGTAGGAATTTCCATTCAAGGGCATTGGTGTTTCCATACCAGGCTGTGATGCAGCCAGAAAATGTACTCTCCACCTCACATCTGTAGCAGTTTGTCAAATTTTAGATGTCATGCTGAATCTCCAGAAACTCCCCAGGAAGTGGAGGCACTACCACACTCTTTTTGTTATTACACTTACGTGCTGGGCCCAGCACAGGTCCTTCAAAATAATAATACATAGGAATTTAAAGTTGCTTACCCTCTCCACCTGTGATCATCCGATGAGGACTGGCTCATGACCCCTGCTTTCCTTGTCCTGAAGCCCATAATCAGCTCCTTGGTCTTGCTGACATTGAACAAGAGGTTGTTGTTCTGGCACCACTTAGTCAGATTTTCAATCTCTCTCCTGTATGCTGATTCATCACCGTCTTTGATTCGACCAGCGACTGTGTTGAATATGGCATTGGAGCTGTGCTTAGCCACACAGTCGTAAGTGTAAAGCGATTAGAGCAGGGGGCTAAGCACACAGCCTTGTGGTAAATCTGTGCAGATGGAGATTGTGGAGGAGATGTTATTGCCAATCCAAACTGACTGGGGTCTACAAGTGAGGAAATCCAGGATCCAATTGCACAAGGAGGTATTGGGACCAAGGTCTTGGAGCTTATTGATTAGTTTAGAGGGGATGATGGTATTGAATGCAAAGCTGTAGTCGATAAGAGCATCCTGATATATGCATCTTTGCTGTTCAGATGTTCCAGGGTCAAGTGAAGAGCCAATGAGATGCATCTGGGTGAAAATGTAGATGGGTGGGTTACTACGTTTGCAGGTAATATGAAGATTGAGTGTGTTGTCAATGGTGTAGAAGACTGGCAAAGGATATAATGGGATATAGATCATTTGCAGATGCAGATGGAGGCAGAGTACTGGAAGATTGAGTTTAGCCCAGCTGAATGTGAAGTGTTGCACTTTGAGAGATCAAATACAAAGAGACAGTACACTGTTAATGGCAGGATCCTTAACACTGATTTTGAGCAGAGGGATCTTGGCATTTACATTTATAGCTCCCTGAAAATGGCTACACAGGTTGGCATGGTGGTGAAGAAAGAATACGGCACGTTAGTTGAGGAATTGAGTTCAAGAGTCAGGAACTTGTGCTGTATAAATCTCTCATTAGGTTGCGCCTGGAGTATTGCATTCAGTTCTGGTTGCCCTATTATAGGAAGGATGTGGAAGAGGTTTACCAGGACTTTGCCTGGATTAGAGGGCATGTGCTATAAGGAGAAGTTGGACAAACTTTGACGATTTCTCTAGAGATCCAGTAGAGCTTTATCAGATTATGAGAAGCATAGACAGAGTGGGCAGCTCGTTTCTTTCTAGGGATAATAATAAATTTACTTCGAATTTGAACTTTGAACTTTGAAATGCCTGAATTCAGAAGCATTTAAGGAGAGAGGGTGCAATTTCAAAGGAGATGTGAGGGGCAGTGTTTTTTACACAGAGTGGTGGGTGCCTGCATGGTAATTTCTGGGGCAATGCTAGAGGCAAATACAGTAGAGCTTTTCAAGAGGTTCTGAGGTAGGCACATGAATGTGCAGGAAACAGCAGGATATGGACATTGTGTAGGTAGAAAGGATTAGCTTAGTTCAGCATTTGATAACTAATTAGTTTGGCAAAACATCTTGCACCAGAAGGTGTGTTCCAGTCCTGTACTGTTCTGTGGCCTATATGCTATGTACATTATGCTCTGCTATCTGAAAACTTGAATTTAGTGCTTGCATTGCTACAGAGGGTTGTGGAGGCCAAGTCATTGGCTGCATTCAAGGCAAAAACTGATAAGTTTTTGTTTGTTAAAGGGGTTTTGGCTTACAGGGGAGAAGGTGTTAGAATGGAGTTAAAAAAAACAACAATGTCTGAATGGTGGAATGGACTTTATTGACCAAATGTCCTGATTCTGTTCCTATATCTTATGATTAAAGAGTGCATATTAATATTGATTGGGCTAAAAGAATATTCCTAACTAGGTAAGATAATATAATGACAGGAGATACCACAGTTGCTGGTTGTCTTGAGCAAAACACACAAAACACTGGAGGAACTCAGCAGCTCAGACGTGCCTGATGTAGGGTGTTGGCCTAAAATGTTGATTCTTTATTCCCTTCCATAGGTGCTGCCTGACTTGCTGAGATTCTCCGATATTTTGTGTGTGAGGTAATGTAATGTTCAGTAAGTAAAAGGATTGAAAATTAATATATATTTTATTTGCCTGCAGGAAATTCTATTACATCACCATGTTAAGAGATCCAGTTTCTCGATACCTTAGTGAGTGGAGACACGTCCAACGAGGAGCCACGTGGAAGACGTCGCTCCATATGTGTGATGGCAGGACACCAACGCCCGAGGAGTTGCCATCTTGCTACGAGGGGAATGATTGGTCAGGCTGCACACTTAAGCAATTCATGGATTGTCCATTCAACCTGGCTAACAATCGCCAGGTGAGAATGCTAGCTGATCTCAGCCTGGTGGGCTGCTACAACATGTCCTTTATCACTGAGAGAAAGAGGGCTCAGATACTTTTAGAAAGCGCCAAGAAGAACCTCAAAGATATGGCTTTCTTTGGTTTGACTGAATTCCAAAGGAAAACACAGTATTTGTTTGAGAGAACTTTTAATTTGCAGTTCATTAAACCCTTCATACAGTTCAATAGTACCCGTGCATCCGGTGTGGAGACTGATAATGAGACAATCCATAGGATTGAGGAACTCAATGATCTAGACGTGCAACTGTATGACTATGCAAAAGACCTTTTCCAACAGCGGTTCCAGTACAAGAGGCAGTTAGAAAGGATGGAGCGGCGGATACGGAATCAGGAGGAGCACCATCAGCAGAACATTCCTGAGGAACTGCCCAAAGAAGAAATGGAAGAACAGGGACGAGTGCCCACAGAAGATTATATGAGCCATATTGAGAAATGGTAGCTATGATGCACCATGGTTTGCATCAAGTTCTTAAAACTTTTAGTCTTCTAGATCATAACGAATCTTGGAGGTTGAATGAAAATTTTTATCGCTGTAATTTTGAAATGAATCTGTGAAACAGAGCTGTTTGCTTCAGAGCAGTATGGGTCTTTCTCGACCAACTTGGTGCACATGGATCTGGAAACAGAATTAAGCCAGGATACTCTGGCTGGCCGATAATGTGATCAAAAGGCACGATCCAATAACCTACTGCAGTAGATGTGTTTGAAGTTATGAACAATGGATAACAAAACTCACCAACTGCGTTGTGACACCTGTAAACACATCCTCCAGCAGGAAGCTAATGTGTTTGCTTCAGCTTAGTAACTCATGCTGTTTATCTCTCAACATTATATGCAGTTGTGTTCATTTTAACATTTCATGGTTTTGAAACTTTTAAAAATTCAGGGTTGAGATTTTGTACAACCACTGGCCAAGTGAACCACTGAGTAAGAGCATTCCCAGTTGAATTCCATCCTGTCGTTTCCCCTCTAAACTAGTCTAGTCTCTCCATCTCTCAGTTTTTGCTTTCCAGCTCTCTTGTTGTAGGTCTTGACTCCATCACTAGAGTACTGATGCATGGACATCAGTTGCCCTCTTATTCCTCATCCAAATGTTCATATCCTTGATGTGAATGTGGGCCAGTTAACCAACAATGAAAAAGTCATGCTGGCCAAACCTGATGCAGTCCATAGGCAGCACCTACACAGCGATCATTATATATCAAGCAAGAGTGAGAAATTTGCCCGATTTTTTTTTTCCCTTTCTCTCTTCTCACCATTTTTCTTTTTCCTAACCCTGGATAAATCTGGAACACTGTGGCTAATCATAGAAATTCTTGTCTTGGATGAGTTCAGCCTACTAATCACAGACTGGGGATCAAACTTTTAGACCACCTTGATCAGTTTGACTTTTGTCCCTAAGCCATGAGATCGAGTGGTCATGTTCAAATTGCTCTGTGTTCAGTTTATTAATGCCATGTAGCTGTTGTGCACACACATCTCATCTGAGCCTGTTGTTGAGGAAAATTAGTATGTTGAGCAAATTCATGCAGGATTCAAACTAAGAGTACTTTATTTCTTCATAGTAATGGGAATTCCCTTTTTACTCATTTTGTCAGGACTAAACTTAAACTTAAAAAAAATGAATGTTATACTTATAATTTTCCCAGCCATTCTGTAATGATCCATTTAATCTTTTCAGCATTGTAAATCATGAATCTCTTCATGCCATTACAATACTTATTGTTGGCTGTTCATGCCAGGTACCACAGTGAAAGCAGCTCTAAATGTATGTATGGCATTTCCTGAAGGACACCAAACAATTAGCTTCCCTACAACCAGCCATTTTCATCCATAGGTGATACATACTTTTGTTTCTAGATAATGGAAATATGTCCTCAGAGATAGTTCATGTACAGTATCAGGTTACTTTCTTAATTGAGATTAACTTGATTATTCTTGAGCTTGGGTATTGGAAAACTGACTTTCAATGTCATCAGGTAAAGTCCTAATGGTACTTTTTTACAAATCCGTTATCAGCTCTGACTGACCACAGGAAATGCTTATTTAGAAGGGCATAATCTTAGCTAACCCACTTTAAGCATAATAAAGCCATAGCATATTTTATAGTTGTATCATGTGAAGGGAGCAAGATGCCATCATATCTCTTAACTCTTTCTTTTTATTTGATTACTCAAGATCTTGGGTAATTTCTTTGTACCAGTTCGAAATATGGAACAACCAGATTAAATCGTAGATGGAGTGAATGAGCTTATTTGTTCTCACCCCCATATATCACTCACACACTCTCTCTCTCTCTCTCTCTCTCTCTCTCTCTCTCACACACACACACACACACACACTTTCTCTTGTTTCAGAGACAAAATAAATGTCAAGGATTCCTGTTGTTTCCATCTGTACTTGAACTGTTGTGGCTCCCTTTGTTTCAGGTATAAAAGTCATTGGAGATGTAAAATATTCCAAATTTGGATAGTAAGTTATTTGTTATACTCAAAAATGTGAGAAATAATGGAGTAGGCTGCTACTCAGCGATAACAGATGATGCCCTTTTTTGTCTGTGCAGATTTTGGAAGGGATCATCTTGTCAAACAATCTACATTTATAAATGCAAAATCTGTATAATCTGGGTATAACTACTGCTGCTTTTGAAATCCTAATTTACTTTGATTTTTGCTCAATTATTGTCAATGTTCAAAGGGTTTTTATCTCCAAACTCCAACAAGGGAAAGGTACAATACCAGGGGCTGCTTAGAATTTTTTTTGTGTTGTGCTTATCCAGACTTCATGATTAATCATTTTGCCTGGGGGCACTTGATTTCCACAAAAGCAGTAACATTTTGGGAGCCAAGTTTGTTCCTGTTTAAGTCGCTGCAAAGCCATATAGGGAGTGTCACTGGCTAATGAGAATGAATGGGCCAGTGACCACTCTGTACAATTTTCTTTTCCCCAGGTACCATACTCCAGCATTTAAAAGGGAGCTGTCAACTTTGTAGTGAAAACTTGGGTCGGCTCTGTTTCTGGAACAGTTGCAGGTTTCATATGTTACTGTTTGATTAAAGAAAAGACAAATACCTTGTAGTCGCAGATGTGATTGGTAATGCAGCTATGTAATCATGCTCCCAATAAACCTGCCGGCTGTTACTCATCAGGAGTAATGGGCTTATATTTCTGGGTGAAAATTTTAACATGTTTTGATATATGTCACTGAGAAACAAATGGATAAAATAAATAAATATGTTTAAATGGCTTTGCTGTCTATGTCATCGTTATCCAACATGTAACATACGTTTGGTCTTGTTAATATTTCAGTCCTTGCACTCACTGATGGTCTTACGATACTGCTTTTTAATACATTGATGATTGAAGTGCTAGCTTAATTCTAAAGTACCACATTCCAGCTTTAACCTGATTTATAGTGGAACAATGAGACCACACAGATGTCTGGGTCAGTAAATAAAAAGGTTAAAGGAACATGACACCGAATACCTTTCAAAGAAATCTTTTGTTAACTCGTACCGTGTTTTAGATCTGGAAGTTAAATGGTTTATTTACTTTCATTAAAAGGAATATGAGGAAGATATTCTCAACTAAGAAACTATAGGACAAGTGGGAAATATCCAGGAAAGACAAAGAATGGTGGTTTGTTACTGTTGGCCTCTGATTTGGAAGTATTAAAGGTATGAATCAGTTTTCAAGTCTTCCTCATGATTAGGGAATGGATTAGTCAATGTACCAAATGAATTATGAATCTCTTTACTAAAGAGCTATTGTTCTTTCTGGCTTCGAACACATCATAAACGTTTACTTCATGATACATGTTGGCCATCTGTTTTATATGTAAGTATCTGAATATTTTCTTATCAGATTGTTTCACCAGCAAATGATACTTGGCAAGATACTCTGCCTGTTGATTTTGAACATTCTGTTAAGTTCAGATTTAGTTGTCATTCCACCATACACATGAATACAGCCTAACTAAACTGTGTTCATCTGGGCTAAGGTGCAAAACACAGTACCAACAGTCACCCACAGCACATATAGCACATATAATTTAGATAGCAGAAAAAACATACCTTCACAAGAAAAAATACTATAGCCTAGGTCCTTGACATCATGGCCTGATGGTGCATGGCATGTTTTCCTGGAGCCATGTTTTTGCAAGAACAAGTACACAACAGTTTCTCATCTCGCTCTGGGTCAGCCACAGACAAACGCAATCCAACCTGTCTTCTACCTTCGTCCTTGGGTAGCTGTAGCAAGCTGCAACACAGAATGCAACAAGTCCAGTTCTGCTGCTATCGTGCAACTCACTAGTGGGGTAGGCCTGCAGTACTTGAAGAAAAAGGTGTAAAAAATGAACAATTACACCTTTGTTTTGACCCAGAGAAGCCATTGCAGCTGTGTGTGCCAACATCTTCCCAGAAGTACCCCTTCCAGTAAGGTGCATACACAGAAGAGGGAGAAGCCCCCTTCTGTGTAGTCAAGTGTGATTTTACCTACAGTGGCATACAAAAGTTTGGGCACCCCTGGTCAAAATTTCTGTTACTGTGAATAGCTAAGCGAGTAAAAGATGAACTGATTTCCAAAAGGCATAAAGTTAAAGATGACACATTTCTTTAATATTTTGAGCAAGAAAACTTTTTTATTTTCATCTTTTACGTTTCAAAATAAAAAAGGAAAAGGGCCCGAAGCAAAAGTTTGGGCACCCTGCGTGGCAGTACTTAGTAACACCCCCTTTGGCAAGTATCACAGCTTGTAAATGCTTTTTGTAGCCAGCTAAGAGTCTTTCAATTCTTGTTTGGGGGATTTTCGCCCGTTTTTCTTTGCAAAAGGCTTCTAGTTTTGTGAGATTCTTGGGCTGTCTTGTATGCACTGCTCTTTTGAGGTCTATCCACAGATTTTTGATGATGTTTAGGTCAGGGGACTGTGAGGACCATGGCAAAACCTTCAGATGCGCCTCTTGAGGTAGTCCATTGTGGATTTTGAGGTGTGTTTCGGATCATTATCCTGTTGTAGAAGCCATCCTCTTTTCATCTTTGGCTTTTACTTTTACAGATGGTCTGATGTTTGCTTCCAGAATTTGCTGGTATTTAACTGAACTCATTCTTCCCGCTACCAGTAAATGTTCCCTATGCCACTGGCTGCAACACAAGCCCAAAGCATGATCGATCCACCCCTGTGCTTAACAGTTGGAGAGGGATTCTTTTCATGAAATTCTGCACTCTTTTTTCTCCAAACATACCTTTGCTCATTTCGGCCAAAAGGTTCTATTCAAAAAGTTCAAAGGAACATCTAAACAAGCCTGATGCATTTTGGAATCAAGTCCTGTGGACTGATGAAGTTAAAATGATGGAAATAAAAAAATTTTCTTGCTTAAAATATTAAAGAAATGTGTCATCTTTAACTTTATGCCTTTTGGAAATCAGTTCATCTTTTACTCGCTTAGCTATTCACAGTAACAGAAATTTTGACCGGGGTGCCCAAACTTTTGCATGCCACTGTATCTTTGGTAAGTGTTCACTGGTTGAAAAGAATGCAGTGAATTGGGCCAAACCTCTAATATAGGTGTTTCCCTTATCTGATTTGAGGTCATTGGAAACTAATTGATGGAGAACAATTGATCTGATTAATCAGCAATCTTATTGTTGTATATATAAGCTTCCAGAATGGCATAAGGAAGATAGAGGGAATAAGGTCTATGGATATATATCCGTCATGGAAAATAACCTCCATTTCCACTGGTATGCAAGTATATCTATCATACATATTTGACTCATGCATTTATTTGATTCAATTACCATTAAATTCCCTTTGTTCATACATTCAGCTTTCAATTAATATTGAATGCACACTTATCCAAACTACATATGACTGATAAGACACTGAGGAAAATACAGGAAAAAATGCAAAATTGCTATCTTAAAAGACAATTAAATGTTCCTTATTATGCAGGAAAGTATGAATAAGAATTATATATTTTAATGAAAACAAGACAGGGTCCAGGTGTCTGGCTTGAATCTGCGTAGTCAATAAATTATGAGCAAGAATATTATTAAAGTAATATCTCCTCTTAAGTAAGCAAATGAAACAAAAAATGCTTTAAATGGAATTATTTAGAAGGGATGTTCTCCGCTTTCATCATTTCGGATGGAAATCTCAAGTGTCCCCTGTTTAACTTGAAAGCAGTGAATCAAAATCTAATGAGTTAAGTGTCCCAACAGATTCAAGATTTTGAATAATAGATTTCAAGAATTGTAAGATTTTACCCCCTTCTCTACAGCAAGCTGCCGATTGCAATGATCTTCAACTGTGGTCATTTTGTGTTTCCCAAATGACTGAACATTCCTGTAGTCAGGTGACTACCAAGAACATTAATATAGCTTCACAAAGCAGGAAATGAGGCAGAGCAGAGAATCTGTACTGCTGAATTCACTAACTCTGCTGTTTTCAGCAGATGTGTGATGGTAGATTTATGGCACTGTAAGCTGAGATTTGTTAACAAAGCCAGGAAGTGTATATTGTGCAATTCAATTTTTAATTGAAATCACACATCATGTGTTGAAAATAGCATTAAATTACTCTTGGTTATTTGCAGCATTCTTTCTATTTCCAATATTCTGTTTAAGTATTCAAATGTGATGCTGGAAAGACTGGAGCTGCTGTGGGGAGACCAAAACAGGTTGAGTGCTAACTTTGTTAATCAGCCCACAAGAGTGATGCTAAGCTTCCAAGCCAATTGCCATTTTAATTTTCTGTCTCACTCCCACCCTGGATCTCTCTGTTCTCATCTTCCTGCTGTGTTCAGATGAAGGTCAAGGTTTGGTAATTCTTTTGATTAAAGCATGTTGCTACTTTCTGAGCTCAAGATTGCATTCAGCATTTTCAGTTCACAACCTCTGCTGCCATTTTTTTCCCTGACAGCAGTTATGGTAATGATTCTGCTGTTCCCATTAAGATCTCCTCAAGGCACGTATTTTATTTCTTGTTCCATTACCATCCATCTTCACTGCTTAATATCTCTTCCCTATAAATGTTCCCTTTAGTTTGTTCCTTGTCTGCATACTTAAACCCCATCACACCTGCAGCTTTTTACAGCTCTGATAAAAGGCCGGGAATCTGAATTGCATTCACGTTTGTTACGGCTGCCTTACATGATATGAAATTTGTTACTTTGTGGCAGTAGTATCAGGGCAAAGACAGAAAATTATTATAAATTACCAATTAAATAGTGCAAAAAAATTTTGAAAAATTTGAGGTAGTGTTCATGGAACATTCTGAAATCTGATGACAGAGAGATTGAGAGTGATTCTGGATAGCTGAGGTTGGGTCTTCAGGCTCCTGTACTTCCTTCACCTCCTGATGGTAGTAATGAGAAGAGGGCATGTCCCAAATAGTAAGGGTCCTTAATGATGGATACTGTTGTCCTGAGGCATCGCTTCTTGAAGATGTCTATGATGGTGAGGTGGATTGTGTCTGAAATAGAGCTGGCTGGATCTACAACCTTATACTGCTTCTCGCAATCCTGTGAAGCTTCCATCCAAAATTGTAGTGCAACCAGTCAGGATGTTCTCCATCATATATCCATGGATCTTTGCCTGAGCCTTTTGTCTCATACCAAATCTCCCCTAACTCCTAACAAAGCAGAGCTGCTGGCACAGCTCCTTCATTATTACGTCAGTGTGTTTGGCCCAGGACAGATCCTCGGAGATGCTGACACCAAGGAACTTGAAGCTGCTCACCTTTTCCCACCTCTGACCTCTCAGTGAGGACTCGTGTGTGTTCTCTCGACTTCCCCTTCCTGCTGGCCACAGTCAGTTCCATAGTCTTGCTGATATTGAGTGAAAGTGTGCTGTGATATACCACTCAGCCAACCAATCTATCTCACTCCTGTACGGTTTCTTGTCGATCTGAGATTTCACCAACAACAGTGGTGTTAATCTGCAATATGGAATGTGGAACAGTGCAATACAGCAGAGGTACTTTGGCCCACGATGTTGTGCCAACCTTTTAAGCTAGTCTAAGATCAATTTAACCCTTCTTTCTCACTTAGCCCTCTATTTTTATATCAACTGGATTAAACTGAAGTTTGACAATTGTTTCCCCACGTATGCAGATATTTGTAAGTTTCTGCTGAGGTTATCCTACCCAGAGTATATTGCAGTCCACTGAAATATATTTCATGATATATTTGTGTATCAATGAGGTTTTACTAGCAGTCCACTTGATGGTTTACTATTTCTCCTTTCCTGAAACATTAATTTTAACTTTGCTGAGTTACATTCTGTCAGAAGGCCATTAGTGTTGGATTTTTTAAAAATAATGTTTAATAACATTTTTACCTTTTCTGTTTGTCCTTTTTAATTTTTATTTTTCCTTTTAATCCCATGGCTGTTTCCCAATTTTTGTTTAGAAACGGAAACATAGGAAACCTACAGCACAATACAGGCCCTTCGGTCCACAAAGTTGTACCGATCATGTCCTTACCTCAGAAATTACTAGTCTTACCCATAGCCCTCTATTTTTCTAAGCTCCTATCCAAAATCTCTTAAAAGACCCTATCGTATCGGCCTCCACCACCGTTGCCAGCAGCCTATTCCACGCACTCACCACTCACTGCGTAAGAAGACTTACCCTTGACATCTCCTCTGTACCTACTCCCCAGGACCTTAAACCTGCGTCCTCCTGTGACAACCATTTCAGCCCTGGGAAAAAGCCTCTGACTATCCACACGATCAATGCCTCTCATCATCTTATACACCTCTATCAGGTCACATCTCATCCTCCGTCGCTCCAAGGAGAAAAGGCCGAGTTCACTCAACCTGTTTTCATAAGGCATGCTCCTTAATCCAGGAAACATCCTTGTAAATCTCCTCTGCACCCTTTTTTTGTACATTATTTTACTTTAGTTTACATCTCTGACTTTAAACTTCTCAAAGTCAATGCTTTGTGAGGACTCAGCAATTTGGTTATAGACACTCTCAGTATACTGGCCTATTTACAGATGCTACCAATAGCCTATAGAGATCGTCTTGCTGGAAAGAAGACCCAAGCATGAGAAACCAGTGGAAACTCGTAACTGCAGTCAGTGATGTGAATAGTGAGGCCTTTTTCTTTACTGTTGAAAGCAAAATCAGGACCATTAACTCTCAATTCACAGATGTTGCCTGGTGTGTTGAGAATTCTCAGTATCTTCTGTTTATATCTGGGGCTTAGAGTAATTTCATTATTTTGATTTTAAACAGTTTACCACTCATCTGCTCTGTTCAAAATGATAGAACCCACAACACCAAATTGATGAACGTGATGGTGAGAGTTAACCTAGTGGCCTGTTTCAAAGTCCCATGATTGGATGGATACTTGGTCTCCAGTAGAGTTTCTGGTAACCTCACAGCAGGGGCATCATTAAACAAGATATTCTGATTGTTGCAGTAAATCCTTGTAGTTTGGATATTGTACCAAATATTTATTCCCCCCCACCCCCCCACTGTCCATATTTCTCTTAGTTTTTTGCAGATTTATGATTTTTTTTCTGTATTCTAGTACAATTGCAGACTTTATAAAAGATTCCTAGTTTTATTCTTTACTTTGGGATAGGGAAATACTTCAGCACACTCTACATCAGCATCATCGTTTATCAGAGGAACAACATTTAAATACTGAGATAACATATCGGAAATGATTAATTCAAAACTAAACTTTTTGAATTAGTTGTGGGCAATGTAACTTAGCAACTTAACCTGGTTCATTAATACAAGGGTTCTTGTTGAAAGAAAGGCTAATGCCTGTGTGTTGCTTTTGATAATCTCACCTTCAGCACCTACTACATTTACCTGCTGATTATTGTGCAACTCTGCTTTTATCACGTCCAGACTCAAACATTCCAATACTCTACTTCTTGTACTCAGTAAAAGTTAACCAACATATTTCCCATTTCGTTTGAGGTCTGAGATATCGTCCTTCTTTAAAGAATGGGGTTTCCCTTTCTCTAACGTCGACGCTGCCCTCATCCACTTCTCCTCCATTTCCCAGACATCCTTCCTCACCCCATTTCCCCATCGCCATTTCAGGAACATAGTTACCCTCTCCTTACCTATCACCTTTCAAGCCTCCACATCCAGCATGTCATTCTCCACAACTACCACCATCTTCATCAGGACCTTGCCACTAAACACATCTTTCCCTCCTCACCCCTCCCTTTCCTTAAGGATCACTCTCTACATGACTCTCTTGTCCATTGATCCATCCCCTTCCCCACTGATCTCCCTCCTGGCACTTATCCCTGCACGTAGGACAAGAGCTACAGCTGCCCCTTCACCTCCTCCCTCACCACCATTCAGGGCCCCAGACAGTCATTACAGGTGAGGCACCACCTCACCTGCAAATCTGCCGGGGTCACCTACTTAATCTGGTGCTTCTGGTCAGCTCTGGTACTTCAGTGAAACCCAACGTAGACTAGTGGACCACTTCATTAAGCACCTTTATTCTGTCTGCCACAACAGGCAGGATCTCCCAGTGGCCACCCATTTTAATTCTATTTCCCATTCCCATTCTGACAGTCCATGGCCTCCACTAATGCCACGATGAGGCCACACTCAGGTTGGAAGAGCCACATCTCTGGGTAGCCTCCAACCTGAAGGCATGAACATTGATTTCTCCAACTTCTGGTAATTTCTTCCCCCCTCCCCTTGCTCTGTTTTTCCATTCCCCATTCTGGTGTCCCTCCTCATTCCCTGTCTCCCATGGTCCACTGCCCTCTCTATCAGATTCCTTCCTCTTCAGCTCTTTACCTTGTCCACCTATTACCTTCCAGCTTCTCACTCCATTCCTCCTCCTCCCACCCACCTTCCCACTCACCTGGCCTCACCTATCACCTGTCAGTTTGTACTGCTTCCCCTCCCTCCACCTTCCTATTCTGGCTTCTTCTCCCTTCCTGTCCAGCCCTGAAATGTCATCAAACAATCATGAATCATGAATCAGAATATGAATCGGGTTTAATATCATTAACATATGTCATGGAATCTGTTGTTTTCTGGCAGCGGTACAAAGGAATACATAATAATAAAAAATCTGCAACTTACAATAAGTCATAGTCATACTTTATTGATTCCGGGGGAAACTGGTTTTCATTACAGCTGCACCATAAATAATTAAGTAGTAATAAAACCATAAATAGTTAAATAGTAATAAGTGAATTATGCCAGGAAATAAGTCCAGGACCAGCCTATTGGCTCAGGGTGTCTGACCCTCCAAGGGAGGGGTTGTAAAGTTTGATGGCCACAGGCAGGAATGACTTCCTATGACGCTCAGTGTTGCATCTCGGTGGAATGAGTCTCTGGCTGAATGTACTCCTGTGCCCACCCAGTACATTATGTAGTGGATGGGAGACATTGTCCAAGATGGCATGCAACTTGGAGAGCATCCTCTTTTCAGAAACCACCGTCAGAGAGTCCAGTTCCATCCCCACAACATCACTGGCCTTACGAATGAGTTTGTTGATTCTGTTGGTGTCTGCCACCCTCAGCCTACTGCCCCAGCACACAACAGCAAACATGATCGCACTGGCCACCACAGACTCGTTATAAATAAGTATTTATTAAAAATTTAAAGTGCAAAAAGACAGCAAAATTAAATAGTGAGGTAGTGTACATGAGTTAATTGTTCATTTATACATCTGGTGGTGGGGGAACAGCGCAGCTCCTGAAGTGTTGAATGTGTTCCTTCAGGCTCCTGTACGTCCCGGGGGGGGGGGGGGGGGCGGTCTTTAATGTAGGATGTCGCCTTTTTGAGGCGTCGCCTTTTGAAGGTGTCTTTGATGCTGGGGAAATCAGTTCCCATGATGGAGCTGGCTAAGTTTACAGGTTTCTGCAGTCTTATCCAATCCTGTGCGGTGGCAACCAGTTAGAATGCTCTCCATGGTACATCTGTAGAAATTTGCAAGAGTCTTTGGAGATGTACCAAGTTGACTCAAACTCCTAATGAGATATAGCTACTGCCGTACCTTCTTTGTAATTGTTGGATCCAGGATAGAACTTCAGAGATGTTAACACCCAGGAACTTGAAACAGCTCACCCTTTCCACTGTTGATACCCTCGATGAGAACTGCTGTGAGTTCCCTTGACTTCCCATTCCTGAAGTCCACAATCAATTCCCTGGTCTTACTGACGTTGAGTCCAAGTGTCGTTGAAGCACCACCCAACCAGCTGATGTATTTCACTGCTGTACACCTTCTCGTCACCGTCTGAAATTCTGTCAAGACTAGTTAAGTCATCAGCAAATTTAAAAATGGTTGAGCTGAGACTAGCTATGCAGTCATGGGTGCAGAGAAAGTAGATCAGAGGAAAAAGCATGCATCCTTGAGTTGGGCCAGTGTTGATTGTTAGTGAGGGGGACATGCTATTTCTGATCTGCACTGACTGTAGCCTCCCAGTGAGGAGGTCAAGATTCCAGTCACAGAGTGGGGTGCTGAGGCCCAGGTTTTGGAGCTTGTTAATTAGAAGCTCAGCGTTGAACACTGAGCTGTAATCAATAAACAGCAGCCTGGTGTAGGTGTTCCTATTATCCAAATGATCAAAAGTTGAGTGGAGAGCCAGAGAGATTGCATCTGCTGTGGACCTGTTGTGGCAATAGGCAAATTGCAGCGGGACCAGGTCCTTGCTTTGGCACGAAATGATTCTGGCCATGACAAACCTCTCAAAGCATTTCATCACAGTGGGTGTGAGTGCAACTGGACAATAGTTCTTGAGGCAACTCACCCCGCTCTTCTTGGGCAATGGTATGATAGTAACCCCTTTGAAGCAGATGGGAACCTCTGACTGCAGCAGTGGGAAGTTGAAGATGTCCTTGAACACTCCCACCAATTGCTTTCAAAGGTACATTTACTGTCAGAGAAATGTATACAATATACATCCTGAAATTCTTTTTCTTTGCAAACATCCACGAAAACAGGAGTGTCCCAAAGAATGAATGACAGTTAAATATTAGAACCCCAAATCCCTCACCCCCCAGCTCCCCCTCCCATGCGTAAGCAGCAACAAAACAACGATCCCTCCCACCAGCAAAAAAGCATCGACACCTCCCACTGAGCACTCAAGTGTGCAGCAAAGCATCAATAAAGACACAGGCTTGCAGTACCCCAGAGACTACTCGTTCACCCAGTAATTCAGCATACAACAGGCTGTCTCTCTCCCTAATAAGGGAAGAAGAGATGTCTCCGTCTCACAGCGAGAGGGGAGGCATAATAAACAACTCGCTGATTTATGATGTTAAAGGCCTATTGTGTCACTTTTTCTGAGCTCTGTGCCCAAAGAATTTGGGTCTCTGGGCACACAACCAACAGCCAGCTTGCTGCTTTCGGTTTTCCATCTCCCACAACGCACCGATTCCCTGCAGAGGCACCGACCTCGAGTGTGCCTGCCTCCAGTGCCACGAAATCTGGAACTTCAAAGGTGCACCAGTCTCCCAGGCTACGTCCTTGGTATATCGAATTACGGCCAGTCATGAGTGCCTGAGAGCAGGTCCCATTCCCGCAAAGAACCGAAGTCAGAGTTTAACTCTGGGTCATGGTCTTCAAAAGAACCCTGAAGGAAAAATAGAGATATTAAAGATAGAAATGGAGCTGCTTCCGAAGATGCAAACAAAGGAGTTGCCGTTAGGTGCCATTGTCTCCTTTGCTCCACCTACATTGGTTGGCACAGATTTTTAGTGCCCTACCAGGCACACCATCAGAGCCTGTTGCTTTGCGAGGATTCACCCGTTTTGATGTTAGGTTTTGCTTTGCAGAAAGTTAGGCCTGTAAACACTGCCAGGGTTGATGTGCATCCAGTTCTGCAACATTGTCCATGTACAGGCATGCTTTCTCCTAGTTGGCACAAGTGGAGGCACTTCCCTTATGCTCACGTCCTTCCTGATGGAATCAGCAGAAGTTTTTATGCTGCACGCAAAACAGACAGTAGAGTTGTCAACCCTGCCTGACTCCAACTTGATGGGTAAGCTATCCGTTTCCATTGATTTGGAATGCACTACGAATATCTGTGTAGAACTGGACCCAATTGCTCTTTATTCCTTCCCCAAAGCCCATTTTGGAGAGCACATTCATCATGTACATGTGTGATATCCTGTCAAGGGCCTTCTCTTCGTCCAAGCTGAATGCTCAGGAATCTGCCCTGCTATCCTTCACAGCGGGGATGGTATCCTGGAGTGCAAGGCTGCCAAAGGTCTTTCTGCAAGGTGCAGTACAGGTTTAATCTAGACGGATCACCTGTCCCAGTGTAGACTTGACCCTGTTGATGATAGCCTTGGGACAGGATCTTATACTCTACATTTAACTGTGAGATGCATCTCCAATTCTGTATGTTATCTATCTTTCTCTTCCGCTCATGGATGAGATTCAGCATGGATTCTGACATGTGCCAGTCAAGAGCACAGCACTGTACATTTCCAGCAGGTCTAGGCCCAACCAGTCTCACAGAACCAAGTACAACTCAGCTGGTAAGCTGCTATTTCCAGGAGTTTTGTTCACATTAAAGGAAAGGATGAGGCCAATCAGTTCATCCAGGGTCAGTGGCTGGTCCAGGCTCTCCCACCGTTTAACACCTTCCATATAGAGGACAGGAAATTCTGGGAGGCTATGCCATCTGTAGCCTTTTTGATGTACAGACCATCATAGGAAGGTCTGTAGATCCTTGATATGTCTGTCTGTAAGGATGCCACTGAGACATCTTCCTTAAGGCTGTAGATCCGTGAATTCACACAAAATGCTGGAGGAACTCAGCAGGCCAATCAGCATCTGTGGGGGAAAAAATAAACAGTCGAAGTTTCAGGTTGAGACCCTTCATCAGGACATCAGCCCAAAACATCAATTGTTTATTATTTTCCATAGATGCTACATAGCCTGTTGAGTTCCTCCAGCATTTGTGTATGTTGCTTTGGATTTCCAGCATCTGCAGATTTTCTCCTGTTTAAGATCTGTGAGCAGTTTGGAATAAGACGTGTGAGCACGTGTCACGCTGCTCCATGAAGCAGACTCTGGATCAGAAGGTAATCTTAGAGGATTCTGAGGCAAAAACACAGTTTTTTGGCTCCTCACCTCCCAGAGACCCTCTCTCACGTCCAACCCATTGGCTGCAGAAAAGAAGTTGCCACAAGTCTGTCTGGAGTTTGTGCAATTCCCCCAACTCTGTCTAGCTTTCTAAACGCTTCTGAGGATGAAAAGCCGCTTGATGTTCTCCTTTGTCACTTCTTACAGTGCACTGGGGAGTCAGAGGGGTTTCATGGTCCTCTAACCTGTGAAATGCTTTAGTTCCTCAACGTTCCTGTACAGCAGCTTGATGTTCAACTTCCACATCCCCCTGCCTGCCTGGTGACAGGAGGCTCGAAGAAGGTAGTAACTGGCACAGTGGATCTGACCATAACTGGCTCTGGCATGAAGAAGTTAGTTTGGGACCAGGCTAAGCCATCTAATCTTGCTTAGATGGGTTGTGGCTGTGCTCCGCCTGCAGGGGTGCTGAAGGCTCTGTGCAACTTTGTGTCTTTAACCATTTCCATTACGAGAGAGGAGCTGATGTCTGGTCTTCTATTGCCACTGACAGATTGTCCAGCTGGATCAATGATGCGGTGGGAGCCACTGGCCAGAATGCCCAGCCAGGACACTGAAGAATGACCAGCCACTCGCTCTGCACGGGCGACACAAACCCGTTAATCAACCAGTGCAGAGTGTTATGTCTGTCACGAGCAACTGCTCACCAGCCACCTCTTTGATCCTTGTGGTTGATCAGTTGCTTCCCCACAGCAGAATCCCCAGGCTGATGGTGCAACAACCATGCCCCCCAGCCCCCGACCACACGGACAGGCACGTTCACCACTGTCATGCCCACCTCCAGAAAAGGCAGAGGTACAGCAGTCTACATTCTTGTAAGAAAGTCACAGCTATGTTTACCTCGGTGAAGAACTGCAAGTCGGTAACACATCGCACAGTGTGCTTCACACTGTTCATCTTCAGTGATATCAGTTTAATCTCCAGGGCTATTTTTGAGTTCAGCACAAACATGTTCTCTGTCCTCCTGGGTTTCATACTCACAGTTTTGGAGAACTGCATCTGTGATATGGTACTTGGAGTGATATCCCCAAGAAATGAGGTGGTGGGTTCCCTCGTGGTGTCACTAGAGGGTTGGGGGATTCAACCAGTGTTTCTCTTCTCATCTCTGACTGCCCTGCTCCCTCAACCCCATTTCCAGGAGCTCAGCAATAATAGGTTGGTTTCTTCCTTCAGCTGGGCCTATCTGGTTGCTCTCCTCCTCCTTTCTGCCCCCCTCCATTTTAACCTTTCTTCTGGCTCTATATTCAGCCTTCCGTGTTGCCTTTGTCCTCCGATGACGAAAGTTTGCCACACTGTGATCGATAAACAGCAGCCTGATGTATGTTTTTCCTGCTCCAAACCCTAGTGGCAAACCAGTGAGATTGGGTCCGCTGTAGGTGTGTTCCACTGGTAGGTGGATTGTATTGGGCCCTGTTCCTTGCTCAGGCAGGAGTTATTTCTGGCCCTAACCAATCATAATGGTAGATGTGAGTGCTACATGATGATTGTGTGGGCAGTGGAAGGAGGACCTGTGGGTCTCAGTAGGCTCTCCTGTGCTCTGTGAAGTGACTGCAGTACCTTCAACCTTCCACTGCTTTGTAGTGGCAGGGATGTGGATTCAGTTCTGACCTGTGGTGCTATCTGTGTGGGGTCTGGGCATTCTCCCTTGATCAGGTGAGAATGCTCCAGTTTCGTCCCACATCCCAAAGACGTGTGGGATGATAGGTTAATTAGCCACTGTATATTGCCCCTTTTGTGTAGGCTTGTGGTAGAATCTGGGGGTGGGTGGGAGTAGACTATTTGAAATTTTGGTTTCAGTGCATAATTTGATTCTAATTGCTGTATTTGCCTGGAGCTGCTAAAATACAGCTCCGGAAGTTCAGCATGCAAATTCTGATTAGATGTATTTTTTTCAAAGACAGTATATGTGCTTCTCATTTCCAAGGTTGTTATAGCTGGGGTGATAGTGGGAATAAGCTCCCACTACCTATAAAGTGCTCCAAATGGTGTGCAACTCTAACAGCCTCTGACAATCAAGTCTAACTCTTGCCCTTCACATGTGGCTTAGCTACTAAGCCCGGCGGAACTGTTTCTACTGACAAGAGACGGGGCAAAGGCCGACCACTGGCACCTCAAAACCAGTTGCTTCAGGCAGGTGGGGCTCATGAGTCTTGGATGGCAGCCTGCCTGGGAGAAGGGAAACTCTGATTTTAAACCTCTGCTGCCTTGCGGCCATACCCATCCATGGGAAAGGCTTCGGGAGTCAACTCTGAGGAAGAAATATGGAGCCGGGGTCCCTAAGGCAGTTTGATGTTGTTTACAACTCCACTCTGGCAAC
Source organism: Mobula birostris (assembly GCF_030028105.1). Lineage (NCBI taxonomy): Eukaryota > Metazoa > Chordata > Chondrichthyes > Myliobatiformes > Myliobatidae > Mobula > Mobula birostris. Next base: position 81,134,834 of record NC_092373.1, read on the forward strand.
CTCTGCAACGATACTGGTGCCAAGCTGTATCAGCGTTTACCCTTCCCAGTGACGTGGGGGGGGGGAACCTGCTGCATGGGGCAACAGCCGGTTCTTCAAATCTTCCCACCCAGGCTTGTATCCTGGAGAAGACACAGTCCACCAGAGGCGCAAACACATGATCCCCTGGGATCGACGGCTGCCTACTACTCACTTCCAAGGAATTCTTGGAACACAGAAGAAACATGCCAAAGATCTGAAATAAGGGCAGAAAATGTTAGTTCTGTGCTATATTGCTCCATCACTCTGTGACTCTAAAATAGTCGGAATTCTGATGGGGGGTGGAATCTAAGGGAAGAATTTTTCATCCAGGGATTGGTGAGTAGCTGGAACACACTTCTTAAGAGAGTTGTGGAAGCAGAGCTGCTGACAGCGTTTAAGAGGAGTCTAGAAGGCAGAGAAGTCCAAGAGCTGAAAGAAGGGACTAATACAGACGGGTACACGAGGAAATAAACAACACGCATAAAAGTTGCTGGTGAACACAGCAGGCCAGGCGGCAACTCTAGGAAGAGGTACAGTCGACGTTTTGGGCCCAGATCCTTCGTCAGGACTAACTGAAGGAAGAGCTAGTAAGAGATTTGAAAGTTGGAGGGGGAGGGGGAGATTCGAAATGATAGGAGAAGACAGGAGGGGGAGGGATGGAGCCAAGAGCTGGACAGTTGATTGGCAAAAGGGATATGAGAGGATCATGGGACAGGGGGCCTAGGGAGAAAGTAAAAGGGGCGGGGGGGGGAACCCAGAGGATGGGCAAGGGGTATAGTGAGAGGGACAGAGGGAGAAAAAGGAGAGAGAGAAAAAGAATGTGCGTATATAAATAAATAACGGATGGGGTACGAGGGGGAGGTGGGGCATTAGCGGAAGTTTGAGAAGTTACTGTTCATGCCATCAGGTTGGAGGCTACCCAGACGGAATATAAGGTGTCCGCTGGTCAACATGGATTTGGTAGGTAAAGTAGTCTGTTCCCATTATTCTATGTCTTGATGACACTCAGCAGATCCGACAGTATCCACAGAGATAGCGGTACAGAATTGCCATTTGTGGCCAATGATCTTGCACAGAGCTGGGAAAAATCAAAAGATAAACAGACATTAAGATAAAGAGAAAGGGAAGGGGGCCTGCCAAGAAAATCAAAGGAAGATTTCTGATAAGGTGGAAGACAAGAAAGATTAAATAGTGGAAGGCATCATAGTGCTAGGGAGAAAGGGATGCAAAATGACACCTAAATAAAGGACAATCAGGAGGTGTGGTAAATGGGAAAATTATCAAAGTAGAATGCTGGGGGATCTTACAGTAAGTATAAATGCTAGGAGTGTTAATAATCTGAAATTGCTGTAGCCATATATTGGACTTGGAAGGCTGCAATGAACTTGCACAGGTAGCACTGAAGGCTCTGGGAAGGTAAGTCCACAACGAGAGGGCTGTCTTTCGCCTCCATTTCTGCTTCAGCAGTTGGTGCTGCTTTCTTTTCGTTCAAGTCCGATTCCCATTTTCCTTCCAGATCGAGATTAATCCCTAACAAATTTACCGTAACTCAAAATTCCAAAGAAATTTATTCCTGTGGTGGAGAAAGACCTGTGCTTACTCTTAGTTGATTAAGTCAGAAGTTCCAGAATAAAAGCCTTTAAATTATTGGTAACATTTTCAGAAATTGTCTCCAAAACACACCCTCAAGTGTCCTCTTCAAGCATCCAACAGCAAATTATCAATGAAAGTTGATAAAGGTATAAGTAACATACAAAGTCCTTTGAAACAACTTGTTTATTTCTAAGTAGCGCATCATTAGACAATCATCTTCAATAAAATGCTTGGAGCCTCCAATGAATAAATAAAGGGAATGTAAGTGGCAATCAATAGAAAATAAAACAGAAAAGCAGGCTTGTGGAAGAAAATCTGCTAGAGAGGCATTGTAGCAAAAAAAGAACCAAATTCTTTTCTGGGTCTGTCACATGAAGAAAGTGAATAAACCTGGCATCTATTCACTAGAATTTAAAAGAATGAGAGATGTTGTTATTTGAGACACATCAAATACTAGAGGCTTCAATACTAGGGGTGCAAGGAAAATACTTTCCCAAGTTGGAAATAAGGCTCACAACATGAGATCCTTAGAAATGAGGCAAGGAGAAATTATTCACTCAGCAGGTAGTGAACCTTAGGAATTATCTTTCTGGGGTTTGTGTTTGCTAAGTCATTGACTGCGGTCAAAATAGAAATGAGTATATTTCTATATATGGGAGTAGGACAGAGAAATGGTGTTGAGGTAGATTAGCTATGGTAGAAGAATTGGATGAGCTGAATTTATGGTCCTAATACTTATGTTTTCAATAACACCTTCATAAGCTAACAGACAGCCACATCAGAACAAGCTCTAACTGCTCTCCCCAGATGGTACCTTCTGTAAATGTCAACCTTCAGTTTTTAAAAAATAGCATTTTTAGTCACATTTTAAAGTCCTTAATACCTCATGTCTCTGGGGAAAATTGTAATCCCACCATTACCAGACAGTGAACCATGTCGTAAATTCCAACTTCGGATGTTTACAGTTAATTACCATATATTACAAATCTTCTGATCATCTAAAACCAGAAACTACCCAAGAACATATGGAAAAAGAAGCAAATGAGCCTTCTTAATACCTGATTACATTTTGGAAATTTTATATACACTATTATAAACACAAGACCACTCAGTTCAAAAACCAGCACTTCTTTAATCTTTTTCTAATGTTATTTTCTTTTCTTTTCCAAACCAATCAGGGGAATTTTATTCATGAAGCTATCAAATCCAATCAATGAACAGTCTCCAATCTGTATAGCTGAGAGTATTTTAGAGAAAAACTAACAAGAAATATACCCGATCTTAGTCTAACAGCCAGAGAAGCAAATTGGCTTGCAACATTTCAAAATAGTCAAATCAAACCAGCAATGGGAACCTTGAACCTTCTGTGGTGGGAGTTTAAAAAAACAAAATTGTCTTCGGATTAATCTGTAAATCTATGTTTATTGTGTTCAACAGAAGTTAATTCTTATATTATTGTTTTCTAAGTCTCATGGATTAAAAAAAAATCAATTATAATCTTCTTTAAAAGGTATGAAGGATTTCAGTTTCTTCATTAAGCAACTTCACAAGGAGAAATATTATTGTTTCAATTTCCTCAAGGCTGGAACGGCAGAATTAATTATCGATACTAATTTTGATATGATTTCTGCTAGAGCTTCATTTCCACTCCTCTGATGGGTTGAATGTTATCTTTATGAGATAATTACATTGCAGCAAAGTGTTTTCTGCTTACCTATATGCTTTGTGAAATGGCTAGCTTTTACTGTTTACTCTTCATATCGAGTTGCAGCCATTACATACAAAATAGACAATAGCAATGTGAAGAGACGAGAATAAGCAAAAGTTTAAACAAATTCCGAAAGGTGTTTTCTGAACTGAAATTAAATTCCAGCAGAATCCTGTGGTGGAAGATTATTTGTTTGTTAAAATTGCAACTCAAGGAAACCTTATTCACACGGACGGCTCTGCTTGATCTGTCCTTCCAGTCCTTTACATTGATCTGCTTTTAATCCCTTGATTTTATTCAACACAATTGTTTGATTTGCTTTAACTCTGTCCCTCCCAGATAAACACTGGGACATTTTACTCATGCGATTATATTTTGTGTGTGAGCCTCTGCCTTGGGAGTTGACCGGCTATACCTCCATGAACTGCATTAATGTTAACCTGAACAATTCCTTGTTTGTTTGTTTGTTTATTGAGATACAGTGCCAAGTAGACCCTTCCAACCCTTCAGGCCCTGCCACCCGGCAACCGCCAAATTAGCCTAATCATGGGAAAACTTACAATGACCAATTAACCTACTACCCTACCAAATGGTACGTCTTTGGACTGTGGGAGGAAACTGGAGCATCTGGAGGCAGCACACGCAGTCACAGGGAGAAAGTACAAATTCCTTGCAGACAGCAATGGAATTGAACCTGGGTTGCTAGTACTGTAAAGCTTTGTGCTAGCCACTATGCTACTGTGCCGTCCTGCATCAGTTCATATGCTTTCCAAGTAAACACTTCTTCCTATATTCCACCTTGACTCCCGCCCTTTAAAACACTTTTTCTGAGCATCTGTCGATCTATGTTTTTTCTCTCTGCCTCAGGGTTACTTTATTTGAAAATACTCCATTGAAGTTTTATTCTGGTAAAGCTGTAATATAAATGCAAGGAGTTGGTTACCTATTTATTTCCCATCATACCCTTTAATCTCCCAACATCCTGGCACCTCATGAAACGGAGTTAATTTGATTTATAAAATAACCTTTGGATATTTGACAACTCCTGCAATAAGTACATAGAATTCAAGCATTACATCTTTGTACACTTACCATTTTGGCAGATTAAGCAGAGTGCGTACACACATCATTGGGGGGGGGGTTATTAGTTTCTGCATGCTGCTTGTAAATTGCTAGAAAGTGCTGTGTTCACTTTTCAAGGAGCCACATTAAATAATTGGACCTTTTTATTGCCGCTTTAGAGGAATGTTTCATTACAAAGACCAACACAATGATGAAGCACACCAGGGCTAAGCAAGTTCCTCCAGGAAGCTATTTTTAAAAAGTGTTTAGAAACAAATAATAAGATTTTTTTTGTCTCCTGTGCATAGATGCACAAAAAAAGTGCTGCATAATAGCCTGATTTTTGTTTGACAGTCATACACCCTGTCCCATTGCCAACTCATCAGACAATGCAATTTGTCAAAGGATTCTTAAAATAAACACCATTTTTGACAGGTCCTTGGTTCGACCTGCAGATCAACTTCATATCATTTGATCTCACAAGGTCAGTGGAACCAGCAAAATTGCACTAGATAACCCTTAATCAGAGTTGATAGAATTTCTCTTGATTATTGCCAAAGAGATCTTTCAGGACTTTCTAAGAAGCTTTATATCCAGTAATGTATATTTTTAAGGTATTGTAAAACAATTTATGCTCCAAAAGGTCTGACTAATAGCAGTGTTAAAGTGGTCATTGTTTCAGCTGGATTAACAGAAGGATAAATATTAGACAGGACAAGAGGAATATCTTCCATGCTCTCTCTCTTGAAGCACTGCCATGGATCCTTGTTGTTTGCCCATGAGAACAGATGGGGTCCCAGTCAGGGATCTCATCCAAAACACTTTGTACACAAACAAATCCTGCAAATAGCAGTCATATCATGCATTTTAGCAACATTAATGTTTCTCAGAATGGAACCATTCTTCAATACTGGACTTGGTGTTACGACAGTAAAAATTAAACACACAACTTATAGATGCAGAAGCACAATATTTATAGACAATTTTCTTTACAAAAACATTCTTCATTCATAAATTTTTCAATTGTGCATCAATACAGGACATTTATTTTTGTCATTCACTATAATAACATTCAGGTTGTGCTTATAGGATTTAAATTCTAAAAATATGGGATCAACTTCCCTTATCAAATGTTCTATCAAGGGTAGGTGCAAGTGTTTTTAAAAAGAGATTTTTGAATGTCTCATTATGCATCACAGGGGACAATCCAGACAGCCCCAAGCCCTGTGTTATGCAGCATCTTGGGATGAATTTCATAAAACCACTGCTTCTCTTTCCTGACCTTCCTAACAGATACAGACTCAGAAGGAGATATCTTTGTCATGCATTTGCACACGTTAGTTACCTTGCATGCATAAGAAATTTTATAAATTTCGTACAAACCTATTGAAATGTGTGCTAATAACTACTTTTCAAATTTTCTTGTCATAATATCTTGTCATAAATTGACCAATTGACCGAATGTGTGGCTGCTTTCTTCTAGAAAGTAAAACAAAATATCCTTTGTGTCCTTACTGTGAAATCAGCAAGGAAGAACTGCTCTAGTCAGCCAGTATTGGAATTTAATATGAATCTTCTTTCTTAATTTACAACATTGTAGTATTCAAAACCCAAAACAACACATTATATTTATATCAATTACCACCAAATAATTTCATCATCTAAATTCTACTTTTACTTTTTTAGGCATAGAGATGAAACAAAAATAAATGTACTTTTTTCAAAAAACAAATAATTACTTTTAGCTTTGAGGTGGATACAATAGGGTCTTTTAAGAGACTCTTAGATAAGTACATTGAGCTTAGAAAAATAGAGGGCTATGCGGTAGGGAAATTCTAGGCAGCTTCTAGAGTAGGTTACATGGTTGGCACAACATAGTGGGCCAAAGAGCCTGTAATGTGCTGTAGATTTCTATGTTTAAATGATCTGAAGCCAGTTGTTCTGCAGGTACATTAACAGTGCAATGAACCTATTCAATAACTGTAGAATTGTTCTGTAGAGTGGCTTTGGATGTGTTGATTGCCAGGAAAGGTTGCTGAACATCTAGGGAAATGCTTTGTTTTGATGAAACTTCCCATTTCCATGGAACTAGTGAAATTCCTAAAGTAATTGAGGAACTGAAACTGTTAACTCAGGAGCTGGTGAACACCCGATCACGCAGCTTGATATTTTTATTGACTCATTGGAATTGGACAACACTACCTCTGAGGTGGCAATTCCAGACCAAACTTGAAAGATGCTCGACAGGTGTGGCAAAGTGAAACCAAATGACATAGTTGGCAACAAGGTTTTGCTTTCAGATGAGCTCAATGCCTGTTATGCTAGCTTTGACAGAAAAGAAAAACATGAAGGTCCCTTCACAGTCTCCTAGTGCCAGCCCTGATGACCCTATGAATTTAGTCTCTGAGGCCAACATCAGAGCATCCTTCGGGAAAGTGAATCCACAGGATCCATCTGGCCCAGACAGGGCACCTAGCCAAATACTAAAGACTTGTGCTAATCAACTGGCTGGTGTGTTCTCCAATATCTTTAACCTCTCACTTCGGCAGTCTGATGTACCCCACCCCCACCCCGCCTTCAAGTAGGCTTCAATTATGTTGGTGCCTAAGAGTGGTAACCTGCCTCAATTATTATCGTCCAGTAGGGACTTATGTGCATCTACCGTGATGAAGTGCTTTGAGAGGTTGCTGATAAAGCATATCATCGCCTGCCTGATAAGAGACTTGAATCTGCTCCCAGTTTGCACAAGTCCACAGCAGAAGCCATTTCATTGGCTCTTCACTCATCCCTAGACATCTGGACAGCAGAGGTGCACACACCAGGATGCGCTTCATTTACTGCACCTCGGCATTCAATACCATCATCCCCTCAAAACTTATCAATAAGCTTCAAGACCTTGGCCTCAATACCTCTTTGTGCAACTGGATCCTCTGTTTCTTCACCTGCAGACCCTAGTCAGTTCAGACTGGCAACAATATCAGCTCCACAGTCTCTATCAATACATGTGCATGATAAGGTTATGTGAATAACCCACTGCTCTACTCACTTTACATTTATGACTATGAGGCTAAGCACAGCAGCAGTGCTGATAACACCACTGTCATTGGCCAAATCAAAGGTGGTGACAAATCAACATGTAGGAGGGTGGTTGAAGATCTGGCTGAGTGGTGCCACAACAACAATCTCTGAATGTCACCAAGACTAAGGAGATGATTATTGACTTCAGGATGAGGAAACCAGAGGCCCATGGGCCAGTCCTCATTGGAGGATGAGAGGTGGAGAGGTTCAGCAACTTTAAATTTCTCAGTGTTACCATTTCAGACTCCTGGGTCCAGTATGCAATTGCCATTACAAAGAAAGCACAGCAGCACTTCAACTTTCTTACAACTTACTGAAGATTTGGCATGTCATCTAAAACTTTGATAAATTTCTATAGATGTGTGGTGCAGAGTATACTGACTAGTTGCACCATGGACTGGTATGGAAATGCCAGTGTAATTCAAATGAAAAGCCTACAGAAAGTGATGGATACAGCCCAGACAATCACAGGTAAAGCCCCCCCGACCACTGCGCACATCTACAAAGAGTGCTGTCACAGGAAAGCAGCATCCATCATCAAGGACCCCCACCATCCAGGACATGCTCTCTTCTCACTGCTGCCATCAGGCAGAAGGTCCAGGAGCCTCAGGACCCACACCACCAGGTTCAGGAACAGTTATTATTCCTCATTTATCAGGCTTTTGAACCAAAGGGGAAAACTCAACTTCACTTACCCCATCAATGGACTGTTCCCACAGCCCATGGACTCACTTTCAAGGACTCTTCATCTCATGTTCTCGATATTTATTGCTTATTTTTTTTTCTTTTTGTATTTGGACTATTTGCTGTCTTTTGCACACTGGTTGTTTGTCCGTCTTTTTGTGTGTGGACTTTCATGGATTCTGTTGTGTTTGTTTGTGGCTACTCTGAATGCTTGCAAGAAAATGAATCTCAGAGTATTATACAGTGACATATATGCTTGAGTAATAAATTGCCACAGCAGTATCTCTACTTTCTCAGAAGATTGCAAAGATTTGGCGTGTCATCTGAAATTTTGACGAAATCATATACTGTACATGTATGGTGCATCACAGACTGGTACGTAAACATCAGTGCCCTTGAATGGAAAATCCTACAAAAAGTAGTGGATAGGGCCCAGCCCGTCATGGGCAAAGCCCTCTCCACCATCAAGCACATCAGTACTGAGTGCTGTCAGGAAAGCATTATCAAGGACACCAACAATCCAGAATATGCTCTCTTCTTGCTGCTGCCACAAGCAGAAGTTACAAAAGCCTCGGCACTCACAGCACCAGGTTCAGGAACAGTTATTACCCCTCGACCGTCAGGCTCTTGAACCAGAGGGAATAACTTCACTCGCCCCATCACTAAAATGTTCCCACAACCTATGGACTCATATTTAAGGACTCTTCACCTCATATTCTCAATATTTATTGCTTATTTATTTATTAGTATCTTTTTCTTTTTGTATTTGCACAGTTTCCACATTGCTTGTTTGTCTGTCCTGTTGGGTGCAGACCTTCATTGATTCTATTGTGTTTCTTGTATTTACTATGAATGCCCACAAGAAAATGAATCTCAGCTGAATCTTAGCATTGTATCTGGTGACATATAGAGTAGGTATTCTGATAATAAATTTACTTTGAACTTTCAATTACTGCGATCCTTGTGATTAAGTTACTCTCATGGTGCTCTGAAGAAGGGATTTCATGATGTTGGCACAATGACTTTGAAAGAATGAGTGTAAATTTCTAAGTTTGGATGGTACACTCAGTGGGATCACTTTATTAGGTACACCTGTACATCTCATTAATGCAAATATCTAATCAGCCAATCATGTGGCAGCATCTCAATGGACAAAAGCATGCAGACATGGTCAAGAGATTTAATTGTTGTTCAGACCAAAGGAACGAAAGGGGAAGAAATGTGGTCTAAGTGACTTTGACCGTGGAATGGTTGTTGGTGCCTGATGGGGTGGTTTGAATATCTCAGAAAGTGTTGCTCTTCTGGGATTTTTACACACAACTGTCTCTGGAGTTTACAGAGAATGGTATGAGAAACAAAAAAAAATCCAGTGAACAGCAGTTCTGTGGGTGAAAACACTTTGTTAATGACAGAGGTCAGAGGAGAATGGCCAGACTGGTTTAAGGCACCAGGACTCAAATAACCATATGTAACAATAGTGGTGTGCAAAGCTTTTCAGAAAGCAGAACATGAAGAACTTTGAAGTGGATGGGCTACAGCAGCAGAAGAGCACAATCTCAGTGGCCACTTTAATAGGTACTTTAATAAAGTGGCCACTAAAGGTATTTTACTTGCAGAGAAGTTTGTAGATATGATTGCTGCCAATTACCTGTTGTGCTAGTCTTTTTATTCTTAGAAGTTGTGGGTTGAGAATTGATTGAAAAGAAAGCCTTGGCAACTCATTATAGCACATGTTGCCGATGATGGATTACCATAACCACAGTGTGCAAATGTGAATGATTGAAATGGGTGATGGGACCGTAATCACAAAGAGTGAATTGTCTTTGATGGTAAGCATTTTGAATTATTTGTTTCAGTATTTACAGGAGAGGAGAAGTACAGCGTGCCAAGCGATTAATATAAATCAGGGATCATGACTCATCTAAATTAATGAAAACATATTAAATGTAATCAAGAAAATAATAAATCTAAGTGATAACAAATCCCTAGGACCAGATAGTTTTCATTCTTGGATTTTAAAGGGAGGTTTTGAGAATATTGCAGGTAACCTAATTATAATCTTCCAAATCTCTTCTGAACCGGTTTCAATACCTTAAGAAAGACGTTAGTCTGCCAGCTTTTAAAAAGTGAGGGATTGATAATACAAAATTAAAGATCAGCAAACCTAAGTTTTATTGTAAGGAAAATAATTTTAACACTTGACTTTCATGTTTTGAAGCCTCTGGCTGGACGAATAGCACTATGGATTTATCCAATGTCAGTGTGGCTGTAGATTGTCTCTGGATTCAATGAAGTGTCCAGCGTCTGAGGAGCTGTTATGATATGAAAGGCAGTAATCACTACAGGGTTTCTGAATGTCTACAGAGTTGCTGAGTGTAGCCTAGGACAGTTTGAGAATTTTTCTGCTGAGCAGAGAGAGCCAGCATAGATTTGTGAAAGGCAGGTTATGCCTGACAAAGCTGAATTTTTTGAAGTGTTGATCAAATTGGTTAACAAGGGATAGCAGGGATGTTATTTATATAGACTTGCAGAGAACATTTAATGAAATCCCTCAAAAAATGCTGTCAACTATAATTGGATCTGAAAAATTGAAAGCAAATTATTGAACTAGCTGGGCAAGTAGATTCAGAAACAGCAATAATGATTCAGTATTTAAATTAGAATCAGAATCAGGTTTATTATCACTGGCATGTGTTGTGAAATTTGTTAACTCAGCAGCAGCAGTTCAATCCAATACATAATATAGAAGAAGAAAAAATAAAAATAATAATAATTAAGTAAATCAATTATAGTATACATATAATGAATCGATTAAAGATCATGCAAAAACAGAAATAATGTATATATTAAAGAAGTGAGGTAGTGTTCACGGGATCAATGTCCATTTAGGAATCGGATGGCAGAGGGGAAGAAGCTGTTCCTGAATCGCTGAGTGTGTGCCTTCAGGTTTCTGTATCTCCTACCTGATGGTAACAGTGAGAAAAGGGCATTCCCTGGATGTTGAGGGTCCTTAATAATCGACGCTGCCTTTCTGAGACACCACTCCTTGAAGATGTCCTGGGTACTTTGTAGACTAGTACCCAAGAATGAGCAGACTAAATTTATGACCCTCTGCAGCTTCTTTCAGTCCTGTGTTGTAGTAGTAGCGCCCCCCCCATACCAGAGAGTAATGCAGCCTGTCAGAATGCTCACCATGGTACATCTATAGAAGTTTTTGAGTGTTCTTGTTGACATATCAAATCTTATCAAACTCCTAATGAAGTATAGTCACTATCTTGCCTTCTTTGTAGCTGCATCAATATGTTGGGACCAGGTTAGATCCTCAGAGATCTTGACACCCAGGAACTGGAAACTACACAAAGTATTGTTACATACTTCATGGATATCTTGTGACTGTCTTATGAGGATGATGTAATGGTCTTGTGGAGGTCACATGATGTAATTTTCCTGCCGATGTGAGGTCACGTGATGACCTGTTCTCACCAGGTATATAAGTGTAGACCTCTGGTGACGCAGCTAGTTTTCAGTTAGATCGTCAGTCAGATACTCCGCTACGCTGCTTATTATTCTCATGATGCAGTATAGTTTTAAAACGGAGTTTTACTTTCTATTGTAAGGTACAGAAGTGTTGGGCTGGTAGTTTCACCAATAGCTGCCAGATTTGTTGATGTATCTTTTCAGTAGTATTGGAGAGTGAAGATGGGAACCTGAAGGAGTCATTTGACAGTTTTGGAGAGGATTGACCATTATTGAATTCGTTCAAGTAAGAGTGAGCTGCATGAGATAACCTCTGCTAAAAGCAGCAGAAAAGGTTGTGCAGTACCTAGTCTATGCTACAGAGAAAAAGGTCAGTGCCTTTAAACCATTTTATTTCCGTTGTTGTGAATCCTGCGGACAAGGCAGGTTCCGGCTGGGATCGACAGTAATGTCGTGTCTTCAAGGAATTCTTTACTTCAGGAAAGTCTCTCCTAATTGACTGTATAAATCTCTTGGACTGTCAAATTTACCATTCGAAGAAGTGTGTTTGAATTTACCTCTTTAAGACTGTTTTCGCATTTACTGCTTTAAGAACTAGTACTGAGTTTAGCGGTTTGTTAAATGGCCGCATAGCAGTTTACTTCCGGTTAAGGTTTTTGTTTGTTTATCTTTTTACTAATTTTGAGCAGAGTTTAATAAATGTTTATTTGTTTATAAAACCTGACTCATTTCTATATTCATTGTTGCCGGTCACGTGACAGTATGATATAACTGGTGACACCTATGAGAATCTGAGATATGGTAACAAATTCAGGCCACAAGTGGGGTAGAAAGTCAGGTATCCAGTTTTGCAGATGAGGATGAGTGGCATTGTAAGTAATGTAGACAGAAGCATCAAATTGTAGGCAACAGCGATGGAGAAAGTGAATAAGCAAAAGAAAAGCAAATGTATTTACTGTAAATGTAGACAAGGTATGAGTCATTCAATATGGACCTAAAAAAAATGGTCAAAGAAAACTTTCTAAATGGTGAAAAATTAGAAGTGATCAAGATTCAAAGAAACATTTGGAAGAGCAGAGTGTGTGGTAATGTGGATAGAACATTAAAATGCATGAACATTACATTCACATTCAAAAAATTAATGGAATACTGCTTTTCATATTTAAAGGATTACAGGACAAAGAGGTAGAAATTTGTAAAATCTCTGGTTAGAATACACATAATGTATGTGATCCAATTTAAGATAGTGCTGGTGAAACTCAGCGACTACTAGCCAGCAGCAAACAAGTCAAAGAAAAATACTAACTACTTTATAAATCACATGTTTTCTGGTAAACAATCACTGCATCAATAGCCGGTAACTTCCTTCTCAGAGCTGAGCTTCTGAATTGTCAGTACGACCTGGCATTTTTGTGGTGCGAACTGAAGTCTCGAAGGTGCAGGACGGTTGCCAAGAGGCCTGTACGGGACAAGTCGAGGCAGTGAGGCCCGGGCCCGAGACCAGGGAATGAGCCAACGTTCAGCCACAGCTAGAGCAGACATTGAGATGATTCGATGCGGCAGAACTGGGGCAAGGCAAGTGGAGGTGAGGCAGAGTCAAGGCAGCAGGGGCCAAGAGTGAGGAAAGAACCAAGGTTTAATCAATGTCAGTGCCAGGCTGGATTGGAAAGGCCAGTACCGGCCGAATCAGAGTCAAGGCGATGAGGCCTAGGCCCAATAGCGGGGCCCTGGTCTGAGAGCAACAAACAGCCCAAGGTTTGGATAATTTCAGCGCCAGGCCAGATTGAAATGGTTAGGGTGCTGGGACTGAAGGTGAGGGATGGGCTGTGAGGTTTACTCATCTCTATGCTGAACTAAGACTGCAGTGATGACTAGCTTCATGGCTGTGGGCTCACTTTCACGAACTGCAGTTGCTTGCTTGCTTGTTTTTGTTGTTTGCAAAAGTTGTTTTTTCTCTGCACATTGGGTGTTTGACAGTCCGATTTCTTAAATGGATTCTATTAGTTTTCTTTGTTTTGTGGCTGCCTGTAAGGAGACGAATCTCAAGGGTGTATGTAGTATACAGCCTTTAATAATAAATGTACTTTGACTTTCATCAGTTCTGCACTTTACCATTTGGATCCCACAGTTCTGAATGAAAATGATCGCAGTTTTGTTTTATGCAGTCACTTGGGATACATCATCACTGAAGACTGAGATGCTCACAGACGATCCTCCAATCAGGTTGTCGCATGGTTGCAAATCTTTGATCTTCTTTCAAAGTGCACTTGAATGCTTCAGTCATGTTCTTCTATGCTATTCATTGATCAAGGATTGATCCACTGCTTGGCCATAATAATCGATTAAAAAGTTATGTTAAACCATGAGGTGACAGATCACAGTGGAATTCCTCCACTGATGCTAGCTCACCGTGCTGATGAGCCGGAGCATCTAAACACCATCTTCTCCTTTCAGCATGATGGAAGAGTTACAGAACATCACATCGAGTGTGAATTAGAACGTTGTATTCATAAGAGTGTGTGCAATGGCAACTCTTGCCAATACAGTATCTAGGATCTTCAGCAAGTGGATTAGCAAGGGTAAATTCCAGGGTTTTGTTTTCATTCACGTTGCTTCTTTCATTGGAATATAATCAACTGAGTTTGGCAGCTATGTCCTTGCAGACTTGGTCAGTTCTCCTTGTGGAATCCCTCCCTCAGAGCATCATGAGAGGAACTTGAAGAATTGTACATGCTTTGCACTGGATTACGTTGTGGTAAAGTGAAGTGTGTTGTTTATAATGATTCTGTTCAATAATCCAATGAGAACACTTAACATCAAAGAGAGCAACAAAACTGATGGTCACACAGTTTATCCTAGTAACTGGAAGTCACAGAACATGCAAACAGGCTTTTTAGCCCTCCGATCAACCACCCATTTACACCAATCCTACATAAATCCCATTTTATTCTCCCCACACCGCCATCATCCTACCCAGATTCTAACACACCATGGGCAATTTTCAGTGGCAGTCAACCTACCTACACACCTCCTAGAGATGTGCAAGGAAACTGGAGCACATGGAGAAATCCCACATGGCTTCAGGGCAGAATGTACACACTCCACACAGACAGCACCGATTAATCCTCGATCTCTGAAGTTGTGAGGCAGGGGACGTGCCTGATGTTCCATTATGCCATCCAAATCATTGCCCACTTGCTGTGTCCAAAGCCAGATACAAGCCTTGGGAGGGCATGGCTTAGAGAAAGACTTCTAAAACCATCATTACCAATACTGTGAGGTCTTGCCTCAGCTGAGTCTCTTGACTCTATTCTGAGTCCAACAGAATACCATTGCTTATTTTAATTCCACATCCCATTCCCATTCTGATATGTCTATCCATGACCTCCTCTACTGTCAAGATGAAGCCAGGTTGGAGGAACAACATCTTACATTCCGTCGGTGTAGCCTCCAACCTGATGGCCTGAACATTGACTTCTCTAACTTCCGTTAATGCCCCTCCTCCCCTTCGTACCCCATCCCTTATTTATTTATTTATTTATTATTATTTTTTCCCTTTCTTTCCCGCTCTCTTTTTTCTCCCTCTGTCACTCTCACTATAACTCGTTGCCTGCTCTCCATCTTACTCTAGCAGTCCTCTCCCCCTTTCCTTCTCCTTAGGCCTCCCATCCCATGATCCTCTCCTTTCTCCAGCCTTGTATCTCTTTTGCCAATCACCTGTCCAGCTCTTGGCTCCATCCCTCCCTCTCATGTCTTCTCCTATCATTTCGGATCTCCCCCTCCCCCTCCCACTTTCAAATCTCTTACTATCTCTTCTTTCAGTTAGTCCTGACAAACGGTCTCGGCCCGAAACGTCGACTGTACCTCTTCCTATAGATACTGCCTGGCCTGCTGCGTCCACCAGCACTTTGTGTGTGACCATTGCTTATATCTGTTAGTCAGCTGCTTGGGCGAGGCAGATGTTAATGGAGTTACTTTGGCTCCTTATAAATGCTTCTTATTTGTAATGCATCGCTTCATTGTAGTAAGCATATAGCTTAGTTCCACTTACTCCAAAAGGGATTTATTAAGATTCTTTTCACTCTACTTACTCTGCTCCTCACCCTGTCTTCTTTACAGATCCAGAACCAGGTGCTCCTTTACTTGCAAACCATCCTTGACCCTGCTTTAAGGCATAAGTGATTTCTCATCTATGGAACTGGTTTCAATTAACACTGCTTTTATCAGTTACTGAACACTGAATGAAAGTAAAATTGAAGACTCCCATGAAAGTCTGGGCCTGCAGCATTCAAATCGGGTGATCACGATCTTTACAAGTAATCAAGATACGGCTTCTGTAATGCTATCAGACATGCCAAGAGACAATACCAGTCCAAAATTGAGTTGCAGACTGCCGACTGTTATCGCAGGAATTACCTGCTATAATGGGCTACAAAACAAAGTCAGGTAGCAACGCGAACAACAGCACATCCCTTTCTGATGAATTTAATGCATTCTATGCTCGGTTTGAGTTGAAGGAGACTGGTATGTCGCCATCCACCCTGATGACTGCATTGCACCTGAATCAGCAGTCACTATTGAGGATGTAAGCTCAGTTTCTGGAGAGTGAACCCGTGGAAAGCAGCTGGACCAGATGGTATCTTTACCCGTGATCCTATGCAGATCAACTGGCAGGAGATTTGCTGACATTCCGGGCTTCTCCCTGCTTTAACTTCTCTGAGGTTCTCACCTGCTTTAAGAAGACCATTATCATTCTGATACCGAAGAAAAACAAGGTAATGTCCCTTAATTATTAGTACCTTGTGGCTCTGACATCCACCATCATAAAGTTCTCCAAGATGCTGATTATGGCACCCATTAACGCCAGCCTCCCAGACAATCTAGGTTCATGGCAATTCACCCACTGTTGAAACAGATCTACAGTGGATGCCAACTCCATGGCTCTGCATCTCTCTTGAGCATCTGGACATTGAAGACACCTACGTTAGACCATTGTTTACTGAGTACAGCTCTGCCTTGAAAACTATAACTCCAAGCAAACTTATCACCAAACTCTAAGACCTGGGATTCAACATATCCTTCTGCAATTGGATCCTTGTCCTTCTAATCAACAGACCCCAGTCTGTAAGGGTAGGCAGCAACATCTCCACCATGATTATTCTAAACACTGGTGCTTCACAAGGCTTCATCCTCAGCCCTGCACTCTACTCCCTGTACTCTGTGTGGATTTGGCATGGTGTATTGACAATGAACTTTCCTCAATGTGAGCAAAAGAGCTGGTCATCGAATTCAGCAAGGGAGATGTTACTCCTGTCTTCGTCAAGGATGATGAAGATGATGAGGTCGAGAGGGTTGAGAATTTAAAGTTCCTAAGAGTGAACATCAGCAATAGTGTGCCCTGGTCCAACCATGTAGACACCATGGCCAAGAAAGCTCACCAATGTCTCTACTTCCTCAGGAAACTAAAGAAATTTGACATGTCCTCTTTGACAATTGCCAATTTTTATTGACACAGCATAGAAAGCATCCTATATGGATGTATCATGGCTTGATATGGCAACTGCTCTGCCCATAATTGGAAGGATCTGCAGAGAGTTGTAGATATAGCTCAGTACATCACGAGGAACACCTCCATGGAGTCTGTCTATACTTCCTGCTGCCTCAAGAAACCAGTCTGCATAATCGAAGACCTTACCCACCCTGGACATTTTCTCCTTACCCCCTTCCCTTCAGGCAGAAGAAAAAAGGCCCTGAAGGCACATCAACTGGTCTCAAGGTCAGTTTCTACTCCATTGTTATATTGAATGGTTCCATAGAACAATAAGATGGATTCTTGACCTTGGGATGACCTGGCACCTTATTGCCTACCGAACTGTACTTCCTCTGTGGTTGTTACAGTTTATCCTCTTTTCTATTATTATGTTAACTTGTACTACCTCAATGCATTGTACAAAGTTCCAGCTCCTGCTTCAGTTCCTTAATGTAGTCTGTAAGGAACTGTAGCCAGATGCAGTTCTTGCAGGCATAGTCGTCAGTGACACTGGACGACTCCTTGACATCCCACGTTATACAGGAGGAGCAAACCACTGCCCTGATTGCCATCCTTACTGCTCTACCTGTGCAATAATAAAGAATGTAAAGGAACTCACCAGAATCTCACCGGAGCTCTTCTCGCCAAAGTCCCTTGAGCCAAAGCTTTCGGCTAGAAGAGGCAAGAGCCAACAGTCTGGATGACCTCCGGATCACTTGGGAGAACAAGGGTTTAGTTGCAGGGAGGCAGTCACTCCAAGGTTACAGGAGGCAAGTAGCTGGGTAACTATTAGGAGAGGGAAGGGAAATAGGCAGGCAGTACAGAGTCCTGTGTGGTTGTTCCCCTCAATAACAAATATACTGCTTTTGATACTGTTTGGGGGGGAGAGGGACAAGCTACCAAGGGATAGTCATAGCAGCCAGGACTCTGGAACTGGGACTGGGTCTGTGGTTCAGAAGGAAAGGAGGAAAAGGGGAGTGCAGTAGTAATAGTGGATTCAAGCAACACGCATAAAGTGCTGGAGGAACTCAGCAGGTCAGGCAGCATCAATGGAAAAAAAGTACAGTCGACATTTTGGGATGAGAATCGAAACGGCGACTGTATTTTATTTTCCATAAATGCCGCCTGGCGTTCTGAGTTCCTCTAGCATTTTGTGTGTGTTGTTTGGATTTCCAGCATCTGCAGATTTTCTCTTGTTTGTGATAGTGGATTCACTGGTTAGGGAACCAACAGGAAATTCTGTTGATAGAATGTTGCCTCCCAGTTGCCAAGTCAGAGCTGTCCCAAATTGAGTTGAGTCCACAGCGTTCTTATGGGGGGAGGGTGTAGAGGCAGGGAGAGCAGCCAGAAATTGTGGTCCATATTGATACCAATGACATAGGCAGGAAGGTAGACAAGGTCCTGCAAAGTGAGTTCAGGGAGTTAGGTGCTAAGTTAAAAGACAAGGCAACCGGGGAGTGATCTTAGGATTGATACCCAAGCCATGAGGTAAGAAATAGGAATATAGAAATATTTAACATGTGGCTAAGCAGGTAGTACTGGAGGGAGGGTTTCAGATATTTGGATAATTTAGTTCTCTTACAAGGTGAATGGGACCTGTACAAACAGAATGGTTTGCACTTGAACTGGAAGGGGACCAATATCTTTGTGGGAAAGTTTTCTTTGCTGGGGAAAAGCAATTTGGATTTCAGTTTGAGATGGAATTGGGTGCACAGCAGCTCTAGCAGGGTTTGCAGGACATTACTTCCTAAGAGGTGAAACCTAACATCAGAAATGACTGTGATGTTTCACCCCCAGGTGAGCAAATAACTTTTAGGCACATTTTGAAAGGAAGAATAAATGACTCCTTTCTTAATCCCTGTAGCCTCTGGTGATCCTGTGATCTCTGTCTGAGGGGCTGACATCAGAAAATCTTTCTAGAGGGTTAACCCTGGCAAGGCATTAGGCCCCAATGATGTACCTGGTAGGGCACCGAAAACCTGCGCCAATGAACTGGTGGGAGTGTTCAAGGACATCTTCAATGTCTTACTGTTGCAGTCAGAGGTTCCCACCTGCCTCAAAAGGGCAACAATCATACCAGTGCTCAAGAAGAGCAGGATGTGCTGCCTCAATGACTATTGTACAGTTGCATTCACATCTACTGTGATGAAGTGCGGTCATGGCTAGAATAAACACCCGTCCAAACAAGGACCTGGACCCACTGCAGTTTGCCTATCTCTACAGTAGGATGCAATCTCACTGGCTCTCCACTCAGCCTTTCTTTTCAGAAATGCACAAAGCTTTACTCATCCATTAGAAAAACATACAAAGGATAAGGGATATGGTACAGTTTCTAAATTCAAATTAAGATACAGTTATCAGCATCTATAATACACCCAGTTCCCTGGTGGGGCCAGCAACTGCAATACCTACATCAAACTGCTGTTTTTTGATTACTGCTCAGTTTTCAACACCTTCAGTACTAGTCAACAAGCTTCAAAACCTGGGTCTCTGTACATCCCTCTGCAAATGAACCCTTGATTTCCTCAGCGGGAGAACACAGTTGGAGCGGATCGGAAATAAGATCTCCTCACTGACGATGAACTCTGGAGCACCTCAGGAATGCATAGTTATCCCACTGCTGCTCTTTACATCCTTGATTGCGAGGCAAAGCACAGCTCTAACAGCATCTATAAATTTGCTGATGACACAGACCCTCGGGTGGTGATAAGGGGACGTACAGGAGTGAGACAGACAGATCAGCTGGTTGAGTAGTGTTGCGACAACAACCTTACATTCAACGTAGAGTGTATTCATATCAAGGAATAGGAAGTGCTTGCTAACTTGAGGTGAATTAGGATGGATAAATCCCCAGGGCCTGATGAGGTGTCCCTTTGGACTTTGTGGGAGCATAGTGCAGAAGTTGCATGGGGCATGGCAGAGATATGTAAAACATTCTTAGCCATGGGTGAGATGCTGGAGGACTGGAGGATAGCTAATGTCATTCCATTGTTTAAGAAAGGCTCTAAGACTAAAATGGGAATTTATAGGCTAGAGAGTCTGGCATCAATCGTACGTAACTTATTGGAAGGTATTCTAAGGGATAGGAAATATGAGTATTTGGATCAACAGGGCTGATTATAGATCATTAACCTGACGTCAAAAGCCGACCTTCCTGGTGGAGAAACATTTTAATTCTGATCTCCATTCCCATTCTGACATGTTGACCCATGGCCTCCTCTTGTGCCAAGATAAGGCCACCCCCAGGTTGGAGGAGCAACACCTTATATTCCGTCTGGGTAGCCTCAACCTGATGGCATGAATATCGATTTCTCCTCCAGTTAAAAAAAAATCCCTCTCCCTCTTCTTCTATTCTCCACTCTGGCCCCTTACCTCTTCTCGCTGGCTTGTCACCTCCCCATGGGTCCCCTCCTCCTTCCCTTTCTCCTATCAGATTCCTTCCTTCCAACCCTTATCTTTCCCATCCACCTGGCTTCACCAATGACCTTCTAGCTATCCTCCTTCCCCTCCCTCCATCTTTTTATTCTGCCGTCGTCCCCCTTCCTTTTCAGCCCTGAAGAAGGGTGTCAGCCCAAAACATCAACCGGTTATTCATTTCCATAAGTGCTGCCTGGCTTTATGAGTTCCTCCAGCATTTTGTATTTGTTGCTTTGGATTTCCAGCATCTATAGACATTCTCGTGTTTATGAGGTTCACAGAAAAGCTACCACCTCCAAATCACATACTGTTCTGATTTGGAAGTATATCAATGTTTCCTCACATTTGCTGGATCTTAAATTGCTGTTGTCCATTATAGAGGTTTCTTTACTTGGCCGACTAATTTAGTAGTTCAAGAAGGTAAATTAAAAGTAATTAATTCATGGTTATCAATTAATGCTGGCCCGACTATATATATTTACGTTCTGTGAATATATTAAAGAATGGATTACTGCAGGCGTTTAGAATCTGCTCACCAGACCCGGAGTCAGTGGGTGTCAATGTTCAGAAGGTGTTCCAATCTGCCACATTTGATTGGCACAGTAATTCTCTTTCTCTCAAGCAAGAACAAAGGCAATAATTAAGTACTAGGATTTATCAGACCATGAAACAAACTACAAAAATCCCATCTGGTTAAATTGTCTATGTTTTTTGTATGTTTAGGTATCAAAACTCAACAGATATCTGTATCTTATGCTTATTCATCCATCATTGCTAAGTTTTGTATAAATCTAATTGCTCAAATCAGAATTAAACACAAACTATCAGTTGTGCATGAATAGAAGCAATAGGTTCTGCAAAGTAAATTTCAATTAGGAATGCAATTCATTCATATCTCCCTTGATTTTCCAAGGAACAGCTTGATTCCTTTGTTCCAGTTTGGCCTTTTAAGTGCGATTAATAGGATATATTTTCATGACTGAATGCAGCAATTTATCTCCACAGTAATATTACCCAGTAAAAAGAGGTCAGAAGAGACCAAATTCTTCAAGTTCTTTGAAGAAATTGAATTTTAAATTAAACTCCTGCAATATGCTGTGTCTAAGTTTTCAAAAAGGCTTTCAACTGAGTTTTGTATGAAACATAACAGAGTCGAGCTCATAATTGTGAAGATTCAGGGCTTAATGTTAAAAGAAAATGGTTAGCAAGTTGGCTGAAGACTGGGTCGAGGTAGGGGATGGAGAGGTGTGCTGTTGAAGTATCTGAGTGGAGTGTTCCTCCACTCAGTGTTTCACTACACAAAGGGTTGGATTCAGAAATGCAATGCATGGTGATGGCTCTTGCAGATGATCCTAACTCCTGCAATCTGCAGAGTATATGCTACGGGAGAGGAGAGACAACATGCAAGAAGTCAAGCAACACACATCAAAGTTGCTGGTGAACGCAGCAGGCCAGGCAGCATCTCTAGGAAGAGGTACAGTCGACGTTTCGGGCTGAGACCCTTCGTCAGGACTAACCGAAAGAAGAGCTAGTAAGAGACGCAAGAGGTCAGACTGATTTGACTGGATTTCCCACTTCCATGAATCCCTCCCCTGTATCAGTGCCACACCACTCCTACAACATGTCTAACTGGAGATTACTGAGACTATTACGATGGGATTCTGCTAAGATTGCAGGCTTCTGCATAGTAATGCTCATTTCACACTTGTACGTAGTTCCATAGAAAAAAACCTTTGTTTCCGTATGCTGCATTATATCAATTCCTTCCATCATCAGACCTCCAGCAATAGAGCAGGACTCCTGGATTCTTCCCAGTACTGCATGTCATATCTTCAGTCCTTGTCTAAGTGACTGACATATTCCAGAATTCCCCTTGGCAATGGTAGTCCCAGGTTTCAGAATCAGTGTTCATCTGAGCAAAGCTTAGCCGTGTTTATGCCTCTGGAGCGGACACTTCACAGCTGTCCCTGCAACTGGTTTCCATGTGGTTAAAGCACAACCAACTGTCCAAGTGTTTTTATTTACACTGGTGTACGATATATGGCTCATGGAAGTATGTGCTGAGAGGAATCTGATGCCCTGAGGGAGAGATCTTCCTCTTGCATGTGGTGAAAGGCTTGCAGTGTATCTGAAGACAAAGTCAGGGATGTGAGTTAGTTATTGTAAAGTCATAAACTTGATATTGGTCTAAATCAGTCCTCTCAAAATTCCATTACTGAATAATATTATGACACGTCTATTAGAAATATTACATATATGCCACCAGCTTTCCATGTGAATTTTAGTTTCTACAAAGAGGCCTGTGGATATAACTCATCTCTTCATCTGTATCATTTAGGTGCATTATTTGTTGCAGCCTACCTCTAGCCCTCTCCTCCCTTGTTTGTTCAGCTCTTTTGTCTAATAAAGAGTAAAGATTCAAGTCAGTGCACTCCAACATTCAGCCAAAAGATGAAACCATTCTCTGCAGGTGACAATAAATAGGTGCATCACAATGAGTGGTAAACATGTGGAGTACGGGGAGGTGATGAATGAGCAATGAATGTGAGAGTGAGCTGTGAGGTCTAATGTCATTTCTTCCAACTGATCACTACTTTCCTGTAATCTACTGCCCTCCTTGAAATCAAGAATCCACCTATTTTTGTGTCATCCACAAACTTATTAACCAAATCTCCTGTATTCATATCTAAGTCAAAAATGCATATGACAGTAATGGTCCCAAATCTGATCCATGTTGTACACCACTGGTCACAGACTTCCAATGGCAAAACCAACCTGCCACCATCATCTTTTGCGTCCTATCACCAAGCCACTTTTGAATTCAGTTTGGTTTGATGAAGACTCTTTGACATAAAACATTAACTTACTAATATTTCCATTGGTGGACTGAGATATTGCCTCAATATAGACTGCTTCATTTGCTGAGGTCAGAAGAAATATAAGATGGGGTGCCAAACCAAGCAACCCAAGTCAGGTGAATGCCTGAGCCACGTCTGTGGCCATCATCAATGCTAGGGGGACAACCTCTGGCCAGCTGGTTGTACAGTGCACCATGGTAAGCTGGTGCATGAAACCGTGGGGGGGGCGGGGGGCAGTGCAGGGGAAGAGGACCAACAAGGAACACAGTGACATGATCAAACTGTCGCTCAGGGACCTCAAAATGTGCCAATGAATTGAATTGAATTAACT
Source organism: Mobula birostris (assembly GCF_030028105.1). Lineage (NCBI taxonomy): Eukaryota > Metazoa > Chordata > Chondrichthyes > Myliobatiformes > Myliobatidae > Mobula > Mobula birostris. Next base: position 81,158,593 of record NC_092373.1, read on the forward strand.
TTATTTCTTACATCCTTCACATACGTAAGGAGTAAAAAGCTTTACGATATGTCTCTGTCTAAATGTGCATGTGCAATCATAGTAATTTATGGTAAGACCATAAGACCATAAGATATAGGAGCAGAAGTAGGCTATTTGGCCCATCGAGTCTGTTCCACCATCCAAACATGGGCTGATCCAATTCTTCCATTCGTCCCCACTCCCCTGCTTTCACCCCATACCCTTTGATGCCCTGGCTAATCAAGAACCTATCTATCTCTGCCTTAAATACACCCAATGACTTGGCCTCCATAGTCGCTCATGGCAAGAAATTCCACAGATTTACCACCCTCTGACTAAAGTAATTTCTACGCATCTCAGTTCTAAAAGGACATACTTCAATCCTGAATTAATGCCCTCTTGTCCTAGAATCCCCTACCATGGGAAATAACTTTGCCATATCTAATCTGTTCAGGCCTTTTAACATTCTGAATGTTTCTATGAGATCCCCCCTCATCCTCCTGAACTCCAGGGAATACAGTCCAAGAGATGCCAGACGTTCCTCATATGGTAACCCTTTCATTCCTGGAATCATTCTCGTGAATCTTCCCTGAACCCTCTCCAATGTCAGTATATCCTTTCAGAAATAAGGAGCCCAAAACTGCACACAATACTCCAAGTGTAATCTCACGAGTGCCTTCTAGAGCCTCAACATCACGTCCCTACTCTTATATTCTATACCTCTAGAAATGAATGCCAACATTGCATTCGCCTTCTTCACAACTGACTCAACCTGGAGGTTAACCTTTAGGGTATCTTGCACAAGGACTCCCAAGTCCCTTTGCATCTCTGCATTTTGAATTGTCTCCCCATCTAAATAATAGTCTGCCCATTTATTTCTTCTGCCAAAGTGCATGACCACACACTTTCCAACATTGTATTTCATTTGCTATTTCTTTGCTCATTCCCCTAAACTATCTAAGTCTCTCTGCAGGCTCTCTGTTTCCTCAACACTACCCGTTCCTCTACATATCTTTGTATCATCGGCAAATTTAGCCACAAATCCATTAATAATTTATAATAAATAGAACAGTCAATGTAATATAGAGTACACTCAAATCAGCGTGAGTTCATCAGTTTGATGGCCTGGTGGAAGAAGCTGTCCCGGAGCCTGTTGGTCCTGGCTCTTATGCTGTGGTACCGTTTCCCAGATGGTAGCAGCTGGAACAGTTTGTGGTTGTGGTGACTCATGCCTCCAATGATCCTTAGGCCCTTTTCTCACACCTGTCTTTGTAAATGTCCTGAATAGTAGGAAGTTCACATCTACAGATCCACTGGACCGTCCTCACCACTCTCTGCAGGGTCCTGCAGCTGAGGAAAGTACAGTTCCCATACTAGGCAGTGATGCAGCCAGTCAGGATGCTGTCAGCTGTGTCTCTAAAGAAAGTTCTTAGAATTTGCAGGGCCATACCAAACTTCTTCAACCGTCTGAGGTGAAGGGGGCGCTGTTGTGCCTTTTTCACCACACAACCAGTATGCACAGACCACGTGAGATTCTTCGTGATGTTTATGCAGAGGAACCTAAAGCTGTTCACCCTCTCAACCCCAGATCCATTGATGTCTATAGGGGTTGGCCTGTCTCTATTCCTCCTATAGTCCACAACCAGCTCCTTTGTTTTTGCAACATTGAGGGAGAGGTTGTTTTCTTGACACCATTGTGTCAGGGTGGTGACTTCCTCTCTGTAGGCTGCCTCATTATTAGATTGAGATTAGGCCAATCAGTGTAGTGTCGTCAGCAAATTTAATTAGCAGATTGGAGCTGTGGGTGGCGACAGTCATGGGTATACAGAGAGTAAAGGAGGGGGCTTAGGACACAGCCCTGAGGGGCACCTGTGTTGAAGGTCAGAGGGGCAGAGGTGAGGGAGCCCACTCTTACCATCTAACTTTAGGTGGGAGGGGTTTCTCACCTTCTGCAGAGAAAGTCAATGGTTGGCAACCCAAACTGGCATTTAGCAGGGTTAATAATCAACCCGTGTTGGCTTAAGCACTGAAAAAGTGTGCGGAGATGAGAGACGTGTTCAGATTTAGATGCAGTGGCAACAAGTATGTCATCCAGGTAAACAGAAAGGTAACTTAAGTCATTTAATACAGAGTCCAACAGCCATTGGAAAGTCTGCTGCATTTTTCAGCCCAAACGCATGTGCAGAAACTCAAAGAGGCCAAGTGTTATTGGACATATGGGACCGGGTAACGATCAGAGGTGGTGGCCTCGTTAAGGCGTCAGTAGTCGCCACATGAGCGGCAACCACCATTGGACTTAGGGACCACATGGGGTGAAGCCCAGGGGTTATTCAACCGGTGCACAATGCCAATTCTTACCACGTTGGCAAACTTAGCCTCAGCAGTTGCCAGCTTTTCTGGGTCCAGTCTACATACCAGCGGGCCAGTTGTGGGAATGTGGTGCTCGACCCCATGTTTTGTGACTGTACTGGAGAACGTGGGCTTGCTGAGGTCTGGGAACTCGCCCGGCAGCTGAGTAAACTCACACGTGGTGATGCACACATTCGACAGAGTCACTGTGGGGAGCTGACAGGGGGAGCAGGGTCACAACCCAAAGTCCTTGACATTCACAAGCCGGCAGTTGTTAAAATCGACTAACGGTCCTTGGGCACACAGGAAATCTGCACTGAGCAGAGGTCTAGCCACTTTAGTCAGGACAAAGTCCCACATGTAACGTCACCCACTGAAGCAGAGTGTCACCCGTCATGTCTTGTAAGTCTGGATCCTGCTGCCGTTGGTGGCCTCCAGCGAGGTTTTGTCACTCTTTGCCTTCTCACCAATAGTGATGCTGGCGGCACACTCACTTGAGCACCTGTGTCACACAGGAAGTGTCGTCTCAAAAGCATTCCGTATTGAGCACCCAGGGTGTTCACAGACCGCTGATGTCCTGATGCGTTGGCACTTTTGAAGCTGCAAGGCGGTTGGCATTTCATAGAGCTCATACCAAAGAGAGTGTAGTAAAAACACAGACCCAGCATAGTCTGTTTCATGTGTGTATGTTGGGGCCATTGCTGGCCAGGCTTATTGAGACAGGGAAAGGAGGAGGAATGATGCATCTCTGCTTGGCTGAGTGTAGACTATCAGCCATTTTGGCAAGCTCCCGAGAGTCCTTCACGGGTACATTATGAGGGCTATGCAAACATGATCAGACATTGGCTGCATAAAAAGTGCTTCAAAAACAAAACAAGGATGGTGATTTCCCAGGAGAGACAGCACATGGTCCATTATCTCCAACGGCTTAGCATCACCGTGGCCGGGCAAGCACAGGAACCGTTCAGTGCGCTCAGACTCCGATGGTTTTCAGCAATCGGTTTTGATCATGTTCATGCGAGTGTTCAAGCAGACCCATCTCCCTCGCAGCCATGGAGCTGCTGAGCGACACTGCCACATAAAATAATATTGTCGTCAGTGGTGATTTCTCTCAGCGTGAATTGGGCCTCGGCCTGTACAAACCCAACAATGGCATTTTACTGGTCTGATATGATGATGTAAAAATCATGTCAAAACTCTGGCAGTTTTAAAGCCATTGCAGTGGCCGACATGTTCAATAACTCCAGAATCGTCCTTGAGCATTGGGGTCACCAATGTAGGCTTTTGCAAATAAAACAATGTGATAAGTTTTATGTTTAAAAAAAACCATAACTACTCAGTTATTGTACTCCAAAAACCGAACATGAAGTGCAGTACCAGAACTTCACATAATTTCTTACATGAAGAAATGTGTTTTCTTATGTGACTATGTTCTTTTTTCCCCCTTTCCTGCTATATTAAATGTGTGTGAATATTTTTGTACCTTGGCCCCAGAGGAATGCAGTCTCATTTGGCAGTGTGGTTTGAATGTCAATTAAACTTGATTTGAATTTTACATCATCACGTTAGACCAGCCTCTTAAAGTGAACCCCAACTCAATTTCGGTGGTTGTGAATTATGTACATTTCCACCAATTACACTACTAAAAGCAGATGTACTGTGGAGAGCATTCTGACAGGCTGCATCACTGCTTGGGTGTGTGTGTGTGTGGGGGGGTGCTACTGCACAGGACCGATAGAAGCTACAGAAACTTGTAAGGTTAGTCAGCTCCATCATGGGTACCGACCACTGTAATATCCAAGACATCTTCAAGGAGCGGTGCCTCAGAAAGGCAGCATCCATTAATAAGGACCCCCATCACCCAGGACATGCCCTCTTCTCATTCTTACCGTTGAGAAGGAGGTACAGAAGTCCGAAGGCCCACTCTGTGATTCAGGAACAGCTTCTTCCCCTCTGCCATATGATTTCTAAAAGGATGTTGAACCCATGAACCCTCACATTTTTATTATGTGTGTTTGTATTATTTTAAATTTAACTATTCAACATACATACATAACCTCTGTAATTTTGGTCTATATTTATTGTGAATTGCATTGTACTGCTGCTGCTACGTTAACAATTTTCACATGTACTGGTGATATTAAACTGATTCTGGTGTTTGACATGAACATTAACTCTTAACTTTGCCTGGTCTGCTGAATGTTTTGTTTTACTTCACGTTTCCAGCATCTGCAGCATTTTTCCGTGGCCACGCCCCTCCCCCGATGCAATTGGCCGGGAGCCCAATAGGGAGCGAGCGATACACTCCCAAGGTCTTTCGAATAGTAGTTGTCCTATGTAGTCGCCTGGAAGTTGAATCATTTTAATCACAAATTGTTAACTATAAATAGTAGAAGAAATGACAATGACCTTTCTGTAACTGCCGGGTCTTTGCCAGGATGATAAGCCGATTGTTTGCTATTTGATCGGGGATGAGTACGTGAACCCCCGGGGTCCTGGGCGGGTCGCAGTGGACACCCAAGATGGCGGCGCTCTGGCTCGCCGGCTCTGGTGAGTAAAGGGAGCGGGGGAGAGGTGGCTCCCACAGTTCGACGGCCAGGGCTGCGGTAGCCTGTGGGCGAGTGGATGGCGGTGCTATCCCGCCGTGGTAGGCAGGTGACCGGAGCCCCTGATCGCATTACTGCTTGATCTGTGCTTCCGTATCCTGAGACTACCGTGCGCCTGCTGATTGTTAACCGCAGCCGCACCTGTCAGTAGCGCTGAGGCGCCAGACGGTGATATTTTATCGGTAGATTGTGTACGCGCTCTGTCTGCCTGTCCGGGGTTCGGGGTTGGGGGGGGGGGTGGTGGAGTAGAGAAAGGAGCAACTTTCCAGGTGGCAGTGATTGGCAGTGGATCTAACCAATCGGGGAGCTCACTTCCTTAGATTGTTGGGTTTAAGCCAATCAGTGGCAGAGGGGCGTGTCTGAGTCCGGGAGCGCGATGGTGGTGGTGACACGCTGAGGGTGGTGATTGGAGCAGCCGGTGAACGCCGGGTGTGAGAGGAAATGCCTAGTGTTTGCCTTGGGATCTGCGCCCGCATGGGTTGTTGGTGCACTATCTGTATTGGCACCCCATTAAGATAATGTGCGTACTGGAATCCCAAGCAGAAGAGTCCATGCCAGTACCCAAACCATGATGCTTGCAGTACTGACACATACCCCCTTTGCTTTCACTACCAACTTATTTGGTGCCCATTACTGCAAATGCAGCGCTGTTACTTTCTACATGAATTGAAAGAAGTTTTTGTTTATATGACAACACTCACAGTCCCTTGTCATGTTTCCTTCTTCATCACTCAACCATGGTACAGGGCTGTGCGTACACAACACTCATAGTCATACTTTATTGATCCTGGGGGAAATTGGTTTTCGTTACAGTTGCACCATAAATAATAAATAGTAATAGAACCATAAATAGTTAAATAGTAATATGTAAATTATGCCAGTAAATTATGAAATAAGTCCAGGACCAGCCTATTGGCTCAGGGTGTCTGACCCTCCAAGGGAGGAGTTGTAAAGTTTGATGGCCATAGGCAGGAATGACTTCCTATGACGCTCTGTGCTGCATCTTGGAGGAATGAGTCTCTGGCTGAATGTATTCCTGTGCCCACCCAGTACATTATGTAGTGGATGGGAGACATTGACCAAGATGGCATGCAACTTAGACAGCATCCTCTTTTCAGACACCACAGTGAGAGAGTCCAGTTCCATCCCCACAACATCACTGGCCTTAGGAATGAGTTTGTTGATTCTGTTGGTGTCTGCTACCCTCAGCCTGCTGCCCCAGCACACAACAGCAAACATGATAGCACTGGCCACCACAGACTCGTAGAACATCCTCAGCATCGTCCGGCAGATGTTAAAGGACCTCAGACTCCTCAGAAGATAGAGACGGCTCTGACCCTTCTTGTAGACAGCCTCAGTGTTCTTTGACCAGTCCAGTTTATTGTCAATTTGTATCCCCAGGTATTTGTAATCCTCCACCATGTCCACACTGACCCTCTGGATGGAAACAGGGGTCACCGGTACCTTAGCTCTCTTCAGGTCTACCACCAGCTCCTTAGTCTTTTTCACATTAAGCTGCAGATAATTCTGCTCACACCATGTGACAAAGTTTCCTACCGTAGCCCTGTACTCAACCTCATCTCCCTTGCTGATGCATCCAACTATGGCAGAGTCATCAGAAAACTTCTGAAGATGACAAGACTCTGTGCAGTAGTTGAAGTCTGAGGTGTAAATGGTGAAGAGAAAGGGAGACAAGACAGTCCCCTGTGGAGCCCCAGTGCTGCTGGTCACTCTGTCGGACACACAGTGTTGCAAGCACACGTACTGTGGTCTGCCAGTCAGGTAATCAAGAATCCATGATACCAGGGAAGTATCCACCTGCATCGCTGTCAGCTTCTCCCCCAGCAGAGCAGGGCGGATGGTGTTGAACGCACTGGAGAAGTCAAAAAACATGACCCTCACAGTGCTCGCTGGCTTGTCCAGGTGGGCATGGACACGGTTCAGCAGGTAGACGATGGCATCCTCAACTCCTAGTCGGGGCTGGTAGGCGAACTGGAGGGGATCCAAGTGTGTCCTGACCATAGGCCGGAGCAGCTCCAGAACAAGTCTCTCCAGGGTCTTCATGATGTGGGAGGTCAATGCCACTGGTCTGTAGTCATTGAGGCTGCTGGGACACGGCGTCTTTGGCAGTACAGGAACCCTCCAGAGCCTCAGGCTCAGGTTGAATACATGGCAAAGTACTCTACATAACTGAGGGTCACAGGCTTTGAGCACCCTGGTACTGACACCATCCGGTCCTGCAGCCTTACTTGGGTTGAGATGTTTCAGCCGTCTTCTCACCTGTTCAGCCGTGAAGCCCACCGTGCTGGTTTCGTGTGGGGGAGGGGTATAGTCATGAGAACAAGGTGGGGAACTGTGAGGAAGGGTGGGAGGGGAGAGTGGAATATGTGTTGGTTGGGGGCCGACAACAGATGGCTCATGTGGGGGATGGGCAGGGGTCACAATGTCAAATCTGTTAAAGAACAGGTTAAGTTCGTTGGCCCTGTCCACACTGCCTTCAACTCCTCTGTTGCTAGTTTGCTGGAACCCAGTGATGGTCCTCATCCCCCTCCAGACCTCTCTCATGTTGTTCTGCTGGAGTTTCCACTCAAACCTCCTCCTGTACCTGTCTTTAGCCTCCCTGATCCCGGCTTTCAGGTTCCTCTGTATTGCCCTCAGCTCCTCCCTATTTCCATCTCTAAATGCCCTCTTTTTAGCGTTCGGGATGTCCTTAATGTCCTTTGTCACCCATGGCTTGTTATTTGAATAACAAAGGACAGTTCTTGTCGGAACATTGCAGTCCACACAGAAGTTGATGTAATCAGTGATGCATTCTGTGAGCCCATTAATATCCTCTCCATGTGGCTCACAGAGTGCCTGCCAGTCTGTCACCTCAAAACAACCCTGGAGTGCCTCATAAGCCTCCTCCGACCATTTTCTCACTGTCCTTGAGGTTGCAGGTTTACTCTTCACCAGAGGCACGTAGCAAGGTTTTAGATGCACCAGGTTGTGATCTGACCTTCCCAGTGGGGGGAGGGGAGAGGAGCTGTATGCATCCTTAACGTTAGCATACATCAAATCCAGAGTCCTCTCCCCTTTGGTTGTACAGCTCACATACTGCGTGAAGTTGGTCAGTGTTCTAGCCATGGTAACCTGGTTGAAGTCACCCGAGATGGTAATGAGGGCAGTCGGGTGCTGGGTTTGTAATCTGGTTATGACGGTGTAAATGATGTTACACGCCGACGTCGGGTTGGCAGAGGGAGGGATGCACACAACAACCACAATTGCATGCGAGATTTCCCTTGGCAAATAATATGTCCGGAGTCCACCAGCAAAAAGTTCAATATCCGGGCTACAGACACGTTCCTTGATCGTAATATGCCCAGAATTGCACCATCTGTTAATTACCAGAACCGCCAGCCCCCCCCTCCTTTGCGCTTACTGCTCTCAGTGCAATTCCGGTCAGCTTGAACGGTCTGGAAGCCCTCTATGGAAACCCTTTGATCGGGTATGTCCTCGTGCAGTCACATCTCAGTAAAGCACATGATACTGCTCTCCCGAAATGTTCTCTGACTCCTGACAAGCTCGTGGTCCTTTGCCATTATTAGTTAAATTGTACCACGTGTTTGTAGCTGTAACCATGTTGATGAGCTTGCATCCAAAGCATGGACCAACACTCAAGTTTGTTAACTGACTACATTTCTTCCCTTAATATTATTCTAAGAAAACCGATTGCTAAACTTTTGGAACTTGAGAGTTAATGCCTTACCCTGCAACTAGATCCTTGACTTCAACACCGCTGCCACAGTTATTTTAAACACTGGTGCTCCACTCGGTTGCATGCTCAATCCCTACTCTCCCCCCTGTACACTCATGACTGTGGCTGGATTCTGCTCCAGCTCTAAATCCATGCTCAGGTGTGCAGACAGCCTCACTGTGGTGAGCTGCATTGCCGATGATGAGTGGAGTACAGGGAGAAGACAACCTTTCCCTCATTGCCAACGACTGAAAAGACCTGGTCATTGACTTCAGTTGAGAGCTTCAGTAGCTTCTGCTTTATCATATTATGTCATGGCCAAGAAAGCTAATCAACACCTCTACTTCCTCAGGAGGCTAAGTAAATTTGGCATAGAAACACAGAAAACCTAAAGCACAATACAGGCCCTTCAGCCCACAAAGATGTGCAGAGCATGTCCTTACCTTAGAACTACCTAGGCTTACTCATAGCCCTCTATTTTTCTAAGCTCTATGTATCCATCCAGGAGTGTCTTAAAAGACCCTATTGTTTCTGCCTTCACCACCACTGCCGGCAGCCCATTCCACGCACGCACCACTCTCTGCGTAAAAAAAACCTACCCGACATCTCCTTTGTACCTACTTCCAAGCACCTTAAAACTATGCCCTCTCGTGCTAGCCATTTCAGCCCTGAGAATAAGCCTCTGACTATCCACACGATCAATGCCTCTCATTATCTTGTATACCACTATCAGGTCACCTCTCATCCTCCATCGCTCCAAGGAGAAAAGGCTGAGTTCACTCAACCTATTCTCCCAAGGCATGCTCCCCAATCCAGGCAACATCCTTGTAAATCTCCCCTGCACCCTTTCTATGGTTTCCACATCCTTCCTGTAATGAGGCGACCAGAATTGAGCACAGTACTCCAAGTGGGGTCTGACCAGGGTCCTATATAGCTGCAACATTACCTCTCGGCTCTTAAACTCAATCCCACATTGATGAAGGACAATGCACCGTATACCTTCTTAACCACAGAGTCAACCTGCACAGCAGCTTTGAGTGTCCTATGGACTCGGACCCCAAGATACCTCTGATCCTCCGCACTGCCAAGAGTCTTGCCATTAATGATGTATTCTTCCATCATATTTGACCTACCAAAATGAACCACTTCACACTTATCTGGATTGAACTCCATCTGCCACTTCTCAGCCCAGTTGTCCTGTTGACTTACCAATTTTTATTGATGCACCATAGAAAGCACTTTGTCTGGATGCATAATAGCTTGGTATGACGACTGTTCTGCACATACCTGTAAAAAATAGAGTTGTGGACACCGCTCAGCACATACCAGGAACCAGCCTCTCCTCTATAATTCTCACTGCCTTAGTAAAACAGCCAACGATCCCAGGCATTTTCTCTTCTTCCTCTCTCCCATCAGGTAGAAGATACAAAAGCCTGAAAGCGTGTTGTTGTTCAGTCGTTAAGTCGTGTCTGACTCTTTGTGAGCTGCTGGACTCCTGCACACCAAACTTCCTTGTTGGAAGCCGCTTCTCTACGATCCGCCAGGGCCATATGCATTGAAAGTATGTACCACCAGAGAAAACACTGAGACAGCAGGTGGTGTGTTTGCTAATTGCCGGCTGCTGTCAAGTGATCTCTCTGTCTGTCTCTCTCTCTCTCTCGATGCAGAGAGAGAGGCTGTCGGTCCTCACGACGGGGGGCTTGGACAAAACGATGTGGAAGATTTTAACCTTGGAACAGTGAGTTGCTGGTCACTGCTCTTGTTGTTGCAGGAGTGGTCTTTCTCCCTCGATGGAGAGAGAGAGCCTGCCTGAGATAGCAGTGCTGGTTTGTGGACTGCAGCTTTGATTGACTCTGGCTGAAGGACTGTGGGGGGCTTTTTGCTGCTACTTGCATGGTGCTGCTGCTGGCACGGGTTGGATTCGATGCTGTTTGCACAAGGGGAGGGTGTGGGGTTGCTTCAGTGTTTCTATCATCCATTCTTCTTCTGTTGATCTCTGTGAAGAATATGAATTTCAGGTTGTATACTGTATACATTCTCTGACATTAAATGAATCTTTGAACCTTTTGTATTTCTTGAGATAGTCTGTGATCCCTCTACAGACTTGTTCCTGTAAATCCCTTGGGCTGTTAGGTGCTCTGTAATATAGCCCTATTAACATCCGGTGCTTTCTATGGTGCATTGACATGAATTGTTGAGAGCCGACGGGAAGATGCCTCTGGAGGAAGTAGAGGCATTGTTGAGCTTTTTGGCTGTATGATTGGGCCAGTATAGGCTATTGAAGCTGCCAATCCTCTCGACCTGAGCACCATTGATGTGAATAGGAACACGTGCTCCACACCCATTCCCAAAGTCAATATTGAGGTCTTTTATTTTGCTGACTTTGAGCGAAAGGTTGTTGTCATGATATCACGTTACTAAGCTCTCTATCTTCTTCCTGAATTTGAGACGCAGCCAACTACAGTGGTCTCAACGACAAACTTGTAGATGTAGTTAGAGCACAATCTGGCTGCACAGTTGTAAGGCAATAGAGGGACAGAGGATGCAGCCTTCTGGGGCACCAATGTTGAGCATAATCGTGGTGGAAATGTTGCTGCGTATCCTTATTCATTGTGGTCTGTTGGTCAGTAAGTCAAGATTCCACTTGCAAAGGGAGGTGTTGTGTCCCAAAGTCCAACAGTTTGGAAATACATTTGTTTTGAGCTGCTTAAATAACAGTAAATATGCATTAATACTGTCAAACAAATTTATATATCACAAATTGTCTATGTTCCTTAGAAACAATTTTCTTGTGCATTCCCCTTAGCTGTCCTCTTGATCCATGTCTGATGATGGGTGCTGCTTTCCTACAACAACATTTCATGTATATATGCTCAATAATGGGGTGGGCTTTACCCGTGATGTACTGAGCCAAATTCACTATCTTTTGTAGATTTTCCATTCAAGAGAATTGGTGTTTCCATACTAGGCCATGATGCAGCCAGTCAATATCTCTCCAGGGTACATCTATAGAAGTTTGTCAAAGTTTTAGATGTTATGCCAAATCTCTGCAAACTCCTAAGGAAGTAGAGGAATCACTGTGCTTCCTTTGTAATTGTACTTGCGTGTTTTTGCTTTGTTGCTTCTGTGCACTGCTGTCCTAGTGGATGCAGTATGGGTGGTAAAGAGTACTTTGATAATCTGCCAAAAAAAATTGGCATTTGTTTTATCAAATAATGATTGTTGGTCTTTCCTTTGACTCACCTGGGCACTGGTTCCCATGCTGCCTTGCGACTCTTTGTGATCCCAGTTCTGTCACTTGTTCAACTCACCAGTGCTCTGTTTCCTATCTTCCTTTCGTATCTTCAATTTAAACTAACTTGGTTCACTGGGAATAGTACTGTGTACAGTCTAAGAAAATAAAATTTAAGATGTGTTGTGTAGCATCTAGTAGTCAGGAAATGTTACTAGTTCTGAGTGTGCCAGATGATCAGAATATGACTTGCACAGTGCGAAAGCTTTAAGGAATCAATGATTAAGATTAAGTCTACATTGCTCAAGAGTGGTCATATTCCATTTCACGCTTGAATTAGATTTAATTTGAGCCATGTACGATGTTAACAATTCTTGATTTTATTTATTAATTTTAGTTTGAATCAATTTTACTGCAGATTGTTTAGAGTCTCTTAACTCTAATAATTATTTTCTTGAAATGTGCTATCTACAGTTTCCTAACTTAGGTACTGATCCAATTAGGCTTCAGTAAACAGTGTATCATGTGTTTCCCTGTTACATTGTGATGTATACAAACTTTCTTAGTTTGCTCTGTCATTCAACAAAAGGCATGCCTAACATTCCTCAAGATAAATATAATATATACTTGTCCATTACACTGCTGGCATTTAGGGCAGCATTGAAGGTCCTCTATCTCTCTGTCCCTGGACACTCAGAAGTAGGATTCTTCATTGCTGTTTCCGTAACAGTTTTGTTTTACCAGTCAAGGTTGTTAGCCCTGAGCTAAACTCCCAAATCGGGAGGACCTATCCTTTGATCTGTTTGGCATGGGCAACCCTACCAAGAGGCAAAACACAAAGCCTAACTCCAGCCAACATAGCTCCCCAGGTCATTGAGGCACGCAAGCCTCCAAACCACGGCAAGTTCGTGGTCCTCTTGGAGGCTTCCTCAAGATGCTGTGACATTAACTGACTGCTTGGTGTTCTACGGGCATTATCTACATTAGCTTTATGTTTCGAGTACCTGATTGCTGCTAGAGTGCACAAGCTTAACATTATTAAGCTTAATTATCTGTATTCTGATCAAAGTCAAATGCTAGAATGACACAGAGAAAAAATGGCAGGGTCCTGAGGAGTGCTAATATTAAAAGGGACCTTGAGGTTCAAGTCCGTAGCTCCCTGAAAGTGGCAACATAGGTAGATAGACGGTGAAAAGAGCATTTGATGTGCTTGCCTTCATGGGCTGAGATATTCTGTATAGGAGTTGGGATGTTAAGTTATGGGCATACAAAAGCATTCTGTTTAGTTTGGGTCACCACACTACTGGATAGGTGTGGTAATGATGGAAAGAATGTAGAAGAGATTTACCAGTAGGTTGCCTAAAATGAAGGCTGTAGTTACAAGGAGAGATTGGATAGGCTGGGCTTATTCTCACTGGAATTCAGGAGGCAGAGGTATGTCAAAATTATGAGGGGTGTTTTTCCTAGGGCAGGGAGTCTACAAATTACCTATGTCCCTTAGAAACAATTTTCTTGTGCGTTCCCCTTAGCTGTCTTTTTAACCACCTCTGATGAAGGGTGCTGCTTTCCTACGACGGCATTTCATGTAGATGTGCTCAATGGTGGGGTGTGTAAGTTTCACACACATGGTGTAGTAAATATCTGTAACAAACTGCCAAAGGTGGCGGTGGAGATGGATTACATAACAGTGTTGAAAAGGTAATTGGACAGGTATTTGGATATGAGATGATTAGTGTTGATTGCCATCATGGATGGCACGGGCAAAATACACCAAAAGAGCCCATTTTAATGCTCCACATTTCTATGATTCAGTGATTTGATGAGATTGGGGTAGGAAGATTCATTTAAGCAGACCAGAAACTGATAACTTCTAATCTTTTGTGCTTCATACAGCTAACAACAACAACTCCAGGATTCTTGCAACAGTAGCTCTGGTATGTGCATTCTTCTTGGTCGTGAATGCTGACTCGAAGGCAGTGACAACAACGCTGACTACCAAGTGGCCATCTACACCATTGTTATTGGAAGCAAGGTAATTCCATTGCCTATGCAGTGCCTATGGGATTGGTAATTCATATGTATAATTTGTTTTCATCCAAATGAGGCTTTCTTACCATTCCCAATGTGAACATGATATAGCAACTAGTCACTGAATATTTGATGCTGAGAAAAGAGATTGTGCTTTCATAAAGAGTTACATCTGAATTATGAGTGTTAGTGATAGAAATTACAAATTCATTCTATAACTCGAGATTCTGCAGATGCTGGAAATCCAAAGAAACACGCAAAATGCTGGAGGAACTCAGCATCTATAGAAAGGAATAAACCACCAATGTTTTGGGCCAAGACCCTTCACCTGAGCAGGACAGTTCAAAGTAAATTTATTATTTAAGCACATATATGTCACCATATACTATTCTCAAATCAAATCAATTTAAGTTTATTTGTCACTCAAACCATACATGGATACAGCCAAGTAAGACTGGGGGCCAAGGTGCAAAAACATACATGTACACTCAAAATAGGAGAAAGGAAAGAATATAGTCATGTAAGAAAACACATTTTTAGTCTAAGACCCTGAGCGACAAGTTCCACAAATTGATGGTTCCTGACAATCAAGCCTGTAATTCCAGCATTCACAGAAACACAATAGAATCAATGAAAAGCTGAACACAAAAAGACAAACAGCCAATGTGCAAAAGAGAACAAACTGCAAATAAGAAAAAAAATAGTAAATATAAATAATAAATATCGAGATAGTATGAGATGAAGAGTCCTTCAAAGTGAGTCCATATATTGTGGGAACAGTTCAGTGATGGGGCAAGTGAAATTGAGTGAAGTTATCCCCTTTGGTTCTAGAGCCTGATAGTTGAGGGGTAACAACTGTTCCTGAACCTGGTGGTGTGGATCTTGAGGCTCCTCTACATTGGGAGCGGTGAGAAGAAAACATGGTCTGGATAGTGGGAGTCCTTGATGATTGATGTTGCTTTTCTGCGATAGCACTCCTTGTAGATGTGCTCAGTGGATGGGAGGCTTTAGCAATGATGAACTGGGCTATACCCACTACTTCTTGTAGACTTTTCTGTTCAAGGAGCATTGGTGTTTCCATACCAGTCCGTGATGCAGACAGCCAGTATACTCTTCCCCATGCATCTATAGAAGATCATCAAAATTTTAGATTTCATGCTGAATCTTCGGAAACTTCTAAGAAAGTAGAGGTGCTGCTGTGCTTTCCTTGTAATGGCACTTAGATATTAGACCCAGGCCAGATCCTCTAAAATGATAACATCAAAGTTTTTAACGTTGCTAACCTTCAATATCTCTGATTCTCTAATGAGGACAGGCTCATGGACCTCCAGTTTCCTCCTCCTGTATTCTTGATGACATTGATTGAGAGGTTGTTGTTGTGGTACCATTCAGCCAGATTTTCAATCTCCCTTCTAAAGGAAAGGGGAGAGAAGCCAGAATAAGAAGGTAGGGAGAGGAAGGAGTATAAACTGGCAGGTGAAGGGAAGGTAGATGGGTGGGGGTGGAGGGTTGGGTATTAGTTTCTACAGTTAGTTCTAGGATTAACCAACATATTATTTCAATTCAGTTTTACAACTAGCCATACTATGATTTTTGAGGAGGAAGGAAAAGGAGTTTGGCAGTTTGCAGAGCTTCATCGCACCGTTACTTATTTTCTATGTTAGCCAACATTTGTTCGTTTCTTTGGTGTCACAGAAACAGAGTCTCACTTATCTTGATATTGAGCCAGAAGTTACTATAATTAATATAAACAAGGAACAAGATTTATTTCACAATTTTGTTAGATATCTTTTTCTTTATTCTGCAATTTTGGTGTTGCACTTTGTGTTCTACATCTAAAGTATCCACTTATGTTAGACATTTCAGTTCTGCATTCAGCACTATTGTCCCACAGACCTTGGTAGACAAACTTTTACTGCTCAGTTCAAGTAGGACAGTGTGCAACTGGGTGTTAGACTCCCAAACCAACAGCCCTCAGATAGTCAGAATGCACAACCGCTCCCCCTTCTCCATCATCCTCAACATGGGTGCCCCCCAGGGCTGTGTGCTGAGCCCACTTCTGTATACTATGCTCACCCACTACTGCATGGCCAAACATCTGAGTAATCACGTCAAGTTCGCCGGTTCACCAACAATGATGAGACAGCCAACGGAGAGGAAGTGGAAGAGCTCAAGGCATGATGCCAGGCAAATAATCATCAATGTTAACAACAGAAAGGAGATGTTTATCAGCTTCAGGAGAACTTGTACCACTCACACCCTGCTTTACATCAGTGGCACAGTAGTGAAAACCATGAGTAGTTTCAAACTTCTGGGAGTGCTCAATTCACACAACCTTTTATGGTCCCAGAACACATCCTACACAATCAAGAAAGCTTACCAATGTCTCTTCTTTCTAAGGAAGCTCAAGAGAGCTGGACTATGCACACCAATACTCACAACCTTCAAGAGATGCACAGTAGAGAGCATCTTAATGTACTGCAACACTGCATGGTATGGAAACTGCACTGCGGTGAACATGAAGGCACCGTGACAGGTCGTCAAAACCGCCCAGTGTATCATCAGCACCAGCCTACTTGTCATCAAGGGCATATATACAGAAAGGTGCCAGAGAAAGGCCAATGAAGGATATTGCTCATCCTGCTCATGGACTGTTTTTCCCACTCGCATCAGGGAGGGGATGGGGTAGCATCCGTGCCAGGACCACCAGGCTCCAAAACAGTTACTTTCCCCAATCAGTAAGGCTGATCAACATCGCTACCCACTAATCCACTCCACTACCACTACTTTGTAATTTCCTGTCAGAGTCACATTGTGTACAAACGCTCCTGTATCTAGCGTCATTTCATGTGCATACAATCAATTTATTTATATAAGTTATATTATGTATTAATATTTATTGTGTTTTTTTATCTTATTGTGTTTTTTTCAGAGCTGCATCAGATCCAAAGTAACAATTATTTCATTCCTCTTTACGCTTGTGTACTGGAGATGACATTAAACAATCTTGAATCTGTTGTTTTGTGGCTTTGCTGGTTATTTTTTAAGTAGCCAAGCAGTGCAGAGTCTTCCATCTAAATAGATAAATAGTAATGCATAGATGTAATTTTGGTGCATTATCTCAATCACAGTCTGAAGTGTGTGCAAGCAACCGGAACAGAAGAGGTGCTCTAACTTTAGCAAGTTGTAGTTGTGAATTTTGGATAAGGATAGAAAAGTAGCTAAGTAGCAAGATAATTTCTTGTATTTTCTATTTAACTTACTCTTAACTGTACAATAATGACTTCATTGAAAAACTACGTACATTGTAGAACAATTTTTGTTTCTGTTGCAGTGAATTTTTGGCTGAAGAAAGCAAAGCTAAATTCTGGGATTTTGTGGATGCTGCTCAAGAAGTCCATCAAGAGGATCATGAAGGTAAAAGTTACTGAATTGTATACTGATTTAATTTGATAGAATTGGCTGTCCCTTTCACATGAGTTCACATCTCATGTAGAACCCTGTAAGGGAACTTCAGGGTTAGAAAGTGGGAAAAAACACACCAGCCTTTTTAATCATTTAATAGCATCTTGGTGTTGTGTTCCACCTTAACTTTGCCATGAAGTCTCTTGTCTTTTATGTAGCTATGTAGTATACCAAATTGTTTAGTACATGCTTATATAGTAAGAGTAAGTGAACAAAATTTATATGCTTAATGGCTACTTTATTAGGCATCTCCGGTACCTAACAAAGTGTCCACTCAGTGTATACTTACGATGTTCTGCTGCTGTATGTAGCCCAACCACTTAAAGGTTCTATGTGTTGTGCATTCAGAGATGCTCTTCTGCACGCTACTGTTGTAACACATGGTTATTTGAGTTACTGTTGTCATCCCGTCAGCTTGAACCAGTCTGGCCATTCTCCTCTGACCTCTCTCATTAACAAAGTATTTTTGCCCACAGAACTGCTGCTCACTGGATGACATTTGTTTTTCACACCATTCTCCATAAATTGGAAACTTGTGTGTGAAAATCCCAGGACCTCAGCAGTTTCTGAGATACTCAAACCACTTTCTCTAAACACCAACAATCATTCCACAGACAAAGTCACTTTGATCACATTTCTTCCCCACTCCAATGTTTGGTCTGAACAATACCTGAATCTCTTGACCATGTCTGCATGCTTTTATGCATTGAGTTGCTACCATGTAATTGGCTGATTAGATATTTGCATTAACAAGGAGTTGTACCTAATAAAGTGGCCACGGAGTGTATGTGCTGGACATTAGGGACCCAGGACAGGTAAACTGATATTTTAATGCCAAAAATTTAAAGCCACTGACTCTCCACTGCTGATTCCCCCAATGTACTCTGGCGCATATTCACCCTCCTTTTTCTTCTTGAAGTCAACAATCAACTCTTTAGTTCTGCTGACATTGAGCGAAAGATTTTTCTGCATCACCATTCAACAACCTATGTACCTTGCTCTGGTAACAGTCATCACCACCTGTGGTTCAGCCAACAGTATTAGTGGCACTGACAATATTGCCGATGGCATTGGAGCTGTGCTTATGCACACAGTCTTCTCTATAGAGAGTGGAGCAGGGGGCTACGCATGCAGCCTTGAGGCGCAGCTGTGTTGGTGGTCAGTGAGGAGATGTTCTTACCAGTCTTCACTGGGAAGTCTGCCAGTGAAGAAGTTGAGTATCCATTTGCAGAGGGAGGCACAGAGGCCCAGGACTTGAAGCTTGATGACGAGTTTGGATGGGATGATTGTGCTGAATGATAAGATGTAGCCAATGAACATTAGCCTGATATGAGTTCCCAAGTTTAAAAAAAATAGTTTTGTAGTGTGACAAACTTTACCGCGTCCATCACCCACTCAGATAAAGTGAAGTAAAAATCTTCAGACTCATGTAAAAGTAATTCAATTAATTTATTTGTTTGCCCATAACTTAAAGATCAACTAAAAGCTACTCCTTGTTAACTATACTCATTGGATGCCTCTTGATAATGGATCCCACTGTCACCAACTGTGGTTCCTACGATCCTGGATGCCTTCAGACCGTGAATTACATAGCCTCTACCTCGGACCTTGGCCGCCTCCATCTCCAGGCTGAGACCTTTCTCACTGCCACTGGGACCCTGGGCTCCCCTGCATCCATCACTACCTCCCAACACCGGGTTGTCAGGCTCCCCCATCAGCTCTTGGATCCTCAGAGCTTCTATCTTTCACTCAGCCAACCATCTCTTAACACCCCAACCCTCCCCACTCCTCTGATCCCTGCCGTGTCTTCAGTATTCCCTCTGAACTTCCCTGCTGTGAGGCGGAACATTCTGTCCTGAGCAAGGGCCTAGCCTTTGTCCCCCTTCGCCCACACCTCAGTGAGTTCTGCGCATTCCACTACGTCAAGGATTTCCTACCCTACAATGATGACCATTTCTTCCATCTTCAACCCTCCTCTTCTTGGACACCGTGCTCTAGTTTTCTCCCTGCTCTGGATCTTTTCATCTCTAATTGCCGATGAGACATCAACAGGCTTGACTTAAGCACTCCTGTCTCCTCTTTGAACCTTACCCCCTCTAAGCACTGCCCTCCACTCTCTCTGTGCCAATCCCAACCTCAGACCTGTAGACGGGGGGAGGGGGGTGCTGTTGTACTCTGGCGTACTAACCTCCACCTTGTTGAGATCAGGCGACATCTCTCAGACATCTCCTCTTAATTATCCCTTGAAAAGGACCCCAATCAGGATCATCAGGACATTGCCTCCAGCATCATCACAAACCTCATCAACTCTGAACATCTCCCATCCGCTTTCACCAATTTCATAGTTCCCTTACTCTGTACTGTTCGCTTCTACCTCCTACCCCAGATCTGCAAACCTGACTGTCCAAGTGGGCCCGTCGTTTCTGTCTGCTCCTGCCCCACGGAACTCATGTCCGCATACTTCGACTCCATTTTGTTCCCCTTGGTTCAGTCCCCTCCCACCTACATTTGCGAATCTTCACGTGCTCTTGAACTCCTCAACAACTTTCTATTCCCTGGCCCTGATCGCCTCAGTTTCACCATGGATGTCCAGCTCCTGTACATTTCTGACCCCATCAAGAAGGTCTTAAAAGTCTCCACTTCTTGCTCGAACCAGTTCCCCTTCATCACCATCCTTCTCCATCTGGTGGAATTAGTCCATTTGTCCCTCCCCACTAATCTCCTGGCACTTATCCCTGTAGGCGAAAGAAGTGCTACGCCTGTCCATTAACTTCCTCCCTCACCTACATTCAGGGCCCCAAACAGTCCTTCCAGTTGAAGCAACACTCACTTGAGAATCTGTTGGGGTCGTCTACTGTATCCGATGCAGCCTCCTCAACATTGGTGAGACCTGACGTAGAATGCACTTTGTCAAACATCTTTGCCCTATTTGCAAAATGCAGGATTTCCCAAGGACCAAGCATTTTAATTCCAATCCTCATTCCCATTTCAACATGTCAGCCCATGGCCTTCTCTTCTCCCATGATGGGACCACTCTCAGGTTGGAGGAGCAACACCTCATTTTTTTGTGTAGGTAGCTTCCAACCTGATGGCATGAACATTGATTTCTCCAACTTCCAGTAGTTTTTTTTCCTCTGACTCCCCTCTTGCCTTTTCTCCTCACTTGCCTATCATGTCATCCCTGGTGCCCCTCTTCCTTTCATTTCTCCCACAGTCCACCCTCCTCTGCTATCAGATTACTTCTTCTTCAGCCCTTTATCTTTTCCACCTATCACCAGCCAGCCTGTACTACTTCCCTCTCCCATCTTCTTATTCTGGAATCTTCCCTTCCTTTCCAATCCTGATGAAGGGTTTCAGCCTGAAATATCGACTGTTTATTCCTCTCCAAAGATGCTGCCAGACCTGCTGAGTTCCTCCAGCATTTTGTGTGTGTTGCTCTAGATTTCCAACATCTGTAGAATCTCTTCTGTCCTTGTTAACTATGTCAATCTCGTGAGCCACTCATCCTAGATTTGCTCCGTAGTGTGTACTGAATTTCTTGGCACCTGAAATGTACTGTTGTTAGATTCATTAACTTGGTTAAAAATAGGATAAGTGAGAGGAGTTTTATTTCCCTGCTTTTTGAAACTTGTTGCTGTAAGGATGAGTTTTGCTATCCCTCCCTTCCCTTATGAAGAAACTGATGAGCCACTTTCTTGACCTGCTGCAAACTTACTTGTGAAGCTGCTCCCACTGCGATATTGGATGGGGATAGGTTTAGAGCAAGCACCAGTGAAGAAACAGATGCATTTCCAAGACAGTATGATGTTCAGCATGAACATGAGGAGCCTGCAGTTGAGATTATTTCCATGTGCCTCTGCCTTTGTCCTTCTTGGTGGTAGAGGTTATTGTAATTCTGCTGGGCAGCTGTGCAGTAACACTGAATGATAATGCATGCATTGAGTCTGGGTGAAAATGTTGTCAGGCTTGTCCATCTGTCTGTTCTCAGTGATCAGATAAAATTAAGTATTACCCAGGAGTCTATAATCTTTCCAGGAAGGAATGTGAGTTGGCGTGTATATTTAGACTGGAGAGGAGCAATGAAAGAATAATTGAAGCATTGTAATTACTTTTTTACATGGCAGGAACCGATATTTTGTACTACAACCACATTCTGCAGAAAGCTGGTGAGTTTTTGACTCCTGTACAAGTCAATCTTCTGAAGTTTGCCTTATCTCTTCGGGCTTATTCGGCCATTGTTCAGATGTTTCAGCAGGTGAGTTGATTATTTTTGTGTTTTACATAATCAATGGAAGTGAGTACTGTATTTTTTTTTATTGGTATAAATGATACAAACTCTTTGAATAGATTGCGGCAGAGGAGCCCCCTCCCGAAAACTGTTCTGCTTTTATAACTGTGCATGGGGAGAAAATCTGCAGTCCTGACAAGTTGGAGGCTGTTCTTCAGAATGCCCTGGAGAGGTAAAACAAGCGCACGGTGACACTGAAAAATATCAATTATAAAGTGTTTCTGAAATTGTAGACAAGTCAAATTCAAAATAATTTATAATTTATGACATGTTATAAGTGGGCTTTGGCATGGGTACAGTACAAAACAAGTTCAATATGTTTTTGTTGGTAATAGTATTCCTACAGCTGCAGAGCTTGGTTTCAAATCGGCAAGTATCCAAAACCAATGCTCCAGTAATTGTTAATATGATCAACTAATGATTTGGATTGAAAACATACCTCAGTGATGTTAATCAATATCTTGTCAAAAGCAAAGCAAAAGCACTATTATATGCTGTTTACATTTGTGGAGATTTTTCTGTTTTTTCACTTTTCAAGAAGTGTGATCTGTGGACCAATGCTCCTGGTTCACAAGCCAGGGCCTAATCACCCTGGCTGGTTAGCCTGGGTGAGAGTGTCTGATGTTGCAAGATCCAAAACACCCAATGACCCCAAGTTACATCACTGATGATGTGTCCCAGCACATCCTAGGATGTATCTCAGCATCATGACAATCTAAAGATGTTACAATGTACTTGGAGTATTGAGAATTTGAGATTCAGCTCTTGTGAGTTGAACCAGTCGATAAACTCCAAGACTTGGATTGTTATTTGTTTTTGGGTGATCTGATTGTCTCACAGTTTAGATTAAAGTGCTAAGTGCAAATTGGATAGCAGAATGCAATAGATTGGTGGAATTGGCACATAATTTATTCAATAAATGTTCAAGAAATTTTGTTACATTGGTACATTGAAGAAATTGAAAGAGCACAGGTTTCTTAAAGATCAAGTCAAACCTGTTGCTTCTCAATAGTGTACATTTTGTGTAACTTGGCATAACATCACTATGAGTCTAATATTTTGATGAATACAGTGAATTCCAGTTAATTGGGTCATCAGTTAATCGGTGCAGCTGCTTATTTGGGACAGCTCTTAAAGAATAAAAACAAATCGAGAAAATAGCTGGGATTCCCTTCGGTTATTTAGGACAGTATGGCATTTAATTGGGGCAGGAGACTGCTGCTGAACATTTTCTAACAGGCATCAGTTGTGTGCATGTCATGTGGCTGTTAGACACTATATTCTGCTTCAAGCGAACAGCTTTTAAACAACATCAGTTGTGTGTGTTTGTGCTCAAAAGGCAGTATTTTTTTTTCCACTGATAGTTAATAAGAAATAAGCAGTAAGACAATTCAGGACTATTTTGCTCACTGCATTCAGACTTGGAAATGCCTGAACTGGCTGGGAGTGAAAGGAAAACTATTTCACTACTTCAACAAGTTAAGAACTATGAAGAAATTGATGAAGAATTTGAAGGTACTGACAATCATCCCAAATGTTACCTTAGGTCCACACCAGACACTCAGCTCTCACCTGTGGCTGTTTGCACACAACAGTGACTACTCTCTGCTACAGTGCTTCAGCTGGCAGGTTAAACCAGATGCGGGAAGCCGGCGGGGCTCATACTCTGGTGAACTAGGGACATGCCTGTCCTAGTATGCAAAGTCAGCTCTGGCAGGCTGGGCTGATGAGATCTACAGAGAGATCCAACGGCCAGAAAGGCAGTTTTGTAATGCTGCGCGGAGAGCAAAGGGCATGACAAGGTACAGAAGAAGTCATGGTCATCCATTGCAAGCAGGGAAGACCCCAGATGTGATCTGTACTCATCCCACTAGACCCAGACTTCGGAGGCTGAGAGAGTGGAACTGTCCCAGTGCAATGGCTTTTCCACTTTAAAAACAGGTTTCCTGTCATCGTCGGATAAGACAGACAGCCACTAGTAGTATTAGTAGCGTTCTAATTTGTTTTGTGTTTCACTTAAGTACACTTGTTACTCAGTTAAACAGTAGTTTGTCTTTTTTTTTAAATACCATTTTAACTATTTCCATGAAACTTTAGCTAATTGGGGTAGCTGCTTAATTGGGTCAAAATGTACTGGTCCCGATGTGCCCCAATTTAGCAGAATCCACTGTACAATTTCACTTGCTCATCCTTTATAATACAATTGGTCTTGGATTCTGGTTGATGCACAGATCTATATTTAACTTGTTTGTTTATGTGGTTCATTTAGTTTCTGGCTACTAATATTTTTTCCTACTCTTAGAAGATGTTACGTAGTAAAAAATATAAATTTATTATTGTTTTGGAAGTAGATCAGTATGCTTAGCAAGTTTCTGTATTTTAGCTAGACATACAGTTGTATGGACTTCACTGGTGCTTAATATTCAAATTTGGGCAGTTTTTTTTTATGGGAAAGTGCTCTCTTTTGTGACTGAATAATACAAATGAGGACAGAAACAGGAATTATGAAATTTGGAATTGAAGTTTACCAAATAATTGCCTTCAAGGAGGATTATTTTGCATTATTTTACATAGAACCTATTAGATCTTATTAATTCTCATTTTTGTCTTCAATTATTAGACCTGGCCCTTACTTGTTTAAAGGGGATCATATTAAGCCACCTTTAAGAAATGAACTTCCATTTGTGATTCTCTACGGTGAGATTGGTACCGAAGAGTTTTCCAGGTTCCACAAGATTCTCTGCTCCAAATCAGATGAGGGAAGGGTCAACTACGTACTCCGGCATTATGTTGCTGTAAGACAAGCTGCTTTGTAATCAAGCTTATTCCTAGGTTCTCTGTTTATTGTTATTCATTTTCTGATATAATTACACCATTTGGGGACCTTTTTGAAGTGTTAACCCCATGGGATGGGCAGAGTTGTACATTCACTTTTTAATCAACCACATTTTTATGGCAGGATCTGATAATTAATCAGTTGGTAATTTTTTACTACTTTGCCTGAGTGATGAATCTCAAATACATCTGGTTAATATTGGACCGCAGTTATTGACCTGAATTTCAGCTCCATTAGTATTGTTTTTCAAGACTGCTTTGCTCATTTTTTGTTTGGGAGCAGAAAGGGTCACTCAATCCTTTTCAACTTTTCTGTTATTTAGTGAAATTATTGCTAATCTGTTATAGCATAATTATTTCCAAATGGCAACTGCTAAATTATTGCTTTGACTACAACTATTAAAGAACATTTTTTTTGGTCTGACTTTCAGATCTAATTTAAAGGTTAAAAGGTTAAAATTAAGGAGCAAAAACGAGCAAAAGTGTTAGGCAAGATTGAGGATGGAAGGGAATAAGGATTGCATTGAGCATTTGCCAAGTTTGCATTTGGGCATAGAGCCAGGAAGCAGGAAACTCAGGCTAGTGGGGATGAAGAATGAAATATAGACATTTTTATTTATGACGCTGCATGTAATTATTTAACACAACCACTGTTGTCAAATATTTTGCTAAGTATTGAGCAAGCATAATAAATGATGGGTCAGTGGTATTTATTTTATAATTTTTTTACAGCATTCAAGTCATTTTACGCTGCATGTAATTATTTAACACAACCACTGTTGTCAAATATTTTGCTAAGTATTGAGCAAGCATAATAAATGATGGGTCAGTGGTATTTATTTTATAATTTTTTTACAGCATTCAAGTCAGGAGAAGGTATTCCTTTCTGGTTATGGTGTTGAGCTTGCTATTAAAAGCACAGAATATAAGGCCAAAGATGACACACAAGTAACAGGTGAATATGAAAAAAACAATTGTATGCATTCTCAAAATTTGTGGAAATGAGTAATTAAATTAAATGACAATGTAAGATTTGTATCAGTTTGCTATTTTCACCCAAAGGCTAATTTTCAACAGAACACATTAGATTTGTGGCAGAGCAAGTGGTGCTGTATATGTCACTAATTGGATTTGTACAAAAAAAGTAAAATTGAAACATCCTTCAGTTTAGAATTTATTAATTTGGATGGCTCCCCTTTAAGAACGTTAAAACTCAACCTGCACATTTCCGAGGGCAGGTGCTTCCAAAAGCGACACTAGATCAGGACTGTGAAGAACTATCTTAGAGATAAAGGGAGAACAGGGACTGGAGGGACGTCACAGAAATGCAGTACAGTAATGAAGTGGTGAATGCAAGGTGTTTGCTCCACTGAGAAGATCTCCACTGCGTTCAGATCAGTAATTTTGGAACCTTCGAGTGTGTGTGGCCTCAGAGCAAACCAGCTGTAGCATCAGGGACATAGATTGAAGGGTCTGTTTTCTGCAGTTGGCAGATCCTATACCCCTTGAGCTTTACAGAGAGATGCCAGTATCCTCTTCACTTTGTTAAGTACAGCAAAATATAGAGAACGCATTTTTGCTTTGGAAAACAACACAGGCTTACTTTAATTTTTGTGCTGTAGAATACTTTTAGAGTTATGTACTATACACCTGATTTACAGCTATCCTAAAGTAATGAGCCTTTCATGTTTTACTGCTGTTAACTGATTAAAATGGAACACACACTAACCAAAGCTAGACACTGAAGTGATGCCAGTTTTAGGATGGTTTGCAACTGAAGATGTCAGACCAATTTCATAGTAGACAGGAACAATAGTTTCTGGCGTTCTTGAACTCTTGACGCTGTCTGTTCTTCCCGCCAGTGTGTGGGCTTCCTCTGTGTGCTCTAGCTTCCTCCCACATTCCAAAGGTGTAACAGTTAGTAGGTTAATTGGTTATTGTAAATTGTCCTGTGGTTAGGAGGGTTGTTGGGCTGTGCGGCTCATTGAGCCAGAAGGGCCTGTTCCACACTGCACTCTAAATAAAATACAAATAAATAAATAAATAAAGGTAGACTTTTGAAATATATAGTTTTTGAGGTAAATGCCATACAGTGATAGGGAAAGCATGATGTTTCAAGTGTCCTTGAAGTTCCATTGTTCTTATTTTGCTGAATGGTACAGAAAAACAGTTGGACAAGATAGACACTTGTGATTTGAATAAATAAAAATGGGTTGCCGTGGGATAGCGTTTAGGAGTTTAGATATGTTTTGCCTGAGTACGGAAAATGAAGTAGATTATTTAATCATACACATTAGATAGAAATGAACTTGAAGATAATTTAAAATTTCTTCAGTTTTATAAAGTTAGTGTATCATGGCAGATTCATTTTCCAGGAATTCCTTTTGATTAAACTGCAACTGTAAATTAATGTTTTATTTTTCTGTGGGGATAGTAGTGTGACTCAATGCAGATTATTAGATTTTCTGCACAACATACAAGTTTGATAAAGATATCATCTTACTTATGTTGGTCATGGTAAGAAAGGGAAAGGCTTTTGCTTATTTTTTGGGCCAAATGTTTGTGTTAATTCATGGAAGTGAGGGAGCCAAAGAGCGTAATGGAGGGAGAACAGCTTGATTCTACATGAAACCCATGGTAGTAGAATAGGTCTTGCGTGTAAGATCATGTTGAACGTTCTGGGTTGTTGATGTCACAAGGGGAGTGGGATTGTGCTTGGAGATGGGAATGTGGGCAGGGGAGATGCAGGAAGTACTTAGTGCCTAATAGGAAAGAGTAACATTGGGGAAAGTACACTTGGATAAAAAAAAAAAGCACCATTAGGGATTTCTAACACATGATCATGCATTGAATGAGTGTGTTTGTCTGACATGTGGTCTGGAACACATCTGCTCTCAGAAGCCGGGTGGAGATGGTGAAATGGGCGCTTATGGAGTAACTGCCTATCAAAATACTGAAAGAAAATACCAGTCAGAGGATCCAAAGCAGCAAATTGTTAGTTATGGTCTCCTTTAACCAAATTGCAACAGATTCTTGAGGCTCAAAGTCCAAAATAAATTTATTATCAAATATGTATATGTCACCATACAGTACTCAGATTCATTTTCTCCCAGCCTGCATTTTTGTAAGTGCCCCATGCATTCATAGGGCTTGTTAACATTGCAATGGATCAATTACACTTTGGGCAGTACAGCATGAATACAGGCCCTTTTGCTCAACTCGTCCATGATGCCTACCCAGATGGCCTCAATTTCCTGTGTTTGGCCTAGACCCTCCAGGTCCCAACCCTCCATGTACCTATCCAAGTACTTCTTAAATGATATTATTGTGTCTGCCTCAACCATTTCCCCTGGAAGGTCATTCTAAACATTTTCATAAGGTTGCTTCTCGTTCTCCTACATTCCAAAAAGCAAAGGCTTATCTGGCCAGTCTCTCCCTGTAGCGCAGCCCTAGTCCTGGCAACATCCTTGTAAATCTTTTCTGCACTCTTTCTAGCTTAACCTCATCATTTCTATAACAAGGTGACCCAAGTACTCCAAACATAGCCTCAGCAATGACTTATACAACTGCAACATGATATTCCAGTACCTATACTCAATGCTATGATTGATGAAAACCAGCTTGTTAAGCACTTTTCTCACCGCCCTGCCTAGCTGTGAATGCCACTTTCAACAAACTAGCTCTTGCACTCATAGGGTCCTCTGCTACATAACTGAATGCTCTACCAGTTGTAGTATGCTCTTTTGATTTTCCAAAATGCATCACCTCACACAATCTGAATTGTATTCCATTTACCACTCTTCGATCCAGCACTGCCTAATTTGGTGTCATCTGCAAACTTACTGATCAAGCCTACACACACAAAATGCTGGGGGAGCTCAGCAGGTCAGGCAGTATCTATGGAAAAGACGTTTTGGGCTGAGACTCTTCTTCTGGACTCACCAAGCCTTATACATCCAAATCATTTACAAAATAATAAGGGCCCTAACACTGACCCCTGTGGCACACCACTATTCACTGTTCTCCATTCTGAGAACCAGACAAGCCTACATGCGAGACCTTGTAAAGCCTTTCTACCGTCCAACTAGGCAACAGTTACTGCCCTATATGCGTCTAAAAACCTAAAAGATTTATGAAGCATGACTTTCAACACACAAGGCTCCTCTTAATCTGACTCCTACTATCCAAATGCGAGTAGATGCTGCCTCTCAGAATTCACTCCAGTAACCTTCACACTGCAGATGTCAAGCTGACGAGCATGAGGTTTTCTGGCTTGTCCTTGCTATCCTCCTTAAATAACAAAATGACAATAGCCACCTTTCAGTCCTCAGGAACTTCACCAGTGTCTAATGATGAAGCAAACATCTCTATATGTGTCTGTGTACCTATTGTTTAAGTTTTGGATTAATTTATTTTGTGTGGTACACTTGCCTTGAGGAAAGTTTAGCTCTTCATTTTTGTCTGCAGCTTATCATTTAATTACTCCTGTTCTGAATGATTTGTTTCTGTTTTGGTTTTACAGGTTTTGAACTGAACACCACAGTAATAAATGAAAATGATCCTGTTGATGAAGTTCAAGGGTTTCTTTTCGGCAAGCTGAAGTAAGATTCTTCACAGGAAATCTGACTGCTGAGGGATGATTCTCTAAGATAAAGCAACTTGCAAGATATATACAAACATTTATTGGAACAAATGATCCTAGGACACTTTAAGGATATCAATTTAAGGATACACATTTACTATAAATTTAAATTTTAAAGCTATTGTGTGATATAATTCACCTTACTTCAGGATGATAAATTGAAGGAAATAGTGTGTAAGAGAATTATTTGCATTCCAAAGGTTAAGATGTGGTCAGAGCAAGTAAATACAATATGGGTACCAGTCAAGTGAAAACGAGATTACGAAATATTTCCCTAATATAGATATTAAAAACAGCTGTTGATTTGCTTTTCAAATGGGATTGGATCAATACCTAGTTATAATCATTTTGAAAGTGTAAAGCAGAGATTATTAATACCCTATGATTCAATCCTGCTTGATCCTTTGGAATACCATTTATAGAATTGAGTGAATCAGGTTCCACATGGAAATTGGCAATTATATTTTTGAAACTTCCTTGTGAATTTCTTTGAATTAACTATATTAAAAAATACAGAAAATACGGGAAATACTGAACAGGCTAGATTAATTATGTGGGAAGAGAAAGTGAATTAACATTTCAGGTCCAAGATCCTTTGTTAGAACTGGAAAGAAGACAAAGGTATTTCAATTATTTCCTCTTTTTTTATTTTAAAATTTGAGGATCTGCAGTTTTTTTTATTCTCTGGAGTTACTCTGGAGTTTTGCTATATATTTAATAGTAAAATGATAATTAAGTGTTGTGTAAGTTATTAAATCATAATTGTATGGAGAACAGATAAACGAAATGAGTTTCCAGCAAAATTTTCTTTGTTGTAGGCTGCTTGGGGTAGAATTACTTTGCATAGGATATAAGTAGGTTATAGGCAATTTTTTGTAATAATTGCAAATATGTTTTTTGTTGACAGACAGCTTTACCCCGAGATCAAAGAACAGCTTAAGGAACTGAGAAAGCACTTGATTGAAAGCACAAATGAGATGGCTCCTCTTAAAGTCTGGCAACTCCAAGGTATGATGAAAATGGATAATTGCCAAGTCTGGAGCTGTCATTAAGTTGGCAATCCTTGCATTATTTAAAAAAAATACAGAATGACTGTGACCCTTAATGCTGTGTGTAGTACTGTCATTGACCAAGAAGAAGGCTGTACCTTCTTGGTAATGAGCTTTGCTTTAATTTTATTATCTTCCGTTCATCCCTCTGATTCTGGATCAGTATTGGATAGAAGCATAAATAGCTAGGCAGCTTAGTCAGTTGGTCTACTGATAATATTTATTATTCTTCTCTAAATTGGTATTACAGTTTACAGTCTGATCTTATTTGCTTTAGAGCTACAAAAGGAGAAAACGTCAGTGCTGAATTTTGAACTGAAAAATTTGTTTTTTTTAAAATGGTCACCAAAATAATTGCCTTCTTCCACATCTTTACCACCCCTCACTCTCTGCTTTCTGCAGTGATTGTGCCCTCCATAATTCCCTTGTACATTTGTCCCTCCCCATTAATCTCCCGCCTGGTACTTATCCCTGCAAGCAGAAGAGGTGCTGCACCTGTGATGGTATTGGGATTGCTGACCACAAAGTTCTAAACTCAGATGAAGCCCTGCAGGATATAAATAGCCATGGATACTCTCACAAAAGGGAGATTATACTGTAACTACCGAATCTTCAAAGAGTAGTTTACTTCCCTGTTTATTCTTCATGATGAGTTTAGCTGCTAATACCCACTATTCAAGTGGTAGGGTCCTCTCTCTCTCCCAAGGCCAAGATATTTCCAGCTAACAAAGTAGTTTAAAACTGAGTTCATTTACTAACAGTGATACACACTTAAATCCACATAACCCTCTTAAAGCACATTTAAAACTCATGGAGGATTTCTATCTTAAACATTTTAAAATTGCAAACCATTTCTAAAACTCGAAGCATTTTTAAAGCACAAAATATTTCTCAAACATAAAGGATTAAGCACTTCCAAAGTACAGGTACACATCCTATAAACAAAACAGACATATCAAAGATGCAGACAAACAAGTTGCCTGTCACAGAAATCAAAGCTGGAGGAATGGATTCTAGTTCTTCCTTGTTCCTTGATGTTCATTCTTCCATTCTTAATTAGCCTGAACTGCTCTCTACATTTATCCCCTTTCCAGCCACATGGATGACTTCACAAGCATGTCATATTTCCTCAGGTATCCTTTAAACACAAATGGTTTGAAAGTATTTTCAAAGACATGGATCTTAGCTAGCTACCATTAATGCTGTAAAGCTGACTTTTGAATACATAAAACTCTTCCAACTATAAATGCATTAATTAATCAATTATGCTAAATGATATTATCCATCTGTTCTGCAAGCTACCTTGAACTAAGGAATTTAAGAGTCAGCTTGTCTGTTTGAAACAACCAAAGTTAAATAACCTTATACTCTACTCTTGAACAATAATAAAGCAGGTACAATGACTCTTTACAGACAGAGCATCTTCAAAATATAGAGCCTATTTGCAAAGCTGTTCTATAAAGAATGCCTTTTCTACTTAAAACTGCTTTCTCTTTGCATTTTGCAAAAACTAGAATATCTCAGTGGCCAAACATTTTGATTCCAATCCCTATTCCATAAGACCATAAGGTATAGGAGCAGAAGTAGGCCATTCAGCCCATCGAGTCTGCTATTCAATCAAGGGCTCATCCAATTCTTCCAGTCATTTCCACTCCCTGCCTTCTCCCCATACCCTTTGATACCCTGGCTAATCAAGAACCTATCTATCTCTGCTTAAATGCACCCAATGACCTGGCCTCTATTGGCGGTCGTGGCATCAAATCCACAGATTTACCACCCCCTTGAGCCTCAAGATGGCTGTGGCTCAAAAGAGGGGAGCCATGGAGTCATAAGTAGCTAGCCATTTGGACACAAGCTGGGGTCTGATCAGCCCCGGCTGGGTCACTTGGAGGAGGTTGTATGATGTTGAAAGACCCAAAACACCCAATGATTCCAGGAACATCACTGAAGATGTGTTCAGAAGCATCAATAGATGTATGTACACAGCCTGTCAGTAATTCCAATTCCAGTAGGTTGGTCCATGGCCTCATTTATGGCCACAATGAAGCCACTCTCAGGCTGGAGGAACAACACCTCACATTCTGTTTGGGTAGCCACCAGCCTGATGGCATGATTATCCATTTCTCCATCTTCTGGTAATTTTCCCCCCTCTCTCTTTCCTCTTCTTCAATTCTCCACTCTGGTCTCCCTCTTATCTCTTCTCCTTCTTCACCTATCACCTCCCTCGGTGCCCCTCCTCCTTCCCTTTCTCCCATGGTCCAATCTCCTCTCCTCTCAGATTCCTTCTTCTTCAGTCCTTTCCTTTTCCACTTATCACCCCATAACTTATTACTTCATACCCCCTCCCCCATCCACCTGGCTTCACCTGTCACCTTCTAGCTTGTACTCCTTGGCCTCCACCCACCATCTTATTCTGGCTTCTTCCCCCTTACTTTCTAATCCTGATGAAGAGTCTCAGCCAGAAATGTTAATTGCTTATTCATTTCCATAGATGCTGGTGACCTGCTGAGTTCTTCCAGTATTTTATGTGTGTTGCTCTGGATTTCCAGCATCTGCAGAATCTCTTGTGTTTCAAATAATTAATGTGATTGTATTTGACAATCCCTTCTAAATCTTGATGTGAAGAATAATACTTGTATTTTTTAGGGTTCATCCTTGTTTATTGAAGTGACTGCCATTCTTCAATTTGAAAAAGTGTTTGGAATCCTTTAGTAACCATAAATACCTCTTACTGATATGGTAACGAAATTCTGTTATCGAATGTAATGACTTGTTTTGAAGCAGTTATTTGTATTTTCTGAACAGACCTAAGCTTTCAAACTGCTGCTCGAATCCTGTCTGCACCAACAGATGATGCATTGATGGTTATGCGAGATTTGAGCCAAAATTTTCCAACTAAGGCCAGGTACCACGTTTTAATTTGTTTGTTGTTGTACGAGATATTGATATAAAACATTAATTCAATTACTGATGAAAGTATTGGAGTTTGAATGTATTGTGAAAATATCACTGAATCGCATAATTGTTTAGCTACAGAAACTGGCCCTTTGGCCCATCATATCTATGCTGACCTTTTTCTTCATCTACACTCATCACATTTGCCTCCATTAAGTACATATTCTTTTATGCCGTACTTATTCAAGACAGGATATCTTTAAATGTAGTGATTAAATTTGATTCCATCACCTCTCTGGCTTTACTTTCCAGATATCAATCACTTTCTGTGTAAAAACAAAATTCCCCTCAGATCTCCTCGAAAACTCCTTCCCATCTTAAACCTATGCCCCATAGTTTTTGATGCTCCTGTTATGGAAAAAGATTCTGAATATCTACCTATCTATGCCTCTTATATTTGTCATCCCTTGGTCTCCTTCGCTTCAGGGAAAACAAACCCAGTCTATCCAGTCTTTCACCATAATTAAAGTCCTCCAATCCAGGCAATGTTCTGTAGCTGAGTCACTTCCTTCCTTCTTTAGGTGTGGCATCCAGAACAGTGCACAAGATTCCAAGTGTGACCTAACCAACATAATCTCTCAACATCTGTTTCCTGTGCCCTCAATTATAAAGGCAAGCATGCCATACGTCTTCTTCTTCATTCTAACCACCTGTGTTACCTCTTTCAGTGAACTACAGACTTAAACTCCAAAGTCCCTCTGTTCATCAGCATTCCTTTGCACTCTACGATTCACTAGGTATGACTTTCCAAAATGCAACTCCTTGCATTTGTTGGGTTTAAGTTAAATCTGCCAATACTTTGCCCAGCTTTCCATCTAATTAATATTCAACTTTTGCTATCCACAGCACCACCAACTTCAGTTTCATCTGCAGGCTGACTAATTATATCGTGTATATTCACACCCAAGTTGTTAATGTATAATCCAAACTTTAAAGGTCACTACATTGATCCATGTATTACACCAGAGATCAAAATCAAGCATCCTTCCACTTTCGATCGCCAAGCCACTTTTGGGTTCCATGTGTCTTAATTTTCTAGAACACACAATTTTGCAGGACTGTGTCAAATACCTTATTAAAGTCGATGTGGATAATGATGCTGTTATCGGTCGTAGTTTCTTCCTCAAATTAGTGAGACAGGATTTCCCCCATACAAAGCCATGCTGAATATTCTGGATCAGCCCCTGCTATTCTGAATGTACACATCCTTTAGACTTTTCTCTAATAATTTTGCTACCATTGTATAGGGAGATCATCAGCCTATAGTTACTCGCCTTATCACTGCTGCTGTTAAATAAAGGAGCAACGTTTGTTATCCTCTAAATCTTTTTAGATTAGATTAGATTATGAGGACACGCAGTCCTCTTTTATTGTCATTTAGTAATGCATGCATTAGGAAATGATACAATATTCCTTTGGTGTGATATCACAAAACACAGGACAGACCAAGACTGAAAAAACTAACAAAACCACATAATTATAACATATAGTTACAACAGTGCAACAACACCATAGCTTGATGAAGAACAGGCCATGGCACAGTAAAAAAGTTCAAAGTCTCTCGAATTTCCCACATCGCACGCTGACGGGAGAAGGAAGAAAACTCCCTGCCATGCCTGACCACAGTCCGACTCTGAGTCGTCCGAAAACTTGAGCTCCGATCAGTCCTCCGACACCGAGTACCGAGCACCATTTCTAGCCGAACGATTCGACCTCAGTCTTGGTTGCCAGCAGCAGGCAAAGCCGAGGATTTTGGGGCCTTCCCTCCGGAAGATTCGCGGTCGCCCAGTAACAGCGGCAGTGAACCAGGCGTTTCAGAAATTTCTCCAGATGTTCCTCTTTGCTTTCACGTCTGTCTCCATCAAATCAGAATTGTCCACAACCTGTGTTTAACGGATATGATATCATTTTCACTGGAGAGCTGCGTGCACACGGCATACTGCTATCTTCTCCTCCCACCTTGAGGCAAGTGAAGATGGGACAAGTGATACGTACCATCATTTACACACTTACAGTAAGTGTAATCATACTTGATAGTTACACAGGGATATCTAAATTTTGCTGTCTACTTAAGAGGTATTGTAGAAAGCCATTCTGCTATACAGCTGACTAGTCAATTGAATAGAGCAAGAAGTTGTAAATCTGAATTTGAAACAGATAATAAGGTTTACTCATTGCGATGGATGTGATCATTCACTTATGCAAAGAAGATTGACTGCCAAGCAGCATCTCTGGCACTGAAAATTAACTTAAACATGGCGCCTCACTCCTTATGATTTTAAATACTGGTTACAGATCTGTTTGAAAAACTATAAACGCTTGTACTTTTTTTGTCTTTCTTTTCTCTCAGTGTAATTTCTCACCCTTTTACTCTTTTATTTCACTTTCCACAACGGGTTTGATAGTGTTGAATTTTTCAACTCGTACTGGTTTGTTAAGTCTGTCTGGTGTTTGTGAACTTGATTTGGGAGGTCTCAGGCTGTCATTGCCACAGTCTCTAAGGTTTGAGATCCCTGTCATGGGGCCTGTACAGATTTCATGACCAACTGACGACATCCTGCCATGTTAAACATTTTGAAAATTCTTTGTATAAAAATAAATGTTGATCATTTGACTCACAGTTCAGAATCTGGGCAATTATTTTCAGAATGTTTATTTATTCTTGAATTCCCTTATTCAGAGCACACGTTTAAACAGAAGGATCATTGAACCAAAATTGAATTTGTTTCTGTATAAGAATTCTTCCATTGCTCAGTTGTTGATATTCTTAACTTTAGATTTTGAGAAAGCCATTAAATGTTTTGAAAAATTGAAGATCACCTTTATTTATCACATGTATATTGAAACATCAAAGCAAAGTAAAATGCCTCATTTGTGTCAACAACTGACACAGTCTGAGGATGAGCAACCGGCAGCCCGCAACTGTTGTCAGAGTTGCAGCGCCGTGCCCAGAAGTTATTAACCCTAATCTGTAAGTCTTTGAAATCTGGGAGGAAACTGGAGCACCCAGAACAAACCCACACAGTCGTAGGGAGTATCTCCTCACAGACGGTGGCGTGAATGGAGCCCGGGTCACTGCCACTGTAAAGCATTGCGCTAACTGTAACGCCACCATGACGCACCACCTACTCCACCGTCCCAGTCTCTTTTCACATTTTGAGATTTACCAAAATTAAGAATAAGTAAGATTAAAAACAGAGAAAAATAATGGAGTTTATGTCTATGACAAAACCGATAGTTTGTTTCTGGAAAGTCACAGGTTTTTAAACTACAACATGATGTTTCCTCACTTTATTAATGTGCAGATCTATAACCAGGACTGTTGTGAACTCTGATATGAGGAAAGAAGTAGAAGAAAATCAACGGGTAAGTACATTTCAAAATTTTTTTATCTAAGTCAAAGCAATTGATATTGGAGATTGAAAATCTTGCTAGGCTGTGTGAAATTATGCATGGTCTTTTCACACTATACTGGCAGAGTCCAGGGTCGTCTTTGTTCTCACAAAGCACTTTCTATTGGCACATGGAGGGTATTGGGGCATATTGAAGAAACATCAGTCAATATCCCACAACATGATTTTATACACGGTTATGCTGTAGGCTGGTGGTGTAGTGGCATCAGCACTGGACTTCAAGGCAAATGGTCATGAGTTCAAACCCAGCCCGGTCCCAACCTGGGCAGCAGCAGTATCTGTGCAGAAGAAAGGCCTGGCAATCTACTTCTGTACCTTGCCACGAAAATCCTATGGACCCTATAGTCCATGAGGTCAGGAAGAGTTGGACTCGACTTA
Source organism: Mobula birostris (assembly GCF_030028105.1). Classification (NCBI taxonomy): domain Eukaryota; kingdom Metazoa; phylum Chordata; class Chondrichthyes; order Myliobatiformes; family Myliobatidae; genus Mobula; species Mobula birostris. Next base: position 81,195,569 of record NC_092373.1, read on the forward strand.
ATGACTGAACAGCAACAATACTGTAGGAGCAAACCAAGTAGGAAGATCCCTATCGTTGTTTTACTCATAGGACCTACCCTACTTGGTGAGTTGCTTCCAGGCACACTGGCAATAAAAATAACTTCTGAATGAATTGATCCTGTCTTTTTCCTTGTGATTACTGATTGCTGACTCCTTTGTTCAGAGGCCACTTTCACTTCACTACTTGAAATGTGTGCATGATGCTTTGTTTTGTCTTCAGTGCAAATATTGGTTCCTTCAGGTCCAACTTTAACTGAGTGTTCAGATATTTAAGAATTTCTTGGCCTTAGGGTTTCAGAAAATATTCGAACTTAGTCGGTGGATATTCTAGAATGTTTGATGCTGTGTGTATCCATTGTATTTGTCCGAAATTTCTTGTATACTGACCTTCATTGCAGACCATCTGGTTTAAGATATTTAGGTGAGCTGATTATTGAAAATTTTTCAGTTGTATTTTCACATTCATGGAGTGAGTATAACCCTGAAATTAGACACTTGATATTATATTGTGTCATCTTCGTACCCTGCGTCAGATCTTGAGCCATAATGTTGACCATTCTCTTTCTCCACAGATGCTGCCTGATCCACTGAGTTCCTCCAGCAGTTTATTTTTCTGATCCAGATTACAGCATCTACAGTATCTTCTGTCTCAAAAGTTTTTAGTTATAATGCTTTATCTTTCAGTTTTTCAAAGAAACTCTGGGCCTGCATCCAGGTGACTCTGCACTTTTCATCAATGGTCTTAGTATTGATCTTGATGTGCAAGATGTCTTCAGGTATGGAGAGTTAGTTGATCTCGGTGTATGCAAATATATACAATTCCTCTTTGTAAAGTGAAGCAAGTAATCAGATATTTCCTGTGAAAATGAATAATCTTGTTTCTGCACATCTGTTAGTGTTCTGGACCTGTTGCGCAATGAAGCTCGACTTATGGAAGGCCTGCATGATCTAGGGATTCAGGGAAATGAGTTACATGAACTACTGAAATTGAACGTGCATCCATCAGATTCGGACTATGGTGTGGATATTCGAAATCCAGCCGTCTACGTAAGTTTGATTTCCCTGTACCCTTGTCGATTTCTAGTCAAGCTTTCTGATTCCAGTCATAGGTTCTCTGTTTAATAAATTTTGTAAGTTAGTACAGATCACTATTAAATAATGCATATTTGCTAAAGAGCCTTATTGAGAATCCTACAACTGTGAAGGACTATTAACCAGAATTATTTTCCATTTAACCTCTTTCTAATTCTCTGGAAATACCAACTTTCAGAACTAACATAGAGTATTAGAGCAGAATTGATGTCAGTGATTATAATCATTGTGGTACAAGTTACTTTGCTGTCAATTGTGTATTAATAAAAATATCAGCATTTTGTTAAATCAACAAAGAAATTAAAGGTATCAATAATAATCACTTTTGTTACTAATCAGATAAAATGTGAGCTGATGAATATTGTTTTATAGTTGATGTTAAAATTTTCTTTCAAATAGTGGATTAACAATCTGGAAGTGGATAGCAAATACAGAGCATGGCCTTCCAGTGTTCAGGAGTTATTGAGACCTACATTTCCTGGAGTTATCCGACAGATTCGGAAAAACTTCCACAACTTTGTAAGTAGAAAGCAAATGGTTTAATTTTGCTCTTTTAACATGCTTGTCAAAGATCCTAATTTCAAAATAAGTAGCGTGGTTGTTCAAAAACTGATATACATTCAGTGGCCACTTTATTACACCTGCTCATTATTGCAGATATCTAGTCCTATAGCAGCAACTGAATGCATAAAAGTATGCAGACAGGGTCAAGAGGTTCATTTATTGTTAAGAATGGGGAAGAAATGTGATTTGAGTTACTCTGACCACGGAATGATTGTTGGTGCCAGGCAGAGTATGTCAGAAACTGCTCATTTCCTGGGATCTTCACACAAAACAGTTCCAGAATTTACAGAGAATGACGTGAAAAACAAAAAAAAATCCAGTGAGTTGCAGTTCCTTGTTAATGAGAGAGGTCAGAGGAGAATGGCCAGACTCGTTCAAGCTGACAGGATGACAACAGTACTCAAATAACCATGCATTACAACAGTGGTGTGCAGAAGAGCTATCTCTGAACGCACGTGTTGAACCTTGAAGTGGATGGGCTACAGCAGCAGAAGACCCCAATCATATACATTCAGTGCCACATTTATTAGTTTTAGTAGGTACCTAATAAAGTGGCCACTTTATGTATGCTAAGGTTGATTTTTAGACTTATTGATGAAATTTGAATTGAGAGGTATGACTGACATTCACACTGATTAATGGAATAACATTAGACATTTCACAGGTGGATTTCTTGCCATGCGTAACTTAGAAGTATGGGCTTGGTCAAAATTGTTGATTTGTGACACTTAATGTATTTCAAGTTGATGTTTTAGTTACTGCATCAAATGTTCTTTTGGTTTCTCTTTGGGCGGGGGTACTTTCAAGTGTCAAAAGTGGTCAGAGTGTTGTTAGTCTATTGCCAAATGTCAGAGACGAGAGGAAATCTATAGATGCTGTAAGTCAAAGCAACACACACAAAATGCTAGAGGAACTCAGAAGGCCAGGCAGCATCTATGGAAAAGGGTAAACAGTTGACATTTTGGACCAAAATATCAATTGTCTACTCTTTCTGCAGATGCTGCCTGGCCTGCTGAGTTCCTCTAGCATTTTGTGGGTACTGCCAAATGTCAGAGGTTTAGTTTGCCCATAATTTGTTTTCTTGGGATCTTTCATAATCATCAGGAAGAAGAGATTGTGATTCCTGCTTCCTGGGCCTATCAAAAACAGGAACTATTGTAAAATTAGGTATGTTTGCTGGGACTATTGCAGACTTATTAAATAATGTCCATTCCATAACACTCCTCTTTAAAAGATAGCCTGTATTTTATGACTGGATCTTATTATTACCCAAGGAGAACATTTTAATCAAAGTTATTTCTAAGCTTGTTTTAATAGTATTTGGATAAGTAGAATATATTATTTGCTCAATGAGATACACTTTTGAAGTTTCTTCTGTGCAAAAGTATTGTACTGTCAACCTTCATCTAAGCATTTGTCTGAGCTATATTCAGATTGTTTCTTTGTCATTTATACAATAATTTAAACAATTTGTTTAATGAAAGTTAAATGAAAGAATTAGTTAAACGAAAAAAATTCCCACTCAGGATCAATAAAATACTTATTATTATTATCATCATCATCATCAGAAATTTGGCATTTGTAGTGTATAGTGCTGAGATTCCAGTTCCATCTATGAAGAGTTTGTAGCTTTAAGGAATGAAACTGTCTGCTTTGGTGCTGACCACTCACACTATTTCTGATCATTGTTGAATTTAGGTTCTTATTATTGACCCGATGGATGAGAGCACTGCGGAGTTGCTGACAACTGCTGAAATGTTTTATATTAATGACATCCCTCTCAGGTGCGTTTTGCATGTGAAAATCCAATGGGCTTGAAGTGGCAATGTTGTGAGTTTGGTTATTCTCTATTCAGTGTATTCAGAGCTTTTAAAGCATATTATTTCAAAAATTTAAGCTGTTTAAATTGGATCATGTTCTCTCATTCTTTGATATTCGTAACTTTTCGGTTTCAATTACTGTCCATGATACCATATTTTGTTTATTTGATTAGTTAAGATTTTATCACCTCTGTGACGTTATTGCCCTTTAAACAAATGTCATTGGTTAAGGCACACAGATGAGAAGAAATTGTTTACAAATAAGTAAAGATAAATCTCCACTTTCACAAATTACTGCATTTTTTGCTCAGATCAAATAAATGTTTTATTTCTGTGAAAGCATCTACAGACCAGTCAGTTTATTTTGAACAATGGCATTGTATTAAATAAGAAAACAATATTGAAATTAAGCAAATATCAAGTAGTAAGCCTTTTTTATTGTTAGTGAACAAGACAAAGTTGAGTGAGAGGATAAGATGATTTAAGAAAACAAATTATAAATGTATTATATTAACCAAAGGACACAGTCGAAGAAGGAGTTCTGATACTGACACGAGATTTTATCACTGCTGTGGGCTATTTTACATTAAGTTGTGGAAGAGTACTTGTAATATTGATTTCTGATAAATTAATTTTCATGTATGTAAAAAAATCTGAAGAATTTTCAGTTTGTGAAATTTTATTTAGCAATTCAATTACATATTCCTGAGAGTTTAGCAGACAGTAGAAACACACAGTATAGCCTACAGGAAAGCCATTTGTCTCATAGAACCTATATTGCCTCTTGACAGAACTATCCAATTTAATTTCAATCCTTTGTCATTTCCTTCTAGATCTTTAATATTTTTGTTGAGAATTTTACCATCATATCTTGTTTCATATTTCCAAGTACTGATAAATGTTCTTCCCTGTCACACTCCTAAAATTTCCATAAAAGCATTTCAGCGTACCGTTCCTCTCTTGTGCCTTATCATGCTGCAGTTTGCTTTGCTTGGTTACTTCGTTTAGTTTAGTTTTTATATTTGATACCATCTTTTCACTCTGCATGCCCTCCCCCTGCTAAAGTAGTGTAAATCCTTCCCAACAACATGAGCAATCCTACCTGCAAGAACATTGGTCCCTGATTGTACTGTATAGGTTCCTTCTGCCCCAGAAGCAGTCCCACTTTTCCAATACCAGGTATTTCAATCCCTTTAGTTTTGCATTAGTTATTTCTGTTCATTCATGTGCCAAAAGTGAATCACTTCACTCCACTGCCCCAGATTTAATCTGTATAGTTGTCCATTTTGTCATTTGGTTGTGTGATCCTGTGGCTTTTGCTATCTTTTATGTAAAATCTGTTTCTAACTTTTATGTTTTCTAAGTGTACTCCTATTTTTGCTACACTAATGTTACCACTGCAGTCTGAAAATCAGCTCCCCTTTCTGATCAACCTTTAACCAATTTGGTGTTCATGCTTCCTTTCTTCTTTAACTCCTATGAATTAAAACTCGGCTAACATTTTTATATGGTGCTAACCACATTTGCCACCCTTCATTATCTCATCAAAAACTTTGTCACATTAGTTAAATATTCCTGAGTTTAATAAATCCCTGTTGGTATTCATTTATTTATGTACCTCCACTTTGGAGACAATAATTAGTTTTTGCCCTTTTACTATCTTCTCACTGATAACATTAGATCGATTGGCTATATTTTTAATCACATTTTCCTTTTTAAATAGAGTGCAATTTTTGAGTCATGTAATTTCAGCTTCATTTTATATAAACATGTGGATATTCAAGAATAAAGACAAAAATAGACTAATTTTTTTTGTCATAAATAACTTAAGTATAAGTGGCTAATGATATGTGAATGATTTGTTTTATACAGAATTGGCTTGGTCTTTGTGGTTGATGATTCAGATGAGGCTGATGGCTTAAAAGATCCTGGTGTCGCACTTCTCCGGACTTTTAACTTTGTAGCAGATGAACTGGATAACATGAATGCCTTTCAGACAATCATTTCGGTATGATTAATGTATTAGATGGATTAAGAACTTGGAAATGACTATGTTCACAGTCCAGAATTATTTTGTTCTTCATCTTTAACACAATTCCATCAACCTTACCTAGCAACTTTTTATGCTATGAGAAACCTGAGAAAATCTGTAGATACTGGAAAATCGAAAGCAACTCACACAAGTTGCTGGAGCAACTCAGCAGGCCAGGCAACATCAGGAGTCCAGATGAAGGGTGTCGGCTCGAAAGATCTTTTCCATAGATGCTGCCTGGCTTGCTGAGTCCCTCCAGCATCTGGTATGTGTTGCTTTTTTATACTGTCATGTTGGCATCTGAGGCCAGGAGCATAATGACATTGAGTCATATTATTATCTTTGAGCCTGCCATTTTGTGTCAACCACGTGATGCTGACCCATCGTGCTCTACTCACTTTTTATCTTTAAATCTTACCTACTCCAGTAAAATATTCTATTTTATAAGAGCTTTCTTGGTACATTTCAGAATATTTTAGTATTTAGTTAGCATATGGCTAAATTTTGTTCCCATTTATTATTAACAATATTAAATCTTCACAAAATACAAAAGTATACTCAGCTAATTGGACTAATGATTTCTTATTTTTTCTCATCCGTGTTCAAAATAATCCCATTCTTAGGAAATAAATTTTCTAGATTATTACACTAATAGAGATTTAATGTTAGACTAGTCTACAATCAAAAGTCTAATTCCCGTTGTTTTCTATGAAATGCCTTGGCTAATTTCAACTGCAGTTTCTATTGTCAGATTTATACTAAGGAATTTTATTTTCAGAAAGTATGGAAAAAAACTCAGAGTTTTTCTTCTTATCTATGTACAGCAGCCACCGTTTTAAGTAGCTCAAGTGGGTTTGATGAAGCCTTTCGTGGGACAAATTATAATGGGCTGAGTTGCAATTGGGATTAGAGTGGAACAACATAAGTTCGTAACTTAATCTTCCATGTATTTATGCATTGAGTTTCCTTCTTATTCAGATTTACAACAAGGTGATGCCTGGTGAGAAATTGGCAATGGAGCATATCATCAGTACCTTGGAAAAGGACTTTTCCAGTGTAGAAGTGACCAGTATCCTGGGAGCAGATTCAGCGTATGACAGAAATAGAAAGGTGAGACAAATTAATTCTTGGAGATAGGTTTTGGTTTTAAGTGGCCATTGGGATGAACCAAATAAAAGGCAGCCTTTCAGAATAAAGATATTGACTTAGCTATGCAAATAAATTGAAGCTGTTTGATGCTTAAATTGTGAAGATTGCGTGTTTTATTATCCCTTCTCTAGAGATTGTTCATGTACAGTAGTGACATTTTACGTATATTACTTAAAGTTTTCCAAACCAATACAAAGAAGAGTCGTGAGATAATCTGTGCTTTAAATCCTAATAAATACATTATCATTTCATTTTTTTGGATGGGAGATTGTTGAATGCTAAATCTTTTAAATTAAAGGGACATATAAAAAAAGTGAAGTATCATGGAAGGATTTTATTTAGAAGATGTATTTTCCATTATTTCTGGAAGCTGCCAAATAATTGAAAAATTGTAAACTGAATGAACTTTTGGCCAGAAACAGATTATTATTTGTTGCCATTGGAATGAAAGCTTGGGAGAATTTCATGGTTGTATGGAAACTCAATGAAATGTTTGGAGTGATCTCGTCCATTGCTAACTTGAGCAGTAACTGTATAGTGAAATCACCACCCCTCCAGAAACAGGATGTTTGGCAAGCACCAAAGATTAAAAACTTCTTTTTTTTAAAATTCCTTGAGCCAAATCATTATGCTATGGTGTTGCGTATACATCAATTTAAACCTTACTCCTGATACCAATACAGAAGTCTAGCATGCTTTCAGAAAAGACAAACTTGATATGTGTGACCATTTTATTCTTTCTTACTTCTCTTCTAATATTTGTATATCTGGGTGCTTGTAATTCTACTGTGACACTGTAATTTCCTTTGGGATCAATAAAGTATCTGTCTATTTGGTGTATCAATTGCGTAGGTCATGCTTCTTAAGGAATTGGACAGCTGGGTGGGACTTCATTTTTGGGTCTGGGGTTTAAAGTTCTGTAGTCTGTTATAGATTTTAAAAGTTAGATTTGAGTTTAAAAGGTATAATTGATCAAAAGCAGGGGTCCCCCAACCTTTTGTATGCCATGGACCCATACCATTGACTGAGGGGTCTGTGGACCCTAGGTTAAGAACACCTGATATAAATTGTTACAACATGTTGCTTCATTAAAGTAACTTTTGTCAAAGCACTGAATGATCAAAATCATCAGGCCATAATAAAGTGAAAAATTCCAATTACGTTCTGAGACATTATGAAGACAATCACTTTGAAGATAATATGTAGATTATTATTAAATCTCAGGATTATTTTATATCCATTTAAATTTGATTTTGGTTTAAATTTAAATCTTCTTAAGTTAAATAATTTAATATCCTAAAAAATCTTTCGAAGAATAGATTAGAAAATCTCTTCCATCTTGTGGGGGAAATTCAGAACGCCAATGTAGTGTTAAAAAAAAAATGAGCTGGGCTGTTCGGAAGTGTAAATTAGAAGTTTTGTTTTCCACACAATAGTATAAACCTGGAGCACATTTGTTCTAAAGGCTCTGGATTCTGGTTATGCTGTAAATTCTAAATTGGAGAAAGATTTCCAAGAATAAGGGTATTTTGGATCAGGACAAGAAGAGCGGCGTGGGAGCTGAATTCTGAAGGAAGGCAGTTTTTTAAAAAAAACTTCTTTGAGTGCAAGAAGGACGAGACTGTGCAGGCGCGTGACGTAGACAGGACAGCGTGGAGAGTTTAAAAAGGAAGGGTACTTCCAACTGTTGTCTTTTGGATCGGGACAAGAAGAGTGGCATGGGAGCTGATTGGAGGCGTGAGCCTCCAAACAGCTGCAGTGATGTGGACTACAAATTACAACAAGAAATAGAAAAGGCTTGTCAGAAGGGCAGTGTTATGATAATTCTGGGGGATTTTAACATGTGAGTGGATTGGGAAAATCAGGTTGGCACTGGATCTCAAGAGAGAGAATTTGTAGAATGTCTGCGAGTTGGCTTTTTAGAACAGCTTGTTGTTGAGCCCACTAGGGGATCGGCTGTACTGGATTGGGTATTGTGTAATGAACCTGAGGTGATTAGAGAGATTGAGTTGAAGGAACCCTTAGGAGGCAGTGATCATAATGTGATTGAGTTCACTGTGAAATTTGAAAAAGAGAAGCTGAAATCCGATGTGTCGGTATTTCAGTGGAGTAAAGGAAATTACAGTGGCATGAGAGAGGAACTGGCCAAAGTTGACTGGAAAGAGACACTGGCGGGAAGGACGGCAGAACAGCAGTGGCTGGAGTTTATGCGAGAGGTGAGGAAGGTGCACGGCAGGTATATTCCAAGAAAGAAGAAATTTTTGAATGGAAAAAGGATGCAACCGTGGCTGACAAGAGAAGTCAAAGCCAAAGTTAAAGCAAAGGAGAGGGCATACAAGGAAGCAAAAATTAGTGGATAGAGGATTAGGAAGTTTTTAAAAGCTTACAAAAGGAAACTAAGAAGGTCATTAAGAGGGAAAAATGAACTATGAAAGGAAGGTAGCAAATAATATCAAAGAGGATACTAAAAAGCTTTTTGAAGTATATAAAGAGTAAAAGACAGGTGAGAGTAGTTATAGGATCGATAGAAAATGATGCTGGAGAAATTGTAATGGGAGATGAGATGACAGAGGAACTGAACGAGTACTTTGCATCATTCTTCACTGAGGAAGACATCAGCAGTATACCAGACACTCAAGGGTGGCAGGGGAGAGAAGTGTGCGCAGTCACAATTACGACAGAGAAAGTACTCAGGAAGCTGAATAGTCTAAGGGTAGATAAATCTCCCAGGCCAGATGGAATGCACCATCGTGTTCTGAAGGAAGTAGCTGTGGAGATTGCGGAGGCATTAGCGATGATCTTTCAAAAAGCGATAGATTATGGCATGGTTCCGGAGGACTGGAAGATTGCAAATGTCACTCCGCTATTTAAGAAGGGGGCAAGGAAGCAAAAAGGAAATTATAGACCTGTTAGCTTGACATCGGTGGTTGGGAAGTTGTTGTAGTCGATTGTCAAGGATGAGGTTACGGAGTACCTGGAGGCATATGACAAGATAGGCAGAACTCAGCATGGTTTCCTTAAAGGAAAATCCTGCCTGACAAACCTATTGCGATTATTTGAGGAAATTACAAGTAGGCTGGACAAGGGAGATGCAGTGGATGTTGTATATTTGGATTTTCAGAAGGCCTTTGACAAGGTGCCACACATGAGGCTGCTTAACAAGATAAGAGCCCATGGAATTACGGGAAAGTTACATACGTGGATAGGGTGTTGGCTGATTGACGGGAAACAGAGAGTGGGAATAAAGAGATCCTATTCTGGTTGGCTGCCAATTACCAGTGGTGTTCCACAGGCATCCATGTTGGGGCCACTTCTTTTTATGTTGTACTTCAACGATTTGGATTATGGAATAGATGGCTTTGTGGCTAAGTTTGCTGATGATACAAAGATAGGTGGAGGGGCCAGTAGTGCTGAGGAAACAGAGAGTCTGCAGAGAGACTTGGATAGATTGGAAGAATGGGCAAAGAAGTGGCAAATGAAATACAATGTTGGAAAGTGTATGGTCATGCACTTTGGCAGAAGAAATAAATGGGCAGACTATTATTTAAATGAGGAGAGAATTAAAAGTTCTGAGATGCAACGGGACTTGGGAGTCCTCGTGCAGGATACCCTTAAGGTTAACCTCCAGGTTGAGTTGGTGGTGAAGAAGGCGAATGCAATGTTGGCATTCATTTCTAGAGGAATAGAGTATAGGAGCACGGATGTGATGTTGAGGCTCTATAAGCTGCTGGTAAGACCTCACTTGGAGTACTGTGGGCAATTTTGGGCTCCTTATTTAAGAAAGGATGTGCTGACGTTGGAGAGGGTACAGAGACGATTCACTAGAATGATTCCGGGAATGAGAGGGTTAACATATAAGGAATGTTTGTCCGCTCTTGGACTGTATTCCTTGGAGTTTAAAAGAATGAGGGGGGACCTCATAGAAACATTTTGAATGTTGAAATGCATGGACAGAGTGGATGTGGCAAAGTTGTTTCCCAGGGTGGGGGAGTCCAGTACGAGAGGGCATGACTTAAGGATTGAAGGGCGCCCATTCAGAACAGAGATGCGAAGAAATTTTTTTAGCCAGAGGGTGGTGAATCTATGGAATTTGTTGCCACGGCGGCAGTGGAGGCCAAGTCATTGGGTGTATTTAAGGCAGAGATTGATAGGTATCTGAGTAGCCAGGGCATCAAGGGTTATGGTGAGAAGGCGGGGGAGTGGGACTAAATGGGAGAATGGATCAGCTCATGGTGGGGTGGCGGAGCAGACTCGATGGGCCGAATGGCCTACTTCTGCTCCTTTGTCTTATAGTCTTATGGAAAGTACTGATCAGCTAAAATCTAATGGAGGGATTGAACAAGACTGACAAGTCTTCCAGTATCTGTATTCTGTGAGTTTTGTTTTACCTTGAGACAAGCATATTCAAAAATCATAACCTCTAGTTTTTGTATGTACTATGGAATTTATTCTAAGTATATGACACAGAATAAATTACAATTATTATCTGCACCTTTCTAAGCACTTACATAAGTGCTTTGAAATTGCATAAATTATTTAACAAGTAACGTCAAGTATTTTATTTGGAAATTAAATGCAGTCACAAAAATTGAATGAAGATTGAATATTACAAGAGCCTTGTGTTGCATCTATGCTTTCTCATATCAAATGAATGATTTATATTCAGATTAATATTCCTGTTACCTATTACCTTCTGTTTCAGGTGCAGCCTAGATTATACAAAAGTGTGGTCTTTCTTGTTTATTAACTCAGTCCTGAAGAGATTGGTTCTTTATAATATAAATTAAAATATAATGGGCACTCTCCAAAACTAAGCTAGATGTCCTGGCAGGGAGGTTTGCTAAGGCGACTGAGGAGAGCTTAAACTAGAATTGTTGGGGGGTGGGAACTGAACTGAAGAGACTGGGGAAGAGGCGGTTGGCTCACAAATAGAGAAAGCTTGGAGACAGTGTGTGAGGGAGGATAAGCAGGTGATAGAGAAGGGACGCGCTTGGATGGACAGTTTGAGATGTGTCTATTTTAATGCAAGGAGTATTGTGAACAAAGCAGATGAGCTTAGAGTGTGGATGAGTACTTGGAGCTATGACGTGGTGGCCATTACAGAGAGTTGGATGGCTCAGGGACAGGAATGGTTACTTCAAGTGTCGGGTTTTAGATGTTTCAGAAAGGACAGGGAGGGAGGCAAAAGAGGTGGGGGCGTGGCACAGTTGATCAGAGATAGTGTCACGGCTGCAGAAAAGGTGGACGTCATGGACGTCTACGGAGTCTCTGTGGGTGGAGGTTAGGAACAGGAAAGGGTCAATAACTTTACTGGGTGTTTTTTATAGGCCGCCCAATAGTAACAGGGATATCGAAGAGCAGATAGGGAGACAGATCCTGGAAAGGTGTAATAATAACAGAGTTGTCATGATGGGAGATTTCAATTTCCCAAATATAAATTGACATCTCCCGAGAGCAAGGGGTTTAGATGGGGTGGAGTTTGTTAGGTGTGTTCAGGAAGGTTTCTTGTCACAGTATGTACAAACATTTAGATAAGCCTACAAGAGGAGAGACTGTACTTGATTTGGTATTGGGAAATGAACCTGGTCAGGTGTCAGATCTCTCAGTGGGAGAGCATTTTGGAGATAGTGATCATAATTCTCTCTCCTTTGCAATAGCATTGGAGAGAGATAGGAACGGACAAGTTAGAAAAGCGTCTAACTGGAGTAAGAGGAATTATGAGGCTATCAGGCAGGAAATTGGAAGCTTAAATTGGGAACAGATGTTCTCAGGGAAAAGTACGGAAGAAATGTGGCAAATGTTCAGGGAATATTTGTGTGAAGTTCTGCATAGGTATGTTCCAATGAGACAGGGAAGTTATGGTAGGGTACAGGAACCGTGGTGCACAAAGGCTGTAATAAATCTAGTCAAGAAGAAAAGAAAAGCTTACAAAAGGTTCAGAGAGCTGAGTAATGTTAGAGGTCTAGAAGATTATAAGGCTAACAGGAAGGAGCTTAAGAATGAAATTAGGAGAGTCAGAAGGGGCCATGAGAAGGCCTTGGCGGGCAGGATTAAGGAAAACCCCAAGGCATTTTACAAGTATGTGAAGAGCAAGAGGATAAAATGCGAAAGAATAGGACCTATCAAGTGTGACAGTGGGAAAGTGTGTATGGAACCAGAGAAAATAGCAGAGGTACTTAATAAATACTTTACCTCAGTATTCACTATAGAAAAGGATCTTAATAGAACATAGAACAGTACAGCACATTACAGGCCCTTCGGCCCACAATGTTGTGCCGACCCTCAAACCCTGCCTCCCATATAACCCCCCCCACCTTAAATTCCTCCATATACCTGTCTAGTAGTCTCTTAAACTTCACTAGTGTATCTGCCTCCACCACTGACTCAGACAGTGCATTCCACGCACCAACCACTCTCTGAGTAAAAAAACCTTCCTCTAATATCCCCCTTGAACTTCCCACCCCTTACCTTAAAGCCATGTCCTCTTGTATTGAGTAGTGGTGCCCTGAGGAAGAGGCACTGGCTACCCACTCAATTTATTCCTCTTATTACCTTGTACACCTCTATCATGTCTCCTGTCACCCTCCTTCTCTCCAAAGAGTAAAGCCCTAGCTCCCTTAATCTCCGATCATAATGCACACTCTCTAAACCAGGCAGCATCCTGGTAAATCTCCTCTGTACCCTTTCCAATGCTTGCACATCCTTCCTATAGTGATGTGACCAGAACTGGACACAGTACTCCAAGTGTGGCCTAACAAGAGTTTTATAGAGCTGCATCATTACATCGCGACTCTTAAACTCTATCCCTCGACTTATGAAAGCTAACACCCCATAAGCTTTCTTAACTACCCTATCTACCTGTGAGGCAACCTTCAGGGATCTGTGAACATGTACCCCCAGATCCCTCTGCTCCTCCACACTACCAAGTACCCTGCCATTTACTTTGTACTCTGCCTTGGAGTTTGTCCTTCCAAAGTATACCACCTCACACTTCTCCGGGTTGAATTCCATCTGCCACTTCTCAGCCCACTTCTGCATCCTATCAATGTCACTCTGCAATCTTCGACAATCCTCTACACTATCTACAACACCACCAACCTTTGTGTCGTCTGCAAACTTGCCAACCCACCCTCTACCCCCACATCCAGGTCGTTAATAAAAATCATGAAAAGTAGAGGTCCCAGAACAGATCCTTGTGGGACACCACAAGTCACAATCCTCCAATCCGAATGTACTCCCTCCACCACGACCCTCTGCCTTCTGCAGGCAAGCCAATTCTGAATCCACCTGGCCAAACTTCCCTGGATCCCATGCCTTCTGACTTTCTGAATAAGCCTACCGTGTGGAACCTTGTCAAGTGCCTTACTAAAATCCATATAGATCACATCCACTGCACTACCCTCATCTATATGCCTGGTCACCTCCTCAAAGAACTCTTATCAGGCTTGTTAGACATGATCTGCCCTTCACAAAGCCATACTGACTGTCCCTGATCAGACCAGGATTCTCTAAATGCCCATAGATCCTATCTTTAAGAATCTTTTCCAACAGCTTTCCCACCACAGACGTGAGGCTCACTGGTCTATAATTACCCGGACTATCCCTACTACCTTTTTTGAACAAGGGGACAACATTCGCCTCCTTCCAATCCTCCAGTACCATTCCTGTGGACAACGAGGACATAAAGATCCTAGCCAGAGGCTCAGCAATCTCTTCCCTTGCCTCACGAAGCAGCCTGGGGAATATTCCGTCAGGCCCTGGAGACTTATCCATCCTAATTTATTTTAACAACTCCATCACCTCCTCTCCCTTAATATCAACATGCTTCAGAACATCAACCTCACTTTTATTGTCCTCACCATCATCAAGTTCCCTCTCATTGGTGAATACCGAAGAGAAGTATTCATTGAGGACCTCGCTCACTTCCACAGCCTCCAGGCACATCTTCCCACCTTTATCTCTAATCAGTCCTACCTTCACTCCTGTCATCCTTTTTTTCTTCATATATTTGAAGAATGCCTTGGGGTTTTCCTTTACCCTACTTGCCAAGGCCTTCTCAAGCCCCTTTCTTGCTCTTCTCAGCCCCTTCTTAAGCTCCTTTCTTGCTTCCCTATATTCCTCAATAGACCCATCTGATCCTTGCTTCCTAAACCTCATGTATGCTGCTTTCTTCCACCCGATTAGATTTTCCACCTCACTTGTCACCCATGGTTCCTTCACCCTACCATTCTTTATCTTCCTCACCGTGACAAATTTATCTCTAACATCCCGCAAGAGATCTCAAAGCATCGACCACATGTCCATAGTACATTTCCCTGCAAAAACATCATCCCAATTCACACCTGCAAGTTCTAGCCTTATAGCCTCATAGTTTGCCCTTCCCCAATTAAAAATTTTCCTGTCCTGTCTGATTCTATCCTTTTCCATGATAATGCTAAAGGTCTGGGAGCGGTGGTCACGGTCCCCCAGATGCTCACCCACAGAGAGATCAGTGACCTGACCCGGTTCATTACCTAGTACTAGATCTAGTATGGCATTCCCCCTAGTCGGCCTGTCCACATACTGTGACAAGAATCCGTCCTGGACATACTTAACAAACTCTGCCCCATCTAAACTCTTGGAACTAATCAGGTGCCAATCAATATTAGGGAAGTTAAAGTCACCCATGATAACAACCCTGTTATTTCTGCACCTTTCCAAAATCTGCCTCCCAATTTGCTCCTCTGTATCTCTGCTGCTACCAGGGGGCCTATAGAATACCCCCCAATAGAGTAACTGCTCCCTTCCTCTTCCTAACTTCCACCCATACTGACTCAAAAGAGGATCTTGCTACATTACCCACTCTTTCTGTAGCTGTAATAGTATCCCTGACCAGTAATGCCACCCCTCGTCCCCTTTCCCCCCCTCTATCTCTTTTAAACCACTGAAATCCAGGAATATTGAGAATCCATTCTGGCCCTGGTGCCAGCCAAGTCTCTGTAATGGCCACTACATCATAATTCCATGTATGTATCCAAGCTCTCAGTCCATCACCTTTGTTCCTGATGCATCTTGCATTGAGGTACACACACCTCAACCCTTCTACCTTACTACTTTTACACCGTTTATTCTGCTTCTCTTTCCTCAAAGTCTCTCTATATGTTAGATCTGGCTTTACTCCATGCACTTCTTTCACTGCTCCATCGCTCTGGGTCCCATCCCCCTTGCAAATTAGTTTAAACCCTCTGGAACCATGCTAGCAAACCAACCTGCAAGGATATTGCTCCCCCTGGAGTTCAGGTGCAACTCATCCAATCTGTACAGGTCCCACCTTCCCCAGAAGAGATCCCAATGATCCAAAAATCTAAAACCCTGCTCCCTGCACCAACTCCTCAGCCACGCATTCAACTGCCATCTCCTCCAATTCTTACCATCACTGTCACGTAGCACTGGCAGCAATCCTGAGAACGCCACCCTTGAGGTCCTGTTCTTCAGTCTTCTGCCTAGTTCCCAAAACTCAACCTTCAGGACCTCATCCCTCTTCCTGCCTATGTTGTTGGTGCCAACATGTATCACGATTTCTGGTTGCTTTCCCTCTCGTACCAGGGTGTCGTGCACCCTTTCAGAGACATCCTGGACCCTGGCACCAGGGAGGCAACAAACCATGCAGGTTTCCTTCTCACGACCACAAAATCTCCTGTCTGCTCCCCTGACTATAGAGTCTCCAATGTCAACAGCTCTCCTCTTCTCCGTCCCACCCTTCTGCACCACCGGGTCAGACTCAGTGCCGGAGGCCCTGCCACCGTGGCTCACACCTGGTCGGTCGTCCCCACCAACAGTATCCAGGACGGTAAACTTATTATTCAGGGGAATGGCTACAGGGGTGCTCTGCACTACCTGTCTGCTCACCTTCGCTTTCCCCCCTCTGACTGTCACCCAACGACCTGCTTCCGACAGCGTAGGTGTAACTACCTCCCTGTAGCTCTCATCTATGACTGCCTCATTCTCCCTTATGAGTCGAAGGTCATCCAGCTGCTGCTCCAGATTCCTTACACGGTCTTCCAGATCGCCCAGTCATATGCACTTCTGGCAGATGTGACTCTGCGGGAGAGGGGTGTTCCCCCAAGACTACCACATCTCACATGAGAGGCATATCACCATCTCAGGAGGCATTGTAAAGACGAACTGCGAGCAAGCTTGTCCTCCGCCTCCTCTTGTTGAAGTCTCTTGAGTCAAAGCCTCAAAGCTCCACTCCTTCACTGGCCCACTCACTCACTGGCCGCTTTCCAATCTTGGTAATTGTATGGTGATTGTAGTGATTACTTGCAGCAGACTGAAAAGCTTGAACATGTAGATATTAAGAAAGAGGATGCGCTGGAGATTTTGGAAAGCATCAAGTTGGATGAGTCACTGGGACCAGATGAGATGTACCCCAGGCTACTGTGGGAGGTGAGGGAGGAGATTGCTGTGCCTCTGGCAATGATCTTTGCATCATCAGTGGGGACGGGAGAGGTTCTGGAGGATTGGAGGTTTGCGGATGTTGTTCCTTTATTCAAGAAAGGGATTAGAGATAGCCCAGGAAGTTATAGGCCAGTGAGTCTTACTTCAGTGGTTGGTAAGTTGATGGAGAAGATCCTGAGAGGCAGGATTTATGAACATTTGGAGAGGTATAATATGATTAGGAATAGTCAGCATGGCTTTGTCAAGGGCAGGTCTGATTGAATTTTTTGAGGATGTGACTAAACACATTGATGCAGTAGATGTAATGCATATGGATTTCATCAAGGCATTTGATAAGGTACTCCATGTAAGACTTATTGAGAAAGTAAGGAGGCATGGGATCCAAGGGGACATTGCTTTGTGGATCCAGAACTGGCTTGCCCACAGAAGGCAAAGTGTGGTTGTAGATGGGTCATATTCTGCATGGAGGTCGGTGACCAGTGGTGTGCCTCAGGGATCTGTTCTGGGACCCTTACTCTTTGTGATTTTTATAATTGACCTGGATGAAGAAGTGGAGGGATGGGTTAGTAAATTTGCTGATGACACAAAGTTTGGAGGTGTTGTGGATAGTGTGGAGGGCTGTCAGAGGTTACAGCGGGACATTGATAGGATGCAAAACTGGGCTGGGAAGTGGCAGATGGAGTTGAACTCAGATAAGTGTGAAGTTGTTCATTTTGGTAGGTCAAATATGATGGCAGAGTATTGTATTAATGGTAAGACTCTTGGCAGTGTGGAGGATCAGAGGGATCTTGGCATCCGAGTCCATAGGACGCTCAAAGGAGTTGTGCAGGTTGACTCATATGGCAACCTTTTCTGCAATATGTAGATGTAAACCTGTCCGCTATACTAATAAGGGCTTTTGTGTAGGATGTGGTGGTGATGTCTATACTTTGATACAAGTGTTCTGATAATTGATATCTGTGAGGGGAGGAAATGTAAATGTATCTGGAAATTGAGAGTTTTGTTATGCTGAGCAAAAGAAAATAAAAAAAAATTTTAAAAAAGGCATACAGAGTATTGGCCTTCATTAATCGTGGAATTGAATTTAGGAGCTGAGAGGTAATGTTGCAGCTATATAGGACCCTGGTCAGACCTCACTTGGAGTATGTGTTCAGTTCTGGTCGCCTCACTACAGGAAGAATGCGGAAGCCATAGAAAGGGTGCGGAAGCCATAGAAAGGGTGCAGAGGAGATTTGCAAGGATGTTGCCTGGATTGGGGAGCATGCCTTATGAAAACAGGTTGAGTGAACTCGGCCTTTTCTCCTTGGCGCGACGGAGGATGAGAGGTGTCCTGATAGTGGTGTACAAGATGATGAGAGGCATTGATTGTGTGGATAGTCGGAGGCTTTTTTCCAGGGCTGACATGGTTGCCACAAGAGGACACAGGTTTGAAGTGCTTGGGAGTAGGTACAGAGGAGATGTCAGGGGTAAGTTTTTTACACAGAGAGTGGTGAGTGCGTGGAATGGGCTGCCAGCAATGGTGGTAGAGGTGGATATGATAGGGTCTTTTAAGAGACTTTTAGATAGGTACATGGAGCTTAGAAAAATACAGGACTATGGGTAAGCCCAGTAATTTCTAAGGTAGGGACATGTTTGGTACAACTTTGTGGGCCAAAGGGCCTGTATTGTGCTGTAGGTTTTCTATGTTTTCTGTGTTTCTATGTGTTCTAAGATAGATGTTTTTTTTTTAATTTTATTTTTATTTGGATAAGGAATTCACAAATATCATGTACTTTTTTCACACATATAACCTTTTCCATTTTTTTATATGTATAAAACTACAATTATTTATACATTCTTAAGTACACATTGAGATGATATAAAAGGAAAATAAACATTTAAATAGATAATTATGTACTCTGGTAAATCTAACCTATTAGGCTAAGTAATGGAATTAGTTGTTAAGAAAAATGGTAATAATAGTTTCCATATAACCCTTCTGGACCATTTCCACTGGTCCAAAATGTTGCATATAAGCCTATTTATCAACCATTGTAGGTGTCTATATCCTAATTTGTTCATGCTTGCTCCTGCCCACAGACGTAATTATCCAATCCCTATGTACTTATTTACCTAATTTTTTCATTTTTTTTATCCCTTTCCCAAATCTTTCCCTTTACTTGTGTTAATTCTCTATTTTCCAAAAGAAAACAAAAAAAAAACAAACATTTAGACTAGGGGTGCTTACGTTAGCAATATTACTGTGTTGATGAGAAGAGCAGTATAAATCATTAGGAGAGTCATCTAAATTCTGCTCGCATTGGGGTTATATATTCAATCCATTTATTCCAGATTTGATAAAATTTTTCTTTTTGAGTTCTCAGGGAGTAAGTCAACTTTTCCATTTTAAATATTTCCAAGATAATTTCGTACCAATCTTCTAATGTAGGTGGTATTGGATTTAGCCGTTTTCTAGTGATTGATTTCTTACTTGCCGCTAAGAGGGCCTGCAGCAACTTTATATCTTCCTTCTGTTCAAGAAACAATACATGCCCCAAATAGAGCGTCTCAAAGTTCAGAGGTATCTGGGACCTAAGTACCTTAACTAATGTTCTATGAATACCTTCCCAAAATAGACTTAATTTAGGGCAATCCCAAAAAATATGAAAATGATTTGCCTCCTTGGAGCCGCACCTTCTCCAACACATCACATTTGTATCTTTATATTTTTCCTGATATTTGGTCTTGAAGTATCTTATAATGTTTTTCCAACAATGTTCTCTCTAAGTCAAAGAATTAGTCGAGGACCATTGAAAGCTGCAGATTTTCTCCCAAGCCTCCTCTGAAAGTACCAACCCTGCTTCTTTCTCCCACTTCTCTTTAATATACAGTGTATTTACATTTTTAGCATGGGAGAGTGCAGTATATAATCGAGAAACTGATTTACTAGGTATTGAACTGCAAGCCGAATTCAGAATCTTGAAAAATTCTAATTCTACTGTTGATAGGTCTGTATACCTACAACTCTGGTTAACATAGTTTCGTACTTGAAGGTACCTAAAAAAGTCATTATGTTCTAGGCCATGTTTGTCCTGCAGGATTTGGAAACTTTGTAATACTCTTTTATCTATAAATGAGAGGTAGGTTGTAAGACCTTTCCTTATCCATAGCTCAAATCTTTTATCTCCTCTGTTGGGAAGGAATTCGGTATCATATGCACACCATCTAAAGAGTTTTAACATGTTATTAATTCCACATGAATTAACCACCTTCTGCCATACTTTTAATGTAAGATTTATCCAAGCGTTTTTAAATTTTTCCAACTGGGCCATCAATCCTTTGTCAGCTACTGAGGCCTGAAGAGGAAAACTGTCAACTAATCCAAATTCTATTTCCTTCCATCTAGCCTTATATTCCCTATTACACCAATATAACAGAGGGGTTATCTGTGAGGCATAAAAATAATTTCTCAGGCAAGGAAGAACCATACCTCCTCCTTCCTTCCCTAACTGTAAGGTGTTATATCGAATTCTAGGTTTCTTTCCTTGCCAAATGAAGCGGGAAATCCATTTGTCCCATTCCCTGAATTGATTATCATCCACCTCCACCCGTAAAGTACGGAAAAGATACAATAACTGAGGAAGAATATTCATTTTTATAGTATTTATCCTTGAATTTAAACTTAAAAAGGGGATAAGATTCCATCTATGCATATCTGCTTTTATCTCTGAGATTAATGGCCCATAATTTACCTGTGACAGTGTTGAAAGATCCTTCGGCAGGGTTATTCCTAAATATTTTAATGATTTAGCTTCCCACTTAAGATCATATGTATCCTGCAATTTTTTGGATGGTGTATAATTTAGGGACATAACCTGCGTTTTCTTTACATTTATTTTATAACCTGATATTTTCCCAAAGTCATCCACCAGTGTAAACAATCCTTAAATGATTTTTCTGGTTCACTCAGATAGACCAAAACATCATCTGTGAATAACGCCACTTTCTGTTCAATCCCTGCGACCTTGATACCTTTTACGATTTCGCTCTGTCTTATTATTGGGCAAGCGCTTCAATATATAGCGCAAAAAGGAGAGGAGAAATTGGGCATCCCTGTCTAGTGCCTCTCTCTAAGATGAAGGAGTCAGAGAGGTCCCCATTTATCTTAATTCGGGCTGTAGGGCTGTCATATAGAGTCTGAATTACTTTAATAAACTTTTCTTGAAAGCCGAATCTTCCTAACACTCTGTATAGGAATGCCCAACTAACCGAATCAAAAGCTTTCTCAGCGTCCAATCCTACTACCATTGTCTCTGTCTCGTTCTTATTAACCTGTTCTAATATGTGCAGAGTTCTCCTTATGTTGTCCTGTGTTTGTCTTTGTTGAATAAATCCAGTCTGGTCTAAGTGGATTAGGCCAGGTAAAAGCTTTTCCAATCTGCGCGCTAATATAGATGTAAATAGTTTGTAATCTAAGTTAAGAACACTAATTGGCCGATAATTGCCACATTCTAGTTTATCTTTACCCTATTTAGGAATAACTGAAATAATCGCTTCTCTCCAGGAAGGTGGAGTTTCTCCTCTCTGCAAGATCCAATTAAAGGTGTTAAGTAGTAATGGGGCTAACTGTGTCTTCAGGGACTTGTACCACTCTGAGGTAAACCCATCAGAACCCGGGGACTTTCCAGCCTTTAACCTAGAGATGGCCACGTTCAGTTCTTTGACAGTTACTGGTTCTAATAAACTTTCATTTTGTAAATCTGTAAGTTTAGGTAGATCTAAAAAATTCAATACACTGTTTATATAGGGAAGATAGATGTTTTCTAAAGCTTCCAACAATTTGTTTCTGTTTTTACCAAATAAATCTGGCATTTCTTGGTAACATAACTAAAAATTACATTTATGCCAGAATAGTTAATGGTTAATAGTTTAATGTGTATAATTGTTATAGCAAGATTTATTTTCTGTTGTGCATTGTGTGCCTGATACCTTTATGTCTCTTCATTAGGAAGGGAAAGATTACTATAAACAAACAGGCCTTGGCCCTCTGCCAATTGGCCTCTACAATGGCATGCCTTTCCCAAGGGACCAACTGGATCCTGATGAGCTAGAAACTGTGATGATGCACAGAATCTTGGATAACACTGCCTACTTCCAGAAAGTTGTTTACTTAGTAAGTATAGTTAACCTGTTGTCTACTTTAAATGGTAAAGGATTGGGCAAATATGAACAGCATGTAAGAATAAATGCTTGATTTGAATTTTCATTTAATTTGATACCAAAACTGATTTAAGTCCCAGGAAAATGGAAGATTTCTGATAATGTAGCATGTATTGCTTGAAATTATATCTCATACTCGTACACTTGTGACTCAGCTAGTATATTTTTAAGTGAGAAAAGTACATCAAACTGGTGATGAGTTTTTAGAGCTAATATCAAAATTGGCATCAAGTTGAGGGCCCATTTTTCTTTCTCGCCCTTTAGGTAATGTTTCCATGCAATACATTTTCCAAGTATGATAATTCAGAAGGAATTACTTGTTTGTTTTTTTTTTAACCAGCAAAGAAAAGCTGAGAAGTGACCAAACAGAAGTCTTTGAAATTACAGGATTTCGAGCATAAGACATAGGAGCAGAATTAGACCATCTGGCCCATTGAGTTTGCTCCACCATTCCATCGTGGCTGATTCATTACCCCTCTTTACCTCATTCTTCTGCCTGCTCCTTGTAATCTTTGATGTCCCGATTTAGCAAGAGCCAATCAACCTCGGCCTTAAATATTCCACAGATTCACCACACTCCAGCTAAAGAAATTTTTGCTCATCTCTGTGCTAAATGGACATCCCTCAAATCAGAGGCGGTGCCCTCTGGTCCTAGACTGCCCCACTATCGGAAACATTCTCTCCACTTCCACTCTATCTAGAACTTTCAATATTCGATGGGTTCCAATGAGATTCCCCCTCATTCTTCTACATTCCAGTGAGTACATGTATGTTAACTCTTTCATTCTTGGGATCATTCTCATGGACATCCTCTGGACCCTCTCCAACGTCAGCACGTTTTCTCTTAGATAGGAGCCCAAAACTGCTCATGATATTCCAAGTGCGGTCTGACCATTGCCTTATAAACCCTCAGCATTACATCTTTGTTTTGAATTCCAGTCCTCTTGAAATGAATACAAACTGTGCATTTGCCTTCCTTACCACTGGGTAAAGCTCAAGTTAACCTTTAGGGAATTCTGCACGAGGTCTCCCAAGTCCCTTTGCACCTTTGTTTTTGAATTTCTTCCTATTTAGCAAATAGTCCACCCCTTTATTCCTTGTGCCAACATATATGACCATGCACTTCCTTACACCATATTCCATTTGCCACTTCTTTGCCCAATCCCCCAATCTGTCCTAAGTCATTTGGCAGACATCCTGCTTCCTCAACACTATCTGTTCTTCCACCTACCTTTGTATTGTCTGCAACCTTGGCCACAAAGCTATCAATTCCCTCATCCAAATCACTGACATATAACATGAAAAGAAGTGGTCCCAACACTGGCCTCAGTGGCACACCTCAGTGGGTTTTGTCCTTGGATGACAGTTACCAAAGAGCATGGATTTTCTGAAGGATTAGGAGAGAGTTGATGAGAAATGCAATGCACAGCTAAATGATTTTTTTATCACAATGCACAAAATAATTTAGAACCAATCAAGTGTTCTTGCAATTTAGTTGTTATAGTAATTTAGGAAGCATAGCAGCCATTTTGTACATAGCATTGTGATAATGATGAGATTGTTTGTTAGCTCAAGGGCCACGTGAGTCATCCTATGTCGCTTTCAAGATATCCCTCAGCAATTTATAATTGGTGATTTTTTAAAATGTTAGTTGGAGTTTTTTCTTTGTTTTGTATAGTTATTGTTATGCAGAAACAAATTTGCATATCTGCTGAAGGAACAATGGGGGAAAGATCAGTTAATTTGTTTTTACTGATGTTTGTTGAGGGGAATACAAGTAAAAATGCAGTGCATAAAACTGCAAAGAGTTGCATATTTGTGTTGGAGAAGGGAGATTTGTTAAATTTAGTTCTTATCATTCATCTGTTTATTATGCAATGCAAAAATCCAAATAGTTTAATTTAACAGTTGGACAAGTCTGTTTGAGAGGTGACAGAAACCTTCATAGTGTCAAAATATTACTTAAATAACCGTTTTGAAGCAGGAATAGTGGGATTTTTCTTCCCTAGGCATATACACTGAATGTTCTCCATCTGTGCTGTGGATTTCTGTGATTTTTCTGGAAGCATTTTAGCTCTTAAAGTAAAACTTCAACTAAGTTTGGAAAAGAAATCCACTTTGGTTGACAGAAAAGGGTAAGATATAGGAAGGCAGTTTTGTGGAATACACATAATACCACAGAAGCAGTGGTCTTTTTCTGTGCTGTTAATTGTATGCCTTCTTTTCCTCCTTTCAGTAATTTAAGATTATGTTGTCACTTTTAGGGTGAATTGAACAATGACCACGATGTTGTTGATTTCATAATGAATCAGCCAACCATTGTTCCAAGGATCAATCCCAGGATTCTCAGCTCTGAGAGAGAGTACTTGTCTCTATCTGCCACTGGTGAGAGTTGTCAATGTCTTGCATAAAAATATTCTAAATATTTTACCTCATTTTGATTTTAATTTGATAAACATGTCCAGTCATAATGGGAAAACAAGAGAAAATCTGCAGTGGCTGGAAATCCAAGCAACACACAGAAAATGCTGGAGGAACTCAGCAGGCCAGGCAGCATCTATGGAAAAGAGTAGACTTGACTTTTCAGGCCGAGACCCTTGTAAAGGGACCCTGCTGAGTTCCTTCAGCATTTTGTGTGTTGCAATCATAATGGAAGTTAAGGTTATTAACATGGGTCTCCTGAAGTAGCCTCATTTACTTCCTCCACCAAAGATAAAAATTCATCTGGAGTGTACAGCTGTGTTCTTTGAGAATAGTTTACTCTGCTTAGAAAGTCAATACTCGATCCAAGTTTGGGAATCAAGTTTGGTGAGAAGATACTCTATTGTATTACTTTGAAATATGAAAATTATGGACTGCTGTAACTTTTTCAACAAGAGTGGACTGGAAGAGATGCTGAAGAGGAAAATTGCGGGCTATTAAAGGATTTTGCTAATTACGAAGTTCATAAGTCAGATGATGCACTTAGTTTACAAATTTTGGTAGAACTCTTCATTGAGAGAAGTTGGGTTGTAGTTACGTTGTTTGAAAATCGGAGGTCTTACATCAAAGAAAGCTACTTATTCATTTATCTTCAAAGTTGATGTAATATTTTAGGTTGATAACTTTGCAGTGATAACTTAGAATTCTACAGAATAGAATTTAGAGCAGTTGACTAACTGTCCTTTAATTTCAGTTGAATTAGCCTATAGTGGTTGTGGATCTTTAATGAACCCACATCTATTACAGCTAATGATGGAGTGGATGATTATTCCCGTTTTGCCCTTCTGAAATCTGAGGAAAAATCTGCAGCTGTGGCCGACAGTATGTCCTATTTGTCTAAAAGAGGTATGATATGATAGTTAGTTTGTGGTGATTTTATGTTTATACGTATGATGTAAAATTTATTGTGCTATAATACATATATATATATATAATCCCTAAATATGGCTCGTGGCTTATGCTGTCTCTAAAGAAAAAACATGAATGTATAAACTGGAAACGTCTGCTGAAGATTTTGCTTAAGGTGACTGACTAAATGCTGTTAAGTAAATATTGATTTCACAGAAAGACTTGTCAAAAGACATTCCCAGACAACCTGGCCTTTTGGAGAAGTCCTTCATCGGTTTATAACATTTCCTTGAAGCAGAATATTAAAACTTTAAAAACTTAACAATGTTAGACATCCCAATCAATAGCATTTCTAAGTATCAAACTACATAACAGATCTAAACCAAGATGAGCAGAAATCTGAAATGTTTTATGAAGTGTCATTTTTTTTTAGTAATTAACCTTTATGTTGACATGGATGCAGCCATGCTTTATTCAGCTGAGTTATGTGAATTTTATTGCTTATCACTTCTATCCTTTCAAGGGAATGGTATTAAATTTGTATCTGAAAATGTGACAATGCAAGGCATTGGTCCCCAGTGGTGACCCTGGCCAGGTACTGAAAATCTTTGCTGACCAACAGGCTGCAGTGCACCAGGACACCTTCAACCTCTCTGTGCTATGGTCTGAGATTCCAGCCCACTTCAAAAGGGCAGTAGTCATTGTGATGCCCAAGAAGAGCAGGGTGAGATGCCTCAACAGCTATTGCCCGGCAGCACATCAGCTGTGATGCAGTGCTTTGAGAGGGTGGTCAAGGCTAGAATTAACTATTGTCTGAGTAAGGACCTGATGCCACTGCAGTTTGCCTCCTGCTGCTACAAGTCTTTAGCAGAGGCAGTCTCACTGGGTCTTCACTCTACTTTGGAGCACCTAGGTAGCAGAAAAACATAGGTCAGACTGCTATTTATTAATTACAGCTCAGCATTCATTACCATCACCCCCCTCGGTGTTAATCACCAAACTTCAAATCCTGTGCCTCTGTAATTCCCTCTGCGCCTAGATCATCGGTCTGTACAGATCAGTGATGACATCTCCTCCTTGCTGACAGTTGAAGCAGATGCACCTCAAGGATATGTGCTTAGCCTACTGCTGTACTGTCTATCCTCATGACTGTGGGGCTAAACACAGCTCATATACCATCTATAAATTTGCAGATGCCAGCATTGGTGTTGGTAAAATCTCAGACGGTGATGTGAAGCTGTAGAGGAGTGAGGTAGATTCACTGGTTGAGTGGGGTCGCAACAACTTTACACTATCTCAGAAAGACCAAGGAATGGATTGTGTACCTTTGAAGGGGACGTTAGGAGAAAGCTCCAGTCCTCATTGGTTGGCCAGCGGTGTAAAATGCGTGCAGCTTTGCGTTTCTGGGTGTTAACATCTTGGAGGATCTGTCCTGGCCCTACACATTGATGCAGTCATGAAGAGGGCATGTCAATGCGTAATGAAGAGTTTGAGGAGATTTGGTATGCCACCAAAAACTCTTGCAAATTTTTATATACGTACGGTGGAGAGCATTCTAACTAGTTGCATTACAGCCTATTATGGAAGCTCCAATGCAATGCACAGGGTCGTGGGAGGTGCAGAAGGTTGCAGACTCATTCATCTCAATCACATGCACAACCCTCCCCACCACTGAGGACATCTTCAAGAGATGGTGTCTCGGGAACGTGGTATACATCATTAAGAACTCCCACCATCTGGGTCAGCCTTCTTCTTGTTAATACCATTAGAGCAGAGGTTATGGAGCCTGAAGACCTACATTCAATGGCTTCTTCGCTTTGTCATCAGATTTTTGAACTGTCCACGAACACTACCATATTATTCCATTTTCTATGCCATTTGTAAAAAAAAATATAATTGCATTTACCTTTCTTCTGTTCTGTTGCCACAAAGCAAGTAATTGGTAGAGAGATTGCAGACTGTTGCAAGAAACATAAGGTTATTTTAGGACGTGATTTTAACTTTCCACTTATTGGATGGGACTTCCATACTGTAAAAGGACTAGATGGGATAGAGTTTGTCAAATGTGTTCAGGAAAGTTTCCTTAATCATTACGTAGAAGTCCCAACGAGAGAGTGTACGATATTTGATCTGATATTAAGGAATGAGATGGGACAGGTGACAGGTTAGTGTAGGGGAACACTTTGCATCTAGTGATCACAATGCCGTTAGTTTCAAAGTAAGTATGGAAAAAGATAGGCCTGGTCTGTGGGTTGAGATTCTCAGTTGGAGAAAGGCCAGTTGAAAACCTTGAAAACCTTGGTTTCAAGAAATATTGAGGCCCTGGTTAAGGAAAAAAAGGAGGTGCATCGCAGGTATAGGCAAGCAGAAACAAAGGAGGCACTTATGGAGTATAAGAAATGCAAGAAAACACTAAAGAAAGAAATCAGGAAGGATAAAAGAAGGCATGAAGTTGCCCTAGCAGGCAAGGTGAAGGAGAATTCTAGAGGTATGTTAAGAGCGAAAGGATTGGAAGGGACAAAATTGGTCCTCTGGAAGATCAAAATGGTAATCCATGTGTAGAGCAAACCAGATGGTGGAGAGCCTAAATAATATTCTTGCATCTGTATTTACTCAGGAGATGAACACAGAGTCTATAGAATTGAGGCAAAGTGGCATCATCTTCAAGGACCCTAAACAGACTAGAGAAGGAGGTGTTTGCTGTTCTGAGGCAAATCAGGGTGGATAAATCCCCAGGGCCTGACAAGGTGTTCTCTTGGACCCTATAGAAAGCAAGTGCAGAAATTGCCAGGGCCTTGACAAAGATAGTTAAATTATCCTTAGCAACAGAAGAGGTACCAGAGGATTGGAGGTCAGCCAATGTTGTTCTGCTGTTTAAGAAAGGCTTTAAACATAAATGAGGAAATTATGGGCTAGTGAGTCTGACATCAGTAGTGGGAAAGTTAATGGAAAGTACTCTTAAGGCAGTGGTCCCCAACCTCTGGACCGCGAAGAATGCAGCGGTGCAGCAGTAGCCAGAACGCACCCAGTACATCTTTAAGAAAAAAGCCGAAATAAACAAGCTAATTAATTAAGTGCCACCTGGCACGTAAATGTCGGCCCAGATCAGAGGCGATTACATGCCGGGCGGCAGCTAATTAATTAGCTTGGTTATTTCGGCTTTTTTCTTAATGATGTGCTGGGTGTGTTCCAGCTACCTCTGCACTGCTGCATTCTTTGCGGCCCTGTATTGGCCCGCGGCCCGGAGGTTGGGGACCGCTGCTCTAAGGGACTGGATATATGAGCGTTTGGATAGACACATACTGCTTAGGATAGTCAGCATTGCTTTGTGCGAGTTAGGTCACGTCTAACTAATCTTTTGAGTTTTTTGAAGAAGTCGCCAGTAAAGTTGATGAAGGCAAAGCAGTGGATGCATTTGACAGGGTCCCACATGGGAGGTTGGTCAAGTAAGCCCAGTCACTTGGCATTCAAGATGCGTTAGTGAATTAGATTAGACATTGGCTTTGTGAGAGAAGCCAGAGAGTGGTAGTAGATGGTTGCCTCTCTAAGTGGACTGCTGCAGGGATTGGTACTGGGTCCATTCATGTTTGTCATCTACATCAACGATCCGGATGACAATGTGGTTAAATGGATCAGCAGATTTGCAGATGGCACCAAGATTGAGTGTGTACTAGACAGTGAGGAAAGCTATCATGGCTTGCAGAGGAATCTGATCAACTGGGAAAAAGGAGCTGAAAAATAGGAGATAGAATTTAATGCAGACAAGTGTGAGGTGTTGCAACTAAGGTAGGTCTTGCACAGTGGATGGTGGGGCACTGAGGAGTTCGGTAGAGCAAAAGGATCTGGGAATACAGGTCCAAAATTCATTATAAGTGGTGTCAGAGGTGGATAGGGTTGTAAAGAAAGCTTTTGGCACATTGGCTTTCATAAATCAAAATATTGAGTACAGAAGATGAAATGTTACGTTGACGTGTAAAATATTGGTGAGGCCTAATTTTGAGAATTGTGTGCAGTTTTGGTCATCTATCTCCAGGAAAGATGTAAACAAGGTTGAAAGAGTGCGGAGAAAATTAACAAGGATGTTGCTGGGTTTGTTGGACCTGAGCTATAAAGAAAGATTGAATAGGTTAGGAGTTTATTCTTTAGAATATAGAAGTTTGAGAGGAGATTTGATAGAGGTATACAAAATTATGAGGAATATACAGTAGATAGGGTAAATGCAAGCAGGCTTTTTTCACTGAGGTTGGGTGGGACTACATCCAGGGATTATGAGTTAAGGGCGAAAAGGGAAACTTCTTTATTGAGAGAGTCAAGAGACTGAGCTGCTAGCACAAGTGGCGCATATGAGCTTAGTTCCACGTTTAGGCCAAGTTTGGGTAGGTACGTATATGGCAGGGGTATGGAAGGCTATGATCCAGGTGCAGGTCGATGGGAGTAGGTAGTTTAAATGGTTCGGCATGAACAAGATGGGCTGAAGAGCCTGTTTCTGTGCTATACTTTTCTATGACTAATTTCATGCCATAGAAGTCAATGATAATAAATATTTTTCTGATCCTGAAATACTCAGTTTTAGTCCATCTGTGGGTAGAAATAAAGTTAAGATTTCAAGTTAGTGACGTTCCATCAGAACTTGACAGTGTGAGCTAATCAGTTGCCAGTTGATATGTATGTATTCTGTAGTAACAGTGTGATCACCTGAGTCAAGTATGATGTGGAGTTCTCTATTAGTGTGTCCTCAGGTGGCTATAGATGCCAACCTAGGATCCACATATTCTGGTGCAGTGTGGGTACAATTAGGTGGTGGCTGTGGTTAGTAGTTGAGTCTTTTA
Organism: Mobula birostris; assembly: GCF_030028105.1. NCBI lineage: Eukaryota > Metazoa > Chordata > Chondrichthyes > Myliobatiformes > Myliobatidae > Mobula > Mobula birostris. Next base: position 81,226,045 of record NC_092373.1, read on the forward strand.
CATGTTCATTCTCCCCCTTTGCAGCCGCTGCTTGTTCTCGTGGCACAGAGGAGGTTTCTCTCATATAGTGCAGCTCCCTCTTGAACAGCTTTACTCCAAGTTCATCTACTGAGTGCAATGTCTTCCAAGTTTTTAGATATAACGTTGAATTTCTTCAGACTAGTTTTGATATTAACCTTGCAGGGCTCAGTGACCTTCCTTCAACTGGGAGTAAAGTATGTGTATGGGGAGACGTGACTTGGGCATCCGGATGACATGACCTATCTATTGGAATTAGTGTTACTTTATTGTGGTAGAGATGCTGTTCATGTAGTGCACCTCCCTCTAGTACACTGCTATTAGTATGTCTGTCCTTCCAGCTGATCCTCAAAATCTTTCGTAAGGTTCTTTTGTGGTATTGTTCCAGGGCTTTCAGGTGTCCACTGCAAGTAGTTTATGATTCTGCTCCATACATTAATGTAGAAAGGACGACTGCTCTATAGACCAAAAGTTTGTTTGGGTCTCCATGCCATGGTCTTCAAAACTCTTTTCCTTAATCTTGCATAGGCTTCACTGGCACTACTCAGGTGGTAGTTGATCTCTGTGTTGATGTCTGCTTTTGAGGAAAGAATGTGGTCAACGTAGGAAAAGTATTCTACATTTTAAAGGATAATATCGCCAATTTTTATGGGAGGCTGGATAAGTGGCTGGTTGGGTGGTTGCTGATATAGGACCTGTATCTTTTTTATGTTCAAAACAAGACCCAGGTATCTATATTCATTGGCAAACCTATTCGGGATACATTGGAAGTTTTCTTCAAAGTGTGCTGCGATGGCATTGTCATCTGCATACTGAAGCTCCATGAGAGTGGTTGTGCTGACCTTATTCTTCGTTGAGATTGAAAAGCCTGTTGTCCATTCTGTACGCAGTTGGGATTCCCTGTGTCAGGTCTTGGCCAATGAGGTGAAGAATGGCAGCAATAAAGATGGCCAATAGGGTGAGCGCAGTGATACAGTCCTGTTTGACTCTTGTCTTGACAGTGAAGGGTTCTGATTCAGCATCACTATTGCTAAGTACTGTGGCTGACATGCCATCATGCAGTAGTCTCGCTATTTGTACATACTCTATACCGATGGACACTTAATATTTGTTAACTTCCAGTATTTTGTATTGGCAATTCATTTGAAATCTCCATATACAGTGTTCAGTGATGCAAAATAACAATTTTCTGTTTTATTTTATCCTGAAGGTATTTAAAAGCTCATCCAGCTCTATCACCAGCAGAAAAGTAATTATTAATTTAATGATAGTGGCATAGTGGTAGCAAGCAAAAGAACATGTGATGAATATCTTTCTTAACTATGTACCTGTAATGAATAAAATCAAAACATGCTTGCTTTCAAACTTTCCCATTATGCGCTCCTAACAATGAATATTGACCAAGGTGTCTTTGCTCTAATTGTTAGCACCAACATAGTATATCTCTGTATCCAGCATGCCAATTAATTTGGCTCAAGAAAGAGGGAAGGTAAATATTATCCTTATTATCATCAGACTCTTTGCATGTTAAATTGTATTCTGACTCATTTGAAATGGCATTTAAAGGTCATTATTGCTGATTATTTTAAGCAATTTGAGTTGAAATGAAATTAGCACTAATTGTCCTTCCATGAATATTGCCATTTTTCTGCTTACTGATGGGAAGAGAATCAATTTGTAAAATTAATTAATTGAATAGATTCTTGGTATTCAGCTGCTTTAACCTGGCATGGAACTGAACTCTTCAAATGGATGCCTCAGTAATTGTGTATCTGGTAGCACTCCATCACTAAAAGTTGTAGAGTGGACTTTCTACGACATGGAAAGGTTGTGAACCTCTGGTTAGCAAGCAATGAGGTGCTGTTATGGTCCTGTTCCTATTGTCTACGGAATTGCGCAATCCTGTGTAGATATTTCTGAAGAATGATGAATATGGCATTACACTGGACAAGTTGATATTCACCTCAGCATCAAAGAGATCATCCAGGCTCTCCACTTCTGGTAAAATAGAATTTCATCCTTTTTGATTGCACAGAAGATGCATTGTATCTTGGCTCTGGTTTAGGTGAGCATTACTGGCTGACTTTCAGTGCGGTTATCACTCTGTTGGCCATAATATACCCGATTTTAAAAAAAACCTGTATCTCCTCACCTATAGATAGGTTTCCACCCACTCAAGGCACAGCTAGTTGTTGACTGTGAGAAGAATTTCATGTTGATCAATGGCGTGTTTTGTCGCTTCATCTGTAACTCCTTGATTCCAAGGGAATCCACATTGCTGCATATTTTCAGCAGCTACCAATAACCTGAGTGATGGATCATGGGGGAGCAATGGCTACTCCCAACTTTCCTAGCCACTCACACAAGTTTAAACTGAAACCTTGGTGGCTGAGTGCCAATGCTATAAGAGATATCAAAACATTAGAATTGTGAATAAAAGCACTGTTACATTTTTAAAGATGCTTCACTCCTGGTGCAACTTGAAGTACATGACAAACTAATAGGGTAACTTGGCAGGGTGCTAGATTCTGAACAATCCAGTCAAATGTAACAACTGCAGGTGCTTGGAAAGAGGAACATGCACAAGCAGAGCCAGGGGAACACGAGGTGCAGAAAGAAAGAGAAGGACAAGGAAGCCTTCGAGGCAAATGTCCCAAAAAGCTACATTGGTCTTGCTTTTTTAAGGAGCCTATTAAATCATGTTCCCATTGCAGACAGCAACCCTCTTTCATCTGGTCATTCACACCAACATAGTATACCATACACACAGTTCCCTTACATACTGCTGTGCTGATCTAAAACACTGGTAATTAGGCACCCTTGGGACTACTGTAATGCTGGACTGGCAGATTCTCCAGACTTTAGGATGTTACTCCTCTTAGTACTCTGACACTCTTTTATTTTAATATGTTACACAGTAGTGTAATATATTTTCCTGTGAAATAAATGAGTTTAAAGGGAGTATGGGGAATAGGCAAGTTTAAATGAAGTGGAAAATGTTTCCAGTTTATTTAAGAGTGTAGGATGCAGTAATCTGTGAGTCAGATGCTGAACCACTAGAATTTCCAAATAATGAAATGGTGGATTATTGAAATTTTACTGTCCAGAACATCTGTGAACCCCATGTAAAATGATGTACCTGGAGGAGGCATGTGAATTTGCTCATATTGTTTAGCTTCTCTCAGAGTTTTCTATGCCTGAGCAAAGGGATAAGAACTGCAAGATTATAATCAATTTCACGTTGGAGCGCTTGCATGCTTTGCAGGATAATATGGCAACTTCATCTGTCAGCTTGCTTCAGTTAAGTGATCCACTGAAGAGAGGCTATAATTTGTAATGGTAACTCCTCTTAAAAGCTGGTAACATCTATGTTTCCATTTGAGCAAGTTCACATGACGTGCGCAAACCTTACCTAAATGAGCCATTGCAAGATATGCAACAATACCAGTGCAACTTATTTCTTCAAAGTATATTATTTTTTTCCAAATAAGAACTCATTGGACTGTTGCTAATGTTCTGAGAATTACTTGTACTAAATAAATTTGGAATTTAAAAATAAAATAATTGCTAGTCTCACTATTCATAACTATGAAACTATCAGATTATCATTAAAAATTTACACGCTTCACTGATGTCCTTCAGGGAAGAAAATCTGCCATCTTCATAGGATTTGATTACTGGAAGGCTGCTCTCCTTCACTTTGAGTGCATACAGATATCTCTGAGGATCCATTAATAATTCTTGACTAGCTTCAGACTGTTGTACAGGACTAATTAAAGGAGCATTCGGGGATGACCTGTGTCAAGGCATAGCTGATTGTGCTGCTTGAGACCCAGTGGTAGGATATGTACTTATGACTGCATGTGGATGGAGATTTTCATAGTCTATGCATCAGGCAATCTCTCAGAGGACGGAATAGGCAATAATGCAAGTGACCTGCTGGCATCTAATACAAGAAGGAATGAATTTGAGCTGAGAGAGGGTAATTTCAAAGGAGATGTGGGGGGCAATTTTTCTACAGATTGTTGGGGTAGTGGTAGAGGCAGGTACTTTAGACTTTTAAGATGTGTTTAGGTAGGCACATGAATGTGAGGAAAATGAAGTTCTTTGAGTTTTGTTTCTTCTTTTTCATCGGGGGGTGGAATTGATTACTTCTTTCATCAACGCCCAAGGTCTATTTGTATTTAATAGCTATCTGGAGTAGACAAATATACATGCATACTTTGACAAAAATTGAACCTGTGAACCTTTGATATTGTGCAGGCAGGAGAGATTAGTTTAGTTAGCCATTTGATCACTAATTTAATTAGTTTGGCTCAATACTGTGGGCCAAAGAGCCTGTTCCTGTGCTGTACTCTTTATGTTCTATCTGGATGGCACTTTCATTGTTTCAACCTTGGATCTGGAGCTGAACTGCCAAAAGACCCTAAATCATAGATGCCTTTCTCCATGGTCTTCAATCTGCTTTTATGAGGTCATTGTTCACAATAAATGGATGTTTATATGTATGTGTGAGGTGACAGGGTGGGCTCGGGCTCATATCTGTCTCTGCTCCTGTAGAAGTGAGACAAATTTCTTCAAGGCAGGTTTCTATTTGAGTGGGAGAGGGATATGGTTTGCCTGGCAACTCTCTGTCCATATAGGAAACAGCGTGATGCTTAGCTAGAGCATCCTATTGTTTCTTCAGACCTGTGTAATTGCTAATGGGATGAACCTCTGTCTCCAGTAAGGATAGAAATCTGCTCAGTGAGGATGTTGAGCTGCTCGTGATGACATATCACCATTTCCAAATAGCCTCAAGCTATTCCCATTTGGTCGACCAGACTTTGGTCGCACGATGTCTTACAATTGGTTGTACAGTACATTGAGTGTGAAAACCTTTATGGAGCATGAAGAGGTTGAGGTTAATGAGACCTATTAATAAGACAAATGAGGAGGGATTATGAGGGAGCAAGAACTGGGTGATCTGTGGGATAATTGTGTAGTAATCTTTTGAAGCTGGCACAACACTTAACCAGCATTTAGTAGCCAAATACAAAGTTATGCTAAGCCCATATAAAACACTGGCTCTCACCAATTTTACAATACAATATTATTAACACAATACCAATATTATTATGTCAAATTCTAGGCACCACACTTGAGGAAGGATGTAAAGACACAGGAGAGGGTTTAAAAAAAACTATCTATTCAAAATCTAATAAGCTGAGTTTACTTTTCTGGGAAAAGGGTTTGTTAAGAGAATTAGTAGACATAATGGAGTAAATAAGGAGAGACTGCTTCCAGAGGCTGGAGGGTTGATAACAAAAGGACAAAAGATGAAGGATAAACATTTTGGAATTTGGAATGGCTCTCTGACATTATGATGAGTACACATTCAATAGTAAGGCGCAGAAGGGAGTTGGGGAAAATGCAGGAGAATTCAGGCCTATCTGACTTTAAGTATGTGGAAAACTTTATAGTGCATGAAGAGATTGGGGTTAATAATTGGAGATATTAATGAGAAGAATGATGAGAGATTACCAATGAGGGTGCAACAACTGTGAAATTTGTGGGATAATTGTTCAGTAATATTTTGAGGCTGGCATAACATTTAACAAGCAGTTAGTAAAGCATTTAGTAACCAAAGGAGCATTATCTGACTGTAGTTCAAGTATAGTCTAATTAGTAGCTAGGTTTAAAAATGGGCATTGATTTTACAGCTGGTTTTTAATTTCATCAGTACTTCTGTGGACTGTTCCTTCATCCAAAGCATTGTACTTATGTGGATTTTTATAAGGTACTTACTTAACCACAAAGCTGGGAATTTGTCCTCAAACATGCTGAGTTTCCTTCTTGCAATTTGCCAGAATCAGAATACCATTTGCTAAGTCCCATGAGTTTTACAGTTAATTATTATTGTTCAGCCAATTTTTTTGATATTTTGTGTTCTCTGATCTTGATCATCATGGTAATTACCATTGACTTTTGTACACCACTATAACTTATTATAGTTTTTAAAAATAATTATAATTGCTTTTGTCACAGCTGGCTGGCCATCCCTCTTAAAATGCTCATTTTTTGTGACAAGCACATTCACATCACATTAATCAAATTCCATTGAGTTTTCATTCTTAAATATGTGAATTTTTCTTTTAAGCAGCAGGTTTAAAAGATAGTTTACTTGATAATTGTTTCTTGATTCATCTTTCATAAAAGAATGTATCTGTATACAATTGAGCTTGAGCTGAAACTTATTTCTCAAAGCTACTCCAAGCCAAAATTCAACATTAACCTTGTTCAGTGAATGTGCCAATGTTCTAAGTAATTATAGTAAAATTCCAGAACTGGTGCATGTTACAAATTTCAATTCATTGGATAGCTGGTTTGCTTATGGAAAATACTTTTTGTTGGTAATGAAGAAAAATTGGGAGAAAGTCAAGTTGGTTTATAAACTTGAGGGTCCACTCCCTTGCCCTCACACACACACCCATGTGAACACACACATGCACATTCACACACACACACACACACTTACACACGCACACACTCTTCTCTCTCTCTATCACTCACTATGTTGCTCTGCTGTATAAATCACTGATTTTGAAATTTCTATCATCTCTCTTATTCCAATATCTGCCAGTTTTCCCTCCCTATAGAAGAGTCTGATTCATGGAAATTGTTACCTGTAGTGCACACTATTTTCATGTAATTTTTGAATTAAATTTGTGCATTCTTATCTTTTTTATTGTTAGCACATTACTGCTGATTCTTCATTTTCTTGTTTATTGCCTTTTTGATAAATCTTATGTAACTGCAGATTTTTCTGAACTATTTTGATAGCTATTGTGAAATTTATGTATTAACTTGTTGGTATCAAAAACATAAATGCTAGAAAATATTAACAAGTCATCCGTGGCAAGAGAAAAGTTAACTGTTTCACTCAGTTGGTATTTATCGTGTGATTCAAGTTTTTGTCAATTCCTGGCAGCTACTTTTTTTTTAGAAATATACCATGTAAGTGGTGAATACTGTGGTACCTCTTTTCCAATCTATTCTGGTATTTTTCTTGTCTTGAAAATTTTATTGTGCATTCTGCTGCTGTGTTTACAGTCTATCATCTTGGATAAGATTTTTTTTCCTGCTCATGAGCTGTTCGTGTGTTAATGCATTCTATGGCTGCATTGGTAATATCTGGGAGATGCCCAGTGTGGTTCATTAGTTACTTGACAAGTGTTAAAAAGATCATTACATGTGCGGAGTGATAAAAAGATCATTACAGGTGCGCAGTGATAGAGTGATATTTCTTTATTACTTCAGCAACTGTAGTTTTCAGGAACAATGCAGTTTGTGAATAATGCTTTTTTAAAAAAATGCTTTTTTCTTTCATTAATAAGTGCTTGAATTGTAAGCCTTCAATTTTCTGTCTGCAGTTCATCATTTGGTGGTTAGAGCAGTCATGAGTAGATTAATTTCTCCCAGATTAGATATGATTTAATTTATTTTACTGATTTTCTGATCAATTTTTTTCATGATTGTTTGGTTCATTACCACCTGTTTCTTCTTATTTAGAAATTGGGTGTTTTATTACTGTAGAGGTATTACTGTGTATTGGATGGGACATATAGAAGTCTAATCATCCATTTTCGATCTGGTGTAACTGAATGCAGTGTACTAACTTACTAACTAAATTCCTTTCCTGTACCAATGCTGTAGCTTACACTGTGAATCTGACCTGTGCTCCAATTTGTAGTTATGCAAATATGTTGGAAGATGACTAATTTGAATTTAATTTTTCTCTATAAATGGCTTATCATTCACCTTAACAAGAAAATAGTTTTTAAACAATATTTGCCTTATGGGAAAAGTCTTTTTTTGTCAAACAAAATTAATTTGGATTCCATAGGCCTGTGTATTCTCAGCTGTTCAGTGAATCTTTAGAAGCTTTAGGGATCCAAAGAATGTGGCAATTGGGCAGTGAGGTTGTTGAGGTAGAGCTTCAAGTATGATTGAATTACTGAATAATAGTGCTGGCTCTATGGCCTGTATGTCTGATTTTTTTTACTTGTGTTTTCAAAAATATTAAAGCTAGTTTGTTAAATTTAGTATTTCCCTGAATTAAAGGAAGTGGGGATTTTAGATTATGAATTAACTATATAAAAGCAGTTTGAAACAGAATACAGTTGCATCACATTGAACAAGTTGCACAAAGCTGCAGATGCCCTGATAATTCACTTCCAGGTCTTGAATCTTGTGCATCACTCCAGCTGTGCTTAAACAAAGAGGAGCATCTTGCTGTCAATGTCTCCTTCAGTTCAGGTCATCAGGCCACATTGTTAACTGTTGCTGTTTCAAAGATGAGACAGAAATTGACTTTCAGAGGCTGAAATGGCACAAGTTAGCAACTAAATTCACTTACTTGTTTTTAAAGTGCACTTTCATTTCAATCAGGAATTAAGTGTAGGTAGCATTTCAAATTAAGTTATCTCTGAAGGACATCTCAAAGTTGTTAACTTCAGTTGACCTGAATGTTTAAAACTGCCTTCAAAAATTGTATCTGACACATTTGATTAATGCTGTGTTTCTTCACATTAAAATTTCTGTTCTGAAACGTTTCTCCTTCAGGTGATGCGGTTTACAATGGGTACTTTCTGTGTTTGAATGCCATAGGCTCTAAAGTTAGAGGAAAAATGCCACACATGTACACCATGAAGTTAAATGTAGCTGCAATGTGCTATAAATTTGACTTTACTCATTTTTTACTTGATTTTTTTTCCTTTTATGCTTATTTTTATGCAGGGATTTCTTCGCGTGAGATCTATGGTAACTTTCTGCTCTATTTGTTAGTCTGATTCCAATATCTACTGTAGTGCAATGCATTTTTCATATTTTCCACTCAATTGCTTTATTATTGGATTTCTGTGCAACCACTCAATTCTAAATGCAATCAGGACTCATTACGGTACATTGGAACTTTAAGAATCGAAGTCACAACTCACATATATCTATTAATTGAAATTGTTGAGAAAATTTATGTGTAAATTTAAGAAAAGGATAACAAAAGTACATTTGGTCAATCAAGCTAATTTTTTATTTTGGATTTGATCACAAAATTAAAAGACAATTTCTTGATATGTATTAATTTAATCATCAACTTTAATATTGCATATTGAATTACTGACAATTATTTGGCCCTCTGAAGCCATTTACTAAAACTGTTTCTTTCCTGTTGGGAGTCTTATCAGCTCAAATGATGATAATGATCTGAGTCCTTCTAAGTCTACAGTGACCAGGGTGGTTTTGGGTTCATTCTCAGCTCAGTGTGAGGTTTGGTCAATATCAGTTGGGTGTGAATTTCCTTACTCTCCTGAGACACTAAAAAGGAAGTATCTAAACAGAATTCTTCAAATCTAGCAGTGTTAATGGCCTCTTTTAGGAAGTAACCATGACTCTGCATTTATTGACAATTCCTCTGAGCTCTGCTCTCATGTCATCCAAACAGCGTGTTGATTGCTACTGCCTCGGTTCCAACAAAAATGAGTAATTTCAGTGATGCCCATCATCTGAGCAGAAATGGAAGGGTGAGGTGTCTCAAAGAAAAAAAAGTGATTCCATGAGGTTGTACGTTGAAGATTTTGACCATTTGAAATACAGAAATTTTGAGCACAAATTCTTTGATATGCAATTGAGTGAAAAAATAATTCACTGTGAGATAATTAATCTTATACCATACTAACATAATGTATTACTTCCATAATTATCCACTGATGTTGCTTGTATTAAATAATTCTTTTGAGATTGATGGAAGAAATAAGATGGGAATATTAGCATGAATTCGCATGATACACATCTAATTTTTTAATAATCTGTTGTATAATTTAACTTTCAACATGCAATCCATTATAACAGTGCGTTATTAGTAAAGTATTAGTCTATGTAAACATCTCATTTGACTTGCTCATATTAATAGACACACCAGCAGAATAGCATCAAACATCATCTGTGGAAGGAAAAACAGAATATATTATTTCAAAGGCACTATGTCAGAACTGGGGAATTGTCAAAGGGTCTTTGATCCAAAATCTAAACTCTGTTTTTCTTTCCATAGTTGCAGCATAAATGGCTGTTTCCAGCTTTTTCTGCTTTTGTTTTAGATTTTCAGCATCCTTATTTTTCGTGTGTTTTTGCAAATGTGTTTGATCATTGATATTCATGACCAAACTTTAAGCTGTTGTTAACCTGTCACTTCACGTACCTGTGCTGATTTATAATACAACCTGGCTGAAAGAGTGTTGAATTCAGGTGAATAAATCCTGCTGTTACAGATAGATGAATACAAAGGACTGGCTGGCACTTAGGCAGGATGTGCAGATGCCAAACCTGTATCGTCAATATTTGCTATAACAAGTGCAGGAGTAATCTACTTTGAACCTTAACAAACCATTTTCAAATTGTTTCCTTGTGGCATGGCACACCCTTATTATGTAGCTTCATGGGTAGCGCACTGATACAGCTTTCTTGTCAGTGAGAAGTGATTCCTTCAGGTTTGAGAATGAGTAGTTAACTGCATCTAGCTATAATTGTACAGGATTGCTGAGAAATTGGTTCCAAAACTCCAAAAAATCTGAAGAATCTTCCTCCTGAAACATTTCCGCTGCTTTCCTTTCCACAGGTACTGCCTGACCTGTTGAGTGTTTTTAGCACTCTGTGTTTTATTTCAGATTTCCAGCATTTGCAGTTTATTAACTTCCTGACAAGGATGCTCTGCAGATGAAAATTGCCTTAATCTAGAATAGAGCAATATTGTTTCCACTCTTGGGTGTCAAAACAACCATCAAGATATTCTGCTTCGACGTAGTGGAGAGAATTTTATTTTATTTTTGAATTACACTCTTAAGTGAGATCAACAATGACGTAACAACCAAAATTGATCTCTTGTGTGATTTACTACCTCGGTAGCCTGAGAATAAATCATATTTACCCATAGAAAACTGGATTTTATCAACTTCATTTACCCTGAAACTGTACTGTTTAAAGCACTTCACTAAAGATGCATCCTTTTTTCTCCCAGAAGCCAACTGCAGCCTTCAGCAGAGGCTCATATGTGGATGTACTGTAAGGAAAGAACTTGCAGCTGAAAATCTGAGGCAAAATAGTGAAATGCTAGGAACACTCAACAGGTTGGATAGTATTCATACGAAAAGAAAGAAAGATAATTTAATTTTTGAGGTCCTGTCTCTGGTGGTCAAAATCAAGGTGATTTCCTGCCTCTTGGCCTCACTACCATTCTAGACTCTGCTGATCACTGCAATGTCTCAGTTTCACACTGTTGCATTAAAGAAACCACACATTACTAAAGGGGAAAAAAAATCACCTGCTTTCCTTCATGTCTGTAAAAGCAATGCTTAGTTTGAATGTTTCTAATCAAAATAGTGTTGGGTTACTATATTTATTGGTTGTTCTGCTTTTTTTTGTATTAACTTGTGGTGTAAGAGAAGGAAAAGTTTAGGTTCATTTTAAATATGATGGCTGGGCTACCTGTTTAAAGCTTACTTTTTGCCCTTTTATGATTGTCTTACATTATGTATAGCCAGAACATGTTTTTTGGAGTCAGAAGCACCCATGTAAGACTGAGCTTTTTGATTTTCTCTTGCCCTCTATTGTTACGCAGCAGTGGCACTGATCCTCTGCATGATCAAGATGAAGGAAAATTCCTGAAAAAGACAATAGGTGCTTCTATCCTGCTAGGATGAAAGAATGCTTCACATCTGGTGTTTCACTAGATGTTATAATCTAGAATTCACTTGTTTTCCATGCCAGTAATTTTTGTGTCTCATTGTTAATCAGTCTGATTCTATTACATTTTTTTGACCAAGACAAGGATGGAATAAAACACATTTTGAGAACATTATTTGAACATTTTAGTGCTACTTATATCTCATTGGCCTTCATACTAAAGATATTCTTTGAAAATGACAGAGTCCTGACACCGCTGAGCACTGACATTGCGACAATAGTCCCATAAAATTGATTATGTAGCTCAATATTTCCTAACTATTTCCCTTTGCTGCAACAGAGTGGGGCTGTATAAATTTGCCTTGTCACAATGAGCAATAGGAAATGTAAGGCAAGTTAGATAGCCCTTTCAAAGAGAATACACATATACGACCCAAGTGTGTTAATTTTTTTGGACTTCTTTATTCTTTGGTCACTTACCATTTGAACACAAGGGAAATCACGGCTGCAAGCCTTCACATTCTTCAGAAACATTGTAGTTGCAGTTGTGACATACTAAAGCGTTTGCTTTTGTTATAAGTTAAAAATATGGCCATTCTCTAGCTTTCCTATAGTAAATGTCATCAGTATGCAGCAATTATTCAGAACATTATGAGATCAGAAAAAAACATAGCTAAGGAGTAATTTTTTGATATACTTCTATTTGTAGGACTTCCTCAGGTGTTAAATCTTTGAAATATTTGCTTACTAGAATAAATGCTTACTAGAATAGACACAATCTTTGGAATTAAGTAATTCCCTTTATTATCTATATATAAATGATCAACACTCAAGTCGCTGATACTTCAGTCAAATCAATGAATGGCATGAGTCAGAAACAAAGTCTGGATTTCTAAATGCTTCTAACAGGCATGCTGCTATTGATCATTGTTATTTGATTTGAACTTAGTCATTAATTTAGATTCTGTAATTCTCTGTCACTTTATGTTTGAAACACCACGTCTGTGAAATTATGTAGAGAACACAAGATGCATGACAGTGGTTAAATGCATGCAGTAGTGATTGCACTAAAAATTGTGATTCTAACTACTGAAGGGTCAAGGACTTGTGTTGTAGTGGTAAGGTTAAATTTGAATCCTGATCACCAGTTTCACCGATTTTGTTTTCAAACAAATGCGATCGCTTATGTTCAAATTAAATGACAATTAACAAGAGCGACATAATGTGCTCTCTATACAGTTTCTGTGTAGCCTCTGTGCCCCTCTGGCAGGTTGAATATGAATACAACACGTCTGATACATTTTTACACATAAAGTGTATTTGTATGCTGAGGTAAATCTAATGGTAAAGGAAATAAATATTTTTAAAAATTGTAGGATGCGTTTTATTCACTTGTGTTTCCCCATTTGGTCTTATAGATGATAAGTACATTCGTCCACTTACATTTTGGATCATCGGAGATTTTGATGACTCTTCAGGGCGGCAGTTACTGTATGAATCCCTTAAGCATCTGGTAAGATTTCACAATAAAAGCCATCAATATACCTCTTTGCACATCCAACTACTGATAAGTCAAGTCATACAAACCAAGGAAGTTTGATATTCAGGCTGCAGTTATGAAACAAAGGATTGCTCCAATTGGCTCTAGTGTGGCGGTACTTTGGAAGGATAACTGAATGACTGATTATTTCACAAAGCACTACAAATACAAGTGTAACGGGAGCACAGTGCTCTTCATATAATACTTCTTTGTGGCAATCTTCAGAAGTTCACTGATACCAAGAGCTAACTGCCATCATTATGTTCTTTCTTAATTTGTGCCTTAAGAGAGGAAAAGAGAAAATTTGTAGGAATTTATTACTATGAAGATTGGGTATCACCAATTATTGTATTATAACTTTGTTGTGATTACTATTCTGACACTCTGGATTCATCTCAAAGAAAGACACAAAATTGGGCAAAAAGACTTAAGAAATAGATTTTAGATCATCTACACCTACAAAGAAACACCAAAACATAACCTGAGTGATTCTCACCAGGGCTGGGCTCATTGGGAGGATGTTCTTGCCCTTGACCTGTGCAGTAATCAATGGAGGAAACTACTCACAAGAGGTACATTGGCCATGCTAGACGATACCAAGAACGTAAGTTTGTCTGCCTTTGAGGAGATGGTGATTTTTTTATTGAGATACAGTGTGGAATAGACCCTTCTTGGCTCTTTGAGCCATGCTGCCCTGCAACCCCCGATTTAATCCTAGCCTAATCACAGGACCATTTATGATGACCAATTTCTCTACCAACAGAAAGTCTTTGGACTGTAGAAGGAGACCAGAGCACCCAGAGAAAACCCATGTGGTTACAGGGAGAACGTACAAACTCCTTATAAGCAGGAATTGAACCCGGGTCATTGGTACTGTAAAACATTGTAGTAACCACTACGCTACTGTGATTTTGAGCAAGGGGTGAGAATTCTTTGAATTTCAGGCAAGGGATTGGGAAGTTCTGGATCATGAAATACCTGCCAAGATGGAGGTCTTATTTGTGGGGTCATAGGTTGTAAGAGGGAAAGTGATGCATTTAGAGACCTGCTTTGGACAGCGTTAGGATTACCATAAGACCATAAGTGATAGGGGCAGAATTTGACCATTTGGCCCATTGAGTCTGCTCTGCCATTTCATCATGGCTGATTCATTTTTGCTCTCATCCCCATTCTCCTGCTTTCTTCCTGTAGCCTTCCATGCCCTGACTAATCAAGGACCTATCAACCTCCACGTAAAATACACCCAATGACTTAGCCTCCACATTTTCCTGTAGCAGTAAATTCCACAGATTCACCACTCTCTGGCTAAAGAAATTCCTCATCAGCTTCATTATAAACGGACATCCCTCTATTCTGAGGCTGTGTCCTCTAGTCCTGGACTCTTCCACTATAGGAAACATCCACTCCACATCCACCCTATCTCGGCCTTTCGACATTCAATAGGTTTCAATGAGAATACCCTTCAATCTTGTAAGTTCCAGCAAGCACAGGTCCAGAGCTACCAAATGCTCCTCATCTGATAACCCTTTCATTGCCAGAGTCATTCTTGTGAACCTCCTCTGAACCCTGTCCAATGTCTGCACATCCTTTCTTAGATAAGGGGCTCAAAATAGCTCACAATACTCCCAAGCGAAGCTTCAGAAATACCATATAAAGCCACAGCATTACATCCATGCTTTTGTATTTTAGTCCTCATGAAATGAATGCGAACATTACATTTGCCTTCCTCACCACTGACTTAACCTACAAGTTAACCTTTGGGGAATCCTGCAAGAGGACTCCCAATACTCTTTCCACCTCAGATATTTTAATTTTCTATACATTTAGAAAATAGGCTACGCTCTTGTTCCTTCTACAAAAGTGCATGACCATACACTTCCCAACACTTAATTCCGTCTGCCACTAATTTGCTTATTCTCCTAATGTGTCTAAGTCCTTCTGCAGCCTCCCTGTTTCCTCCACACCACCTGCCCCTACATATATCTTCATATCGTCTGCAAACTTGGCTACAAAGCCATCAATTTTGCCATCCAAGTCATTGGCATATAATGTAAAAAGAAGAGGTCTCAACACCAACGCTTGCAGAACTCCACTAGTCACCAGCATCCAACCAGGTTCTCACTTTATTCTCACTCATGCCTCCTGCCAAGCAGCCAATCATCTATCCATGCTAGTATTACCCGGAAGGAAGTGGCTTGACATGAAGCCAGAGAAAAGCAATACTTTTCTGGCTGTTGACAGTGACATGGTAACAGTACTAAGCAAAACTCTTAGGCACCCTAGACTTTTTATATAGTTTCAGATAATATGTCCTCCACAGAGCCCTGATTTCAACATCATCGGAGCATTCTGGGATTATCTGGAGAGACAGAAGGAAGTGAGACAGTAAAAGTCTGCAGGAGAACTGTGGCAAGTTCTTCAAAATGCTTGGAACAACCTACCAGCTGATTTTCTTCTAAAACAGCACAACAGTGTACCAAAGAGAATTAATGCAGTTTTAAAAGCAAAGGAAGTTCTTACCAAATATTGATTTGACTTGAGTTTTTACTGTTTACATGTAGTATTTTTTTAAGATTTAGAAACTTTTCAGTATTTTTGAAAGCACCTTTGCTTTACAGATTTTTTTTACGTGCCTAAGACTTGTACAGTACTGTACATTCTCAACATCTGATCTTTTATAGCTGAAAACTTCAGTAGAAACTACTGTAGTAAATAACATACTCTTAAGGCATTTAGCTGAATTAGCAATACTATGAACCTTAGACAGCACAGGCAGACTTGACAGGACAGACCACCCAGAAGGCAAGTTATAGCAGCTGGAACTTTGGGCGGCCTCCATTGTGTCAGAAAACGTGGTCATTGGGATACATTTCAGGTAAGACTGAAGCGCAGGGTTCTAAGATTTTCCTCCCACCCCACCCCCCAGCATCGTACTGACTAACATGCAGTCAGAAAACAAGAATGAGGATTTCAGAGCAAGAATGCTTAATGGGAGGGATTTGAGGGATTCCTGTGTACATTGTTTCAAAGAGAAATGGCTCAGCCCAGCTCTCCTGACCTGGCTCTCCATCTTGAAGGTTTTTTGATCCACCGTATAGACCGAAATGTAGCATTGGTTAAGGATAAAGTTGGAAGCATCTGATATGGTCCCATGCTTCATAAGGAACCTAGTATTCATTGTATTCATTGTGTAAATCTTAACCTTTATTAGTCCTCTTTTACACTTACAAGGATGCTCTACCTTACCAAATAATCAATATCATCCTGTACCCTAAGGCAATCCACTTCACTGTCAATTTTCGTGTGAGCAGTGAACTGCTAATCACACATTTTTTATTCACAGTGTCATTAAATGTATCTAGCAAACAGTAAGGATTGCTATGGCACACCACTGATCACAGCCTTTCAATTACATGAGTAACCCTACTGCCGCCTATTACCAAGCGAGTTTGCTAATTTGATTGGATCCCATGGGCTCTAACCTTTTTGGCTTCCCAAATGAGACCTTAAAGGTCTTATTGAAGGCCTTGTAGACTACATCAATCATACGGCCCACATCAATGAGTTTTGTTTCCTCTTTGAAAAATTGGTCCTGTCTTATCTCCTAATAAAGCCATATCTGAATAATACCTACCTTGACAAGTGAAAACTGTTCATTGATGGTTATGTCTTTACCTGTTGCTGCAAGATTCCTGAACCACTCTTAATTGACTTGTAGCAATTCTCTGAGTGATGGAAGTCAGGCACTGAAGCACTCAGTGAATGGATTTCTCAGCTGCAGAAGGTTGGAGAAAACATTCCCTATTATATATGCATTGATTACTTTAGAAGGACTGTTGTATGTTTTGCAGCTGCTCAGTCAGGTCTCAGTATTAATGAAGTGAACCTTGAAATACCCTTTAAAGCAATAAACCAGCATGATGTGCTGGTTAGAGTGAGAATATTCCATGGCAGTTGAATCGGGAAGCTTTGAGTTACATTTTCTACTGTATGGGAAGAAAGACAATAAAAAGACATCATTGAGTGTGTGCCTAACGTGAACAGGGATTGCAACAGAATGTGCTTTGTTTAATTTTGAGATTGGTGAGATTTCACTAAGAAATGATTGCAAGTATAATATATCCTGGGTACCTTCACTTTAAGTTGCAAAAGAAAGAATTCTCACGCCATCCAATCAGTATGGTGATGGCTAATCCAAGTATCTTGTCGATGGTATGCATCTAATCAGAGCATCTGTATATCTAAACTGCAGGCATATGTCTGCAGGTGATTAATAAATATTGCATGCTTATTTTCTGCACCTGTTGAATTATGCACACTTTGTTCCCTATTAATGGTCTTACCTGCCTTCTGACTATTTTTATAGCATTTTGTCTCTGAAGTAGAGGAGGAGCTATAGTATTGAAGGAAAGAGCTAAGGAATTTGTATTGAATTTTGTGGGGAATTTTTTTCTTCCTTTATAACCCAAGATTATGTGCGCCTTTACAAATTGATGCGTTTCATTCTTGACTGTCTCCTGTTTTTATACAATGAAAGCTCTTAGTACAGATGGTGTTTGTGCTATAATTTCCCCAGTGACTGGGAAATGCACGATCTTGGCTGTGCTTCTCCAGCACACAGCTGATTTTGAGAACTCAATTGAGTAGGCATTTGTGATAATTACTAAGTTCCTTTGGCTTGCTCTTGCAGTTGTTAACATTTGTTTGACAATTTAATCACTGAGTAGAACTTAGTATGAAAATGGGGCTGAACTATATTCTTAGGATAAAAAGAAAGCCTAGATGGTCACCTTTTGTACATATACATATACACAAAATGCTGGTGGAACTTAGCAGGCCAGGCAGCATCTAGAGGAAAAGAGTAAATGGTCAGTGTTTTGGGCTGAGACCCTTCATCAGGACTGGAAAGGAAGAGGAGAAGTCAGAATAAGAAGGTTGGAGGGGGGAAGGGAAGGAAGAAGTACAAGGTGCTAGTTGATAGGTGAAACGGGGGGGGGCGTTGATGAAGTAAGGAGCTGGGAAGTTGATTGATGGAAGAGATAAAGGGCTGGAGAATGGTGACTCTGATAGAACAGGATAGAACGCTATGGAAGGATGAGGAGCACCAGAGGGAGGTGATGGGCAGGTAAGGAGATAAGGTAAGAGAAGGAAACAGGAAAGGGGACTGTTGAAGGGGGGAGGAGTGCAATTGTCGAAAGTTTGAGAAATCGATATTCATGCCAACAGGTTGGAGGCTACCCAGATAGAGTATAAGGTGTTGCACCTCCAGCCTAAGTGTATCCTCATCGCGGCAGTAAAGGAGACTGACATATAGGAATGGGAAGTGAACTGATACAGGTGGCTGCTGGGAGATCCTGTTTTTTTTTGGCAGACAGAATGTAGGTGCTCAGCGAAGCGGTCTCCCAATCTACGTTGGGTCTCACTGATGTACAGGAAGTGGGAGCGGCTGAAGGAGTCCCACTTCCTTCAAAACAAAGGTGTAGCCATAGGCACTTGCATGGGTCCCAGCAATGGCTGCCCTTTTGTTGGCTACATGGAACAGTCCAGGTTCCAAGCCTACACTCGTATCGCACACAACATTCTTTCTCTCGCTCTCCTTTTTCTCCCTCTGTCCCTCTGGCTCTGCCCCTTGCCCATCCTCTGGGAACCCCCCCCTTGTCTTTCTTCCCGGACCTCCTGCCCCATAATCCTCTTGTATCCCTTTTGCCTATCACCTGTCCAGCTCTTGGCTCCATCCCTCCCCCTCCTGTCTTCTCCTATCATTTTGGATCTCCCCCTCCCCCTCCCCCTCCAACTTTCAAATCCCTTACTCACTCTTCCTTCAGTTAGTCCTGACGAAGGGTCTCGTCCTGAAACGTCGACTGTACCTCTTCCTAGAGATGCTGCCTGGCCTGCTGCGTTCACCAGCAACTTTTATGTGTGTTACTGGTATCGCACCCCAGCTCTTCCTATGCTATATTGATGGGCTGTTTCCTGCACCCATATTGCATTGTGGCTGCTTCCTGCACCCATACTGAGCTCATTGACTTCATTAACTATGCCTCCAACTTAAATACTGCCTTCAGGTTTACTTAGTTCATTTTTAACACCTCACTCCCCTGTTTTGATTTCTCTGCCTCCATCTCTCCCATCCCTCTCTCACCTTATCTCCTTACCTATCCATCACCTCCCTCTGGTGCCCCTGCTCCTTCACTTCATCTGTCTTCTGTCTTCTCCCTTCTGATCGCCCTTCTCCAGCCCTTTATCTCTTTCACCAATCAACTTAACAGTTCCTTACTTAACCCCCTCCCCTTCTCTCGGTTCACCTATCCCCCCACCTCTTACGCTGACTTCTTTTTTTCCTTCAGTCCTGTAGAAGGGTCTCGGCCTGAAACATCGACTGTTTACTTTTTTCCATAGATGCTGCCTGGCCTGCTGATTTCCTCCAGCATTTTGTCTGTGTTGCTTTGGATTTCCAGCATCTGCAGAGTTTCTTGTGTTTTGCTGCAGCTGGTGGTGATAGCATGGAGGATTGTGACTGTGCTGTAGTGTCAGATGAGCAGCTGTTATTGAAAGCGAAGAGTCACAGCCTTCTCGCGCGTAGCCCTTGATGCCCTGACGAATCATGAACCTATAAACTCTATGTCTACTCTATGCAGCTAAACAGAGTGCAAGGTTGACTTACACCTACAAATCTTAAGTTTCCAAAGTGATATAAATCAGATGTAAAATGGTCACTTAAAAACTGAGGATGTTGGAAATCTGAAATGAGTAGAAAGTGCTGGAAAATCTTGGGGTTAGGCAGTATTTGTTGAAAAAGAAACCATTAGCATTTCTGGTCTACTTGTCTTACCACAGAAACTGCCTGACCTGCTGAGATTTTCTCGTATTTTCTAGTTTTATATTTGAAATGGTCTTTATAGCATATGCCTATGGGGGGGGGGAGGAGGGTGAAATTGCTTCTTGCTTTCGAAGCACTGAAAAAATGTGATGCAATTGAATTTTTAGGTTGCCAAACTTCATTTAACTTTCTTTTGACTAATATTTCTCCTACAATCTTCTTTCAGTACTTCAAAACAGAAGACAGTCATCATTTAATATCTGTTCCTTTCAATATTGTGGATGCATTTTACTTATTTGTCATTCACCATTTTTTGTTCCGAAGTTTGAAAATTCAAGTTAACTATTTTTGTACTACCTTTGATGTGTTTATTTGTTGCTTTTCAGAAATCCAGCAATAACTTAAGAATTGGATTGATAAACAATCCAAGCAATGAACCCACCAAAGAGAATACTGTTATTGCTAGAGCCATCTGGGCTGCGCTTAACACACAGAGCGTGAACAATGCTAAGAACTTCATCACAAAATTGACAAAAGAAGAAACTGCAAAAGCATTGGCTGAAGGGACAGACATCATGGAATTTGCTGTAGGAGTAAGTGATTTTTCTCAGTAATGTGAAACAAGTTACCACTATCCTTCCATTTGCTTTGGTTGACCAGTTGCTTGATCTTCTTTGGCAAACTGTTTTGTGGTTTCAAAATAGGGTCTTCAATGCTGGAAGTACATTGTGAGATTATTGTATATGATTCCTTATTTATATTGCCCACTTGCCAGCAATGGCACACTTGTATGGCTCTCAATTAAAAGGCCATTTAACTCCCTGTTTTTCATCCCCACAGTGCTGCTGCCATCTACAGGCCCCCTTTGCTTGATGTCACTTAAATTAAAGTGTATCATTTATTCATAAGAGTGTACTGCCTTATGGATGTAGCTAAGTTCCTCAATTTCTCAATTTATAATTTTTTCTTAACTTTTGCATTTTAAGGTGTGAAATTTGTAGTATAATCTTCATATTAACCAGCATTGCATCAATGCTGTCTGGAGTTACGATGATGTGAATTTCTAATGATGACATGTTGATTAATGTGCAAAAGATCTATGTTTTTCTCTTCACAAAAATATATAGTGAAGAAGTGCTTGTGTGCTTTATGCTGGAATTCCATTTTGTGGTGGAAAAATGTCTGGGACTAAATACAAGACCCAACTAAACTAGAAACAATTTTAATTAATACTTGAATTCAGAATTTAGTACCATTTGATAATGCCTTTTTTGTACACACAGTAATATATACCTTTTCCAGGATGTGTTTGATTGAGCTGATGAGTGTTGTTATTCTGTAAAACATAATATACTGTATATGGTTCTTCAAGTTAATTTTCTGAATAGAGTGTGCATTAAAATTTTGAGCCCTATCACTTCTGTCAAATATGGATTCTAAAGTTAATATTTTGCTGCAATTATCCACAAATCACAATCATGATTTTTGTGCTACAGAATGTGTATATATGTATTACACAGTGGGCTCAGACACTTCCCATCTGACTGCTGCAGATCTGTATCCATTATTGGAAGCGATGTTTCTCCTGTATTTTGCAGATTGTTTGCTGTCAGCTTTCCATTAGTCTCTGACTGCTGGCTAAATTGTCAGTATCTGATTACAGAAGTGATGTTATTTCTGTCATGAAGATGGAATTTCTAATTAGTCCAGTAGATGAGGACACAGTAATGAAATAAACATATGATCTGCGAATGTTTAATGGAGAAATACCAAAGGATCATTTAATGAATTACAGGAAAGGAGAAGATGGCCCTTACCAACTGTGGTTCAAGTATGGACATCAATAGAGGTAGACAATAGAGGGCATTGCACACCCAGCAAACATCTTAATCCAAATGTGCCCTAGGTCTGTTCACATATTTCTTAATTTGGCATTACTCTTACAGGCGTGTTTTCAAGTAGGGTATATCGAGATTGCACTCAGTAGTCCAAGATTCTTGCAAGCAGAATAAAAGAAAGCATGGTATTTTATTTCAGTAATGACTACCTAAAAATCATTCTCTGCCAGAGTTTTCAGCTGTTAGTAGTGTACATTCCACCTCTGGTCATTGTCAGGCAAGCACTGGAGAAGCTGAGCACTGTCATGAAACTGTGCACCCTGATGCCTTCCCTATCATTGCAGGGGATTTCAACCAGGCCAGCTTGAAGAAGTCTCTGAACAACTACCACTAACCCATAGCCTGTGGACCAGAGGAACCAACACAGCTAACCACTGTTATACCACCATCAAGAATGTTTACCATGCCCGCACTTTGGAAAATCCGATCACTTGACTGACTTCTACTCCCAGCGTATAGAGAGAGATTAAGGACAGCATCAGTGGTGAGGACTGAGGTATGGTCAAGGGAGGCAGAGGAAGCATTCACAAGACTGACTGCTTTGAGTCAGTGGACTGGACAATATTCAGGTATCCATCTTCGAATATGAATGAATATGCTGCATTTGTCACCGACTTCATCAAGACCTGTGGGGATGAGTGTGTGCCTTTTGAGAACATACTGGACATACCCAAACCAAAAGCCGTGGATGAAACATGAAATTCACGGTCTGCTAAGGGCATTCAAGACTGGTGATCCAGAACTATACAAAAAGTCCAAGTATGGCCTATTTGGAAGGCTATTTTAAGAGTGAGAAAACAATTCCGATTGAAGTTAGAGACAGAATTGGATTTTCATCAGCTCTGGTAGGACTTGCAGGCTATTACTTTCTACAAGGTAAAACCTAACGTAGTGAATGGCTCTGCTGCTTCAGTCCCAGGTGAGCTCAATGCCTTTTATGCACACTTTGAAAGGGAGAATAAAACTACACCTGTGCGCATCCCTGCAGCATCCAGTGACCCTGTGATCTCTGCCTCAGAGGCTGACGTCAGAACATCTTCAGAGAAGGTGAATCCTCGTAAGGTGTTATACCCTGAAGCTGTACCTGGTAGGGCACTGAAAACCTGTGCCAACCAAATGGCAGGAGTTTTCAAGGACACCTGTCCTAACTGCTGCAGTCAGAGGTTCCCATCTATTTCAAAAGAGTAGCAATCATATGATTGCCCAAGAAGAGCAGAGTGAGCTGCTTCAACAACTGTTGCCAGGTTGCACTCACATCTACTCTGAGAAGTTGATCATGGCCAGAATCAATTGTTTCCGAAGTGAGGACCTGACCCACTGCAATTTGCCTACTGCCACAATAGGTCTGCAGCAGATGCAATCTCACTGGCTTTCAACTCGTCCTTGAATGACTGGACAATAACAAAACCAGCTGCTGTTTGTTGATTATAGCTCAGTATTCAACTCCAGCATATTTTCGGTACTAATGAACAAGCTCCAAAACCTGGAAATCCTCACTGGCAATCAACATTGGCGCACCTCAAGTATACGTGCTTAACCTATTGCTTTACTCTCTCTACACCCACAACTGTATGGCTAAGCACATCGGTGGCATTCAGGATCGGTGTTCTTGAACTATACAGGCCTACAGAAGACTATTTTAAGAGTGAAAACCAATTCTGATTGAAGTTAGAAATGGAATCAGATGCATGTCAGCTCAGATGGTACACCGGTTAGGCACTGAAAACTTGTGCCAACTGACTGGCGGGACTGTTCAAGAGCATCTTCAATCTCTCATGCTTCAAAAGGGTGGCAGTCAATACCAGTGCCCAAGAAGTGCGGGGTGAACTGCCTCAATGACTATCGTCCGGTTGCACTGTCACCTACTGAGATGAAGTGCTGTGAGAGGTTGGTGATGGCCAGAATCAACTCCTGCTGGACCTGCTGCAATTTGCCTATCGCCACAATAGGCTTATGGCAGATACAATCTCACTGGCTCTCCATCCAGCCTATGATCACCTGGACAATAGCAATAACTGTCAGGCTGCTGTTTACTGATTACGACTCAGTGTTCAACACCATTGTACCCTCAGTTCTGCATCTGTATCTCCCTCTACAACTGAATCCTTGACTTCATCACTGGAAGACCACAGTCAGTGCAGATCGGAAATACCATCTCTTCCTTGCTGACAGTCAACACTGGCACACCTCAAGAATACACTTACCCCACTTCTCTATTCCCTCTGCATCCATGGCTATCAATAAACTTGCACATATTGCTGGCAGAATTTCAGATGGTGGCAAGGAGGCGTGCAGGAGCGAGAGATCAGCTAGTTGGGCGGTGTCGCAACATAAACCTTGTACTCAATGTCATTCAGATCAAGGAATTGATTGTGGACTTCAGGAAGGGGATGTTGAGGGAACACACACCAGTCCTCATCGAGGAATCAACAATGGAAAGGATGAACGGTTTCATGTTCTGGGTGTCAACATCTCTGAAGATCTAACCTGGACTGAACCCATTGATGCAATTACAAACAAGGCACGGCAGAGGCTTTATTTCATTAGGAGTTTGAGAAGACTTGGTATGAAACCAAAGACTTACAAATTACAGATGTACTGTGGGGGGCATTCTAACTGGTTGCATCACTGTTTGGTATGGAGGTGCCGCGGCACAGGGTTGGAAAATGCTGCAAAAATTTGTAAACTCTGCGAACTCCATTAAGGCAATAGTCTCCCTGGTATCGAGGACACCTTCGAAAGGCAATGCCTCAAAAAGGCAGCATCCATCATTAAGGACCCCGCATCACCCAGGATCTGTCATCTTAATTGCTACCAACTAGGAACAGGTACCAGAGCATGGAGACACATACTCAACATTTGAGCAACAGCTTCTTTCCCACCACCATCAGATTTCTCAACAGACAATACAATATATTTTTTCCTTTTTTTTGGTCTGTTTTTGCACGAGTTATTTAATTTAAAAATATATATTTCTTATTGTAATTTATAGGTTTTTTTATTATGTATTCACAAAACAACACATTTCATGAGACATGACTGATTCCGATTCTGATTTTGGTTCTGATTTTAGCAGAACATGGGATGTGCTATAATTCTGCATCTTATGTTTCTCTTTCTTTTAATTTGCCTCTGATTGCTTGACTGTTTTTTCATTTGCTTTCTTTAGGGTATGGAAAATGCAGCTTTCAAAGAGATGTTTGAGAGTGTCAGTCTGGATTTCATTTTGTCACACAGTTCTTTCTGTAAGGATGTAGTGAAATTGAACAAAGGACAGAATGCTATCATCAGTAATGGACGAGTAAGTATTTTGTTGCTTTTAGTTGACTGAGGTGTTCAGATTCTTATCTGATACTTAGCACATCATTAAAACCCAATGTTGTTCTTAAATTACCAGTGCATTCAAATGTTCAACATTCCAGTGCAGCCTTTCTCAATCCTGTTTGACCTGGAGGAACCCTTGAAATAATTTCAGGTCTCAGGAAACCCCTGTGTAAAAATTACTATATCTACAGCTCACGGTACATTATAGTGATTGGTAAATTGTAGATAAAATAATCCAAAAATAACTGTCAATGCTCTTTTGAGTAGAGAATGAATCTTTAGCCAACCTTTCTTAAAGAAAAGTTAGTAAACTTAGCTTACCTTTCTTGAAATTAATTTTTCTTCCCCTTTCATAAATTTTCAAAACTCTTAAGGCAAACGATACTCACGGTTTAAAAAAATAATGTTTTTTATCACCTCTTGCAGAACCCCAGTGAGCTCTTGCGGAACCCCGCATGAGAAACCCTGGTCTCTGGCTGCTTCTCCAACTTTAGCTTCAATAAGCTGCTTGGCTACTGTCTAAGAGAAGTTTGTAAGAATGTAATCTCAGTCTTTGAAACCACTAGGACTCAAACATAATCCTCCTATCCCACTTTTAATCTGGTGCCAGAATAGACAATTGATTCTTCCTGTTCCAATTTATTTCCTTTCTTTACCAAAAGCTGCTTTCATGCCCTCATTCAACTAAAACTTGACTAGTTTAAACCTTATCTCTTCTGATAAAATTCATTTTGTTAAAAATCAGTACAGTCCCTGTTCCTTCCTACAATACATTCCTCATTCCTCCTGACTCCATTCACAGAAAGTTCCATCTGTATTCTGTGCGTAATTCCAGAACTAGTTTAAGATTATTACAAGGTTGGTAAGTTAGTTGGCTGCTATAAATTGCCTCCAGTGTGTAGAATCTCATGGGGGGGTGTCGATGGTAACGTAGGGAGAATAAAATAGGATTAGTATAAATGGGTGTTTGATGGTCAGTGCAGACTCAGTGGGCTGACGGGCCTGTGTGTGCGCTGAATGACTATCACTATATTATAGCAAACCCTTTGGCATGCATTGGTGTTGTCTGCCTTCTATTACTTCATGCATTCTCCACACCTCCTGAACACCTGCCATGTTCCTCCATTAGTGAACAGTCATTCAAACATGGCACCCCAATCTCTGGAAATCTGAAATGAATATTTTTCCTGTCTTTCTATGGCTCACTCCTTGCTTTTGTAATTGTTTTTTCATTCCATCCACCAGAAAAGGCTGGATATTCCAGTGGCCACTCATTTCAATTCAATTTTCCATTCCCATTCCAACCTGTCAGTCCATGACCTCCTCTACTGCTGCAATGAGGCCACACTCAGGTTGGAGGAGCAACACCTTATATTCCGTCTGGGTAGCCTCCAACCTGATAGCATGGACATCGATTTCTTGAACTTCTGGTAATTGCCTCTCCCCCACCTTCACCATTCCCCATTGCCATTTCCCTCGCCCACCTTAGCTCCTTACCTGCCCATCACCTCACCCTGGTGCTCCTACCCCTTCCCTTTCTTCCATGGTCTTCTACCGTCTCCTATCAGATTCACCCTTCTCCAGCTTTTTATCTCTTTTACCAATCAACTTCCCAACTCTTTACTTCACCCCTGCCTGGTTTCACCTATCACCTACTACTTGTACTTCTTCCTTCCCTCCTCACCCATCTTCTTACTCTGACTTCTCATCTGTTTTTCCAGTCCTGATTAAGGGTTTCAGCCCGAAATGTCACTGTTTACTCTTCTTCATAGTTGCTGCCTGGCCTGCTGAGTTTCTCCAGCATTTTGTGTGCGTTGCTTGTATTTCCAGCACCTGCAGATTTTTTTCGGGTTTGTCCTTTTTCATTCATGCTATCAGTTCTCTGTCCCAACTCTCTACTTTCCCCTTGTTTTCTAAACTGTGTATCTATTTTTCTTCTTGGACTGCGCACTGAGATATCTGCTAGTACTCCCATCATGTTGAACTATAGTGGTTGGTAAAATAAAATAATCTTTGCTGTCCTAGTGAGCCCTCCAAACATCTCAACTATATGACTCTGATTGGTTTTCCATTACTGTAAGTTTACTTAGTATACTGCCATGTGCTGTAAAGATTTACACAGCAAGACTTTACAATTTCCTGCACTCTTGAAAGTAATGCAGCTGTCTAAAGGAAATAATTTATGCTGCTCAACTTTTGGATGGAATACCAAGCACAAAGCTCTGTCAGAGAGTGAAGCATTAATCACGGTTTAATGGAGAGAATGCTTATGTGCAGCAAGTAGAAATCAGAAATTATGAAATAATGATTTTGAAACAAAAGTACTGTTAAACATGATCAAGAATTTGTAAAAAAAAGTAAGCAATAATTGTAGGTTTAGGAGCGAAAAATTTTCTACTGTCATTTTTGTCTGAAAGAATAAAAGAAAATCCATTTTCCTCATTTATTTTCATTTCCCACCTGTCTTCAGTCAAAGTGAAAAAAGTTGAGCCTTTTCATCTCAGCATCAAGCTTCAATTGAAGCTTTTTAAACTATTGACATCTTAGGGCACAGATAAAAGCATGGTATTATTTAATCAGTGGAAACTTGTATATCAAAGATGTCAGTAGTCATTATCCATTGAGTGGCCAAACCTAAGTTTAACTTTAAAACCTTGATAGATTGTTGGTCCTCTGGAAGAAAATGAAATCTTCAACCAGAATGACTTCCATTTGCTGGAGAGTATTGCTTCTGAGGCAGCAGAGAAGATCAAAATGAAGGTGCAAATGCTGTCCATTGAAGAAGATTCGTGAGTGATTTTGATCATTATATTAGCCATTTTAAAGTCATTCTTGCCAAGTTATTTATTTTGGGTATTTTAAAATTAAAAATCCCTTGGTTGAAAATTTGTAGTGGAATATTAATATCTATCCTTAATTTTGAATTTTGTGAGACTTGTCTCATTGAATTAGGTATTTCATTGAACCCCATGCAATTACTTTCAAATTGTTCACTATGTTTATTATAAATAACGATTGAAATCAGTCCCTCGGCATAGAAATGTAGAGATGTAAATATAGTTTACATGTACATATACTTTATGGACGTAATATCAATCTATGTATAAAAGCTGTCTTATGTATTTATAATTAGTCTATTTTTTATTATTGTGTTTTTATCTTATTAAGATTTTTCTTTGTGCTGCATCAGGTCCGGAGTAACAATTATTTCATTCTCCTTTACACTTGCGTACTGGAAATGACATTAAACAATCTTGAATTTTGTTATAGTTAACTTATTTTAAGTCTTTAGTGATTGAGCTATGTTGACAACAAGTAAAAGGATGTTTTATTAAATCCATATGGGCTGATGATCAGCAAACTATTGTCAAGTTTGTAATGCCTCTACCCTATTTCAGTCATTGCAATATGGTTCAAGCTATCTTCTGTTTTAAAGTTCTGACCTTCCAGCACGTTCCGTAGCATGATTGTAATTGTACATCATCTGTTTGCAGTCATCTGCAGTCTCAACAGTCCTGAGTAGTTATAGTAGGGAGCAAAGAACAGTGGAAACAAAACTAACAGGTAATGCAGAAATCTCAAGTGATGGACTGCCTTGAAGATCTGGGGTGGGAAAGGTGTTGTTGTGACAAGGAGCCTGAAGCAAGTTTATGAAGGTGTCTGCGATTGAGTGCTCCTCTGCTGGCTGACCCATGCTGAGTGTTTCCCAATACAGTTAAAGCAAAATGAAGTGACCAGTGCTGGAAATGGGCTAAAATCAGTTAACACCCATATGGTGACAATTTAATATTAAAGTTTAAAAGAAGCCTGGAAAGTGAGAAATGAAGGGTTTGATATAAAGAAGAGACATGAAGCTAAAGTAAGTAAGAGGAGAAATGGAAATAGAATAGTTGAAAAGGAGACAGAATTCTTACAAATTTTCCAGAACTAGTATTTTTGGGAAAAGCCCAAAAAAAATCTTTACAGGTCATTTTGGCAGACTTTGATGGTCTTTGATCGAGCACACAAGCTGTGAGTGAGGAAGGCTTAAAAATGTAAAACCTCAGTATTTCAATATTTCAAGGCATTGCATCTGGAAAATGAGGATCTCCTGAGAGATATGATAGTTTCATTAAAATTAGAACTGTGGCTGTCCATCTGGTAATTGTGGCCTATTCTCCATCTGAGATAATTTTCATATCCTTTTCTCCATGGAACATTTCTCATACATTTTTATGTATTTGCTACTCTCCGCAGTGGCTAATTGTTTTGTGCACTGTTGAATTTGTTATATCATTTTCCTAAATTGCGTTAGTGCTCAGTTCTGTTTCCTGGCCACTCTTAGTCTTTTGGTCTAGACTTGAATTGGATTTTTTTTTACTATTTTTTAAATCCAATTCCATATCCTCAATGATCCCACTCATATCTGTTTCCATCAATAGTGTTATTTGCAAAAACCCACCACACCTAGTATTCTTGAACACCTTACTGTTGCAAGCATCTGCCTTGCCCTCAGTGCTTGTATGGGGCATCTCTATTCAATATTTAAACAGTTCAGCTCAATCTACAATTGCATGCAAAAGTTTGGGCACCCCGGTCAAAATTTCTGTTACTGTGAATAGTTAAGTGAGTAGAAGATGAACTGATCTCCAAAGGTCATAAAGATTAAATATTCTTTTCAACATTTTAAGCAAGGTTAGTGTATTATTTTTGTTTTGTATAATTTTAGAGTGAAAAAAAGGAAAGGAGCACCATTCAA
This sequence comes from Mobula birostris, assembly GCF_030028105.1. Taxonomy (NCBI): domain Eukaryota; kingdom Metazoa; phylum Chordata; class Chondrichthyes; order Myliobatiformes; family Myliobatidae; genus Mobula; species Mobula birostris. The sequence continues at coordinate 81,256,098 of NC_092373.1, forward strand.
AAGTTTGGGCATCCCAAGAGATTTGAGCTCTCAGATACCTTTTACCAAGGGCTCAGACCTTAATTAGCTTGTTAGGGCTATGGCTTGTTCACAGTCATCGTTAGGAAAGGCCAGGTGATGCAAATTTCAAAGCTTTATAAATTCCCTGACTCCTCAAACCTTGTCCCAACAATCAGCAGCCATGGGCTCCTCTAAGCTGCTGCCTGGCACTCTGAAAATTAAAATAAATGATGCCCACAGAGCAGGAGAAGGCTATAAGAAGTTAGCAAAGTGTTTTCAGGTAGCCGTTTCCTCAGTTTGTAATGTAATTAAGAAATGGAAGTTAACAGGAATGGTGGGGGTCAAGTTGAGGTCTGGAAGACCAAGGAAACTTTCCGAGAGAATTGCTCGTAGGATTGCTAGAAAGGCAAATCAGAACCCCCATTTGACTGCAGAAGACCTTCAGGAAGACTTAGCAGACTCTGGAGTGGTGGTGTTCTGTTCTACTGTGCAGCGACACCTGCACAAATATGACCTTCATGGAAGAGTCATCAGAAGAAAACCTTCCCTGTGTCCTCACCACAAAACTCAGCATCAGAAGTTTGCAAAGGAACATCTAAACAAGCCTGATGCATTTTGGAAACAAGTCCTGTGGACTGATGAAGTTAAAATAGAACTTTTTGGCCGCAATGAGCAAAGGTATGTTTGGAGGAAAAGATGGTGCAGAATTTCATGAAAAGGACATCTCTCCAACTGTTAAGCACGAGGGTGGATCGATCATGTTTTGGGCTTGTGTTGCAGCCAGTGGCATGGGAAACATTTCACTGGTAGAGGGAAGAATGAATTCAATTAAATACCAGCAAATTCTGGAAGCAAACATCACAACGTCTGTAAAAAAGCCGAAGATGAAAAGAGGATGGCTTCTACAACAGGATAATGATCCTAAACACACCTCAAAATCCACAATGGACTACCTCAAGAGGCACAAGCTGAAGATTTTGCCATGGTCCTCATAGTCCCCTGACCTAAACATCATCGAAAATCTGTGGATAGACCTCAAAAGAGCAGTGCATGCAAGATGGCCCAAGAGTCTCACAGAACTAGAAGCTTTTGCAAGGAAGAATGGGCCAAAATCCCCCAAACAAGAATTGAAAGACACTTAGCTGGCTACAGAAAGCGTTTACAAGCTGTGATACTTGCCAAAGGGGGTGTTACTAAATAATGACCATGCAGGGTGCCCAAACTTTTGCTTCGGGCCCTTTTCTTTTTTTGCTATTTTGAATCTTTAGATGGAAATAAAAAAGTAATCTTGCTTAAAATATTAAAGAAATGTGTCATCTTTAACTTCATGCCTTTTGGAAATCAGGTCATCTTTTACTCGCTTAGCTATTCACAGTAACAAATTTTGACCAGGGTGCCCAAGCTTTTACATGCCACTGTATTTCCCATTTTCCAAATGCACTCTCTGTCATTTGTAGCTACAAAATGCTTCTCAGTCCTTGACCATGTCTTGATTGTTTGTATAGTTCTTGGATGATTGAGAAACAACCGTACACACCTTAAACTAATTGGCTTAATCCATTGTGCTCCCAGTTTTTCCAATTCAGATACAAATCTGACTACTGTTGCCACCAAGTGAGTAATAGGTTCGTGCCCCACCCCCATGCTCAGAGTTTCCTAATCCTTGCTTCAAAGCCCAAACCCAATGTGTCTGATTGTGTCCCAAGTTTAGCAAGTGATGATGGTGGCATGCAGGGACGCAGCAACTACTCCAGCTCCCAATAATGGTGCTAGCTTTAAACTCTTAAACAGTGTTTTAAGGTTTCTAGTCAGGAATTTCATTTGTCCAAAGTTCCACGAATACAGCACCACTGAACTCTTATGCAAAATTACATTTAATCTTCCGGCAGCGGAGTTAATAGCGGTGCTCAGCAGAATAGGGATTCTACAGACACCAGGCCTGGCTGAGCAACTCAGCTGAAGAAGTGTCAGGTAGAGGCAGAGTGAGAGGAAGCAGAAATGCCGTAAGAGAGCCGGACACTAGTGAGACAGTGAGCTGAGCCAACCAGACCAGCAAAACCATCACTTTTCGTGTCCAACATCCACTTGCTAGATAATAAAATGGACTTGCTGAGATTGAGAATGAACACACAGAAAGAGATGAGATACTGCTGCATTCTGGTTTTCACTAAAACGTGGCTAAACAACATGCCTGACTCTGCATTTCCACTTGGTAGGATGACTTTGTTCTACGAAGAAAGGAACTCCTTGTCAGGGAAATCCAAAGGAGGTGGAATCTGTGTGTCTAATTAAACGACTGCCATATTACCTGCCAAGGGAGTTTACTGTTATGTTCATCACCGCTATCTACATTCCCCCTGTGAGCGAATGCCAAGGATGCACTGGGAGAGCTTTACAGTATCTTCAGGTCTCTACAAAACAAGCATCCGAACTGTCCCTTCATAATTGCAGGAGATTTCATTCATGTTAACCTGCAAGGCATTTTACCCAAATTTCACCAACACATCACCATGGCCACTAGGGGAACAAACAGACTGGACCATGTTTATACAAAGAGTTTTTACAATACTTACAAAGCCATCCCATGCTCTCATTTTGGCCTCTCTTACCATATCTCCATAATGTTAATCCTAGCATTATGCTGAAAATGGAGAAACCAGTCAAGAGGACCATCACTATGTGGCCTAATGAGGCAATCTCTATGCTTCAGGACTGTTTTGAACGGACCAAGTGGCAGATGTTCAAGAAGGCCACCACAAACAAAGAAGGCACAGACTTCAAGGAATATGCCTCACCTATCACCAGCTACATCAGTAAGTGTGTAGATGACATTGATACCTCAAGAACAATCATCTCATGGCTCAACCTGAAGCTCTGACTGTATGCAGAGCTGCACTCCCTACTAAATGCCTGGATGCTGCCTTCAAGACCAGTGACAGAACAACTCTAAGAGCTCCAGGAGAAATCTCATCTTGGGCATCAAGAGGTCAAAGACTGCCAACATGCAAAAAATTCAGTAACACCTGTTTGATAATGGTCCCTGGCATATGTGGCTGGGTATCAAGGGCATTACTGACTATGCAAGGAAAATCAACGTCAACTTACCTGTGATACCTCCCTCTCTGATGCTCTAAGCAACTTCTATGCACACTTCGAAGCATGCAACACAACACTAAGCATGAAAACTACTCCCTTCCCAGGTAAGCAGCCACTGTTTGTAACAGAAACAGAGAAGGACTCTGGAGAGTCAACACCCTTAAGGTGGCTGTGCCAGACAGCACCCCAGGCTGAGCACTCAAAGTTTGCACACCAGCTCACTGAGGTCTTCACAGACATTTTCAACATTTCACTCATCCAGGCTGCTGCCCATGCAAATCAGCTAGCATCATCCCTGTACCAAAGAACTCTACACCTTCAGAACTAAAAGACTACTGCCCAATGGCACAGATGCCAATAATCATGAAATGATTTGAATAACTGATAAAGGCACCTATCAAAATCTTCATTCTTGCCACATTGGACACTCACCAATATACTTACCAACATAGCATCTGTCATGCACCTGGCTCTGACACACTTAAAAAGTAAGGACACTTATGTCAGATGGCTATTTCTGGATTTCAGATTGGCATTCAACACTATTGTCCCACAGACCTCGTGAACATACTCCTACTCGTTCTAAATACACCACTGTTCAACTGGATGTTGGACTTCCTAATGAACTGACCTCAGATAGTCAGGATGTATTGCCATGCCTTGCTCCCCATCATCCTCAACATGGGTTCCCCCTAGGGCTGTGTGCTGAGCCCATTGCTGCACACTCTGCTCACGTGACTGCACAGCCAAACATCCGAGCAATAACATTGTCAAGTTCGCCAATGATATGCCAGAGGTTGGACTCATCACTAACAATGATGAGACAGCCTACGGCGAGGTGGAAGAGCTCAAGGCCTTGTGCCAGGCAAATAATCTCTTCATTAATGTTTTCAAGAGAAAGTAGATGGTTACTGATTTCAGGAGAACTCGCACCCCCATTTATATCGGCTTCACAACAATGGAAACTGCAAGCGGTTTTAAACTCCTGGGAGTGCACATCACACACAAAATCTCATGGTCCCAGAACACATCCTACACAGTCAAAGAAAGCTCACTGATACCTCTACTTTTGTGGCTGAAGAAAGCCGGACTTCACACATCCATACTCGTGTCATTTTACAGACGCGCTTTGGAGAGTATCCCGACAAGATGCATCACTGCTTGGTACGGAAACTACATTGCGGTGGCTAGGAAGGCTGTACAGCGGGTAGTCAAAATGCCCAACGCATCACTGGCACCAACCTATCCACCATCAAGGACATATATACAGAAAGCTGCCAGAAATGAGCCAGTAACATCATGAAGGATCCCATACACCCTGCTCGTGGATTATTTGTTCCACTCCGAACAAGGAGGAGGCTACATAGCATGCACACAAGGACCATCAGAAACTGAAACAGTTACTTTCCCCAAGTAGTAAGGCTGATCAACACCTCCACCCACTAACTCCGCCACTACTTTATTATTTCCTGTCAGTCACCTTATGTACAGCCTGGCATCACTTTATCTACATATAGTCAATCTATGTATAAGGTTCGTCCATCGTCATCAATGAAGACCTCGACACCATTAGTACTTTTTACGAGGTCGAGTTGCTAGCACGACACTCAACCCGCACGGATGGAAAGCGTGCCCAGGAGCGGCTGGACTAGATTCGAACTCGGGTTCCTTTGCTCCGGAGTCCGGCGCTGATGTCACTGCGCCACCAGCCGGCTGTTTATGATGGTGTCCAGACTAGCGCTTGATTTAGATTTAAGTGAGGGAGCGTTGCGCAGCATCAGCCTCACTCTCTCTTCCCAATTCCCATCTGGATCCAGTGGCAAGACAGAGTCGAGATGGCTGGAGATGGGACTAGGCGCATTGGATGACCAGGACGTCTTCTGTGTCTTGTCCTGCTCTACGCGTTCCACGACGCTTGCAGAGACCACCTTCTTGACTGTTGGACCTACCATTTGTCTCATCCACTCAGTCAGCTGGAGTCTGTCTTCACATGCTGGGATAGACAACTCCCTATCTCACTGAGGGTTTAAGACCCGTCGGCTACCCTCACCTGGTTTAGCCGGCTTGTCAAAGCTGTTGCCCGGGGTGTGGCTGCTGTCACAAGCAAACAGCTACAGGTGAGAGCTGAGTGCCAGGTGGGGACCAGAGGTGGACAAACGCTTTGAAAAGGATGCAACATGTTCCCCCATCAGAGGTGCTACCCCTCCCTGAAGCCCCATACACCCCATCAATCTATGTAGATAGGCTATCTTATGTATTTATATTTGTTGTGTTTTTAAATATTGTGTTCTTTGTCTTTTGTTTGCGCTGCATTGGATCTGGAGTAATAATTGTTTTGTTCTCCTTTACTGTTTTCGGGAAAATGCTTGAAGCTGTCATTAAGGAAGAAATAGCAAAACATTTAGAAAGTTCCATTAGACAGACGCATCATGGATTCAGAAAGGGCAGGTCCTGTTTGACAAACTTACTAGAGTTCTTTGAGGACATAATGAGTGCAGTGGATAGAGGGGAACAGGTGGATGTCGTATACTTGGATTTCCAGAAGGCATTGGATAAGGTGCCGCACAACAGATTTATAAATAAGATATGGATGCATGGAGTCAGAGGAAGTGTATTGACATGGATAGTGGATTGGTTAACCGATAGAAGGCAGAGAGTTGGTACCATTGGGTGTTTCTTCGGTTGGCAGTCAGTGGTGAGTGGGGTGCCACAGGGGTTGGTGCTGGGCCCATAGCTGTTTACCATTTACATTGATGATTTGGAAGAGGGGACTGAGTGTAGCGTAGCAAAATTTGCTGATGACCCTAAACTGAGTGGAAAAGCAAATTGTACGGAGGATGTGGGGAGTCTGCAGAGGGATATAGATAAGTTCAGTGAGTGGGCCAAGATCTGGCAGATGGAATACAACATTGGTAAATGCGAGATCAACCACTTTGAAAGGAATAATAGAAGAGCAGATTATTATTTAAATGGGGAAAGATTGCAGCATGCTGTTGTGCAGAGGGACTTGGGAGTGCTTGTTCATGAATTACAAAAAGTTGGTTTGCAGTTACAACAGGTTATTAAGAAGGCAAATGGAATGTTGGCCTTCGTTGCTAGAGGGATTGAATTCAAGAGCAGGGAGGTCATGCTGCAACTATACAGGGTACTGGTGAGGCTGCACCCAGAGTACTGTGTGCAGTTCTGGTCTGCATACTTGAGGAAGGATATACTGGCTTTGGAGGCAGTGCAGGGGAGGTTCACTAGGCTGATTCCAGGGATGAAGGGGTTAACCTATGAGGAGAGATTGAGTCGCCTGGGACTATACTCTCTGGAGTTCAGAAGAATGAGAGGGGATCTTATAGAAACATACAAAATTTTGAAAGGGATAGATAAGATAGAAGTAGGAAAATTGTTTCCACTGGTAGGTGAAACTAGAACTAGGGGACATTGCCTCAAGACTCAGGGGAGAAGATTTAGGACAGAGATGAGGAGAAACTGTTTTTCCCAGAGAGTGGTGAATCTGTGGAATTCTCTGCCCAGGGAAGCAGTTGAGGCTTCCTCACTAAATATATTCAAGAAACAGTTAGATAGGCTTTTACATAGTAAGGGAATTAAGGGTTATAGGGAAAAGGCAGGTAGATAGAGCTGAGTTTATGGACAGATCAGCCAGGATCTTATTGAACGGCAGGGCAGGCTCGATGGGCCAGATGGCTTACTCCTGCTCCTATTTCTCATGTTCTTATGTTTACAGTTTTGTACAGGAAATTACAGTAAACAATCTTGAAACAGTGCCCAACAGACTGACTCCCCTTACATAGATAAATCTTTTCAAGTTCCAAACTATAAACTTATCCAACCCAGATTCTTCTTTATGGAATCATAGGACCAACTTTGTAGACTCCCTGTTCATTGATCTCTTAAGTGTAGCCCCCCCGGCCACCCTCAGGGTCGCTCGGCTCGCTGTCGTCTAGGGAAACAGCCTTGGCCCTGGCAAACTGGGTAATTCGTTTGTGTTGTTGCTGTGTGAGGTGCCCCACCCCGCCCAAATAACAGACAATACACCAGATGCAATTAAATGATTTACAGTTTATAGATATTACTGGAACTATATAATTAAAAGAGAATAAAATATAAAAGGAAAATAAAAGGCGCCACACTTATCAAAGTTCAATCTCTTCGTGCACAAAAACCGTTGGAGCTCAAGGACCACCTTCTTCAACCTGCGACCTCCTCGGACCACCTCGACCGGCCGCCTGGTGGTCGACCAGACGCTCCACACGAGTCCGTCTCTGTCTCCTCGCTGAACGTCCCACTCGGGGTCCGACCCCGTTAGTGGACTCACAGCACCTCATCCATCCTCTGTCTCGCTCTTCCGCCTTCTCCCCCCAAACCCCGCGCATACAGTATCTTCAAATACACCAAAACCATAACAACTACCCCAATTGGTTACTAGCACTCTCTTTTCACGCTCTAAAGCAAAAACAAGATGCTAGCGCAAACTTTCTCAGCGTTTAACACAACAAAGCCGCATTCCCCAGATTAACATAACAAATACGCCATTTTAATTAGCTTCCGCAGTAACATAAAAGTCGAAACCCCCTTACATAAGCAACATGAAATCACAATCCCCGCCATTACTATGCCATTCACTGTCATGGAAGATTCTTTAATGGAGTTCAACAGATATTTTCATTGATGAATGCTTTTTTGGTAGTGGCTTGCTTGGATGACCATATAATCCATCTTCCCATACCCTGAAAGCCCAATCCTCACTGTGATTGACAATGTATTGAATGTAAATTTATAAACTCCTTTCTTCAGGTGTTATAGCTATAATAAGTGCTCTTGACTATAGATAAAAGTTTAAAGGTTAGCAGAAATCAAAAATGCATGTTCACCATGATTTGGAATGGGGAGGCAGAACATAGAATTTCCTTTCATATAAACTTCATCAGAGCCATTCCTTATAATGCCATGATCTAATGGAATACTAGATGAACTGTATGATACCTCAGAGCCCCATTTCTACTACACCTAATACCATTTCCAGCAGTACAATGTGTCTGCAAAGCCAGATTCAGTGGAACTGTACATCATTAGTACAATACCTCAGAGTGGCATATCTTTGTGGAACAGTACTCTAACAAACAGTATCACATGTCAGTAGCACCATGCCTCTGGAATAACACATCTGACGAAAACAAAGTACTCTTGTAAACCATAAATGAACAGTGCCAGGCACAACTGAGGATTATACTTTTTGGTAGGATGTGGAATGAGACAGTCTCATTGGGGGATCATAGGCGGAGAGGGTCAGTAACTTTAAATTCCTCGGTGTTAATCGTTTCAGAGGGTCTGTCCTGGGTCCAGCAAGGCAGTGCCTCTTTTTTTCTTAGAAGTTTGCAAAGATTCAACAAGTCATCTAAAACTTTGTCAAGCTTCTATATATCTGTAGCGGAGAGTATATTGACTAGTTGCATCATGGCCTGGTATGGAAATACCAATGCCGTTGAATGGAAAAGCCTACAAAAAGTAGTGGATATGGCCCAGTCCATGACTGGTAAAGCCCTCTTCACCACTGAGCACATCTACTCTGAGTGCTGTTGCAAGAAAGTAGCTTCCATGATCAAGGATCCCCACCTTCCAGGCCACGCTTTCTTCTAGCTGCTGCCATCAGTGAGAAGGTACAGGAACATCAGGACCCACACCACCAGGTTCAGGAACAGTTATGACCCTTCAACCACCAGGCTCTTGAACCAGTAGGGATAATTTCACTCAACTTCACTCGCCCTATCACTGACCAGTGTGTATGTGTGGACTGACCTGTTCCCACAACCTGTGGACTCACTTTCAAGGACTCTTCATATCACGTTCTCACTATTTGTTGCTTATTTATTTATTACTTATTGATAGAGAAATCCAGACATGCCTGTACCCAGATTGGGCGGTGCTCTGATCAGCGTCTGTTCTTCATGATAGGGGCAGCTGAAACTAAAACATGGCTGTAGGTCTAAAAGGATAACCCTGTCATGGGAAAAATACCATGAACATCTACCTTACCAATGCCTCTTGTACTTCTTTACTACTTCTATATCAGATCACCCATTAGCCTCATTTGCTCCAGGGAAAACAAGCTTGGCTTATTTGTTCTTTCCCCATAAATTAAGACTTTTAATTTAGGCAATATCCTGGGAAATTCCCTCCGCACTCTCACCAGCACAACCGCAACTGTCCCATTGTGTGGTGACCAAGTATGGTCTAACCAGTATTTTCTAAATTTCCTTGGACTTTTGGGGATTAATACTCAGGTGTCTCGGTTCCTGCTATGCCATTCCATTTACACTGTCTACAACTTGCTGCCAAAATGCACCACCGCACACTCCTTTGTACACAATTTCATCTGACTGACCTGCCCATTCAGATATTTTATCCATGTGCTCTTGCAGTCCATTGCTATCCTTGTTATCTAGCACACATCCAAGCTTTGCACTGTTTGCAAATTTGGAAAAGTTATTAGGTCACTAATATATACCAAAACTGGTACAGCACTTAACCTTGTCCATCAATGTCTACCGTCCTCCCATATGAAAAATTACATTTTGCATTTTGCTTTCTCTCTTTGTTTCCTTCTGTGCACTTCATAATGTTTTAATTCCAAATGCCTTACCAAATGACATCCATTGTACTCTCGTCGTAATTAAATCTGTTCTGTCTCTCCATACCCGCCCCCCCCCCACTCTTTAACCAAAGTTCAAAGTAAATTTATTATCAAAGTGCATGTCACCTGAGATTCATTATCTTGCAGGCACACCTAATAAATCCATAGAATAATAACTATGACAGAATCAATGAAACACTGCACCAGCTTGGGTATTCAGCTAGTATGCAAAAGACAACAAGCTATGCAAATACAAAAAGAAAGAAACAATAATAAATAAATAAGCAATAAATATCGTAAACACGAGTTGAAGAGTCCTTGAAAGTGAGTCCATAGGTTGTGAGAATATTTCAGTGATGGGGGCAAGTGAAGTTGAGTGAAGATATCCCCCTTTGATTCAAGAGCCTGATGGTTGAGGGGTAAAAACTGTTCTTGAACCTGGTGATGGTCACTCCTGTACCTTCTTCCCAATGTCAGCAGTGATAAGAGAGCATGTCCTGGGTGTTGGGGGACCCTGATGATGGATGCTGACTTCCTGCGACAACACTTTCTGTAGATGTGCTCAGTGGCGGGGAGAACTTTACCCATAATGGCCTGGGGTACTATCCATTACTTTTTGTAGGATTTTCCATTCACGGGCCCTAGCGTTTCTATACCAGGCTGTGATGTAGACAGTCAATATACCCTCCACCACACATATAGAAATCTGTCAAAGTTTTAGATGTCGTACCAAATCTCTGCAAACTCCTAAGGAAGTAGAGGCACTGCCGTGCTATCTTTGTAATTACACATGCATGCTGGGTCCTGGACTGGTCCTCTGAAGTGATAACACCGAGGAATTTGAGGTTGCTGACTCTGTCCTAGTCTGATCCTCTGATAAGGACTGGCTCATGAATCTCTGGTTTCCTCCTCCTGAAGTCAATAATCAGCTCTTCGTTCTTGTTGACATTGAGTAAGAGGTTTTTGTGACACCACTCAGCCAGATTTTCAATCTCCCTTTTTTATGCCGATTTGTCATCACCTTTGATTCAGCCAATGACAGTGGTGTCGTCAGCAAACTTGAATATGGCATTGGAGCTGTGCTTAGCTACAGAGTTATGAGTGTAAAGGGAATGGAACAGGGTGTTAAGCACACAGCCTGGTGGTGCGCCTGTGCTAATGGAAGTTGTGGAGAAGCTGTTGCCAATCTGAACTGACTGTGGTCTGCAAGTGAGGAAATTAAGGATCTAATTGCCCAATGAGGTATTGAGGCTAAGGTCTTAAAGCTTATTGATTAGTTTTGAGGAGATGATAGTATTGAATGCTGAGTTGTAACTGATAAAGAGCATCCTGATGTATGCACCTTTGCTGTCTGGATGTTCCAGTGTTGAGCGAAGAGCCAATGAGATGACATCTGCTGTGAACCTGTTGCTCTGGTAAGCAAACTGTGATGGCTCCAAGTCACTTCCCAGGCAGGAGTTGATATGGTTCATCACTATGGATGTAAGTGCTGCTGGATGATGGTCGTAGGGGCAGATAACCACGTTCTTCTTGGACACCAGTATAAGAGAAGTTTGCTTGAAACAGATAGGTACCTCAGACTGTTAAAGCAAGAACTTAAAAATCTCAGTGAACACTCCAGCCATTTGATCAGCACAGGTCTTTTGAACTTGGTCAGGTATCCCGTCTGGGCCAGATGCTTTTCATGGGTTTACCCTCCTGAAGGTTGCTCGGATGTTGGCCTCAGAGACTGAAATCATAGGATTATCAGGAGCTGTGGGAGTAAGTGATGGTTCTTCCATGTTTTGATGGTCGAAGCGAGCATAGGAGGCATTGAGCTCATCTGGAAGCAAAGCCCTGCTATTGCTTATGTCACTTGATAGGAGGTGATACCATTCAAGTCCTGCCATAACAGTTGATTCAAGTTTTGTGCAGAATTGCCACGTTACCTGTGAGGTAGCTTTCCAGAGATTGTACCTGGAGCTCTTGTAACTTTCTTGGTCATTGGACTTGAATGCCTCTGATCTAGCCCTCAGCACACTGCAGATCTCATGGTTCATCCAGGGATTCTGGTTGGGGAAGTCTCTAAATGATTTTGTGGGGACACAGTCGTCCACAACTGTTTTAATAAAGTCAGTGACAACCATTCATTCAGAACCACAGATGAGTCCTTGAACACAGCCCAGTCCTACGACCAGCTCGTTGTTGTCCTAATTTCTGGAGTTTTGCTATCTAGTCTCTTCCTTTATGCAGGTGGAGAAGGACAGCCAAGCAATCCAATTTATTGAAATGCAGTCTGGGCATGCAATGATAGACATTCCTTATCTTCGTGTAACAGTGGGCAAGTCTGTTGAGACCTCTGGTGGTACAGCTTGTATGCTGATGGTAATTGGGCATGATTTTCTCAAGCAAACCTGCTTGAAGCCCCCAACTATGATTTGAAGTGTGCTGGGATGGACTGTTTCTTGTTTGGAGATGGCATCGTGCAGTGTCATCCAGGGCATAATTTTCCCCCTGCAGCTATTATTTCATCTTGCTTTTCAGAACGAGCTAGAGAGGCTATTGGAATGCTCTGCTTACTTGAATGCTCTTGCCATTGTGTCACCATGTGCTCTGTAACATCATTTGTGCGCATGCGCTGGTCGTGCATGCAGCCTGGTACAGCTGTTCCGATCTATTCTTACTTTCTTCTTCTTACTTTTTAATTTACGTTATTTTTTGTATTTTTTTTTCTCACGGTAACACGTCGAAGCTGCACCCTCTCTAACATGCTGGTAGAGAGAGTTTTATTTGGGTTTTCTTTAGCGCTGGAAATGGTTACATCCCAACACGCGGGACAGAAGCAAGGTTGCATTGTGTATTCCACGGACCAACAAAGACCGGCCAGCTTAGCGAACAGAGCGGTGGACACCCCTGCTGAAATCTGGAGGAAAACACACAGAGCGGGATCACAAAGCCGAGGAAAGAGGACCGGGTCGAGACAACAGAGACTTTTGGAGAAGAGGAGTTTGGTGGGTAATACCGTTCCGGCTGACTGGAAGCGCACTGATAGCGGTAAGCGTAAAGGAGTTTGGTGCTTACTGTTCTGGCTAAGAACGGATGGTGCAATCCGGGGTATATTACGATCGAGGAACGTGTTTGCAGACTGGATATTGAACTTTTTACTGTTGGACTTCGGCCACATTCCACCGTGACACAACACTTGGCGGCACGGGAGGTCGTTCCTGCCTGTGGCCATCAAATGTGCAGCTCCTCCCGTGGAGGGTCAGACACCCTGAGCCGATAGACTGGTGCTGGACTTATTTTCCATCTGGCAGAGCTTGCATTTTGGTGTTTGACTGTTGTGGTTTTTTGTATTGCTATATTTACGCTCTATTCTTGGTTGGTGTGGCTGTAACGAAACCAAATTTCCCTCGGGATTAATAAAGTATATCTATCTATCTATCTATAAGCAGTGTCACACCTATATATGTAGAACACGCTTCGAATAACCTTGGTGTTGAGATGATGACAAATTCTGTGCAGAATTTGTATTTTCCCAATGCATTGCTCTCTGTGTGCCAGCATAGTTATGCATAGCTTAATTTTTTTGTAAGCAACCATTTAGATATAATAATTATTTTAAACCACTCCAGATAGAACAGAACAGAAACAGAGCTGCATTCAGGGCTAAGGTATCTATTTGGCAGGAGGAAGGTAAAACAAAATTTATGATGTCATAATAGGTCATTGAACTGAAGTATCCATCAATCACTGCTAGAATGTGTTTTTGATTAAAAGGCACGATCAGATGTGATTATTTTCATCCACTGAAATTGGAGGGTGAAGTGGGGAAATGGTCAGATGAACCATTCATCCTAAGGCGATTGAAAATCTAGCAGCTGTACTCCACAAGATGGCAAGGACAGCATTTGAACATCACTGACTGGAGCTCTAATAAGAAATTATTTCAAGTAGATGTGACTTTTGAAGCCACAGCGAATGTTACACAATTTAACAAAGACTTACAGAATTGTTTAGACTTCTGTTTTTACTCAGGCTTCACCAGAGTTTCTCTGTACGATATAGTAACATATATCAGACATCCCACCTCTCCCGGAAGATCTGGGAGTCTCCCGCATATTAATAGTGACTCCCTGATGTCCGCAAATTATATACAATATCACGGAAATCAATTTTTTTGAGAGCAAGCGAGAGAAAGCAAGAGAGTGTGCGAGAGAGAGCGAGAGCAAGCAAGCGAGCGAGAGAGAAAGAGCGAGTGAGAGAGAAAGCAAGCGAGAGTGAAGGCAAGCGAGAGCGCTTGAGAGCACACGAGTGACCACGAGAGAGAGAGAGCGAGGTACTAAAGTGTACCCCTGCCTAATAGGGGTCAAAAATAATGACAGTGTTGCTCGCTGCACTGTTTGCAACAGTGTCTTTTCTATTGTCCATGGTGGGTTAAGATTGTAAAAGACGTGTTGAGGTGAGTTTAACAGGTGTCATTCGTTCATTAGCATAGCTAACGTTATTTAAACTAGCTGGCTAGCTGCTAAGGAGCTACTCTATTGCAGACATCCCACCTCTCCCGGAAGTCTCCCGCAAATTGATGGTGCTACCTCCCTGAAATGAGTTTTTGCAGGGTGGGATGTCTGATATATGTAGTTATAAAACCTTTTCTCTTTGGAGCGGCGGAGGATGAGAAGTGACCTGATAGAGATGTATAAGATGATGAGAGGCATTGATTGTGTGGATGGTCAGAGGCTTTTTCCCACGGCTGAAATGGCTAGCGCAAGACGGCACAGTTTTAAGATGCTTGCAAGTAGGCACAGAGGAGATGTCAGAGGTAAGTTTTTTACGCAGAGAGTGAGTGCGTGGAATGGGCTGCCGACGACAGTGGTGGAGGCGGATACGATAGGGTCTTTTAAGAGACTCCTGGGTAGGTACATGGAGCTTAGAAAAATAGAGGGCTATGGGTAACCCTAGGTAATTTCTAAAGTAAGTACGTGTTCGGCACAGCATTGTGGGCCAAAGGACCTGTATTGTGCTGTCGGTTTTCTATGTTTGTATAAGATTGAACTTGAACTTAGTATAGTTGTGCTTTACATAGCATAATAATTGATTTATACCCACTTTTTGTTCACAGTACTTTCACACTGGATTTGTTAAATGTTTATCTTTTAGATGTTCGATGGCAAGTCTGGCAGGATTAGGGTATCCTGGCTAATTGGAAAAAGGAGGCATACATTAGGCATAGGCAGCTGGAATCAAGCAAATCTCTTTAGGATGCAGAAGTACACTTAAATCAGAAGGGCAAAAAAGCAAATATGAGGTATGCTCGACAGATAAGGTAAAGGAGAATCTTAGAAGATTCTATTTTTATATAAGGAGCTTAAAGAGTAACTAGGGAGAAAGCAAATCCACTTCAGGGTCATTATGTGGAGCCATTGAACGATGGCTGAGCTTTTAAGTGAACACTTCTTGTTTGCATTTACTGTTAAAAAGATGATGGAAGCTAGGGAATTATGGAGGAAATCAATAATATCCTGAAACATATCAACAATCTGAAAGAGAAGGTGTTAGCAGTCTTGAGGTAGATAAAGATGGATAAATCTTTGAGCCTGGCCAAGTATATAGTAGGACATTACGGGAAGCAAGGGAAGAAATTGCTGGTGCCCTGGCAGAGATTTTTGTTTCTTCCTTAGCTGGAAGACTAGAGGATGGCTAATGTTAAACCTTTAATTAATGTGGCCTGTACAGACAAACCAAGGAACTACAGGCCAGTGAGCCTAACATCAGTGCTGGAAAAGTTACTGAAGGGGCTTCTGAGAGACAAGACCTATCTGCATTTGGAAAGGCAAGAATGGAAGAGGGATACTCAGTATGGCTTTGTGCATGAGAAACTGTATCACGAATTTGATTTGAGTCTTTTGAAAAGATGAACAAGAGGAAAGAAGAGGGCAGGGTGGTAGATGTTGCAGTGCCTCCCCGTGTGCTGTTAAGCCTTTTGACAAGATCCCAAATGGTAGGCTCGTCCAGAAGATTGGATTACATGGAATCCAAGGTGGGCTAGCCAAATGGATGTAAAATTGGCTTGGTGGAAGGAGTCAGAGGGTGGGAGTGGAGGAATGATTTCAGGTTAGAGACGTGTAATCAGTGGTGTGTCACAAAGATTGGTGCTAGGTCCCCAATTGTTTGTCATATATATTAACAGTCTGGATAATTATATTGATGGTATGATTAGTAAATTTGTGGATGACATTAAAATTGACAGTGAGAAAGCTTGTCCAGATCTACAACAGGATCTAGATCAAATGGGAAAGTGAGCAAAAGAGTGGCAGATGTAACATAACTTGGACATGTGCACTGATACACTTTGGGAACCTTAACCAGGGCAGCACACACCCAGCGAAAGGTAGAATCCTGGCGAGTGTTGTACAACAGAGAGACCTAGGGGTGCAAATCCAGAGTTCCTTGAAAGTGCTGGCACAGGTGGATGAGGTGGTGAATGCATATGGCATACTTGCTTTCTTGAATGAGTACAGTAGTAGGGTTGTCATGTTAAAGCTGTACTAGATGTTGGTGAGACTACGTTAGGAACCCTATGTGCAGTTCTGGTCGCCACATTATAGGAAGGACACGATAAAGCTAGGGAAGATGCAGAAAAGATGCACAAAAATGTTGCTAGGACTAGAGGGCATGAGTTATAACTGGAAACCGGATAGACAGGAAACATTTTCCCTAGAGCAAAGGGGGTTGAGGGCTGAGCTTTATAAAATCATGAGAAGCCTAGTGACAGTCTTGTTCCCAGAATAGAGGAGTCCAAAATAGGACATAGGTTTAAGGTGAGGCAGGAATGATTTAAAGGGACTTGCAGATGGTGGTGGAAATTCGGCCCTGATGGAATGAGCTGCCAAGGGAAATGTTAGAGTCCCATATAATTATAACGTTTAAAATAAATTTGGACAACTTCATGGATAGGAAAGATTTGAAGTGATGTGGGCCAGATACAGGCAAATAAGGTTAGCATAGATAGTCATCTTGGTCAGCATGAACAAGTTGACTAAAGGGCCTGTTCAGATGTTGTATGACTCTACTGAGTATAAACTTTGTCTTAAATGTACAGAGTTTTTTTCTGTACAAATTTTATTTGCCTATTTTAAGACAAATTTAACTTTGTGCTGAATAGCATTTAGGAGACTTGCATAAAACCCATTGACTGTTTATCTTGATGATGCCTTCCAAATGATTAATTGCAAGTGCTTATCTTCAATTATAGAGTGCCTTTCATTTTCTTAAATTAAGATAGTCATTCTCAATTATTTGCTTTCAAAGTTTAAAATGCTTGTGAAAAGCTCTGGGAAAATAAAATAGAATTGTATTGATATAGAATCTCTACTAATGGTTCAAATCTCTAGAAGGGTTTGGCAGTTAAATAGCTCTCAGCCTTCATTTGGCAATTAAACTTATTAATCACAATTTTCCCCCAGTGCTAGTGATCTAATAATGAAAGTGGACGCTCTGTTGTCATCCAAATCCAAAGGAGAGGCAAGGGTTGATCTCCAATTCTTTGAAGAAAGATTGAGGTAAGCAGCAGCTGGACAATTTAGAATGCTGTATCTAATATTTCACTCAGCTAGATGTCAATTGTGATTTTATTTTTTATAAAATTCTTTCTAATGATTGAATCAAAATTTTGACCATTATTTCTTACTAGTGCAATTAAATTACGGCCAAAAGAAGATCAGGTTTACTTTGAAGTAATGGCCATAACTGACCCTGTGACCAGAGATGCTCAGCGACTTGCCCCTTTCCTGCTGGTGAGTGGTGTTGGTAAAACTGCTTTGAAGTTATCTCCCATCTTTTCTACTGTGTCCTTCTGTATTCATCACTTTGTCTTTTCCTTCCTTTGCATAAATTATTGTCATTAGAAATTTCTGCATCACGTATGGATTAATGCTTAATTTAAAAGAAAAGTCATTTGAGAATACTCAGCCCATTGGCTTTAACAGTATCTGTTCACCAGGTTGAAGTTGGGAATTTTGCAGTAGGAGTCAAGGGAAGTATGGCTTGGGGCAAGGAATAGAAGAAATGAGCATATGCATTAATGTCAATTTTTTTTGTGTCTGTTTACAAAGTCAGTTGATCCACCTTCAATTTTTGTTAGTAACTAATGTGTTTAAGAAAATATCGATTCTGCACTGTTAAAGTCATTGTAAGGTAGCAATCATAAGATTAGTATAATTCTGAAATATGTGACTCATAAAGTATGAGACTACAGTGCTGAACCTTTATCATGCTTGATCATTCTACAACTGGAGACCCGTGTCCATTTCTGCTCATTGAGATATGAAGAAAGCAGCTAATAGAGTTGATATCTAGTACTGGAAATGTAAACTCTATAGAGAGCTGAAGGCGCATCTTTGATTGAGGAGCAATTTTTTTAAAAAGTAAGTATATTTAAAGACATAAATCCAGAGCACTGTTTCAAATTGAGCAACTTGATACAAGGAAACTTGGGTTTAATGTAGATGCCATATTTTGATGCTAGGTTTATGCAACATTTGGTGAGGAGCATGATGGAGGTAAAAGCAATGGAATGAAAGTACAGTTTGATGAAAGTATAGATTGAGATGGAATAAGTGACATCTCACATTTGTCCTTTTGTAAATGCAAAATCTATCTTGGTCAAATAAAATTACTGATACGAGATGTTAATCTTCACAATATGAATTTAATTTTCCGGTCTACTTCAAAGGTGTATTTCATTAACCTTGCTAGTTATGCTGTGAAGCCATAAATGTTGCCAGCATAGAAGACTGGGTGAGCCCACTACCTCCTTCAGCTCTTAACTAATGCTATTTCAGAGGTAGCTTCATTATTCAACATTCGCCATAGTTCTGCATCTTCCTCTTTTTCATATGTTAGTCCAACAAAACATATAAAATGTCTTCAATTTTCAGGTTTTAAATCAATTGATCAACATGAATCTTCGAGTGTTTATGAACTGTCAAGCAAAACTTTCTGAAATGCCTCTGAAAAGGTAAAAATTTCATCTGCATCAGCTAAAGCAGCTGTTTTTGACTGAGAGATATGCTGATTCAAGTGGGAAAACTGCGAGTATGGTATATATTTGCATTTTTCGAAGCTGAAGAATTAATTTAAAGTAAAGATTTTACCTCTAGTCATACTGTAAGACTACGTAACATCATTACAAGTGAATACTGTAGACAGTGTAATAGAAATATTATGTTAGTACTCTGATAAAGGAATGATCTTTGAAGAACAAGGTTGAAGACATTATCTAGCAGGACTTTTATGCATTTTCTCAGCAGTGATGTGGTCTTTTTGATGCACTTAACTATTTTCTTTTGCATCAGTTATGATTTAAGTTGGAAGAATTGTATTTTGATTTTCATTAAAAATGTATGAGTGCCCTTTACTGCTTTAACATGAAAGTAGTTATTCTTGATCTCCACTGGTATTCAACTCTGGATTATTGCTGGGTCTGCGTTTATGAGCAAGTAATTATGTAAAATGTATATTAAATATACGGTACATAATACTGCAAACAGAATGTGCTGAAAGGGCTAATTATCCTTAATAACCTTGGATCACTCATGGATCTTGATATTGATGAATAAAGTGCCAGCCCACACTGGGATTTCCTCCATCTGTTCAAAGAAACAGTTTGAGAAAAAAAAACGTTATCACATTTTAGCAGGCATAAAAATGTACATGAAATATATGAATTTGGATCGAGTGTAGGACACTCGGCCCCTCAAGCCCACTCTGCAGTTTAATAGGATCATGGCTATCTGGCAGCAACTTCTGAAAACTCTGCATATAAATTCTAATGGGAATCAAAATGCATTTTGTAACTTTAAGCAAATTATGACAAATGCTTGTGATTGTTCCTTGTACAAAAAACAATTAACAATTGTGCATAGACCAGCATACAAATGAAAATATGAAATATAGTAATAAGAATGTTTATATCAAATGGATTTTTTCAATAATTTTGATTCATCGTGTTCTCTTTGAAAAAACCTAGTTCTTCAAAGGATTTTTGGAATTGTATTCAGAGCCACAAACCATTTAGCTTAGATAATTTCAATGTTGGCAAGGAGTCAAAAATATCTAATTAATAATATGGAAATATTACTTCCAAAATATTTTCAAGAAGTATTAGTATTTTATGGCATTATGAATAATTTGTAGACCATAATTGGTTTATCAGATTAATGTCTGGATAATTTCCCTCATTTGCAAGCTGAAATCAAATAAAAGACATTTGTCAGAATAAAGTGTTCGGGCCCATTCTAAATGCAAATAGGAGGCTAATTCTGTTTAAGATTCCTTTTCCAAAACCATACTGAGTTTGCTCTATTACTGTTTTTCCAGATACTTGCTTTCCAACCTAACAATCCTCAAATGATATGTTTTAGTCTACTTCTAGAAAGATAAGTCTTGACATCTTGTCTTATTACAAAGACAAACAGAAAAAAATGCCTCACCTGAACCCTTCATTAAGATTGAAGTTCATCTGTAGTAAAAAATGAAAACAGTTTTCCAATTTACACATATAAAAGTTGCTGGCGAACACAGCAGACCAGGCAGCATCTCTAGGAAGAGGTACAGTCGACGTTTCGGGCTGAGACCCTTCGTCAGGACTAACTGAAAGAAGAGCTATTAAGAGATTTGAGAGGGGGAGGGGGAGATCCGAAATGATAGGAGAAGACAGGAGGGGGAGGGATGGAGCCAAGAGCTGGACTGTTGATTGGCAAAAGTTGATTTCCAACTTACTGTCCTGTGTATAGCACTGGAATGTGGGCTGGACTCGGTTTGGGATTCTAATTTATGCACAATCTCGTTTCTAGGTTAGGATATTTCTTTACAATATACTGAACATTTAAAAAGGTTGTAGTTGGCAGTAGTTAATATTTGTTTTTGATGGACTCATTTGTAGCCGATTTTAATATTTTTCTGTAAACCTGCTTTAATTACTGGAATATATCTGTAGTTTGTTGTTTACTGTCTCTGATAATAGCAAAATATTTCCAAAAATATGAACTTTTCCTTGAAATTAAATTGGTGCCAGATTGTAGTACTTTGACTAGTGATTGCTCACCCTAATATGACTTGCCATTGTGAAGATTCAGTGAAAGTCGGGTTAATTCGGTGTGGGTCTGTCTGGGTTGCATTGGAAAAATAGTAGATTATGTGGTGGCAGGTGCAAAAATGTCTCCCGAGTGGGAATGATGAAGTTCAATCAAGGATAGGAAGGGTTAGGTTCAGTGTAGTTCAAGAAGGTCATGGATCAAGGTGAATATTAACTGCAGGGAATGGACAGAAGGAGGTGTGGTGCTGCCCTGGTAAACCAACAGAGGTTGGGTGGTGTCTGGATTTAGAAGGTGGAGGGTTTTAGGCAAAGCTACAGAATGGGGGTGGTTGATTTGGGAGAAGAGTTCAGTGAGCGTATCACTTAATCAGAAGTCAGATAGAGGCATAGCGTCATGGAGAAGTACAGCACAGAAACAGGCTTTTCGGCCCATCTAGTCCATGCCGAAACCATTTAAACTGTCTACTCCCATCGACCTGCACCAGGACCATATACCTCCATATCCCTACTATCCATGAACCTGTCCAAGCCTCTCTTAAATATTGAAATCGAGCTTGCATGCTCCACTTGCGTTGGCAGCTCCTTCCGCACTCTTATGACCCTCTTTGTGAAGAACTTTCCCCCCATGTTCCCATTAAACTTTTTACCTTTCACCCTTAACCTATGACCTTTGGTTGTAGACCCACCCAACCACAGTGGAAAAAGCCTGCTTACATATACCCTATCTGTACCCCTCATAATTTTGTATACCTCCATCAAATCTCCTCCCAATCTTCTACATTCTATATTCTATATCTATTTCAAGCGGTACCAATTTTTATTTCGAAATCCTTTTTTGACGCTGTTGACTCTTAAAATTTCTTCATATATGTGGCAGAATAAAAATCCTAGGCTAAGTAAAAAATACTTACAGAAGTATAAAAAGGATGCTGGTCTGGCATTGCCGAATTTAAGATTTTACTACTAGGCAATTAATATCAGATATTTAATATTTTGGACACAGGATTTGAATATAATCCCAAGTCCACAATGGGTAAACCTTGAATGTGAATCTGTACAAGGGTTTTCATTGGTTTCTATTTTAGGGACTTCGCTTCCCTTTGTTCTTTCCAAATTGAATAAATAAATGGTTAATCCAATAATTAAATATACATTACGAATATGGTTTCAATTTTGTAAATTTTCTGGTTTGAACAAATTTATTTTATCAAGCCCTATTATATCTAATTTTTTTTCCCAACCCTCTGTTATGGATCAAGCCTTTTTGGTATGGAAAATGAAGGGTATAATATGTTTTCGTGACTTATTCTTGGATAACTATTTCATGTCTTTTGAAGAGTTGTCTAGTAAATATAGCTTGCCCAGATCCCATTTTTTTTAGAAACTTTTTAAATACTATGCAATGTACTTTTCCGACTTCGTATCCAACTGATATAACGAAAAAAATTTTTAGGTTTAAACCCGTATCAGAAGGGTTTAATAGCAACTATTTATGATATGATTATGAAAATACAGCCAGGTATATCTGATAAAATTAAGAATGAATGGGAAAGGGAACTTCAACTTTTCTTACCTATAGGGAGAAAGTTTTCCAATTAGTTAATACTTGGTAGTGTGGAGGAGCAGAGGGATCTGGGGGTACATGTCCACAGATGCCTGAAAGTTGCCTCACAGGTAGATAGGGTAGCTAAGAAAGCTTATGGAGTGTTAGCTTTCATAAGTCGAGGGATAGAGTTTAAGAGTAGCGGGGTAATGATGCAGCTCTATAAAACTCTGGTTAGGCCACACTTGGAGTCCTGTGTCTAGTTCTGGTTACCTCACTATAGGAAGGATGTGGAAGCATTGGAAAGGGTACAGAGGAGATCTGCCAGGATGCTGCCTGGTTTAGAGAGTATGCATTATGATCAGAGATTAAGGGAGCTAGGGCTTTACTCTCTGGAGAGAAGGAGGATGAGAGGAGACATGATAGAGGTGTACAAGATAATAAGAGGAATAAATAGAGTGGATAGCCAGCGCCTCTTCCCCAGGGCACCACTGCTCAATACAGGAGGACATGGCTTTAAGGTAAGGGGTGGGAGGTTCAAGGGGGATATTAGAGGAAGGTTTTTTTACTCAGAGAGTGGTTGGTGTGTGGAATGCAGTGCCTTATTCAGTGATGGAGGCAAGTACACTAGTGAAATTTAAGAGACTACTAGACAGGTATATGGAGGAATTTAAGGTGGGGGGTTATATGGGAGGCAGGGTTTAAGGGTCGGCACAATGTTGTGGGCCGAAGGGCCTGCACTGTGTTGTACTGTTCTATGTTCTATGTTAACTCTTCCTCTATACGTGCTAAACATGTGTTGATACAATTTAAGGTGGTGCATAGGGCTCACATGTCTACATTCTAAAGAATACAGTTCTAACCTATTCACTCCTTCCTTATAAGTCAGGTCCTCCAAACCCGGCAACATTCTTGTAAATTTTCTCTGCACTCCTTCAAACCTGTTTACATCTTTCCTATAGGCAGGTCACCAGAACTACACACAATACTCCAAATTAGGCGTCACCAATGTCTTAAACAACTTCAACATGGCATCCCATCTTCTATCCTCAATACATTGATTTATGAAGGCCAAAAGCTTTCTTTATGACCTTATTATGATGCTTTTATAGTAACACTGAAGCATGCCTCACAAGGGCAACTAAGACCTGCTTCTGTACACATAGATAGTAAGAAGGCACTGTTGGATATGAAACTGTAGGTAAAAGTTCCAAAGAGGCTTTATTTGTACATTGACTACAGTCGTATGTAATCAAGGGCCTGTGTGCATTAATCATCAGGCATATAAAAAACACAGATGGAAAAGTGCATCTCATAGTAATCTTCATCTTACATTTTATTTTTCTGTTGAAATTGAATCATGGAGCTCACAAAAATGTGACACCAAGCAATTTGGTTTCTAAATGCTGCTGTGTGTCATTCACTATTGCATTAGATTTAGTGGTGCACATTACTTGGTTGCAAATGGCAAATAAATTTATAAGCTTTGATTTAAGACATTTTTGCCTTGAAGTTTAATGCCGGTCAGCCGATGTGCTACATGTACTCTGCTTCTGAAATTTACTTCTGTTCTAGTCAGTGAACCAGAGAAAATGTGCTGCTACTATAAATGATATGCTTTGTGCAAGGGAGCGAAATTCTAGGTCATCAGCTTACATTTTGTAAGAAATATGTGGAGGTAGAATTCAATGACTTTAAAGAAATATCTCCTCTTTATTTTGTAGCATTTACCGTTACGTTCTGGAACCCGAAACGGCGTTCAAAGCAGATGGCACTTTTGCACCTGGCCCAGTTGCCAAATTCTTGGATATGCCTCAGTCTCCTCTCTTCACACTTAACATCAACACTCCTGAAAGCTGGATGGTGGAATCTGTACACACCTCGTATGATCTTGACAATATTTATTTGGAAGAGGTATGTCTAGATGAGCTTTTTACATCTATGAGTATGATCAATTATATGGATGTGGAGTATAGTCGCTGTCATCTCCACAATCCTGATTGAAAAGTTATAGAACCTGGGCCCCTGTACATCGCTCTGCAGTTCCTAACCGGAAGACCACAATCTGTGCGGGTTGGTGACAATATCTCCTCCTCATTGATGATCAATACTGGTGCACGTCAGGGGTGTGTGCTTAGCCCACTGCTCTACTCTCTCTATACCCATGACTGTGTCGCTAGGCACAGATAAAATACCATGTATAAATTTGCTGATGCTACAACTGTTGTTGGTAGAATCTCAGATGGAGACGAGAGGGCGTACAGGAGTGAGATAGGCCAACTAGTGGAGTGGTGTCGCAGCAACAACCTGGCACTCAACGTCAGTAAGACAAAAGAGCTGATTGTGGTCTTCAGGAAGGGTAAGATGAGGGAACACACACCAATCCTCATAGAGGGATCAGAAGTGGAGAGAGTGAGCAATTTCAAGTTCCTGGGTGTCAAGATCTCTGAGGACCTAACCTGGTCCCAACATAACATAGTCAGAGGCTTTTTCCTAGGGCTGAAGTGGCTAACAAGAGAGGGCACAGTTTTAAGGTGCTTGGAAGTATGTACAGAGGAGACTTACACAGAGAGTGGTGAATGTGTGGAATGGGCTGCCGGTGACGAAGGTGGACGTGGATACAATAGGGTCCTTTAGGAGGCTATTGGATAGGTACATGGAGCTTAGGAAAATAGAGGGCTATGTGTAACCTTAGGTAATTTCTAAAGTAAGTACATGTTCGACACAGATTTGTGGGCCAAAGGGCTGGTATTGTGCTGTAGGTTTTCTATGTTTCTATATTGATGCAGTTATAAAGAAGGCAAGACAGTGACTGTACTTCATGAGGTGTTTGAAGAGGTTTGGTATGTCAACAAATACACTCAAAAACTATAGATGTACCCTGGAGAGCATTCTGACAGGCTGCATCACTGCCTGCTATGGGGAGGGGTGGGGTGCTATTGCACAGGACCAAAAGAAGCTGCTGAGGGTTATAAATTTAGTTGGCTCCATCTCGGGTACTAGCCTACAAATTACCCTGGACATCTTCAGGGAGCAGTGTCTCAGAAAGGCAGCATCCGTTATTAAGGACCTCCAGCACCCAGGGCATGCCCTTTTCTCACTGTTACCATCAGGTAGGAGGTACAGAAGCCTGAAGGCACACAATCAGCAATTCAGGAACAGCTTCTTCCCCTCTGCCATCTGATTCCTAAATGGATATTGAACCCGTGAACACTACCTCACTTTTTAAATATACATTATTCCTGCATTTTGCACGATTTTTAATCTATTCAATATAGTTATATTGTAATTGATTTACTTATTTATTATTATTTTTTTCTTCTATATTATGTATTGCATTGAACTGCTGCTGCAAAGTTAACAAATTTCATGACACCTGCCGGTGATAATAAACCTGATTCTGATTCTGAAATAAAGAAGGCAACTGACACTGGTGCAGGATTATTTTGAAAAGAACATAGAGAAGTGGATATCTATATATTTGTTTTCTTTAAAAAATCTTATCTGGCGTGAACAAAGTTGTGTTAAAACTATTTTAACTTAGAATCAGAATCAGGTTTAATATCAGTGGCCAATGTCCTGAAATTTGTTAACTTAGCAGCAGCAGTGCAATGCAATACATGATGAATATAGAAAAATAAATAAATTACTATGTTAAATAGATAAATTAGAAGTAGTAGTGCAAAAATAGAAATAATTAAAACAGTCAGGTAGTGTTCATGGGTTCAATGTCCATTGAGGAATCGGATAACAGAGGGGAAGAAGCTGCTCCTGAATTGCTGATTGTGTGCCTTCAGGCTTCTGTACCTCCTTCCTGATAGTAACAGTGAGAAGGGAGCATGTCCTGGGTGATGAGAGTCCTTCATAAATGACGCTGCCTTTCTGAGGTACCACTCCTTGAAGATGTCTTGGATACTATGGAGGTTAGTACCCATGATGGAGCTGACTAATTTAACAACTTTACGTAGCTTCTTTCAATCCTGTGCAGTAGCCCCACCCCCACTCCCATGTCAGAGAGTGCTGCAGCCTGTCAGAATGCTCTCCACTGTACTTCTGGAGAAGTTTTCAAGTGTTTTATTGATCATGATTACTGATCATTCCGGGTAGGAACTCTGCATTGAATTTGGGGTTCAATATCTTATATGATGTGGCGCATGGCCAAGTGGTTAGGACATTGGACTAGCGATCTGAAGGTCGTGGGTTCGAGCCTTGGCCAAGGCAGCGTGTGTGTCCTTGAGCAAGGCACTTAACTACACAATGTTCCAGTTTACCCAGCTGAGAATGGGTACCGGCAAAAATGTTGGGGGTTAACCTCATGATAGACTGGTGTCCTATCTGCGGGGGGGTGGGGGGGTCCCGTACTCTCAGTCGCTTCATGCCACGGAAACCGGCATAAGCACTGGCCTGATGGGCCACAAGGCTTGTGACAGACTTTAATCTTATATGATGCCAATTCTAGGAGATGGTACTTAATAGATTTATTCAAGGATTGAGAGACTTCAGTCATGTTGCAGAATGAAAGAAATGAGCATAGTCTGCTATGGAGCAGAGGATGTGAAAGGATAAATTTACAGAAAGACAGAAATTGGAGGGGTTCTAGTTGAGAAAAAAAAGAGAAACTGTTTTCATTGATGAGTAAGTTTATAACCAGAAGGCATGAATCTTGGATAGTCAACAAAATAACAAAGGCTGGGATGAGAATTAATTGCACACTGAATTGCTATCATCTGGAAAACACTACTTGAAAAGGTGGAAGTGAATTCAACCATGACTTCCAAAAGGAAATTAGATGTATACTCCAAAGGAAAAAACAAAATACAGGTTGTGGAGAAAGAGAAAAATATGCATTAGAAGTGGCACAGACGTGAGGTATGTCTTTTCCTCTGCAGTAATGCACTATCCATAGTTGAACTAGCTTTTCCAATCACCAGGGATGAAGGCTTAGTTGCACAGGAACTCTACTGCAGTCAATGGGGTGTGCTGCAATGTTGCGGAGACTGGGACTAATGATTGTTTTGGTTGTAGTTCACTCCATCAAGCTTAACTGTGACTCGGGTCCATGTCGGATACAACCATGGATATATTCATTGTTTTGCTTTGTTCTTTTTCCCCAAGGTGTATCTGAGAGTTTGGTTAGGAGGTGGAGCTGGGGAAGAGAATTGCCTTGGATTGCATCTGTTAGAAAAAGCGAGGGGTAGCAGTGGGATGCAGGGATTAGCAGGTTGTGTGGAATGAGAAAGTTAGGAGAAAGGACAGACGTGTTGTTTGTTGAGCAGTGCATTAGGATCAGCTGGGAGTTACAAGGGTAGCAGGTTCTATTAAGCCAGAGACTGAGCAGAGGGATATGGCTTCAGAAGCTGGGAAATGGTACTTTGAGTCTGGCAGTTTGCAGGTTGCAGTGGAGGGTGTTTGGAGCTCAGGGCCCAAGTATATATCTGGGATTATTTGAGCTAGTTGTTTTTTTGTGGTGTTGTGTTATGTACTTAGCCTCAGTGTTGCAAGAAATGGTTTGTGTTGTCCTGGCATTGCCCAACAACTGGGAAGTGTGTTGAAACTCCCTGGAGTACTTCCTAAAGGAGTACTGAATTCGGAATGACATCTTCCAATTTGTCCCTAATGCTGTGATTCTTTTGGGGTGGCAAAAGCAAATTATACCAGGGGCTTACAGTTGCAAGAAAAAGTTTTTGAACCCTTTGCAATTACCTGGTTTTCTACATTAACTACTCATAGTAATAGCCTGTTTCCGTGCTGTAATTGTTATATGGTTATATGGTTATAAAATGTGGTCTGACCTTCATCTAAGACAAATGCAAGCTGCCTAAACTAATAACACACAAAGAATGGTACTTTTTATGTCTTTATTGAACACAATGTTTAATCATTCACAATCCAGGCAAAGGTATGTGAACCCTTGTATTTAATAACGGGTAGAACCTCCCTTAGCAGCAATAACCTCCACCATATGTTTCCTGTAGCTGCTGATCAAACTTGCACAATGGTGAGGAGGAATTGTGGCCCATACCTTTGTACAAAACTGCTTCAGTTCATCAATATTTCTGGAATTCCTCACAGGAGCCGCCCTCTTCACAACGTGCCATAGCATCTCAGTTGGGCTAAGGTTTGGACTCTGACTTGGCCATTCCAAAACACAAATTTTCTTCTTTTTAAACCATTCTCTTGTTGAATTGCTGTTGAGTTTCAGATCATTGCCTTGCTGTCCAGGCCCTGAGAGTGCAAAGCAGCCTCAAACCACAATGCTCCTTTCACTACTGGGATGAGAATTTGGTGTTAGTGTTTTCCTCCAAACATAGCAATGTGCATTTCTGCCAAAAAGTTCAACTTTTGTCTCATCTGTCCACAGAGCATTGTCCCAGAAGCTTTCTGGAACATCCAGGTGGTCTTTTGCAAACTGGAGACGTGCAGCAATATTTTTTTGGAGAGCAATGGTTTCCTCCGTGGTGTCCTTCCATGAACACCATTCTTATTCAGTGTTTTTCTTATAGTGGACACACAAACAGAGACTTTAGCAAGTTCTAGAGATTTCTGCAGGTGTTTTTCAGTTACCCTTGGTTTTTTTTTCATCTCCTTCAGCATTGCACATTGTGTTCTTATTGTGACCTTTGCAGGATGCCCACTCCTAGAGAGAGTAGCAGCAATACTGAATTGTAGACTATTTTTCTTACTGTGGATTCATCAACATAAGAAAATAAGACATAGGAGCAGGAGTAGGCCATCTAGCCCATCAAACCTGCTCCGCCGTTCATTAAGATCATGGCTAATCTGACCACGGACTCATCTCCACCTACCTGCCTTTTCCCCATAACCCTTAATTCCCCTCCTATGCAAAAATCTATCCAACCTTGTCTTAAATATATTTACTGAGGTAGCCTCCACTGCTTCATTGGGAAGAGAATTCCACAGATTCACCACTCTTTGGGAAAAGCAGTTCTGCTTCATCTCCATCCTAAATTTAGTCCCTCGAATCTTGAGGCTATGTCCCCTAGTTCTAGTCTCACCTACCAGTGGAAACAACTTTCCTGCCTCTACCTTATCTATCCCTTTCATAATTTTATATGCTTATATGAGATCTTTCATCCTTCTGAATTCCAGTGAGTACAGTCCCAGGTGACTTAATCTCTCCTCATAGTCTAACCCTCTCACCTCTGCAATCAACCTGGTGACTCTCCTCTGCACCGCCTCCAAAGCCATTATATCCTTCCTCAACTAAGGAGCCCAGAACTGCACACAGTACTCAGTACCCCCTCCAGTTGCAGCATAATCTCCCTGCTCTTAAATTCAGTCCTTCTAGCAGTGAAGGCCAACATTCTATTTGCCTTCTTGATAGCCTGCTGCACCTGCAATCCAACATTTTGCGATTCATGCACAAGCATTGTCAAGTCCTTCTAAACAGCAACATGCTGCAATCTTGTACCATTTAAATAATAATTTGGGGCCAGCTGGTGGCGCAACGACATCGACGCCGGATCTGGGAGCGGAGGTTCCTGGGTTCGAAACTAGTCGGGTCCGTTCCCGAGCACACTTTCCATCTGTGCCGGGTTGAATGTCGAGAACGCAACTCGACCTCGTAAAACAAAGAGAAAATACTGCAAAAAATGTCTGTGTGAGGAGTGGTGCGCCACACAGTCTCACTCACTCTCTCTCTCTCTCTCTGCACTCGCACGCACGCAGGCACACGCCACATAAATAAATAAATAAATAATCTGATCTTCCATTTTCCCTTCCAAAGTGGATGACCTCGCATTTACCAACATTGTACGCCATCTGCCAGACCCTTGCCCACTCACTTAACTTATCTCTATCTCTCTGCAGACTCTCCATATCCTCTGCACAGTTTGCTTTTCCACTCAAATTAGTGTCATCAGCAAAATTAGGTACGCTACACTTGGTCCCCTCTTCCAGATTGTTAATGTATATTTTTGACAGTTGTGGGTCCAGCACCAACTCCTGCAGCACACCGTTCACCACTGATTGCCAACCAGATAAACACCCATGTAGCCCAACTCTATGCTTTCTGTTAGTTAACCCAGGGGTCCCCAACCTTTTTCACACTGCGGACCGGTTTCATATTGACAATATTCTTGCGGACCGGCCGACCGAGGGGAGGGGGGCGGTGGTGGTGGTAGAGTTGCCAACGGACAAGAGTAGCAGTCAAATACGCTGGGTTTTTACCTCGTGAAAGACTACAATGACCATGAAGCCTTGCGCGGGCACCAGTGCGCATGCGTGTACGTTTTTTTCTACAAATCGTTTTTGGCGATTCTGTTCGGGGGGGGAGGGTGGTGTTAATCACGACCAGAATATCAGTGATAAGTGGCTAATACACTCAGTTTCCTTTCTAAAAGGGTTTATCTAACGAATTTAATATTAAACACACAGCGCATATTTTCCTTGCATGAACATAGTGATAAGTCAATTATCAGGGGAGCTTGAAGTAAGTGTTGAACAAACTTCCAGTAGAAGTGGTAGAGGCAGGTTCGATATTATCATTTAAAAAAAATTAGATAGCTATATGGGCAGGAAAGAAATGGAAGGTTATGGGCTGAGTGCAGGTCAGTGGGTCTAGGTGAGAGTAGCATTCAGCATAGACTAGAAGGGGAGCGATGGCCTGTTTCCGTGCTGTAATTGTTATATGGTTATATAAGTCAATAGCATCATAACATTTTAAGTAACATTTGGATATTAAACACACAGCACATATTTTCCCCGTATGAACATATAAAATCATTGCAACACACC
The DNA here is from genome assembly GCF_030028105.1 of Mobula birostris. Classification (NCBI taxonomy): domain Eukaryota; kingdom Metazoa; phylum Chordata; class Chondrichthyes; order Myliobatiformes; family Myliobatidae; genus Mobula; species Mobula birostris. Next base: position 81,287,211 of record NC_092373.1, read on the forward strand.
AATATCGCTGAATCAGTGGGAGCCCTGGGCTTGTTTTCCTGCAACAAGACGGTCCTATCGAGGGGTGATGGGAGACAGTGATACTCGAAGGGGGTTCCTTATGTCCAGTCTATTCTGCAGTTTAGTTTTCGTTGCATTCAGTGCAAAGATATGTTGGAAATGGAAGCAACGTTTTCAGTGCTTTCGTGGCTATCTCAGGATATTCAGCCTTGACTTTGATCCAGAATGCCGGCAGAGATGTTATGTCAAACATACTTCTCAGCTCGCCGCCATTTGCAAGCTCGAGGAGTTGATCTCCTTCCCGCGCTGACGATGACACGCGGATAATGACCTCACGTGCATAATGGCTCAACAGTGGACGTGACAGGGAATGAGGAAAGGTGCAGCTGACTCATATCGCCAAATCATATCGCTTCCTCGCGGCCTGGTAGCGCATGCTTTGCGGCCCGGTGGTTGGGGACTGCTGAGTTAACCAATTCTTTATCCATGCTAATAGATTATCCCCTACTCTATGCATCCTTATCTTATGGATAATTCTTTTATGTGGCACCTTATCGAATGCCTATAGATGTTAAAGTAACTGGCCTACATCCTTTTTTGAACAGTAGTGTGACATTCACTGCCTTCCCGTCTGCTGGGACCTGCCAGAGTCCAGAGAATTTTGGTAAATTAACACCAAATCCTGAACTATAACGTCTGCCATTTCTTTCAGTACTCCTTCAGGACCGGGGAACTTGTCTATCTTTACACCCACAAGTTTGCTCAGCACTACCTCTCTAGTGATAGCTATTGTATCAAAGTCGTCACCTCCCATCACATCCATAACATCCCTCTTCAGCATGTTAAACGTGTCCATCACCATGGAGACCAAAACAAAATAGTCATTCAAAGTCTCGGCCATATCCTCATTACCCAATATTAATTCCCGTTTCTTGTACTCCAAGGTACCTACGTTCACTTTGGCCACCCTTTTCCGCTTTATAAAACTATAAAAACTTTTACTCTCCATTTTTATATTTTGTGTTAGTTTATTTTCATATAATCTATCTTCCCTTTCTTTATTGCTTTCTTAGTGGTTCTTTGTTGCTTTTTAAAGTTTTCCCAATCTTCCAGGTTCCCACTCCTCTTGGCGACTTTGTACACACGAGCTTTCAGTTTGATGCCTTCCTTTATTTCCTTAGTTGTCCGTGGATAGCTCTCTCCATCCTTACTGTCCTTGCTTTTAACTGGAATATACTTTGTTAAGCACTGTGAAAAATCTCTTTGAAAGTCTTTCACTGATCTTCAACTGTCCCACCATATAGCCTGTGTTCCCAGTCTACTCTATCCAACTCCTCCCTTATCCTGTTGTAGTCTCCCTTGTTTGAGCATAATACACTGATTTTAGATCAACTATTGCATCCTCCGTTTGTATGAGAAACTCAATGATACTGTGATCACTCTTTCCAACTACAAAATTTCTAATTTTACTTGCCTCATTGCACAAGATAGTATGTTCCCTTGTAGGTTCAGTAACGTGTTGTTTAAAAAAGCTACATTCTCACTCAGGTCCTTAGAATTGTTTTTGTAGCCTTTTGCAGCTTCATGCATCCTTACAATTCTTCCTCTAAGGTTCTCTGAAAGTTGTTTTGATTGAGGTATGATGCACATAAACGGATCTTTCTTGAGAAGAGCAGGCTCTGTCAGTAACCTGACTTTGTGTGTCTTTTTTATAGGGTAGGACACCACTACAACCCACACCTCCCATCTCTTCTCATTGATCGGAACATCTGACTCCAAATAACTTTTGTAGAAGGCATTACCCCAGAGGTTCACATACTTTTTTGAACCTAGTCTGTGATTGCTTAAATGATGTACTCAGTATTGAAGAAGTACAATTGTTTGTGTGTTGTTATTTTAGGAAGATTGTGTTTGTTTATTATTGTGACGTGGTTGAAGATCAGACCACACTTTATGAGTAATTAATGCAGAAAAGCAGGTAATTGCAAAGAGTTCACAAACCTTTGCTTGTAATTGTATGTAGTCTGAATTTTACAAGTGATGCAAGAGTTTAGAAAAACAGTTGTCATATTTTCCCTTAAAACTAATCTTATTTTTTGTGTGCATAACACTGGAAAAAGTTAGCATCGTGCAGTTGATTTTCTTAGCATATAATAGTTCCTGAAGAAGTACAAACCATACAAATCTCTCATTTTGATTCTCATTTTCAGGTTGATGGTGGCATAGCAGCAGAGTATGAATTGGAGTACCTTTTGTTGGAAGGACATTGTTATGATGTTTCAACTGGACAACCACCCAGAGGTCTCCAGTTCACTCTGGGTACAAATGCAAACCCTGTAATCGTAGATACAATTGTAATGGCAAACTTGGTAGGTAGTCAGCGTGCTTTGCAAACATTAATATAAACTTTATTCAAAAATTTTAAAATGTATTCTGTCCTTGGCAATTGTTTGCTGTGAATGTCCATTGTTTAAATATTTTTCATTAAATGTCCTCCTTTTTCTGGTTGAGTTGAATGTTATTTGCTCTTTTTTGTTCTCCCAATGTCCACGTGGATTTCTTCCTGCATTCCAAACATGTACAGTAAGGGTTAGTAAGTTGTGGGCCTGCTATCTTAGCTCAGAAGTTTGCTGACACTTGTAGGCTTTCCCCCAGCACAATCCTCGACTTGCTTTGACACAAACAACATATTTCACTGTATGTTTCGATATTTCGACGTACATGTGACAAAGCTAACCTTTAATCTATCCCTTGTGTTCAATATTCTCAATATGCAAATCTCATCCCTTGCAAAATCACAATTAGCTACCTGTGAAATAACTTCTGGAATCCAGAGGCCATAACTCCAAACAAAGTATACACGAGGTGAGAAGCTTTTATGTCATTTGATCTTATAAACTATGACAACGGAAGTCATATTAAGCTTTCAGGAAACATGTTTGTAATCCTATTATTCTGGACCTTAAGGCTTTTCAGCTTTGCTTCTACTTCATCTATTCTCTATTCACTTGAACTAGTATACTATCAATTTCTCCACAGCAGGTTTAACCCTTGTGCAGTTGTAGTTCCTGTTTTATCCCACAGCTTTCAGCAAGTCTCCGCCCATTCTGTATTTCAGTACTAAGGTACACCTACCATTAAAAATAGAATGCATTCTCATGTTGAGTTCTTGTGCCTTTCAAAAACTCTTGGCTGTCTATCATTTGCACATAAGTAATATATTCTTAATCCCCTACTCTTTCAAGTTTCCCTTTTTATTTGGTTTGATGGAGTATAATTTGTTGCAATTAAAAAACACAGAATCGCTTAGAGTTTTAAAAGTACTGTTTTAGTTAAATGGGAATGAGTAAATATTGAGTTTGCTTTTTAACTGAAAAAAACCCCAATGTGAACTATAATTAAGGTGACTACGTTGAGGCTAAATATCCATGTTGCTTTTTTGAATAGGGCTATTTCCAGTTAAAAGCCAACCCTGGTGCTTGGACACTCAGATTAAGGAAGGGAAGATCAGAAGATATTTATAAAATTTACAGGTGTGGTATTCCTGAGTCCTTGTTGTAGTTGCATTCCTTAATGAAGTTGGAGACCTGTGTGGTCTCATAATCACCCAGAGATCCCTCTTTTCCCCTCTCCTTTCTCCCTGGAGTGATCTTTTTGAAGTACTGGCCTACTTCTGGTGAGCCAGTGTGGGAACAGTGCAGTAGTTACTCGTTCTATTAAGAAGCAGGGTCTGTGAAATGATAAGTTGGTGTTTAATGCTGTTAAGCAAATCAATAATTATTTCTCAAAGCAATAATTTCCCAATTTCAATATTTTGTTTAACTGCAGCTTCTGATTTCAAAAATATGTGACTTCTTTCCTTTCTCTGAAGTTTGTGTTTTTATTTCATTCAGTCACGATGGAGCAGACTCTCCTCCTGGTAGTGATGAAGTAACTGTTGTTCTTGACAGCTTCAAAAGCAAAATTATTAAAGTGAAGGTATGCTTATTACAAATATGTAAGTATGGATTAAAAAGGTGAAATGGGGGATTGTTGAAGACCAAACACTGTAAAATTAGTTCTCAAAGTGTTGGTTTATACTCTGTGTATAATGTTTTTTTTTCAAATCTGTATCTTGTATATTATGTAGATTAAAAATCAATAAACCAAGTTGGAATAGTTGATTAACGCAGCAGATCTGTTTCTCCCTGTAAAGGAATATTTAATATTCAGACCTACTTTTGTTCCAGTGGAATTCATTAAGTAAGCCCTTTCATTGAGTAGAACAATGGGAACATTTAAAGGTCAATAAATCTATTCAAAATTATGTTGATCGAGGAGCTGTTTATAGCATATGGAAGGTAATTTATTGTATGGGTTATGTATATAAATCTGCATTTGTGAAGACCTTATAGCTACTAGCAGTATAGCAAAAGAAGAATATATTTCACTGGAGCTGGAAAAGAAATAGCTGATATAATGGAAACGATTGACTTCTGAAAAGGACAATTCCATTGATCAGTAGGAGTATTGATTTGCCATTAGGGAATCCCTGATCCCAGAGTACATCCAATGAAGCTGATGAACACGCTTCTTCATGGGAAAGTCCAGTAGCAAGTATTTTTTAAAGATGATTTTGATTTAAGAACATGAGTTGCCATTTCTCCAAGAAGAGTTGAATTTGTTGTCATTGTCAGTGGAGATTTAACAAATTATTATACATTTGTTTGGTAACAATTCATTAGAAGAAAATGAAAAATTGAGTATAATTTATGAACCAAGGACCAGGTTATGCAGTTCTTGCCTTTCACTTGCCAGCTTGTACTCCTTCCCCTCCTCCCACCTTTTCTTCTGGTTCAATAACAAGATGGGCAGCGCATCCAGTCACAGCGGCCACTCAGGCTCTAACTAATGAAGTGATTGTTCGTCCTTTACGTCTTTCTTATGATCGCAGGACATTGCTGGATACTAAGAACGCCAAGTACTGCGAGTCTACCTCACTAGTGAGTTGTTTGAAAGCAGATGAGCTCTATTGTGCACCATGTTGTTGCCTGCTGCAGTCACCCAGGGGGATGCCATCAGAAGCCTGGAAAGCATAAGACAAAAGGCAAAACCCTTTAGTCCTGCTCACCCGTCCACTTTGCTTTCAAATAATTTGATCGCTAGAAAATAACTAGATTACTTGTGTCTGAGACTAATCAGCATGAGATGATGAACAGATGTGTGCTCATACTGACAGAAACATGATTCCAGGATACCAACCCTGAAATGGCCCTCCAGCTAGAGGGTTTCATCTCTTTTCAGGCCAACAGAATTCCCATGGTCTTTGACAAGACCTGTGGTGGAGGTGTATGTATGTACGTTAATAAAAACTGGTGTGTGAATGCTTGGGTACTGACGATCCACTCCCATGCTAACTTAAGAATTGTCCTGACTAAATTCTATCAGCATGTTGACTTTGCTACCAGAGGAGAGAACACATTGGACCTGGTTTGTACCAACATCCCAGGTGCATCCAAAGCTGCTCCTCACCTCAGAATCTCTGACCACTGACCTGCTATGTTAATTTCTGCATGCCAACCACTGATGAAATGAATTAAACCAGTTCAGAGGCAGATGAAGACCTTGCCAGAAGGAGCAACTACAGCATTGTGGATCTGTTTTGAAAACACGGGCGGGAGTATTTTCAAAATTCAAATTACATTTATTATCAAAATGTATACTGTATGCGAACTTGAAATGTGTCTTCTTACAGGCAGCAACAAAAACAAAGAAATCCAATAGAACCCACTAAAAAAAAGACAGTCAGACACCCAGTGTGTGGAAATAAAAACAAATTGTACAAAAATTAAGAAGTAAAGAAATAACATTCAAAACTAAAGTTCAATGAAGTGAGTTGACTGCCATGAAAACATTTCATAGTTGCAGCTGATCCAGGAGCCTGTGAGTTGTAGGCTGCAGCCTCAGTCAGCACAGAGATGAGTAAATCTCGCACAGCAGTGAGCTGAACATGACCCCATTCCTCTCCTCTTGAGAATCCTGCTCTTCAGGGAGTCGTCTACCTCTGACCATCACATTAACATCAATGAATGTGTGGGATCTGTGACTGGAGAATTTAATTGAGGACACACCATTGTTAAACACATATATGTGTTACTAAACTCTCCATCTGAGGCAAATCAGAAGCCATGGCTGGCAGCAGAAGTCCAGACCTGGCTGTGAAAGTGGGATTCTTCCTTCAGATCAGGGGATAAGACAGCTTTCCTGCACCATCTGGAAGGCAAAATGGGATTATTCACAAAGAATATACACCCCATTTGTGTGTCACCCAAGACACGAGGTGCATGTGGCAGACTAGAACGAACCACATCAATGAAAGTGATGCTTCTCTTCCTAATAGCTGACTGTCTCTTACACTTGGTTTGATGCACCGAACGATATACCAGCGGGGAAGACGCAAGCCAAGGTCAGCCCATGTAAAGCTACGATTCCTGATAACGTACCCGGTCAGGTGCTGAGGGAGTGTGCAGCCCAGTTAACTGAGGTTCTAACAGACACCTTCAAAACCTCTCTGGAACAGTCCACTGTTCCCTCAGGCTTCAAGGCAGCCACCGTCATCCCAGTGCCCAAGTGACCTCCCTTAATGATTACCATCCCAGTGGTACTGACCTCAGCACTAATGAAGTGATTTGAACAACTGGTTATGGATCACATTAAATCCTGTCTTCTTGCTATATTGGACCCTTTACAATTGGCTTATCACTTAAATCGGTCCACTGATGATGCCATAGCCTCTACACTCCATTCCGTCTTGTCCCACCTGGAAAATGGCACCTCATATGCCAGGATGCTGTTTATTGACTAAAGTTCAGTGTTCCATACGATCATTCCTCAGAAGCTGGTGGGTAAACTGTTGGGTCTCACCACCTCTCTCTGTAACTGGATCCTAGACTTCTTCACAGAAAGACCACTGTTGGTCCGTGTTGGCAAAAACTTCTCTTGCTCCATCACACTGAGCACCAACACTCTCCAGGCTCAGCCACTGCTGTCATACTGCTGACATACTGCTGACTCTTGACTGCATTGCTAGATCCAGTTCAATGGAATCATGAACTTCGCTGATAACACACGAGTGGTTGGCCTCATCGGCAAAGACAACAGGACGGCGTACAGGGAGGAGGTAGAGCAGCTCCTAGAGTTGTGCGAGAACATCTTAAATTTCAACGTGGACTAGACTAAAACATTGATTGTGGACTTTAGGAAGCTGCAGGCGGACCACTCCTCACTGCACATATACGGGTCCTGCACAGAGAGAGGGTTAAGAGCACCATGTTTCTGGCAATACACACAACAGACAATTTCACTTGGTCCCTCAATACCACCTCCTCGGTCAAGAAAGCACAGCAGGTTCTCCACTTCCTGAGGGGATTGAGTCGAATGAGGCTCCCTCCAACCCCTCCCCTCCCATCGCATTCTAAACAATATTTACGGGAGCACAGTCAAGAATATCCTGACCAATTGCATCACTGTCTGGTGCGAATTGCAAAGCATCTGACCACAAGTCCCTACAAAGGATTGCAAGGACTGCTGAGATGGTCATCTGTGTCTCTCTTCCACCCATCAGAGATATTTACCAGGAACTCTGTGTACATTGGTCCCTTAGCATTGGCAATGATACTTCCCATTGTCCAGGAATCTGTTTGACTCCCTACCATCAGGCAGGAGGTACCGTAGCATTACGCCAAGAGCTGTTAGGATGGGAAACAGCTTCTTCCCTCGCACCGTAAGACTACTGAACTCCCTGCTGCTAGCCAGGCCTCATCACGCATGAAGCGACATTAGTATTAGTTTACTTTGAACTTGCTTTGTAAATGCAACTTATTATTTGTTAATTTACTTGTAATAATATGACTTTATGTGTTATGAGTATGAGTCATATGTGCTGTGTTGTGCCCCTTGGTGTTTCGTTTGATGGTATACATGTGTACTGTTGAATGACAATTAATTCAACTTGAACTTTAATTTCCTTTCCTAGCTTGATGAAGTGGCTCAGCCTGAAGCATTGACTGTTCATTTACCTCCAAAGATCCTGCCTGATCTGCTGAATTCCTCCAGCTTTTTGTGTGTGTTGCATGAAGTTAAACTCATGTGTATCAGTGCAATGAGTTATTTTTTGTATCTTCATAGGGATGTTTAAACCCAAGTAACATGAAAGCCACCCTAAAGTTTGTGTCATTCATGCTAGTTTCTGTCTAATCCATGTCAAAAGAAACCTAATTGAACCGATATATTCATCAGCTTTCCTACCACTTTGTTCCTGTTGTTTGGCTTTGGAAGATGGTTTTTAGACAAGCGTGGACTTAATAAACAATGCACTTATAACTGCAGTGTACTTCGGGCTTGAGTGCAGAAATGTTGTTTCAGATAGTTTGAAAAGTGACAAGTTTAGAATTAAGACATGATGATAATCTTGATTCTTCATCCAGAGCCCAGAATTATTTTGCAATATTATGTTCCAACTGCCTGCTATTTGTCAGCAGTCAGCTTCTTTCTTCACTTCATTAAGTTATTAGGTGTTTAATGCACAGAAACTGCATTTCTTCAAAATGTGGTAAAATAGGGATTAATTGTTTTGATGTGCTTCTGTAGGTCCAAAAGAAACCTGACAAAATGAATGAAGAACTCCTCAGTGATGGAAATGCCGAAAATGAAGGCTTCTGGGAATCCATTAAAAGGTAGGAACATTTTTGGACATTACTGGAAATACGTGGTTTTTATTATTATATTAATAATTTTAGGCAAACCAGTTGTTAATAAGTAAAATCTAAATCATCCCCTGCCCTCTGTTTTGTACACAAGCTGGTTCCATTTCTTTTTATCTTCTATAGATACAGATACATAGAGCACACAGAGCTATTACACTGTTCTATATAAAATAAGTTTTACAAAGCACATTGCTGTTGGCAAAATTGAAATTAATTTATCACAATCTGCAAATTTGTATTGCCACTGCACTGTAGCGAAGGTAATGCACAAGACTTGGGTTACCATAAGGTAAAGAGCATCTTTGTAACACTGCATAGAAGGTAATAATATTAAATGGAATTTATAGGTCCTTTTAACTTGGTTCTAGTTTCAGGAAAATTATACTGTTTGTCTCTGTGGCCTCAGATTCAGATTCATTTATTTATCGTATGTACATTGAAACCTGCAGTGAAGTGTGTTATTTGCATTAGTAACCAACTCAACCTAAGGATGTGCTGGAGGCAATCCAGAAGTGTTACCACACAGTCCAGTGCCAACGTAGTATACCAACAACGTTCAGCACAGAGACATTCCTCCAACACCAGGACAGGCTGCGCCTCCAGCCTCCATTGGGCTCACGGACTAGCAGGCATCAACCTCCGACTTCCCCATTGGTCTTACAGACCAAGGACTTTGTCCAGCAGGCCTTGACTTACAGAATTCCGGGCTTCAATCTGTAGTATCAACTCGAGGACTCGCCGATGACAGAACCCCAAACTCCAGGCTTTGAACCTGGAAACACAGATTCACATACCTCAGGAGTCACCAGCTTCATCTTACGTAGGAGTAGAATTAAGCTATTTCAGTCATCAAGTCTGCTCCACAATTCCATCATGGCTGATTTATTGACCCTGTCAACCCCATCCTCCTTCCTTCTATTTTTAATGCCCTTACTATTGAATAACCTATGAACCTCCACTTTAAATTTACCCACGACTTGGCCTCCACAGTTTCCCCACACTCTGACAACAGAAATTCCTTCTCATCTCTGTTCCAAAGAGATGTCCTTCTATTCTGAGGTTGTGCCCTCTGGTCCTAGACTCACCTACTAAAGGAAACATTCTCCCAATGTCCACTCTTATCTGAGCCTATAAAATATTCAATTGGTCTCAATGAGATATCTCCCCGCCCCCCCCCCATTCTTCTAAACTCCAGTGAGTACAGGCCTAGAACCATCAAACGCTCCCTCATGCATTAACTCTTTCATTCCCAATGAACCTCCTCCAATGCCAGCACATCCCTTCTTAGATAAGGGCCCAAAACTAATCACAATACTCCTGTCCACACAGACCTTCAATTCTCACTGACCCGGAGGGGAGACCTCCTCTCTGATCTTCGAACAGGGAGTGTGGAGCAGAGGCCCAGACTCCGACCTGACCTCTAACTCCGAAGTCCCTGTCCATAAGCCCTAATCCGGCCCCTAACTCCACTTTCTGTCCCAAAACCATCCCTACGCATCTAAAAAAAACAACAAAGTCTGAGCCATGACCTCAACAGAGACCACAGTTCGAGGCTACCTAGACAGGAATTATTTGACTCCAGATTTAAGATTATACCATGATCTTAGTTCTTCCCGCTATAAGCGTAAACTATTTAACCCACCTGTGCCTTCCTGTGTATAGAACTTAGATTGACAATATTGCCACAGGTCCAAATATTTTTAATAAGTCATTATTGAGTTACCATCAGGAGGAACTTTTCTTCCTTAAATCTCAACCCAATATCCAGGGAGATGAAGAGCCAGACTCATGATGGGGGATCAATTTTATAAGAACATAACCTAGTTCCTATAACATTGTTAAAAATTGATCAGAATCTACGTTCTGTTTTCACAGAGGATTCACAGGAGGTCCAAAATCTGAAGAAGTAAAATCAGACAAAGAAGATGTCATTAATATCTTCTCAGTTGCATCGGGTCACCTGTATGAGAGGTTTCTAAGGTCAGTTAAATTTATCTTCCATGTCATACTGTTTCTCAGAGATTTACTTTGACTCCTAATAATTTTATGTGTCCTCATATTTGGAAGTGCATTCAAGAATATTGGCTAGAGTAATTTTCATGGATTTTCACTTTTCACTTTTTTTTCACTTTTGTGGAAACAGAGTAACATGAAGAAGAGCGTTTTGATGTGGAGTATGGCATACATTTCTGGTTGCCCCACTATAGGCAGAATGTTGAGGCTTTGGAGAAGGTGTAGAAGAGGTTTTCCAGGATGCTGCCTGGTTTGGAGAGCATGTGCTATCATGAGAGGCTAGATAGACTTGGGTTGTTTTCTCTAGAGTGGTGGAGGTTGAGGGAAGATTTGCTAGAGGTTTATGAGATTATGAAAGGCATAGATAAAGTAGATGGGGAGTATCTAATATCAAAGAGCATGCATTGAAGGTGAGGGTGGTAGGTTCAAAGGGGATATGAGGGGTAAGTATTTTACTCAGATAGTGGTGGATGCCTGGTATGGTGGTAGAGGCTAATACATTAGAGGATTTTGAGAGACATTTGGATAGACACAGGGATGCAGGGAAGATAGAGGGATCTGGATATTGTGTAGTTAGGAGGGATTATTGTTTGGGTGTTTTTGATTTGCTTTTTAACCAGTTCAGCACAATATTGTGGGCCAAAGGGCTAGTTCCTGTGCTGTATTGTTCTCTGAAAGATAGCTTTGAATGTTGAAGTACTATGGCCCCATCAATTAGGTTTCAGAGTTCAGTTCAAGTAATTTGAATATATCATTTTACAACATGTTACGATAATTATCCCTTGTAATAATGATCAGAGAGGCACAGAGAGATCTGTATTTACTGACAAGTATATTTATTGTCTAAGGTAACAAGTGCATGAATTCATACACTAAATCCCTTGTGGGCACACCAACTAAGTTTTCCTGACCTTCCATGAACAGTCAAAGAACAGAAAAGATATTACCAGTTAAAAAGTAGTTTCTGCTGCTAGCCACATGTTCCTCGCAGTCTGGTTTCGAATCTCTGCGTGTCCTTGCAGTACCTCACATTCCCGATAGTTGTTCTCACAAAGAGTTAGTGCTGCCAGCAGACTTGAATTTTCTGCTTTTGTACCCATTTCTTACCAATTTAAATATTGCAGGGATCATGTGTCTGACCTTTAATACCTTGTTATTGGCTCTGCTCCAAGCCAGCATCCATTTTTTGCCCTCTTTCCAGCAAGGGACATCAGTAGTTTATGGCTCTTTGTTCTCAATCAGCTTGAATCACACAGATCAGACACAGACCAACATTAACAAACCTGCATGTTATATCCAATCAAGAACACCTCACAAGTAACTTCTTTGCTGAACTTCTTCCCTAGTTCAGCAGATTACCTGAGGCATTATTGTGCCTTCCTTAAAACACTGATCAAGCCAAGCAACAAACTCAAAATGGAGGACATAAAGCAGTTCCACAAAATGGCAGTCTCCATCACCAAGCACATTGCAGGAACAAAGACAATTGGTCCATCTGCTTCCACAGTCCTTGACTCATTTGAATTCACCAATTTGCAGACTGTAGTTCTTTCTGGCCAACAAAAAGAATACTTTAAAAGCATTAGGCTGCCTTATATTTTGCCAGGAATTCCAATGCATGATCTGACCCACAATGACCAGTAAAGTACCAGGTTTCACCCCTGGTGCTCATTGAACCAGATCATAGAATGTCTTCTGCCATCAGCAAGAAAAAGTCAGTCAAACTTATACAAAATAAAAGTTTTATAGATACAGACAAAAAAGGGATTGAGGTTGAGTCAGCTTTTCTCCCAATTCAAAATAATGAACTCACCTTTTGCAAATAATAAAACAAAGTTATGTACCCTTCTAATTTACCACAGAATGTTCCAATACACCTCTCTGCTTAGTTTTTTTTTGTTTTGAATTCCAATCAAATATTCCATCTTGAGGTTCATATACATTTGTTTTAAGCTTTCTTTTCATTAGCGTTTTTAAATGAGTTTTAATGCACTGAAAATGTACGAAGCAAGATCACTAGTGTAGGGGTCATAAGCATATTTCAGCTCATCATTTTAATATTATGCTGATGGAGAAGTGTGTTTTACAGTCAGCTGCAGCATCTATTGTTTGCGTGTCTTTTTAGTAATGTTCATATTTCTTGGGATTGATAATTTTGAGGAGGTGGCTCTATAATTTATCAAACTATTCTATTTAGGTCTGCATTAGGAGATTTGAATAACATATGAATGTAAGTTTGTGAAAATATAGAAGAGGAGGAAGGGGATAACTTTTCTAAATCTATCAGCAAACTTTTACCAGTATCATATTTATGTTGCTCAGGTTTCCCTTCTTTTCTCCTGTTCCATTTCCCATTCTGGTTCCCCTCCTCCGTTCCTTTCTTCCATGGTCCACTGTCCTCCCTTATGCGATTCCTTCTTCCTCAGCTTTTTGCTTCTTCCACCTATCCCCTCCCAGCCTCTTAATTCATCCACCTACCCCACCCACTCAATTTTTTATCCTGGCTCCTGCCCCCTTCCTTTTCAGTCCTCATGAAAGGTCCTGTTTATTCCCCTCCATAGATGTTGCCTGGCTTGCAGAGTTCATTCAGCATTTTGTGTGTTGCTCAGATTTCTAGCATCTGCAGAATCTCTTGTGTTTATGTTCCCTATATTTTATGTTATTTATATATCCATATTTAAAGTCTAATTTATAGTTTGGACTTTGTCCTAATTTCACACGATTGAGTTGCAATGAGTTTTTTAAAAGCTACCTGGATTTTTTTGTAGGAGGCAGTCTTTCTAAGATTTAGCTCTCTATCTTCCATTGCCCTGCAGAATAATGATGCTCTCTGTCCTGAAGCACACTGAAACACCAGTGAAGTTCTGGTTCCTTAAGAATTACCTCTCGCCAACATTCAAGGTTTGTAACATAAAAATCAAACTCCAGTATGATTAAGAAGAGAGAAAATACTATAACCCATTTCCATGCTTGTGTACGAATTGTAGTGTTAATATGTCTTTTCAACCCATTTTTTCAAATAAAATGAGCCACTTTGATCATTATGAGTATGCTCCAAATTTAGCAAACCTATTTAAACCAAGAATCATAAAATAAAAGTTAATTAGTTTCTTTTTCCAAATGTTTTGTGCGCAGTTGAATTTAAGAATTTGTTTTGATTGCTAAAACATAAAGTAAGAAGTACTTAGTAAGTCCTTCAAGCAATATAGGCCAAACACAGACAAATCTCGGGGGAGTATATGGTGATATATATACTTTGATAATAAATTTTCATTGATGTTGACTTTGAAATGGAATAGCTTGGGACTGGCAGCATGGTCAGCATGGCCAAGCTGTGCCAAGAGGTCTGTTTCCATGTTGTATTACCAAATGACTCTAAGTCATCCAGCACGTATGGAAAGAAAACCAATTAACTTTTCAGGATAAGGATGAGAAGGTGAGAAAACATGTTGGTTTCAAATTGTGGAGAGGGTGTGAGAAGGATGAATTTTATATATATAGGCATCCATTAGTCTCATGAGACCATGGATTTGCGCCTTGGAAGGTTTCCAGGGTGCAGGCTTGGGCAAGGTTGTATGGAAGACCAGCAGTTGCCCATGCTGCAAGTCTCCCCTCTCCACGCCACTGATGTTGTCCAAGGGAAGAGCATTAGGACCCATACAGCTTGTCACCGGTGTCGTCGCAGAGCAATGTGTGGTTAAGTGCTAGCAATGTGTGGTTAAGAACTAGGGACCTTCAATTCACTAGACGAACACCTTAACCACTTGGCCATGCGCCAACACGAAGGATGAATAAGACAACAGGAATATCTAACAGGGTTGGTGTTACGATATGCTGTTTTCCAAGTCTCTTGGCCACTGACACAGATGGAGAAGTGAACTTTGAATGAAGGTGCTGCGCATCAGTTCTGCTTTGGCGCTTTAGTTAAATACTGATTGCAAGAATATTCTTCGCTGTCTTTCTGGGCTGACATTAGACATTATAATTGACCAGTCAATTTTACATGTCCCACTAATGCTCTTAGCAAAGTTCTTAATGTCTTCATAGAGACGAGCACAACTGTCAGCAACTGGTCATGTGTCCAGATGTTGTATATTTTGTGCTGTCACTCAGTACTGCCATTAAAAGGCAGTTTCAGGTAACAGTCAGGCAAAGGCTTGTTCAGGTCTGTGCTTTGGACCAAAGGAGGTAAAGTTGAAAGCAGAGGCATCATCACCTGGCAGTATAGATGGTAGGGTGGGGGAGCTATATTTCAGGATTAACGTTACAAGAGGTAGATCAGGAACTGGCAGCTCAGAGGAAAAAAATGAGTGGGAATTGAGTGCCAGTATTCTGGGAGAAGGGAAATGAATTGGAAACAACAGTTTCATTACAGAAATAACACAGATTGGAACTTTGATTGAAAGGTGAGTTATGAATTGGGGGTGGTAGTATTTGGTAGAGCAGGGAGTAAGGATTGATGTTGCATTTGGTAAATGTAAGTTGTAGCATCCAAATCTGCCTTGGAAAAAACAAATTGTCCTTGGAATGCCAAACAACATTGTCCAGATTCATCTTCACTTCTCCAGAAGGAGTATTTCTCAAGGAATGACATTGGCAGAGATGCAGGAACACGGCATACTCAGTAGAATTTCATGAGCTGACATACAAAAAAAAATCCAGAAATGGCTGTTATTGTGTTTCACTCCAGAAGAAAATCAATTTCAATATCATATTGTTGGAAAAAACAATGTTTCACAATTAAATTGGATATATAAAATAGAAGGATTTTTCTTCTCCAACTCAATATCCTTCTCCTGTGTATAAGATGATTGACCAACAGATGCTTGAAAAGAATACTGTAACTATATTTGATACTTAAATAATATATTTTCATTCATGTTCCTCTTCCTAAACTAAGCTAAGCAGTGTAAGGCCCACCTTATTTGGTCATTATTTTAAATCCCAAGTGCAAGGTTAATGTAAACTACATTCAGTGGCCATTTTATTGGGTAAACCTATACACCTGATTGTTAATGCAAATGTGTAGTTATTTATTGAGATACAGCACTGAATCGGCCCTTCTGGTCCTTCGAGCCATGCTGACCTGTAACCCCTGATTTAACCCTACCCTAATCATGGGACAATTTACAAAGACCAATTTACCTACCGACCGGTACGTCCTTGGACTGTGGGAAGGAACCAGAGCACCCGAAGGAAACCCATGTGGTCACGGGGAGAACGTATAAACTCTTTACAAATAGCAGTAGGAGTTGAACCTGGGTCACTGATACTGTAAACCGTTGTGCCAACCTCTACGCTGTTGTACTGCCTCGAATATCTAATCAGCCAATCATATGGCAGCAACTCAATGCATAAAAGCATGCGGGCATAGTCAAGAGATTCAGCTATTGTTCAGGCCAAACGTCAGAATAGGGAAGAAATGTGATCTAAGTGACTTGGACTGTGGAATAATTGTTGGTATCAGACATGGTGATTTGAGTATCTCAAAAACTGCTGATCTTCTGGGATTTCATGCACAACAGTCTCTTAGAGCTTACAGAGAATGGTACAAGAAACTAAAAGCATCCAGTGAGCAGTAGTTCTGTGGATGAAAACACATTGTTTATGGGAGAGGTCAGAGGAGAATGATCAGACTGGTTCAAGCTGACAAGAAAATGACAGTAACTCAAATAATCACGCATTACAACAGTGATGTGCAAAAGAGCTCCTCTGAACACACAACACATCAAATCTTGATGTGGATGGGTTACAGCAGCAGAAGTCACACTGGGTTCCACTCCTGTACCTAATAAAGTGGCCATTGAGTGTATACGTTACAGCTTAACTTGAGAAGGAATTAAAAAATTAAACACAAAAAAGCTACGGATGCTGGAATCCAAAATAAAAACAGAAATGCTGGAGGAGCTCTCTAGCTCTGTAGCTCTTATGGAAAGCGGAATAGCTAATGTTTCAGGTCGAAGATTCTCCATTAGAACTGAGAAGGAGAGACCAAATTCACCTAGGCCAGACACAGAGTGCAATCAAATCCATTGTTTGATTGAAGCTCACAGAGTAAACAGTAACACAGTAATAATAAATACAATGGTGAGAATGGTGTAAAGATTGCAGTGCAGTCTGAAGCAGAGCAATAATTACTAATGTCACAATAGTGGAATAACCAAGGAAGAGGTAAGAATACAAGAACATAGCAGCACCACTGGGAAGGAGGTATGAAGGAGAGGATTGATTCGATAGCTTGAAAGCAGGCGGTGGAGGGAACAAAAGAAGGGTGGATAATTGAGTGAAATAATTTTATTAAGTGGACAGTTAAGCTCATTGAATAAGGTGTTATAAATGGTATGCAGTCTGGATGATGTTGTATAGAATGACTTCCTCAGGGCAGAATCTACAATTGAAAGAATAAAAGGAGAGGAATTGTAGGCAAAATAACCAGTCTTGATACTAATAGAAAGAAAGAAAGCAAATTATAAAGTTGGAGAATTCAGTGTTGAGTCCTGCAGGATGCACTGTACCCAGACACTTTTTTATGGAGTTAAAAAGTTATTTCACAGAAGTGTATCATATTAATTAATATAACCTTGGTTAATTGCCAGTGTGATTATGGCAAATTGGTGAAATGCAGAATTTAAATCTGTCACATTTTCTATATTCTGTTTATTGTGTACTCTATTTTTGTAGGAATTTATCCCACACATGGCAAAGAAGTATGATTTCCAATATGAACTGGTACAGTACAAATGGCCCAGGTGGCTTCACCAACAGACTGAGAAACAAAGAATCATATGGGGTTACAAGATTCTCTTCCTGGATGTGCTTTTCCCACTGGCTGTTGACAAGATTTTATTTGTGGATGCTGATCAAGTAAGTTTTTAAGATGTGAATTTTTGATTACTGGTTAAATATTTATCATATGAAGACCCTTCAGATGTGATCTGAAGTTTAAGCAAGCCTGGACAGTAAATATTAATAAGCTAATGGCAAGTAAGAAATATTGCAGTTTAAGACACAGGAGCTCTTGCCATATTTGTTTTGTGAATATTCCAGCAATAGCAGTGTGTATTGATGTGAAACAGATGCCTTCAAGCTCCAAAGAGCCAATGAAGGCAATTTGTATATGCCTGTAGCAACAAAATCTTTGCCCTTAAGTATGTTGTGCTTTGCAAGAAAGGAAAGGAAAGGAATGATTAAGATAAGTTAAACTAAAGATGGTTTTCTTATAACTGACTGTGAAGATATAGGGTTCCTAATGTTCTCATGTGAACATGTTCGATGTTTGAAGCAGCAACTGTACCTGAATATATTACCATCCTGCTTTATCTATCAAACCTTTTCATTGTTCTAATTCCTCAGATCCCATTTAATCTCTTCTATTATCATCCATTCCTTTATTTTGTTGGTAAGTCCAGACAGTGAACATTTGTGGACATTTTAACCATAGAGTCTCTTGATGCACTCAATGTGTCTCCAGCATAGATTACTGAATGGCAATCAGAGTTGAGAACTTTTTTATCCAGTGGTATGGAAGTCAGTTAGTATCCTTTATGCTGCTCGGTCTGAAATGGACCAACATTTGAAGTATCGGGCACTAAATTGCTGGTCCTCACTATCAGCAAGCTCGGTTTTCAATGTCTAAATTGATATTAATCAATAGAGCTATTATGCATCTGTTACTATCTGACAAAATAGATTAGTACTCTCTAAAACAATTCCTGACCCTTTGTGTCCTCTTGAAAGTGTGAAAGGGCTCAGTTAAATAGCTTGTGTGACAGAATTATTTTAATGATTTTTAAAAAAGCTTTCTATTTGAATCAATTCCAATGCAATTCCTGAACTGAACTCCACACTAAAGACAGATTAAGGGTGTTTGTAGTTTGCTTTCAGACAATCAGAGTTTGCAGTAAACTTTTAATTTAGATGCAGATCGAACTCCAATACAGTACCTGACACTTGGACATGATATATATGGCTAGAAGGATGCTGCTATGTAAATTGATTCTGAGTCATAACAATGAAATTGTGCTAATGGGTTTTACAGTATTTCTTGCAAAGACTTTGTTACTTTTAGCAGCATCACTGACTTTATCAGAAAAAGGTCTTGGAATGGTTAAAACCCGTTCCTTGCCATTTAATATACAACAAATTGCAAGGTTCTTTGCTTACCATTTTTGTCCACACAGATAGTGCGTGCTGACTTAAAGGAGCTGCGCGAGTTGGACCTTGAGGGAGCTCCCTATGGGTACACTCCTTTCTGTGATAGTCGTAAGGAAATGGATGGGTATCGGTTCTGGAGGTCAGGTTATTGGGCAAATCATCTGCAGGGAAGAAAGTATCACATAAGGTATGATCTTTGCAGCTTAACAATAGTTAAGTTATTGATCAGGAAACATTCAGCCTTTATTTGCCCTATAGATGTTTTAATCTTAGACTATAATAGTACATTATTCTATTTTAAATTTATTGGTAGTAAAGTGCTTTGGACTACTCTCAGGATATGAAAGACAAGAAATAGATGATTTCCTCTTACCTCCATCTATTTACTCTTTGATTTGCCACTGCTTTTCTGAGTTTCTGGAGGACAGTTGGGAAAAGCAAATGCAAGCTTTGTATATGTGTTTTCTAAAGAACTGTGGTGAAGATTAATACATGAAATGAAACCAAAGCTGTGCACAGCTGCAAGAAAGGCAGCTTGACAATGTTCCATTGTTGGCATCAGCCTGTGGCATCCATGCCAGTGTAGAACTCCAACACTTAGGACTAACAGATGTTGGAGCTTAGATTATTTGGGTGTGCCATCAGAGTTTCCATTTATAAGTCAAGATAACTTCTTGTTGCTCTTATTGAAAGCGTGGTTCTGACAACAAACTGTTCTCAGGTTTCAGTGAGAGCAGTCTTTCATAATGTACACTGAACTGCTAAATCCTTTTAATACTTGGCATATTTCTTATCAACTGCTCCTATGCAGTAAATACTTCTTTTGACTGGCTGAGACAAATAAATTTCTTGCGTTTATACAGCATTATTATCAAAGTGTCTCTCAGACCTTTTTAAGTATATCAGTTTGGTGAGCTGAGACTGTGGCTATTTTCCATTCTATTTGTTGCATTGGCAACATTCTGCAATGCAATCATTCCTCAGGATGAGTAACTTGATACTAATAAGCTTTGGAACTTTTGAGGGCGTTCTGATGTTAAGTTGCTATAGTGGGAATGGGTACCTTGCTTGAAATAAGAATACCACTGAGCTGCTTCAACATACATTTGCCAGAGGTTAGTCTGGCCTTCAAGCCTCCAAATCTCTGCTGAGCCCTTTATGTTATAAAACATCATGTACATATAA
Source organism: Mobula birostris (assembly GCF_030028105.1). Taxonomy (NCBI): domain Eukaryota; kingdom Metazoa; phylum Chordata; class Chondrichthyes; order Myliobatiformes; family Myliobatidae; genus Mobula; species Mobula birostris. Next base: position 81,307,307 of record NC_092373.1, read on the forward strand.
ATAACTTCAAAGTAATTCAATTTGACACTTTGTAATTATTTTTATATTTGGTATGTGTAACTGCATGAATCTGGATGATCTGCTTTGAGTGATTTTTACAATTTATTTGTTGAAATTTGTGCTCTAGATTTTCCTAAAACCAATTATAATATTGTTACTTAAGTACAAATATTTTGAACAACTTTGAATACTATTGTTAAAAAATTCAGCAATTGCTACTTGAGTCGTGTTGCTTCCCATACACTTTAAAAAGAGCTTGATGTCAGCCTCACTGAAATGCTTTAAACAACATGGGATTGCTTCGTTTATACAAAGGTGGTAACTAAGCTTGCAGTGAATGTTAAGAGGTGTTCACCACAGATTAGGTTATCTTTTAATGATGTTGTGAGGACTAATTAGTAGCAAGAAATTGTTTCACAACTCTTCGATCTTGATTGGTTTTGGCTATGTATTTGCTTACCTCATGCACTCAGACCCAGATGTCTAGTTTCCTTCTGTTTTTAATTTTCACTCTCAGCAGTTTGCAGTACAAAAACATCTGTGGACTTGCAAGGGCAAATCTATGTCATGCTTGGCCCAATTAATTGTGCTACCTGAACAGAGTTAAAGCACTGCCATTGTACAGTTATGTTTAGTGAGAACATTTCATCATTCACAACTACTTGACACAGCTTAAAATCTAAAACTGCATTGTTCACTGAGAAGAGAGAAATTCTCAGATTTCTGTGAGGAAGGCAAACATTGCTTTCCACGACTGAAGTTGGCAACAACTATAATAACATTTGAATTTATTTGGTTTGGACATACGCTTTACATACAGATTAAGTTTACCTATTTATCTTAAATTTTTGTTTCCCTTTTTGGAAATTCTTTTGCTTCTTGGCTGAATTTGATTGAGATATCCTGGGCCAGAGAGGAGATTGCCTCCACAGTTTATGCAAAATCTTGGAAACTGTAAAAGAGATTTGGCATGTTCACTGTGGACTGCCCCTCCATCTCAAGCCACCTACACCTGCTTTCACTGCAACAAATGATTTTTCATCAGCTTGGTTGTACCAAAGGGTCAAAAGAAAACAATATACTTGGACATCCTTTGGCATTGCAAATCCTCCAACTCTTCCCTGAGCTCCTGTCATTCTCTTCCAGCCTCAAATTGTACTTGCACCAGGCCAAGGAGCATGAGTTGCTGGTGGGCCTCACATCTCTACTGTGCTTTAGTTTTTGGTCAGAGGTTCATAGCAATCTTTACAGCATTCAGGAGGACAAATGCAACCACCTCAGTTTCAGGAATGGGGAGGGGGGGGTGGAAAGTATGGATTGGTGGATACCAAAGGTCATCATGTCTACATTTTGAGGTGGGTGGCATCCTGAGGCTTGTGTCACCAGTGCAAAGAGCATTTACATCCCATGTAAACTTTGAGAAAGAAGAATGACCAACAGCCACCTGAAAAGGCCCCAAAAGTCCCCACTCTCAGTCAACTTGCCTCAACCAAATGAGGCAATTGGCAAACCGGATATTTCTGTACTGCCAAGTTTGGCAGGATTAAAGATTTGAGTATTATTGTTGACAATGACCACCCCCAATTTTCTGTCAACAACAGTTACAAACTGCTTTCCATTTTCTGAAGACATAACAAAGCATTTCACAGGCAAATCATTTCAATTTTGTTCTCTGGTGAAAACGCATTGCTTTTATATACTGATGATCCTTCAAGTATTAAATTAGATAGATGTGTTTATAAACTATGATTGGTTTTTGTTGATTCAGTTGTCCACCTGACCAGATTACACCTCAGTTTAGTAAATGAATTGAGAAGCAACTTCTCATCACTGCACTGAAATGTTGGTTTTATTGCAGGGAAAAACCTGGTTTAGGATTGCATCACATTAAATGCATCTTTTACAAGGAGTTGCAGTGCCACCATGTGACAAAGGAAAGCCCTGCCTAAACTGAGTAAATCATAAGACTACAAAGAACACTCAAAGCTTTATCCCTTCCTATTCTGGTTAACATCTCAGTCGGTAACTGTACTTCTATACTTCTGATGAGCTCTCAAGAAAGGAAAAACATAATTGTTTTCAAAGAAAAAAGAAAAGGCACTTGCATTTCCGGATGTTCCATCTCACCTTGTTGAAGTGAAGGGGAACTGCTGTACTGCAGACAATATAGTAGTAGCCAGTTTACATACAACATACCCCCACAAGTGTTGGTGCATGGCCAAGTGGTTAAGGCATCGTTCTAGTGATCTAAAGGTAGCTAGTTCAAGCCTCAGCTGAGGCAGCATGTTGTGTCCTTGAGCAAGGCACTTTACCACACATTGCTCTGCAGTGACGCCAGTGCCAAGCTGTATTGGCCCTTCCCTTGGACAACGTCGGTGGCGTGGAGAGGGGAGACTTGCAGCATGGGCAACTGCCGGTCTTCCATACAATCTTGCCCAGGCCTGCGCCCTGGAAACCTTCCAAGGCACAAATCCATGATCTCATGAGACTGCCTATTAAAATAACTCCCACAAATACCACTGTGATGATATCCAGATAACCTGTTCTAGTGATATTAACTGAGGATAAATATTGGCCAGGATACCAGGAATAACCCCTTTGTTCCTTTTTGAAATGATGGCCAGCTGGCATTTCACGTTCACTTGAAATACACTGATGATTTACTGTACTGTTAAAAATAATTGTCTTCAGTTGCTGGATTGAAGCCTGATTTTTGTGCTCTGACAAGTAAATAAATTAACCCATCCAGCAGAGACTTGCCAAATAGGAATAATATAAAATTAATTGTTAGCAAATGTGAATAAGTAATGAACAATAATAAAATGGACATTGGATTCAGCAGCAAGTGCTGGCAATAAATCATAGCCTAAAATCCACAGTTTTACAAAAAATGATTTAGTTCCTTTGGGAAAGTATACAGGCAGTATTGCTTGATATGCAACAATAGAAACTATCTTTAAAATGATGTTTTTGATAATTTGTGATCAAAGCATATGGTGTTCAATGTTATTCATTTGCTGGTGCTGCAGTAACTTGAAGCAAAGATACAGTGTAGGTGTCCCCCGCTTTTCGAACGTTCGCTTTATGAAACCTCACTGTTACGAAAGAACTACATTAGTACACTGTTTTCGCTATGTGACAAAATACCAAGTTATCAGAAGATTGATGCCGATAAGAGAGATAAGAGAGAGACAAATGGGGGAAACATTCAAAATGCTAATCAGAGAGAGACGAGAGAGATTACCGAAAAGAGACACAGTGCCGAGTATTGCTTAGACCGGTTGCTTTGAAACTGAACTGTTTGAAGTTTGATGGACAGGCGATACCCCAGCAGGGGGATAAAAGGAACAGGTTCGCTAAGGCAAGAGACACACCACCACACCACGATATCACGAGATAACGAGACCCTGGAAAAGCGGTGTGCCCCCACAAGTTGGTGGGAGTTTTGGAGGTCTGATCGCGGGACCAACCATAGACGCACAGGGTGAGAAGGTACGATCGGTGGGAACCTGGTTTGTGTGTCCACCCTTGCCTGGGTGCCGGGTTCACCGCAGAAGAACGATTGTATCTGGAACGGTGGGGTCACAGTCGGTGACCTCAGAAGACATTACAAAGGGCTCGCCCGAAAGCTAACTGCGAAGAATATCAAAGGTCTGTTGAACCCGATTTGAATATCATCATTCGCTCTCTCTCTCTCCACCCCCAACGGCACAACAGCGATTACTGCGAACTGAACTACACTGAACTGAACTCTGTGTCACTTGAGACTGATCATTTTACCCCTAGACTGCGATAGAGCTTGATTGATCCTATTATCCTAGTTCTGTGTACATGTGTGTTTTATCATTGCTAACCCGTTGCATTTATATCCTTATGTTTAGAGTACTGTGTTACTTATTTCTTTAATAAAACTTTCTTAGTTCCAGTAATCCAGACTCCAACTAAGTGGTCCATTTCTGCTGGTTTGGCAACCCAGTTACGGGGTACGTAACAGCTAACAGAAGGTGTTTCCACTGTTACGAAAAAAGCAGCGTGCGAAAAAAATCCACGCGATAAAAGGCAGCGCTCCCCCTGAGCAGCCGCTCTCCCCCCGGATTTGTAACTGCAATCTCGCTGGCATTGTTTAAACACGTGTCTGTGAGCAGCTGTTTGCAAGATGAGTTCTATGGTATCGGAAAAGCCTGATAGAGCTCGTAAGGGTGTTACACTTAGCGTAAAACTGGACATAATTAAGCGTTTTGATCGTGGTGAACGAAGTAAGGACTAAGTGAGTTTGGCTTGTGGAAGCTGATGAGGATGATGTTGAAGAGGTTTTGGCATCCCATGACCAAGAACTGATAGATGAAGAGCTGATGCAATTGGAAGAGGAAAGGATAACAATCGAAACTGAATGAGTAATGATAAAGTACGACTTTAATTTTGAAAGGGTACGTCGGTTTAGGGGATATATGCAGGATGGTTTGAGTGCTTACAAAGAACTGTATGATAGAAAAATGCGCGAGGCTCAGCAGTCAAGCAAGCCTTCCACATCAGCCACAGCAGATGACGATCCTCGACCTCTGACATCGAGGTGGGCAGTCATAGGAGAAGATGAGCTGCCTGCTCTAATGGAAACAGACGACACCCCAGTGTCCCACCACCCCAACCCCCAGGCCGCGGACAGGTACCGATTCGCAGAGAATGCAGCAGTAGCCGGGAGACACATAGCACATCTTTAAGAAAAAAGCCGAAATAAACATGCTAATTAATTAAGTGCCGCCCGACACTTAAATGTCGGCCCAGATCAGAGGCGATGCAATCGGCAATAGTATATTGTATAGTGTATTTTTACGTGTTAATTGGTATGACTTCGCAGCTTCATAGCTTAAGGGTTACTGGAGAGCGCTTGTGCCATGTTTTTGCCGACAGCGCTTGCATGAGATTTTCGCTACGGAGAACAATTTAGGCAATGATTGTGGAAAAGTATTTCTACTTTATATAAGCTGTGTATTTATCATATCATTCCTGCTTTTACTATATGTTACTGTTATTTTAGGTTTTGTGTGTTATTTGGCATGATTTGGTAGGTTATTTTTGGGTCTGCAAACGCTCACAAAATTTTCCCATATAATAAATGGTAATCGCTTCTTCGCTTTATGACATTCCGGCTTACGAACCGTTTCATAGGAACGCTGTACCTTCGGATGGCGGGGGAAACCTGTACTGTGCAAAAGTCTTAGGCACTCTAGAATTTTGTTTTAGATGTTTACTTTTTGTCTTCTGCATTAGTGTGTCTGTAGAAAAGAGTGAATTTTAAAAAATAAAATGTTTTAGAGACATTTTTGTATTTTGTTAAAAAAGTAACATATTATAGACCACTTTTCAGTAAGAGCTTAATTACTTTGCAGGTATATAGTCCAGTACATGATTAAACAAAAATGGCAAACAAGTGCTAATGATCAGTGACATAATGAGTTGAATGAATTAGACAGATTAACTGAAATAGAAATGGGTGAAGGAATCAAACTAGGCAAAGAGCAACCAAACTTAAAGTTGCGGCGTGTGCAGATTTAACCTTCAAATCATCACTCCTGCTTGTACTATAGCAAGAGTGAGCAAAGCAACAAGGCATAAGATGGTCATTTTGCATCAGCAAGGTCTCTCCCAAGCAGAAATTTCGTAGCGGACTGTAGTTTCAAGATACATTGTCCAAGCTCTTCTGAAGAAACACAGAGAAACAGGCATAGTTGAGAACTAGAAACACAGTAGTCAGCCATAGAAACAGAATGCAACGGACAAAAGATGCATCAAGCTGATGTCCCTTTTAAATCAGAAGAAATCCAGCACTGCTATCAGCTCTGACCTCACAGAGACCACTGGAATCCAAGTAGGCGCCTCTTCAGTCCGGAGAAGTCTTGCCATGGAAGAGTTGCTGCCAGAAAGCCATTCCTCTGAAGTGAAAGTAAACCCAAAAGACACACCTACGCACAAAAACACAAGGACTGGGATGCTGAACAATGGCAGCAAGTGCTCTGGACCAACAAGTCAAAATTAAATATTTATTGGCTCAATCAGGAGGCTGTTGGTTCGTAGAAAAGTGGAGAGCACTAAATAGTTTCTGCTACTTTAGCTGTCTGCTTCGTCACTGAAAAGTATTAAAAATATGAATTTTCTGCCTTGCAGAATAAATAATCCAACTATGTGAAATTATATCTGTCCCTGGTCCCTTTAATGACATACCAGTAAGCTTATCAGGGGCCAAAATTTTTTTCATTTCCTTTTCTCAAACCAATACCTTTCTTTCCTCTGTTTATCATCTTCATCTTTGCACTGCAAATTTTACAGTCCTTTGACTTTCTTGTCAAAGATTCATTTCTGTTCTCCAAGTCCCAAATGCAGTTTTGTTTACCATTAAGTTATCAGTTTATCCTTCCTGCACAACACAACTGAAAACAAAAAATGGACACCTGGAGGGTGCCGTGGTAATGTAATGGTTAGCATGGGTATCGGAGTTCAGAGATAATTTCTGGTACCGTTTGTAAGGAGTTGTATGTTTTCCCCATGACTATGTGGGTTTCTCCAGGTGCTCCTGTATAGTCCAAAGATGTACTGGTTAGTAGGCTAATTGGTAATTGTAGATGGTCCTGTGATTAGGCTAATGTTAAATAGGTGAGTTGATGGCCGTGCAGCTTCGTTGGCCAGAAATGTCTATTCTGCACTTTGTCTCTTAAAAAAGTTTAAATACAGTGCCTATAAAAAGTATTCACCCCCGAAGTTCTCCTGTTTTATTGAATTACAGTGAATTTAATTTGGCTTTTTTGACACTGATCAACAGAAAAAAACTCTTCTGTGTCAAAGTGAAAACTCATCTCTACAAAGTTATCTAAATTAATTACAAATATAAAACACAAAATAATTGATTGCATAAGGTTCAATATTTGGTAGATACAACTTTGGCAGCAATTACAACCGTGAGTCTGAGTGGATAGGTCTCTATACCAGCTTTGCACGTCTGGACACTGTAATTTTTCCCCATTCTTCTTTAAAAACCTGCTCAAACTCTGTCAGATTGCATGGAGATCGTGAGTGAATAGCCCTTTTCAAGTCCAGCCACAAATTCTCAATTGGATTAAGATCTGGACTCAGGCTTGGCCAGTTCAGGGCATTAACTTTGTTGTTTTTAAGCCATTCCTGTGTAGCCTTGGCTTTCTGCTTGGGGTCATTGTCTTGCTAGAATACAAATCATCTCCCAAGTCACAGTTCTCTTGCAGACTGCATCAGGTTTACCTCCAGGATTTCCCTGTATTTTGGTGCATTCATTTTACCCTCTACCTTCACAAGCCTTCCAGGGTCTGCTGCAGTGAAGCATCCCCACAGCATGATGCAGCCACCACCATGCTTTACGTTAGGGCTGGTGTGATTTGGATGATGTGTGGGGTTTGGCTTACACCAAACATAGCATTTAGTCTGATAGCCAAGGAGCTCAATTTTGGTTTCATCAAACCATAGAACCTTCTTCCAGCTGACTTCAGAAGCTCCTACATGTCTTCTGGCAAACTCTAGCCGACATTTCATGTGAGTTTTCTTCAATGGTGATTTTGTCTTTGTCACTCTTCCATAAAGCTGCGACTGGTGAAGCATCTGAGCAACAGTTTTTGTATGAGCAGTCTCTCCATCTCAGCAACTGAAGCTTGTAACTCCTTCAGAGTTGTTGTAGGTCTGTTGGTGGTCTCATTTACTAGTCCCCTTCTTGTACAGTCAGTCAGTTTTTGAGGATGGCTTGCTCTAGGCAAATTTACAGCTCTGCCATATCCTTCATTTCTTGATTGACTTTACTGTACTCTAAGGGATATACAGTGACTTGGAAGTTTTCTTGTGCCCATTTCCTGACTTGTGCTTTTCAATAACCTTTTTGCGGAGTTGTTTGCAGTATTTTTTTGACTTCATGGTGTAGTTTTTGCCAGGATACTAACTCACCAGCAGTTGGGCCTTCCATGTACAGGTGTGCTTTTACTACAATCATTTGAAACCTTGGCTGCACCAGTGATTATTTGGTGTGATATTAAAGGGGATGAATACTTATGCAATAAATTATTCTGTGTTTTATATTTGTAATTAATTTATATCACTTTGTAGAGATATGTTTTCACTTTGACATGAAAGAGCCTTTTTCTGTTGATCATTGTCAAAAAAGCCAAGTTAAATCCATTGTGATTTAATGTTGTAAAACAATAAAATATTAAAATTTCCAAGGGGGGTGGTGAATACTTTTCATAGGCACTATATAATAAACGTGCAAAGGAAGTCTGACGATTAGAAAACTCTGATCCACAAAAGACTAGGGTCCAAAGAACTTCACTCCAATTAATTTGATTTCTTATCTTATATACAGTATGCATTGCGCAACAGTGAAATGATTCCCTAACCTGGTAAGCTGTAATCATGTCTATGATGCTTTCACTTAAATATGAATACCACTTTAATTGTATTCTCTTTTTAGTGCCTTATATGTAGTGGACTTAAAGAAATTTAGAAAAATTGCTGCTGGTGATCGACTCAGAGGACAGTATCAAGGTCTCAGTCAAGACCCCAACAGCCTGTCCAATCTTGACCAGGTTTGTGTGCATGGTTTTATTGCTGTACTATGGGAAGAAGGTAGGAATATTCATATCATTTGTGGTATACTCCAAGACTAATCTACTTAGCTGTTTACCTTTTACATGGTTGTGGGTATTTTTGTGGCTCAGATTCTAAATCCTAGGAACATCTTGGAGAATTCAAAGGTATTCACTAGTTTCTGAAACTGAAGATCCAGATAAAGCTTTGCTGTTCGATTGATGTTGAGGGATCTATTGAGTTGTATACAGGGTCATGTGGCAAGCTGAAAACTCAGAATCTTCTATGCAAAAACATCTGTGTCTTTGCTCTTTACCAAAAATCCTGTTCTTTTCAACTTATCACAATCCTTAAAAGGTGAAAAATAATTCCTCCCTCATCTTCCTCATTAAATTTGTTGTAGTTGATGTATCTCACTGTATTGATCCATTGTTATTTGTAGCTCTTTAATAGAAATTGGGTGTTTTGTTTTTAACATTGCAATAGTAACAGCACTTAAAAAACTAAAGTGTGGGGCAGTTTGGAACAATCCACGAATGCAAAATGTGCAAAGTAAATGCAAGATTATATTGTATTAATGTGTCACTTATCCTTCTGCAATACTTTGCAAAAGCAACACAAATCTTAACAATTCTAACCTTATCTCTGTTGAAATCACTCCACTTGGCTAATTCAGTGTTTGCAATCAGTGAAGACAACGATTTTGCTATACCATCATTAGACCAGGATGATTGTTTAGCCATATTCATCCTCTGGAACAGTAACTGCTGTATTTGATTATCCAAACAGTTCTGCTATTATCAACTAATTATTCCTCTTAAACTCTCAAGATTTAAGATTACTTAATGTCATTTCCAGTACATAAGTGTAAAGAAGAAGAAAATAATTGTTCATTTGCGATGTAGCACAAAATAACACAAGATAAAGAACACAATAATGAAAAATCACAACAAATATAAATATATAAAATGGCTCATATGCATAGATTGATTGTATATCCATAAAGTGATGCCAGGCACAAGGTGAAGTGGGTGGGGGTGTTGATCAACTGTATTGCTTGGGGAAAGTAACTGTTTTTGAGTCCGGTGATCATGGCATGGATGCTACATGGCCTCCTCCCTGATGGGAGTGGGACAAATAGGTCCATGAGCAGTGTGGATAGGATCCTTCATGATGTTACTGGCCATTTTTTGCACTTTTCTGTATAGATGCCCTTGATGGTGGGTAGGCTGGTGCCGGTGATGTGTTGGGCAGTTTTGACTACCACTGTAGAGACTTCCTGTCTGCTGCAGTGCAGTTTCCATACCATGCAGTGATGCAGCATGTTAGGAGGCTCTCTACTCCACATCTGTAGAATGATGTGAGTATGGTGTGCATTGTCCAGCTGTCTTCAGCTTCCTCAGAAAGTAGAGGTGTTGTTGAGCTTTCCTGACTGTGTAGGATGTGCTCTGAGACCATGAGAGGTTGTGTGAGATGTGCACTCCCAGGAGATTGAAACTGTTCGCAGTTTCTACTGCTGTGGCGCCAATGTGAAGTGGAGTGTGGGTGGTGCAAATTCTCCTGAAGGTGATAACCATTTCCTTTGTCTTGTTGGCATTGAGGAAAAGGTTAATTGTCTGGCACAAGGCCTCGCTTCCACCTCCTCTCTGTAGGCCATTTCATCGTTGTTGGTGATGAGCCCTCCCACTGTTGTGTCATTGGCAGTCTTGACAGTGTGATTACTCTGGTGGTTGGCCGTGCAGTCAATGTGTGAGCAGAGTGTACAACAGTGGGCTCAGCACACAACTCCTTTTGAACTTGTGAATTTCAGTTTTAGCTAGTTGAACAACCTCCTTGGATCTACCCTATTGAGCCTTCTATATTTACTGGGAACCAATTTGACGTGTCTTTGCTGCACTCCCTCTTTATCTTGCATTTCCTTCTTTAGTTCAGCAGACAAAAATATTCAGTACTTTAGAGGAGACAAAACTGACTGCAGATACTGGAATCTGAAGCAAAAAGCAAACTGCTGAGGGTATCTTAGTGAGTCAGGCAGCAGTTGTGGAAGGAAATGGACAGTTGTCAGAATTAACTGCAATGCAATTATGGAATGTTGATTCATATTCCTTCATTGTCCATGAAATATTTCTAAAATCAATGCAAGGGAATTAAGTTGTGTGGGTGAAACCCACACTAAATTGTAAATCTCATTCAGATTTATGTAGTGAGTTGGGAGCTGCCAGTGTGGACCATTATTGGTAAATAAGTTGAGGATAAACATTTTATCCCTCTAAACAAGCTGGCCCTTGTTATTTTTCAGTCAGCTTTTCTACCTTTTTTTCTAGCATTGTAGCATTCCAAGCTCCAATGCAAGACAAATAAATTTGCCTTACCGTTTATCCTATGAACACTAATTGGCTCTTCTCCTTAACGTGTCTTTTGCATTCTTTAACCTGTTTGTCCCCCAACAAACTCTTAGTCATGAGAGCAGCTATTCTGTAAAATAAAAATACATCCAAATTTATCCTCATTGACCATCAATTCAATTTATATTTTTAGTCTTATTATTTTTCCTTTGTGGAAATTTTCCTAGGTAAGGAGAGTGCTTGTTTTTGTCTTTCAAGTTAACAGCCTAGCGTTTCTCGGGATACATTATTGTTAGTAGATGTGCTTGGAGGGTGTCAGTTCTCCTAACTGTTCCCTCAGCAAAATTTGAAAGGTCCTCATTGTATAATTCTGAGTTTATGTGTTGGGTATTCTGACCCAGAATGATAACAACAGATTTGGAAGACAAAGAGTATTGGATAAAAACTGATCAGCCAAGCCTGCAAAGGGGCAATAGAGGACTTGATCCCTGGCTCTTCCTGTAATATAATTTTATTCCCATAATCACTTTCATATTTTAGTCAAACAATTTTCTTCTTAGTTGCCCTCTGTTGTTCCTTTGCAGGCTTGCATAATCCAGTTCTTATCCAGTGCCCTCACATGAATCTCCGTTGGGAATGGCAATCAGTTTAGGGAGCAAAGCCTGATTTTTTTTTGTTATCGCCCCCCAGACATAATAAGACACTTGTAAATGATGCCCTGCCAGGACAATCAGTCTCTACAGAGACGAGGAAAAATAATTCTATTTTTAATTAAATGTCATGAGAAATGGATTTTTTCTCCTAAATGCATCAAATTGTACCATTTTTAATTATAAATTTACAGTGAGTAATGCCAGTTCACCCACTGTAACACTGTGATATAATACAACCTTTAATGCAATAGGCATTGTTTAATGCTTTTACATTAACCCACAAGTGTGTGTAAAAAAAAAGCCAGTGCGTTTTTTTTTCTGTCTTATGGATGTAAGAGCTTCAGCAGGTTAGATTCACAGTACTTTTTTTAATTAAAATCTTTCCTCACATAGCTCTTGAGGAAATTATTAATGTTGAAAATTGCATGCACTCCACTAAGCTTTTCAATAGAAGAGCAGACCACTTGAAAGGTGTATTATTTGCCCAATTATTTCTATAAATCATAATGAGATTTAAACTTCTGCTAATTTTGCAATTTGAGCTTCCCCTCCAACTCTCTATGCCCATGATCACAACCAAAATTTGTGCAAAGGCACATCTATGATATGAAATTTGTGCTTCTGTCTGTGATTAAAGTGGGTGTTGCATGTTTAGTAGTAGATGATCACAGCAGCAATTTTGCACTGTTAATCTGTTGTGTGCTGCTGCTGCTCAAGAACAATAAAAACATCAAATCATGTTTTAAGGGCTATAATTGAACTATTAGCCCTAATTTATCATTGCAAAGGCGCCAAATAGTATGGAAATATGCTAACAATACAAATATCTAGGAAAGATAATTTTTACATTAATAATCCTCTTGAGCAATGTGACTTATTCAGCATGATAACCTGATACTAATGTGTTGTTTGTATTATGCAATATCAATGACAGTAAGGAACAGTGACCCATAATTTGCTGTTACAGTGATAATAATGATAAATGCCATAATTTGGACACTTGCATTTTACAATGCTCTCTGATGCATTTAGGCCGTAGTTTGCCAGAAAATAATCAGGACATGTTACTGCAAGCATAGCAGTGGATTAAAGCAGCCTGAATGCTGTCTGATGCATATCCACGTTACAGGAGGCCAGCACAGACAGATGAGGGATTACTTAACAAAGACACATTTACCTGATAACATGGGAAAGAATTGCAGAAGTGCCCAAATAATTTCATTCATTTTCACGCTGAAGCAGTATAATCTCTCACCTATATAGGTGAGAGATTATAAACAAGTCTGTATTTCCTGAGCTGTGCAGTCCAGGGCCATATCTTATTAATTGTTTACATCCATGTTCACTGCATATGATAAAATGATAGAATACAATATATGATCAACATAAAAATAAACTCATTTAGATTAAAAAAAAAGCATTTAGTGCTTGGTTGTTAAATATATTTTTGTATTTCTCAATTGAAGGATAAGACTTCAGTAAAATTACCTGGAACAGATAGGTAGAAGTCATACCCTTGGGTAGCCTGATAAACAATTGGAAAACTTACTGATTAAGTCTGCTGAAGCCACTCAGTTAATAGGGTATTATTACAGTAGCATTAATTCAACAATTCAGTCTTTGTACTAGTTTAACAAAGTTGGAGGATGTGTGGATTTATAATAATTAGCTTTTCAACCATTATAGTGAGAGTTAATTTGATAAGAGAATCCCAATTTATCATTGTGTGACTTAAGCTTGATGTGATTAAGCATCAGTCAACCAGATTTCCAATCTCCTCCTATATGCTGATTCATCACTACCTTTGATTCGGCCTACAACAGTGGTGTCATCAGCAAACTTGAATACGGCATTGGAGCTCTGCTTAGATGCAAATCATGGAGGAGATGTTGTTGCCAATCTAAACTAACAGGTCTACCAGTGAAAAAATTGAGGGTCCAGTTGCACAAGAAGATATCGAGGCTAAGGTCTAGGAGTTTATTGATTGGTTTTGAGGGGATGACGGTATTGAATGCTGAGTTGCAGTAGATAAAGAGCATCCTGATATATGTATCTTTGCTGTCTGGATGTTGAGTGAAGAGTCAATGACATGGCATCTGCTGTGGACCTGTTGTTCCAGCTGGCAAATTGGAGCAGATGTAAGTCACTTCTCAGGCAACAGTTGATATGTTTCATCTCTAAGCACTTCATCACTGTGGATTTAAGTGCTACTGAGTGACAGTTATTGAGACAGGTAACCAGTCACCTGAGCATTGGTACTGATAACCAATCACCTGGGCATTAGTACCATTGAAGCCTGCTTAAAGCAGGTGAATAGCTCAAACCGCCGAAGTGAGAGGTTAAAGATCTCAGTGAACACTCCAGCCAGTCGATCAGCACAGGCCTTTAGAACTTGGCCAGGTATCCCATCTGGGCTAGATACTTTTCATAGGTTCATCCTCCTGAAGGCTGCTCACATGTCAGCTTCAGAGACTGAAATCATAGGATTGCTGGGGCCTGTGGGAGGTTGTGATGATTTCCCCATGTTTTGACAGTCAAAGCAGACATAGAAGTCATTGAGCTCATCTGGAAGCGAAACATTACCGCAACTGTTGAGCATCCTTCGTTGATTCAGGTTTAGTCCAAAATTACCACTTTGCCTGTGAGATGGCTTTCCAGAGATTGTACCTTGACCTCTTGTAATTTTCTTGGTCATTGGACTTGAATGCCTCTGATCTGGCTCTCAGCAGATTATGGATCTCATGGTTTCTGATTGGGGGATTCTTTGAAAGATTTTGTGAGGACACAATCGTCGACAACTGTTTTAATGAAGTCCGATACAGCCATGGTGTATTCATTGAGATCCATAGATGAGTCCTTGAACACAGCCCAGACCGCTGACTTGAAGCAATCCCGTAGCACTCCTCTGCCTTCTGCAACCAGCATTTTGTTGTTTGAATCTCTGCTCTTTAGCCTCTGCCCGTATGTGGGTAGAAGGACAGCCAAATGACCTAATTTACCAAAGTCAGGTGGTCATGGCCAGAAAACTGAAAGTTGGTGAGATCAAGAGCATGTGAAGTGTCGTGAATGTATTAGGTGGGAATGGACTGAACCTAGGGGGATAGAATGGAGTCGAGGTATGCCGAAATGAGTTCAGTGGGGCAGGAGTAGGCATAGGTAATGGGCCTACTTAGACAGTCAGGTTTGTGGATCTTGGGTAGGAGGTAGAAATGACCAGTGCAGGTTAAAGGAATTATGAGTTTGGTGGCAGTGGATGGGAGTTCTCCAGAGTTGATAAAGTTAGTAATGGTGTAGGAGACTGTTGGTTCTGAGAAGGGTCCTTTTCAAGGGAGTAAGTAAGGGAAAGAGGCTGAGAGTTGCCATCTGGCCTCAGCAGGGTAGAGGTCAGTCCACCAGACTGCAACAGCACCCCCTTTGTGGGTTTGATTGTGATGTTGGGATCAGAACAGAGAGAGTGAAGGGAAGTATATTCAACGTGGCTAAGGTTTAAAGTAGAGAGATGAGTCTGAAATTGAGCAGGTGATGACTCATCAGCAATTAGACATGAAAAGATCTAGAGCAGGGTGTCCAAGAAGAGGAGAAGGAGTCATCAGTGCAGGCTGTGGAATTCTAGCCAAAGAAGTGGGTTCTGAGACAGAGGCAACAGAAGAAGATCTCAATGTCATGGGTGGGCATGGAACTCATTGAGCTGCGGATGAAGGGAGATAAAGGTAAGGCCCTTGTTAAGGACAGAGCATTCTGTCTTAGAGAGGAGAAGGTCAGAGGGAATGGAGAAGACACAGCAGGGATTAGAGTTGGGGTCAGAGGGGAGAGAAGAGTTGGTGGCATCAGATGAGTTGGTGGGACGGTTGGGGTGTTCAGGGAATGTAGGAAGGTGGAGGTTTCCAGAACCCAAGAAGTGACAGGAGAGTCTGAGAGACTCGGGGTTGGAGAGTGGTCGTGGGGAAAGGGGGCTGAGCCAGCAAGGAAAATCTCAGCCTGGAGATGGTGACATGCGAGGTTCAAGCTGGAACTGGAGATAGAGGCTGCATAATTCGCAGTCTGAAGGCGTCCACTGTTGTTGGAACCGGAACTGAAGATGGCAGGAATTATGACTGAGCATCCATTTTCAAATTTCATTTGCACCTCATAAGTTAAGATGCAATTTTCAATGGTTATCAAGATATGTCAAAAAATATGAATTTGACACTTAATGACTGATATCATTATTGTTTGCAAAATGCATCCTGTGGAGCACTAAGTGAGTCATTGATGGCAGCTTCAACTGTTTTAGCTGTTCATTTGCAGATTCTAGCCATTGTATCCATTTTATTGATTGCGATAGTAAGTACTAATAATCCTGCATTACAGTTGCAAATCTGGGTTTTAGTATTCTTTCTTTCAAAAGTTCAGCTAACTAAAGGTGATGTTAAATTCACAATATATCAAATTTTAATATAAAATTGTGATAAAGATTTCACTACTGTGTAATTTTGCTATTACAGAGGGCTTTGAATAGAGAATAGCTAATACTGGTTTGCAGTTGCTGGTTATTACAGGAATTGTTAACAAATACAACACTGGTTAATCTTAACAAAGTAGACAGCTTTCAGTTCAAATTCTTTTTAGACATGTTTTGCAGCTGAAGTATTCATTCAAAACAGTATTTACAGTCTTTTTTTAAGGTTGTTGTGAAAATTGAATCAGGACATGAGAAAAATGATGCTGACAACTTAAAAGCACACATTATCATGATTGCTTTGGACCTGGTACCTCCTTTGTGACTTGTGATTTATGCATTGTTATTTGATGATTCACAAATCATACAGTTAACATGATCCCATTTGATAACTCCTATAAAGTTTCTCTGTGACTCCAGAATGATTGTTGATGGGCTTTGAGTACTTTTTGTGTCACTGAGGGGAAAATGTTTAGGTTATCTTATGATCACTTGAGGTTGAGGGTTTGTTTTGGAATGACTGTCTTTATAGGCTACACAGAACGAAGTATGTATGGCCTAAACAGATTGCACCACACCAACACATTGTCCAATATTCTTTCATGTGGGCTTGCTGATGCCGTCAGAGAGGGCTTAAACTAGCTTGACAGTGGGTGGAACCTGACTATAGATTCAGAAGGGGAGCAGAATAGACAAAAACGGAATCTGGAGATGCTGAATATTAATACCTGAACAGAAGACAAAGCACAAACATATTTTATATTTTATCTATAATTAAACTGTAGCATAAACATGAGCAGGAATGATAACTCAGTGTTCCTGCTTATCTGAGATAGCGGAGGATAAAGAGTGATTAACAATATTAGTTAGGAATAATCATTGTGAGAAAAGATATGTTAGGATATCACATCAGGCTATACATGTTGAACTGCAGAATTGAAAAGGGTCAGTCAAGATGCTGGTAATGTACTATGTTCAAGGTAGATAGAGCAATTTTGTGATGTGCAAAAATATTAGTGCAGTAAAAGTAAGAGATTTCAATAACCCTGCTATAAATTTGGATAAGGTACAGAGGAGAAAAATACAATATCTGAGAGTACTCCTTTTAACTAATTTCTTACAAGTATTACAAAATAGAGACTTAGTTTTATGGGTTGAAGCTGGGCATTTGGTATGAATAATAGAGAAATCTTACAATGATCATAACTCACTTAAATTTGTCATTGTAGAAAATGCTAAAGATGAAGGTTCTAAAGTGACAAATATTAATTGGCTGACTACTGGTTCAGCAAAAGTGCATTGGAACAGCT
This sequence comes from Mobula birostris, assembly GCF_030028105.1. NCBI lineage: Eukaryota > Metazoa > Chordata > Chondrichthyes > Myliobatiformes > Myliobatidae > Mobula > Mobula birostris. The sequence continues at coordinate 81,324,648 of NC_092373.1, forward strand.
ACTTAAAAGTAACTTAGTGGTAACCATGGAAGTACTCAAGACAGAGATTAAAGGAATTCCAGATTAACAAGTTACCATATATTAAAAAAAAATGTGAAACTGCCAAAAGCTATAGAATGTACTTTGGAGTATCAAGAAGGAGATACATGTGAGAGTGGGAGCCGTTGAAAAAAGCAGGTCTCATTGCATGTGAGTTTCTCTGTGAAGTAACAAGAGGGAGATCTGTTTGACAGCAGGAACCATTGAAAAGAGCTGGTCTTAATGCATATGAGTTTCAGTTTGGAGTAGCAAGCATAAGATCTCTGTGAGAGCAGTAACCATTAAAAAGAGCAAGTCTAATTGCATTGAGTTTCACCGGTCAATAAAAAGAAATGAGGTTTAAGTGGACGGTCATTGTTGGATTGGGACAGAGTTAAGAGAGGAGAACTTGAGGCTTTGGCTCAGGATGTCTCAGTGAGAAGTGGTGGAGGCCAAGGTTCCAGAGGCCGTTTTGAAGCAACTGTTGTGTGAATGGGCCAATGTAGGAGTTTGAGGTTTGAGGCTGTGGCTCAGAGGCACAGGTGAGGTTATACGATCAGATAAGGTTTTTTTTAAGTAGTTAATAAAAAGGATGCCAAATTACAACTAATTAAATTAAGTAGGAATGTATGGTGGTTCCAGATGATGAAATCTGCAGGAAACGTTGGTTGCTCAAGAAACTTGGGTTCAAAATGATAACTTGGAATTTGAGCTTCGTACAGTATTGTACAGCATTGGGAAGGGGAAGGTTATCTGGACACACTTTTTTTCAGGAGGCTGTCACGGCCATTAGGTTAACTACTTCAAATCTGGTCTGTAGCCAAGGACAAGAGGGTGTGACAGCTAGTGAGCTGGCTAGGGGAATCCAGAGATAGTGCTGGAGGACCCTCAGTCCTTGAACTTGTCCAACAGGTATGAAATTGTTGCTCCCTGTGAGAGGACAGTGGGGGCTGTAGGAAGGATGAGCAACTGAATCATGGCATCTAGGTTCAGGGAGCCATTCAAGAGGAGAGTTGTAATTTGGAATAATATATTAAGGAGAATATACACAATTTTCTTTTGTAAGGATCAAGAGACCCTAGCGTATGTTGTCTGCCTGGTGTTGGGGTTCAGAACATCTTAACTGACTGCAGAGGAATTTGGAGTGGGTCGGGAAAGATTCAGTTGCGGTCCATATGGGTATCAATGATATATGAAGAACAGGGAAGGAAGTTCTGCTGAGAGAATTTGAGCAGCTCGAGACTAAAATAAACACAGAACAAAAAAGATCATCTCTGGATTGTTATCTGAGCCACATGCAAATTGGCACTGGATTAATAAACTCAGAGTGCTAAATGTGTGACTCAAAGGTTGATACTGGAGAAGTAAGTATGAAGTAGTGGGACATTGACAAGGTATTGGGGAAGGAAGGAGCTGTTCCAGTTGGATGGGCTCCATCTTAAACATGTTGAACTAGCGTCCTTACCAAGTCACAGAACTGGGGCAGTGGATAGGGCTACAAACTAAATAGCAGGGGCTGGGTTTAATAGCCTGGAAAAGTAAGGATAAAGAAAAAGAGAAGGAGAGGTTACTAAAGTCTTCAGAATAAAGAATAAGACAAGTTTAGAAGGATAAGAATTTAACTTAAGGCAATGTGGAAACAAAACTGAAAAGAAAGATGGTGAATACAGGACCGGAGGTGTTATATTTGAATTCGTACAGTATTCAGAATGAGGTAGATGATTTTGTAGCGCAGATAGAAATTGCCACATATGATGTTGTAGGCATCACTGGATTAAAGATCACAGCTGGGAGTTTTAATATCCAAGGATACGCATTGTATTGAAAGGACAGACAAGTGGGCAGAAGGAATGAAATCACAACTTTAGAAAGAGGTGACGTAGGATCGGAAGGTGTAGAATCCTTGTGGGTAGAGTTAAGAAACTGCAAGGGTGAGAAGACCCTGATGGGAGTTATTTGCAGACCTCTGAACAGTAACCGGGATGTGGTGTACAATTTATAGCAGGAGATAGAAAAAGCCTGCCGGAAAGGCAATGTTATGTTAGTCATGAGGGATTTCATTATGCAAATAGATTGGGAAAATCAAACTAATGCAGGATCCTGAGAGAGAATCTGTGGAATGCCTCAGATGGATTTTTGGAGAAACTTGTGGTTGAGTCCTCTAGAGGATCAGCATTCTGGAATGGGTGTTGTGTAATGAACCAGATGTCATTAGGGAGCTTAAGGTAAAGGAACCCTTGGGAAACAGTGATTATAATAGGATAGAATTCATCCTACAATTTGAGAGGGAGAAGCTGAAGTCAGATGTATCAGTACTACGGTGGAGTAAGGGGAATTACAGAGGCATGAGACAGGAGCTGGCCAAAGTTGATTGGAAGGGGCCACAAGCAGGGATGACAGCAGAACAGCAATGGCTGGAGTTTCTGGAAGCAATTCGGAAGGCACAAGATAGAGACATCCCAAAGAAGAGGAAGTATTCTAAAGGCAGAATGACACAACTCTGGCTGACAAGGGAAGTCAAAGCAAAAGAGAGAACACATAAGGGCGAAAACTAGTGGGAAATTAGAGGATTAGGAAATTTTTAAAAAACAACAGAAGGCAACTAAAAAAACTACAAGGGGAAAAAAGACGAAATATGAAAGTAAGCTAGCCAATAATATCAAAAATGATACTAAAAGTATTTTTCAGATATATAAAGAGTGAAAAAGAGGCAAGAGTAGATATTAGACCACTGGAAAATGATGCTTAGAGATAGTAGTGGGGGTGGGGAGGGGGGAACAAGGAAATGCCTGACAAACTGAATAAGTATTTTGCAGTAGTCATCACTGTGAAAGACATTCATAGTATGCCAGAAGTTCGGGAGTGTCGAGGGGCAGATGTGAGTTCAGTTGCTATTACTAAGGAGATGGTGCTTAAGAAACTAAAAGATCTCAAGGTAGATAAGTCACGTGGACCTGAAGGACCACATCTCAGGTTCTAAAAGAGGTCGCTGGCAAGATTGTTGAAGCATTAGTAATAATCTGTCAAAAATCAATAGATTCTGGCATGGTTCCAGAGGACTGAAAAATTGCAAATGTCACCACTTTTCAAGAGAGGAGAGAGGGAGAAGAAAGGAAATTAAAGGTCAGTTAGCTTGACCTCAGTTGATGAGAAGATGTTGGAGTTAAGGATGTAGTTGTCAGGTACTTGGAGGCACATCATTAAATAAGCCAAAATCAGCATGGTTTCCTTAAGAAAAAATCTTCCCTGGAAGAAATCTGTTGGAATTCTTTGAAGAAATAACAAAGGAGGATCGGTGGATGTTGTATGCTTGGGTATTCAGAAGGTCTTTGACAAGGTGCTGCACATAAGGCTGCTTATGTGAGAGATAGGAGAGATGAGAGCCCAGGAGAGATACTAGATGGTTAGGATAATAAGCATGTTCTTCCTGTTCTTGGTGGAATAATGTATAAATCATATAAATCCTAAACCCAGTTGATCGCATTCTGAGTCAAAATCACATAGGATTAAGACCATTTGTAGACTCGAGAAGAGAATCCATCACTAAACTCATTGTTTAACTCATTGACTAAACTCATTGTTCTCTTCGAAAAAAAAAACAGAAAAAAAATCAAAGGCGGTGTTATGAAGAAAAATTTTCCCAGCTAAATAAAATTTCTAAAAATCTGCAGATACTAGAAATCTGAAATAAAAGCAAAGTACTGGAAAAAATTAGCAGACCAGAGAATACTCTGTGGAAAGAGAAATAGGTAGCATTTGAGTATCCAAATGGAAGAAAAACAGAGAAATACAGGCAGAAATGGCCAGTCCTGATGCAAACAGATAGAAAGAGTGAATTACCTAAATACAGCCTCGGTGAAAGGTGTCCCTCGAGTTTGCACTGGTTTTCATTGTAACAGTGCAGGAGATCACAGGCAAATGTTAAGAATTGGGAATGGGATGCTGATTAAAAAGGCAGGCAATCAGAAGTTCCAGGTCACTCCAGCAGTCTGTTCACAAACAAACAAAAGAACTTAATTTCTGTTTTAAAGTCATTTTTTTTTAACCCAACAAATCAACATCTGATCAACATCAGTGGGTCTGCAGTTGAGAGGGTGACTAGTTTCAAATTCCTCAGTATACCTATCACCAATGATCTCACCTGGACTCCACCAGCTTTGTGGCAAAAGAAGCACAACAGCGTCTCTTCCACCTCAGGCGACTGATGAAGTTCGGCATGGGCCCCCAAATCCTCAAGACCTTCTACAGGGGCACCATTGAGAGCATACTGACTGGCTGTGTCACCGCCTGGTACAGGAACTGCACCAACCTCGATCACTGGGCACTGCAGAGAGTGGTATGGACAGCCCAATGCATCTGTGGATGTGAACTTCTCTCCATTGAGGACATTTATAGCAGCAGGTGCAGAAAAAAACAGCCTGGAAGATCATCAGGGACACCAGTCATCCCAACCATAAACTGTTTCAGCTGCTTCCATCTGGCAAACAGTACCGCAGCATTAAAGCCAGGACCAACAGGCTACGAGACAGCTTCATTTTACAAGCCATTAGACTTTTAAATTCACATGTCTGTACATTGCAACAGAGTCATAACATGAAGTTTTTACTCCCTCATCTTGTGGGATAAATGTAAGATTTAAATAAATTCTAATTCCAATTCAAAGAAATTCTCACACCACTTTCTCTGCAGTAGATAGATTAATACATTTCTTAACTCCAAAGAGAGTGTCAGACTTGAAACTTTTTTTCACAAATGTTGCCCAAACTGCAGAAAATTTCCAGCATTTTCTGCTTTTAATTTTATTTTTCTCTGAGGTGTCTTAGTGAATAGTCATCTGTCAGTCAATAGAACAATTTATCTGCTTCTCATCATACTGTGGTTTGTGGGCATGCTGAGCACAAGTTATTTGTGAGCTGCTATATTTCCTGAATTTTTTGAAAAAGTGCTTGTATTTTGAAATTGGCGGTGAAAGGCTTTTGACAGTTGTCAAAAATGCTGTATAAATTGAATCTAAGTTGGAAATTTCAAAGGTTAACTGAAGACAGTATGATTTGGTGTGATGACTAATGTACCGACAGTCACACAATGCAACTTTGTATGGGTAGCAGCAGATTTATTTGTAATGTAAACAACATTAAATTGAGGTAATAGTAATTCATGGTACTTATTGATGAAAAGGTATTAAAATCCATGGTAAACAAAAAATGATTAAAATTACTTCCTTAGTTTAACTGCTAAATGTGTTTTACAGGATTTGCCTAACAACATGATTCATCAAGTGCCTATTAAATCCCTTCCACAACATTGGCTGTGGTGTGAGACGTGGTGTGATGAAGCATCTAAGAAGAAAGCTAAAACTATTGATTTGGTAAGTACGCTCTTAGAATGTCTGCTGCTCGCCGAAACATCATAATTCATTCTGGTGTTTCAGTGAGATCCAGATATAACAGAAAATGGGTTTGTTTTTGGCAAGTTTCTTTCCATTAGAGACAAGAGTAATATGATGCACTATACGTGCTCTCAGCTTTTCAATGGAAGAAATTATAGAGAATGAACCCTTATAAGGCTGTTGTAAAAGTGAAAAGGGTCTGGGTACATTGTCTGGAAAAAAAAACGATGCAAAACAAAATAAACTATTCTCTTTGTACGAACCCTCAGTCTGGTCACACCTTGATGACTGAATACTCTATTCTCTTGTAGGCCCCATCACTATTGGGAAATATGGACACTGAAGAGAGGGCTAATTGATGCCACTTCAAATGTTCCTAATTGCCAGAAACGACTAAGGGAACCAGTGGTTTTTTTTTTTGGCTTTTAAAAGATTCTTGACATTGTGCAGATCTAACTGAAGTTTTTAATAATGGAAGTATTTAACAGTTGCACTCTTAGATGGAGACTAGCTATTTGAGCTGATTATTAACTAAAAGCATGCTTTTTTGTGACCTTTATAGCAGCTGTTCCTGTTGCACAAAGCACAGCACCTGATCCCATGAACTCTGGACATTGAAAGGGGTTTACAGTCTGAAATGGATTGAGTATTTTGTCGACCAAGAATAGATCTCTATAAAGTGAAAATGTTTGATCTAATGTGTCAGATTGTCCATGATACCCATTTTGAGGTTGTTTCCACCCTTCTAAACAATGTTGAACAAATTGAAAGTATAGTGGTGCAACTAGTCAAACTGCTGCCTAAAAGTGCCAGTGACCTAGGTTCATCCATTGCATATTCTCTCTGCGACTGTCGATTTCCCCCAGGAGGTCTGGATTCCTCCCATATCTCAAAAAGATGGTAGATTAATTGACCACTGTAAATTGTCCTCAGTATGCAGTAAGTGGAAAAATATGGGAAGGAATTGATGGTAATGGGTAAGGGTAGGAATGGTTTTTAAAAAAATCTGTGTTTGAAGGTCAGTGTTGACTCACTGAGTTTTCCTGCTGCATCTCGCATTAAATGAGTTTCATGAACCAAATATTAAAGTCCTTATTATATTTGTGGGTCTTGACCATCACTGTCTGTAAAATTCTAATAACCAGCATTTAATTTGACATTTCCAGTGCAATAACCCTATGACTAAAGAGCCCAAATTGGAAGCAGCTATGCGAATTGTCCCTGAATGGCAGGACTATGATCAAGAACTTAAACAATTCCAGAGGCTGTTGCAAGAGGAGAAGTTGAATGGACGAACTCGTTCCAGTACGAAAGGTGAGGCTGGCAACATCATTGTATATTTGAGATTTCTTTTAATTTAAGGGCATGCTAGAAAGAAATTAAAATGACTGCATTGATAGTTTATGAGCTTTACGCTCAAAAGTAAATATTCATGATTAAGCAGGTTTCAAAATATATTTTTCACTAAAATAAGCATTAAAGGCAAATCATGGAATCAGAAATAGGAGAAAATTTGCAGATGCTGGAAGTCCAAGCAACAACAAACACAAAATGCTGGAGGAACTCAGCAGGCTGGGCAGCATCTGACTGGTTTTGAGTCAAATTTTATGGTTAAGAGGTGTATTACGGACTCATCACAAGGAGTCATAGCACCTTCATTAACATTTGGTTAAATGCACTTTAGTAGACTGTTGCAATTCTCAACGGATATGACTGAGCAAGTAAGCAGTTGAAGTATGAATGTGTAAAGCAAGTGAGTGCATGTGAATGATTGAATATTGCTCTCTATGCAACTTGGGAAAAAAACTGATAAAAATACTAATATCAAGAATTCTCATCAAAGTTTGCATGTTCCTTATTGAATGTTCAGTATTGTGATTTGTTTTTTGGATTAATAAATAACGAAAATTTTTAAAATATGAAAAATGGACATAGTCTATAATGGTTAGATTTCTTGTTTAAACATTTGTTATATGTCTAGAAGTGTAATACATTTACTGATGGCTGCCTGCAGCAAAATAATACAAATTGCATGTCCTGTAATTTTGTAACTATATAAAAATAAAGGAAATTCAGTGTTACAAGGAAAGTTCCTAGGAAATTAGTTATGATGAGAGCCTAGGTTAGGATTGCAACGGTGATAAAAGAGAGTCATTGTGGAAGCAGGCAATGTTGGATATTTCCTTGATTTTTTTTTTGTGTGAGCTCTAACTTAATGGATTCTCTTTCATTTTGCAGATCATGTCCCACATTCTGAGCTCTGAGATGTGAACATGAGACCAGTTTAACTCTGTTCAAGGAGTTGTTCTTTTATTCCTACATGAAATCTTCTCAAATATGGCAAAGCTCCAAGATTGGAATGAGAATGTACAATTAGTTTTGTTCTTTTTTAAATATAAGGTGTATCATAATTGGGGTTCGGTTCTGTGGACAGGTAAAGCAATGGGGTTGCAAGCATCATTAGAGAATGTATAGGTATTCACCTCAGGGACAAAGAAAATCATGCAAAATTTGACTGTTTCTGCACATTTGTCAATGAAGTATAGGAAAGCCAAGAACTATAGGGATAACCTGAGTTCCCAATAATCAAATCTTAAAATCTTTAGAAGTATTGATTTCCAGATTCCTGGATTTAACTTATCTCCATTAGTCAGTGCAATGTTGATGAGGCCTAAAACTCATTTACAGCATCTATCTGTCTTTTTTTCTTTCCCTCTACCCTCTACCCTCTCCCCCTCCCCACTCTCCTCCTCTCTCTCTTCCCCCTCCCCTGCTCGCTCACTCACTCTCTCTCACACACACACACACACACACACACACACACACACACACGCAAATACAGCTGCTTACATTCTGTTTCGCTTACCTGCCCTATGTATTTTTGTCATACATATGGTGTGATACTCTCTATTGAATGACCACCAGACCAAGATGATTTTTTGTTTGAAGTTAATATATTCTATTCTACAAGTTATGCTTTGAGCATGATACTCAGAAGCTTCAGTTGTGATGTTAAATACATCAGTGTTTTGAGTGTTCCAGATAACATAATGCAAAACTGCGATGCAAATGGGATGCTTGGTTGAGGAATAGGTATTTTATATTGTTTGGTATTTTTTACTCTAGAAAACAGTTCTGCTTTGAAAGGTGTTAAATGCAGCTCACTGTCTGATGTATAGATTTAGAATATTTGCACACTAGAACTTATTGATAATGTATATTTGTTGTTTACGCCTCCACCATCAAGAATACCTTGCAGACCCGAAAGTTGCTGTACTGTCAAGCATACATTGGAAACCTTCAACTTATGCAATTCAAACCTAATTTTCACAATGCCAGTTTTCAGCATGTACAAATTTACTATTGTATCCTTTCAGTATAATCAACAGCCAGATTACTGTCTCCATAAATAATTCAAAGTGCATTTCATAGCACAAGTCGCAGTTCCTATGATGCATGTACATTACTGTTCTGTGATTTCTAGATTTTCTTTTTTGTTCACCCCACTTAATTGCAGTATAACAGGGAGGAAGATTAGTACAGAATTCTTTATTTATTCTTGAAGAGATTTGCAAGAATGCAATTGTTTGTGTCATTACTGATATAGATTATGTCCAAAACTGGTATATCACTGGTTTGGTAGCACACTTTATGGAAGGAAATTCTTCTCATGTTTAACTGTGAGAATATTACCTGAAGCTTGTGTACAAATCTGAGCCAGTTGGATTTTACTCTTTTCCCATTGTTTCGGTCAAAGTATGAAGTTTGCTTTCTTTGAATTCCATTTCAGTAATAGAACATGAACTATTCACTTTGGCCTCGAGGTATGATATTGTTTCAAATGCATTTCCATTATTAAGTGTTTCAGTGAAATGTGGATATTTCTGAAGCTGAACTGTAAATTTTCAATATCTGCCCTGATGGAAAGCGTTAACTGAACCATTCCTTAATTACATAGTATGATGTTGACTGTCACTTAGATTAATCATTCATTTTTATTTTGATATTATTTGCACTCTGCTTTTTCTGTTGGGATTGTTTTCCTACACTGAAAAGGGAAGAGATTTGCAAGTTGGAAAATGAATACAAGAGCCTGAAACTTTGAGAAGATAGCACATTACTGGACAACTATGTATCAGAATTTAGCCTGCATTAGCTTCTGAATGATGTGTTGACAGGGTCTATAGTATAACAATTAAAATGAAAACTGGGAGAATAGTCTGGTATTCCAGAGGGAGTGGTACTTTCCTTTCACTGCTGTGAGCAATTTGTGGTTCTTATTCAAAGCTGAATTTCTAAGTTGCTCAAATAAATTGACTTGAGATATCTTTTGGATCAGAATGGACAGTTGGTCTTTACTTGTACTGAAGGAAGCTAGTGTGGTTAGTAGTATTTAGCAGTAACCTTGTGTCCACAGGAAGTGACTGTTTTATTGAGATAATTAAAAACTAAGATACTTCAAATGAAGTGTCCAACATCCAGGCAATTGAAGTGCTTATGAGTGGCCTGAAACATACCAAAAATTGACCTGGCTCTAATGTTTTTTGGGTCTCACTGTTGCTTCGGAAGAATCTTTCCAGTCACAGTCAGTGCTATAATGTAGAATTTTTTTTAAGGTTAAGAATGTTCAAGTCATTAATAAATACCAATGTTTAAATGTTGCATGATTTTATTTTGCTTTTGAACTTTTGCATTCTATAGCCAAAATGTGAACTTTGGGATATTTATGATTCTGAATTTTTGTTTTGAAAAAGTCTTCTCAATATTTTATGTAGTTGCAAGACTGTTATCTGTAATGTGTAAAATATAAATCAAATTCACTCTTCTACATTTTCAACATATTGGATTTTGTTCCTTAAATTTGAACAGTGGGAATTGGAGATAGGTAAACTTTCACTATGGTTCAAACTCCAACTGTTACTTTGAAATATCTAAAACAGATGCTTTCAAAATTATATGGAAAGCTACACTATTCCTTTCCAGTCCTGAAGAAGTGTTTTGGCCTGAAACATTGACTGTTTATTCATTTCCATAGATGCTGCCAGACCTGCTGATTTTCTCTAGCATTTTGAGTGTTGCTTTGGATTTTCAGCATCTGCAGACCAACTGCTGAACTTTAAATATATTTCTCTCAACTTTTCTGCCATCAATATGAAGTTTGCTTAAGTACAAATTGATTTAAGTATCCAGGTGAGGCAATGCTTCACCTACTGTATCTCGTGCTCCTGGTGTGGCCTCCTGTTTACCATGAGACCTGACGCAGATTGGGAGACTGCTTCGCCGAGCACCTACCTCCATCCACCAGAAAAAAGTGAGCTCTCCCAGTCGCCCCCCATTTTAATTCCACTCCCCATTCCCTTTCCAACATGTCAGTCCTTGACCTCCTCAACTGTTACGATGAGGCCACACTCAGGTTGGAGGAGTAACAGCTTGTATTCCATCTGGGTAGCTTCCAACCTGATGGCATGAACATTGATTTCTCAAACTTCTAGTAGTGCCCCCCACCCTTCACCATTCCCCATTCCCATTTCCCCCTCACCTTCTTACCAGCTTATCACTTCCCTCTGGTGCTCCTCCCCCTTTTCTTTCTTTCATGGCCTTCTGTCTTCACCCAATCAGCTTCCTCCTTCTCCAGCCCAGTATCTCTTTCATCAATCAACTTCCCAGCTTCTGACTTCACTCATCCCCCATGCCCCCTCCCGGTTTCACCTATCGCCTTGTGGTTCTTCCTCACCTCCACCCACTTTCTTACTCTGACTCATCTTTTTTTTCCAGTCCTGATGAAGGGTCTCAGCCCAAAACATTGATCATACTCTTTTCCATATATGCTGCCTGGCCTGCTGAGTTCCTCCAGCTTTGTGTGTTGCTTGGCCTAAGTATCATTTGAAGAGGATTTATACTAATTATCCCTTCTCATACCTAGATCATCTGATGTTCTCTAATAAAATTTTACTTACTTTATACCTACATTAACCCATATATTTGTCTTCTTAAAAAAAAATCACGAAAAGACCTCTAAGACTTCTGCTCTCCAGAGACGTTGAAAAACATACACCTTACTTCAGTTCTTTTGGTAGTGTTTTAGGTTTTTGCTTTCTTTATTATTTTTAGTTACTGGCTGAGAGTGCCTTGAGCTTGTCCCTTGATTTACAATACCAGCACTGATGTGGAGCTGTCAAAGGACTTAAAATCAGAATCATAATCAGGTTTAATATCACCAGTATATGCTGTGAAACTTGGTGTCTTTGCGGCAGCAGTACAATACAATACATAATAGTAGAGAAGAAAAACTGAATTACAGTTCAAGTATATATGTTAAATTGTTAAATTAAATAACTGGTGCAAAATAGAAATAAAAAGTAAGTAGTGAGGTAGTGTTCGTGTTTTCAATGTCCATTCACAAATCAAATGGTAGAGGGGAAGAAGCTGTTCCTGAATCGTTGAATGTGTGCATTCACGCTTCTGTATCTCCTTCCTGATGGTACCAAGGAGAACAAGACATGACCTGGGTAATGGGGGTCCTTAATGATGGCGGGTCCTTTCCGAGGCATCGCTCCTTGCAAATGTCCTGGATACTACAGAGACTAGTGCTCATGATGGAGCTGACTAAGTTTACAACTCTGCAGCTTGCATCGATCCTGTGCAAGAGCACCCCCCTCCCCCATACCAGACAGTGATGCAGCCAGTTAGAATGTTTTTGGAGACATACTAAATCTCAAAACCCTCATGAAATATTGCTGCTGTCTTGCCTTCTTTGTAGCTGCATCAATATGCTAGGTCCAGGAAAGATCCTCAGAGATATTGACATCCAGGAACTTGAAACTGCTCACTGTTTCCACTTCAGTATAATGAAATGATACAACAGCTTGTATATTTTGTTAATTCAGAGTTATTGAGTACAAGAAACTGTAATTGTGAGTTTTACACAACCTGTGAAATGGAAGATTGCTCATTTTTCAACACCACACTTTTAAAGTGCTATATATTGGAAAGGGTTCAGAGGGCATCATGTACTTCAAAGGATGTACTTAAAAGCAGTCATTTAAACTTCACAATCTAGGAACAGTGTGGGGAAGGAAATTGTATAATATGCAATGTAGCATATTTAATTGAGATGCACCCACATTATTACTCTGTTATCATGGAGAAAAAGAAATTAGAATTGTGATTTTTAAAACAATTTGTGACATGGAATATTGTTAATTTTTCATCACCACACTTTTAAGTAATGTGTATTGGAAACATACTGTGAGAAGGAAGGCAAATGTAATGTTAGCATTTATTTAAAGAGGATTAAAATATACAAGCAAGGATGTAATGCTTTATAATGCATTGGTCAGACCACACTTGCAGCATTGCGAGCAGTTTGGGGCTCCTTATTTAAGAACGTATGTGCTGCCTTTGGAGAGGGTCAAGAGGAGGTTCTCACTGGAATTTAGAAGAATGAGGGGGATTTCTTTGAAACTTATTGAATATTGAAAGGTCTAGATAGTGTGGACTTGGAAAGGATATTTCCAATAGTGGGAGAGGGCACAGCCTCCGAATAGAAGGACTTTCCTTTAGAATAGAGATGAGGAGGAATTACATTAGCCAGACTGTAGTGAATCTGTAATTCATTGCCACAGACAGCTGTGGAGGCCAAGTCGTTGGGTACATTTAAATCAGAGGTTGATATGTTCTTGATTAGTAAGCACATCAATGGTAAGAGGAAGAAGACGGGAGAATGGGATTGAGAGGGATAATAAATCAGCATGATGGAATGGCAGAGCAGATTGATGGGCCAATATTGCCTAATTTTGGTCTTGTGCCTAATATCTTATGTCTTCTATCTCTTCATCCTCTTGATGAAGTATAGCTGCTGATGTGCCTTCATCATGATTGCAATAATATAGAGGACCACGATAGAGCTTCTGAGATACTGACAACAAAGAACTTAAAAATGCTCACACTTTCCTCTGCTGACCTGTCACTGAGAACTGATGAGTGTACTTCCGACTCCCCCTGTTGATATCCACAGTCAATTCTTTGGTCTTACTGATATTGAGGGCATCGAAGGTTATTGTTTTGATACCACTGGACCAGCCAATCTTCATTTGAAAGTCATAATACACATCAACAATTTCTACTATTTCAAGCCTCTTGATCATTTGCCAAACATATTCTATCTTTAACAAACTTGGGCTAAATTTATCAAGCTATACTCTCATATTTGTATTGACTTTGTCATTGTTTGTCATTTATTAATATGAAACTGAATTGCCTACTGAATGTTTTCCCCTTGATAATTCCTAAAGAGGAATAAGACATCAAACCACTTCATTCATCTAAATAATATTTCACTTGTACCAAATATAAGACTCTCAAACAATGTGAGCAATCTAAAACACATTAATTGGAGGACATTTTGGGATTAAAGTAGACGGGGAATAAGAATGGCTAAACAAGTAATTCAGCAGGGATTTGTTAGTAGGTACATACTTTGAGGAAAGAGGATCAAGTCTTTGAAGTCCTAAAAGTGGGCAATGTAACTGAAAATGGTGGGGAATTTTCTTTGATTTTTGTTCATGGGACCTTGGCATCCATCTGTTACGTTTTGTAGCTCCAGAAACCAATCAAAAGAAAAACACGGGAGCTGGGGATAAACATGTGTACTTTTATTCCTTTAGTTGAGTGCACCCACGATGTGGTGGCGTAATGACGTGCTGTACATGTGCTTTGTAACTATAACTAAAAATTAATTATGTAAGCAAAAAATATATTTACAGTATTACTCAAATATTACTAAAATATTAAATACACAACACTCCTCCCTGCTTAGCTAGAAACTCCAATACAATATGGAATGCATTTTAACTCAAATGTGTGATGTTTCACTTTCTAGTCATCATATGTACTGTGTACATAGTTTACGACCATAAGATAGAGCAGCAGAATTAGGTCATTTGGCTCATCAAGTCCACTCCACCATTTCATCGTGGCTGATCCAATTTTCATCTCAGCCCCAATCTCTTGCTTTTGCCCTGTATCCCTTAATGCACTGACTAGTCAAGAATCTATCAACCTCTGTCTTAAATATACATTAAAAACTTGGCCTCCACAGCTGCCTGTGGCAACAAACTCCATAGATTCACCTCTCTCTGGCTAAAGAAATTCCTCCTCATTTCCATTCTAAAAGGACACCTCTCAGTTCTGAGGCTGTGTCCTCTGCCATCATTGGAAACATGTTCCATAGGTTTCAATGAGATCACCCCTTATTTTTCTGAATTCTAGTGGATACAGGCCTAGAGCCATCAAATGCTCTGCATATGACAAGCCATTCAATCCTGGAATGATTTTTGTGAACCTCCTTTCAAACCTCTCCAGTTTCAGCATATCCTTTCTAAGATGAGGGACCCAAAACTGCTCACAATACTTCAAGTCCTCACCAGTGTTTTACAAAGTCTCAACATTACCTCCTTGCTTTTATATTCTAGTCCTCTTGAAATGAATGCTATCATCGTATTTGCCTTCCTCACCACAGACTCAATCTGCAAATTAACCTTTAGGGAATCCTACGCAAGCACTCCCAAGTCCATTTGTGCCTCAGTTTTATGCATTTTCTCTCCATTAAGAAAATAGTCAATTCTTTCATTTCTTCTACCAAATTGGATGACCATACACTTCCCAACACTGTATTCTATCTGCCACCTCTTTGCCCATTCTCCTAATCTGTCTAAGTCCTTCTGCGGCCTCCCCGCTTCCTCAACACTACCTGCCTTTCCACCATTCTTTGTATCGTCCCAAAACTTGACCAAAAGCCATCGATTCTGTCATCCAAATCATTGATATATAATGTGAACAGAAGCAGTCCAAATACCAATCCCTATGGGAACCACATCACCAGCAGCCAACCCATCCTTCTGTGGCCTCACTACTTCATCAAAAACTTTGCAACAAAGCCATTAATTCCATCATTCAAATCATTGACATAGAACATAAAAAAGGATCAATCCCATCCCAGACCTTGTGGAACACTCATCAACAGCAGACAACCAGAAAAGACTCCCTTTATTCTTACTCTTTGCCTCCTGCCAATCAGCCACTGCTTTATCCATGCTAGAATCCTTCTTATAAATACATAGGCTCGTAGCTTAATAAGCCGCCTCATATGTGGCATGTTCTCAAAGGCTTTCTGAAAATTCAAGTACACAACACCAACCAATTTTCTTTTGTCTATCCTGCATGTTATTTCTTCAAAGAATTCCAACGGATTAGTCAGGCAAGATTTTCCCATGAGGAAACTATGGTGGCCTATTTTATAATGTGCCTCAAAGTACCCTGAGACCTTATCCTTAGTAATCAACTCCAGCATCTTCTCAACCACTGAGGTCAGACTAACTGGCCTATAGGTTCCTTTCTTCCGCCTCTCTCCATTCTTGAAGAGTGGAGTGCCATTCGCAATTTTCCAGTTTTCTGGAATCATTCCAGGATTCTTGAAAGATCATTACTAATGCCTCTACAGTGGATGTGGTATATTTGGATTTTCAAAAGGCTTTTGACAAGGTCCCACACAGGAGATTAGTGTGCAAACTTAAAGCACACGGTATTGGGGGTAAGGTATTGATGTGGATAGAGAATTGGTTGGCAGACAGGAAGCAAAGAGTGGGAATAAACAGGACTTTTTCAGAATGGCAGGCAGTGATTAGTGGGGTACCGCAAGGCTCAGTGCTGGGACCCCAGTTGTTTACAATATATATTAATGACTTGGATGAGGGAATTAAATGCAGCATCTCCAAGTTTGCGGATGACATGAAGCTGGGCGGCAGTGTTAGCTGTGAGGAGGATGCTAAGAGGATGCAGAGTGACTTGGATAGGGTAGGTGAGTGGACAAATTCATGGCAGATGCAATTTAATGTGGATAAATGTGAAGTTATCCACTTTGGTGGCAAAAACAGGAAAACAGATTATTATCTGAATGGTGGCCGATTAGGAAAAGGGGAGGTGCAACAAGACCTGGGTGTCATTATACAGCAGTCATTGAAAGTGGGCATGCAGGTACAGCAGGCGGTGAAAAAGGCGAATGGTATGCTGGCATTTATAGCAAGAGGATTCGAGTACAGGAGCAGGGAGGTACTACTGCAGTTGTACAAGGCCTTGGTGAGACCACACCTGGAGTATTGTGTGCAGTTTTGGTCCCCTAATCTGAGGAAAGACATCCTTGCCATAGAGGGAGTACAAAGAAGGTTCGCCAGATTGATTCCTGGGATGGCAGGACTTTCATATGATGAAAGAATGGATCAACTAGGCTTGTACTCGTTGGAATTTAGAAGATTGAGGGGGGATCTGATTGAAACGTATAAAATCCTAAAGGGATTGGACAGGCTAGATGCAGGAAGATTGTTCCTGATGTTGGGGAAGTCCAGAACGAAAGGTCACAGTTTGAGGATAAAGGGCAAGCCTTTTAGGACCAAGATTAGGAAAAACTTCTTCACACAGAGAGTGGTGAATCTGTGGAATTCTCTGCCACAGGAAACAGTTGAGGCCAGTTCATTGGCTATACTTAAGAGGGAGTTAGATATGGCCCTTGTGGCTAAAGGGATCAGGGGGTATGGAGGGAAGGCTTGTACAGGGTTCTGAGTTGGATGATCAGCCATGATCATACTGAATGGCGGTGCAGGCTCGAAGGGCCGAATGGCCTACTCCTGCACCTATTTTCTATGTTTCTATGTTTACAATATCTGCCTTTAAAATCTCGATTGCTGTTCTGATTGAGAGCTAGCTTTTCTTATGCACAACCTGACGTCAATTGTCCAACTCAGGGAAAACTGCCATGAAGCAGTTCTATTGCTACATAATAAAACTACTATATAGACATCCATAGCATAGTAAGTTTTAAATTGTCCCATTCAGGCCCAAAGGTTTCATCGCTGTGGAGAATTTCATACTCTTGTGCGATAACACCTTTCCTGACAAGGGAGGATTCACTCTGTTGGCAGGTGAGACCTGTGGCTGTGAAACTATTTCAGGTTTTGGGCCCTCTTCCATGGTGGTTGTAGTAATTGACTCTGGGACTGCAGGAAGTGGTTCTACCAACTCTGGACAGCTTTCTTCTCTAACAATTGTCTCTGCTCTCCTCAACTGATTCATGTGTTGGCTCCAGATGACATCAGAAGTAATCTCCACTGTGTATGAGAGTGGTCCAGTTCTGTACTTAATCTTTCCAAGTACGTACTGTTACGTAAATGGCAACAATGAACCATCTCATATGCCTTTAATATATACTGCTTGACAATATCATAATTCAGTGCTTGATCAGCATTTAAAGCTGTATAAACTTGTTGTGCCTTGCCTTTAATCACACTTTGTAACATCACTGGCCACTGGTCTTTCGACCACTTTTAACTCAGAGCAACAATTTCGAAATGCTGGAAATATTTGTCCACTTCAGCTTCATTAAAAGGAGGAGCCAAAATAACCTCACAACTAGCAATATACTGTTTTGTAGAACCAGAAGACTGATTCCCGGATTTTAATTTCTGCATCTCTAGCTCAAATTTCCTCTGGTTTTCAGCTTCTCTTTCTTCAAATTCCCTTATTTTAATAGCCTCCATAGCCTTGAATTCCTTCTGTTTATTTATAGCTTCTAACCGACTCTTTTCCAAATCAGCTTGTAATTGCTTTAACTTTATTTATTCAAGATGTAACTGCATTTCCAAATTATTCATTGGAAACATCTAACACATCTTCATCAAACAATTTCAAATTAATATAATGTTCAGCAATTTTTCTTTGTATGAAAGCCTTGCTGGAATTCTTCGTAATTCTTTTAATATCCAACTTCCTAGCAATCTCCAATACCTCAGGTTTTCTTGCATTCTCTAAAGACCCTGAGTTAGGCATCTCCATAAACCTGTCAATATCCATTGTTGCCAAATACAACACACACACCAATCAAACCAAAAAAAAAATCGGATATTTCCCTTTACCAAATCAAAACGGCAATTACCAGCACTTAAACTCAAAATCGGAACATCACCCGTGAGACCCCACAGATTATGTTACGTAAATGGCAACAATGAATATCAATCGAGACAGGTTATATAAAAACAACCAAGTATTTATTAAACACGGATAAACGATAAGGAAAAAAACAAACAAAAACTTTAACCGGAAGTTAACCGCTATGCAGCCGTTTAACAAACCGTCACTCGGCACTGGTTCTTAAAGCGTTAAATGCGAAAACAGTTCTTAAAGCAATAAAGTCAGATATAGTTCTTAAAATGGTAAATTTGAAAGTCCAACAGATTTATACGTTCAATTGGGAGAGACTTCTCTGGAGGAGGATTTTTTCATAGACGCAACTTTCCTGCTGGCTCTGTCCACAGGATTCACGATGCAGTAAATAAACAGTTTAAAACAACTGACCTTTTTTCCTAGAGAGCAAACCTTTGCATGAACTCTTTGCTCCTTTTGGCAAGAGTTATCTCGATGCAGGTCACTACTTCTTCAACGAAGACTCTATAAGGTTGATCCTTTATTAAACTGCCAAATGATGCCGACTCCTCTCAATCCTTCGAGTCCTGTACTTCGATAAAGTCTTCACTCTCACTTCCACTGCTGAAATTGAGTAAATCTGCACATCTAGCCAAAAATTTCCAGTCCAATAATATTGTATCTTGCAATAGAATGCAACACTCCGTTTTAAAAATGAATCTGCATCACAAAAACAAATACACAACAGAAACGGAGACACAGCACATTCTACCTGGAAACCTACAAACTAAAAACTAACTGCGTCATCTGGAATCTTCCCTTATATACCCGTGGTGCACATGTCATCACGTGACCTCACATCAGCGGGAACATCACATCAGGTGACCTCCAAAAGACCATTACATCATTCTCACAAAAAAAATCACAGATCTTGAGCATGTAACAGTACTTTTGATCTCCTCCTTAGACCCTCACCAGGAATGCTTGACCAGGAGTGAAACATTGAACCTTTCTGTTTGAGATTCTGTCAACTTGTCTCAGCTGTTTATTCTGCTTTCTGAGATTGAGTTTGAGGAAATCCAAGTCTGAACACTAGGGACAATGCAGAAACAGCACAACTGGTGAGTTGTTGGTTGTGGAGTCTGCGATATGCAAGAGGGTAATGGGCGAGCTTCTGATTCAGTGTCATTGTAGTGTGTTCTACTCACATTGGTCGCCGTGCATTCTTTAAACTCTGGACAAACCATTCCACCAAGCCATTTGTATCTGGGTCATACAGTGCAGTAGTAATTTGTCTTATTCCATTCATTTTCAAGAATGGCTAAAACTCTTCTGCAATGAATTGTGGTCAATTGTTACTGACTAAATGTTCTGGAACAAGAATCCTTGAGAACAGACTTCTCAAGACATCAACAGTGTGCAAGGCTGTAGTGGAGGCCTTTGGGGACACCTAGCCACTTTATAACTGCATCCAATACTACCAAGAAATGTTGGCCCATGAATTGTCCAGCAAAATCCACATGAATCCTCTGCCAGGGCAATGTACGCCAGAGATGGAGAGGCACCGCTATTGGAATCTTCCTGACCTGTTGACATCCTGAACAGTGCAAGGTAAACTGCTTACAGGCCACCAGGCAAAGCTTTGAACCAACACATTAATTTTGATGACCGATATGTACAGTAGCTCCTCTAACACTTTAGCTCTCAGCTTTGATGGTACTGTGGGCAGTTTTGGTCTCCTTATTTAAGAAAGGATGTGCTGATGTTGGAGAGGGTACAGAGAAGATTCACTAGAATGATTCCGGGAATGAGAGGGTTAACATAAGAGGAACGTTTGTCCGCTCTTGGACTGTATTCCTGGGAGTTTAGAAAAATGAGGGGAGACCTCATAGAAACATTTCGAATGTTAAAAGGCATGGACAGAGTGGATGTGGCAAAGTTGTTTCCCATGATGGGGGAGTCTAGTACGAGAGGGCATGACTTCAGGATTGAAGGACGCCCTTTCAGAACAGAAATGCAAAGAAATTTTTTTAGTCAGAGGGTGGTGAATCTATGGAATTTGTTGCCACAGGCAGCAGTGGAGGCCAAGTCATTGGGTTTATTTAAGGCAGAGATTGATAGGTATCTGAGTAGCCAGGGCATCGAAGGTTATGGTGAGAAGGTGGGGCAGTGGGACTAAATAGGATAAAATGGATCAGCTCATGATAAAATGGCGGAGCAGACTCGATGGGCCAAATGGCCTACTTCTGCTCCTTTGTCTTATGGTCTTATGGTCTAAATGCCAATCTATTCTAAAGACACATCACCAGTATATGTATTTTAACCTTAAGCTCCAAAGCATTCTGCATCCACATATAGTATCCAAGCTTCATATCCAGACATATTGCCCTGAACCACTCGCAGTCCAAAATCACATTGCAGATGTCAGATGTCATAAGTAGGAGATTAAAAACCATGTAGCAGCTCCTTCTTGTTTCTCACTGCAGGCCCAAATACTCCTTGCATCTCTGAGTGCTCTTGGGCCCTGAATCATAGAGCCATACAGCTCAGAAAGAGGCCTTCGACCCTCCAAGTCTGCACTGTCAATCAAGCACCCGAGTATGTAAAGACCATAAGACATAGTAGCAAAATTAAGCTACTTGGCCCATTTAGTCTGCTCTGCAATTCTAACATTGAATTGAATTGACTTTATTTCTTACATCCTTCACATACATGAGGAGTAAAAATCTTTACGTTACGTCTCCATCTAAATGTGCAATGTGCAATCATAGTAACTTATAATAAATAGAACAGTCAATGTTACATAGAATACACTCATATCAGCGTGAGTTAATCAATCTGATGGTCCGGTGGAAGAAGCTGTTCTGGAGCCAGTTGGTCCTGGCTTTTATGCTGTGGTAGCGTTTCCCAGATGGTAGCAGCTGGAATAGTTTGTGGTTGGGATGACTCGGGTCCCCAATGATCCTTCAGGCCCTTTTTACACATCTGTCTTTGTAAATGTCCAGAATAGTGGGAAGTTCACATCTGCAGGTGCGCTGGGCTGTCCATACCACTCTCTGCAGAGTCCTGCGATTGAGAGAGGTACATTTCCCATACCAGGCAGTGATGCAGCTGTCAGGATGCTCTCAGTTGTGTCCCTGTAGAAAGTTCTTAGGATATCTAATGCAGGATTAGGTGATCTACCTAATCACCTAATGAAGTGGGAGCTGGTAGACTCCACTGTGATTACAGATGACCACATCTGCAGCAAGAGTTGCCCGCTTGAGGAAATTAGCTCATAATTGATGACTTGGTATCTGAGCCTTAAACACTGATACATCACTGTGGGAGATAGTTACCTGGAAACAGTGCTTCTGCAGGCAGTCACACCCATTGAAATACCTACTTAGCATCTGGTCTGTGACTAGGGACAAGAAGGTATGACTGCAAAGGAGGCAGGTAGGTTAATCTAAGAGGTAGTGCTGGAGGAGACCCAGTCCTTGAGCTGGCCTAACAGGTCTGAGATTATTGCTCTCTGAGAAGATGAGAGTGGGGCTGTAGGAAGAATGAGTAACCAAACAATGGCTCTGTTACTCGGGGAGACATTGAAGAGGAGGGAAAGAAGAGAAATATAGTTGTAATTGAGGATAGTCAGGGGGAATAGACACAATTCTCTATTGCAAGGATCGAATGTCCCGAAGGCTGTGTTGTCTGCCTGGTGCCTGTGTTTAATACATCTCATCTGACCTGCAGGGGAATTTGGAGTGAGAGGGGAGAAGACCCAGCTGTCGTAGTCCATGTGGGTAACAATGGACCAGGAAGAAGAAGGGAAGAGTTTCTGCTGAAGATATTTGGGGATTAGGGACTAAATTAAAACTCAGAACCAAAATAGTAATCATCTCTGGATTGTTACCTGAGCCATGTGCAAATTGGCACTGGGTCAATAATATTAGAGAGTGAAATGCCTGGCTCAAAGGTTGGAGCAGGAGAAGTGGATCTGAATTCATGGGACAGTATTAGGGGAGGAGGAGCTGTTGCAATGGGACTGGTTCCACCTGAACCATGCTTGGGCCGGAGTCCTGGCAAAATGCAAAATTAGGGCTGTGCATAGGACTTTCATCTATATAGTAAGGGTTGGGTTCAATAGCTTTGAAAAGTATGGATAAAGAAAAAAGGATGGAGCATGCAGGGGATATTATTGACGTCTCTAGAATAAAGAGTAAAACAAGATTAAGTTCAGGCAACAGGCACACAATATTGTTAAGAATGATTGTTAATACAGGATTGATTGTGTTATATTTGAATGGGGTGTATGGGGTGTCAGGGAGGGGTAGCACCTCTGGTGGGGTAACATGTCGCATCCTTTTCAAGGCGGTTAGTCCACCTTTGGTCCCCATCTGGCACTCAGCTCTCATCTGTGGCTCCCCGTAGCTGTTTGCATGTGACAGCGGCCACACCCCGGGCAATGGCTTCGACAAGCCGGCTAAATCAGGTGAGGGTAGCCGACGGGTCTCAAACCCTCGGTGAGATAGGGAGTTATCTATCCCAGCATGTGAAGACAGACTACGGCGGACTGAGCGGACGAGACCAATGGAAGGTCCAATGGTCAAGAAGGCGGTCTCTGCAAGCGTCGTGGAACATGTAGAGCAGGACAAGACACAGAAGACGTCCTGGTCATGCACTGCGCCTAGTCCCATCTCCAGCCATCTCGACTCTGTCTTGCCACTGGATCCAGATGGGAATTGGGAAGAGAGAGTGAGGCTGACGCTGTGCAACTCTCCCTCACTTAAATCCAAATCACGTGCTAGTCTGGACACCATCATAATGGTGTCGAGGTCCTCATTGACGTCAATGATGGACGAACAACAACACAGCATACAAAATAAGGTAGATGATCTTGTAGCATAATTAAGGAAGATGTGACATTGAGGGCATCACAGAGTTATGGCTGAAAGAAGATCACAGCTGGGAGCTTAACATCGTATTGAAAAGTCAGGTAGGTAGGCAAAGCTGGTGTGGTGGCTTTGTCGGTAAAAAAATGAAATCAAATTCTTAAAAAAAGGTGACATAGGATTGGATGGTGTAGGATCATTTTGGGTAGAGTTAAGAATCTACAAGGGTAAAAGGTCCTTGATGGCAGTTATTTACAGGTCTTTGAAGAGTAGCCAGTGTTACATACCTCATGGATATCTTGTGACTGTCCTATGAGGATGATGTAATGGTCTTGCGGAAGTCACATGATGTAATTTTCCCGCCGATGTGAGGTCACGTGATGACCTGTTCTCACCAGGTATATAAGTGTAGACCTCTGGTGACGCAGCTAGTTTTCAGTTAGATCATCAGTCAGATACTCCACTACGCTGCATGTTAGTCTCATGATGCAGTTTACTTTTAAAAAGGAGTTTTACTTTCTATTGTAAGGTACAGAAGTGTTGGGCTGGTAGTTTCACCAATAGCTGCCAGATTTGTTGGTGTACCTTTTCAGTAGTATTGGAGAGCGAAGACGGGAACCTGAAGGAGTGATTTGGCGGTATTGGAGAGGATCGACCATTATTGAATTCCTTCAAGAAAGAGTGACCTGCATGAGATAACCTCTGCTAAAAGCAGAAAAGGTTGTGCAGTATCTAGTCTATTCTACAGAGGAAAAGGTCAGTGCCTTTAAACCGTTTTATTTCCGTCGTTGTGAATCCTGCGGACAAGGCAGATTCTGGCTGGGATTGAGAGTAACGTCGAGTCTTCGAGGAATTAGAAACATAGAAACATAGAAAACAGGTGCAGGAGTAGGCCATTCGGCCCTTCGAGCCTGCACCGCCATTCAGTATGATCATGGCTGATCATCCAACTCAGAATCCTGTACCAGCCTTCCCTCCATACCTCCTGATCCCTTTAGCCACAAGGGCCATATCTAACTCCCTCTTAAATATAGCCAATGAACTGGCCTCAACTGTTTCCTGTGGCAGAGAATTCCACAGATTCACCACTCTCTGTGTGAAGAAGTTTTTCCTAATCTCGGTCCTAAAAGGCTTCCCCTTTATCTTCAAACTGTGACCCCTCGTTCTGGACTTTCCCAACATCAGGAACAATTTTCCTGCATCTAGCCTGTCCAATCCCTTTAGGATTTTATACGTTCTAAATTCCAATGAGTATAAGCCTAGTTGATCCAGTCTTTCATCATATGAAGGTCCTGCCATCCCAGGAATCAATCTGGTGAACCTTCTTTGTACTCCCTCCATGGCAAGGATGTCTTTCCTCAGATTAGGGGACCAAAACTGCACACAATACTCCAGGTGTGATCTTACCAAGGCCTTGTACAACTGCAGTAGTACCTCCCTGCTCCTGTACTCAAATCCTCTTGCTATGAATGCCAGCATACCATTCACCTTTTTCACCGCCTGCTGTACCTGCATGCCCACTTTCAATGACTGGTGTATAATGACACCCAGGTCTCGTTGCACCTCCCCTTTTCCTAATCGACCACCATTCAAATAATAATCTGTTTTTCTGTTTTTGCCACCAAAGTGGATAACCTCACATTTATCCACATTAAATTGCATCTGCCATGAATTTGCCCACTCACCTAACCTATCCAAGTCACCCTGCATCCTCTTAGCATCCTCCTCACAGCTAACACTGCCGCCCAGCTTCATGTCATCCCCAAACTTGGAGATGCTGCATTTAATTCCCTCATCCAAGTCATTAATATATATTGTAAACAACTGGGGTCCCAGCACTAAGCCTTGCGGTACCCCACTAGTCACTGCCTGCCATTCTGAAAAGATCCCATTTATTCCCACTCTTTGCTTCCTGTCTGCCAACCAATTCTCTATCCACATCAATACCTTACCCCCAAGACCATGTGCTTTAAGTTTGCACACTAATCTCCTGTGTGGGACCTTGTCAAAAGCCTTTTGAAGATCCAAATATACCACATCCACTGGTTCTCCCCTATCCACTCTACTAGTTACATCCTCAAAAAATTCTACGAGATGCATCAGACATTCTTTACTTCAGGAAAGTCTCTCCTCATTGACTGCATAAACCTCTTGGACTTTTGAATTTACCATTCTAAGAACTGTGTTCGAATTTACCACTTTAAGGACTGTTTTCACCTTTACCCTTTTAAGAACTGTTCCAGTGTTGCCATATAGCAGTTAACTTCCCGTTAAGTTAGTCGTTTAAATTCATTTTGCTATTTTTGAGCAAAGTTTAATAAATGTTTGTTTGTTTTTATAAAACCTGACTCAATTCTATATTGATTGTTGCCGGTCACATGACACCAGGATGTGGGGTATAAATTACAATGAGAGATGGAAAGGGCATGTAAAAAGAGCAATGTTATGATAGTCATGTGGGGTTTCAATATACAGGTAGATTGGAAAATCAAACTGGTGCTGGATCCCAACAGAAGGAATCTGTGAAATGCCTATGAGGTAGTTTTTTAGAGCAACTTGTGATCAAACCCACTGGGGAAAAGGCAATTCTGGACTGAGTGTTGTGTGCAGTGAACCAGACTTGATTAGAGAGTTTAAGGTAAAAGAACCCTTAGGAACCAGTAATCATAGCATGATAAAATTTATCCTTTTGAGAGGGAGAAGCTGAAAATCGATGTATTACTATTTCAGTTGAGTAAAAACCACAGAAGCATAAGAGTGGACTGGCCAAAGTTAATTGAAAGGGGATACCAGCAGGAATGATGGTAGAGTTGCAACAGCTGGAGATTCTGGGAGCAATTCGGAAGATGTAGGATTGGTTCCTCCAAAAAAAGAAGAAGCATTCTGAAGGGAGGACGATGCAACCATGTCTGACAAGGGAAATCAAAGAAAGCATTAAAAGTAAAAGAGATGGCAGACAATATAGCAAAAAAATAGTGGAAAACTCGAGGATTGGGAAGCTTTTAAAAACCAACAGAAGGCAACTAAAAAGAGCAATAAGGAGAGAAAAGGCAAAATATGAAGAGGAGTTGGCAAATAACATAAAAGAGGATACTGAAAGTTCTTCAGATCTAAAAAGAATAAAAGAGAGGCAAAAGTGGACATTGGACTACTGGAAAATATCACTGGAGAAGTAGTAATGGAGAACAATGAAATGACAGACAATCTGAATAAGTACTTTGTGTCATTCGTCACTGTGGAAGATACCAGCAGCGTGCCAAAAGTTTGGGGGTGTTATGGATAGTGTGGAAGGCTGTCAGAGTTTACAGCAGGACATTGATAGGATGCAAAACTGGGCTAAGAAGTGGCAGATGGAGTTCAACCCAGATAAGTGTGAAGTGGTTCATTTTGGTAGGTCAAATACGATGGCAGAATATAGTATTAATGGTAAGACTTTTGGCAGTGTGGAGGATCAGAGGGATCTTGGGGTCCGAGTCCATAGGACACTCAAAGCTGATCCACAGGTTGACTCTGTGGTTAGGAAGGCATACGGTGCATTGGCCTTCATCAACTGTGGAATTGAGTTTAAGAGCCGAGAGGTAACAGTTTACTTTATTGTCGCCAAACAATTGGTACTAGAGCGTATAATCATCACAGCGATATTTGATTCTGCGCTTTGCTCTCCTTTGAGTACAAATCGATAGTAAATATATTAAAAATTTAAATTATAAATCATAAATAGAAAATAGAAAAGTGAAAGTAAGGTAGTGCAAAAAAACCGAGAGGCAGGTCTGGATATTTGGAGGGTACGGCCCAGATCCGTTTTTTTGCACTATCTTACTTTCCCTTTTCTATACAGCTATACACAATATTACAGCTATATAGGACCCTGGTTAGACTCCACTTGGAGTACTGTGCTCAATTCTGGTTGCCTCACTACAGGAAGGATGTTGAAATTATAGAAAGGGTGCAGAGGAGATTTACAAGGATGTTGCCTGGATTGGGGAGCATGTCTTACAAGAATAGGCTGAGTGAACTCGGCCTTTTCTCCTTGGAGTGGTGGAGAATGAGAGGTGACTTGATAGAAGTGTATAAGGTGATGAGAGGCATTGATTGAGTTGACAGTCAGAGGCTTTTTCCCAGGGCTGAAATGGCTAACAGGAGAGGGCACAGTTTGAGGAGATGTCAAGGGTAAGCTTTTTATACAGAGAGTGGTGAGTGTGTGGAATGGGCTGCCAGTGGTGGTGGTGGAGGCAGATACGATAGGGTCTTTTAACAAACTCCTGGATAGGTACATGGAGCTTAGAAAAATAGAGGGATATCGGTAACCCTAGGTAATTTCTAAGGTACAGACATGTTCACCACAGCATTGTGGGCCGGAAGGCCTGTATTGTGCTGTAGGTTTTCTATGTTCTATGGTTTCCTTGAGGGGAAATCTTGATTGACAAATCTTTAAGAAATCCTTCAGGAAATAACAGACATGATAGACAAAGAAGAGTCAGTGGATGTTTTCTTGGGCTTTCAGAAGGCCTCTGACAAGGTACGGCACATGAGGCTGCTAAACAAGGTGAGTGCCCATGACATTACAGGAGAGGTTGACTGACTGGCAGAAGGCAAAGAGTAAGGATAAAGGGAAGCTTAGTGAGGTGACCAGAACTGAACAAATTCAGTAATTTTTTTATTATTAATTTTTTATTGCAACACCAACAAATTACATTCAATACAACCAATTGCCAACTACATTTTGACTGTTTAACCCAGCCATCCCTCAACCTTCATCGCCATCCCCCCTCCATCCCTCTCTCCCCCCATCCCTTTCCCCTCCACCAACCAACTGAATAATAGTGCATACACAGACAAAGCATTCCTATTTTAACAAAAGATCTTTTAAGCTAGATATCAAATTCGTCCACATTAAGATTGTGTTTGGTCGTGCATCATTTACTCTTGCTGATGAAAGCTCCAGGTAAGAAATGTCCAAAAAGCTCCAAAGCCAGTGAGTATTTGAAATATCATGGGGAGGTTTCCAATGCTGGAATACAATCTTCTTAGCTGTAGTCAGGCCTGCCAGCCAGACTTTGCGTGTTTTTTCCCGTAAGGGAAAGGTGGGAGTCATCATTTAGAAGATGTACAGTGGGGTCCATTGGTAATTGTACCCCTGTTAGTTCTGTAAGAGTACTGATAACCTTCCCCCAACAAACCAAAAACCCCTGGACATTCCCATACAACATGTATAAAAGAGCCAACGGTTCCATGGGGGCAAAATGAGCAATAAGGGTCAGGAACCAGTCCCATTTGATGTCTAATTCTCGGTGTTAAATATGCTCTATGACAAAATTTCAAGTGTATATAGTGATGATTTGGGTTTTTCGAAGCACCAGCAGCGTTATCCCAAATCGCATCCCAGTCTAAGTCTTGTCCCAATTCAGATATGTCCCTATCCCAGGCTTTCATTCCTTATGTGGGCATATATTTCTGGGAGTTTAATTTATCATAGATATACGACACTATCTGTCCAGGAGCACTCTGTATCCAAATTAAAATAGGATGGTCCTTTAAAACTGACCCCCAGGGAACACAGTAGGCTTAACAAGCTGATCTTACTCGAAAGTAGAAGAAAAGAGAATGTTTATCAATATTATATCGAGATATCAGTTCTTGAAAGCTAAGGATAGTACTTGCCCCATTAATATCTTGAAGAGTAGTAATACCTTTATCCTCCCAAGTTCTGTTAATGAATGGTTTCCCCCCCAGATAGAAAACGATTATTGTTCCATAATGGAGATGATTTTCACCATACGCTTTTAAATTTTAGGAATTTTTCTACTGCTCTAAACACTTGTAGCACATGGGTTAAAATTGGACCGTAATACAAATCAGATTTTTTGGTAGACATACCTATTAGGAGAAAGTCCTTCAACCTTATTGGTGCTATTAGCTCTGGTTCTCTATTTTTCCACGATGAAACTTTATCCTCCTCCATCCAATAGCTAAGACTTCTTAATACAAATGCCCAGTGATACAATTTAAAATTTGGACATGGCAATCCCCCATCTGACTTTTTGAATTGTAGAGCTGACCATTTTATATTGGGTCGTTTACCATTCCAAACATAGTATCGTAGTAAGGAGTCCAGTTTTTGCCAATATCCTGCTGGAGGTGCAAGTGGGATCATTGAGATGATAAAATTAATGCGGGGTAAGATGTTCATTTTAATGACCGATATACTTGCTGGGACTGATGCTGGCAGGAGTCTCCACCTATTAATATCTTATTCTATTTTTTTCAAAATTAAAGAGTAACTTGCTTTAGCCACAGATGATAGGGAAGTATTAACTTTAATACCCAAGTAGAGGACCTCATTTGTAAGCTTAATCTGGGGAGGGAGAGACACCTACTTTTATCCGTATTAATCAGCATCAGTGCTGATTTTGACAAATTAACTTTGTATCCTGAAAGAAATCTAAATTGCTCCAGTGTTTTTAAAACATAGGGGAGAGTTTGTTGAACATTTGCCATATAAACTAGTGTGTCGTCCATGTAAAGTGATATTGAATGTGATGTTGTACCTATTGTAATAGGGGAGATCTGAGGAGAGTTTCTAATTAAATGTGCAAGCGGTTCAATAGATATAGTAAAACTTAAAGGAGACAAAGGGTCCCCTTGTCATGTGCCTCGTCCTGTGTCAAATAACTCTGAGAAACCTCCTCCCACACATACCCAGGCTGAAGGATTAGCATACAGTGTTTGAATCATATTGATAAATTTATCGCTGAACTTAAATTCTTTTAGAACTCTCCAAAAATATGGCCATTCAAGGCGATCGAACGCTTTTTCAGCATCTAGAAATAGCAGGCAACAGGCAGGCGGGATTTTATGCGTTGCACTCAGTATGTGTAAGAGCCAGCGAATATTATCAGATGCAAGACGCCCCCTGATAAAGCCTGTTTGATCTGGGCTAATTATTTTCCCAACTACTGTCTCAAGTCTACTGGCTAAGACTTTGGAAAATATCTTGAGGTTGGCATTTATCAAGGAGATTGGACGGTAATTGGCACAGTCCAAGGGGTCCTTACCGGGCTTAGGTATAACTGTGATCAGGGCTGTGTTTAGATCTCCATGGAAAGTGCCATTTCCAAAAGCATAATTTAATGTTTCTAACCATACTGGTCCAAGAATACCCCAAAGTGCTAGATAAAGTTCCACAGGTATGCCATCTATACCTGGCGTATGGCCCTTATTTGTAGCTTTGACTGCTTTAAGTAGCTCATCCAGTGTAATAGGAGAGTCTAGAGTTTTGGTGTCCTCTAATGACAACGTAGGGAGGTCTAATCCACTAAAAAAATCTGTGAAGTCATTCTCAGAAGGAACTGAACCACTTGTATACAGCTCTTTAAAGTAATTCTTGAATAGTCATAGTCATAGTCATACTTAATTGATCCCAGGGGAAATTGGTTTCATTTAAATGAGACATTAATGAATGTCTCATTTATTTCCTGTTGAAGATACTACTCCACGTTTAGCACATCTAATCTACAAATTCAGTAACTGAAGGTGCAAACATACTTGGGAGTCCCATTGCCAGATTCCCTGCTGGTTAACTTGCAGGATTCCCTATTGATCAACTTGTAAGTAAGGAAGACAAAACAAATTTTTGCATTCATTCCAAGAAGACTAGAACATAGAAGCAAGGGTCTAATGTTGAGGCTTTACAAGGTATTGGTCATACCAGTTTGGAGTATTGTGAGCAGTTTTGGGCCTCATATCTAAAGAAGGAAGGACTGTCATTGGAGAGTGCCCAGAGGACATTTACAAGAATGATCCTGGGAATGAAAAGATTAATATATGAGGAGTGTTTGATGGCTCTGGGTCCATACTCGTTAGAGTTTAGAAGAATGAGGCAGGATCTCATTGAAACCTACTGGAAGATCTGGATATGAAGAGGACGTTTCCAATAGTTGGAGAGTCTAGCACAGGAGGGCAGAGTCTCTAAATAGAAGGATGTCGCTTTAGAACAGAGATGAAGAGGAATTTCTTTAGCCAGAGGGTGGGGAAATCTGTGGAATTCATTGCCACAGAGGGCTGTGGAGGCCAAGTCATTGGGTGTATTTAAAGTGGATTTTGATACATTCATGATTAGTAAGGGCATCAAAGGTTATGGGGAGAAGGCAGGAGAATGGGGTTGAGAGGGAAAATAAATCAGCCATGACAGAAAGGCAGAGTAGACTTGATGGGCCAGATAGCATAATTCTTCTCCTAAAGTTTGAAGGTCTTATGGCTTTAACATAATTTGGTGCTTGATAAGCAGTGCAGACTTGGTGGGCCAGAGGGCCTATTTTGTGATTCTGGGCCCAGGGCGATGCAAAATACAAGGAGTATTTTGATTGATAGTGAAAATTTTGACTCAATGTATCAGGAGCACACAGAATTCACAGAATAAAAAAGAAAAGAGAAGAACAGCACTATCCCCCAAATTACTTACTTATTAAGCTCCCCCTGCCCACCTTACAGGTCCTACATCAGCTTCATCAACTAACGCTGCATAAAAGTGAAGTGGAAGCCAATTATTCTCAACACTGAGAGACTGAGGGGATGTTGCAGAGTGAATAATGGTCACGAAAATAAATCCCCCAGTCCCTACACTGACTTCCACTCCACCTGGCAAAGCAGTCACTTGGAATAGGTTTTGCTGTTTCTGCTGCTGCAGAAGATGTCAAGTGGTGAAAGATGCCTTTTATTTACCTACTTAAAATGAATGAGTATGCATAATGCCAGCTGATTCTCAGCATATGCCTGCAAGGATACACGGGCTTCTGCAGATGCTGGAAATCTTGATCAACACACTCAAAATGCTGAAGGATCTCTACAGGTCAGGCAGAAATTATGGAAAGAAATAAAAGGTAGAAATTTTTGGCCAACACCTCAGGGCTCAGCCTGAAATGCTGACTGCTCATACCCTCCATAGATGCGGCCTTATCTGCTGAGTTCCTCCTGTTTTTTGTGTGTTATGCTTGTGGGGTCAGGGAACACACCTGAGGCATGAAAAGATACAAATTGCTCATGCTGTTTGTTGAATGGCTTGGTTCTTGATGGAGCAAGGTGAAAATTATATCCACAGCCTTTCTGTTGGCCTGAGCTTGTGGGTTAATGAACTGAGTTGATTAACTCTTCCCACCCATGAAATCACCATTCATTCACCATTTCTATGGAAGTCTAAGCTCTCAAATAAAACCAGGGAGTTTCCAAAGTCCTAATATCTCAAGGCAAATGCAAATCAAAACAAAATCAGCAGATCTTGGAAACCTAAAATAAAACAGAAAATGTCATCAGCAGGCAGCAGCTGTGGAAGAAGAAACAGGGTGTGACCTTAAACATTTTTTTTTCTTCTTTTCCCACAGATGCTGCCCGACCTATTGTGTGTTTCCAGCATTTTCTGATTTTATCTCTGATACCCACAAGATTTCAAAAGAGAAGTGGTTGTGCTAACCACTACCTGGCAGCGTAGTGGTCAGCACAACATTTTACAGTATAGGCAAGCTGGGTTCGATTGCCACCGCCGCCTGTAAGGAGTTTGTATGTTCTCCCTGTGACTGCGTGAGTTTCCTCCAGGTGCTCTGGTTTCCTCCCACAGTCCAAAGACATACTGGTTGGTAGGTTAATTGGTCATTGTAAATTGTAATATGATTAGGCATGAATTAATTTGGGGGATTGCTGGGCAGCAAGTGCCAGAAGGACCGATTCTACACAGTACCTCATTTAAAAAAATAAAATTACATTAAAATTACTGCTGCTCAACAACTCTGTGCACATCATCAAAGTCTAAACCTTATGTCTGGGGCCTCTTTCTAGCAATTCCCTTTCTTTTTCATTTCAGTTGATCGTTTTGTCAATGTTACCATGGTTTGTCTTCAGTCAGTTTCTCTGGCAGGACAATGCATAGCTTCACAGTGTACCACAGAACACTGGATATAGAAGGAAAGCAGTCCATTTGAACACCCCCTCCCCAACCCTCTCACCACTGACTTAAGATAAGATAGGATAAATTAAAACATTTTTTTATCCCAAAGGAAATTATTGTTGCAAGGTTGCTCAGTCAGAAATATATACTTTAAAATACAAAATGTAAGCATTGAGGTATGAAAAAGAATACAAAATGTGCATTAAGAAGTAACAGTGCAAGATACCAATGTGCAATGAAACCATACGCTTATATCCTTAAGGAGGAATTGTAGAGTCTTATAGACACAAGGAGAAAGGATCTCCTGTGGCATTCAGTGGTGCACCTTGGTGGAATCAGACTGTTGTGGACAATCGCTATAGGTGCTCCTCTGTTTGTCCAGTGTGTCATGGAGGGGGTGAGAGGGATTGCCTATAATGCTCTGCAACTTCTGCAGCATCCTCCTCTCAGACACAACTAACAGGGAATCCAGTTCCACCCCCAGAACAGAACCAGCCTTCCTGATGAGCTTATTGATCTTCTTGGTGTCAGCTACTCTCACCCTGCTGCCCAAGCAGACTACTGTGTAGAATCGAATGCTGGTCACCACTGAGTTGTAGAACTTCTGCAGCATGATACTGCAAATGTTGAATGACAGGAGTCTCCACAAGAAGTGCAGTCAAGCTCTGTCTCTTCTTGTACAAAGCCCCTGTATTTTTAGTCCAGTCTAGTTTATTATCTAGGCGAGTTCCCAGGTATTTGTAATCCCGGACTACTGCCACATCCGTTCCCTTGATGGAGATGGGAATGCAGGGTGTTTTCACATTCAAGGTGATAATAGATGATCTTCAACTTCAGTGCCACTTTCCTGCATAAGCTCCAAACCCCTGAATTTGCTCAAGAAAGTATAGGCCCACTCTCCTTAATCTCTCTTTGCACAATAAACCCACCACTGCACAAATCCATCCAGTGCATCTCCGTTGTACATACCTTATCACAACTATATCCTCCCTTAAGTAGACAATAAGATATCTTTAATAACCTTTCGTTTGCTCTTAATTAATTAAATATTTTAAAGCTTTTAACTCTCCTTTGCATTCTATTTTGTATCTCTGTCCTTTTGTTCTAATCCATGCAACTTCTGGAGAAGGATAGGATACCCCATTCCTTCACAACACCATGAAGCACAGAAACAATCCAGACTAAATGTTTGATTGGTCAGAGCTTGTTGATCCCTCTTTCTGGGAGGGTTGTGACAGGACAGGGCAGTGATGTTGGTAGAGATAAGGTGCAATATTTCCATAATCTACAGATCCCTGGTTTGAAAAAGGAACATTGTGCTGGCCTACAGTGTTCAAAGATGCTCCACTGACAGATCTTCATGGACACTCTATAGCCAGATGTCAATGTGAAATTGGTCATTTGGGCTGTGTATATGTGGATTAGCACTCCAAGTAGAACTTGGAAGAGGAAATAGGGAAAATTAATAAATAAGATAAATTTACACAAACATAACATATATTGCACAGACTAAAAATCATAATTTGTTTGTTGTTGCTGTTCTAACTGTTGCCTTGGCCCACGGGGTCTCAACCTATTCTCCCCAACCCTCCTAAATTCTCTGAAAACTAACTTACTTTTCTCTCCCAATTCTGCTGAAGGGTCGTGCCCTGAATCGTTTGCCGCTTCTCTTTCCACATATGATGCAAGAACTGCAGAGTATTTCCTGCATTTTATCTTTTTTTTGCTAGAAATTTATAGACAACTACAGACAACCTTATCAGCCCTTTGATGGTTTTATTTTAATGAAGCTTTGAACTGTTTAACTCAAGACGTCAAAAGATCTTGGCAAAATAATTGTTTCAATTTGTACTTCACAGAAACAGAAGGATTTTAATCAACAGAAGTTCATGTGAAGGCCCTTAAGTGAGATAATTTGCAGAGTTTTGAAGAGTCTGAAAAATTTAAGGTGCCTTTGCATGAAAGAAGCTAAACATCTTGTGCTAGATGACTCCTTGCTTGCTTTCCTGGGATTATAAATTGTGCATTTTAAAAGCTGTTATTGTGAGGGTGTGTCATTAATAGGTCATTAAATGAGTATTCTTTTCAGACTAAACAATCTCACTGCAGATGAGAAACAACTCTGGCTAGTTGTCCAATCCACCAACCAACATTTACGGAGTAATTTCTGGCATCTACCTTTGCTTCTAGATGGAAAGCGGCTGAACTGGTGGGGAGTTGCTAACTGCTGAACCTGCATCTTTTCACCAATCCCCCAATGCACTCCACCAGATGGTGAGTCCTGGCCCTTCCTGAGCTGAATCTCCCTGCCTTGGTTTCGGAGGGCAGAACCCTGCCATTCAGCAAGGCTGTTCACTGAGGCTTCTCAGTGAACTGGACTGTTGAGTAGTGAGACCATTTCTGGAGTCTCTAACTCTTTCTGGGACTCAATGGACAAGATGGGATGGGTGCAATCTTGTGAGCACAGCATACACAGACTGCAGTCAACACGGAAGACGCATTTTGAGAAAACAATTAAAAGATTGAATTGTAAAATGGAAACATTCAACAGGTTATGTTGTATCTCCAGTCATTAACGTGAAACGTTAACTTGGTTTCTCTTTCTAAACATGTTGTTTGATCTTCAGAGTTTTCACAACATTTTCATATGTTTTTGATCATACAGATTTCCAGCACTTGTGGTAGTTGAGATTTTCAATTAAAAGACTGAAGCTAGTCTTAATATTTACTAAAATGTTTTTAAACAAAAAGCAAAGCAATCTGCGGGAGGAACGCAGCAGGTCAGGCAGTATCTGGGGAGAAAATGGATCAATTCCTTCAATAGGTGCTGCCTGACTTGTTGAGTTCCTCCAGCAGTTTAATTGTAGTTATTTCAGATCTTTTGCATCTGCAGTCTGCTGTCTCCAAAACATTGTTAAAGTTTTTTGAAGCCTCATTTTCTCCTAATGATTGACAAAAAAACAGAGGACATTTCCTCACCATGTCCTTTTCCACAGTGGGAGATAGGTAAAAGGCCACTTAAGGGACACCCATGAAATGTCACTGTTGATACTCAATCACCATCCACGTCAATCATCTGTGAAAAAGGGAGTGATGTCATCAGTGAATGGGAGGCTAGTCACATGACCATGCTGCCGGTCGATGCCACGGGTGCAGTGTAGCAGTATCGCCTGTGTCTCCTATGTGGTGCATGTGGTGGCTGCAACTACAAGATATATAGTGGGGCATAATGGATCCTCAATCCAGCCATTTGCTTTCAAGTTCAGAGATGGGATTATTGGAGAGAATACAAAGCAACTGTAAAATGGTCTGATTGTCCTGAAGCCTCAGCTACCTCCTCAATGTCCTCTCAAGAAGGAAAATTCAGTCCTTACCCAATGTGGTTTACTTGTTATTCCACTCCCATGCTGAGGCTTGCTTTGCTTTTTTTTTGCTCCAATAGCATTCTTTCTTGTGTAATTTTGTGTAATTCATGCCTAATAAATGCTTTTCCTGTGAATGATTATCTCTAACGCTCTGTGCCCGTGATCCTGAGATTTTCATTGCATCTATGCATACATGTACTTTTGCATTTGACAATCAACTTGACTTTAACTTTGAGGTGGTTCACTTTTAACTGTTCTCTGAAATGGCCCAGGGAGCTCTTCAATGTGGCAGAATGCCTTGAACACATTAAAATAGGGGGAGGACTCGGTCGTCAGGCCCTTCAAACCCGCTCTGCCATCCAACGTGTTCAACAGCTGAAGATGACCCAGAACTTCTCTTCTATGCCAGCTCCCCACGGCCCTCATTCCTCTCTCTCTCTCTCTCTCAGAATAACAACTGCAGGGCTAATGTCATAGAGTTGCCTGGGATGGGCAAGGAAGACTGGCTTCATCTACAAAGTCTCCCTCACAAGATCAAAGAAAAACAAATAGTTGAGATGATATTCAAAATTTACTTTTGTGCAAAATGAAAAGATTTTCATGTTTGTTTAAAACAGGGTTTCCCAACCTTTTTAATGCCATCGACCAAGACCGTTAAGGGGTTTGTGGACCCCAGGTTAGGGACCCCTAGTTTAAAATGTTCTTTTTCTAGCTGTTATGACAGTGCATCACAAACACATCAGAGCAGCATAAAGCTGGAAATTGAATAAATGTAGATGTTGCTATTGCTTACGTGATGTTCTTGTAATGTACTGTATATGGAAATAGATCCCCCTGAAACAGGATCGGTGATGAGTGTGCTGTTGAATGGTGTGGTATTACAACACCACGAAAGGTGCGACAGAAATTGAAGGTCTCTTTCCTCCAGTTGGAACTACACTGATCCGAAATCACTCAGGATGCAATCTTAAGCATAGTCCACACTGACACACATGTGATACCTGCATCGATCATAGTGGAACAATGAGTGTGTAATTAACACTGGAGAAATCAGCAATTGTCAGAGAGGTATAGGGCCTGGAAATGAGTCCTTTAGACCAATTGCTCCACGTTGACCAAGATTCCCATCTAAGCTAGTCCCATTTGGCCTCTTTTAGCCCCATCGATCCAAACCTTTCTTGTCCATGTACCTGTCCAGGTACCTTTTAAATGTTCTTAATCTACCTGCCTCAAACACTTCCTCTTGCAGTGCTTTCCATACACTGATCACTCTGAATAAAAAAGTGACCCTCAGGTTCCTAGTAAATCTCACCTCTCTCACCCTAAACAGCTCTCCTCGGTCTCAATTCCCCAACCCAATGTACAATTGCCCTATCTATGCCCCTCATGATTTTATACACTTCTGTAAGATCAGCCCTCATTCTCAAGGTACATTTATTATTAATGTATTCATTTTACAACCTTGAGATTTGTCTCCTTACAGGCAGCCACAAAACAAAACCCCCCATAAAAATAGGTCAAACACCCAAAGACCAGAGAGAAAAAAAATAACAAAGTGTGCAAACAATAAAAGTAAGCAATAGCATCAGAACAAAAATGAATCCATAGGCAAGAAGCCCGTGCAGTCAGGGCAGGCCATGTCCTCTGTCTCAGTTCAGTGCAGAGCTGAGTAAATGTCACAGAGGCCTCAGACGTGGAGCCCACAGCAGCTCACAGCCTCCTTCTCCCAAGCTCTAATGAAAGTAGCCTCTGCCTGCTCAACCAACACCCCCCCCCCAACAATTCAGTCTTTCAAGCTCCAGTAACATCCTTGTAAACCTCCTCTGCAACCTTTCCAGCTTAATGGCATCTTTCCTGCAGTGGGATGATCAAAACTGGGCACAATATTCCTAAAGTGACCTCATCAACATCTTGTACAACTACAGCACAACATCCCAACTTCTATACTCAGTGCCCATACTGATGATGCCAAAAATCTTCTTTCACCACCCTGTAATACCATTCTCATGGAAATTGTGTGCAATATGCCAGTATTATTGAGGATCTGAATGATGGGCTTATAGATTAATAAACTAACTGATATTAAGCTCCCTGCCAAACATCTAAAAAGCAGAATAATTAATAACTTAAACAATACTATCAAAAAACAAATTTATTGCTGAAAAACCCAAATATATTTTGCTATTTGAGTTCACCCTCAGATGTTGCAAAGCAAGAGGGCAGGAGTTAATGATCTATTAGTCCACTGTGGCTATCAGAATATCATACTGCTAGGTATGTGCTCAAACTGATTTAACTGTACAAGCAAATTTTATCACATCTTCATTCAAGGACTGCAGCATTTTAAGAAGGTGACTTACCACCAACTTCTCAAGAGCAATTAGGAATAGATAACAAATGCAATCTTTCGAGTAACATTAGGATCCTGAAGAATTAATAACTAAATAAATAAAGAATTGGACACTTTCTTGTATCAGATTTGTGAGTTATGCTCTTTTCATAGTCTGTGATCCAGTTAGAACAAGTCCTACATAGTCAACCCACCCTGGTAATGTTTGCTTCAACTCCCTGAATCTTAGAACACAGAACAGTAGAGCAGAGGGTCAAGCCCTTCAGCCCAAAATGTTGTGCCAAACTAATTAAATTTGTAATCAATTGCCCACCTAAGTTACTAATTCCTACTATTCATGTGCATGGTTAAGAGCTATCTTGAATGCCTGTATTGTATTTGTCTTAACCATCAACCCTGACAGCACGGGCACCCACTACTCTCTGTGTAAAAATTCTTGCCCCGCAATTTTCCATTGAAGGTATCCCCGTCACCCTAAATGGATTCCCTCTGGTAGAAGACATTTCAACCCTGGGAAAAAGATACTGACTGTCTCTTCTGTCTATGCCTATCATAATCTTATAAACCTCCATCAGATCTCCCCGACCCTCCAGCCTTCACTGCTTCAGAGAAAACAACACATGTTTGTGAAACCTCTCCTTACAGCAGCATTCTGAGAAACCTCTTTTGCACCCTCTCAAAAGCCTCCAAACTCTCCCTGTAGTGGGGCAATGTAATCTTCCAAATGTGGCCTAACTAAAGTTCCGTAAAGCTACAACATAATTTCCTAACTCTTGAACTCAACTCAATACTTAATAAAGGTAAGCATGCTATCTGCCTTCTTTGCTACCCTATTAACCTGTGCAATCATTTTCAGGGCACCATGGACTTGGACCCCAAAATCTCTCCATACATCAGGACAGTGCACTAGCCTCTTACATTTGATCTCCCAAAGTGCATTACTTCACATCTGTCCAGGTTAAACTCCATTTCCCATTTCTCCACCTGTATCTGCAGCTGATCTATATCCTGCTATATCCTTTGCCAATCTTCTAATCAATGTTATCAATCTGCATATTGTGTACAAAGTTACTAAGACACCCATCTACATTTTTAACCAAGTCATTTATATACAGTACATGACAAACAGCAGAGGTCCACTCACAACTCCCTGCAGAGCACTATTAGTCACAGACCTCCAGCCAGAATAAGTCCCATATATGGAGGGAGGAGAAGATGGTGGCATGACGCAGCGCGCATGTCCATTCCGAATGATATCGATATGTGTAACTAGGCGTGCTGTGCACAATCCAGATTTGAAGGAGACAGCTGTGAGAAGCACAGAGGAACATCTGGAGTAACTTCTGAAATGCCTGCTTTGCTGCCGTTGCTACTGTGCGATCGAGACTCTCCGGAGACGAAGCCCCCAAATCCTCGGCTTTGCGTATCGCCTGTTGCTGGGGTCGGGGTTGAAGCGCTTGGCAGAGATGGTACTCGGTGCTCAGTGTCGGGAGGTGGTCGGAGGCTCAGAGTTTTTGGGACGGACTCGGAGTTGGACTATGGTCGGATGCTTACAGAATGCTGCACTGGCAAGATGAAGCACTGGAGGTTTACCGTCTGCATGAGATGATGGGACTTTCGAGAGACTTTGAGACTTTTACTGTGCCATGGTCTGTTCTTATCAAATTATGGTATTGCTTTGCACTGTTGTAACAATATGTTATAATTATGTGTTTTTTGTCAGTTTTTAAGTCAGTTTGTCATGTGCTTTCGTGATATCATTCTGGAAAAACATTCTATCATTTCTTAATGCATGCATTATTAAATGACAATGAAAGGGGACTGCGTGTCCTCATAACCATACTCTCTGTCATCTATTGGCAAGACAGTTCTGAATCCATACGGCGAACTCACCATTGATCCCATGCATCTTAAGCTTCTGGTACATGGCCAAGTGGTTAAGGCGTTAGTCTAGTGATCTGAAGGTTTCTAGTTCGAGCCTCAACTGAGGCAGTGTGTTGTGTCCTTGAGCAAGGCACATAACCAAACATTGTTCTGCGATGACACCTGTGCCAAGCTGTATCGGCCCTAGTGCCCTTCCCTTGGACAACATCAGTGGCATGGAGAGGGGAGACTTGAAGCATGGGCAACTGCCAGTCTTCCATACAACCTTGCCCAGGCCTGTGCCCTGGAAACCTTCCAAGGCGCAAATCCATAGTCTCACGAGACTAATGAATGCTTACTAAGCTTCTGGATGACCTTCCCATGAGGGACCTTGTCAAAAAACTTACTAAAATTCGGGTAGACCTTCATCATCTCCTCAAAGAACTTTGTTAAGTTAGTAAGAAAGGACTTAGCAAGGCCATGCTGACTGTCCTTATTAGGCCATGGTTTTCCAAATGCTTATCCATCTTATCCCTACGAATCCTCTCCTGTAACTTCCCATCCACATACGTGAGATTCACCAGTCTAGAGTTTCCAGGATTATCTCTGTTTCCCTCTTGCATAATGGAATAACATTAACCATTCACCAGTGTTCCAGGAC
Source organism: Mobula birostris (assembly GCF_030028105.1). Classification (NCBI taxonomy): domain Eukaryota; kingdom Metazoa; phylum Chordata; class Chondrichthyes; order Myliobatiformes; family Myliobatidae; genus Mobula; species Mobula birostris. Next base: position 81,366,074 of record NC_092373.1, read on the forward strand.
CTTGTCTGTGACTAAGGGGACAGAAAGATATTGATCAAGACCCCAGCAATCTCATCTCTTGCATCTCTCAATAACATGGGTATATGCCATCAGGCCATGGGATTTATCCATCTTAATGGTCTTTTAAAGACCCAAAACTACCTCCTTTTTTTAAATCTTGAAATGCCCTAGGGTATTAGTATACTCCTCACTGATCTCCCTATCCTACACGTCCTTCTTGGTAAATACCAATGCAAAGTACTTGTTTAGGACTTCATCCACATCCCCTGCTTCCCAGTGCATGTTCCCTCCTTTATCCTTGAGTGGTCCTACCTGTTCCCGAGTTACCCACTAGCTTTTGATGTATGTATAAAATATCTCTTTAATCCTATTTGTCAAGGGTTTCTCATGGCCCCTCCTGGCCCTCTGAACTCCCTTTCTTGAGTTCCTTTCTGGCTTCTTTATAAACCTCAAGGGTTCTGTTTGATTTTAGCTTCCTAAACATTTCTTTCTCATTTTTAACTAAATCCACCACCTCTCCTGACATTCAAGGTTCCCCATTTTGCTATTCTGGTCCATCCTTCATACTGGATCATAGCTGTCCTATATTTTGAATTGAATTGAATTATCCTTATTTCTTACATCCTTCACATGCACGAGGAGTAAAAATCTTTACGTTACGTCTCCATCTAAGTGTGCAATGTGTAATTATAGTAATTTATAATAAATAGAACAGACAATGTAACATAGAAATACACTCAAATCAGCGTGACTTAATCAGTCTGATGGCCTGGTGGAAGAAGCTGTCCCGGAGCCTGTTGGTCCTGGCTCTTATGCTGCGGTACCATTTCCCAGATGGTAGCAGCTGGAACAGTTTGTGGTTGGGGTGACTCAGGTCCCCAATGATCCTTCGGGCCCTTTTGTCACACCTGTCTTTGTAAATGTCCTAAATCATGGGAAGTTCACAACTACAGATATGCTGGGCTGTCTGCACCACTCTCTGCAGAGTCCTGCGATTGAGGGAAGTACAGTTCCCATACCAGGCAGTGATGCAGCCAGTCAGGATGCTCTCAATTGTGCCTTTCAAATGTTGAAAGGCCTAGACAGAGTAGATGTGGAAAGGATGTTTCCCATGGTAGGGGAGTCTAGGACAAGAGGGCACAGCGTCAGGATAGAGGGGCGCCCTTTCAAAACAGAGATGCAGAGAAATTTCTTTAGCCAAAGGTTGGTGAACTTGTGGAATTTGTTGCCACATGCAGCTGTGGAGGCCAGGTCGTTGGGTGTATTTAAGGCAGAGATTGATAGGTTCTTGGTTGGACATGGCATCAAAGGTTACAGGGAGAAGGCCAGGAGCTGGGATTGAAGAGGAGAAAAAAAAAGGTTCAGCCATGATTGAATGGTGGAGCAGAATCGATGGGCCAAATGGCCTAATTCTGCTCCTATGTTTTATGGTCTTATTTCTCTCACTGAATTCTCCAGTACCAAAGTCTTAGCACTTCTAATCAACCACAGCACTTACAGCTCAGACATGGCTAGAGTCTGCTTCCCTTATATACCAATTAAAAAACAACTGGACAAACAAGCTTTTAACAGCTGTCTGCTCCTCACACACTGCTGTAACTGGATACCCAACCTCTGTTGATATTCCCCGTTCCCTTTATCCTGTTTGCTTGCATTTAACTATTCAATACTCTCTGGCACTGCTATCTATATTTCATCTCTCTTCAGGATCCCTTAAGATCCACCAACTTCTTCACCCCACCCCTTTGCTGGCTTCCTTCATTCGCTGTGAGTGCCTGACACTGAATTAATGCACCTTTCCCACCTTTTAAGTACAACATAAATATTAATTTTTACCTTATTTAGGGAGCATAGAGTCATAGGGAAAAAAATCAAATGCTAAATTAACTAACTTGCTAGCTAGTCTACATTATTTTCCATGTTATGCTTTATTGTCTTCCCTCCTCCTCATCTTCTTGGTAGGGACACACCAATACCCTGCAAAAATCCTACAAAATCTAGTAGATTCAGGCCAGTGCATCATGAGTAAAGTCCTCCCAGCCATTGAACACATCCACGTGAAATACTGTTGTAGGAAAGCAGCGTCAATCATCAGAGATTCCCACCACCCAAGCCATGCTCTCTTCTCGCTGCTGCCATCAGGTAGAGGTACAGGAGCCTCAGGACTCGCATCACATGGTTTCAAAACGCTACTACCTCTCAACCATCAGGCTCTTGAACAAAAGGGAATAACCACACTCAACTTCACTGGCGCCATCATTGAAATGTTCTCACAACCAATGAACTCACTTTCAAGGACTCTTCATCTCATGTTCTCATTATTTATTGCTATTTATTTATATTTGCATTTGCACATTCTTGTTTTCTGCACTTTTTCTTCTTTCATTGATCCTGTTATAGTTACTATTCTATAGATTTGCTGAGTATGCCTACGGGAAAATGTATCTCAGGGCTGTATATGGTGACATACATGTAATTTGATAATAAAATTTGCTTTGAAATTTAAAGAAAGATCACTCTTTCCCTGGATTCGAAAGGCAGGCAATATTTCTAATGCTGTTGCAAGACTGCCACCCTCCTTCGATTTCAGTGCACACTTATGTTCCTCCTAAGTGCTGAGGCATTTGTGTGAAAGAAGCATAAAACAGCCTACTGAGTCAGAACAAATGGAAGTATTAAATCAAGGTAACTACAATCCCAATATCCCTCGTGCATTTTATTGCATTATGTGAGTGGTTATATTTCATGTCATCAAAAGCAAGTGAATCACCTGATCTTGTCAGAAAGTTTTGTCTTGGTAATACATCTAACAGGAAAAACTAAACAAATAATAGACGCAGATGACTGGGAGTCCTTCGATTGATACATCTGCAACCTAAAGTCCCAATCATTTATTTTGGATCAACCAACATAAATGGAGGAACAGTGGTGAAATATATGAAATGTGCATTCTAGCAGTGAATGTTTAGTTGAAGCCTATGATGATTCAGACAGTATGATTAGCTGTCAAGCTTCTGCAGTAGCCCCTGTTCCTCAAATTTGAATTTGCTCAGATTCAAAATGTACTCAAATTGTACTGGATATTTTGGTCTGGTTCACTGCTCCCACACACCATTTAGTCCATTCCCTTATGCATGGATTCTCACTTTTCCAGAGACAGGTCTGGAGATTGAGAATAAGTGAGGGTGGAAGAAAGCCACACGAGGGATTATAGAGTGCGTACTCAGCTTGATGTCATCTGAGGGCAAGATGAATTGGGGGGTGGGGGTTGATGGGGAAGGTGAACTTCTTGAAGAGGATTTGGTGAGTTATCCTGGCCTGGTGTTGAGGGGCAGCCTCAGTGCTAGATTCGGCCAAGAGTTGGGACCAATATGAGATGCAGCACAGCTGTCCCTAGTGCCTAGTCTCTCCAGGCCACTAGTGCTCCTTCCCCAGTCTACAGAACCCAGTGATGAACAAGAAGCTGGGGAAGGACAGGGAGCTGCTTCTCAACAGGAGACACAGTTACATTATTGGCAGGTACAGCTGTTAACACATACAGGTAAATCAAACAAAATGACTGCATCTTTTGCAAAATTACTGCCATTACTTAAAAAATGCTAATACTACTTTTCTGTAATTGTGTCTACCATGTCGGCAGCTGGGCTGCAATTTCATTCTGCAATATAAAGGGTCCCAATTTTGATGGGGTTTTTTTTGGGAAACCTTTCATTTAGCCAACTTGAAAAATTGTAATTTTTTTCTGATACATTTTCAATACAAGGTTGCTGTAAGATAAAGTAGGCAACAAAATAATATTTAGTCATCAGTTTAGCTTCTTGTTCCCTCCCCACCTGGCAAATTTCCCATAAGACCATAAGACACAGGAACAGAATTAAGCCATTTGGCCCATTGAGTCTGCTCCACCATTCCAACATGGCTGATCTATTATCCTTCTCAATCCCATCCTCCTGCCTTTTCCTCATAACCTTCGACACCCTTACTAATCAAGAACCTATCAATCTTCACTTGAAATATACCAATGACTTGGCCTTCACAGCCATTCAGGGCAATGAATTCCACAGATACACCACACTCTGGCTGAAAAATATTCCTCGTCATCTCTATTTTAAAGGGACGTGCTCGAATTTTGAGTCTGTGCCTTCTAGTCCTAGACTCACCTACTTTAAGAAACATCCTCTGCATGCCCATACTATCTGGGCCTTTCAATATTTGATGCAGTTCAACGAGATGCCCCCCACAATTCTTCTAAACTCCAGTGAGTATAGACCCAGAGCCATCAAACACTCCTCATACGTTAACCCTTTCTTTTTCATGATCCTTCTCTGGGCCCTCTCCAATGCCAACACATCTTTTCTTGCATAAGGGCCCAATACTGCTCATGATACTCCAAATTCAGTTTGACGAATACCTTACAAAGCCTAAGCACTATATCCTTGCTTTTATAGGTTTGTATTATAGCTCTCTTGAAATGAAAGGTAACATTGCATTTGCCTTCCTCACTACTGACTCAACCTGCAAGTTAGCCTTTGGGGAATCCTGTATAAGGACTCCCAAGTCTCTTTGCACCTCTGATTTATGGAATTTCTCCCCATTTAGAAAATAGGCTGTGCTTTTATTTCTTCTCCTATAGTTCCCTACACCATATTCTATCTGCCAACCCTGGAAAAAAGATAGTGCATTCACCCTATATATGTCCCTCATTAATTTCTATGCTGTAAGGATAAAGTCCTATGCTGTCCAACCTCTCCCTGTAATTCATTCCCTCAGGTCCTGGCAGCATTGCTGTAACTTTCCTTCGTAATAACATCTTTCCTTTAATAAGAGCAGCCTCACCAGCATCCTGATGACCACCCAACTTTTATGCTCAATGACTTTTGGCCAATCTACCAAAAACCTTCTTCACCACCTTGTCTACTGGTGACTCCACTTCCAGTGAATCGAGGTTCTTGTTCTACAACAATATCCAGGACCCTGCCGTTCACTGTAAAATTCCTACCTGGATTTGACTTTTCAAAATTCAATACCTTATGAAATCAGGAAACCATCTAAATAGGCCCCATTTGCACTGTAATTTCTGATAACTTTCTTCATTGTCCACTATACCACCTTTTTCTGCTGTCACCTGCATACCACATTAACCATTCCTTGTACACTCTTATTCACATTATTGATATAGATGACAATCAGCAATGGGCCTCGCACTCACCCCTGAGGTACACCACTAGTCATGGGTCTCCAGTCAGAAAAATAACCTTCCACAGTCACCCTCCACTTTGTACCATCAGCTAACTGTCTATCCAATTAGACAGTTCTCCTGAAATCCATGTGATCTAATCTTCAGAGCAGTCTAGCATGTGGAAACTTATTAAAGTCTATATGAACCAGGTCTACCACCCTGCCCATAGCTGCTCTCTTGGTCACCTTATCAAAAAACTCAATTAATTTCATAAGATATGATCTCCCACACACAAAGTCATACTGGTTACCCTTAATCAAACCCCATCTTTCCAGGTGTACATACATCTTATCCCTCAGAATCCTCTCCAATAACTTACCTAGTACAGATGTTAGACTGACTGGCCAATAATTCACAAGTTTTTATTTTCTTTATCACCCTTCTTAAATAAAGTCACAGACGTTCGCTACCCTCCAGCCTATTGGCACCTCACTCATGGCAAATATCTCAGCCAGGGGTATGATATCCTCCAGGTATTCTTAGATATCGCTCATCAAGTCCTATAAATTTGTCTACCTTCATAAATCTTCCAGACATCCAGCACCCACGCTATTGTACAGTGAACTATACCCAAGATCTCCCAATCTGCTTTTCCTAGCACTGAAGACTTCATGTCTTTCTCCACAATCAAAAATTTTCACTAAGGACCTTACCCATCTCCTGCAGCTCCCCACAAATATGTTCCCCTTGGTCTTGAAGGGGTCCTTTTCCTCCCTTTGTGTATTTATAAAATCTCTTTGGGTTTTCCTTAATCTTCCCTGCCATAATAATCTCACGCTCTTTCTTGATTACACTTCCGAATACATCTCTGCATCCTGTGTACTCCTCCGAGAATACACTTGATCTCAGCTGCCCATGCCTCCTCCCTTATCGCTTGTCATCCCAACTCCTACCAGCCTTGCCCTTCATTCAAACAGGAACATGCAGAACTTGATCTTTTGCTATCTCATCTTTAAAAGCCTCCCACTTGCCGTGGTCCCTTTGCCTACAAACAACATAGTCCAGCCAGTCTTTGCAAACTCCTGTCTCATACTGTCAAATTTCACCTTTCCCTAAATTAGAACTTGAACCTACAGACAAGTTCTGTCCCTTTCCATAACTATTTAAAACTAATAAAACTATTGTCACTGGTCCCAAAGTACTCACCCAGTGTAATATCAATTATTTGACCCCTAGCACCCCCATTACTTAAGACTAGGTCATGTTTTCCCCTCTCCCTAGAAGGGCCATCTATATATTGCCCAAAGAAAACTTCCTGAATGCACTTAGCAAATTCCACCCCATCTAAGCCCTTAACAGTAAGGCAGTTCCAGTCTATGTTAATAAAGTTAAAATCCTGTAATATGACCAGCCTATTACTCTTATAACTCGGCACAAATTCCCTGCATATTTGTTTTTCCAATTCCCATTGACTATTTGGGGGCTGATTGTACGATCCCAACAATGTGATCATTCCCTTGTTATTTCTCAACTCCATCCATAATGTCTCACTAAGTGATAGATCAGAGATTTCAACTACTGTGACATTCCCCTTAATCAAAAATGCAAACACTCATTCTCTCTTTCCTCTACTTCTACCCCACCCAAAGCACCTGTACTCTGGAATATTACGCTGCCAGTCCTTTTCCTCCCTTAGTCACATTTCCGTAATGGCTATAATATCCCAAACCCACGTAGCTAACCAAGCCCTTCGTTCATCAGCCTTACCCCCGGCACTGAAACAAATGCAATTTAATCCAGCAGGCTTCTCTCGTTCCCTGCTTGTCATGCCCAGTCAACATGTCGTCACCAACTTCTCTATCACTTTCCAGCAACTTACTTGCCTGTTTGATGTTTGGTATCCCATTTCCTCCCAATCTAGTTTATACTCACCACAATAGCACTAACAAATCTGCCCATCATGATACTAGTCCCTCTCCAGTTCAGTTGTGACCCTATAAATGATCCCAACTATCCAAAATTCTGAATCCCTGTCTCCCACCGACATTTCAGCCACACATTCTATTGCCATATTCTCCTATTCTTACCTTCATTAGAACGTGGCACGGGAAGTTATCCAGAGGTTAATTCATAATAACACAGACCCGACTCCAGTGACGTACAGGCAGATTGATAAGCTGCTGTTCATCTTTTGTGCATCAATGGCTTTTGTTATGTGGCCTTCACGTTAATGCTTTCATATGTTATTTATTGTTACTTATTCTTCAAACTAACAATACTTCACACTTATATTTACATTGTCAACTGTTATACAGAACATTATTTTTAAATAAAATATTCAGGAATGAACCTGGTCTATCACTTTGATGCAAGTGACAATTCTTGATCAGTCTGATGTCAACAGAAAACAGAATATTATGTTTCAGCACTAACGGAAGGGATAAAAGCTATACAAAGTGTTCTTCAGTTTTGATTTACAATGCAAATACAGTGCTGTAGCTTTTCCATTAGCAATTAGTAAATAATGGTTCATCAAAATATTTAAACTCAAGAACGAACTCATGTTCTCAGCTGTAGCATTTATGCATTGCTTATCTAACTAGCTGCATGATGGTTCACTATTCTGCTTCCAAACCCATATCGGAAAGGGTAATCATTAACATTTAATATAAATGCAACTAAACCAACATAACCTCACCATCAGCCATCTCTTGAAAAGTAATCTGATTCTCACCCAAAAAGATTGTGGACTGAAACTGCACTTTATAGTTTCCTTGCCAGGGTGACACCTCAGTGCAACTTTGAGGGGATGTCCCACCATCAAATGGACTGGCTCTAGATCAGGGGTTCCCAACCTTTTTTATGCCATGGAGCCTTACCATTAACCCCAGGTTGGGAACCCCCTGCTCTAGATGAAACTACACAATCAGCTGCTATCTACTTAGTCAGGGGGCCAAAATTATCCCACAGCACTGAAAGAAAATCCAAAGATTCTCCCAGTGCCATGACATATACTTACTCTCAACAAACATTTCCAGAACCAAATGAACTAAAAGTCTATCTGACATTCAGTCATAAAGAACTACAACGTTAAGATCATAAGTTTCCTCCTCCTGTTAAGACCATAAGATATAGGAGCAAAATAAGGCCACTCAGCCCATCGAGTCTACTTCGCCATTCCATCATGGCTGATCCCAGATCCCATTCACCCCCATACACCTGCCTTCTCACCATAATCTGTGATACCCTGACCAATCAGGAAACTACCAAATTGTGCTTTAAATACACTAATGGTCTTGGCCTCCACGGCTGTCTGTGGCAAAGTATTCCACAGATTCACTACCCTGACTAAAAAAATTCCTCTTTATCTCTGTTCTAAAAAGAGTTTCCCCTCAATTTTGAGGCGTACCCTCTAATTCTGGACACCCCCACCAGAGGGAACATCCTCTCCACATCCGCCGTATCTAGTCCTTTTAACATTTGGTAGGTTTCAATGAGATCCCCCGCATTCTTCTAAATTCCAGTGAGTACAGGCCCAAAGCTGCCAGAAGCTCCACATATGTTAATCCCTCATTCCTGGAATCATCCTCATGAACCTCCTCTGGACACTTTCCAATTTCAACACATTCTTTTTGAAGTAAGGGGCCCAAAACTGTTGATAATACTCCAAGTGCGGCCTGACCAGTGTCTTATAAAGCCTCGGCATTATCTCCTTGTTTTTATATTCTAAGATGGACTCTTCCATGTAGCAAGTCTGCAGTGACTATTAACCACTCATTTTCATTAAAACGTGGGATAATGATATGACTATTCTCACTACATTCTCATTCAAACCTCCCAGAACCCCGCACTCATGTCCTCACTTGGAGCAATTACCAGTGGCCAATTAACCTATCAGCCTATACATTTTCTGGGTTTAGGATGGAAATCAGAGCACCTCAAAGAAACCCATGCAACCACTGAAAGAATGTGCAAACTTCACACAAGCAGCACAGAACGTTGGGATTTAGTTTTGATCTCAGGTGCTAAGAGACAGCAGCTTTTCCAGATGTACCACTGTGCTGCTTGCTTTGAAGATATTGAGCATTTGTTTGCATTATTTTCTGAAAAAGAAACCCCTTTAGTATAAACCATTGGAAATATTCAAGAATGTGAGATAAAGTGTAACTTAGTTACTTCTCAGAAAATGTATAAAAGGTTAGCAGTGATACCTTTCAAGACTGCTCAAGTTTCAGAATATTATAGGCATATCTAAGAGCAGAGATGTGGTGTATATAGAAATCAGCAAGGCATTTGATAAGGTTCCCCATGCAAGGCTTATTGAGAAAGTAAGGAGGCATGGGATCCAAGGGGACATTGCTTTGTGGATCCAGAACTAGCTTGCCCACAGAAGGCAAAGAGTGGTTGTAGACGGGTCATATTCTGCATGGAGGTCAGTCAACAGTGGTGTGCCTCAAGGATCTGTTCTGGGGCTCCTACTCTTCGTGGTTTTTATAAATGACGTGGTTGAGGAAGTGGAAGGATGGGTTAGTAAATTTGCTAATGACACAAAGGTTAGGGGTTGTGGACAGTGTGGAGGGCTGTCAGAGGTTACAGAGGGACATTGATAGGATGCAAAACTTGGCTGAGAAGTGGCAGGTGGAGTTCAACCCAGATAAGTGGAGGTGGTTCATTTTGGTAGGTCAGATATGATGGCAGAATATATAACCACATAACAATTACAGCACAGAAACAGGCCATCTTGGCCCTTCTAGTCCATGCCGAATGCTTACTCTCACCTAGTCCCACCAACCTGCAGTCAGCCCATAACCCTCCATTCCTTTCTTGTCCATATAGCTATCCAATTTAACTTTATATGACAATATCGAACCTGCCTCAACCACTTCTGCTGGAAGCTCATTCCACACAGCTACCACTCTGGGTAAAGAAGTTCCCCCTCATGTTACCCCTAAGCTTTTGTCCTTTAACTCTCAACTCATGTCCTCTTGTTTGAATCTCCCCTACTCTCAATGGAAAACGCCTATCCACGTCAACTCTATCACCCTCATAATTTTAAATACCTCTATCAAGTCCCCCCTCAACCTTCTACGCTCCAAAGAATAAAGACCTAACTTGTTCAACCTTTCTTTGTAACTTAGGTGATGAAACCCAGGTAACATTCTAGTAAATCTTCTCTGTACTCTCTCTATTTTGTTGACATCTTTCCTATAATCCAGTGACCAGAACTGTACACAATACTCCAAATTTGGCCTTACCAATGCCTTGTACAATTTCAACATTACATCCCAACTCCTATACTCAATGCTCTGATTTATAAAGGCCAGCATACCAAAAGCCTTCTTCACCACCCTATCCACATGAGATTCCACCTTCAGGGAACTATGCACCATTATTCCTAGATCCCTCTGTTCTACAGCATTCTTCAATGCCCTACCATTTACCATGTATGTCCTACTTTGATTAGTCCTACCAAAATGTAGCACCTCACATTTTTCAGCATTAAACTCCATCTGCCATCTTTCAGCCCACTCTTCTAACTGGCCTAAATCTCTCTGCAAGCTTTGAAAACCTACTTCATTATCCACAACTCCACCTACCTTAGTATCAACTGCATACTTACTTATCCAATTTACCACCCCATCATCCAGATCATTAATGTATATGACAAACAATATTGGACTCAGTACAGATCCCTAAGGCACACCACTAGTCACCGGCCTCCAATCTGACAAACAGTATCCACCATTACTCTCTGGCCTCTCCCATCCAGCCACTGCTGAATCCATATTACTACTTCAATGTTAATACCTAACGATTGAACCTTCCTAACTAACCTTCCGTGTGGAATCTTGTCAAAGGCCTTACTGAAGTCCATATAGACAACATCCACTGCTTTACCCTTGTCAACTTTCCTAGTAACCTTTTCAAAAAAATCAATAAGATTTGTCAAATATGACCTTCCACGCACAAATCCATGTTGACTGTTCCTAATCAGACCCTGTCTATCCAGATAATTATATATACCACCTCTAAGAATACTTTCCATCAATTTACCCACCACTGACGTCAACTCACAGGCCAATAATTGCTAGGTTTACTCTTAGAACCCTTTTTAAACAATGGAACAACATGAGCAATACACCAATCCTCCGGCACCATCCCTGTTTCTAATGACATTTGAAATATTTCTGTCAGAGCCCCTGCTATTTCCACACTAACTTCCCTCAAGGTCCAAAGGAATATCCTGTCAGGACCCGGAGACTTATCCGCTTTTATATTCCTTAAAAGTGCCAGTACTTCCTCTCCTTTAATCATCATAGTTTCCATAACTTCCCTACCTGTTCCCCTTACCTTACACAATTCAATATCCTTCTCCTTAGTGAATACCGAAGAAAAGAAATTGTTCAAAATCTCCCCCATCTCTTTGGCTCCACACATAGCCGTCCACTCTGATTCTCTAAGGGACCAATTTTATCCCTCACTATCCGTTTGCTATTAATATAACTGTAGAAAGCCTTTGGATTTATTTTCACCTTACTTGCCAAAGCAACCTCATATCTTCTTCTAGCTTTTCTAACTTCTTTCTTGATTCTTTTTACATTCTTTATATTCCTCGAGCACCTCCTTTACTCCATGCTGCCTATATTTATTGTAGATACCTCTCTTTTTCCAAACCAAGTTTCCAATATCCCTTGAAAACCATGGGTCTCTCAAACTTTTAACCTTTCCTTTCAACCTAACAGGAACATAAAGATTCTGTATCCTCAAATTTTCACCTTTAAATGACCTCCATTTCTCTATTACATCCTTCCCATAAAACAAATTGTCCCAATCCACTCCTTTGCATCTCCTTAAAGTCAGCCTTTCTCCAATCAAAAATCTCAACCCTGGGTCCAGACCTATCCTTCTCCATAATTATATTGAAACTAATGGCATTGTGATCACTGGACCCAAAGTGCTCCCCAACACAAACCTCCGTCACCTGACCTATCTCATTCCCTAACAGGAGATCCAACACTGCCCCTTCTCTAGTTGGTACCTCTATGTATTGCTGCAAAAAACTATCCTGCACATATTTTACAAACTCCAAGCCATCCAGCCCTTTTACATTATGGGCTTCCCAGTCTATGTGTGGAAAATTAAAATCTCCCACAATCACAACCTTGTGCTTACTACAAACATCTGCTATCTTCTTACAAATTTGCTCCTCCAATTCTCTCTCCCCATTTGGTGGTCTATAATACACCCCTATAAGTGTTACTACATCTTTCCCATTCCTCAATTCCACCCAAACAGCCTCCCTAGACGAGCCCTCTAATCTATCCTGCCAGAGCACCGTTGTAATATTTCCTCTGACAAGCAATGCAACACCTCCCTCTCTTGTCCCTCCGATTCTATCACACCTGAAGCAATGAAATCCAGGAATATTTAGTTGCCAGTCACACCCCTCCTGTAACCACGTTTCACTAATAGCTACCACATCATACTTCCAAGTATCAATCCATGCTTTAAGCTCATCCACCTTTCTTATAATGCTCCTAGCATTAAAATAAATGCATTTAAGAAATTTTCCACCTCATACTCTCTGTTTATCACTAACGGTGCAAACAACTTCACTATTTTCTTTTTCTTCTTTCTCCCCTACATCTGTTCCTACACTCTGGTTCCCTTCCCCCCTTGTATCTAGTTTAAATCCACTGAAGCCTCTCTAGCAAACCTACCTGCAAGAATATTTGTCCCCCTCCAGTTCAGACGTAAGCCATCTCACCGGAACAGGTCCCACCTTCCTGGAAAACTGCCCAATTATCTATAAATCTGAAGCCCTTCCTCCTGCACCATGTCTTCAGCCACGTGTTGATCTGCATTATCTTAATATTTCTAAACCCGCCTGCACATGGCACTGGTAGCAATCCTGAGATTGCTATCCTGGAGGTCCTGTCCTTTAACTTGGCACCTAACTCCCTAAACTCACCTTTCAGGACCTCCTCACTCTTCCTACCCACGTCATTGGTCCCTACATGGACCACGACATCCGGCTGCTCACTCTTCCTCTTGAGAATACGGAGAACTCGATCTGAGATATTGCGGATCTTGGCACCAGGGAGGCAACAGGCCATCCAGGATTCTCGATCTCTTCCACAGAACTTCCTATCTGTCCCCCTAACTATCGAATCCCCTATCACTACTGCTCTCCTCTTTTCCGTCCTTCCCTTCTGAGCTGAGGGTCCCGTCTCGGTGCCAGAGACGCAACCACTGCAACTTGTCCCTGGTAGGTCGTCCCCATCAACAGTATCCAAAACGATGTACTTATTGGTGGGAACGGTCACAGGGTGCTCTGCTCATTCTGTCTATTCCCCTTTGCTCTCCTGACAGTCACTCAGCTACCTGCCTCCTGACTCTTAGGGGTGACTATCTCCCTGTAACTCCTGTGTATTTCTGCCTCTGCCTCCTGAATGATCCGAAGTTCATCCAGCTCCAGCTCCCTAACACAGTTTGTCAGGAGCTGCAGCTGGATGCACCTTCCGCAGGTGTAGTCATCAGGGATGATTGTGCTTGCTCTGACTTCCCACATCCTGCAAACGGAGCATTCAACTGCCCTAACTGCTGCCTCCATTACCTACTCTTAAAGTAATTAGATTTATTAAAGGAACTTACCCGGCCTTACCTCACTTGGAGTGAAGCTCTTCCTCAGCCTCTGCTTGCCGAAGCCTCAGGAGCCAAAGCCTTCCTACTCTGTCTAGCTCTACTCCTTGGCCCACTACAATGTCACCCCCTCCGTTAATCTGCTCGCTTTTTAAATCTCCCACTGCCTCATGGTTCGACTTTCACGCGCTTGCCATTAATATAGTGTTAATGGTAAGACTCTTGGCAGTGTGGAAGATCAGAGGGATCTTGGGGTCCAAGTCCATAGGAGACTCAAAGTTGCTGTGCAAGTCGACTCTGTGGTTAAGAACACATACAATGCATTGGCCTTCATCAACAGTGGGATTGAGTTTAGGAGCCGAGAGGTAATGTTGCAGTTATATAGGACCCTGGTCAGACCCCACTTGGAGTACTGTGCTCAGTTCTGGTCACCTTACTACAGGAAGGATGTGGAAACCATAGAAAGGGTGCAGAGATTTACAAGGATGTTGCCTGGATTGGGGAGCATGCCTTATGAGAATATGTTGAGTGAACTCAGCCTTTTTTCCTTAGAGCAATGGAGGATGAGAGGTGACCTGATAGAGGTGTATAAGATGATGAGATGATGGCTAGCACGAGAGGGCACAGTTTTAAGTTGCTTGGAAGTAGGTACGGAGGAGATGTCGGGGATAAACTTTTTACACAGAGTGGTGAGTGCGTGGAATGGGCTGCCAGCGACGGTGGTGGAGGCGGACACACAGGGTCTTTTAAGAGACTTTTGGACAGATACATGGAGTTCAGAAAAATAGAGTGCTATGGGTAACCCTAGGTAATTTCTAAGATAAGGACATGTTTGGCACAGCTTTGCGGGCCAAAGGGCCTGTATTGTGCTGTAGGTTTTCTATGTTTCTATAATATAAACTATGTCTACTGTTTTGTAGCTTTAATCTAACATCACTCAAGACAAACAGCAAGAGATTCCATTGCAAATTTTCGGAGCTAGACAATCCCATTTTCCATTTTTGTTTCAATATATGTTTGACCTAAGATAGTATAACAATTATGAAGGTGTTAAAGTTCATAAGTTGCTGGATATTTGTTTCCGATTTATATTTCCTGTCAAGAAAATGCATGTAGCACTTGGATAATTGGATACGGACCTTGTTAACAATTTTCAAAGAGATTTGATGTCAGAAATATATCTTTCTTGATGATGCATGGGCATTAATGTGGCATGGCTTCTTTAGATTTCTTCTAACACAGAGTAAATTTGGCAACTGGAAGAGTGTCCCCAGTGAGGAGATATTTGAGGCATCATCTCAGGGCGTTAAATGAGGGTTCACATAGAAATGGGTTTTGGACCATGAGGGGTGTCTGAATATAGAGTGTAGCGCTGTGTTGAATAGCAGTGAAATTGTTTACTAAGGACAATTTATTTTATCCAAATGGAGGTGTATTTCAAAGACAAAGTCCAGCTTATTTTTTGATGCAGAAATGCAATGAAAAGCTTACCTGCAGCAACACAGGTGCATAGCATCGATGTGTGTTCACAAGTAAAACATAAATATAAGTTATACACGATTTTTACGGGAACGAACACCACAAGTCTGTTTTAGTGCAAAGTAGTCATAGTGTTGCTAAGCCATAGTGATTAGGGATTTGCTGGTTGGTTCAAAAACAAAATGGTTAAAGGGAAATAGTGGTTCTTAAACCTGGTAGTGTGGGACTTCCGGTTTCTGTACCTCCTGCCCAATGGTAGCTGAAAGCAGATGGCACAGCCTGGATGGCAGGGATCTTTGGTCCTATTCTCTCACATTTTATCCTCTTGCTCTTCACATACTTGTAGAATGCCCTGGGGTTTTCCTTAATCCTGTCCACCAAAGTCTTTTCATGGCCTTTTCTGGCTCTCCTAGTTTCTTTCTTGAGCTCCTTCCAGCTAGCCTTATAAACTTCTATCATTGTCTAGTTTTTTGAACCTTTCGTAAGTTCTTCTTTTCTTCTTGACTAGATTTACAACAACCTTTGCATACCACTATCCTTTCCCTGTCTCATTGGGATGTACCTATGCAGAACTCCATGCAAATATCCCCTGAATATTTGCCACATTTTTTCCATACATTTCCATGAGAACATCTATTCTCAAGTTATGCTTCCAAGTTTGTTTATCTGAAAGAAACTTGCTTCCAAAAGAAATGGCTCAGTTGATAAGCAGGCAAAAGATTGAATTACGAGGTGGTACTCAGTTCATTTACTGATCAACAGGACCTAAAAGATATTAGTAAAGCCTCTTTCATGCCTGACTACAGGAAATTGTTCCCCTCTCAGATTATTATCCAGTAACCAGCTAGAACGGATACCCATGTAGGAAAGAGAATGAACACGTTGTGATGCTTCTTCACTCATTCAAATAGGAAACGCTGCAGGCTTTCCTGCGAAGGTTAGTCCCATGGAAGAAAGTGAAGGAAGACTCATAGTACAACTTTCTCCTGCATGACCTCTGGGAAGAGGAATTTGCTGTAACACCAAGTCTATAAGACAACAAACTGGAGTTTGATTACCATTCTGTGTAATGTCCTAATCCTTCAACACAAATAACATTCATTCCAATTGCTAAATTTTTAATTTTACTTCCTCCAGCAGGAGTCTGCCATTGGAGGTCAAATTCCAACAATGCCCAGTTACTTTTGCTGGATTGTGAACAAATCTGCTCTTGCAATACACTACTCTTCTGCTACAACAGCCAGATAAAGGCAATTTTTAGCCCATAAATCCAGTCCTTCTGAAATATCTATTTCACATTATTTTGTCTCAGTTTATTAGCTGAGCCCAGCTGCTTCATCACAAACTCCAGCAATTGATTACTCAATGAAAAGCAACTCTTTCTGACAGCACTTCCATAATATGCCCTGTGCAGGTGCTGTCATATCCAGTTGTATCCAAAGATGCTGAGCAAACACATTTACAAAGTCAACAGAAATTTTTCTTGTATTGCATTTATTTCTGGACAGACAACATCAAGGAGGATGGGATGGAGTATAGTACAGATGTACAAAGATGACAGCAGACTCAAGCAATTAAATAATGAAGTCACCTTGCATTGAAGACTGCAGACTAACTGGTGAGTTGAGTACTATACCAACAGGTAATAAAATAACATGGTTATCCTAAAATACCCAGGATGAAGTATTACCTTGTTATACTCCCACAGTCATAACGTCATAGAAATGTACAGCACAGAAACAGGCCGTTGGCTCATCTAGACCATGCTGAACTATTTAAGCTGCCTACTCCCATCGACCTGCATCAGGACCATAGCCCTCCATACCCCTACCATCCATATACTAATCCAAACTTCCTTTGATGTTTAAATCAAAATTGCATCCACCACTTGGGATGGTAGCTCATTTCACACTCAGCACCCTCTGAGTGAACAAATCTCCCCTCATGTTGCCCTTAAACATTTCACCTTTCACCCTTAACCTACCATATGTAGTTGTAAGTCTTCAGTGGAAAAAGCCTGCTTGCATTTACCCTATCTACATAAGTTTGTATTCCTCTACCTAATCTCCCCTAAATCTTCTACGTTCTAGGGAATAAAATACTATTCTATTCAATCTTTCTTTGTAACTCCGGTCCTCTAGACCCAGCAACATCCTTGTAAATCTTCCCTGTACCCTTTCAATCTTATTTACATATTTCCTGTAGGTAGATGACCAAAGCTGCACACTATACTCCAAACTGGGCCTCACCAACGTCTTATATAACTTCAACCTAACATCCCAAGTCCTGTACTCAGTACTTTGATCTAGGAAGGCCAAAACCTTTCTTTATGACCCTATCTACCTGTGATGCCACTTCCAATGAATTATGGATCTGTATTCCCAGATCCCTTTGTTCTACCATACTCCTCAGTGTCCTACCATTCACTGCGCAAGACCTGGTTGATCCATCCAAAGTGCAACACCTCATATTTGTCTGCATTAAATTCCATGTGCCATTTTCAGCCCATTTTTCCAACTGGTTCAGATCCCACTGCAAGCTTTAATAGTTTTCCCTGCTGTCCACTATATCCCCATTCTCGGAGTCATCCGCAAATTTGCTGATCCAGTTAACCACATTATCATCCAGATAGTTGATATAGATGACAAACAACAATGGACCCAGCACCAATCCCTGCGGCACTCCTCCAGTCAGAGAGGCAACCATTTACTACCACTCTCTATCTTCTCCCACAAAGCCCATATCTAGTACAATTTACTATCTGATCTTGAAGCGATTGAATCTTCTTGACCAACCTCCCATGGGATGCCCCATCAAATGCTTTGCAGAAGTCCATGTAGACAACATCCACTGCCGTGCCTCTCAGAGATTCTTCTTCGGGCCTTTTTAAAGCAACGGAACAACATTAACATAGAACATAGAATAGTACAGCACAGTACAGGCCCTTCGGCCCACAATTAACTACCTCCAATTCTTCAGTACCTCACCTGTCACTAAGGACGATTTAAATACCTCCGCTTGCAACCCTACAATTTCTACACTTGCCTCACGCAGGGTCTAAGTGAACACCTGGTCAGGCCCTGGGGATTTCTCCACCCTTATTTGCCTCAAAGCAGCAAACACTTCTGCATCTGTGATCTGTATGGGGTCCATGACCGCACTGCTGCTTTGCCTCATTTCTATAGGCTCTGTGTATCCTTCTGAGTAAACACAGATGAAAAAAATCCATTTAAGATCTCCCCCATCTCTTTTGGCTCCACACATAGTTTACCATTCCGATCTTCCACAGGACCAATTTTGTCCTCAGCAATCCTGTAGAATTCCTTGGGATTTTGCTTCACCTTGTCTGCTAGGACAAACTCATGCCTTCTTTTAGCCCTCCTGATTTCTTTAATATGTGTTCTCTTGCATTTCTTATACTCCATAAGTACTTAATTTGTTCCTATCTCCCTATACCTGCTATTCAACTCCTTTTTTTCTTAATTAGGGCCTCAATATCTACTGAAAACCAAGGTTCCTTAAACCTTTATTCTGACACATACAAGCTTTGTACTCTCAAATTTTCAGTTTTGAAGGCCTCCCACTCACCAAGTACACCTTTGCCAGAAAACAGCCTGTCCCAATCCACACTTGCCAGATCCTTTCTCATACCAACAAAATTTGTCTTTCTCCAATTTAGAATCTCAACCTTAAGACCAGACCTATCCCAATCACTGATTGGCCACTGTTCAAATGCCAATACTCCCGTCAAGTGCTACTTTTTAATGCACACTCGCCAACCTGTGAGAGTCACCTCTTTTCTCGCTCCTGATCTCTGATTGGCCGCAGTTCCAAGAACAATTTCAAACTTGAGATCATGGAAATTTTTGATTGCATATCCCTCAACAAATGTACGTAACAAAGCAGATGTGAAGTGCAGCCTTTATCAAACTGAGCAGGGAACCAGATTTGAGGGGTCGTCTGATCTAATGCAATTTGAAACTCCACCAGTAACCCAAGCATAGGGAAAGGTAAGCCTTCTCAGATTAGAAGGGGGACAATGTGTAGAAAGGAAAATACTCTGTTGAGAGGCTTCACTCATCCAAATAGGAAAGCCTGTTGGCATTCCTATGAACAACAATCCCAAGGAAGGAAGATAATTGATACAATTATACACTAGCACAAGGCAGGATCTTCTATCGGGGAGTGGGGGGGTGGGGTGGGGGGAGAACCATTGTTATGCTCAAATCTATAAGAAACAACTCAATACATGTACCACCACTTCTTTTAAATTTCACATATCACCCTTTCAGTAAAGTATATATCAAAATCCGTTTCACTAATTTAAATGTTTGGTGTTCATCTAATGCATACAATTCAGCGACACTGACAAACACAAAGGTTGTTAAGATGTTACCTCAAGCTTCTCCAGTCTTTCATTGCTTTCCCCTGCTCACATTCAGGGAATATAATCGTGGCCTTTTATCAGTATGGTTGAAAAACCTTACAATGTAACATTTCAGATAGGAGCGTCTATCATTTTGAAAGATGATATTTGCTTTGAAGCGTGCTTTCCAAGCGTGGGGAAGAAAAGCAGAGAGATCCATGAGCAATATTACCAGAGCTGATACTCTGAGTCAGCTGCTGAACTTCAATTGTCTGCTTCATTTTAGCTGCTGTATATTGCCACTCAATCACACTTGCACATTTTTTTCTTTAAACGTGACAACAGCATCGTATCGTGAAGAAAAATGGGAAAAAAAAGGTCTGCCATTTTGTTAAGAGAATTGCACCTTTCTCATTTTAGACCAGTGAAGCTCAAACCTGGCCTCTAAGTGCATCCTCAATCAAGTTAAAGTGACTAGTGTCCAGCTGATAAAAGCAACTTACCGACAGTTTGATTTGAACTCTGAACATTAAAATACAAGGAACAATCGATCATTTCTAACTTTAGAGCAATGTCCAAAAAAGATGAAAAGTCACATTCTTGTAAGATGTGACAGATGCCCTCAAAAGTTTATTGCCCAAAGTTGAACCCAAGAGGAAATAACATTTAAGAGGAGATACTTCTGATTCAAAGCACATGACCAATGTTTAGCAGAATTCTGCACAACCACTGTCCTCCCCAAAAAATAAGAACTTTTAAACTTCATCAGATTGCAACTTCCAGATTGTTCTGCTGAGGTTCACACTCCACAGCGGTGCTTCCCTATTTGGAAGTGCAGTCTTGACATGGGAAAACAAAAGCCTGTGGGTTGGGGGTGCTCTGTTGCTCTATGGGAAAAGTGCTTTGCTTGGATCTAAATGTGTTCATCCCCCTCCTCTTCCACACTCCCCCCCCCCCCACCCCACCACCACACACACATACCTACGAGAAGAAATAAATGAACACATCCTTCAAATATCAACAAACTACCAAATACTGCGTCACCTTTGCAATTGAACTGGTGGTTCAACATTCAATTTGTGATCAAAGTACATATACTTTACTGTATTCTACCTGAGATTTGTTTTCTTGAAACTATTTACAGGGAAAAAACAGAATTTATTAGTAAACTATGTACAAAAATTGACAAGCAATCAATGTGCAAAAGATGAACTATGCAAATAAAAAATAATACTGAGAATGAGTTATAACGATTCCACGAATGTGAGAGAGTAGGTTACAGAATCAGTTCACAGAATAGTGGTGATTGTAGATCTCCATATTGGTTCAGGATCATTGGCAAGAAGAGTAATAACCGTTCCTGAACCCAATGCTGTGGGTTAAGGATTTTGTACCTCCTGCCAATGGTAGTAGTGAGAAGCAGGCAGAGCCTGGATGGTGGAGATATGATATACATATTTAGCTTTCTTGAAATAGCAAAAAGGGATGGGTGTTGCAATTTTTAAATAGGTGATCACTCATGTTGTCTGCTTGGCTATTTCGATAAAGTACAATTACTTGGAGACCTAATTTCTTTCATTAGGCCAAGTCCAGAGTTAGTATTGAAAGTCAATACGAAAGCCCACGGGTTAATAAACACAAACAGAACACATGTTCAAGCTACAGTAATGAAAAATGTAAGCTATAATTGTATAATAGCAGAAACAATGAATAATTCAAACTAAAGACTTTACGGATGCTTTTAACACCTTCAACTTTTCCATTCATTCAGTGTTTCTTTGGGAATAGTTTACTTTTAGCAATCCACTTGAAATAGTGCAAAATCCCTGATGATTTGGGGAGGTAGCTGAATGATCTCAGAAGTTAGTTTTACATCAATCCTGAATGTGTTCAATGATAGAGTTGAAATTGTAATGAACTTCAGTGTTCAGGTCTTCAAGGAAAAGAATGAAATTAAAGTTTGAGGAGGGCCATGATCTTGCTTACTGCTGTACGGCACAAAAACAGCGTTCAGTGCAACCAGTCCATGTCAGCACTGATGATCCACCTATGATTTTTGCTCAAAAACTTCTTCAGTGTTGTCCTCTCTCTCATATGCTTGCCTAGCCTCCCTAGATTATTAGTCTCAACCAATTCCAGAGGTAGCTAATCCCACATTCTCTTCAGGATGGGGTGGAGGGGAGTGAGCAGTTAAATACACTCTTCTGAATTCTGTATTGGATTGCTTTGTGTACATCTTATAACAATGGCCTCTGCATTCTTCTCAAGAAGAAACACTTTCTGCCACTGCTTTATCAAAAATATAATTTTTAAAACCTTTAAATTACCTCTCAGCCTTCTTTTCTCAAAGCACTGTGTATCCTTCCCTGATAAACAGATGCCATTTTATTAGGCACACCCATACATAAGCTCATTGGCGCTGAGTCGCTTCACGCCACAGAAACCAGTATAAGCACCGGCCTGATGAGCCTATAAGGCTCGGGACAGATTTTAACTTTAACTAACACTTTACAATATGTTTCAATGTATATGTAACAAATAAGGCTAATCCTTCCTATAATGTAGCAACCAGAGATTAATATGGCTAAGCATAACTTCCTACTTTTTCACCCCCTCTCTCCAGAATTTGAAAAACGGAAAACCAAGTATTAGGGCAAAAAAGCCTTGTATCAAATAAGTACTTGTCCTCAGGTCCCATTAGTATTCTACCCCACCTTGACTTGACTACATACTTTGGTAGGAAATACCTACACAGATATATTAATCCGTCCTGTAATATCCTCCTGTATTCTGTTGTAGTCCTTCTCATCACTATCCAAACAAAATGTTTGTATCAGATGTTGCATGGATTGTCATACAGCAGTGGATACACACTATGAGTAAACAACCTCACACCACAAAGTTATTAACTAGATCACTGGTCTTAAAAATCAGACAACTGTACATGCAATTATATTTGTTTATTTAATTACACAAACTTAAATTCCACAATAAACTTTATAAATTACTCTACTGAAACTGATTGAGCAATTTCTAAAGCATATTCAGCAGATCAAATGATTGAAGTGTAAATTTTAAATCTGCACAGAGACATTGTAACTTCAAAGGACAAGATGCTTTGCCAAGTATCTATATGGTAAATGTGAGTAATAAAATAAAAATCATAACCAGCAGCTACAAGGTTAAACCATTTAAAGCCCACTCATAAATTTTCCGATAAACTGCCTGTCACTGTGGCACCTAACGCGTGTCCTCAATCAAAACTGAATATCTACTTGGATTTCCAGTGCCTTCCTTCATTCTTTCACCATCTTGCGATATTTTAAATTCTTGCACCTGACCTACCACTTTACTTCCATTAATTCAGCGCTTCAGATTTGACTGTTCTCTCTTGATTTGTTATTTTCTTCCTTCACCTGAAAGTTGTCTACTTTTTGTTTTAAATCTTCTCAGGCTATGAAGAATCATTTATACTCTAAAAAACTGATGTTTTGAGGGGAAGCTGATATGGTTACTTTGGTTAGAAAATGCTCAGGACATCATTGAGAGTGATTTGAAGTTCTGTGCTTCAGGCTAGATACAGTGCCTCTATGTAAGCTTGACAATGGACTTAAAGACCTCTCCACACGGTTCAACCAAAATTCCAGGAAACCTTGCACAAAACTATCAGGTTGCACAAGGATTAATGACTATATAGGTCCCATCTTCCCGTCAATGAAGGAACAGTGGACTGGATCAATATTTAGCCTTTATCCTACATCTTCACATTATAAACACAAGGACACTGAAGACAATTGCAGGCCTAAGGCCACATGCGAGTCTCCAACTTGTCAGCCTTTTGTGAAATCAGTACACCTAAAGAGGATAATGTACTGTAACAGCTGGTGGCGCTCAAATTGAAACTGCAACTATAATTATACTGGTCTATTGATTAATTGGAATTTGCAGGCTGCTTTGGAGAAAAACAGTTTATTGTAACATTTACACTAAAACTTTGATTTTGACAAAGAGGTTAAAACTAAAGGCACAAATTACCCAAAAGCAATTTAAAGTTGTCAATACAGGGCAAGATAAATTGAAAACAATTTTCTCCCTCTCCTCTTTCAATTAAAAGTTTTTCTTCAAGCACTTTTTGCAACAGTACTCTAGTAAGCCATGTACAGATATCGTCTAATACGTCAGTGATCTCAGCTTTACTTTCTCGGGGGTGGGGGTGGAGAGGTAAAGACTTGTATTTCAGAGCTCACAAAGAAAATATTAAGCATGGATGTGTATTGTCATTACAGCTCTGAACTGCATTTAGACCAGATGGGACTGCAATTAAGTACTTCAAATAAATTTGAAGTTATTAACTCAATAATTGAAACAATGTTGTTTGGTATTCCACAGCCAATGTATGAAACTGCTTACAGCAGCGACACATTTTAAGTGGTTCCTTCATTTCAAAGTAAGTTTTCTTAACTCAAACACTTATGAAATCAATACCTCACCACCCAGATTAAGTATTCACAGCTTCTGTATCCTGCCCTACACTAATCTTTCAATTTTGTTGTCAGCCCTATTGATTCCTGCTAAGTTCACTTCTGTATTTACTGTTTCTGCGCCCTCAAGGACAAGTTGAGCACAAATCACTCTGTCAGGTTGAAGCATTGGCCAAAGGCATGAGGATTTGATGATGATGTTATGGACAGTATTGCACAAAAAGGAGCAAAGAGTTGGTCACAAGTGATGAGAGATAAAGATTGGCAGAATATCTATACAGGGATTCTGTAAGCAAAGCAATAAATTAAAAATAGGAAACAAACCGGTACTTACTGAAAAGTGAAACGCCAGAATTTCAGGCTCCAAAACATTGCACCACAACTGGTGAATCAATCATTTAAAGCTATAGGCAATGGAAATCTGTGAATCCACAGTCACAGAGAGGTCAAAGTAACAGAAAGCAAGCAAACAGATTGATCTGGGACCTTCCTTATCCAAAACGCATGTGGATATCAAACACCTCCAACTCAAATAAATGAGCATTGAAAACCCATTTTGTGACTGTGGCAGTAACTCTTCAATACTTCAGAGTGAAAACAGAGGAGCCTAGTTAACTCACTATTGAACAATCTGGTAACATAGCCTGAGACTTCACTTTACTCCAGAGCATCAATTTCCACCTGTCTTACCTGCAGCTAGAATGGGCACAGTTCAGATTCTGTGAAAAAGACACACTTCTATCTTAAATTTACATAATTATTAAGAGCTTTAACTGCACACCAAAAGGAACACTTCAGAAAGGATAAGCAAGAATCTTCATTATAACATCTTAAGCAGAATTTGAAAAAAAAAGAGGCGCCCAAGGGAACTGCATCACATCACACCAGCATAAATCATTCTTTTCTTTTATACAATCAACAATATTTTTGGAAGTTATAAAATTAGGATTAGAGAAACACATGATATTGTTATTCTTAGCAATTCTGAAATAAGTTAATTATAGTCTTGCAATATATATATATATTATAAACACATTTTCATTTTGCTATAGAAACATCACTGTAGATCTCAGGAATTGTTTCAACACGGTTAAGGTGCAATGTGGATTCTAGACAAGTGCTGAGGGCAGCATGTGCTAGGGAATTATACGAAGGGTGCAAATTGCAAGGAGTGGCTCCAGGCAGGAAGTGAAGACTAGGGAAGCAGCAGACTGTTTCAGCCGTTCAGAGCTTTAGAATGCCCAGAACAATGATCCCAGTGCCATACCAGTGGCAGCTCCTGCCACCATACCCAATGCCAGGTCTCCATCATCACGTCGCCGGTCTTGAATGATAACGTGATTGGTTGCCGGGGGGTAAGGACCTGTGGGTTATGAATGTGAGAAGTTAATCTTTGAGATGAACATGGTTTTTAAAAGCACAGATTTAGTACTTACCTTAAACACAGAAAACATCCCAGATCACTCTACTGGAATATAATTAGCTAAGAGTGGACTCAACTACTGACACAACTCTAGCCACCCAAATCCAGGGTGTGGAAACCAAATCAGATCAGCTCTCTGCATCCAGATCATTAAGTATCGACAGCCAAGGACCATGTAAAAAAGAAATCCAGCAAAATTGTTGATGGCAAGTATATGTCAGTTCCAAATGCTGCAAATTGGCAAATCTATTTATTGTCAAAAGTCCCAAGTTACAGTGAAAAACTTTGTTTTGCATACCGTCCGTACCTATTATTTCATCACATCAGTACACTGAGGTATCATACAAGAGGTCTTCAACAAGGAATGCTCCCCTTTTGAACATCACATCAGAAGCAATATCCTCTACTACCTCCGGCAGAGAAAATGAGTCAACCATCATAAAAAGCAGGAACTGGAGAGAGAATTTTAAATCTGTTCAGTTTAAATTCTGGAGTTGAAACAAAAATGATGGAAGGGCACCTCAGAGTCAGAGAACTCACGTCCCTTAGGATGCTTTCAAATACATGAAATGTGGCTAGCTGCAAGAGCTCGAGTTCTGGGTTGCAGAGTTTAAACGAAGGCTGATGTCACTATGGTGTTTTGGCAAGGTTCAGGATATTGTGGATACACCCTATAAAGAGCATGCAAACAAAGGGGGAGTGAATGATAGGCAGAGGAACAGCAAATAGGCAAGTAATTCAAGACACTCCTGAAGGCATCTTCTTCTTGAACCTGTATAAAATTTTGAATACCAATGGGTTAAGACGGCTCCTTATGGGAGTACAGCCAGGTTCCAGAACTTGGCACCACGGTCAACTCTGCTACACGGGGAATGAGGGAACAGTTGACTGAGAACTTGCTACAGGGGATTTTATATTTTGGGAAAGAGAGGGAGAATTATGATCACAAGTGATTCCAGGTTGAAGTTGATATATTGTATGTGGAACTCTAAAGAGCATTTCATAAAGGTGTCAATTATAAGCTTGTTATCAAGACTGAAGGGCACAAAAGGGTCTGTGGCAGACGGGTAGGAAAGTTACCTCGTAACAGAAAATGTTAGGGAAAGTTTGCTGTTCAGACTGGACAGAAATGCATAGTGTGGGTTCCCAGGAGATAGTGGGATCACTATTTTTCTTAATATATTTAAATAACTTGGACTTAAGGGAACAGAACACATTTTCTAAACGTACATGCAATACATAATAAACAAAAATGGGAGAAGAATGGGCTGATAAAGAAGTGTTGATGAAAGGTGTGTGAAAATCACACAGCAGCCAAAACTTAATAAAAAATGCTACATATTGGTGGTAAGTACAGGGTACAATTAACAATAACTGTTGCAGATTCCATATGACAGGCATGAAAATCCAACTAGCCATTTAAATGCTGATGCTCCAGGAGACAGATTAGAAAAGGTGGGGGAGGAGAATGAGAAATAAGCATTAGACTAACATTAAGATGGAAAAAATTTGATTAGCTTGGGACCTTTCTGAGTTTGCCTACGCAGCAGCTTGACCTCAAAAGTACTTCCAATCAGCTTCCCACTTAATTTGCAGCACATTTTATAGTGATAAGAAGTGGTTTTAACTTTGTAAATTGGTAGAGAAGAAAATTATGTCAACCTCTCCCTGCCAATTATTCTGAAATGACATCTTACAACCAAACACCTGACTCTCATCTTCAATAATTTTGTGCCCCCCCCCCCACAACAAAAGAACAAGTGTTGATTCTGCAGGAATTTAACAGTGTCCTGATAAAGCACAGGCTACAAGCTATTTGGATCACAGCTTACTAAACAGATAACATTGCTGCATGCATTTACATTTTTTACCAACATTTAAAAACGGTGGGAGTGCAACTGTACACTAGGTATCAATAAAATGGCTCCTCTTTCAAAAATAAGTTGCCATAAAGAAAATATACCTGCTGACAGTGAAATTGTTTACAGCTTGGCAGGTGAACAGGCATCAATGATCATGCTCAACTCTAGATTAACATCAGGTGCACCAACAAAGATAGTAAAGAAAATATATTTTGCAAAAGGTAATATGATTCAAGAGAATATAATTACACTGACCATGCATAGTTTGAGAATGGACAAATGAAAACAGGGAAGAAGATGGTGCCAGCAAACAAAGCAATGAAGGGCAACATCCTCCAGATGGTTCATAAAACTATTTTCACTTCGTTCTTTTAAATGTGGTTCTGCTATCGTTGGAGCCTGTGATCTACATTTTGCTGGCATGTTTTTGGGCCAATTGAGCGATCTGGTGCTCTGCTGTCTCTGAGGGTTTTTGGTGATGTTTCAAGTGAAGCAAGGATCCTGGAGACAGGGTGAGTCCATAATTAAGTCCATTTCTTGCTGACCTCGCCAATTAAAGCATCGAGGAACACTGAAATCATCAAGGCAAGAGCGCAAGGTGAGCAGGTGTTCAGTGTCTTCCAAAAGCCACTCACTCACTGCTGCCGAACGTGTCTGTATGTGACGGTCTCTATCTCTCGTCTGCTGCTTCCAGGGGAAGGTCTCTATATTCAAATGGTCTCTCTCTCCTTCTCACTCGATGCTGCCAGAGGATTATGCTAGAGTCCTGGGTCTTGGGCAAGGTTTAAATGATGCCATTTGTGGAATGGACTCAGTAGTTCATGTTATAATGCGTTTCTGGTCACTCCTTGTTTGTTGCTATTTTGTGCGTTTTTGATCGAGGATTTTGAAGATAATAGACGACACAGTGCTGCGTTGGGTTGAGCTGGGCTGGACGAATATGCCTGGACTTTTCTGATGACTTTGGCGGTATAGTGCTTTATATTCTGTGTTTACTGCTTGTTTTTTGTTTTGCCATTTGCGCAATTGTTGTGTTTGTGTGTTGGGGGTTTTAATGTTTTTCTTTTGAAGGGGTTCCATGGTGTTCTTTGTTTTGTGGCTGTCTGTGGGAAGACAAATCTCAGGGTTGTATTCTGTACACATACTTTGATAATAAATGTACTTTGACTGTAGTTATAGAAAAGTACAGCACAGAAACAGGCCCTTCTGTCCATCCAGTCCTTGCTGAACCATTTAAGCTGCCTACTCCCATCGGCCTGAACCAAGATCATACCCTTACCATCCATGTACCTATCCAAACTTCTCTTAAATGTTGAAATCAAGCTTGCATGCACCATTTGTGCTGGCAACTCATTCCACACTCTCTCATGACCCTCTGAGTGAAGAAGTTTCCACTTCCGTTCCCCTTAAACTTCTCACTTTTCACCTCTCACCCATAACCTCTGGTTGTAGTCCCACCCAACCTCAGTGGAAAAACCCTGCTTGCATTTAGCTTATTTATATCACTCATAAATTTTGTATGCCTTTATCATATCTTCTCTCAATCTTCTACATTCCAAGGAATACAGTCCTAACCTTTTCAATCTTTCCTTATAACTCGGGTCTTTCAGATCCGGCAACATCCTTGCAGATTTTCTCTGTATTCTTTCAACCTTATTTACACCTTTCCTGTAGGCAGCTAACCACAATGGTCCAAATTAGGCCTCACCAACATCTTATACAACTTCAACATAACATCCTGGACTCAATACTTTGATTTATGAAGGCCATAAGACATAGGAGCAGAATTAGGCCATCTGGCCCATCGAGTCTGCTCCACCAATCATGATTGACCTTTTTTTTAAAAAAATCTCCTCCTCAACCCCATTTCCTGGCCTTCTCCCCATAACCTTTGATGTCATGTCCAATCAAGAACCTATCAATTTCTGCCTTAAATACACCCAATGACCTGGCCTCTACAGCTGCAAATGGCAACATATTCCACACATTCACCACCCTTTGGTGAAAGAAATTTCTTCGCATCTCTATCCTGTGGCTGTGCCCTTTTGTCCTCGACTCTCCCACCATGGGAAACCAATGTGCCCATAGCTTTCTTTACTGCCTTATCTACCTGTGACACCATTTCCAAAGAACTTTGGACTTGTTTGCCCAGATCCCTTTGTTCTATCACACTCCAAAGTGCCCTACTGTGCACAGTGCAGGACCTACCCTTGTTGGTCCTACCAAAGTCCAACACCTCGCATTTATCTCTATTAAATTCCACCTGCTATTTTTCAGCCCATTTTTCCAGTTGGAAAATGAATCCATCTTTGGAATGGATATATTTTCCAAATAACTTTTATGCAAGATATGCTGCTAATTCACTACTTACTCCCTGCAACACTGCAAGCTCTCACATGCAAAGCGTTAAGACGAGTACCCTTCTCAGTATTGGATGAAGCAATTCCCAATGAACCATGGTTTCTGAAGCTGTCTTTTCTCATTGTTGTGCAAGGATATGAGAGCACAACATCAGAGAGTGCTGCTGCACAAAGTAATATGCTGGCTTTTTATTGAAAAAGTCCCATTACATTTATATTACCCAAGAGGGGAAGTAAAACTCCTCAATATCACAGCCATTTGCAAACAGCAGTCTGCTTGCTAATACATCACGTCGTGCAAAGCCTCCTACCCAAGTGACACCTCAGTGATCTGAAAACTTCTTACCAGCCCCGATAAATTGCACAGGTTTAGATGCAAGCCATATTCAGGCTTACAATGAAGCAAGAGGCAGCTTTGAAATATTCCTACTAGCAACATTTTAACGGTGTCATTGTCAATGTAATTTTCTCTTTTTTTTGGCGTGTGCCTGCGTGCACGCGAGTCTGTATGTGTGCGCCTGCATGCGTCCGTGATGATTATGTTTTTCATGGCTTTTTTTTTTTACAAGGCGTGGAACGTAAGAGAGACTGTGTGGCACGCCACTCCTCACACAGACATTTTCGTAGTATTTTCCCTTTGTTTTACGAGGTCAAGTTGCGATCTTGACAACCAACCCCGCATGGATGGAAAGCATACTCGGAAGCGGACCCAACTGGTTTCGATCCCAGGAACCTCCACTCCCAGGTCTGGCGCCGATGTCATTGCGCCACCACCCGGCCCAGCCAATGCAATTTTCCAGCACTCGAGGGCACACTGATCCAGTTGGCTGCCGCAAGTGAATATCCAGTGCTGTCAAAATCCACAATCTCAGTTTTGGTGCCATTTTTAACAATATATATCCAGCAGCTTTCCAAACCTGCACCTGCATTCTTGACATCCTCATTGGGAGACTACAGTCAGAATGAATTGCTGATAACATTTCCTCGCAGACAATCAACACAAGAGCACCACAAGGATGCTTGCTTAGCCTATTGCTCTACTCTATCTCCACTTGTGACTGTGTGAGCCATCTACAAATGCAACGATGGCACCACTCTTGTTGGCAGACAGTGACTAGGAACCGAACAGGAGTGAGATACACAAGCTGGTAAAGCAGCCCCACGACAGCAGCTTTGCACTCAATGTCACCAAGACAAAGAAACTGACTACGGCCTTCAGGAAGGGGAAGTTGGGAGAACACACACCAGTCCATATTGAGGGGTTAGTGACTCCGGGGCATCGTCATCTCAGAGGCTATACACATTGTTGCAATCACAAAGAAGGTATACCAACAGCAACACTTCATTAGGAGTTTCAGGAAATGTGGTATGCCGCTGAAGTTTCTCAAAAAAAAAATTCTGCATTTGTACCACAGAGAGCATTCTGATCGTCTGCATTATAGTCTCATATAAATGCACCAATGCACAGGATCGCAAGAAGCATCAGTGAGGTTGCAGACTCAGCCAGTTCCATCACAATCACAAGCCTCCCCACCACTGAGGACACCTTCAAAACGGCGGTGCCTCACGAAGTCGGCAGCCATTATTAAAGATCCTCACCATCCGGGATATGTCCCCATTTTGAGGAAGGTGGTACAGGAGCCTGAAGACCCGCACTGAACATTTTAGGAATAGCTTCTTTCCCTCTGCCATCAGGTTTCTGAACAGTCCATGAACACTACCTCACTATTCCTCTTTTGCACTATTTATTGTTATAGTAAAGTTGGTATAACCGTAACACTGTACTGCTGCCACAAAACAACTAATTTCATGACTAACATCAGCGACAATAAACCCAATTCTGAATGGAGAAATGTCACAAAACTGCGCCTGATCAACCACTTCTGGCAGGATAGAGTCCAGCTTTAATAACAAAGCTACACTTTATTTAAAAGTTCCTAAACGTGCTGCATGAGGAATGCAAATTGCGTGGATACGTGCACGCTCTGCAGGGAAGTTTTATTCAACCAAGTGTCCTTGGCTGGAAAAGGTTGGGACACATATTGGATAGATTAAAACATGGATTTGAATGTAATAGTGGCTGAGTTTCCAGGATTAATCAATTATATTAACAATATGACAAATTAATTGTGAACCCAATGGTAATCATTATGCCATCGCATTCAAAATTTATCTTGGGTTTTCTATGCAGTACATGGACTATGTTTTCCATAACCTTATTTAGTTGTTTAAAATCAACATGCACAGCGGTTATTCTACTTGGCTGGGTGAAAAATTTAGATTCATGAGTGCATTCCCCAATGGCAAATGCCTCTCTGACTTGCATCTGGCCACGTTGTCTCAGAGTAATGCCAGTCCCTCATTCATTTTCTCTGTGAACTAACCGGCCCACATTCCACCACGCACACGCACAGCAGAGGCAATTTACAGTGGTTAATTAAACTGCAACACACAGGCAGGAGGAAATGAGGGCACCCCAGCAAAGTCAACGGCCAAAGTGAGAACACGCAGACAGGATCAGAGACCAACATCTTACCCAGGTCACTGGAGCTATAAGGCAGCAGTTGTACTACATTGGTGCATCACCAACAAAATACAGACCAGCTGCGTGGCAAAATTCTACAGTGTAATGTGGAGAGCATCTAACTGGCTGAACTGGCTGCATCACTGGCTGGTTTCGGGGTGGGGGGGGATAGAAAGAAGCTGCAGAGACCTGTGAACTCTTTCAGCTCCATCATGGGCATTAGCCTCCACAGTATCCAGGACATCTTCATGGAGCGATGCCTCAGAAAGGCGGCGTCCATCATTAATGAACCCATTCTCCTTATTACCATCAGGATGGAGATACAGAGGCCTGAAAGCACACACTCAGCGATTCAGGAACAGCTTCTTCCCCCCCACTGATTTCTTAATGGACATTGAACCCATAAACATTACCTCACTACATATTTTATAATTTTTATTTTTGTATCATTTAACTATTTAACATATATACTTACTGTAACTCAGTTTTGTTTCTTTCTATGATTACATACTGCTGCCGCAAAGACAACAAATTTTGCGACATATGCCAGTGATAGTTAAACCTGATTCTGACTCTGACTTCAAAGGCAGTGTTAGAAGAATCTGCACAAGTTTTTTCTAGAAAGACATGACCTGGAGCACCTGGGGAGGTGCCATTGCAATGAATGACAAGGCAAGCACAGAATGAGCACCAAGTGTCACAAAAGCACTTTGTTTCGATGTCGTGGCAGTAAGTACTCATCAGCAATTGTTGCAGCAAAGCTAAACTGTCAGCATCGCAGAATTGTGCTGGCAGTGGGACCGCCAGTTGGCAATGCAAGTTGGAATTGTTACTTTTAGAGCAGGGAGGGTTAAGGGAAGATTTTACAGGTATTCAAAAACTACACCATTTAGTGATGGATGAAATTATGTCAAAAAGCAGAACTGCTTCCATTGGCAAAGGGGTTGTTGAGGAGAGGAAATGGTTATATAATTAACAACTGAAAAATAAAGCCAAGGAGGCAAAAATATATTCCTACAATAGGTTGCAATGATCTAGAATATCCTGTTAAGAATGTGGAGTTGAATCCACTTTCAAAAAATAAGCTGGAAAAGATAAAAACAGGCAGAAGGAATGGGAAAGGGAAAGAGATTAACTGCCTATCTCTGACATTGGGCAGAAAGCTTTCAAACAGTAAACAAGCATTTTAAATTAGTGCTAGCATTTCTGAAAGCTAAACTAAAGATGACATTAGCAAATGCCCCCTGGTAATGAGGTACATCGGAGGTTAATGGATTGTTGTGTCAGCTCTTCTCCAAAATAAATGCTGTCCGGGATAATTTCACATTGGCAGTTTTGTCAGTGCAAACCTGATTCTGTGCAATTGGGAAGGATCAGGTCTCGTGCAAGGCCTGCATGAGAATGTGAACAAAATCAGGGATATTTTAGAACGTCATGCCACAGCACTGAGATCGGGGGGGGGGGGCAATTACTTGGATAATTATAATCTGATACAATTTTCAAAGGGCAGTCCCAAATTCAGCAATCATTAGCAGATGCTTAGCACATGTAGACAAATCTCCTCTAACTCTTTGAGAACAGTTATTGTCCATTAATCATTATCACATTGACCCAACAATGCCAAGTCTTTGTAAAATAATGAACCAGTCATTATTCAAGGTCAGTGAACAAATACAAGTTCATTTTCCCTAGAAGATGACTTCAGAGTTCTGAAACTAGCTTAACACTGCCACCATCTGGCCAGTCAATGGGAAAACTGAATAAGACATCATTTCATTTCAACTTCTCCAAATCTATCCTTACCAGCAAATACGGCTGCGAGATGCCTCTTAAAATTGTTGATAACAAGTATACTTCATGATCTAGCAGTATGCACCTCATGGAAGATTAATTACACACATCAGACTTCTGTATCGACTTTTATACGATCAAACCCGACAATCACCTTGACCCATACTTTTCACTTCAGTAACAGTTAAGTTGTGGGAATCTGTTGTCTTGAAGTTAGAGACCATCTCAAAGTACATTTATTTTCAAAGTATGTATACATTATACAACCTTGAAATGTGTCTCCTAACAGGCAGTCACAAAGCAAAGATTCCCAAAAGAACCCATTAAAATAAAACATCAAACACCCAATGTGCAGAGAGAAAAAAAAACAAATCATGTGAACAATAAAGGCAAACAAATAGCATTCTGAACTGAAGTCCACAAAGAGAGTCTGTCCTGCAGAGTAGAGCAGTGAGCTGAATTGGCCCATTGCTCACCTCAGGCCCCAACACCCTGACCTTTTCAATCTGACCCAGCGCCCAAGTCATTGACCAACCATCAGGTTCAGTTGCTTTCGTACACTCTTGGGGCCTGGAATACTTCGCCTCAAATTGGCCTGTGCTTGACCGTTCCAATTTGGCACGACACTTAAATCAATCGTACATCTTTTTCTGCTTACCAATTTCAATTCAGTCAAAAATGACCAGAGTTCTAAGTGGGCTTATTTCCAGAGTCCCTTTAAATCATACTGCTACAGTTAGCCAAGTTTAAGTTCGAGTTTATTGTAATCCGACTGCACATATATTCAACCAAAAAAATATTACTCCAGACTGCTGTGCACCAACACGTATATTAGGCACAGCATAATAAACAAAATATCACCACAAATAAGTTTATAAAATATAATTCAAAATGCATGCAGTGTGTGCAGTACAGGTAAACAGCAAACAGCTCACTGCCCTAGTGACAGACCTTGGTGGTGGCAAGGGATTTATCTGTTTCACTGTCTGGGGGGAAGAAGCTGTTACCCAGTCTGGCAGTCCTAGTCTCAATGCTCCAGTATCTCCTTCCTGATGGTAGTGGGTCAGAGAGATTGTGGGATGGCTGGTAGGAATCGTCAACAATGTTTCCAGCCCTTCATATACATAACATTATGAATGCAAATGTTCAATGTCAAATGATAAAGCAGCTTGTTAATGGAGTTTTGTGTAGAATGGGGCATACCATACTGCTTCTCCTGATGTATTCTGCAGCTTTAAGGCCTGGTTGTAAAGGTTTTTTTCTCTAATTATCAGAATACATCAAACAAAGCTGCCAGGGCTCTGCCATATGCCTGCGGTTTTAGTGCCAACATCCTCCCTGCTGATACTGCAGGCAGAGTCCATATGAAGAGAGCCTCAGTAAACAAGTCATCTCTTTTTGGGGCAACACGGTATTCGATGATTCAGAGGATGGCCAGAAAATATAGTCAGCTAAAGAATGATGATCAAGCAACTTCATCAAACTACTAAAAGCAACCAATCAAAATGTTTATTCTCCTGAAAGGTAGATGTCATAAAAAGTTATAACGAACGAGGATTAGATCTTCCAAATGGGAAGCTACACTTTCAGCCTGTAATTTGGATTGCTGCTTTCAGATCACCTTTCAGTCAATAGACTTTATGAAATATTGAAAAGGCAGGCTGATACAAACACTCACCTTGGTAGGGATATTGATAGGCCACAGCATAAGGCTGACCATTGGTTGTGTAGATCACTTGCTGTGATGCAGTGGGCGTCTGTGGAGTGTAGGTACCACTGTATGAATCATAGCTATAGATCTGAAAAATTTCATATCAATTTTAAGCACTCAAAACATTTAATACTTCAGAATACTGCTTTAAGATGATTACATCTACATACTAAGTAGAAGACAAATGTACTTTAAATCTTTACCTAGCAATGTGCTTTTTGCATTTGTAGCGAAGATGAAAGAACATGCATCTTCTTTCTCTCCCAATTGCCATCCTCAAGGCTATTAAAGGCATCCGTTAGTCTTGCGAGACCATGGATCTGCACCTGGAAAGTCTTCACTCTCCAGGGCGCAGGCCTGGGCAAGGTTGTATGGAAGTCCGGCAGTTGCCCATGCTGCAAGTCTCCCCTCTCCACGACACCAATGTAGTCCAAGGGAAGGGCATTAGGACCCATACAGCTTGGCACCAGTGTCGTCGCAGAGCAATGTGTGACTAAGTGCCTTGCTCAAAGACACAACACGTTCCCTCGGCTGGAGCTCAAACTCACGAACTTCAGGTAGCTAGTCCAATGCCTTAACCACTTGGCCACGTGCCCTCAAGGCTATAGGTTATTGTAAAGCTACTTGTTGTTCTCAACCAGTCAGTCCCTTACATTAATATGAGCATTTCTTCCCACTAAGCATCTTCAGCACACAATAACCGTAGAAGGCAGCTCCCAAGTGAACTGCTAGGTGTCAGTTGCAAAACTAGCACTTATTTCTTTTGCTCCACTCAAACACTAGAGGCAAAATGGTTAAGCAAATATTATTGCCTTTGAGTGACAATTCAGAGCTTTTTCAACTATTACAAACAAGGGAAAATCTGCAAATCCAAGCAACACACACAAAATACTGGAGGAATTCAGCAGGCCAGGCAACATCTATGGGAAAGAGTACATTGACGTTTCAGGCCGAAAACCTTCAGCAGGACTGGAGGGAAAAAAAAATTAGGAGTAGAGTTAAAAGTTGAGGGAGGGGCAGGAGGAACTCAAAGTGATAGGTGAAACTGGGAGGGAGAGGAGTGAAGTAAAGTGCTGGGAAGTAGATGAGTGAAAGAGATACAGGGTTGGAGAAGGGGGAATCTAATAGGAGAGGACAGAAGGCCACGGAAGAAAGAAAACAAGGGATGTGATAGGCAGGCAAGGAGATAAGGCTAGAGGGGAAAAAGGGGATGGGGAATGGTGAAGGAGTGGGGAGGGCGGGGGGGGGGGGGGAGAAGAGAACATTACCGGAGGTTCGAGAATTCGATGCTCGTGCCAGTGGGTTGGATGCCAGACGGAATATAAGGTGTTGTTCCTCCAACCTGAGCGTGGCCTCATCATGACACTGGAGCAGGCCACGGAATGGGAATGGGAAGTGGAATTGAAATGGGTGGCGATTGGGAGATCCCATTTCTTCTTGTAGATGGAGTGTAGGTGCTCGGCAAAACGGTCTGCCAATCTATGTCGGCTCTCACCGATATACAGGAGGCCACACTGAGAGCACTGGACACAGTATATGACTCCATTTTGTGTGTTTTTTCAAATAGTATCTATCTTTACAAAAAATTTGTAGCCAGAGGTGTACTGCAAGTAACACAGAAAGTCCATAAGAGGAGATCGAGAGCATGCAAATTGTCTTAGATGTAGGTGCAAAGGGACTGAACCAAGGTGGATAGAACGGAGTCAAGCTATGCAGGTACGAGTTCATTGAGGCAGAAGCAGGCAGAGACAACGGAGCCACCCAGACAGTCAGGTTTGTGGATCTTTGGTAGGAGGTGGGAATGAGCAGTACAGGGTAAGGGAAGTCAGTTTGGTGACAGTGAACGGGAGTTCTCCAGGGTTAGTGATGGTGTTGGAGATAGTTTCTGATAGTTCAGAGTAAGGACCTTTTCAGGGTTAAGTACGGGGAGGTGCCTGAGAGTTGCTGTCTGGTCTCAGCAAGGTAGAAGAAAGACCGCCAGACTACAACAGCAGCCCCTTTGAATGTGGGTTTGATGGTAAGGTTGGGATTCATGTGGACAGAGTGGAAGGCTGTGCGTTTAGAGGGGGTACAGTTCAAGGATGAGAGAGGAGTGCTGAAGTCGAGCTGCTTGATGTCTCGTCAGCAATTAAGAGATGAAAAGATTGAGAGTAGGCAAGAAACCAAAGCGGGGTGTCCAAGAAGAGGAGGGTTGGAGATGTGATAAGGTTCATCAGTGAAGGGTGGGATCGGAGACCGAGGTGATGGAAGATGACCTCAATGCTGTGGAGGACACAGGCATCCCATCCTCCAAACACACTGACCTCGATCAAGAAGACGGTCATGGGATGCCCAGGGACACAATCACCTCCAACTTGTATCTCATTTCAACTTGGCCTTGCATCATTGTTGCCAGGTCAAAATCTTACAACTCCTGTCTAGAAACCCACCACTCAAGACAAGAACAGACAGTCTGTTATCAGAATACCTAAGCATCAACTAAGTGTTGATGGGAAATCTCACAGCCAGATTGTGTTCATTGAAGCAGGCAGATCATACGTGATCAGCCATCATTCAAAATTAAAATAAGTCAATGGAGTTTCACAAATACGAGTGAGATGCAAATATCAGGTATTTACAGATGGGAGTGGAAGACTGAGTCAGTAGCTGGATGTCAAAACGTGTCCTCAGTTGCTTTGCACTGAGAGCTGGCAGCAAAACCTGCTCTTCTCTCTCCAAAATTAGCCAGGAAAGTGGAAGGAGGAAGATGAACAACCCCTCCCATCACATCTGGCACAAATGCTAGGACTGCACAGATTTAAATAGGGACTTCAGCAAAGTTACTTAGCTTTAGTTCAATGCCTTATTGATATATATAGTATTTCAAGTGTTTTGAAGAGCATTTGGTAATTCACTTCAATTTTCATAGTTTAAAATTATCTGAATGTCTGTGCCCCATGCCCAAATTTTACTCTCTGGCTGGGGCTTCACCATTGTGGGATCTCTACACTACACAATGTGACGTCCATGTTTCAACATTCCAGAATGCAGTAGGCTGGGGGTGGGGAGGGGGGGGGGGGAGAGAGATCAAAGTGCAGGCCTGGGTGGAGAGTGGGCAGCAGTATTGAGAAGTAGGGGTGGCAAGACCAAGTTGATTAAAATTTTGAATGAGATGGCTCCAAGCTAGAAAAGATAATTTTAGGATTGATGTCAAGTAAGTTTTGCACCAAGTCATCAACATGCCAATTATGAAGTTAGAATCACTCTGGATATATAGCCATGGATGGGATGTAATATTTTGTGCAAATCAGGTCAGATATTATTCACAATTTCAGTGCATGTGCGCCCGTAGCATTAAAAAGTAGATAGAGAGTCATGTTTTCCTATGGATCAACAAGCTGTCAATGCTGGCTGGTAATGTCTTTGTACACATGCTGGAAGGACTTTTGCCTTTGTCTTGAAATCAACATAACTGAAACTGGCCAACAGCCTGTTGGATACAAAGCCTAGGCAACTTTAGAGAAAAGAGCCATATCTAGGATGATGTTTCACAAATACTAATCTTCCGAAGGTACCTTTAGCTATTCCTTTGCATTAATAACTATGAACACAATTCTGTTTGCCACCAATCTGTACTCATCATCCTAGCCAAAAGATTTAAAGAGCAGCAGCTTCATTTAAGTAGTGCCTTTCCCATACCCTTTAAGACACTGTAAAGCCAAAGTAGATTAAAAGATTAGCAAGTGTTCCAATTCAGGAAACTATCTTATATACTTTGATCCCTTTAATTAACAAAAAACTATCATTCGCATCAAAAAATTACTAAGTGACCCTAGTTAGTACCTAAAGGGTAGCTCACGAGTGGTGCAAAGAACTCACAGTCAAGAACAAATTTAATCACTGCTTCCCCCCATCACCCCAAAAGGAAGAACTTAACAATTTGTTGAAGGCAAATCTGACTAGTAGGACTGCGTTTGTGCTCGTGACACACAGCTGCAGCAACTAAAGCTCGATCTTGACCTCCAATGCTCGGTGTGCAAATTCTCTCCTCAAGTCTGTGGGAGTCTTCTGTAGATTCCAGCTTCTGCCCTTGTCCAAATATATGTTGGTTGACAGGCTCATTGTGTGTTATAAGTGAATCTCAATCCAGGTGGGTAGCAGAATTATTAAATGGGGGAGGGGGGGGGAAGAGACTCGTTCCAATGCTTCTTAAATGTTCTGAGAGTACTTGCCTACAGCACCTGCTTCTGAGTGAAAACAAAATTAATCTGATCCCATATAAACTTCTTTCACCACACTTTAAATCTATATCCTTTCATTCTAGACACGTTTTCCTTGGGGTAAAGTTTCTTACTATCCTCTCAGCTTTGTATACCTACGGCACTTTCCCCTCCCTAATGAAGGATGTAGTGCTGTTTCTCGAAGATGGTGTAATCAACGTTTGATGTGTTGCACAATAGCTAGACTCGCATGGAGACCATAATATCAGAGCTCAAAAAGACAGGTGGGGTGGGGGGGTGTGGCAGCAGGAAGAAAGAGTGCAATAGGGATGGTTACTGATCAGCACACATACCGGCATATTTTAATTTACATTATCTGAAGGACATTTAAGCACAATTTAGTGTAATTATTCAGTAATTTTAAAATTGATTATCTCCTAGTTTTTTCTGCAAACTATTAACAGAGATATCTATGGACAAAAGCAGAGTTTAAATAATAGCAACACACACATAATGTTGGAGGAACTCAGCAGTCCAGGCAGCATCTATGGAAAAGAGAATACAGTTGACGTTTTGGGCTAAGACCCTTCATCAGGACTTTTCAGTCTTTTCCATTGATGCTGCCTGGCCTGCTGAGTTCCTCCAGCATTTTGTGTGTGTTGCTTTGGATTTCCAGCAACTGCAGACTTTCTCCTGTTTGATTCTCTCCAGATTATGGGAAAGCATTGGGATGAGGTTCTCACTGGCAACCAGTCGTTCTGCGAGTGCTGATGTTAAACCCCTATTCTGCATAATTCTGTGCTATGTCAAGCCAATTAGCAAGAGGCAGCTTCTCAAAGAAAGACCACATCCCAAAATTCAACCCAACATTCAACAACATTTGTGCTGCCTTCTTAAAGCCCATCAAAGTAGGTCTATGCCTACTCCTCCACTCTTTGGCTCTTTCAGAAGAAAAATAAATTACTTCCTCTGCAAGTAAAGTGTTACACCGTCTTCTACAACAGCTGTGTCCTCCAAATACCTTTCCAACAGTTGGTGACTGCCATCTATTGGGCAGAAGGACAGGTTGCACTTGAACTTACAACAAAATTTGCCAGTGCTACACAGTAGTGCTGAAACTAGATTGGCAGGTTCAAGTCATAGGATAAAGCAGTAGCCAGAAATCAGGATAGCCAAAGGCACAGTAAACACAGGGAAATAAATACCCTGTTAAACTGCATTTATTTCAGTGCTCAAGGTTTAGCATGCAAGACGGACTGAGAGCATGGATTGACAGAGGATTAGCACGTTAGTCGTAACAGAAATGTGGCTGAGAGATGGACAGACAATGGCAACTCAATTTTCCAGGATACTGATGTTACAGGTATGACAAAGACACAGGTAAGGGAGGACCTAATAGCAGTACTTAGAGATGACAATCTTGAGGGATTGCTCAGTGAGGCAGGGTAGGTAAAAACAAGGAGAGGGTCACTGTAGTGGGGCTGTATTATAAACTGCCCAATAGTCAGTAAGAACTTGGAAGAGCAGGTGCATATGAAAAATGCTCATAGCTGCAAAAATAATAGGATTGTATTAGCAGGAGATTTTAATTTCCCTGGTATTGACTGGACTACCCAGAGCATTAGAGATCTGGACATGCTGGAATTTGTGAAACGTGCCCAGGAAAGTTTCCCCAAGTCAGTACATGGAGGGCCCAACTCAGGAGGGTGCAATACCCGAACTTGTCTTAGGGAACAAGACAGGGAGGTAACTGAAGCAGTTGTCAGTGAGCACCTAGGCTCTAATGACCATTATTCTATTGATTTTCAGATATTGATAGAAAAGGACAGGACAGGGCATGCCCAGAGGCTGGTCCTACACTGAAGCAGGGCTAATTTTGGTGGAATAGGACAGATCCTAGCAGAGGTCGAATGGACGATTCTGCTTGAAGGAGGAGGAACAAATAGCAAGTGGAAGGCTTTTGAGATTGTGATACCAAGAGCCCAGGAGTAGTATGTTCCTCTTTAGGGCAGGGGTTCCCAGCCTTTTTTATGCCATGGACCCCTA
This sequence comes from Mobula birostris, assembly GCF_030028105.1. Classification (NCBI taxonomy): domain Eukaryota; kingdom Metazoa; phylum Chordata; class Chondrichthyes; order Myliobatiformes; family Myliobatidae; genus Mobula; species Mobula birostris. The sequence goes on from NC_092373.1 coordinate 81,408,138, forward strand.
CCATTTACCGAGGGGTCTGTGGACGCCAGGTTGGGAACCCCTGTCTTGGGGTGAAGGCTAAACCTGGAAAGTTCAGTGAACCTTGGCTTGAGAGATACTGAGGTTCTGGTCAAGAAAAGTAAAGCATGCATGAGGTTTAGGAGGTCAAGAATCCTGTGAGGATTACAAAAAATTAGGAATACACTAAGGAGGGAAATCAGGAGGGCAAAGAGGGTATGAAATGGATCTGGGAAGTAAAGTCAAGGAAGATCCTTATTGATTCAAAATGCTGGAGGAACTCAGTAGGTCAGGAAGCCTCAATAGACAAGAATGAAGAGATGTTTTGGTCTGAGACACTTTGTCAGGGCTCACAAGAGTCCTGATGAAGGGTCTTCGCCCAAAATGTCGACTCTTCATTTCCCTTCATAGATGCTGCCTGCCCTGCTGAGTTCCTCCAGCATTTTGTGTGTGTTGCTTGGATTTCCAGCATCTGCAAAATATCTTGCGTTTTGGTCTTATAAATATATTAATAAAAAGGTGGCTAGGGAGAGAACAAGTCCCCTTAGAGATCAGAAGGGCTGCCTTTGCCCTAACCACAGGAGATTGGGGTGGGGATGAGAGATTTCTTAATGAGTACTGCTCTTCTGTATATACTGATGAGAAAACAGTAATTGCTCAACAGAAGTGGATGTGTTTTGGAACCTTACAGCAGATCAAGGTGGACAGATTCCCAAGGACTGATCCAATGTTCCTTGGGCTTTGTGAAAGGCTAGAGAATAAATTGTGAAGGCCCTTACAGAGATACTTGATTGATTATTAGCTCTTGAAGTGTCTGATGACTAGAAGGTGCCTAAAGTTGTTCTGTTTAGAAAGGGTAGAAAGGACAAACCAGGGAATTACAGGCTTGTCATCAGCAGTGAAGAAGGAATTCTGAAGAATAGGATCGACCACCATTTGGATAGAGCATCTGATTAGGAGTCAGCATGGCTCTGTGCGTGGAATGTCAGACTTGACAAAAAACTTCTAGATTGCTTTGAAGAGATAACTGAAAAGGTAGATAAGGACAGGATAGTGGGTGTTGTCTACTTGGACTTCAGCAAGGCCTTCGGCAAAGTTCTGTATCGTAGACTATTCTGGAAGCTTAAGTCCAATGGAATCCAGAGAGAGCTGGCTAGGTGGATTGAGATAGGAAGCAGAGGGTGGTGGTTACAGGTTGTTTCTTGGAACAGAAGCAGTGTGCCGCAAAGATCAGTGTTAGAATCTTTGTCAGTCATTATTTATAAATGATTTGGGTGCGAAAGCACAAATCTTATTAAGTAAGTTTGCAGAGAGTGAAGAGAATTATAAGAGTTGCAGGGGAATGTTGATCATTTGGGGAAGTGGGCCAAGGAGTGCAGTGGCAAATGGGTTTCAACACATAAATGTGGGTGACGCTTCTTGGAAATTCAGATTAGCACAGGAATTGTTCTATGATTGGTAGGGTATCAGGGAGTGTAAAGGAACACAGGAACCTTGGAGAACAAGTGCACAGCTCATTGAAAGAGACACCACAGGCAGTGAGAAAAGGCACTTTGCCCTGATTAATGAAGGCCATGGTGCTGAGTATAGGAACTTAGACATCAATTTGCAGTTGTACATGTGTCAGTGAGGCTGCACTTGGAATATTGTATAGTTTTGGTCAACCCATTGTAAGAATGATGTGATTAAAGAGCACAGAAAAGATTTACAAGGACGTTGCCAGAACTAGAGGGCGTGAGTTATGGGGATAGGTTGCCAAGCTACATCTTAATTCCTTGGAATGTAGGAGAATGAGGGACAATCTTATAGAAATGTTTAAAATTGTAAGAGGCATAGATAAGATGGATGGTGACAGAATCTTCCCCATGGTAGGGGAGTCCAAAACGAGCAGCCATAAATTTAGGGTGAGGAGGAAAAGGTTAAAAGGGAACTAAGGGACAATGTATTCTGTGCAGAGGATGAATATATGGAACAAGCTACCAGAGGAAGTGGCTGAGACAGGTAAAATGTATCATTTAGAAACACTTAGAAAGGTACAGGTACATGGAGCGTTGGGCCTTAGAGGGATATGGGCTGGATGCAGAAAATTGGGTCTAGCTAGGTGGGCACTGTGGTTGGCATGAACTCGTTAGGCCAAAGGTCCTGTATCCACGCTGTATTGTTCCATGACCCTATACAGAGAGAATGGTGCAGAAATTCAGCAGGAGAGAAAAAGAAAGAAGAGGTTCTTGTGGACAAATTCAAGGCAAAAACCTCAAACTAGAGTATTCAAATGGACTGTTTCTTGACGTTCTTACAATACTGCGGTTAGAATCAGATATAACATATAAAATATTGGATAATTCTATAAATTAAATTTTTATTTTTGTGTTTTAACTGGAGATACTGTTGTTCCTTTCCAAGCCTTGCAGCGCAACAGCGCCTTGCTGTTGGTTCAGTTTTTTTTTGGTCTGCTTTTTTTTAAAAAAAGGAAGTCAAGTTGCTAGCTCGACGCACAACCCAGCACAGATGGAAAGTGCGCCAGGAGCCAGCTGAACTCAAATCCGGGAGCACTAGCCTTGAAGTCCAGCACAGATGCCACTACACCACCGACTGGCTACAAAACACTAACACTTCAATATTTTCTCCAGAAAAGACAAAATATACTAACAGCTTTAAACAAAAAAAGCACTTGAACCTTTTCACTTGGAATAATGCTGTAATTTGGGACTTGCACTATTTCACAAAGTATCCAACTCAATTTAAACGATAACGGCACACCTTGCTGAGTACTAAACTGGCCAGGGAGACAGTCCCCAAAAGGCACAGCACACAACAAGCAGAGACATGAACCGCACACAATAGTGTGATCCCTTAGGATGCTGATCACCGAGCTTGCGCTGACAGTGTCAAGCAAAGGACAAAGGGGTTTCTGGGGAAAGGGAGAGAGAACCAATTTTCATTTGCCAGATTTGTAAGTGCTGACTGATGTCATAAATGAGAGGAAGGCGGTCCTTTGTTGCAAAGAGAACCTGTAGGGGCATCATTAGAAAAGTCTGGGAGGTTGCTAGGATAGTGCCTCATCACAGTAACAATCATGGAACTATGTTACAAGTAGTTCCATGATCTGAGCTGAAATGTCAAGGTGAAATGTGTACAACCATAAAAGATGTGACGCTTACTGACATTTATTCTCCCTCAACTAGACTCCTCTCTTTTACAGTAGCACCTGCCCCTGCCACAACAGATTCCATTCAAGGAACAGGCATTTAAACAGATACGTTGTCTGTTAATACTCATATTCCTTTACCACTTAAGCAAAACCTGCCAGGAAAAGGCAGGAACAATTATGCAGCCAAAAAACAAGAGCTGCAGGCATCTAATAGAGCAGATGGATCATAAAACACTACATGCCCCAGATTCTCGTATGCTTCAGCATGCACACCATCAAATAATTCACCACTGCTATATTAACAGAAGATTCAGCATCTAAGCCTTCATAGCTGCTCCTGCCCTTGCAGGTTATTATTGGAGGCTTGAGGTATCCTTCTCCTAGAAGAGGAAGAACTAATGGACCAGGAACAGGCAGGTGAGATGCTCAAGGGAGTAAAAGAAACCTGAAAAAAAAAGGACAGCCCTGAAGGTTTGTACACTCTTGTCAGTGTGTCACACATAGCCAGTCATCAGTACCATAAAGAGATCACAATGTTACTGGGTGTGTCACATTGCAACAGACACCATCAGTCCGCAGTTTGGAAACGAAGTGTGAGAGCTCGCCTGGGGAAAAAAATTCAAACATCTATAATGCCTCACGTGAGTAACAGGACAGGGATGCCTCTGGAGAAGGTAAAGGTGACCGGTAGTGGGATTTGATAAGCAGGATGAAGGAGCACCTCTCTATATCTTATAGTGGACTGTGCTGAGCCATAATAGAGTAACTTATGAGCAAGTCTGAGTCATCCTCCCCACAGTGATGTTGCACACAAGTAGCTTACAGGAAAACAAACCCACAAACTGACTGCTCTCATGCAGCACAGCAGCTCTGGGATACCAGAGATATTCCCTCAGAATCAAGAGCAGAATATACACCCTCAATGCACATACTTTAAATATGAGCACTGTTCTCCTCTCACTGCATGAAGGTGATCTCCAAGGAATGAAGGCAGCAGAGCAACAGGGATGTCTGGACCCATGAGGGTCAGCACCAATGTGGAGTAGAATGATGAGGTGGACCAATTGCTGTCTGACCTTCACAACAATTCCCCACCCAGTCTCCCATGAGGTTGCCTGGTGTGAAGATTCAGGACATTGATGTCTTCTCACTCTCCATGAAACATCAACTGGTACAATGCTCTCTCAGGCTCAACTCACCCAATCCCGGCAGCCCTCCCAGACAATCCCTCAACTGGCTGTGGGCGGTAGACTGAAGTCAGACAGCCACTACCATCCTCCACCCCCGGTATCAGCAGAGCCATTAGATCACACTCCAAATGCTAAGAAGCAGACTTCCAGAAACAGACATTAGCCACCCTAAGGCTAGAAACTGTAATGTGGGTTAAAGGCTGTAAAACGTTTCATTGGGATTTATGTTTAAAAACAAATATTATCTATTCATTTTCTTGTTTAAATTTGTAGTTTACTACAAATTTCTGTTAGAACACAAGTGTTATACCTATATAATGACAGCACTTATTGGTAACACACATAAAATGCTGGAGGAACTCAGCAGGTCAGGCAGCATCTATGGGAAAAAGTACAGTCGATGTTTCAGAGACCAGAAACGGCGACTGTACTTTTTCCCATAGATGCTGCCTGGCTTTCTGAGCTCCTCTAGTATTTTGTGTTTGTTGTTTGGATTTCCAGCATCTGTACATTTTCTCTTATCTGCACTTACCGGTAACCTGTTTAATGGTATCAGTGGTTAGCTATATGTGTCCAAATTTATTTAAAAAAACAATCAAATAAGGCACATGGTCAGTCCAAAACCTTGCTCAAATACCGTCTCTGATCTCTCACAGGAACCACCATGGGAAACAGTAGTGCCATCTTGGAGTAGATTTTGTTCAAGCACTACATGGTAGAGCACGACTAGCAGGCTGGATATGGGACAAACAATACAAGCTTCAGATGTCAGCTACCTGAGGTGGACAATTAGGACAGAGATGATGGTGGTCAGATCGCCCAGGAGAGATAAGGAGGGCCTCGGCAATTATTGCCAGCTTCCATTAAAAATTACACAATCAGTGGTATGTGTGGATGCGTTTATATGCACGCAAATAATGTGTCTAGATTTCAAATTAAATTCTCAAACTTAGTCCTTAAAAATATTTCACCAAGCAAAGAAAACTTGTTGGGTCATAGCATTCCAACTCAAAGTGGACTGGGAAATCTTATACCCACGGTTATACCCTATGTTATAAACCATTTTAAAAGTTGCAAAGCCTGTCTACTGCAACCGTGGCACAATAACTACCTGCAATGCTGAATGATCTGAAGTAACTTTAGCTTTAAACCTAGCAATGGAATTATAGTTTACTCCACAAAGTCAACATAATGTTCATCATACTGGATAACAGAAGAGGTGAAAAGAATGGTGACTCAGGAAATTTGCAAGCTAGTAAACACAAAAGAAACTAAACCCTTCACTGGGGAATCCACCTCTGATCTGACCTAAACCAAATGCACCACCGACAAACCCCTCCCCCCAAGCAAGTTAGTGCAACTCTGTAACAAAGCAGTATCCTCAAACAATATCTGTACAAAATGAAATCACTCTACATGCCATGACTGCCAACAAGAAAACAAATTTGATGAGGATTTGATGACAGATGTACATTTCAGTTTACTGTGACAACATTGGCACTATGGAATGGAAAGTTTAAGCGTGACACCACTGCCCCATCCCCAACTTTGCCCTCTCCTTGTAGCCTGGGATGGATCCTGGGAGGGAATAGAAAGCTATTAAAATTGTGCCTGGAGAAGAGAATGTGCTGAATGGCCCAAATTTACCACTTATGAAAATCACAAAGTAAATTAATCAAAAGAAAGTAAATTCTTCACCATCTGTATATTTATTAGAGAGACAGAGAGAACACAATGATAATTTCTCATTACCCTTCAAACAAACACACAAGATAGAAGAGTTTTGGCCTGAGGCATCGATTGTTTATTCATTTCCATAGATGGTGCCTGTACTGCTGAGTTTCTGCAGCATTTTACATGTGCTACACAAGATAGGCCAATAAGGAAAGGGAAACTAAGTCCTGGGCACCTCCAAGAAAACAAAAGCCAGATCCTAAGCAGTATAAAACTTCTGTCTTGGTAGAGAAGACAATCCAACCGCAATATGCCTGCATCACACCCCATGAGGAAATTCAGGGCGGGTACAGTGGACAAAACTGACTAATCCTTCACTCATAAAAAGGTCAAACCTTACAAAGTCTGTCATTTTTCTCCCCTTTCCTCCACCACTCCCAAGCTCCTCACTTTTACATCTTCTCATGTGTGTACCTTTACCATCCAATTCCCACACACCTTTCACTATTATTCCGTGCCTAGGTCCACTCCAGCTACCTTTTCATCTACTGCACTCTTCCCATCATCATCCTTCTGTCTCCTTCTTGACCCAAATAATGCACTCGCTTTGTTTCCCTATCTGCAACTCACAGGGGATGGAATTGTATACTTCAGCAAAACAAAGAAATTACCCAAGAACAATCCCACGTGAAAACAAATAAATGCTTGCAAAGTAATGGCTAGTATCTACCTGTGCTGGTGCTGTGGGATAAGCCGTGTACGGTGGAGGTGCAGAGTCAAAAGCAGCATTATCTCCGAGAACTTCAGGACCAACAGCAATGTTCTGCAATGAGTCAAATATATGAACACAAGTTTGTTATTAGAACTTAGTAAAAATTTAATTAACAATTATATAAAGAAAATTTAGTAATATAAGCTCTGGTTTTATATTAATATGATCTTCTTGAAATCAGCAGCAGCCAACACAATGCTCTGCATGCTGAGCATTCACTCATTTACATATATGTCTTCATATATGAAACACAGCATAAATACATTGTAATCAACACACTAGAATGATCATGATGTATTAGGAGTGTTATGACAATAGACATCGTGGAGGTCATTTGTTATACTGTTAATGAAGAACAGGATACATTAACAAATCTTGTTCACAGATCATAGATCAGTACAGCACAGAAACAGGCCCTTCAGTCCACATTGTGGAGAATCAAATAAATTAGTAATCAAAATGGCCAACTAAATGAATCCATTCTTCCGTTTTCCTCACATTCATGTGCCATCTAAATGTCTCTTAAATGTCCATAATGAATCTGCCTCTACCAGCACGCCAGGCAGCACATTCCAGACATCCATCATTTAAAAAAAGCAAAAGTGGGCCCTCACATCTCCTTTGAAACGAACCACTCTCACTTTAAATGCATGCCCTCTGGTATCACACACTTCATCGCTGGGAAAAAGATACTGTCTACTCTTTCGATGCCTCTCACAATCTTATAAATCTGTACTATATCTCCCTTCAGCGTCCTCTACTCCGGAGAAAACCCAACAGATTTTTCTTAACCTCTTGTTATAGCACAAGTCCTCCAATTCAGGCAGCATTCTAATAAACCTCTTTCGCATCCTCTCCAAAGCTTTTACATCCTTCTTATAGTGGGGCCAGCAATAGTCCAGATGCAGCCCAACTAGAGTTTTATAAAGCCTGCAACATACCTTCCTGACTTTTGAACTCAGTGCCTCAACTAATAAATGCAACCATGTCATAAGCCTTCTTAACAACCCTAACAACCTGTGTAGCCATTTTTAGGGAGCAATGAACTTGGATGCTAAGATCCCTCTGTTCATCAACACTGTTAAGGATTTTGCCTTGAACAGTATACTGTCTCTTTCTATGACCTACCATGGTGAAACACTTCGCATCTGGTGGAGCTAAACTCCATCTGCCATTTCCCTGTCCACATCTGCAACTGATCTATATCTCACTGTATTCTTTGCCAGATTTCTACACTTTCCACAACACCAGCAATCTTCATATCATCTGCAAACTTATTAACCTACCCATCTGTATTTTCATCCAGACCATTTACATACATCACAAACAGCAGAGGTCTCAGCATAGATGCCTAAGAAACATCACTTGATCACAGACCTCCAGCTCGAATAAATCCCTTCAACCACTACCCTCTGTCTTCTATGGGCAAGCCAGCTCTGAATCCAAACAGCTAATTCACCATGGATCTTAACCTTCTGGATGAGCCTCCCACAAGAGACCTTGACAAACACCTTTCTAAAATCCACATAGACAACATCCACAGCTCTATCTTCAATCATCCTTGTCACTTCATCAAAAACTCAGAACTTTCTTAGTTGAAAAACTAAGTTCGGACTAGAACTAATTTTGATACATATGCTGAGGAGGTGAAGATACCGAGGTTTCTACCCACAAAGATTGCATAACACAATTGCATTCAGTGACATGATGAAAGGACAGGCTAGCACTCAACATCGAAATTTACCCACCAGACCTGATCTCCTGGAGGTACGAAGCATTGAGGATTTGGAAGGTGAGCGTGGGGGCAGGGAAAGGGGAGGTTAGGGTGTCGCTGTTAATGAATACACATCTCAGAATCATTGTCAGAAACAAAGTGATGAAAAGCATCCCTGAAACTCCCCGACTCATCAGCAAGCTTTAGCAGGTGAGATATGAAAACATTCAAATAGAAAAAGATTTATACCAGCCAAAAGACAGTCTACTTACTGAGTTGGTCCGTGCATCTTGAAGAGCAATTTTCCAAGCCCTGCATAAAGAGTAAAAGCAGACACTTATCTGGGAGCACTCAGGTGTCCAAAATGAATTCATATCCGATTTGTACATCGAATGCCAAGAAACTGATGTCATAAGACCATAAGATATACGAGCAGAAGTAGGCCATTCGGCCTTTAGAGTCTGTTCTGCCATTCAATCATGTGTTGATCCAATTCTTCCAGTCATCCCACTCTCCTGCCTTCTCTCCATACCCTTCGATGCCCTGGCTAATCAAGAACGTATCTATCTCTGCCTTAAATGCACCCAATGACTTGGCCCCCACAGCCGCTCGTGGCAACAAATTCCACAGGAGTTACCACCTTAAGATTAAAGTAATTTCCCCACATCTCTCTTCTAAATGGACGTCCCTCAATTCTGAAGCTGTGTCCTCTTGTCCTGGACTCCCCTACCATGGGAAATAACTTTCCCATATCTAATCTGTTCAGGCCTTTTAAAAGTTGGAACGTTTCTATGAGATCCCCCCATTCTCCTGAATTCCAGAGAATACAGCCCAAGACCTGCCAGATGTTCCTCATTCGGTAACCCCTTCATTCCTAGAATCATTCTTGTGAATCTTCTCTGAACCCTCTCCAATGTCAGTGTATCCTTTCTAAAATAAGGAGCCCTTAAACTTTTCACCTCTCACCCTTAACCCATGATCTTCGGTTGTAGTCCCACCCAATCTCAGTGGAAAAAGCCTGCTTGCCCTATCTATACCCCTCAATTTTTGTATACCTCTATCAAATCTCCACTCAATCTTCTATATTCCAAGGAATAAAGTCCTAACCTATTCAATCTTTCCTTGTAACTCAGGTCTTATAGACCTGACAACATCCTTGGTAATTTTCTCTGTATTCTTTCTATCTTATTTACATCTTTCCTGTAGGTAGGTGACCAAAACTGCAAATATGTCTGAAGAACCTCTTGTTTAATGTTTAGAACTTGCAAATCTCTTATGGTGTACAGTAGCTCAAAATTAGTCAGAAAAATATGCTGTTTAACAAAATAGTAACATAATGCCTTTCAGTGCAACGTATTCCTTTTTAAACTCAGGTCTTTCCCTTTGTAGTTCTACAGCCTAATTTCTGCAACAAAACCGTTTGGAGAACAGTTCTATTTGAAACCCAATGAAATTAAGGCCAACAAAATAGCCTCCTATATTTTTACAATATATTTTTGACTCCTTCACTCAGAACAAATGTAACTTTTTGTAAAAATGTTGAAAACTAAGGGAAAGGTAGAAAATACTTACAAGGAATCATCAGGGCTTTCAGCACAGAGATTAATGGTTCTTCCATCTCTGCACACAATCTGGAGTAAACAATCTTTGGATTTTCCTTCTGGAGGCTGGAAATCTAATTTGTTGGGGGAAAAAAGCGAAAACCAACATAAAGTTTGAAAGGATGTATTACACTCAAGCTACTAGGCCAGTTCAAAGCTTTTCCCAGCCTGGTGCCTAGTTATCTTTTAACTGATTGCACTATAGCTTTAAGCATGACTGCACGGCAAACCTGCAGAAAATGCACAATAGAAGTCCTACTTGTTGCAACATTCAGCTAGAATTTCAGGCTAGATGAAAGATCAGATGAAGATGTGGAAGACTTGGAAAATTATTATGATTATTAATAGGTTATGGAAGTATGGAAAGCAGTCGTTGATTAAATATATTCATTTTACAACCAAATGGGGCCTAGGTTATGGCTGTGTGGAACCCCACATTTGAATTATTGTACTGTTATTCTATATGCTATGACAAAAGCTTAAGATTGTTTTGATCTGATACAACAATATGGAAAATTTCATGACATTGATAAAACTCCAGAAATCTCTCCAAATGAAGGTTTTTTTTACCTTTTGGGGGGGTGGAGTAACATTTTCTGCTGTACTGATGTTAATATGGAATATACACAAAAAGTGATTACTTATTTGAAGTAATAAAGCTACCACTGGTGCAATGCTATCACATATTTTCTAACTCTAGAGATGTATACCTTGCCAAAAATCACTAAAGCATTATTCCCTTCAGATGGTACTGACCAACCCTACTGGACTATTAGTTGCATTATAAGCTTTTGAAATGTAATACAAACATGTCAGGACATAATTTTAAAAAGCATTAAATTTAACCAAGTACAGCCTTGTCAAAGATTTGACTAAACACCTATGAAGGTCAAAAAATAATCAGAATAATACCTCTGCACTCATATCCAGATCGGATGTTAACACAGTCCACTTTCATGTGGATTTTATCTTCCATGTCCACTCGCAACTGATCATCATAGTAAAAGAGATGACCACTCGACCACAAGTCAAACCAGTTGTTCTTCCATCGTTTTAAAATAGTACCTGAAACAGTTCAAATTTGTGAGGGAAAGAAAGCTGAACCTAACATGCAAAACAAAGCATTCAAAACATGAAGCTTTTCCCATCAGTACAAAGTCCACAGCTCCTCGCTCAGAAGAAGGAGGCCACGAAACAGAAGATAATTAATGAAGCTGTCGAACATTACAAACAAAAGTAATGACCCGAAACACAGCAAAAACATTTATGAATATCCTCAATCACACCCGCACCCTTCAATTTTTTTTCCACAGAAAGAGCACATCTAATAAAATTGCGTCACATTGCTAAATATCAGCAGCCCAATGGTTCATTAGTGTACTTCTGCATGAGCAGGCCAACAGACCTCCTGGGTATAAGTTAATTGTCTTAAAGATATTTTTTTAGCATCAGATGCATCACGCAAATGCATCTGGAAAATGTAATGTTGGCACAAAATAACTTCCCATGAATTTCAAGCAAGATGACTGAAAGTTGTGTGAAAGCAGGTGGGTTCCCAGCATGTTCCAATTAAACCATAAGGAAGAGACTAGCATACCAGTTAAGAGAAGGGAGCAGTAGTTAGCAGAGGGTGACATTAGTTTGTAATTAGTGGCAGTGGGGAGCAAAGGATTAACATTCTTGTCACTTCTTGCTGGTGTCCAACTAAGCAGATTCAGGTCTAGATTGGAATTTTTTATTTATTTGGTGTACAATGATTCATATCAGGAAAATATTGTACTTTATGACCACATAAACTCTCTCCTTACAATTGCTCTTAATAATATCACAGTTCCTACTTGAAGATTGTACAACTTACTCTGCCGATGCAGCCATCCACTTTTAATGTAGGCCATGCTTGTGACAACAAAAGGTCTGAGGAAAGAAAAAGGCATTTTAAAAAAGCCAAAATCAAAGGCCCACAAACTACAATATTACGCATTACAGGCATACGGAATTAGGGACAATGCATGTCTTGAAAAACGATCTAGTGCTTTCCCAGTTAATGTGATAAATAAAGTCTTCTTGGGCTTCCAGCCGGGTACAGTTATCGATTATAACTGACGTTACGATGACAAACTCTGCCATGGCAGAATTTATCACTGAATTGTCAGTTATAATTGGCACTTGTACCCAGCTGGAAGCCCGAGAAGAGTTTATTCATAATGCATGTCATATTTTAACCAATGATTTATAGATTCAACCTAAGTCAATAGGAGTGGTGACAAAGCTCGAAGTATTAGAAATGAAAAGAATTCAAAGATTCTACAGACACAAATAGTGAGCATACTGTATAATATTTTGATTTTAAAATGTTGCCATTTTCAATCTTCTTTAAGCTCTTCCTCTTTCCTATTTGCAATCTCTTGAAAAAGTGGCTTGTGTCTCAAAACATTTCCTGACTGAAAGCATATTAATTACAACGCTTCTACATTTCCCCTTCACTGCCAATGCTGGCAACCATAAGCACAAGTATGCAAACTAGCTGGGGTAAGCGCTCAAGCACTCAAACTTACCGTAGCATTCAAAACCTTCATACTGCTCTGACCATTATATCAACACATTCTCATCTTCCCATGGTAACTTGTTTTCCTCTTGTTTCAAATTTTTAAAGTAAATTTATTGTCAACATATACTACCCTGAGATTCAATTAGAGTAATAGAAAAGTACAGCACAGAAACAGGCCCTTCGGCCCATGACAAACCATTTAAACAGCCTACTCCCATCGACCTGCACCAGGACCGTAGCCCTCCATACCCCTACCATCCACGTACCTATCCAAAGCTCTCTTAAGATGTTGAAATAAGGCTCACATGCTCCACTTGTACTGGCAGCTCGTTCACACTCATGATCTTCTGAGTGAAGAAGACTCCCCTCAATTAGTATGACTAATCTCTTACTAGCTCTTCTTTCAGTTAGTCCTGACGAAGGGTCTCGGCCCGAAACATCAACCGTACCTCTTCCTAGAGATGCTGCGTTCACCAGCAACTTTTATGTGCATTGCTTGAAATTCCAGCATCTGCAGATTTCCTCATGTTTGCGTTTCCTTATAACTTATTTACTAGAAACTTATTTATCAGTGTCGTAAGAATTTTCAAAGCTGCTGCTTCTGTTGCCCCTTTCCGGAAGGTTTTATGCTGAGGGGGACAAAGCATATTGCTTGCAATGCAGTACCAACAGAAGATCTCACCTTTTCTGGAATCTCCCAGGTGACCTGCTTGGACAAAGGATCAGTCATACCAAACCTGACTCAGGGAAAATTTCCATTTTCCCTGTCCCCTCCCCAAACTAATGATAGGCAAGTTCCTTCAACTGTCAGAAAAAGTTAAAGGCACAACGCTTTCTGGGAATTAAACTAAACCAATGACATCGATGTATAATGTATATTCCTTACAAAATGCATAGGATTCTTGGCAAAAGGTACATAAGCCTGAAGTTCCCCCCCCCCCGCCACCGTTCAAGAACAGCCACTTCCCTTCAACCATTCAGTTTTTAAACCAACCAGCAAAGCCCTAGATCACAAGTGTGGAGTTTAAGGATCAGGGATCAACTTTATTCGCCATATACCTGTATTAGGAATTTGCTGTGGAGTGCGTTGGTCAGGGTGAAACATACAACAAAAACATTATATTAAAAATTACAATGCTATGACCACTTGGATCACTGGAACTATGATAGACTGTTTTAATTTTTTTAATATTTGGATAAATTGTTTGGGTTTTTTTGTGAATGCAGCTTTTATATGTGCTTGTGATGCTGCTGTACAAACGCGTGCTTGTGCATATGAGAGCAAACTCTATTTTAACATCAATTTATTGAAATATAAAGATGCTTTCAGAACGGCACTGTAATGTTGTATCGAAGAGCGGACTAAGCAAGTTTTTGGTGGAAGGCGGAAGCAAACCAAAAACGGAAATAGAGAAAAAAATGTTTGCTTCTACGAGTTATCACCGATAACGATAACACTACTGAAGGAATACACCAAGACCAATTAACCCTATGCAGTATTTTATTTTGAAACTTAATGAGCCACAATCCCTTGCAGCCTGACTGATATTACAAAGCCCGATTCTAAGCAATGCAGACCAGATAGAAAGTGCAAGAACCGAAAAGGGGGATTATATTTACTGTGTGAGTTAGCCAGAGCTTAGTTGCAGACACAGGGGCTGCTCCACCTTATCTGTAAACATTGGTAACGTGCCAAACTCTACTCCACCGTGACCCCCGAACCCGCCGAAGGCTCGAGTCCGGGCCTGAACTGACTGCAATCCCGACACGGCGCAGAACTGGAACCAGAACGCCATGTAACTCTTTACATTCCATCTCATCCATCCGCTACCGACCCTTTATTCAACAAAACATCTAACTTACCGGCAGACGGGCTCCCGTCAACACAAACACCAAAAAGCAACCGCACTACAACAGAAAACGTTTCACTCCTGACAAGTCACGTCCACGTCCCACCCCGCCCCTTCGCAATGTCTTCTGGGCGTTGTAGTGAATTCAGCCCAGCCTCGCCGTGCCCCTCGGGTAAACGACACTACAAATCCTAGGAGGCAGAGCGGCGTCTCTTCCCTGGTCTGATCAGATGAGTCTGATACAAACAGCAAATAGCTCCTCCCCAAAGTTAAATGTTTCTATTTCAGCGACTCTATCCCCCCAAAAATAATCTGCCACTGTTTTAGTGACGAGTACTGTACCGGCAAAATTTTACTACCGATGATTGAGAGCATAACTTGAAACCTTTAAAAAGTCAGCCCTCCAGCATTAAGGAATTTAAAAGCAAATTATTTACGCCGAGAGCTGTGTGCGTGTGGAATGGTCAACTAGCGAATTTTAGATGCAACTAAGGGGAGATTGGGCAAGCCTATGAGGTAGAAGGAAATATATGTATATAACAGTAATACTGGAAATACTGAACAGATCAGACAGTCCTGTGGAAAGAGAAGCAGAATTCATGTTTTAAGTCCGAGACCCTAAGCCAAAGATTGTTTATAAATTTAAGAGACCAAGAGAAAATGTAAGTACTGGCAGATGTCGGTGAAATCAAATGCTCTTATTACTTCATGTATTCTCTATTATCCAATCTAAAAAGTAAGGCAGCTCCATCCTAGGTAATTAAACCAGCATTCCAGTCCTAATCATAAGTGGTAAAAATCTGGACCGTGCTACACTTGGCATTTATAATCTCTTCGTGAGATTCATTTTGGTACTCCTCGTGATTATTCAGCTCAGTAAATCTCACCAATGCTTTCCATTAGGGGTTTAGGAAGTTAAATCCTAAGGGATTTCTGGGGGAAGGGGGAGGAAAGGCCTGTTCCACCTTCTCAGAAGGATCAGACCATTTCTGGAAAAATCCACTGGAAGGATCTTTCTGAGGTAAGGAGCAATTTGTTTCAGAGATGAGTGACAGATTGGCAGTGTTAACAGTAATATCTCTTGTGATTGATAAGCAAGTCAACAGCTGGGATGGTCAAGACTCAATTCTTGTAAGATTATGTGCCTAGTAGCCAAGTATATGGGCAAATATTATTCTGCACACAAAACTGAATGGGGAAGCCAATTTCCCATTTAAGTATAGAGCATCCTTACTAACATGGGATTGTCAGCAACCTGTTCTCCCTCCCTCTGTATCAGCATATCTTCAGTCTTTTACAGACCTGCAAAATTACACTGCTGACGTGATCAAGGATCGAAGATAACATTTTAACTTACGGCTGCCGTTGCCAAGGAGGGTGGGAGAGCAGTCAGATGTCTTGGTACATGTTGGTACCAATGACATAGGAAAGAAAAGCAAAGATGTCCTGAAAAGAGAATTTAGAGAGCTAGGTAGAAAGCTGAGAAGCAGGACCTCCAGAGTAGTAATTTCTGGATTGTTACCTGTGCTACGGCACCAGTGAGGGTAGAAACAGGATGATTTGGCACAGTAATGCAGGGCTTCAGGTTCTTGGATCATTGGGATCTCTTCTGGGGGAGGTATGACCTGTTCAAACGTTAGTCATAGTCATAGTCATAGTCATACTTTATTGATCCTAGGGGAAATTGGTTTTCATTACAGTTGCACCATCAATAATAAATAGTAATAGAACCATAAATAGTTAAATAGTAATATGTAAATTATGCCAGTAAATTATGAAATAAGTCCAGGACCAGCCTATCGGCTCAGGGTGTCTGACCCTCCAAGGGAGGAGTTGTGAAGTTTGATGGCCACAGGCAGGAATGACTTCCTATGACGCTCTGTGCTGCATCTCGGTGGAATGAGTCTCTGGCTGAATGTACTCCTGTGCCCACTCAGTACATTATGTAGTGGATGGGAGACATTGTCCAAGATGGCATGCAACTTAGACAGCATCAAGTTTTCAGACACCACCGTGAGAGAGTCCAGTTCCATCCCCACAACATCACTGGCCTTACGAATGAGTTTGTTGATTCTGTTGGTGTCTGCTACCCTCAGCCTGCTGCCCCAGCACACAGCAGCAAACATGATCGCACTGGCCACCACAGGCTCGTGGAACATCCTTAGCATCGTCTAGCAGATGTTAAAGGACCTCAGTCTCCTCAGGAAATAGAGATAGCTCTGACCCTTCTTGTAGACAGCCTCAGTGTTCTTTGACCAGTCCAGTTTATTGTCAATTTGTATCTCCTGGTATTTGTAATCCTCCACCATGTCCACACTGACCCCCTGGATGGAAACAGGGGTCACAGGTACCTTAGCTCTCCTCAGGTCTACCACCAGCTCCTTAGTCTTTTTCACATTAAGCTGCAGATAATTCTGCTCACACCATGTGACAAAGTTTCCTACCGTAGCCTTGTACTCAGCCTCATCTCCCTTGCTGATGTATCCAACTATGGCAGAGTCATCAGAAAACTTCTGAAGATGACAAGACTCTGTGCAGTAGTTGAAGTCCGAGGTGTAAATGGTGAAGAGAAAGGGAGACAAGGCAGTCCCCTGTGGAGCCCCAGTGCTGCTGATCACTCTGTCGGACACACAGTGTGGCAAGCACACGTACTGTGGTCTGCCAGTCAGGTAATCAAGAATCCATGACACCAGGGAAGCATCCACCTGCATCGCTGTCAGCTTCTCCCCCAGCAGAGCAGGGCGGATGGTGTTGAACGCATTGGAGAAGTCAAAAAACATGACCCTCACAGTGCTCACTGGCTTGTCCAGGTAGGCGTAGACATGGTTCAGCAGGTAGACGATGGCATCCTCAACTCCTAGTTGGGGCTGGTAGGCGAACTGGAGGGGATCTAAGTGTGGCCTGACCATAGGCCGGAGCAGCTTGCACCTGAACCCAAGGGGGAACCAATATCCTCAAAGGTAGGTTTGTTAGAGCTGTTGGGGAGGATTTAAACTAATTTGGCAGGAGAGTGGGAACTGAGTGAAAGGACTCAGGATAGGATTTCTGGTAAAAGAGCAAAGATAGCGAACAATCAACCTATCAGGAAGGGCAGGCAGATTGTAATTCAAAATTGCAGCTAGCAGGGTGAGTATCGGTCCATTAGGGATGCAGAATCAAAAAGGGCAGAAAATACAGTACTCAAATTGTTATATCTCAATGCACAGAGTATAAGAAATAAGGTGGATGATCTTGTTGCACTTTTACAGATTTTCAGGTATGATGTGATCATCACTGAATTGTGGCTGAAGGATGGTTGTAGTTGGGAGCTGAATGACCAAGGTTACATGCTGTATCAGAGGATAGGAAGAAAGGGGGTGGCGTGGTTCTGCTAGTAAAGAATGGCATCAAATAGGAGAAAGTTGTGACATAGGATCAGAAGATGTTGAATCTTTCTCAGTTGAGTAAAGAAACTGCAAGGGTAAAAGGACCTGATGGTAGTTATATACAGGCCTCCCAACAGTAGCTGGAATGTGGACCACAGATTAAAACAGGAAGTAGAAAAAGCATGTCAAAAGGGCAATGTTATGGGAGATTT
Organism: Mobula birostris; assembly: GCF_030028105.1. Lineage (NCBI taxonomy): Eukaryota > Metazoa > Chordata > Chondrichthyes > Myliobatiformes > Myliobatidae > Mobula > Mobula birostris. The sequence goes on from NC_092373.1 coordinate 81,426,212, forward strand.
TAACATGCAGGTCAATTGTGAAAATCAGGTTGGTAATGGATGTCAAGAGAGTGAATCTGTTGAATGCCTATGAGATGGCTTTTTAGAGCAGTTTGTCGCTGAGCCTCCTAGGGGGATCAGCTATACTGGATTGGGTGTTATGTAATGAAACAGAGGATATTAGGGAGCTAAAGGTAAAAGAACTATTTGGAACCAGTGATCACAATATGATTGAGTTCAACTTGAAATTTGGTAGGGAGAAAGTAAAGTCTGACCTAACTGTATTTCAGTGGAGTAAAGGAAATTGCATTGGTATGAGAGAGCAGTTGGCCAAAGTAAATTGGAAGAAGCTGCTGGCAGGGGTGACAGCAGAGCAGAGATGCCATGAGTTTGGGGAAAAATGAGGAAGTTGCAGGATAGATATATTCCAAAAAACAAAGAAATACTCAAATGGCAAAATAGTACAACTATGGCTGACAAGGGAAATCAAAACTAATGTAAAAGCAAAAGAAGGGGCAGACAGCAAAGCAAAATCTAGTGGGAAGACAGATGATTGGGAAGCTTTTAACAATCAACAGAGAGCAACTAGAAGAACCATTAGGAGGGATAAGATGAAATATGAAAACATGCTTGCAAGCAATATCAAAGTGGATAGTAAAAGCTTTTTCAAATATGTAAAAATTAAAAGAGAGATAGGATTGGATACAGGACCACTAGAAAATGAGGCCAGGGAAATAATAACGGAGGACAAGGAGATAGCAGATAAACTAAATGAATATTTTGCATCAGTCTTCCCTGTGGAAGACACTAGCAGTATGTCAGATGGTGAAGGTGCGAGGGAAGAGAAGTGGGTGCAGTTACTATTACAAGGGAGAAGGTGCTCAAAAGCTGAAAAACCTAAAGGTGCAGAAGTCATCCAAACCAGATGAACTGCACCCTAGGGTTCTGAAAGAGGTAGCAGTAGAGATTGTGGAAGCATTAGTAATGATCTTTCGAAAATCAGTGGACTCCAGCATTGTGCGAGAGGACTGGAAAATTACGGATGTCACTCCACTCTATAAGAAAGGGGAAAAGCAGCAGAAAGTAAATCATATATCAGTGACACAGGATAAGATAGGACAAAGTTAGCATGGTGTCCTTAGGGGAAAGTCCTGTTGGAATTCTTTGAGGAGATTACAAGTAGGATAGATAAAGGGGATGCAGTGGGTGTTGTATATTTGGACTTTCAGAAGGCCTTACCAAGATAAGAGCCCATGGTATAACAGGAAAGTTGCTGGCATGGTTCGAACATCTGGCTGATTGGTTGGAGGCAGTGAGTGGGAATAAAAGGATCCTTTTCTGGTTGGCTGCCTGTGACTAGTGGTGTTCCGCAGGGATCAGTGTGGAGACTGCTTCTTTTTATGTTGCATATCAGTGATTTAAATGATGGAATAGGTGGCTTCGTTGCCGTGTTTGATATGAAGATTGGTGCAGGGGCAGGTAGTGTTGAAGAAACAGGTAGGCTTCAGAAGGACTTAGACAGATTAGGAGAATGGGCAAGAGAGTGCCAAATGAAAAACAATGTTGGAAAATGCATGGTCATGCACTTCGGTATAAAAAATAAATGTGCAGACTATATTCTAAGTGGGGAGAAAATCCAAAATTCTGAGATGAAAAGGCACTTAGGAGTCCTCGTGCAGAACACCCTAAAGGTTAGCTTGCAGGTGGAGTCAATGGTGAGGAAAGCAAATGTAATGTTAGCATTCATTTCAAGATGTCTGGAATACAAGAGCAGGGATATGATACTGAGGCTTTATAAGGCACCTGTGAGCCCTCACCTTAGGTATTGTGAACAGTTTTGAGCTCCTCATCTAAGAAAAGATGTGCTGGCATTGGAGAAGGTTCAGAGGAGGTTCACAAAGATGATTCCAGGAATGAAAGGGTTATCATACAAAGAACATTTGACAGCTCTGGGTCTGTACTCACTGGAATTTAGAAGGATGGGGGAGGGGATTTCATTGAAAGTTTTCAAATGTTGAAAGGCCTAGACAGAATAGATGTGGAAAGGATGCTTTCCATAGTGGGGGAGTCTAGGACAAGAGGGCACAGCCTCTGGGTAGAGGGACGTCCATTTAAAACAGAGATCCAGAGATATTTCTTTAGCCAGAGCATGGCGAATTTGTGGAATTTATTACCACAGGCAGCAGTGGAGGCCAGGTTGTTGGGTGTATTTAAGGCGGAATTTGATAGCTTCTTGTTTGAGTTCGGCATCAAAGGACATGGCGGGGCAGACAAAATGGGCCAAATGGCCTAATTCTGCTCCTATGTCTTATGGTCTTATGGCCTTATTCTTGCCTAGGAGGAGTTTGTGTATTTTTCCAGTGATCGAGTTGTGCTGGTTGTAAAGTTCTTTGGTTACTGGAAAATGTTTCCATTGTATGTGAGTGGATGGAGAATCTGTTGCATTTCACCCATACCCATCTAAATATTTCGTATTCATCTACCTGTCCAAATGTCTTTTAAATATTGTAATTATACCCCCCCCCCCCAACACCAGCTGCCAAAAGAAGTGATATAATGCCAATGTTTAGAAGACATTTACACGGTACATGGATAGAAAATATTATGAGGGTTATAAACAAAAACAGGCAAATGGGACTGGCTTAGGAGGGCACATTGGTTGATATGGGTGGGTAGGGCCAAAGCAGCTGTTACAATGCTTTCTCTGTTGACAGATTACAGGGAAGATTTATCACTCTTCATAACGGAAGACACCAGTAACATGCCAGAAATTCAGGGGGCAGATCTGCGTGCAGAGCCATTATTAAGGAGAAGGTACAGTGTGAGCTAAAAGGTCTGAAGTTGGATAAATTGCCTGGACCAGTAGGACTACACCCCAGAGTTCAGACAAAGATAGTTGATGAGATTATAGTGGCATTAGTAGTGAACTTTCAAGAATCACTAGAGTCAGGGAGGATCCCAGAAGACTGGAAAGGCGCAAATACAACACACCTGTTTCAGGAAGGAGCCAGACCTCAGTGGTAGGTAAAATTCTGGAGTCCGTTACTAGTGAAATTTTGGAGTGCTTGGAAGATGTGGTAAAATAAAGAAAAATCAGCATGGTTTCATTAGGAGGAGATCTGTTAGAATTCCTTGAAGAGGTAACAAGACCTAGAAGACAATATTGGAGTTTCAGGAGATTTTTGACTGGGTGCTGCACACAAGACTGCTAAACAAGATACGAGCCATTAGTGCTAAAGGCAAGGTATTAACATGGAAAGAGGATTGGCTGACTGGCAGAAGGCTGGGGGGAGAGAAAGGAGTCCAATTCAGACGGCTGCAGTGACTGGTGGAATTCCACTGGGGGCAATGGGGGACCATAGCATTTCACTTTATATTTTAATGATCTGGATGAACTGAAGACACGGTGGCTAAATTTGCAGATAATCTTTGATAGTTTGACGGACAGGTAGTATTGTGAAGGCAGGGATTCTGCAGAAGCACTTGGACAGCTTAGAAGAGTGGGCAAAAGGTGGAAAATGAAATACTGCATAAAGAAGAACAAAAGAGCAAAGGTTCATTTATTATCAAAATATACAACTCTGAAATTCTTCTTTTCCAGATAGCCATAAAATCAAGAAAGAAAAGAAAGTCAGCATGATCATCAACCCCAAAATCCTGCCCCCCCCCACAAAAAATGAACCAAAATGGAACAGGCATATCAACCCCCAAATTCCCCTCCCCACACTCCAAAAAAATTAGAAAGGTCGGGCGAAAAACACAGAATACAAAAAACCATAAGGCTGAGAAAATGTCCAATATACATCCAAAATGCAGACAACCTGGACAACATTCTCCCTCTCCGTAATAGAGCAATCTCACAAGCAATAAAAAGGTAGTCTCCCCTCTCCAGCAGCACAGTGCCAGAATCACATTCAAGATGAAAATCAAACATATAAGACATAAAAGAAGTGAAATAGATGATTTCAGGATCTATCCAGAAGATGCCAAATGAAGGAGCGTTGTATGCAGGCGCCATTTTTAAAACTATTTTCTACTTAGACTATTTTCTAAATGAGAGAGAATTCCAAAATCGGAGTGCAAAACAACTTGGGTTTCCTTAAGGTTAACTTGCAAGTAGAGTTGGTAACAAGGAAGGTAGAAATGCAGTGGTAAGCATTCATTTTGAGAGGACTGGAATATAAAAACAACAATATACTGCAGAGGCTTTATCAGGTGTTGTTCAAGTTGTATTTGGAGTATTGTGAGCAATTTCTGGCCCCGTATCTAAGGAAGGATGTGATGATCCAGGGAGGGTTCAGAAGAGGTTCACAAGAATGATCCTGGGAATGAAAAACTTAACATTTGAAGGGTTGGGCCTATGCTTGGTGGAGTTCAGAAAAATGGGGGGGAGAGGCATGGGAAATCTCACTGGAAACTACTAAATACTTTCCATCTGTCGGCTTGGCCTCAGAATAAAGATGAATGAGGAAGAAGTTCTTCAGCCATTTGCTGAATTAGTTGCTACAGAGGACTATGGAAGCCAAGCCATTGAGTGTATTGAAGGCAAAGATTGATAGATTCTTCATTGGTAAGGGGGTTAAAAATTATGGGGAGAAGCTGAGAGCGATTAAGAAAATGATTGAATGGTGAGACAGACTAGATGAGCTAAATTATCTAATTCTGCTCCTACAGTATACTGTATCTTATGGTCCTATGATGAGAGTGCTCTGAGAGCTAACATAGACCAAGTGGGCTGTCTGGCTTCTTTCTATTTTGTATTTCATAATAGAATATAAACATGAAATTAAGGTGTCAAAATAAATGGCCTTGAGAATCATGGGGAAAACTTACCAATAGCTTGAGTCATACCAATCACCTAGAAAGAGATATGTGGTTATCAGAAGCCAATCATCTTTGCCCTGGGATATTGCTGCAGGAATTGCTCAGAGGAGTGTCCTTGTATCAAGCGTCTTCAGCAATTCGTCAATAACTTTTCAAGCATCTGAAGATCAGAATTGTGGATGTTTTCTAATGTTGACAGTGTACAGTTTGCATCCATGTCAAGCCAGAATTAAATCACATCCACACTTCACCTGATGGTTTACAAGTAATGTTTGATATTAACAAGGGACAGCCCATAATATCATCATTAGAGAATTTAACATAACAGTTTGCCATTTAAAGTGTTGAATTCTCCACCATCAACACCCTTGGGGCCACTATTGACCAAATCTTATCTCGACTTTTTGTTTGAGCACTATGGTTATAAGGGCAGGTCAACGGTGCCCTGACTCCCACAGACCTTTCCTGGCATTTACAATGACAAATCAGTTCTCCAAAATATTTCCCACATTCTTGAAGAAGTTCTGCTCCATAATCGCCCAAAAACCTTCATACAATTTTTAACCTTAGTAGTTCACTGTACCCATGTTAAAAATTTATTCCCTCCACCCCCATACACCAGAATGGCAGCCTGTAATATCTATAAGATGCAGTGCAGAAACGCACACATCTACTGCGACACCAGTGGGCACATGGAGACACCTACGCCTCGAAATTTGTCCCCTCCTCAACTCTCCTGACTTGGAAAAGTATGATTATCAATTTCTTCACTGTTGATGTGTTAAAATCTTGGAACTTGCCACCCCATGATAATGAGTTGCTTAATACATAGAATGCCACAGTGAAACAGTAGCTCACCTTCTTAAAGGCACTTAAAGGTTAAAAAAAATGTTTGTCTTGCCCATGATAGCCGCACCCAATGATTAAAAGTAAAGAAAAGCCGCACATTTAAAGGAGATGAATAGTTAAAGCAGGACTCTAATCCTGTCTCTTCAATTAAATATTATTAAGCAGATCACATCACATTTGATCATTGCATCCGAGACTGAAATAATTCCAGATGACAGCCTGGTTACTGAAAGATTACAGCTGTTAAACCTCAATTTCTGTTTGTTCTGGTAAATTTTTGATTAATTGCTATAGGGCTTTAATAAATGGAACATTCAACACAAAATGCAAGAAAATTATGTGATACTGAGCTTAGTTTCATCATACATCATGACGCACAAACTCTGAAGTTTCTAAAGTATTTGTCTGGCAATGATTTACATTCTGATTTTATCAAAGCCTGTTTCAACCCATCATTTAATTTTGCTCATGAGTGATCAATTGGAATTAGGGAATACTGCCAGTAGCCCTTATTTATTAACTGTGTTACATAAGTATCTTTTCTTGCAGAACTCTGAAGTAATTATTTTGTTTAGGTGCAATGAAACATCGGTAACAGCTGTTTGGGTGTTTCAGAGATCAAGGCTATTCTGCATTGCACTCTTTGATCTCCATCACGACACACACAAAATGCTGGAGGAACTCAGCAGGTCAGGAAACATCTACAGAAATAAATACATAGTTGATGTTTCAGGCTGAGATCTGAGTTCCTCCAGCATTTTGTGTGTGTTGCTTTGGATTTCCAGCATCTGCAGACTTTTTCCAGTGTTCAGTTTCTCATGACACCGATAATATGATTTATTATCTTGTCAGAATCATGTGGAGTGGTTAAAACTATGTTCTGATGGCCTGTTTCAACTGCTATTGTAGATTTTTGCAAACTGTCTAATCATAACCCAGCCAAAATACACTCAGTGGCTGACAGGAAGTGACTGGAACTCAAATAACCACATGTTACAACAGTCATGTGCAGAAGAGCATCTCTGAATGCACAACATGTGGAACCTTGAAATGGATGGGCTACAGCAGCAGAAGTCCCTCAGTAGCCTCTTTATTAGGTACATACACTCAGTAGCCTCTTTTAGGTACAGGAGTCACCTATTACAGTGGCCATTAAGTGTATGTAGGAATATAGTAGCATGCTGCATGACTTTGACTTTGCCCTTCAAATAGGCTTCCTGGTTTTATGTCAGTCAATGGAAGAGGAATATGAAGTCTGTTTTGAACAAGCAGCCAAAGACTAAGTCTTGTTGCAGTGTAACGTGAATCTCTGGAACTCTCTGTGGTGGAGGTCAGATCCATAAGACCATAAGACATAGGAGCAGAATTAGGCCATTCAGCCCATCAAGTCCACTCTGCCCTTCCATCATGGCTGATTCTGGATCCCACTCAACCCCATACACCTGCCATCTCGCCATATAATTTGATGCACTTACTGATCAGGAAATGATCAACTTCGCCTTAAATATACCCACGGTCTTGGCCTTCACTGCAGTCTGTAGCAGAGCATTCCACAGATTTACTACTCTCTAGCTAAAAATAAAATCCTCCTTATCTCGGCCCTCAGTTTTGAGGCTGTGCCCTCTAGTTCTAGATACCCCCACCATAAGAAACATCCTCTCCACATCCACGCTATCTAGTCCTTTCAGCATTCAGTGGGTTTCAAAGAGATCCCCATGCATTCTTTTAAATTCCATTTAGTACCAAAACTGCCAAATGCTTCTCATATGTTAACCCCTTCATTCCTGGAATCATCGTTGTGAACCTCCTCTGGACTCTTTCCAATGGCAACACATCCTTTCCGAGATATGGGGCCCAAAATTGTTGACAATACTCGTAAGTGTGGCCTGACTAGTGTCTTATAAAAGCTCAGCATTATCTCCTTGCTTTTATATTCTATTCCCCTTGAAATAAATGCCAACATTGCATTTGCCTTCTTTTCCACAGACTCAACCTGTAAATTAACCTTCGAGGAATCTTGCATGAGAACTCCTAAGTCCCTCTGTACTTCTAATGTTTGAACCTTTTCCCCGTTTAGATAATAGTCCACACTATTGTTCTTTTTACCAAAATGCATCATCATACATTTCCTAACACTGTATTCCATCAGCCACTTTGTTGCCTATTCTTCCAATATGTCTAAGTCCTGTTGCAATCGCATTGCTTCCTCGGCACTACCCACCCCTCCACCTATCTTCACATCATCCACAAACTTTGCCAAAAGCCATCAATTCCATTATCCAAATCATTGACAAACATTGTGAAAAGTAATGGCCCCTATACTGACCCCGAGGAACACCACTAGCCAACCAGAAAAGGCCCCCTTTATTCCCACTCACTGCCTCCTGCCTGTCAGCCATGCACTATCCATGCCAGTATCTTTCCTGTAATGCCATAGGATTTTATCTTGTTAAGCAGCCTTATGTATGGCACCTTATCAAATGCCTTCTGAAAATCAAGTAAATGACATCCACAGCTTCTCCCTTGTCCATCCTGCTTGTTACTTCCTCACAGGACTCTGAAGATTTCCCTTTACAGAAACCATGCTGACTTTGACATATTTTGTCATTAGTCTCCAAGTACCTCGAAATCTCACCCTTAATAATAGATTCCAACACTTTCCTTTCTTTCTTTTTCCAATATTTTTATTAAAGTTCATATACACAAGTACAGAATTCATAAGGATACCTATTATAAATCAAAATAATGTAGCACAAAATGCACTATATATAAATCACACTGATACAATCACGGTATCCCATATTCATAATCAATCAGTAGAGTGACATTTGCAATCTCCCAGTCCTCCAGGACCATGCCAGAATCAAGAGGCGTTGAGGTCAACATAGATGATCATACTGTTGGCCAGAACAAACTACAATCCACAAATCAGTGAACAAGAAAGAGGCAAGGGCGATGGAAGCAAACAAAAGTCTCTGTTCTTGCCATGTGGTTGCAAGAATGGAGGCAGCCATTTTACAAGACTGTCCTTAGAGCTGCCATTTTGTGAACTGATTCTTGTTCTGGGATATCTTAATCGGAGCAACTGAACATGGACACAATGAGTTTTCTGCTGTGACCATCTTCAGATAAGAAGCTCTTTATTACTAAAATGCAGGCTTGCAGCAGGCATCTGGTTGTCTGGGCCCAGAGTTTGGCTGGTTTTGAATCAGTCTGAGTTGGACAGAATAAAAGACATTAGCTAAGGCACAAGGCTGTAGGGAGAACCAGAATGCAATACCACTTGTAGCCTTGGGTCACTAAAAATGAGAATCAGCCACTGGTCAGTCAGGTGACCTTGAGCCAACAAAATTGAAATATTATAGATTAATCGTATAAGGACAAGAATAAGAATGGAAGAAGGATCTTGTGCTTTCCTGGCGTATATGACAAATAAAGTCTCAGGCTTCCACCCGGATTGATTTAAACTGACATTTGGATGACAACCTGTGCTATCTTCATCAGGGATGATGCCTGGTATGTGCAGTCTGATGGTATTTATACAACCATTGTTCATCCCTTCTGATTGGTTAGCCCTCATCCAATCAGGTTTCTGCTGTCTCACCTTCCTTACAATCAAATTCCAGTTCTTGCTTTGAGTGAGACCTTCATCTTTGTTAAAATTCTTTTCCTCTAGTTTTATTTCAATGGCTTCCTTCACCTGGTGGTCCCAAAAGCCATTAGAGCGGCACAATAGTTTGTGCCATCAAAGTCAATCTTATGGCCATTGTGAATGCAATGTCCTCCTATCACTGATTTCTCCAGGTAACCCAAACGAAATACCTCCTGTGCTCCTTAATGCGGATTTCCACAGTGTGTCCCATCTGGCCGATATACACTGCTTTGCATTCACAGGGAATCCTGTAAATGCCAGCTGTTCTGAGTCCCAGGTCATCTTTGACCTGCTTAAGCTGTGACTTGAGCTTCTTTACAGATTTGTGGATAGTATTAATCCTGGTGATCCTTCCAGAAACAGTGGAAATATAGGGAAACAGGCAGTAGCGATGGGTTCCTCCTCATTGTTAGGTTGCTTGGTTTTCCCGTCGGCCCTTTTAAGAGCCTAATTGATTTCCTTCACCTTCTAGCCATTCTGTAGGAACATCGTGCATAATCGTCTTATTTCTTCGAGGAGACTCTCCAAGTACAAAATATTAAAGAATGGAAGATCTCGGGAATACAGGCAGTGACAGTTCTGTGGAGACTAACCATCATGAAGTGGATGATCCCACACCAGAGATGTAGGGACTGCATCAGGATCAAGAAGAATGCCTGGCCTGCCTAGACTCCTTTTCCTGGGTATTACCTTGTCCCTTCTTGGAGTGTTCATGGAGGCTCAGGGAAACCTAGTGAGTGTACACGCAGGCACTTAGTTTTGTAAATTCATGTGTTTGCCAACTGAGCAAATAAAAGGTACTTGTCAGTAAATACAGATTCTTTCTGTAACATTTGTTCCCATCTTCACGCTGTGCTTCTGGTACTGAGCCCCATTCCCATGTAATCTGTAGGTTTGCTCTTTGATGTGTTCTGTTTTAGTTAATTTCATCTGGGTTTGAGGGGGTTCAGAATTGGCCTGAAACTCAAGGGTTTGGGAGGAAAGGTATGCCAAGCATTTTATGTTTCATCATTACTGAAAGAGTGGACACCAGGAAAAAAAACAGATCCAATTTGGCTGCAATTCCACTTTAATACAAATCCGTTAAATTTAACCTTATATCAAAGTCTGCTCTCTTTAAATCCTTCAAATACTGGAAGCAGCCAATTTATGTCTGGTTTGTCCAAGCCCCTCATGATTTGAAATGTTGCTCAAATCTAGCTTGTAATTATTTTACTTTAATGAAACTATTTAAGACTTTTCATAGCTCTAACTTTGTATTCCTCCTCTTTCATGCAGTTACAAAGTTGAATTTCTGATCTCTTTGGTTTTTACAATCTATCAAGAGATACTTAAAAATTCTAAAAAGATTAAAAATGACAAATGTATTAGTCATAGAGTCAAACAGCATGGAAACAGGCCCTTCAGCCCAACTTGTCCATTCTAACCATGTTGTCTATCAGAGCTACTCCCATTTGCCTGCATTTGAACCATATCACTCTGGGTCCTTTCTATCCATTTATCCATCAAATGATACTCACCTCCACAGCCATCACTGGCAGCTTGTTCCATGTGCTAACCACGCTCCACGTGAAAATGTTGTCTCTCAGGTGCCTTTAAAAAATTTTCCTTCTTTCTCTTTAAATGTATGCCTTTTAGTTTTGGACTCCAATATCCTGGGAAAGAGATTGTGACTTTATCTGTGCCCCTATTGAATGCACCTTTATAAGGTCACCCCTCAATCTCCTACACTCCCGCCTATCCAGCCTCTCTGTATAACTCAAGCACTCCAGCCCTGTTAAAATCATTGTGAGTCTTTTTGGGACCCTTTCCAGCTTAATGACATCCTTTGTGTAGCTGGACAATCTGAACTGTACATGATTCTCCAAGACTGGTCTCATCAACACCTTAAACAGTTGTGACATAACGTCCCAATTCCTGTATTCTGTACTCTGACAGAGGAAGGCAGATGTGCCAAGTACTTTACCATCCTATCTACCTATGTTGGCCATTTTGAGTGAATTAGGCACGTGTAACCCTTGCCTCTTTGTTCTACAACACTCCCAGAGCACTACCATTTATTGTGCAAGCTTGTACGTATTTCAATGATCAAAATGAAACTCCTCAATATTTATCTGAGCTGAATTCCACCTGCCACTCCTTGGCCTGCTTTGCTAGTTAATTTAGATCCTGTTGTAACTTTCTTCACTGACAACTACACTACCAACTTAATACTAACCATATTAAATTCAAACCACATTGTCACTCAAATCATTAATACGGATTACAAAACAGTAAGAAATAAACTGTTAACTAGTTAATCCATAAAATTATTTTTTTTTTCTTGAAACGTTAGAGATAGAGAAGATTGTCAGGGAGGCCAAAACACAGTACTTTAAGTATCAGATAATCACTAGTAAATTCAAAGAGCATTTTGAGAGGAATTAATCCTGTAAATTGTGAAATTTATGATTAAAAAGAAGAGTAGAGGCAAAAAAGATCAACTTGGATAAATTAAAAAGCATGCTGATGAGGAAAGAGGGGGCTCTTGCAGAGCACAGTCATCACCACAGAATTGTAAGTTGTGTGTAATTCTATTCGATGCAATCACCTGGATAAAACTCAAGAAATCTGTTTAATCTCTTTACATTTATATGTGCATCAATCAGGTCCATTATTTAAGATAATTTTACTTCTCCAAAAGGACCTTTCACTACCCTCCCAAGCATTTTAAAATTTCTAAAGTGTTCTGACTTGTAACACAAGAAGAGTGGCAAATGATATTTGCACCGTACGCTTCACAACTTGCCAAATATCAGATCATTTGTGTTATTGGTTGATAAGTAAACTTTGGCCAGAGCAGGAGGAACAACCATTATTCTTTTTCAAATAGAGCTGTGGGAGTTTTTACATCAATTTCAGGTGGCTGCTTTTTAGCACTTCATCCAAAGACAGTTTCTCGTTTGCATTGGAGAATTAGGCTAAACATTATGCTCAGACCTCTCGAATGGAGGAAAACCACAGATATCTTCCCAGTCACTCGGGGCAGAGAGTGCAAATGTACAATCCCAAATGACATAACTGCATAGAGAAAATTAATCTTGATCCATCTGTGCTTCACATTACAGAAATAGAAGAAAGTACACAGTAACTGAGAAGCAGCCACGATCACCTTGCACCTTTCCTTTGTGAGTCCACACTACTTAGATGTCTCTGAAATGATGCATGGTCAATCCTATCTATAACCCAAAATTAAATATGTCCAGGTTCATCCTTGGTGGCAAAAAGAAAATAATGCAGTTCGAACATCACATCCACTAAAATGTTCTACATGTCAGAAACCTTAAGGCTCACCTACTACTCCACTATAGAAAGATGTGAAATTCTTTGCATCCATTTCAATAGTGTTTGCATATTACAGAATCAATACAACATAAAGAAGGCCATTCAACCCACTGAGACTGTGTCAGCCCTTACTAGTGCAATACTATTCCCTCCTCTTTCCCATGGTCCAATTTGTACTTGAAGGCAGCAATTTATTTCCATCACCTCTATGAGCATTAATTTGCAGATGGTGAGAAATCTTGGAGTAAAAAGTATTTGTCCTCATATTCCTTTTGTATCTTTTGCCCAAAAATTTAAGCATGTCTCTTTGATCTTTGAACTATTTGCTAATGGGAACAGCTACCCTCGGTGGAGCCAATCTAAATTAGTTATTATTTTCCGCTATTGCAGTGCCTAAAAATCTTCCTCACTCCTTACCACAGGTTCCTTAAGGTTGTTATAGCTGGGGGTGGTAATGGGGACAAGCTCTCACTACCTATTAAATACTCCCAATGGCGTGCACCTCAAATAGCCTCTGAGAACCAATTCCAGCTCCTGGCCTTCACATGTGGCTTCGCTAGTAAGCCCAGTGGAACCATTTCTACTGACAGGAGAAAGGGCAAAGTGGTTACTGGCACCTTAAAACCAGTTGCTTCAGAGAGATGGGGGTTGTCAGCCGTGGTTGGCAGCTGATCTAGGAGAAGGAAAACTCTAATCTCAAACCTCTGCAGCCTTGCATCTGTACCCGCTCATGGGGAAGGCTTCGGGAGTAAATCTTGAGAAAAACTGCCGAGCTGGAGTCCCTAAGGCAGTCCTACATGGAGTTCAACGCTGACTGGCAACTCCTGCGATGCTGCTGGTACCAAACTCTATCAGTCTCTACCATTCTTTTGGGTTCATCAGATGCGTGGAGAGGGGGAACTTGTAACATGGACAACAGCTTGCTCTCCATATCGTAGTGCCCAGGCTTGCATATCTGGACAGCTAGGATGCAAAATCCATTGTCGACCCTGACCGAATGAGGCCTCACTCACTTTCCACACATGCATCCACACCACATCTTGCATAGATTTAGAAATTTTATTCCATATATTGTACTACATCAACAAAAAGATAATCCATCCCAGCAGTAGCCACTATCCTTTAAATACCCCAACCTTGCAAACAACCACCACTCTTGTCTACCTTTAAGTCAGTTTCCCAGCCACTTTGCTGCTGACCTATTAATTACATGAACTTCCATTTTACTAACAGCAGGTTCATAATCGCATTGTTCAGATAATATCACCTTGTCTTCTGTGGAGAACTGAAGGCCAAGGGGTGACCTGATTTCAGTATACAAAATTATGGGAGGCCTAGTCAATCCTTTTACAGGGGAAAATGTCAAGTACTAGAGACTGAGAGGAGGAAAGTTTAAAGGACACTTACAAGGCATGTTTTTTGACACAGAGTGGTGGGAGCCCAGAACATGCCCGCAAGAACACAACAATATTATCAACATTGGCACACCTCGAGATGCGTACTTAGACCACTGCTCTAGTCTATCTACACCCACGTCTGTGTGGCTAGGCACATCACAAGTGCTATCTATAAACTTGCTTGTGACACATCTATTGTTGACAGAATTTCAGATGGTGATGAGGAGGTGGACAGAAGTGAGAGAGATCAGCTGGTTAAGTGGTGGCATAGCAATCTGACATTCAGTGTCAGAAAAAACAAGGAATTGATTGTGGACTTCAGGAAGGGGAAGTCAAGGAAAACATACCAGTCCTCATTGAGGGATCAGCAGCGGAAAGATCTACACTGGGCTCAACATATTGATGCAATGACAAAGAACACATGACAGTGCCTATATTTCATTAGGAGTTTGGAGGATTTTGTATGCATCACAAAAACCTGCAGAAAGTTGTAAACTCAGCCAGCTCCATTTTGGGCACGAGCTTCCCCAGCAGTGAGGACATCTTCAAACAGCTGTCCCTCAAAAAGGCAGCAACCATCATATAGGACCTCCATCACCTGGGACAAACCCTCTTCTCATTGCTGCCTCAAGGAGGAGGTACAGGAGCTCAAAGACACACACTCAATGTTTCGGAACAGCTTCTACCCCACCACCATCAGATTTTTAAATGGACAATGAACCCGAGTATACTACCTCACTTTTTTTTTTCCATTTTTAACTGTCATTTTAGATTCATAGAATCATAGAAAACTGCAGCACAGAGGCCCATCTAGTCCATGTTGACCCATTTAAACTGTCTAGTCCTATTGAACTGCATCTCATGTAGCCTTCCATACCCTTCCCATCATTTTACCTTTCACCCTTAACCAATAACCTCTAGTTGTAGTCTCTCCCAACCTCACTGGAAAAAAACGGTTTGCATTTACCCTATCTATACTCCTCATAATTTTGTATACCTCTATCAAATCTCCCCTCAATTTTCTATGTTCCAAGGAATAAAGTACTAAATATTCAATTCTTCCTTATAACTCAGGTCCTCCAATCCTGCTAACATCCTTGTGAATTTTCTCTATATTCTTTCAATCTTAATTACATCTTTCCTGTGGGTAGGTGAACAAAACTGCACACAATACTCCCAAATTAGGCCTTGCAAACATCTTATAAATCTTCAACATAACATTCCAACTCCTCTACTCAATACTTTGATCTATGACGGCCAATGTGCCAAAGACAGTCTTCATGACCCTATCTACCTGTGACACTGCTTTAAATGAATTATGGACCTGTATTCCCAGAACTTTTTATTCTACTGCACTCCTCGGTGCCCTACTGATTACTGTGCTGTGTAAAAGTTATCCTGGTTGGTCCTCCCAAAGTGCAACACCTCTCATTTATCTGCATTTAATTCCATCTGCCATTTTCAGCCAGTTCTTCCGGTTGGTCCAAATCCCACTGCAAGCTTTGATAGTATTCCTTGCTGTCCACTACACCCCCAGTTTTGGTGTCATCCGCAAATTTGCTGATCCAGTTAACCACATTATCATCCAGATTGTTGATATAGATGACAAATAACAAGGGATTCAACACAGATCCCTGCAGTACTCCAGTAGTCACAGGCCTCCAGTCAGAGAGGCAACCATCTACTACCACTCTATGGCTTCTCCTGTAAGACCAATGTCTAATCCAATTTACTACCTCATCTTGAATGCCAGGTCATCTTGGACCATCTTGACCGACCTCCCATGCGGTACCTTGTCATGTGCTTTGCTGAAGTTCATGTAGACAACATCAACTGCCTTACCTTCAACAACTTTCCTGCTAACTTCCTTGAAAACTCTATAATACGACCTACCACACACAAAATCATGCTGACTATCCCTAATCAGTCACTATCCAAATACTCATATATCCAGTCCCTTAGAATACTTTCCAATAACTTTCCCACTGCTGATGTCAGGTTCAACAACCTAAAATTTCCTTGTTTATTCTTAGAGGCTTTCTTAAACAACGAAACAACATTAGTTATCCTCACCTGTTGCTAAGGATGATTTAAATATCTCTGTTCGGCCTCTGCAATAGCATCACACAAGGCCCTAGGGAACACCTTGTCAGGCCCTGGGGATTTAATCTCTGATCTGTATTGGGTCCATGACTTCACTGCTGCTTTGCCTCACTTCTATAGACTCTCTGTCCATCTCCTAAGTAAATACAGATGCAATAAATCCAATTATGATCTTCCCCATCTCTTTTAGCTCCATGGATAGGTTACCATTCTGCTCTTCCAGAGGACCAATTTTGTCGCTTGCAATCCTTTTTACTCTTAAAATATCTGTAGATGCCCTTAGTATTCTCCTTCACCTTGTCTGCCACAGCAACCTCATGCCTTCTTTTAGCCCTCATGATTTCTTTCTTAGGTGTTCTCTTGCATTTTTTATACTCCAAAAGCATATTATTTGTTCCTACATGCGCATACCTGCTATGCACCTCCTTTTTTTCTTAACCATGGCCTCAATATGTCTTGAAAACCAAGGTTCACTAAACCTTTTAACCTGCTTCTTGGCAGGCACATACAAGTGTTGTACTCTCAAAATTTCACTCTTGAAGGCCTCCACACTTACCAAGTACACCTTTGCTAGAAAACAGCCTGTCCCAATCCACACGTGCCAGATCCTTTCTGATACCAACAAAATTGGCCTTTCTCAACCTGAGGACCAGTCCTATTCTTTCTCCATAATTACCAAGAAACTAATGGCATCGTGATCACTAGATGCAAAGTATTCTCCTACACAAACTTCTGTCATCTGCCCTGTTTCACTCCCTAATAGGAGATCAAGAATCACACACTCTCTCATGGGACCTCTATGTACTGATTAAGGAAACTTTCCTGAGTACATTTGACAAACTATCCCATCTAGTCCTTTTACAATATGGGAGTCCCAGTCACCTACTATCACAACCTTATGTTTCTTGTAACAGTTTGCAATCCCTCTGCAAATTTGTACCTCTAAATCCTGTGGACTGTTGGGTGGTCTATAATGTAGCTCCATTAACATGGTCATACCTTCTTTACTCAGTTCTACTCGTAGAACCTCACGTAAATGAGTTCTCTAGTCTGTCATAATTGAGCACTGAATAGTCTAGGCATTTTCCTAGACTAGTAATGCCACCCTTCCCCCTTTAATTTCTCCCACTCTATCATACCTGAAACAGCAGAACCCTGGAATACTGAGTGCCAGTCCTACCCCTCCTATAACCCAGTCTCACTAATGGCTACAATATTATAATTCCAGGTGTTGCTCCATGCCTTGAGCTCATCTGTCTTTCCTACCATACTTCTGCACTGAAATATGCACAACTCAGAACATTAATCCCTTCATGCTCAACCTTTTGATTCTTGACTTTGTCTGAGGTCTTAACAACATCTCTTTCCACTACCTCTCCACTATCTGTTCTGGCACTCTGGTTCCCATCCCCTAGCAACTCTAGTTTAAGCTCCCAGCTCCCCGACTCCCCCACCCCCACCGTGCAGCACAAACGAACCTTCCCACTAGTATATTAGTCCCTCTCCTGTTCAAGTGCAAACCATCTCTTCTGTACAGGTCCCACCTTTCCTGGAAGAGAGCCAAATGTTCCAAAAATCTGAACTCCTCCCTCCTATACCAACTCCATTGCCACATGTTAAACTCCATTGCTTTCCTATTCCTGGCCCCACTGACACGTGGCACAGGAAGCAAACCTGAGATCACAACCCTGGAGGTCCTGTCCTTTAACTTAACACCTAGCTCCCTGAACTCATTTTGCAGAACCTCATCCCTCTTCCTACCTCTGACATTGGCACCTACATAGACCACAACTTCTGGCTAGTCACCCTCCCACTTAAGAATGCTGAGGACTCAATCCGTTATGTTCCAGACCCTGGCACCCAGGAGGCAACATACTTTCCAAGAACCTCATTCTCATCCACAGAACCTCCCTTCTGCTCCACTCACTAACAAACCTATCACTACTGCTCGCTCCTTCTCCCTCTTCCCTTCTGAGCTACAGAGTCAGACTCCGTGCCAGAGACTTTCCTCTGGTGGGTCACCCCCAACAATATCCAAAAGGTATACTTGTTGAGAGGGATGGCCACAGGGATACTCTGCACTGGCTGTTTAAACCCTTTTACCCTCCTGAATGTCACCCAGTTTCCTGCTTCCTCCAGTGTAACTACCTCTCTAGATGTCGTGTCTATCACCCCCTCATCCTCCCGAATGATCCGGAGTTCATCCAGTTCCAGCTCCAACACCTTAATGCGGAATACTACTTTGTACTACTTATTGAATTTAGTTCTATATATATTTCCCATTGTTATTTACAGATCTTTTTATTGTTATGTATTGCAACGCACAACTACCGCAAAACAACAAATTTCACGATATGTACAGTGATATTAAACCTGATTCCGATTCTGAAAGGTGGCAGCAGATATGAAAGCGATGTTTAGAGAGACACATGGTAAGCTGTGTCTTTCTAAGTATCATTTTCATATCTGCTGGACAGGGAGTTGAGAAATATGGGCCAGGTGCAGGCAGATGGGATTTGTTAGATTGGCATGATGCTCGGTACAGATGTGGGCTGAAGGCCTGTTCTTATGCTATACTTTAATATGTCATGTTTTTTTTTTCTCTCCTGGTCAATCTGTAGTGAATTTCAAATATTTTATGTCTCATAAAACCCTAGTGTAGATGAAGCAAGGAATTCCAGTTGCTCAGATTAGCAAGTGTGTGATTCATGGGTGGTATGATGTTCCTTCTTTTCCTATTTTAATAGAAGCTGGACAGATGATCCAGGGAATGAAATGGTTAATGTATGATTATTTTTGGCTCTAGACCTGTACTCGCTGGGGTTCAGAAGAATGAGGGGCATCTCATTGAAAACTGATGAATACTGAAAGACCTATATAGAGTGGATGTAAGGAGGATGTTTCCAATAATGGGAGAGTCTAGGAACAGAGAGTGCAGCTTCAGATTAAAAAGGTGCCTCTTTAGAACAGAGATGAGAAGGAATTTCCTTAGCCAGAAGGTGGTGAATTTGTGGAATTCATTGCCACAGATGGCTGTGGAGGCCAAGTCATTGTGTGTACTTAAAGGGAAAGTGAACACTTCTTGAATAGAACCTGGACCAGAAGACCGATCATAAGACATAGGAGCAGAATTAGGCCATCTGGCCCATCCAGCCTGCTCTGCCATTCCATCATGGCTGATCCTTTTTCCCCTTGTCAACTCCGCTCCCTGGTCTTCTCCCCGTAGCCTTTGATGCCATGTCCAATCAAGAACCTATCAATCTCTGCCTAAATACACTTAATGACCTGGCCTCCTCTGCTGCCTGTGGTAATAAATTCCACAAATTCGCCATGCTTTGACTAAAGAAATATCTCTGGATCTCTGTTTTAAATGGACACCCCTCTATCCTGAGGCTGCACCCTCTTGTCCTAGACTCCTCCACCATGGGAAACGTCTTTTCCCCATCTACTCTGTCTAGACCTTTCAACATTTGCAAGGTTTCAATAAACTCCCCTCTTTCTTCTAAATTCCAGTAAGTACAGGCTCTGAGCCATCAAATGTTCTTCATATGATAGTCCTTTCATTCTCAGAATCATCCTTGTGGATTTCCTCCGAACCCTCTCCAATACCAGCATATCTTTTTTAGGATGAGGGGCCCAAAACTGTTCATATTACTTAAGGTGAGGCCTCACCAGTGCCTTATAAAGACTTAGCATCACATCTCTGCTCTTATATTCTAGACTATTTGAAATTAATGCTAACGTTGCATGTGCCTTCCTCACCACCAATTTAACTGCAAGTTAACCTTAAGGTGTTAGAACATAGAACATAGAAATTTACAGCATATTACAGGCCCTTTGGCCCACAGTGTTGTGCCAGCCATGTAACGTACTCTAGAAACTGCCTAGAATTTCCCTAGCGCATAGCCCTCTATTTTTCTAAGTCCCATGTACCTATTGTTGCACCATCAATTACTCCAAAAGACTGGAGGTAGAGTAAATACTGAAAGGCTTTTATCAGCAGTAAAATGTGACCTCCATCATGCTGCGTATCTGCCCTGGACTGAGGAGGAAGAGCAATGGCGCAATCGCCTTTATTCAGGAGTCTGTGGGAGGAGCCACAGGAGCAGTCAGCAGAGGGGCGTGTCCAGATAGGTAACCCAGTTACAACATATATATATGGTTTACCACACCTATCTAAGAGGATCTTAAAAGACCCTATCGTATCCACTTCCACCACCGCCGCCGACAGTGCATTCCACGCACCTACCACTCTCTGTGTGGAAAAACTTACCCCTGACATCCCCTCGGTACCTATTTACAAGCACCTTAAAAATATCCCCCTTGTGTTAGCCATTTCAGCCTCTGACTGTCCACACAATCAATGCCCCTCATCATCTTATACACCCCTATCAGGTCACCTCTCATTTTCAGTCGCTCCAAGGAGAAAAGGCCAAGTTCACCAACCTATTCTCATAAGGCACGCTCCCCAATCCAGGCAACATCCTTGTAAATCTTCTCTATAGAATGCACATCCTTTCTGTAGTGAGGTGACCAGAACTGAACACAGTACTCCAAGTGGGGTCTGACCAAGATCTTACATAGCTGTAACATTACCTCAAGGCTCTTGAACTCAATCCCATGGTTGATGAATGCCAACACATCATACATCTTCTTAACAACACTGTCAACCTGCGCAGCAGCTTTGAGTGTCCTATTGACACAGACCGCAAGGTCTCTCAGATCCTCCACACTGCCAAGAGTCTTACTATTTATATTATATTCTGTCTTCGAATTGGACCTAGCAAAATGAGCCACTTCACACTTCACACTTATCTGGGTTGAAGTTCATCTGCCACTTCTCAAACCAGTTCTGAATCCAATCGATGTCCCACTGTAACCACTGACAACCCTCCAGACTAGCCACAACACCCCCAACCTTCGTGTCATCAGCAAACTTACTAACCGTTCTACTTCTTCATCCAGGTCATTTATAAAAATCACAAAGAAGAGGGGTCCCAGAACAGATCCCTGCAGAGCACCACCGGTCACCAACCTCCATTCAGAATACAAACCATCTACAACCTTCTGTGGGCAAGCCCATTCTGGATCCACAAAGGAAGATCTCCTTGGACCCCATGCCTCCTTACTTTCTGAAGGAGCCTTGCATGGGGAACCTTATTAAATGCCTTACTGAAAACCATATACACTACATCCACTGCTCTAACTTAATCAGTGTGTTTAGTTACATCCTCAAAGGATTCAATCAGGCTCGTAAGGCAAGACCTGCCCTTGACAAAGCTATGCTGACTATCCCTATTCCTAATTAGATGCATAAGGACTCCCAAGTCCCTTTGTATCTCAGATTTTTGGATATTCTCCCTGCTTGGAAAATAGTCTGCACATTTATTTCTTTTACTAAAGTGCATGACCATGCATTTTTAACTTTGTATTTCATTTGCCACTTTCTTGCCCATTCTCCGAATCTGTCTACGTCCTTCTGCAGCCTACCCGTTTCCTCAACACTCCCTACCCCTCCATCAATCTTTATATCATCTGCAAACTTGGCAACAAAGCCATCTATTCTACCATCTAAGTCATTGATATACAGGATAAAAAGAAGCAGTCCCAACACCGACCCCTGTGGAACATCACTGGTCACTGGCAGCCAACCAGGAAAGGATCCTTTTATTCCCACTCACTGCTTCATACCAATCAGCCAATGCTCTAACCATCTTAGTAATACTATTCCTGTAATACCATGGGCTCTTAACTTGGCAAGCAGTCTCACATATGGCACCTTGTCAAAGGCTTTCTGAAAATCCAAATATATAACATCCACCACATCCCCTTTATCTATCCTGCTTGTAGTCTCCTCAAAGAATTCCATCATGTTCGTCAGGTAAGATTTTTCCTTAAGGAAACCATGCTGACTTTGTCCTATCTTGTCCTGTGTCATCAAGTACACCATAACCTCATCCTTAACGATTGACTACAACATCTTCCAAACCACTGAGGTCAGGCTAACCAGTCTATACTTTTCTTTCTGCTGCTTCCCTCCTTTCTTAAAGAGTGGAGTGACCTCTTTCAGAGCCCTAGGGTGCAGTTCATCTGGTCAGGTCTTTCAGCTTTTTGAGCATCTTCTCCCTTGTAATAGTAACTGCACTCACTTCTCTTCCCTCACACTCTTCAAAAACTGGCACACTGCTAGTGTCTTCCACAGTGAAAACTGATGCAAAATGCTCATTTAGTTCATCCGCCATCTCCTTGTCCCCTGTTATTTTCTCCTGTCTCATTTTTAGTGGTTCTATCTCCACTCTCATTTCTCTTATTTTTTATATATAATTGAAAAGCCTTCTCTATTCTCCTTGATATTGTTTTCTAGCTTGCTTTCATATTTCATCTTTTCCCTCCTAATGATTTTTTTTATTTGCTCTCTGTATGTCTTTAAAAGCTTCTCAATCCTTTAACTTCCCGCTAATTTTTGCTTTGTTGTATGCTCTCTCTTTTGCTTTTACATTAGCTTTGATTTCCCTTGTTAGCCACGGTTGTGCTATTTTGCCATTTGAGTATTTCTTTGTTTTTGGAATACATCTGTCCTGCACTTTCCTCATTTGTCCCAGAATCTCAAGCCACTGTTGCTCTGCTGTCATTCTTGCCAGCAGCTCCTTCCAATTTACCTTGGCCGATTCCTCTCTCATGTCACTGTAATTTCCTTTACTCCACTGAAATACTGCTAGTTCAGTATTTACTTTCTCCCTATCAAATTTCAAGTTGAACTCAATCACATTGTGATCACTGTCTCCTAAGGGCTCCTTTACCTTAAGCTCCCTAATCGCATCTATTTCATTACATAACACCCAGTCCAGTATAACTGTTCCCCTCGTAGGCTCAACGTCAAACTGCTCTAAATAGCCACCTTGTAGACATTCAACAAATTCCCTCTCTTGAGATCTATTACCAACCTGATTTTCCCAATCTACCTGCATGTTAAAATCTCCCATGACTATCATAACATTGCCTTTTTGTCATGCCTTTTCTAGTTCCCGTTGTAATCTGTGGTCCACATCCCAGCTACTGTTGGGAGGCCTATATATAAAATGCCATCAGGGCCTTTTTACCTTTGTAGTTTCTTAAGTCAACCCACAAGGATTCAACATCTTCCAGTTCCATGTCACATCTTTCTACTGATTTGATGCCATTGTTTACCAGCAGAGCCATGCCACCCCCTCTGCTTACCTTCCTATCCCTCTGATACAATGTGTCACCTTGGACATTCGGCTCCCAACTGCAACCCTCCTTCAGCTACGATTCAGTGATGGCCACAACATCATACCTGACAATCTTGCAATAGTGCAACAAGATCATCCACCTTATTTCTTATACTCCGTGCATTGAGATATAACACTTTGAGTACTGTATTTGTACCCTTTTTGATTTTGCATCCCTAGTGCACTGATACTCACCCTGCTGGCTGCAATTTTGTCCTGTCATCTGCCTCTCCTTCCTAAGTCTGACTACACACTCTCTTTGCTTTTTCACCATACGTCCTAACCTGAGTCTCTTCACTCTGGTTCCCATCCTCCTGACAAATTAGTTTAAACCCTCCCCAACAGCTCTAACAAACCTACCCACAAGAATGTTGGTCCCCTTTGAGTTCAGATGTAACCAGTCCCTTTTGTACAGGTCATACCTCCCCAGAAGAGATCCCAATGATTAAGAACCTGAAGCCCTGTCCCCTGCGCCAGCTTCTCAGCCATGCATTTATCTGCCAAATCATCCTGGTTCTGCTCTCACTGGCATGTGGCGCAGGAAGCAATCGAGAAATTACTACCCTGGAGGTCCTGCTTCACAGCTTTCTACCTAGCTCTCTAAATTCTCTCTTCAGGACCTCTTTGCTTTTCCTTCCTTATGTACCAATATGTACGGAGACATCTGGTTTTGAGAGGGAAAATAAATCAGCCATGGAAGAATGGTGGAAGAGACTCGATGGGCCAAATGGCCTAATTCTGCTCCTGTGCCTTGTGGTCTTAGGGATGAGTGAGAGAAATCTTATGCAGAGAGATTAAGCATTTGTTCAGTGTTGTCATCAAAAGTGAAATCTAACAATTTAATCCTGTGGGGAGAAATGGTTACTTTCGAGTGCCATAAATAAATGTAATACAGGTTGCAATCTTTAAACAAAAAATCATGTATGTCAGACAATAGAAATCTTTATGAGTTTCATATTCTCAGAAAGATTTAGCTGACAACCTTTAATCTGGGTTTGTAATCAGTCATACTGTTACTGATTATGAATGCTACTTCTCATATATTATTGTCATTGCCATTTGTGCTGAGTGGACTCTTCTGCATATGGCATTGTGGCGAAGTGATATCCATAATCAGTGCACAAACAAAATGAATTGAAAACAGTGACAAAATGCCAACAGAGAACTACTTATCCACGTAAAATCTGACGCGGCGTTCACAACCCAGTAGAGCAATGTAAAGATAAAAATGATGTTCTGAAGTTATTAGAGTATAATTTTAGTCTGTTAGTTTTTTTTTCAAATTGGCAAGATAATCATACGTAATTTTGAGATTTCAAAATATTTCCAGTGTTTAAATGGGGTCAGGCAAAAAGAGGTTAAAAATGTTGGCTAACACGATGGTTTACATTTCAAAGTCGATTGTGTAAAAAATATTAAACATGAATACCACAGCATCATTTTAAAATGACCCCTAGCACACCAAAATTCTGCAGTCCGCTCCCCATGACAATATGACGGTATGTGTTTCAAACTTGGGCCAGAGGCATAGTTTCAGAGACATTCAAGGAAAGGGGGAAGAAATTCCCTCTCAGTTAACAAGGTTACGTTCCTGAAGAACACTCAATTATCTATAAATTCATTCAGTGAAAGGTAGCTTCCCATTATTTTCCAAAGACAAGTATTCAGTTTGGTCAAAGAGGAAGGTTTTGGAGTGGATCCATTTCACTGACCTGCGATCTCCAGTTAGTTTTGCTTTGCCAGGTTGAGAGTGGAGATAAAGGTATTCATGTAGATATATAAAATATAAGACATATAGTTTTTAATTTTATAAAGTTCATTAAATCCACATCAAAACATAGATAAATAAATCTATCATTTTACAATAAAATAAAATTAGCCTATTCAAATAAACAGGTCACTTTCTTATGACAGGACTGATTGAAAAGCTGAGGCCTGACTGTCTGTTCAAGTCACTTCTCCACTGTTGGTCACAGAGGTGAATGCAGTGATGGAGCATGGAGTCTCAAATGGCCTGACATCAGATTTTCACGATACAGTACCTTGTAAAAGTATTAACCCACCGATTCTTTTTTCATATACATGGAGTTACCAGGGAATTTGATCTATTTAACTGAGAATTTTTATTTAAAATTCACATGCTCCTCTTTTCACAGTAGGGCTCCTCAAGAAAGGGAAAATTGTAAAGCATGAAAAACTAAAAATTCAAAACCTGAAACCTCAGCCGTTCAGAAGTATTCATCCCCTTTGACCAGTGCTTAGTTGAACCACGTCTCACAGCTATTACAGCCAGTAGTCTTTTTGGATAAGTCTCTATTAGTGTTGTGCAATGTGATAGAGCAAGATTTGCCTATTCCTCCTTGCAAAATTGCTCAAGCTGTGCTAGGCTAGTTGGGGATTGGCAGTGGACAGCAGTCTTGAGTTCTTGCCGGAGATGTTTAATCAGGTTAAGGTCAGGACTCTGACTGGCTCACTCTAGGACATCAGTATTCTTCATTTGCTCTGACAGTGTGCTTTGAGTCATTGTCCTGCTGAAAGACAAATTTCCTCCCCAGTTTATGCTTATTGGCAGAGGCTAGAATGTTTTTATCCAGGATCTCTCTGTATTTAGCAACGTTCATCTTCCCATCAATCCTGACCAGATTTCCAGTCCCTATTACTGAAAAGCATCCCTTTAGCATGATGTTACCTCCACCAGACTTTACAGTAGGGATAGCGCTACCTGGTTGCTGCACAATATTAGATTTACAGCATATATGCGTGTTGAGGCCAAAAAGTTCTGCTTTAGTCTCATCCAACCACAAGACCTTCCACATCCTTACATTATCTTCTAAGTGACTCTTTGCAAAGTCTTTATAGGCAAAGATGTGCTTTTGTTTTAGCCAGGGCTTCTTTCTTACCACTCTTCCATAAATACCCTTTTTGTGCAGGCCCTAGAGAATGTGGAGTCATGAACTTCATCTCCAGTTGTAGCCACTGACTTCAGCAGCTCACTCAGAGTGACTGTTGTCGTCACATCAGCCCCTCCTACAAATACAATTCTTTTTCAGTGATTAGGATTACAGGGGTGGCCTGGCCTAGGTAGTATGGCTAAAGTTTCATACTTTTTCCACTTTTTCACGATGGATTGCACTGAGTCCCAAGGTATAGTGGCATGCAAATATTTCTGTTACTGTGAGTAGTTAAGTGAGTAGAAGATGAACTGATCTCCAAAAGTCATAAAGTTAAAGATGAAACATTCTTTTCAACATTTTAAGCAAGATTATTTTTGTTTTGTACAATTTTAGAGTGGAAAAAAGGAAAGGAGCACCATGCAAGGCACCCCAAGAGATTTGAGCTCTCAGATAACTTTTACCAAGGTCTCAGACCTTAATTAGCTTGTTAGGGCTATGACTTGTTCACGATCATCATTAGGAAAGGCCAGGTGATGCAAATTTCAAAGCTTTATAAATACCCTGACTCCTCAAACCTTGTCCCAACAATCAGTAGGCATAGGCTCCTCTAAGCAGCTGCCTAGCACTCTGAAAAATAAAATAAATGATGCCCACAAAGCAGGAGAAGGCTATAAGAAGATAGCAAAGCGTTTTCACGTAGCCGTTTCCTCAGCTCGTAATGTAATTAACAAATGGCAGTTAACAGGAATGGTGGAGGTCAAGTTGAGGTCTGGAAGACCAAGAAAGCTTCCCGAGAGAACTGCTCGTAGGATTGCCAGAAAGGCAAATTAAAACCCCTGTTTGACTGCAAAAGACCTTCAGGAAGATTTAGCAGACTCGGAGGTGGTGGTGCACTGTTCTACTGTGCAGCGACACCTGCACAAATATGACCTTCATGGAAGAGTCATCAGAAGAAAACCTTTCCTGCATCCTCACCATAAAATTCAGCGTCAGAAGTTTGCAAAGGAACATCTAAACAACCCTGATGCATTTTGGAAACAAGTCCTGTGGACTGATGAAGTTAAAATAGAACTTTTTGGCCGCAATGAGCAAAGGTATGTTTGGAGAAAAATGGGAGCAGCACTTCATGAAAAGAACACCTCTCCAACTGTTAAGCACGGGAGTGGATCAATCATGCTTTGGGCTTGTGTTGCAGCCAGTGGCACGGAGAACACTTCACTGGTAGAGGGAAGAATGAATTCAATTAAATAGCAGCAAGTTCTGGGAGTAAACATCACACCGTCTGTAAAAAAGCTGAAGGTGAAAAGAGGATGACTTCTACAACAGGATAATGATCCTAAACACACCTCAAAATCCACAATGGTCTACCTCAAGAGGCGCAAGCTGAAGGTTTTGCCATGGCCCTCACAGTCCTCTGACCTAAACATCATCAAGAATCTGTGGATAGACCTCAAAAGAGCAGTGCATGCAAGACAGCCCAAGAATCTCACAGAACTAGAAGCCTCTTGCAAGGAAGAATTTGCGAAAATCCCCCAAACAATAATTGAAAGACTCTTGCAACACATACAAAATGCTGGTGAATGCAGCAGGCCAGGCAGCATCTATAGGAAGGAGTACAGTCGACGTTTCGGGCCGAGACCCTTTGTCAGGACGGTACAGACTCTTAGCTGGCTACAGATAGCGTTTACAAGCTGTGATACTTGCCAAAGGGGGTGTTACTAAGTACTGACCATGCAGGGTGCCCAAACCTTTGCTTTGGGCCCTTTTCCTTTTTTGTTATTTTAAAACTGTAAAAGATGGAAATAAAAAAGTAATTTTGCTTAAAATATTAAAGAAATGTGTCATCTTTAACTTTATGCCTTTTGGAAATCAGGTCATCTTTTACTCGCTTAGCTATTCACAGTAACAGAAATTTTGACCAGGGGTGCCCAAATTTTTGCATGCCACTGTATGTTCAGTGTATTTGAGATGGTCTTGTACCTTTCCCCAGATTTGTTCTTGTCTATTATCATTCCCTGACTTGTCATGAATGCTCTTTTGTCTTCATTTGGTTTGGTCTGTTGAAAAAATACCAGACTGTTGGACCATGCAGAGGGGGGATATTTATTCTTATGAATTGCTTGGAAACAGGTGATGCTCCAATTTTTGACCTCAGTGAACTCCGTGAGTTGGTAAGGTAATACTGTATATTGCACATGAGGAAACTTAGCATAGTAGTTACAAAGGAGATAAGTACTTTTTCAGCTTTACAATTTTGGTTTTTAATTTTTAGTAAATTGTTGATAGGTTTTGGAATTTTTCTTTTGATTTGACATGATGCACTATGTTTTTTATATTATATAGGCATCCGTTAGTCTCATGAGACCATGGATTTGCACCTTGGAAGGTTTCCAGGGCGCAGGCCTGCTCAAGGTTGTATGGCAGACAAGCAGTTGCCCATGCTGCAAGTCTCCCCTCTCCACGCCACCGATGTTGTCCAAGGGAAGGGCATTAGGACCCGTACAGCTTGGCACCGGTGTTGGCGCAGAGCAATGTGTGGTTAAGTGCCTTGCTCCAGGACACACACGCTGCCTCAGCCAAGGCTTGAACTAGCGACCTTCAAATCATTAGACGAACGCATTAATCACTTGGGCACGCGCCAACACATTTTGTATATTCGCTCAAAAAAATCCTACTTTAATATATTTTAAATTTAGAAAATGAGACAGTAAAATGTGAAAGTAGCTGTGGGGCTGAATACTTCTCCAAACAACTGTATCTCTGACCTCAAGCTATAAATGCAGAGGCTATGTACATTCAGAAAACTTTGGCCATAAGTAAGGATGATTAATACAGTTATTTATGTGCAGCTACTCCCCTCCAGCATGCCCCATCACATTCACTTCTGCGGTAATTTTGGCTGAGGAGAGGGAATAGCTACATTTGTTAGATGTTATTGAAGAGGCACTCCTCTGGTAGCTTTCAATAAACAGTATCTTGCCAGTTAGCTGACAATTCAAAGGCATCCCATAATATGATGTTCCTAAACATGGTAGATATAAACTAACCAGCCACAGTGAGCTAGAGCTTGTTCATTTGCATCTAATTGATAGTCAAAGTCATAGTCAGGTTTAAGAAGAACCATGCTCAATGTTTTAGGAACAGATTCTTCCTTCTAGACATCAGATTTCTCAATGGCCCATGGACGCTGCAATACTCCTCTTTTGCACTAATTATTCATTTGTAACTTTTAGTAATTTTGTGCCTTGTACTGCTTCTGCAAAACAACCAACTTCACGTCAGTGATAATAAATTTGATTCTTATTGTGATATGCACAAAAACATACATGCACAGATGCAAAACATAAATTAAATATAATTTTATTACAAGAAAGAACACAAGTAGAACAAAAAAAGGGCCAATTCCATTTTACTGCAAAGTGATCAAAGTGGTCATAGTGCTGCTAAACTGTTGTGACTAGGGTTGTGCTGATTGGTTCAAAAACCAAATGGCTAAACAGAAGTATCTGCTCTTGAACCCAGTGGAGCGAGACTTAAAGCTTCTGTACCTCCTACCAGATGGTGGGCGTGATGGTGGAGATATTTAATGGAAATACATGGTAGAATGTTGAACTCTTGAAGCAGCACCTTCTGTAAATACTACCAATGGTGGGAAGGGATGTGCCTGTGATATATTGGGCAAAATTCACTACACTCTGTGGCTTCTTACATTCCTGCACATTTGAAATGATATAACCAGCCAGACATTTTTACCAGTACATGCTTCGAGTGTCCACTTTATTAGGTACACCTGATCATTAATGCAAATATCTAATCAGCCAAACATGGTAGCAACTATGCGGAGAAAAAATGAGGTACGAAGGTAAACTAGCCAAGAATATAAAGGAGGATAGTAAAAGCTTCTTTAGGTATGTGAAAAGGAAAAATATAGTTAAGACCAAAATTGGGCCCTTGAAGACAGAAGCGGGTGAACTTATTATGGGGAACAAGAGAATGGCAGACAAGTTGAACAGGTACTTTGGACCTGTCTTCACTAGGGAAGACAGAAACAATCTCCCAGATGTAATAGTGGCCAAAGGACCTAGGGTAATGGATGAACTGAAGGAAATTTATATTAGGCAGAAAATGGTGTTGGATAGGCTGTTGGGTCTGAAGGCTGATAAGTCCCCGGGACCTGATGGTCTGCATCCCAGGGTACTTAAGGAGGTGGCTTTAGAAATCGTGGATGCATTGGTAATCATTTTCCAATGTTCTATCGATTCAGGATCAGTTCCTGTGGATTGGAGGGTGGCTAATGTTGTCCCTCTCTTCAAGAAGGGAGGAAGAGAGAAAACAGGGAATTATAGACCGGTTAGCCTGACGTCAGTGATGGAAAAGATGCTGGAGTCAATTATAAAAGATGAAATTACGACACATCTGGATAGTAATAACAGGATCAGTCCGAGTCAGCATGGATTTACGAAGGGGAAGTCGTGCTTTACTAATCTTCTGGAATTTTTTGAGGATGTAACTATGAAAATGGGCAAGGGAGAGCCAGAGGATGTAGTGCACCTGGACTTTCAGAAAGCTTTTGATAAAGTCCCACATAGGAGATTAGTGGGCAAAATTAGGGCACATGGTATTGGGGGCAGAGTACTGACATGGATTGAAAATTGGCTGGCTGACAGAAAACAAAGAGTAGCGATTAATGGGTCCCTTTCGGAATGGCAGGCGGTGACCAGTGGGGTACCGCAGGGTTCAGTGCTGGGACCGCAGCTGTTTACAATATATATTAATGATTTAGATGAGGGAATTAAAAGTAACATTAGCAAATTTGCCGATGACACAAAGCTGGGTGGCAGTGTTAAATGTGAGGAGGATGTTATGAGAATGCGGGGTGACTTGTACAGGCTGGGTGAGTGGGCAGATGCATGGCAGATGCAGTTTAATGTGGATAAATGTGAGGTTATCCACTTTGGTGGTAAGAACAGGAAGGCAGATTATTATCTAAATGGAGTCAAGTTAGGAAAAGGGGAAGCACAATGAGATCTAGGTGTTCTTATACATCAGTCACTGAAAGCAAGCATGCAAGTGCAGCAGGCAGTGAAGAAAGCTAATGGCATGCTGGCCTTCATAACAAGGGGAATTGAGTATAAGAGCAAAGAGGTCCTTCTGCAGCTGTACAGGGCCCTGGTGAGACCACACCTGGAGTACTGTGTGCAGTTTTGGTCTCCAAATTTGAGGAAGGACATTCTTGCTATTGAGGGAGTGCAGCGTAGGTTCACAAGGTTAATTCCTGGGATGGCGGGACTGTCATATGTCGAGAGATTGGAGCGACTGGGCTTGTATACTCTGGAATTTAGAAGGCTGAGAGGGGATCTTATTGAAACATATAAAATTATTAAGGGATTGGACACGCTGGAGGCAGGAAGCATGTTCCCGCTGATGGGTAAGTCCAGAACCAGAGGCCACAGTTTAAGAATTAGCGGTAGACAATTTAGAACGGAGTTGAGGAAAAACTTTTTCACCCAGAGAGTGGTGGATATATGGAATGCTCTGTCCCAGAAGGCTGTGGAGGCCAAGTCTCTGGATGCTTTCAAGAAAGAGATGGATAGAGCTCTTAAAGATAGCAGAATCAAGGGTTATGGGGATAAGGCAGGAACTGGATACTGATAGTGGATGATCAGCGATGATCACAGTGAATGGCGGTGCTGGCTCAAAGGGCCAAATGGCCTACTCCTGCACCTATTGTCTATTGTCTATAACTCAATTCATAAAAGCATGCAGGCATGGTCAAGATGTTCAGACCAAACATCAGAATGGGGAAGAATTGTGATCTAAGTGACTTTGACAATGGAATGATTGTTGGTGCCAGATGGGGTGGCGTGAGTATCTCAGAAACTTCAGAGCTCCTGGGATTTTCACACAAGTCTCTAGAGTTTACAGAGACTGGTGCAAAAAAGAAAAAAAAACAGTGATCAGCAGTTCAGTGGGCGAAAATGCCTCATAAATGAAAGAGTTCAGAGGAGAATGGCCAGACTGGTTCAAGCTCACAGGAAGGTGATAGTAACTCAAATAACCACGCATTACAACAATGGTGCTCAGAAAAGCATCTGCGAATGCACATGTCAAACATTAAAGTAGATGGGCTATAGGAAGTGCCAGATAAAGTGGCCACTGAGTGTACGTGTTAAACTAAAAGACACTTATTCCTTTCAAGGGAGTGATATCTACCACCCTAGGACTGGAAATGAATTACATGGAATAAGTTGTTAACTGCTTTTATGTTCTTCTCAATTTTATTTCTGTCCCCTTTTTTTCACAGCCTAGTCTTTCACTTTATTTTGCTTTGCACTGGATTCACTATTCTCACTTGTATAATATGATTTGGTGTCTGCACAGTGTAATCTTTGATTAATTTGTCAGGCAAAGAAACTATTATAGATGGAGATCCTAATCAATTTTTCCCTGTGTTATGCAATAATGTTTTCCTGTATCATTAATAAACTTTCTCATAGAAAGAGATAAATAGAGAAATAGTGAATTTGAGACATTTTGAAACCTCACTCAATCTTGGTTATTTCTTTTCCTATCCTGTTGACATATTCTTTCTTCTATTCAATGGAAATATTTTTTTAAAAAGGCAGAGAATATGCAGTTTTATTTGGAGCATGCTGCTTTTGTATTCGAGATCAGATTATCTATAGATCTTCCATATCTAGAGGCATAAAGAGTACAAACCCTCTGAGGCACTTTGAAATTAAGTTGCCAGTTTTGCATTATAGATTACAAAATCAACAATCTAATACTGGAATATTGTAAACAACAGGAATTCTGCAGATGCTGGAAATTCAAGCAACACACATCAAAGTTGCTGGTGAACGCAGCAGGCCAGGCAGTATCTGTAGGAAGAGGTGCAGTCGACGTTTCAGGCCGAGACCCTTCGTCAGGACTAACTGAAGGAAGAGTGAGTAAGGCCTGCTGCGTTCACCAGCAACTTTGATGTGTGTTACTGGAATATTGTGTTACTTCAGTATAAAGTTTGAAGTCAGATTCAAGAAGTTATTCCTGCATGTGATCTCCACACATCCAAAATGTAATAATGTAAATTTAGTAGCACCAAGTCTGAAAGTAAGTATAGTGCTGTTTCTATGCATTTTCAGATGAGGATAATGTTACTCCAGTTCTTCTGCTTCCATATGCAGTTCTTTCTCTAAACAATGTCTGTATTTGCTGAAAGACTATTGGCACCTTTAAGTGTAGAGGCTTTCTTTTTGCACCATATTTACATATTCTGCACAAATAACTCTACCTTATTCTCTGTAAAGCAGTATACACCAACACTTCTCCTGTGCCTTATTTCAAAAAAAGGTCTGCACATATATAAATTATCCTGATAAATACTAGAGTAAATGGCTTAAAAGAAAGTCAAATAATTACCACAGATCATTTTTCAGACACCTCACATGGCTGCCTAAAATAAGCATGTTTCTTTACATAGGGTCTTTTAATCTGATTAATATAGCCAAAATAAAATTAGAAACAAACTTTGTTGTAGGGCTGATTGATTGCACAACAGATTCAGAGTTGTAATGAGCAGCCTAACATATTGTTGCCCACACCAGTCTATCCTTGTCTCAGACTACCACTGTGAGACACTTGGTTCAGTATTCATTCTGCTCAAGTGAGCAAACTGCCCAGGTGCTGCCCAATCAATGGATAGTAACGAGAAGATCGAGGTAGTTATTCACTGTACATTAATGGGGAATTAAGGTCTGGTTGCTGGTTTTAAACTTGATGAATTCTTTATAGTTATATCAGACAGAATGATGTATATTTACCTCCACCCAATCCTCCCGCTTCTCAGTTGCTCATCTTTACTTGGCAAAGGTTTTTTTTTTCTTTTTCAATCTTTTTATTAATTTCAAAATATAGAGACAAAACATAGCAATAATACGGATAATATGAGATGTATTGTTACATTTAAAAAAAGAGTAATTGCAAAACCAAATAGTGGAAATTACCAAAACTCCCATACATGTAAAACTGATCACGGATAATATAAAGCAAAAAAAAGGAAAAAGACAAAAAAAGAAAAAAAAACCCATCCCAAAAGAAAAAAAAAACTAAACTAAACTAAAAGACTTGGGCAAAACTAACAACTTAAAAATGGAAAAGAAGAAAACCTCGGTGTCGACGCCTCCACTCCCCTCCAACAACAGTACAGAGAAATAAAACCAGTTTGGAAATGATCAAATTACATCAAATGAAAATGCTGAATAAATGGCCTCCAAATTTTTTCAAACTTAATAGAAGGGTCATGGCAAAGGTTTTGAGCAGCATTCAACCAACTATCACAAATTCTAACAAGCACTTGGCTTGGAACTATTGGGCTTCTTGTGAACTGTCTCAGCAGTAGAAAATTGTTAAACTTGGAAATAATTACTGTGATCATATTTTGCATCATTTTCAGTGACAGGAGCCTTGTCATTAACAGGTAACCCTTGTTTCCCATTATAGCTGACAAAGAAATTGCCATGACAAACCATAGCAGCTTGTCTTCACTGGAGATCACAGTAAGAATGGGGTCATTGAAATGTGCAGGTTTCTCAATGAGCTGTACAGACAAGATGCAGGTAGAGTAATTTTCCCAGCTTCAGAGCTGGTGGGATTTAGGATAAAAGATCACAGTTCATATTTAGAGCAAAATATTAAAGATTGAGATGAGGAAACCACTCCTTGGGGAAATAAACCTGTGGAATTCTCCACATAGAAGGCAGTGTAAAGAAATTGTTAAATATACTTTAAGAAGGAGGGTATAGGATGACAATATGTTATTGAGGTGGAGGATCAGCCATGATTGTGTGAATGAGTAGTAGACTGAGCCAGTTCCATCAAAGGTACAGTTCTCTCCACCAATGTGGACATCTACAAGAGGTGATGTCTCAGAAAGATGGCATACATCACCAGAGAGCTCTGCCTTCTGGGCCAATGCTCTCTTCTCAACGCTGCCAGCAGGCAAGAGGTACAGGAGCATAAAGAACCACAGCTCAAGGTTCAACAGCTGCCTCTTCCATCAGGTTTTTGAACTGACTTGCAAAACTGTAACAACACCATTTCCTGGTGGACACTGATTTTCATTCTACTACCCATTCCCATTCCCATTCTGACATGTTGGTCCGTGGCCTCCTCAACTGCCACAATGAGCAACTCTCAGGATGGAGGACTAATTCTTCATACACCTGGGTAGCCTCTAACTTGAAGGAATGAGCATTGATTTATCTAACTTTCGGTAATTTCTCCCCCTCCCTATTCTGGCTCCCCTCTTATCTTTTCTCTTCTCCTAACCTCCCTTTGGTCCCTTTCCTTTGTGATCCACTCTGCTGTCCTATCAGATTCCCTTTTCTTCAGCCCTTTAGTTTTTCCACCTACCACATCCCAGCTTCTTAATTAATTTCTCCCTCAGCTGCCAGTTAGTATTCCTTCCCCTCCCCCATTTTCTTATTCTGACTTCTTTCCCCTTCCTTTACAATCCTGGTGAAAGGTCTCAGCCTGAAACATTGACTATTTCTTCCCCTCCACAGATGCTGCTGAACCTGGTGAGTGCTCCAGGATTTTGCATTTGTAACCTCAGACTACTTTTGTTTCTTTTAATCTTACACTAGTATTCGTGTTTATTTTTGTTGTTTATTTTTAACATGTGTACATTATGTCTGACTTACGTGCATTATATTAATTTGTGTTTGTCGCCATCTTATAAGGTACTGCGCTATTGCATAGCGTTTATACCAAATACAGACATGCCCATGGCTACAATAAATTTAAACAAACTCAAAAGGCTAAATGGCCTACTTCTGTTCCTGATTTCACCTAAAAATATAATAATCTGTCTTGAATATGCTCATCGAATCAGCAAAAAGTTGCGAAGATTCACCGACCTGCAGGTGAAGAAATTTCTTTTCACCTCTGTCCTGAATGGCCCACACTCTTTCACTGAGACTGTGCTCTTGATCCTGGCCACAACAACAGCATACTGTTCTTTGGACCAGTGCTGAAATGGAACGCTGGAAACAGCCTAAACTGAAACAAGAATCAACGACTCAAGAGATTCTGTAGATGTAAAAATCTTGAATCGTGATGCTGGATGTTCAAAATAAATTTTATTATCAAAGTACATACAGTTGCAAGAAAACATTTGTAAACCCTTTGCAATCACCTGGTTTTCTGCATTAATTACTCATAAAATGTGGTCTGATTTTCATTTAAGTCACAACAATAGGTGAACACAATTGGCCTAAACTAATAACACAGAAACAATTGTACTTTTCATGTCTTCATTGAACACATTGCTTATCCATTCACAGTCCAGGTTGGAAAAAGTATGTGAACCCTTGTATTGAATAATAGGTAGAACGTCCTTTAGCAGCAATAACCTCCAACAAAAATTTCCTGAAACTGCTGATCAAACTTGCACAACGGTGAGGAGGAATTCTAGACCATTCCTCCATACAAAACTGTTTCAGTTCATCAATATTTCTGGGATACCTTGCATGAACAGGCCTCTTCAGGTTATGTAACAGCATTTCAATTGGCTTAAGGTGACTCTGACTTGGCCATTCCAAAGCACAGACTTTCTTCTTTTTAAATCATTCTGTTGATTAACACTTGTGTTTCAGATCATTGTCTTGCTGCACCATCCAATTTCTGTTAAGCTTCAGGCGACGGACCACCACTCTGACATTCTCCTGTAAGATGTCTTGATACAATTTTGAATTCATTGTTCCCTCAAGCCATGATGCTCCTTCCGCCATGCTTCACAGCTGGATAAAGTTTTGGTATTGGTGGGCATTGTTTTTTCCTCCAAACATAACGGTGTGCATTTCTGTCAAAAAGATCAACCTTTGTCTCACCTGTCCATGGAACATTGTCCCAGAAGCATTGTGGATCATCCAGGTGGTCTTTTGCAAACTTGAGACGTGCAGCAATGTTTTTTTTTTGGAGAGCAGTGGTTTCCTCCCATGAACACCATTCTTGTTCAGTGTTTTTCTTACAGTGGACACATGCAGAGAGCTGATGCTTTTTGCTGGTGGGGTTGGTGGGGGGAGGGGTGGTCGTTGCCTTGCTGCTGCTTGTGTGTGGGAGGGGGGAGCTGAGGGGGGTTGGGGTTTTAACGTTTAACTGTCATTCATTCTTTGGGGCACTCCTTTGTTTTTGTGGATGTTTGCGAAGAACAAGAATTTCAGGATGTA
The DNA here is from genome assembly GCF_030028105.1 of Mobula birostris. Classification (NCBI taxonomy): domain Eukaryota; kingdom Metazoa; phylum Chordata; class Chondrichthyes; order Myliobatiformes; family Myliobatidae; genus Mobula; species Mobula birostris. The sequence continues at coordinate 81,463,712 of NC_092373.1, forward strand.
TATTGTATACAATTCTGACATTAAATGTACCTATTGAAACAAAGACCTTAGCAAATTATAGAGATTTCTGCACATTTTTTGCTGTTACCCTCCGTTTGTAGACAGTTTCTCTTACTATGGACCGACAAACACTCATGCCATTAGGAATGCTTTGTAGCCTTTTCCCACTTCATACATCTGTATAACTCTTCTTCTAAGGTCCCCTGAAAGTTGTTTTGATTGAAACATGGTGCACGTAAACAGATCTTTCTTGAGAAGACCAGGCTCTGTCAGTAACCTGACTTTATGTGTCTTTTTTATAGGGCAGGGCATCTCTACAACCCACACTTCCAATCTCATCTCATTGCTTGGAAAACCTGACTCGCTTGGAACACCCGATTCCAAACAGCTTTTGTAGAAGGCATTATTCCAGAGGTTCACATACTTTTTTGAACTTAGACTGTGATTGTTTAAATGGTGTACTCAGTATTGACAAGATGTACAATTGTTAGTGCATTTTTAGTTTAGGCAGATTGTATTGTCTATTATTGTGACTTAGATGAAGATCAGACCACATTTTAGAAAAACTACAGAACAATACAGGCCCTTCGGCCCACAAAGCTGAATTTCTGCATTTTATGAGTAATTAATGTAGAAAACCAGGTAAATGCAAAGGGGTCACAAACTTTTTCTTGCAACTGTATATGTAACTATGTACCACCCTGAGATTCATTTTCCTGTGGGCATACTCAGCAAATCTATAGAATAGTATCAATAGCAGGATCAAATGAAAGATCAACCAGAGTGCAGAAGACAACAAACTGTGCAAATGCAAATACAAATAAATAGAAATAAATAATGAGAACTTGAGGTGACAAGATAAAGAGTCCTTAAAGTGTGGTCATTGGTTGTGGGAATATCTCAATGGATGGGGAAGTTAAGTGTAGTTATCCCATTTTGTACAAGAACCTGATGATTGAGGAGGAGTAAATGTTCTTGAACTTGGTGCTGCAAGTAGTCCTGAGGCTCTCTCACCTTCTACCTGATGGCAACAGCAGGAGAAGAGCATGGCATGGGTGATGATGGATGCTGCTTTCCTACATCAATGTTTCATGTAGATCATACTTGACAGGTCAGGCAGCTTCTATGGAGGGATATAAAGAGTTGACATTTCGGGTCAAGATTCTTCATCAGACCTCTAAAATAATTGCTTCAACCACCATAGCAGGCAGTGCATTTCAGGCATCCACCACTCTGAGTTAGAAAAAAAATTACCCCTCACACCCCCCCCCCCCTTGAACCTACCTCCTCTCAGCTTCAATAAATGTCCTCTGGTATTAGACATTTCAATCCTGGGTAAAGATACTCTCTGTCCACTCTCTCTATGCCTCTCATAATCTTGTAAACCTCTACCAGATCTCCCCTCAGCTTCTGTTGCTCCAGAGATAACAACCCAAGTTTATCCAGCCGCTCGTGATAGCACATGATCTCTAAACCAGGCAGCATCATGGTAAACCTCTTCTGCACCTTCTTCAAAACATCCTTCCTATAGGGGTGTGACCAGAACTGTACGCAATATCCAGATGTAGCCTAACCAGGGTTTTACAAAGTTGCAACATAACCTCCTGGCTTTTGAACTCAGTGCTCAATTAATGAAAGCAAGCATTCCATAAGCCTTCTTAACCACTTTATCGACCTGTGTGGCCACTTTCAAGGAGCCATAAACTTGAATTCCAAGATCTCTCAGCTCAGCAACACTGTAAAGGGCCTTGCCCTTAACAGTGTACAGTACTGTCTCCTTGTATTTTCCCTACTGAGATGCAACATATCACATTTATCTGGGTTAAACACCATCTGCCATTCCTCAGCCCATATCTGCAACTGATCTATATCATGCTGTATTCTACACTATCCACAACTCCACCAATCAAGCGTAAATTTATGCATCTGCAGTTTCATCCAGGGCATTTATATACATTACAAACAACAGAGGTCCCAGCGGAACACCAGTAATCTCCATTAAATCCCTTCAACCACTACCCTCTGTCTTCTATACGCAAGCCAGTCCTACATCCAAACAGCTAATTCGCCGCGGGTCCCATGCATTTTGATCTTCTGGATTAGCCTCCCACGGGGGACTTTGTCAAACGTCTGATTATAGACCATATCCCAGGAGAGGTGATTTCTGACCGACAGCTGCCCTCCCGTTCTTGTCCCGCCCCTTTTTGCGAACGTAATGACGCTCCCGCCGTTGGGTCCGGTTGGCGGAAGTGAGGTAAGGCGGGCAGGCCGGAGGTGTGCTGGGCTTGGAGTTACTGCGCAGCGCCGCCGATGAGAGCTTGAGCCCCGGGGGTAAAGTCGAAGAGCGAAGCAGCGACCGTGCCCGTAGCGGAACGGAGTAGAGTAGAACAGAGGCTCCATCGCTGTGATAGGTGAGTCAGGGCCGCCGTGAAATCCCATCTCTCAGCCAGCACCGTCCCCCGCGCCCCATTTGCTGGGCCCGGGCTTTATTATTGTTGCTGTACGCGGAGGCCTCGGCTGTCGGCGTCAGGAGCCGAGCCCTGCTCTCCTACCCCACTATAACCTCATCCCCCTCGACGCCCCCCCTCACCCCCATGCGCTTTGCCTGACAGGGAGCGTCGTTCGGGGGGGGGGTGGTGGTGGCGGAGCGAACAAACACTATCCTTGCAGGCAACGCTGAACCCTGGGTGTCAGTGGTTGTGCTTGAGCTCTGTGACCTGCTCTCTCTAGAGCCGCTGGTGGTTGCCATTGGCACCCTGTCACTGGGAACGCGCGAAGCGTGGCATCCATCGGTCTAGCAAACCCAGGCCAGCAGCCTCCCTGTATGCTGAAGTGAAATGTTGTAGGCCCATTGAACATTGCAACTGCTTTTCATTACAGTCAGTTTTCTTGGTATTGACAGCAGCCCCATCGCCTAGTAAGTGATGTCGTAAGCTTAACTGCGGCCATCGCTATTTTTGCCAATATTAGTTTAGCAACATGTTTTACTTTTCGTAACATTGGCACCAAAACCTTGGAGTGGATACTGTTTTAGATTCTTAAATGCCCTTTTATTCTGTATATAAGAACGTGAGAAATCAGGAATCGACCCTCAAAACTATTTTGCAGTAAAATCATGATTGATGTAATCTTCACCTCAGCGTTGCTCTCACTTCTTGACTGCCTTGCAGATTAAAAGTCTGTCACTCTTGAAATATATTCAACGTTTCTGCCTCCATGCTTTATGATAGAGAATTTGAAAAATTCATGATTCAAAAGAATCCTTGTCTCTTGCCAAAATGGGTGATCTCTGAAATTTACTTGCTCTTTTACATATCTGCATTGGAAGAAATACCTCAGCAACTACACTAGCAATCTCCCTCAGAATTATGTGCTAATGAAATTGCATCAAGGTTCCCCACTTTTTAACTCACAATCCCTTTAGCTTCCTTACGTGTCACCTTTGTATGTAATTCTGCTGTAACATTTTGTCTTGCTCTTTAGTATTTTTTTCATTCTTCCTTCCAATGTGAATAATCTTGCATTTTAATCACATACTGCATCTCTCAAATTCTTGTCTTGTTTAAGACCATCAGGCATAGGAGCAGAATTAGGCAATTCAGCCCATTGAGTCTGCTTCACCATTCCATCACGGCTCATTTATTATCCCTCACAGCCCCATTCTCCTGCCTTCTCCCCGTAACCTTTGACACCTGATTAACCAAGAACCTGTCAACTTCTGCCTTAAATATACCCAGTGATTTGGCCTGCAAAGCTGTCTGTGGCAATGAATTCCACAGATTCACCTCCATTTAGCTGAAGAAAAATTTGCTCATCTCTGTTCTAAGTGGCTGCCCCTTAATTCTGATGCTGTGCGCTCTCGTCCTAGGTTATAGGAAGCGTTCCCTCCGCATCCACTCTATAAAGGCTTTTCAATATTTGATGTTTCACTGAGATTCTCTTTCTCTCCCTCCCCCCCCGAATTCTTCTAAATTCTAGTGAGTACAAGCCCAGAGCCATCAAATGATCCATATATGTAAACCCTTTCATTCCTTGATTCATTCTTGTGAACCACCTCTGGACAATTTCCAATGCCAGTATGCTCTTTCTTACATAAGGGACCCAAAAACTGCTTTCAATACTTCATGTGGTCTGACCAGTGCCTTATAAAGCCTCAGCATTACATTCTTTTGTATTTTAGTCCTTCTGAAATAAATGCTAACATTGCATTTGGCTTCCTTATCACAGATCAACCTGCAGGGTAACCTTTAGGGCATCCTGCATGAGGACTCCCAAGTCCCTTTGCACCTCTGATTTTTGAATTTTCTCCACATTTAGAAAATAGTCCAAGGCATTATTCCTTCTGTAAAAGTGCATGACCATGCACTTCCCTGCACTATATTCTATCTGCCACATCTTTGCCCATTCCTCCAATCTAAGTCCTTCTGCAACCTTCCTGTTTCCTCAACACCACTTGCCGCTCCACCTATTTTTGTACCTTCTGCAAACTTGGCCACAAGGCCATCAATTCCTTCATCCAAATCATTGACATATAACGTGAACAGAAGTGGTTCCAACACTGACCCTTGTGGCACACTACTAGTCACTGGCAGCTAACCAGAAAAGGCCCCCTTTATTCCCATTTTTAGCCTCCTGTCAGTCAGCCAATGCTCTATTCATGCTAGTATCTTTCCTGTAATACCATGGGTTCTTGTTAAGTAGCCTCATGTGTGGCACTGTGTCAAAGGCCTTCTGAAAATCCAAATAAACAATATCCACTCATTCTCTTGTCTATCCTGCCTGTCATTTCCTCAAAAAATTCCAACTGATTTGTGAGGCGATTTCCCCTTAGAAAACCGTGCTGACTTTGGACCATTTTATCATGTTTTTCTAAGTACATTCTTAATACTACTACAACATCTTTCCAACCACTGAAGACAGGCTAACTGGCCTACAATTTTCTTTCTTCTGCCTCCCTCCCTTCTTAAAGAGTTCAGCGACATTTGCAATTTTCTAATCTGCAGGAACCATTCCAGAAACTAGTGATTCTTCAAAGATCTCCACAATCTCTTCAACCACCTCTTTCAGAACCAAGGGGGGGTGTATTCCATTTAGTCCAGGTTACTTGTCTACCTTCAGGCTTCTCAGCTTTCCAAGCACCTTCTCCTTATTAATAGCAATGACACTTCTGTCCCCTGGCGCGCTGGAATTTCTGGCATTCTGCTCTTGTCTTCCACAGGGAAGACTGAGGCAAAATTCGTCTGCCATTTCTTTTTTTCCCATTGCTATCTCTCTACCATCATTTCCAGATACCAACTTTCACCTCTCTTACTCTTTGTCTGGAAAAGAAACTTCTTGTATCTTTTATTATATTGTTGGCTAGCCTACCTTCATTGTTTCTCTATGGCTTTTTTTAGTTGCCGTATGGTTTTTAAACGCTTCCCAATACTTTACCTTCCCAATAATTTTGCAATATTTTTTGCCTTTTCTTTTACCTGTGGCTGTATTTATCTTCCCTTGTTGGCCATAGTTGCCTCATCCTCCTTTTAGATTACTCCTTCATTTTTGTGATGTATTTTTCCTGCGGCTTTCGAATTTCCCTCAGATATACCAGCCATCATCCCTGTTAGAGTCCCCTTCCAGTCAGCATTGGCCAGTTCCCTTCTCATGCTTCTGTAATTCCCTTTACTGTAATATGGATACATCTGTTTTCAACTTCTCAAACCGCAGGAAGAATTCTGTCGTATTAAGAAATCTGCGTCCTGAAGCTCCCTTTGCCTTAAGCTCCCTAATCAAGTCTGCGTCGTTACACAACACCTTTTGCGATTCCCCTATTGGACGCAACCACAAGCTGTTCTGAAAGGCCATCTTGTAGGCATTGTACAAAGTCCCTCTTTTGGGATGCAGCATCAACCAGATTTTCCCAGTCTATTTGTATATTGAAATTTCACACGATTATTGCAATGTTGCCCTTTTTACATGCCTTTTCTATCTCCTGTTGTAATTTGTAGCCTACATCCTGGCTAAGGTTCGAAGGCCTGTATATGACTTCTATCAGGTCTTTTTATCCTTACCGTTTCTCATCTGCGTGCAAGAATTCTACAGCTTCCGATCTTATTGTCACCTCTTTCTAAAGATTTGATTTAATTATTCACCAACACAGCCATCCCACCAAGGATCTGATTTAATTTTTTTACCAGCCGAACCACCCCACCCCCTCTGCCTACTTGCCTGTCCTTTTAATACAGTGTGTATCCTTGGATGTTAAGCTCCCAACTATGATCTTTCAGCTATGTCACAGGTATAACCCATTATTTTTATACAGGTCGTACCTTCCCCTAAAGAGATCCAAATGATCCAGAGATTTGAAGCCTTGTCCTCTGCATCATTTCTTCAGCCATGCATTCATCTACCAAATCACCTTGCTCTTGCCCTCACTGGCACGTGGCACAGGCAGCAATCCAGAGAATACTACTCTAGAGGTTCTGCTTTTCAGCTTTCTGCCTAACCCGGTACTCACTCTTCAGGACCTCCTTCCTTTTCCGATCCATGTCATTAGTGCCATTATGTACCATGACTTCCGGCTGTTCACTTGCCCTTGCCAAATGCCGTGGACCTGATTCGAGACATCCCTGCCCTGGCACCTGGGAGGCAATGTGCCAGCCAGGTGTCTTGTTCACATCCATAGAAGCTGCTCTATGCTCCTCTAATTATGAAATCCCTTATCACTTATGCCCTCTTCTTCCCTCATCACCCTTTCCTTTCTGAGCCACAGAGCCAGACTCGGTGCCAGAGACCCAGTTGCCGCGGCTTCTCCCTCACCGGTCTCCAAAGTGGTATACATATTATTGAGGGGAACAGCCAGAGGTGTCCTCTATATTGGCTGCCTATTCCCTTTTTCTTTCATGTTAGTCACCTAGGTACCTGCCTCCTACAACTTAGGGATGACTGCCTCTCTGTAGCTCCTATCTATCACCACCTCATTTTCTCATATGAGCTGAGATTCCTTAACTCTGTCTCTAAGGAGCTGCCGCTCAGTGTACTTCACACAAATGTAGTTAACGGGGATTGGAGAACTCCTAGAGTTCTTGAATCTTGTATAAGGAACATACCATGAAATCTAGACCCATTCTCAGTGTACTAGGTATTTAGTAACAAAAAAAACTTTAAACTTACTTAGATCCTCCACTGTGCTTGCCCAAGCCTGTTGAGTCAAAGCCTGGCTGCTCCGCCTTCAGCTCCCTTCTTTTTATCAGCCCGGTGTTGATTGTAGCCCACTGAAAAGAGCTGAAAGCCATGGAACTTTTTAAACCTTGCACTGCGCCACCAATGATGCCGAATGCAGGAAGCCGAAAGCACTGGACCTCTTTTTAAACCTAGTTGTGCCACTGATGAACTATCTCTCTTGCTGAATACAGTTCGCAAAAAGCACCAATGCTCTTTTTAAACCATGCATTGCATCACTGAACGGCTTCTCGTGCTGATTACAGCTTCGTTCTCCCTGATAACTTGCTAACCCACTTATTTTTGTATCATCGACAAACTTTACTCCTGTACACTTGGTCCCTTCGTCCAAGCTATTAGCTGGTTTTAAAATATTTGAAGCTCCAGCACTGATCCCAGTGGCATCCTAGTAGCTACTAGTGATCTATATGGAAATAACCAATTTGTCCTGATTAGTTGTCTATTAGCTACTATCCTATCCATTCCAATAGTTTGCCTTCAAGCTCGTGCGTTCTTGTACAGTAACTACAAAGACCTGGAAATCCAAACATGCTACATCTACTTTTCCTTTTACCTACCCTATTCTTTGCATCGCTAAAGGAACTCTAGAAAATCTGTAAAACATATTTCCCTTTGGAGCGTATTGACTGTATGGTTTTAGATATTTTTCTAACCATCTTGCTCGTGCTTTGATAACAGATCTCAGCAGACTGACAGAGGCTAGGCTAATTGGTTTATAGTTTCCAGTATTATCTTCCTCCTTTCCTGAATAGTGGTGTGACATTTTTGTTTTTTTAATTTTCTGGAACTCTCTAGAATCCAGGGAAATTTGCTTGGTACATTATGACCATTGTATTCATTTAAGTCCCTATTTGGCTATCTTCCATACTTAGTCATTATCAGGATTAAAGAAAGTAGTTGGGGTTAGCACAGTGGTGGCACAGTAGGTTATTTAGTGGACTAGTAATTCAGGGATCTGAAATAATTCAGACAACCTAAAAGCTATGGAACTATAAATAATCTGGAATGATCAGGTCTTCAGTACTGTGTCTGGGGTTTTGTCACTATTATGTTGGTGGTATGTGGAATGAATTGAATAGGCTGAAAACTAACCTTTGTGAATGTGAGGATGTCAATCAAGATAGATCACATACTCAGCCTAAGTGCACGACCATACACTTCCCTACACTATATTCCACCTGCCACTTCTTTGCCCATTCCTCTAATCTATCTAAGTCCTTCTGCAGACTCTCTGCTTCCTCAACACTATCTGCTCCTCCACTTATCAATTCCGTCATCTAAATATAATGTGCAAAGAACCGGTCCCAATACAGACATCTATGGAACATCACTGGTCATGGGTAGCCAGCCAAAACGGGCTCTCTTTATTCCAGCTGTTTTCCTGGTCAGCTAATGTTCTTTCTATCCATGCTAGTATCTTTCCTGTAGTACCATGGGTTCTTAGCTTGTTAAGCAGCCTTATGTGCAGCACCTTGTCAAAGGCCTTCTATAAATTCATGTAAACAACAACCTCTGTCTCTCCTTTGTCTATCTTGTCTGTTATTTCCTCAAGGAATTCCAACAGATTTGGCAAGATTTCCCCTGAAGGAAACCATGCTGACTCTGCTGGAATACTTTATCACTCCTCTCCAAGTACCCCAAATCCTCATCCTTCAAAATGGACTCCAGCATCTTCCCAACCATTGAAGTCAGGATAACTGGCCTATAATTTCCTTTCTTCTACATCCCTCCCTTTTCCACTAAAAACTCAATGGCAGTGCTTGTAGTTGTGATCAATTTTGTATCCATGTTTTTTTCAACTTAAGAATTCATCAGTTCATCTGGCCTGAATGAGAATTTTGTGTACCTTTTACTTGACTCGCCTGACCATTTTCTTGTGTAACATGCAAACTAAAGTCGTAAATTGATTTGTCATATTGCTTTGGACACTGGTACTTTCTTTCGTCCAGTCTGCTCTTATCCTAATAATTCAATCTGAATTTTGTTTGAAGCTGGGTTTCTGATTTTTCTTTTTAGCTGACTCATAAGCTAAGTTGATGAATGTAGGGAAATTTTGATAAAGGAATGTTGGCGCAAGATTTGAAGAACATCATTTTTGCCTTTTCATTCCATGGATTGGTCATTAATTATTTAACATGTACTTTTATATTTGGTTTTCAAATGCTATGGTTTCATCCCTTTAATAATCTTGTGCTGAAAAAAGAGGCAAATTTGCACCTTCAAATGAAATTACAACAAGTTAGGCAAATGTGTGTCTAAGGTAGAGTTAATGTTTCATCAGAACTGGCAGTGCTTTTTCTCTGCATTCTTTTTAGTTTTCCTGTTGACAGCAGTTACATATAAATGCATGAAGTTGTTTTTCTAGTCATTAAACAGCATTTAAACCATTTAAGATTTGCAGAATGATTTTGTCAAGTCAATCCAAAATGTACATTTCTGAGCTATAGAGTGCACTGCATCTAAAATGCCAGTGATGCAATACTCTCTTCAGCCGTATCGCCTCCATTTTCCCATACATCTATCCTCACCCCATCTTCCTGCCACTATAGTTAAACAGGGAAAAGGGTTCCCCTTACTTATCACCCTGTGAGCCTCTGTGTCTTCTGCCATTTCCAACAAGATGTTACCACAAAGCGCATCCATCCTTGCTTTCCCTAGGGATCTTTTCTGTGATTCCTTGTCCACTTGTCTCTTACCATTGATGTCCCTTTTGACAGTTATCCCTGCAAGTGTAGCAAGTACAACACCTTCCCCTACATCACCTCCCTTATCACTATTCCCTAAACAATCTCTCCAGGTGAGATGTTACTTGTAAGCCTGTCAAGATCATCCATTGTATCCAGTGTGACCTCCTCTTTGTTGATGAAATCTGACGCAGATTGCGAGACCACTTTGTCTAGCACCTTCACTTTCTCCACCATAGAAGGCAGAGACTTCCGGTGGCTACCCTTTTCAATTTGACTTCCCAATCCCATTAAGATATGTCTGTTCATGACCTCCTCTACTGTCGCAATGAGGCCAAACGCAGGTCAGAGGAGCAACTTCTCATTCCATCTGGGTTGCCTCCAACTTGATGGCTTGAACATCAATTTTTCCAATTTCTAGTAATTTCTTCCCCGCCTCCATCTTCTCTATTTTTCCATTTCCCTGTTCTGGTTACCCATTCACCCCTTCTCTTCTACTCACTTGCCCATCACCTCTCTCTGGTTCCCCTCCTTTCTTCCATTGTCTGCTGTCATTTCTTTATTAGATTCCTTCTTCTACCTATCCATCCCAATTTCATATGTCATCTCCCTGATATGGTCTCACCTGTCACCTACCACCTGCCAGATGTACTCCTTTCCCTCCCCAACCTTGTCTACATTCTGCCCCCTTCTTTTCTAGCCCTGTTGAAAGGACTTGACTTGTTTATTCCCCTCCACAGATGTTGCCTAACTTGCTGTGTTCCTCCAGCACTTTATGTGTGTTGCTCAATTATACAGTTGATGTCTTTTGAACATAGAAATCCTGGGAGTTTTCTGCTGGTCTATGTGTCTTTTTATTATGGAGAAAATGTTACCTGATGACAAGGGGCTGCAAGAAATATTAGTGTTTAAAATTCTGATTCACTTAAGCAGTAATTATAAACAACACTCAAACATGTTCTCTGATTTGGATTGTTGCTGCAAAACTCTGAGAGTGTGATAAGAGAGACTAGTTTTTGTACCTTGTGGGACACAGAGGATTTCATTCTTAAAACAATTTTTGAACTATAAGGCATCCATTAGTATTGCAAGACCATGGATCTGCGCCTGGAAAGTCTTCACTCTCCAGGGCGCAGGCCTGAGCAAGGTTGTATGAAAGACAGGCAGTTGCCCATGCTGCAAGTCTCCCCTTTCCACGACACTGATGTTGTCCAAGGGAAGGGCAAGGGCGATACAGCTTGGCACCAGTGTCGTCGCAGAGCACTGTGTGGTTAAGTGCCTTGCTCAAGGACACAACACGCTGCCTTGGCTGGGGCTCGAACTCATGACCTTCAGGTTGCTAGTCGAGTGTCTTAACCACTTGGCCACGTGCCCTATAATTGCTATTGAAATTCAGGAAACGAGGTGGTCGATATTTGTAATACAGATGTCCCCCGCTTTTTGAACGTTTGCTTTACGAAACCTCACTGTTACAAAAGACCTACATTAGTTACCTGTTTTCGCTAATAGAAGGTGTTTTCACTGTTACGAAAAAAAGCAGCACACGATAAAAAATAAGCGTGTGAGAAAAAGCAGCGTGCGGTAAAAAATAAGCGCGCGCCCTGAGCAGCCGCACTCCCCCGGATTCGGAATGGCATTCTAGCCGGCATTGCTTAAACATGTGCCTGTGAGCGGCCGTTAGCAAGATGAGTTCTAAGGTACCGGAAGAGCCTGAAAGAGCTCGTAAGGGTGTTACCCTTAGCGTAAAACTAGACATAATTAAGCGTTTCGATCGTGGTGAACGAAGCAAGGACAAAGTGAGTTTGGCTTGTGGAAGTTGACGAAGATGATGTGAAGAGGTTTTGGCATCCCATGACCAAGAACTGATAGATGAAGAGCTGATGCAATTGGAAGAGGAAAGGATAACAACCGAAACTGAATGCAGTAGCGAACTGACCGAAAGTGAAGTCGTCCAGGAACTGAATGTGAAGCAACTGTGTGAGATTTTCACTGCAATGATAAAGTACGACTTTAATTTTGAAAGGGTACGTCTGTTTAGGGCGTATTTGCAAGATGGCTTGAGTGCTTACAAAGAACTGTATGATAGAAAAATGCGCGAGGCTAAGCAGTCAAGCATACTGTGGTTTTCAAGCCTTCCACATCAGTCACAGCAGATGACGAACCTTGACCTTCGACATCGAGGCGGCAGTCATAGGAGAAAATGACCTGCCTGCGCTGATTGACGATGAGATGACACCCTAGTGTCCCACCACCCCAACCCCCGGGCCGCAGACAGATACCAATTCGCGGAGAATGCAGCGGTAGCCGGGAGGCGCCCAGCACATCTTTAAGAAAAAAGCCGAAATAAACATGCTAATTAATTAAGTGCCGCCCGGCACGTAAATGTCGGCCAGATCAGAGACAATTGCTGATTGCGTCGCCAATGATCTGGGCTGACATTTATGTGCCAGGCGGCACCTAATTAATTAGCTTGTTTGTTTTGGCTTTTTTCTTAAAGATGTGCTGAGTGCATTCCAGCCACTGCTGTACCCCTGCGTTCTTTGTGTATTGGTATCGGTTCGCTGCCCGGAGGGTGGGGGCCACTGCACCACCCCAACCTCCGACGACTCAGCCTAACGCAGCATCATCAGTGTGCTCGGCGCTGACTTCCTGATTCCAGTAAGTGATACTACACTATACATATATTATTTCTACTTTGTATTGGCTGTGTATTTTTACGTGTTATTTGGTATGATTTGGCAGCTTCATAGCTTAAAGGTTGCTAGAGAGCGCTTGCGTCGTGTTTCTGCCGAGAGTGCTTGTGTGAGATTTTCGCTACGGGGAACAGTGCGGCAGTGATTGTAGAGAAGTATTTCTACTTTATATAGGCTGTGTATTCATCATATCATTCCTGCTTTTACTATATGTTACTGTTATTTTAGGTTTTATGTGCTATTTGGCATGATTTGGTAGGTTATTTTTGGGTCTGCGAACACTCACAAATTTTTCCCATATAAATTAATGGTAATTGCTTCTTCGCTTTACGACATTCTGGCTTATGAACCGTTTCATGGGAACGCTGTACCTTTGGATGGCGGGGGAAACCGGTAGTTCTTAAAATATAAAACACAAGAGACCGTAGACGCTGAAAATCTGGATCAACACACAAAGTACTGGAGGTGCTCACGGCACTTGAACGGAAATGTGGACTGTTCATTTCCCTCCATAGATGCTGCCGGACTCACAAAGTTCCTCCAGCATTTTGTGCATTGCTCCTTAAAACATGATGTGTTTTCAAAAAAACAGGCTTTGAAAACAAATGTTAATATGAATGAGGCATAATAATTGATTAGATGGCTACTGATTACTTTTAGAAGGTAGTGGCAAGGGGGTCTTGGTCCACACATTTGAGAGTTCAGATGGATGCCTCAGTTCTGATGGACTACATTCCAAACAATACGTACTTTCTTCAGTATGCAAATTGAGTTTCAGTGTAGATCTTTGTGCTGAAGCATCAGAGTGCAACCCAGTCTGAGAACACGAGGAATGAAATAGTATTTTACCAATAGTGCTAGGGTGGACGTGAGGAGGAACATTAGATGAACGCCACAGGATATGTATTCCAGGTGCACATCAAGATTTCAGTTGGAATGTTGCATTGCAGTACTTGGTTTACATTGATAAAGATGTAGGACCATTATTTGAGTCTGTACAGTAGTAAATTATGAGCCTGTTATCATTGGCCAAAATTCAAATTTGCTGTTGATGCACATGATTTTGATCCAGTGCCTTAAATTGTTGAGGGTATCTTGGTTTTATCAGAAGGAAAAAAATGTTAGTTTTAGTTGGTATGAATGCAGTTTCCAACTGGTTCTTGGATGTGAAGTACATTTGTGATGCATCAATTTGCTCAGATTGAATGTTCATTTAATGTTTTTAAAAACAAAGTATACGGTCGCCTTACCTCCCTACCCTAAGCTTTACAAATCAAAGAAAGCATCGTAGATTTCCCTTGCCCTATGATTCAAAAGTAATAAGTATTCCATAACAGCATGTCCAAATTGGGGTGAAGTAGACACTTGCATCAAGTCTGCATGTGCTGGAATCTGGAGCTGAAAAATGAGATGGCAGGAATGCAGTTTGTCAGGTAGCGTCAATAAATGGAAATTGACAGTCATAATTTCAGATCAAGGCTCTTAATCTGATGCTGCGTGTTCTGAGTTTCTCCAGCTGCCCATTTTTGTATCAAGAAAGATGTTTTCTCACATGATCAAATTTCATTGGTTTGGGTGTACAGTTCTAAGAAAAAGTTTGTGAATCCTTTACAATTACCTGGTTTTCTGCATTAATCCTCATAAAATGTGAGGTGGGGGTGTGGCACTGCTGATCAGAAATAGTGTCACGGCTGCAGAAAATGAAGTCATGGAGGTATTGTCTACTGAGTCACTGTGGTGGAAATTAGGAACATGAAGGGGTCAATAACTCTACTGGGTATTTATTATAGACCACCCAATAGTAACAGGGACATCGAGAAGCAGATAGGGAGACAGATTCGAGAAAGATGCAATAATAACAGGGTTCTTGTGGTGGGAGATTTTAATTTCCCCAATATTGATTAGCATCTCCCTAGAGCAAGGAGTTTAGATGGGGTGGAGTTTTTTTAGGTGTGTTCAGGAAGGTTTCCTGACTCAATATGCAGATAAGCCTACAAGAGGAGGGGCTGTACTTGAGCTGGTTTCAGGAAATTAAACTGGTCGGGTGTCAGCTGTCTCAGTGGGAGAGCATTTTGGAGATAGTGATGACAATTCTATCTCCTTTACCATAGCATTGGAGAGGGATAGGAACAGGCAAGTTAGGAAAACATAGTGAATTTTGCCTGGTGTTCTGCATAGGCACATTCCAATGAGACAGGGAAAGGATAGTAGAGTACAGGAACCATGGTGTACAAAGGCTGTTAAAATCTAGTCAAGAAGAAAAAGAAAAGCCTACAAAAGGTTCAAAAAACTAGGTAATGATAGAGATATAGAAAATTATAAGGCTAGCATGTAGGAGTTTAAGAATGAAATTAGGAGAGCCAGAAGGAGCCATGAGAAGGCATTGGCGAGCAGGATTAAGGAAAATCCCAAGGCATTCTACAAGTATGTGAAGAGCAAGAGGATAAGACATGAGAGAATAGGACCAATCAAGTGTGACTGTGGAAAACTATGTATGGAACCGGAGGAGATAGCAGAGGTACTTAATGAATACTTTGCTTCAGTATTCAGTACGGAAAAGGACCTTGGCAATTGTAGGGATGATTTAAAGTGGACTGAAAAGCTTGAGCATGTAGACATTAAGAAACAGGATGTACTGGAGTTTTTGGAAATCATCAAGTTGGGTAGGTCACTGGGACTAGACGAGATATACCCCAGGCTACTGTGGGAGGCGAGGGGAGAGATTGCTGAGCCTCTGGCAATGATCTTTGCATCATCAATGGGGATGGGAGAGGTTCTGGATTATTGGAGGGTTGCAGATGTTGTTCCCTTATTCAAGAAAGGGAGTAGAGACAGCCAAGGAAATTATAGACCAGTGAGTCTTACTTCAGTGGTTGGTAAGTTGATGGAGAAGATCCTGAGAGGCAGGATTTATGAACATTTGGAGAGGTATAATTTGATTACGAATCATCAGCATGGCTTTGTCAAAGGCAGGTCATGCCTTATGAGCCTGATTGAATTTTTTGAGGATGTGACTAAACACATTGATGAAGGTAGAACAGTAGATGTAGTATATATGGATTTCATCAAGGCATTTGATGAGGTACCCCATGTAAGGCTTATTGAGAAAGTAAGGAGGCATGGGATTCAAGGGGACCTTGCTTTGTGGATCCAGAACTGGCTTGCCCACAGAAGGCAAAGTGTGGTTATAGATGGGTCATATTCTGCATGGAAGTCGTTGACCAGTGGTGTGCCTCAAGGATCTGTTCTGGGACCCCTTCTCTTTGTGATTTTTATAAATGACCTGGATGAGGAAGTGGAGGGATGGGTTAGTAAATTTGCTGATGATACAAAGGTTGGGTGTTGTGGATAGTGTGGAGGGCTGTCAGAGGTTTCAGCTGGACATTGATAGGATGCAAAACTGGGCTGAGAAGTGGCAGATGGAGTTCAACCCAGATAAGTGTGAGGTGGTTCATTTTGGTAGGTCAAATATGATGGCAGAGTATAGTATTACTGTTAACACTCTTGGCAATGTGGAGGATCAATGAGATCTTGGGGTCCATGTCCATAGGACACTCAAAGCTGCTGCGCAGTTTGGCTATGTGGTTAAAAGGCATATGGTGCATTGGTCTTCATCAACCGAGGGATTGAGTTCAAGAGCAGAGAGGTAATGTTACAGCTGTATAGGACCTGGGTCAGACCCCGCTTGGAGTACTGTGCTCAGTTCTGGTCACCTCTCTACAGGAAGGATGTGGAAACCATAGAAAGGGTGCAGGGGAGATTTACAAGGATGTTGCCTGGATTGGGGAGCATGCTTTGTGAAAACAGGTTGAGTGTACTTGGCCTTTTCTCTTTGGAGTGACGGAGGATGAGAGGTGACCTGATTGAGGTGTATAACATGAGAGGCATTGATTGTGTGGATAGTCAGAGGCTTTATCCCAGGGCTGAAATGGCTAACACGAGAGGGCACAGTTTTAAGGTGCTTGGAAGTAGGTACAGAGGGATGTCAGGGGTAAGTTTTTTATGCAGAGAGTGGTGAGTGAGTGGAATGGGCTGCCGGTGATGCTGGTGGAGGTGAATACAGTAGGGTTTTTTAAGAAGCTCCTGGATAGGTACATGGAGCTTAGAAATACAGAGGGCTATGGGTAACCCTAGGTAATTTCTAAAGCAAGTACATGCTCGCCACAGCATTGTGGGCCAAAAGGACTGTATTGTGCTATTGGTTTTCTGTGTTTCTAATGTGGTCTAATCTTCATCTAAGTCACAATAATAGACAAACACAATCTGCCTTTACTAATAACACAGAAACAATTGTACTTTTCGTGTCTCTACTGAATATATTGTTTAATCATTCCCGAGTGTCCTTCTCCTTGGTGGATGGCCAGACAAGGCTAATGAGCCCCACCTGCCTGGGTTTGGATTCAGAGTTGTCCTTCTGTTAGGCTGGTTGCCAACCAAGGCTAACGAGCCCAGCCTACCCATCCAGTTATACCGCCGGACACTCGGTCGCGCCATGACATAGCAAGCTTGGTGGCAACGGGGGACACCGACAGAAGGTGTTGCTATGGTCGCAGTAATATAGGAGAGGCTGTTTGCAGCAGCCTCCTGCCTAGCAGGCCAGACAGTGACCACACGGCGATCACTACACCGTGAAAGGAGAGGTGATGTATTGCACACGTACACTTTCCCTGGGTGAGCGGGACATTTATTATATCATCCTGTATGAATAAAAAACTTTACAGTGGTCCTCTTTTGTTAGATATTCACCTGGAGAATGTGAAGAATGGACCTCTGGACACAGTCAACATCTTTTTGAAATTACTTGATACTTAACTCCCTTATCTAGCAAGAGGAAATTGGGTGGTGGCTCTAGTCATCTGTTAGCTAAGTGTCACTGAGAACCAGTTCTAAGATTGCTGATGTTCTTGATTTACAGTTAAATGTTCATTAAATGACAGACGAAGGGTCTCGGCCCGAAACATCGACTGTACCTCTTCCAATAGATGCTGCCTGGCCTGCTGGGTTCACCAACAACTTTTATATGTGTTGATACAAATAGTATACATTTTCTCTCCTTAACATTTTAAAGCAAGTATATGCATTTGGGAGTTTGAAGATCACCGATTAACACCGAAGTGCAATCAGCAGATTCCAGTAATTGGCAATGCAATTTTCTCACTTGCTGAGATATGGCTGTAACAGTAATCTAACTGTATGCATTAAATTGAGTTTGGATGAGATTGTTTAGGGCATTGATTATTTCTCTCTGCAGCATTGTCAGCCCCATCAGGCCTATTAGTCTCTGTCCTATTGCAGCTATGTTTAGGTGACATACACAAGAACTAAAGCAGTGAATTGAATACATAACATACATATCAGTTCATTTCAGTTAGTAGTGCAGAACTCTAGGTCGGATACAGTAACTCCAAAATATTTAAGATGCTTTACTAGGCACAATAACAGTTTGGTGCATACCAGATTGGCCTTTTTCTGCACTGTAGTGCTGTATGACATTTAGGACATTGGAAGTCGCATTTTAACCTTAGTGATGGAGTAACAGGATGTATCATCCCAGTGATCAAAGAAGATGGTTCAAGAAATAACATGCTGATAGCAATTTTTATTTGGTATAACACCTTAAATACAACATTATGAATCTCCTTGGGGCAATTCGTTATCCAAGCAAATGTTACCAATGCTGCAGGGATTAATTTGCACTGCTAGCAATCTAGTTTTGTGCATCTAGTGTTCATGATGTGGCTCTGTATTGGAGAAAGCAAGTGTGAATTTAGTAACCACATTGGGGGAGAGCCTGTGCTCAATCTGCAGGAGCAATGCTGTGCTTCTGGTTGCCTTCTACTTCAAATCCCCATCCTACTCCAGCTCTGATTAATTTGCGGCCTCCTGCACTGTTCAATTGAGACCCAATGCAAACTTGAGCAATTTCCCTTTTTTCTGTATGTATTAGAAATGGCCTTTTCTGCCAGTAATTCATCTACGATTTTTGGCTCAGTTTTTCTTTCCCATTCATCTGCTGGGCATGTCTCACAATCATGCTGTTAGCAATACATACAACAGACAAAGAAACATAATAACCATCTCGTTTCATTGATCCAGTTTACCTGGTCTCACCCAATCACAATATTCCATTTTGTCTATTCCTACCCCCACATCCTCTGCAAATTAAAATAACCTTCTGTTTAAATGTCCTTTCCAGTCTTGACAAAGAGTTTCAGGTGAGATTTACTAGGAAGCTGTTTGGATTACAGAGCATGTTTTATGAGGAGAGGGTGAGCAAGCTAGGGCTTTTCACTTTGGAGTGACTGACTTTATAATGGTGTACAAGGTAAGAACCATCGAAGACAGCCAGAGACTTTTTCCCTGGGTGGAAGTGGCTAATACAAGGCTAATTTAAGGCGATTGGAGGAAAGTATGGGGGGGGGGAGGGGAGGTGGGTAGGATGGTGTGTGGTGGATCTCTGGATTGCACTGCTGGGGTGGTGGTAGAGGCAGATACCTTAGGGATATTAAGAGATTCTCAAATAGGCATATGGTTGAAAGAAAGACGGTGGGCTATGTGGGAGGGAATGGTTAGATTGATCTTAGAGTAGGTTAAAAGTTTGACAAAACATCATAGGTCAAATGGCCTGAACTGTGCTGTACTATTCTATGTTCTATTAAGAATATTTTCCTTAGTATTCTGAGTACTTGGACAAATATAGACAGATCAAGAAAATTAGTGTAGGGCTAGTCGCATTTAACCTAGTTAAGTTAATGGAGGTTTGTAGTTACTTTCAGAAAACATTTGCTAAGATCTGCTTAAGATGGTGTAAGTAAATGGAAATAAATGGAGTTAGGTAATTCATTGGGTAACATAATCCTCCACTCATTAGCTGTTTTCTGTGTCCCTAAAGCAACGGTGCATTGTTCCTTAATATTACTGCAGATTTCCAAAAGGCATCTTGCCATTTAGCATTCTAGTTTTCAGTACCAGTAGTGATGGCTATCCATAAGCACAAATACTGAGAGATTCTGAGCTCCAGATGAACTCAACAGTGCAGTGAGAGACTGAATTGAGTACATAACAATTGGAGAGTTGACAATCAGTATGTGTCCCCATCAGAAAGGCAGCTAAATACCAGCATTTACTCAACAATCATTGGTTGGTGGATAGGACAATTTGGTCCCTTGACTTTGCAAACCATTTAAATGAGAGGTAATGGATGCTAGGTAACGCTATGTCATTGTATTTATAAAGAGATTAGATGAAGGAATGCTACAAATCTCAGTTTGCTCACAATTTCAGCATGCATGGCAGCATGATGTACATAAGATCAAAAAGACAGATGTTGATTTTTATGATGATGGTGAAAATTTGCCAGGTGGAGTTCATTCTGAAAAAATGTGAGACCCTCAGCTTCAGATGTAAGGTACATCAAAATATTTCTAAGCAATGAAGAGCTAGTAATTGCCAGTGAGTGAAGAGATTTGCAGGCCCCAGTACAGCATATTGTGATCAGCAACTAGCCACCTGCTTTTAGTATTAATTTCTGAAAAAAAAAAAAAATTCCCTACTTTTGCCTCTGAGAAGTTCCTGAATGAAGCTACCCCCAAACTTGGTTGTAAGACCATCCCACAGCGGAGTGTTCTGTTTAGGATGTGGTTGAGCAAGCACACTCATCAAACTGCTGGGAAAAGAAAAAGCCAGCAAGTCCATACCTTGTTATATCAAAGTTATCAAGCATGATCCAACTTGTTCAAACAGTTTTTTTTAAAAATCTAATTACTTTGAAGTAGTTTCAGCTTCATAAAGTCCACACCATGAAAATGCTGGCAAACTATTCTTTTGGAAGTTGTACTACTTTGTTGATACATGCTTATGGTGGATAGATTGAGTCAAGATACAGTATTGTCTCATTTCATATAATAACACAGCACAAAGGTTTACTCCTGTTACTAATAGTCATACTTTATTGATCCTGGGGGAAATTGGTTTTCGTTACAGTTGCACCATAAATAATAAATAGTAATAGTAATACTACTATTAGTAAATAGTAATAGTCATGGAAATAATAACTAGTAATAGAATAGTAATAGAAAAATAGTAATAGATAGTTAAATAGTAATATGTAAATTTTACCAGTTTATTATGAAATAAGTCCAGGACCAGCCTATTGGCTCAGGGTGTCTGACCTTCCAAGGGAGGGGTTGTAAAGTTTGATGGCCACAGGCAGGAATGACTTCCTATGATGCTCTGTGCTGCATTTCGGAGGAATGAGTCTCTGGCTGAATGTACTCCTGTGCCCACCCAGTACATTATGTAGTGGATGGGAGACATTGACCAAGATGGCATGCAACTTAGACAGCATCGTCTTTTCAGACACCACCGTGAGAGAGTCCAGTTCCATCCCCACAACATCACTGGCCTTACAAATGAGTTTGTTGAGTCTGTTGGTGTCTGCTACCCTCAACCTGCTGCCCCAGCACACAACAGCAAACATGATAGCACTGGCCACCACAGACTCGTAGAACATCCTCAGCATCGTCCGGCAGATGTTAAAGGACCTCAGTCTCCTCAGGAAATAGAGATGGCTCTGACCCTTCTTGTAGACAGCCTCAGTGTTCTTAGACCAGTCCAGTTTATTGTCAATTCGTATCCCCAGGTATTTGTAATCCTCCAACATGTCCATACTGACACAGGGGTCACTGGTACCTTAGCTCTCCTCAGGTCTACCACCAGCTCCTTAGTCTTTTTCACATTAAGCTGCAGATAATTCTGCTCACACCATGTGACAAAGTTTCCTACCGTAGCCCTGTACTCAGCCTCATCTCCCTTGCTGATGCATCCAACTATGGCAGAGTCATCTGAAAACTTCTGAAGATGACAAGACTCTGTGCAGTAGTTGAAGTCTGAGGTGTAAATGGTGAAGAGAAAGGGAGACAAGGCAGTCCCCTGTGGAGCCCCAGTGCTGCTGATCACTCTGTCGGACACACAGTGTGGCAAGCACACGTACTGTGGTCTGCCAGTCAGGTAATCAAGAATCCATGATACCAGGGAAGTATCCATCTGCATCGCTGTCAGCTTCTCCCCCAGCAGAGCAGGGCGGATGGTGTTGAACGCACTGGAGAAGTCAAAAAACATGACCCTCACAGTGCTTGCTGGCTTGTCCAGGTGGGTGTAGACGTGGTTCAGTAGGTAGACGATGGCATCCTCAACTCCTAGTTGGGGCTGGAAGGTGAACTGGAGGGGATCAAAGTGTGGCCTGACCATAGGCCGGAGCAGCTCCAGAACAAGTCTCTCCAGGATCTTCATGATGTAGGAAGTCAATGCCACCGGTCTGTAGGCATTGAGGCCGCTGGGGCGCAGCGTCTTCGGCACAGGGATGAGGCAGGATGTCTTCCACAGTACTGGAACCCTCCGGAGCCTCAGGCTCATGTTGAATACATGGTGGAGTACTCCACATAGCTGAGGGGCACAGGCTTTGAGCACCCTGGTACTGACACCATCCAGTCCTGCAGCCTTGCTTGGGTTGAGACGTTTCAGCTGTCTTCTCACCTGTTCAGCCGTGAAGCCCACCGTGGTGGTTTCGTGTGGGGGAGGGTTATAGTCATGAGAGCAGGGTGGGGGACTGTGAGGAGGGGTAGGAGGGGAGAGTGGAATATGTGTTGGTTGGGGGCCGACAACAGATGGCTCATGTGGGGGATGGGCAGGGGTCACAATGTCAAATCTGTTAAAGAACAGGTTAAGTTCATTGGCCCTGTCCACACTGCCTTCAGCTCCTCTGTTGCTAGTTTGCCGAAACCCAGTGATGGTCCTCATCCCCCTCCAGACCTCTCTCATGTTGTTCTGCTGGAGTTTCCACCCAAACTTCCTCCTGTACTTGTCTTTAGCCTCCCTGATCCTGGCTTTCAGGTCCCTCTGTATTGCCCTCAGCTCTTCCCTATTTCCATCTCTAAACGCCCTCTTTTTAGCGTTCGGGATGTCCTTTGTCACCCATGGCTTGTTATTTGAATAACAAAGGACAGTTCTTGTTGGAACATTGCTGTCCACACAGAAGTTAATGTAATCAGTGATGCATTCTGTGAGCCCATCAATAAACTCAAGAATATGTGGAACTGACCAGTACAACTAGGTTCCAATCTTTTCATCAAAGTTACAATGTGTCCTCATATCTTGCAAAATCCATTCACTTGCAAGGCTAATGGAGTAGGGAGGAGAGCATTAAATTTAAGGGGGAAGGGTCTCGGCCTGAAACGTCGACTGTACCTCTTCCTAGAGATGCTGCCTGACCTGCTGCGTTCACCAGCAACTTTGATGTGTGTTGCTTGAATTAACAGCATCTGCAGAATTCCTGTTGTTTGAGCATTAAATTTAGTCCATTTTGGGGCAATTGCAGAATACCACCTTTGGCACACAGAAAATACTGATCTTTGTTAAACTCATTGACATGCAAGCGTCCTTATAAAGTGGCTGGCTTGTGACTTCGGAAATATCGTTCAATTATGTTACCTTCAACACAAGGTTATGGTTCTAATGCAGTGGTAAAGTGGGTTCTGTCATAATCCAGAAGCCGGAGTACAAATCCCATAATTAATCTTGTCAGTGTTGGCTGCAAAATGACTGGATTGTTGCAGTCCACTTGGTTTACAAATGTCCTTTGGGGAAATATTCTGCCCTCGCCCATCTGGCCCCCATATAACACCGGATCATAGCAGTGTGGCTGTCTCTCTATTCAGGACAATATCAAATGGATGTTAAATTCTGGCCTTGCCAGCAGTGCCCATGTCCTGAAAAATGAATCAGGCAAGCAAAGAAATGGGTAATAAATACTGCCTTGCTGCTCAAATTGTAAGAAAACAATAGGTTATCATGTTGGGAAGTTTCACTTGTTTTAAATTTTTCATGGAACAATTGACATTTGCAGATCATGATTCCCAAATCTGGGTGCACTTTTAAATATTACATTTACTCTACCTAACTCTTTACTGTTGCATTTTGATTATAGCCTACATACCACAGTATCTTAAGTTGTCACGAGCGATGTTACAACTTAGTGCTAGTTTGGAGAAGACAAAATTTGACTTCAGTTGTAAAGAACTGCATTGGTTGATAAAATGCTCTTTCTATCATATAATCAAGATTAGACTCACTATCTCAAATTGGATCCAATTTCAGTTAACTTATTTCTATAAAATTACTTACCTATTGCTACTTATGTTTATTGATCTGACTTGAAAAAGTTTGAGTCAATGAAGTAAGAGCTGATCTGTTAGTGAACCTTTAAGTCAGCTAATTACTTTGTATCTTCCAACTTTTACTTTATACTTTATTGTCGCCAAACAATTGGTACTAGAACGTACAATCATCACAGCGATATTTGATTCTGCGCTTCACACTCCCTGGATTACAAATATTAAATATTAAAATATTTAAAATAGTTAAAATTAGTAAATATTAAAAATTTAAATTATAAATCATAAATAGAACATAGAAAAATGGAAAGTAAGGTAGTGCAAAAAAACCGAGAGGCAGGTCCGGGTATTTGGAGGGTACAGCCCAGATCCGGGTCAGGATCTCCGTTCAGCAGTCTTATCACAGTTGGAAAGAAGCTGTTCCCAAATCTGGCCGTACGAGTCTTCAAGCTCCTGAATCTTCTCCCGGAGGGAAGAGGGACGAAAAGTTTTCAAAGCTCTGGTCAAAGCTCTGGTCTCCATATTGAATAAGCCAGGCAAGTTGCTATTTGTTAGTCAGCAGTTGTTGTCAATGCTTCAGGGAAGGGAAATGTCGGCTTCATCTTTAGAAGCTTTTATTAAATTTAATAAATAAACCTTCCTTTACATTGTAGAGTGTGTATTACATAATAGCTGTGGAATTTCTGCAGCATTTTGAAAACTTTCAATCAATTGACATTCAATGAATTGATAGAAATTAGTGGTTACATTGTACTCTGATTTTGTTTTTGTCAGGTAAGTGCGAGTGACTTGCCCATTCCCACATACAGTACCTACCCTCAGATCATGCAAAGATCATTGTTGTTAATCCTAATACAGAACTTCCCAGTATGCACTTGTTAATTTCTCATCTGAGCTGACCTTCCTGTTTGTCTTTAGGTGTTTGTGGAAAGTGGTCAAGCATTCAAGATTGGTCAAGTCTTTTTCTCGCCGTGTAGTCATAGAGCACTATTGCACAGAAACAGGCTCTTCAGCCCATCTAATCCATGCTGAACTATTATTCTGCCTAGTCCCATTGACTTCCACCAAGACCATAGTCCTCTATGCCACTCTTATCCATGTAGTTTTCCAAGTTTCTCTAGTGACCTCAGTTCTAGTGTCACCTGACCTCAGTGGATGAAGTTTGATTGCATTTACCATATCTATACCTTCATAATTTTGTATATATTTTTCAAACCTTCCCTCATTCTCCTGCACTCCAGAGAATAAACTTCCTTATATCTCAGGTCCTCAAATGTCAACAACATCCTTGTAAATTTTCTCTGTATCCTTTTCAATCTTATTGATATCTTTCCTTCAGTAGGTGATCAGAATTGCACACAATGCTCCAAATTAGGCATCTCCAACAGTGTATGTATGTATCTATATCTGTTCCTAAATCGTTGAATTTGTCTTCAGGCTTTGGTACCTCCTTTCTGATGGTAACAATGAGAAGGGGGTATGTCCTGGATGATGGATGCCACCTTTTTGAGGTACTGCTCCTTGAAGATGTTTTAGATACTATGGAGCTGACTAATTTTACAGCTCTTTGCAGCCTACTTCAATCCTGTGCAGCAGCACCCCCCTCCACCCAACATTCCAGACGGTGATGCAGCCAGATAGAATGCTCTGTGCAGTAAGTCTGTAGAAATTTGTGAGTATTTTAAGTGACATACCAAATCTCCTCAAGCTCCTAATGAAATATAGCTGCTGTCTTGCCTTCTTTATAGCTCCATTGGTATGTTGGGACCAGGTTATGCCCTCAGAGATATTAACACCCAGGAACTTGATCCCTCTGAGAACTGATGTGTGTTCTCTCGTCTTAACCTTTCTGAAGTCCACAATCAGCTTAAAGATGTTGAGTGCAAGGTGGTTGCTGTGACACCACTCAACTAGCTGGTATATCTCACTCCCCTACACCCTCTCATCACCGTCTGATATTCTGCCACCAATGGCTGTATCATCAGCAAAATTATAGATGTCATGAGAGCCACACGGTCATGGATATAGATAGAGGAGAGCGGTAGGCTAAGTACACATTCGTGGTGTGTGAGTGCTGATTGTCAGCGAGGTGGTGATGTTATTTCCAATCTGCACAGATTGTGGTCTTCCATTTAGGAAGTCGAAGATCCAGTTGCAGAGGGAAGAACAGAGCCTCAAGTTCTGTAGCTTTTTGATTAGGACTGTGGGAATGATGGTGTTAAACGCTGACCTATAGGCAATAAATAGCTTCCTGACATAGGTATTTGCATTACCCAAGTGATCCAAGGCTGCGTGGAGAACCAATGAGATTGGGTCGCCATAGACCCTGGCTTCACTACTTTTTTGCCTCTGTTCTAAAGACCCTGTGTCTTACTCCCAAGTAAACACACATGTAAAAATTTAAGACCACCCCCCCGATCTCTTTTGGCTCCATGCATTGATGACCACACTGATCTTCAAGAGGACCAATTTTGTCCCCTGCTATCCATTTGCACTTAATATGCTGTATCTGTAGATGCCCTTGGGATTGTCCTTCACCTTGTTTGCTAGAGCTATCTCCTACATTTTTTAGTTCTCCTGATTTCCCTCTAGCGTTTTCTTATATTTATACTCAAGTATCTCATTTATTCCTTGCTGCCTATACCTGCTATGCACCTCCTTTTTCTTAACCAGGACTTTCTTGAAATATTTCTTGAAGACCAGGTTTACTAAATGTGTTGGCTTTTTGTTTTATTCTGATAGTAGGAATACTACTATCAAAATTTCACTTTTGAAGGCCTCCCACTTACCAAGCACATGCTTGCCAGAAAACAACTTGTTCCAATCCACATTTGCCAGATACTTCCTGATTCATCCAAATTGGCCTTTCTCCAATTTTGATCTCAACCAGAGAATCAGACCTATCCTTCTCCACAATTATCTCCAAATAATGCAATTATCGTCATTAGATCCTAAGTATTCTCCTACACACATTTCTGTCATCTTGCCTTGGTCCCCAATAGAAACTCCAGTTTGCACTCTGTCTAGTTAGGTGGAGCCTTTATGCACTCAGTGACCTCTTTATTAGATCTTCCTGTACACCTGCTCTTTAGTGCAAAAATCTAATCAGCCAATCGTCAATGCATTAAAACATGCAGACATGGTCAAGAGATTCAGTTGTTCTTCAGACCAAACAGATGGTATGGCTTCTATGGAAGCAGAATTCCTTGTTCTTTTCACTGAAGATAGTTCTTTATGATACTGTCCTATTGCAGAATGAAGTTGGGACCAATCAGGCAGCTCCCTGATGGTATTGCGCAGCTCCCTGATGGTATTGCTGATGGATGAGAATCTGACTGTACTTCTCAGCATTGAGAACTCCATTAATTTTGACCAGATCACCAACTCCATTTGCAGAAATGCAGTCCCAAACCTGCAGGGAACTTCCACACTCTTTCAGAGTTGGCTGCTGACACTCCTTGTAGCACTCTCCAGTTTTTCTACGGACAAATTGCCTCCTTCCTGTTTGAGCCAAAAATTTCAAGTTTTGACTAGTCAGTCCAGAGCACTTGCTGCCATTGTTCAGCACCCCAGTCATCGTTTTTGTGTGTAAGTGAGTCTCTTGACTTGTTTCCACTTCAGAGGAATGGCTTTTTGGAAGCAACTTTTTCATGAAGACCTCTTCTG
This sequence comes from Mobula birostris, assembly GCF_030028105.1. NCBI lineage: Eukaryota > Metazoa > Chordata > Chondrichthyes > Myliobatiformes > Myliobatidae > Mobula > Mobula birostris. Next base: position 81,491,150 of record NC_092373.1, read on the forward strand.
ATAAGACTTCTCTGGACTGAAGAGGTGTCTACTTGGGTTCCAGTGGTTTCTGTGAGTTCAGAGCTGATAGCAGTGCTGGACTTCTTCCGATTTAGAAGGGGTGTCAGTTTGATATATCGCTAGTCTTTCTGTGGCTGACCACTACATTTCTGGTCCTCAGTTGTGCTTGTTTCTTTGTGCTTCAGAAGAGCTTGGACAGCTCATCTTGAAACTTTGGTCTGCTGCAAAAGTTTTGCTTGGGGAACCCCTTGCTGATGCAGGATGTCCACCTTGCATTTTGTTTCAATGCTTCTCTTGCCATGGTGTAAGAATTGATGATTTGAAGGGTAAACTATCACATCTGCCAAACCTTCACCTTTTAGTTTGGTTGTCCTTTGCCCAGTTTAATTCCTTCTACACTCATTTCTGTTTCAGTTAATCAGTTTAGTTCATTTAGCTCATTGTCATTGATTATTACCATCCTGTTTGTTATCTTTGTTTAACCAGTGCACTGGGCTATATACCTACAAAATAATCAAGTTTTTAATTGAAAAGTGTTCTATTAATATAATACCCTAACAAAATACAAAAAATTCTCTAACATTTAATTTTTTGGAAAATTACTGTTTGGGAATCTGTCAAAAAATAATCATCTAAAACAAACACAAAAAATATGTATAATGTATATTATAATATATAAACAATATATATAATATGATATAAATATATATAATTATATACAAAAATCTAGGGTGCCCAAGACTTTTGCACAGTACTGTATATGATAGATTGACAACAGTACTACCAAGTTTGTATTGTCTTGTCATAGAAACAAATAAAACTATGCCATTGAGCCCATGGATCCTGCCCCGTTATTTTGTATATTTATTGCTGAGCATAGAAATTCATAAATGTCATCATACATTACCCTGAGATAAGTTTCATGCCAGCATTCACAGCAGAGCAAAGAAATACAATAGAATCAATGAAAAACTGAAACTGACAGTCTGTGAAAAAGATAAACTGAGCAATACAAAAAAACTCATTAATAATAATCATAAATATGTAATTAAATTCAGTGACCTATTTCAGCTTTCTTTCCATTTCCTTGGAATCTCAGATTTCCCAACATTGGGAATACACTCCCTGCATCTGTCCAGTCCTTTTGGAATGTTAGAGGTTTCTGTTGGTTCTCCTCTGATTCTTCTAATCTCTGGTGAATGCTATGGACTTGAATAATTTCACCAATGCTTCATTTGGTTTCTCACTTAATTGGTTCATAATTAAAATTTGAACAAATTACTTGCTAATTAGAGGCTAATATATACAATAGCAGATAAAAAATTTTATAGCAATTATGCAAAGTATATCAAATGAAATATTTATGGTCTATTTAGGCCATGTACCATATGAATCATACAAATTTATTACATGAAAGGAGAGCATTTGACCCATTGGTCCATTACATCTATGCTGACATGTAAAGGTCTGTGTGGCTAATATAACTTCTAGCTTTATTTTTTTTTGTCTGTAGCACCATAGATGCTGGTCAGTGGTATAGTGGCATCTGCATTGGACTGGTCCCAGCTTTCAATCTGGCTGGCTCCTTGCATGCTTTCTATTCATGCGGGGTTGAGCATTGAGCTACCAACTAGGCCTCATCAAAAACAGACAAACATTAAAGAAAGGGCAGGGTTGCAACCCGATGCACCACAAAGCACAGAAAGGAACAATAACCATAGATGTCGAGTGGGGGTTAGAATCTTCGTCTCCATCATCCTCCCCTTAACCATTCAACAATTAAATCTGTGTCCCCTATTCATCATCATCTCTGCTAAAGGAGGAAAATCCTGTTTACCTTATCATTCTGTCATCATTTTTTTGCACCTTATGAATTTTCCCAGTTTTATTCTAAAGTAGACAATCCTGGTGTGGTTGGTCTCTTGGATGTAACTTGTCAGCCCAGGCGATATTATTGTAAATCATCCTTTTCTGTTAAATACTATTGTTTTCCCATGTTCCTCTTTGCATAGGCATTCTGAGATCCTCTTTCCCTCTATGTGTCTCAGAATCTTACTATTCACAATGTATTCTTTTGCCTTACTTCCCCTAATAAATCATCCTTACTCTTTTTTTTTCCCCACCCATCAGTCCATTGATCTCTGACCTGCAACATTTTTCACCATAAACCACACGGTTAATTTTAGTGGAATTTGCTGTGTTCTCAATGATGACGCTTTCATTTTAAGTCTAATTTATAACTTCTGAATTGCCTTATGCAAAATTTTAGCTTTCTAAATAATTTATTTTTTTGCCTCAAAATTTATAGTTTGTCCACCACCTATGCCAGGCTAATCAGCCTGTAGTTATTTTTCCCTCTTTTGAAACTACAGTGAAGCATTAGTGGTCTTTCAGATCTGTGCCACCATTGCTGTAGGCCAAGAAAGGATTGAAGTATGATCCTTATATCATCAGATATTCTTTCCTTGGTTTTCTTGGTTTTAAAACATCCTAGACCCTTTTATTTTTATCATATCTATTGCAGTCGATTCTAGTTAATTGGGACATACCAGGACCAATACATTTTGGCCTAGTTAAACGGCTGCCCCAATTAGCCAAAGTTTCATAGAAATAGTTAAAATGGTATATAATAAAAAGCTAACTATGGTTTAGCTGAGTAGCAAATTAAGTATTAAAATGAAATGCAGAACAAATTAGAAACAGAGTGCCAGAACAGATTGTAGAGAGGTTGTGGAGACACATTTGGTTAAAACCTCAGGCAAAGTCAGGAATCAAATGGTTGAGCATGGTACAACTAGTGTCCTGAGCTGCATACATTTCAATGCAAGAAGTATTGTAAATGAGCTCACGGCATGGATCAGCACCTGGGATTATGATATTGTAGTCATTAGTGAGACTTGGTTACAGGAGGGGCAGGACTTGTCAGCTCAATATTCCTGTGTTCTGTTTTAAATGCAACAGAGTGGGAGGGGAGGTGATACTAGTCAGGGCAAATTTCACAGCAGCGCTCAGTCAGGATAGACTGGAGAACTCGTCTAGTAAGTTGTAAGAAAGGTATGACCACATTAATGGGACTATTGTACAGACCACCCAGTAGTCCAGGGGATTGAGAGGAGCAATTTTGTAGAGAGATCACAGACTGTTGCAAGAAAGATAATGTTATTTTAGTAGGTGATTTTAACTTCCCACATGTTGACTGGGACTCCATCTGCTCCCAGGATGAGGCTTTCCGTTCCAGGACATCTCAAATGACCTTTTTCTTTAAGGATCATGGTTTCCCTTCTGTCGTCATCAATGATGCCCTCACCTGCATCTACTCCATTTCCCGCACTTTGGCCCTCACCCCATCTCCCCGCCACCACAACAGGGACAGATCCAGCACATTATCCTCCGCAACTTCCGCCACCTTCAACAGGATCCCACCACTAAGCACATCTTTCCCTCTCCACCCCTCTCCGCTTTCCGCAAGGATCGTTCCCTCCGCGACTCCCTGGTCCACACGTCCTTCCCCACGGATCTCCCACCCGGCACTTATCCCTGTAAGTGTAAGTGCTACACCTGTCCCTACACCACCTCTCTTGCCACCATTCAGGGTCCTAAACAGTCCTTCCAGGTGAGGCAACACTTCACTTGTGAGTCTGTTGGGGTCATCTATTGCATTCGGTGCCCCCGGTGCGACCTGCTCTACAGCGGTGGAACCCGACGCAGATTGGAGGACCACTTCGTCAAGCACCTCCGCTCCGTCCGCCACAACAGACAGGATCTCCCGGTTGCCACCCACTTCAGTTCTGCTTCACATTCCCATTTGGATATGTCCATACACGGCCTCCTCCACTGCCATGATGAGACTAAACTCAGGTTGGAGGAGCAACACCTCATATACCGTCTGGATAGTCTCCAGGCCTTTGGTATGAACATTGAATTCTCCAACTTCCAGTAATTCCCTCCCCCTCCCTTCCCCTATCCCAGTTTCACTCTGCCCCCTCCCCCAGCTACCTACTACCTCCCTCATGGTTCCGCCTCCTTCTGCTATCCATTGTATTTTCCCCTATTCCTTCTTCACCTTTCCTGCCTATCCCCTCCCTGCTTCCCCTCCCCCACCCCTTTATCTTTCCCCTTACTGGTTTTTACCCTGGAACCTGCCAGCCTTCTCCTTCCCACCCTCCCCCCCCACCTTCTTTATAGGACCTCTGCCCCTTCCCTCTTCGGTCCTGACGAAGGGTTCTGGCCTGAAACGTTGACTGATCGTTTCCACGGATGCTGCCCGACCTGCTGAGTTCCTCCAGCATGTTGTGAGTGTTGCTGTAAAAGGAGTAGTGGGTCAGAGTTTGACATTTGTTTTCAAGGAAGTTCCCTTAATTAGTACATAGAAGTCCCAGTGAGAGAGTGCAATACTTGATCTGCTTTTAGGAAAGGAGACAGGGCAGGTGACAGAATTTTGTGTAGGGGAACACTTTGCATCTAGTGATCACAATGCCATTAATTTCTAAGTAAATATGCAAAAAGATAGCAACACACATCAAAGTTGCTGGTGAACGCAGCAGGCCAGGCAGCATCTCTAGGAAGAGGTGCAGTCGACGTTTCAGGCCGAGACCCTTCGTCAGGACTAACTGAAGGAAGAGTGAGTAAGGGATTTGAAAGTTGGAGGGGGAGGGGAGATCCAAAATGATAGGAGAAGACAGGAGGGGGAGGGATAGAGCCAAGAGCTGGACAGGTGATTGGCAAAAGGGGATACGAGAGGATCATGGGACAGGAGGTCCGGGAAGAAAGACAAGGGGGGGGGGGACCCAGAGGATGGGCAAGAGGTATACTCAGAGGGACAGAGGGAGAAAAAAGAGAGTGAGAGAAAGAATGTGTGCATAAAAATAAGTAACAGGTGGGGTACGAGGGGGAGGTGGGGCCTAGCGGAAGTTAGAGAAGTCGATGTTCATGCCATCAGGTTGGAGGCTACCCGGACGGAATATAAGGTGTTGTTCCTCCAACCTGAGTGTGGCTTCATCTTTGCAGTAGAGGAGGCCGTGGATAGACATGTCAGAATGGGAATGGGATGTGGAATTAAAATGTGTGGCCACTGGGAGATCCTGCTTTCTCTGGCGGACAGAGCGTAGATGTTCAGCAAGGCGGTCTCCCAGTCTGCGTCGGGTCTCGCCAATATATAAAAGGCCACATCGGGAGCACTGGACGCAGTATATCACCCCAGTCGACTCACAGGTGAAGTGTTGCCTCACCTGGAAGGACTGTTTGGGGCCCTGAATGGTGGTAAGGGAGGAAGTGTAAGGGCGAGTGTGGCACTTGTTCACCAGCAACTTTGATGTGTGTTGCTTGAATTTCCAGCATCTGCAGAATTCCTGTTGTATGCAAAAAGATAGGTCTGGTCTGCAGGTTGAGATTCTAAATTGAAGAAAGGCCAATTTTGATACTCTCAAAAAGGATCTGCTAAGTGGGATGGGCTGTTCTGTGATAAAAGTGTACTTGGAAGTGGGAGGCCTTCAAAAGTGAAATTTTGTGAGCACAAAGCTTGTATATGAGTGTCAGAACAAAAAGGTAAAGAAAACGGGTAAAGATCTGAATATATTTTCAAGAGATATTGAGATCATAGTTAAAGAAGAAAGGTACATAGCTGGTATAGGCATGTAGGAACAAATGAGGTGCTTATGGAGTATAAGAAATGCAAGAGAACACTGAAAAAAGAAATCAGGAAGGCTATCAGAAGGCATGAGGTTGCTCTCGCAGACAAAGTGAAGGATAATCCCAAAGGCTTTTACAGATATGTTAAGAACAAAAGGATTGCAAGGATAAATTGGTCCTCTAGAAGGTAGAATAATAATCTATGCATGGAGCTAAAAGAGATGGAGGGATCTTACATGAATTTTTTGCATCTGTATTTACTCAGGAGACGGACACAGAGTTGATAGAAGTGAGGCAAAGTGGCATCAACTTCATGGACCTTATACTGATTACAGAGAAGGAGGGGTTTGCTGTCTTGATGCAAATTAGGGTGGATAAATCACCAGGGCCCGACAAGGTGTTCCCTTGGACCCTCTAAGAGGCAAATGCAGAAATTGCCGGGGCCCTAGCAGAGATACTCAAGTCATCCTTAGCGACAGGTGAGATACCAGAGGATTGGAGGATGGCCAGTGTTTTTCTGCTGGTTAAGAAAGGCTCTAAAAATAAACCAGGAAATGTTAGGCCTGACATTATAGTGGGAAAGTCATTGGAAGGTATTCTAAGGGACTGGATATGAATATTTGGATAGATATGGACTGATTAAGGATAGTCAGCAAGGCTTGTTGCATGATAGGTTATGTCTAACCAGGAAAGTTGATGAAGGCAAGGCAGTGGAAGTTGTCTACGTGGATTTTAGCAAGGCACTTGACAAGGTCCCCCATGGGAGGTTGGTCAAGAAGGTTCAGTTGCTCAAGATGAGGTAGCAAATTAGATTAGATATTGGCTTTATTGGAAAGTGATAGTAGATGGTTGCCTTTCTTGACTGGAGACCTGTGAATAGTGGAGTATCTCAGGAATCAGTGCTGGGTGCTTTGTTGTTTGTCACCTCTATCAACAATGTGGATGATAATGTGGTTAATTGGATCAGCAAATTTGCGGATGACACCAAGATTGGGGGTGTAGTGGACAGCGAGGAAGACTGTCATGGCTTGCAGTGGGATCTGGACCAGCTGGAAAACTGTGCTAAAAAATGGCAGATGGAATTTAATGTAGACAAGTACAAAGTGTGGCATTTCAGTAGGACCAACCAGGGTAGGTCTTGTACAGTGAACTGCAGGGCACTTAAAAGTGCAGTTGAACAAAGAGATCTAGGAATACAGGGTCATAATTGATTGAATGTGATGTCACAGGTAGTAGGGTGGGAAAGAAAGCTTTTTGGCACATTGACCTTTATAAATCAGATATTGAGTACAGGAGATGGGATGTTTTGTTGAAGTTGTATAAGACATTGGTGACACTTTATTTGGAGTATTGTGTGCCTTGTTTCCTTGTTATCCAGTTTGCACTATCTATGGTTTCTAGTCAAATTTGCTCACTTCGGTCAGCTGCAGTCACCCTGAATATTTCCTCTCCAAGTATCTGGTAGCTAAATCTCTCATGCTATTCCTGTCAATAAACCTAACCACAGATTGACACTGTCTGTCTGTAGACTTGTAAGGCTGCAAAACAAATGACAAAAGTCATATCAACAGTGCAGTGATTTATCAGATGTTGTAAAAGAGGAACCTCTAATACCATTAACCCCTCTATCAGCATTGTCTACTTAATCTTTTTGCATATTGGTTATATAATTATAGTCTTTTAATATGTGGCTCTTGTTCTCATTGCAACAGGTTCAGCAATTAAACAGCCATCTTGCAGCACTCTGTCATTCATTGTTTGCACTTGTTTTACATTTTGAGCACATGGAAATAATGCAGTGTTTAATATCACTGGCATATGTCATGGAATTTGCTGTTTTGTGGTAGCAATGCATTAAAAAAGCTATAAGTTATTAAGTAGTACAAAAGAGAGCAAAGAAGAGGTAATTTACATGGTTTCACTGTCCGTTCAGAAATCTAATAGTTGGGGGGGGGGAAGAAGCTGTTCCAGAAACATTGAGTGTGTGTCTTTAGGCTCCTGTACCTTTTCCTGGTTAGTAGCAGTGAGGAGAGGGCATGTCCTGTGTGATTAAGGCTCCTTAATGATGGATGCCGCCTTTTGAGGCAAAACGTTTTGAAGATGCCCTTGATGCCAGGGAGGCTAGTACCCATGAGGGAACTGGCTGGGTTTGCAACCAACCCTCTGAAGCTTTTTTCTGATTCTGTTTAGTGGCTGCTCCATACCAGATAGTGATGCAACCAGTTAGACTACTGTCCACAGTACATCTGTAGAAATTTGCTAGTCTTTGGTGACATACTAAATCCCTTCTAGCTTCTAATGAAATATAGCTGCTGTCATGCCTCCTTTGACAGCCAGGAGCTTGAAACTGCTCATTATTTCCACTGTTGATCTCAATGAGGTCTTGTGTTTATAAAATGACAAGCTAACTAACTTATTGGCATCATTGGGATGACTTGTATATAGGTTTTCCCAATGCTGAAAATGCAGTGGAAGCACATGATTTGGTTCTCTGATAAATGAAATAGCAAAATGCAAATAACATATTGTCAGTCTCATTTTTCTTGTGCTCATCGATAGCCTTGTCAATGCAAGCACCTGCAGGGACAGAATTTTGCTTTTTAAATTTTATTCATTTTCTTTCATTTTCAAAGCTCATTACTACAACTCCATGCAATGCAAATGTAGCCTTGACATTTTTATTGCATTATGGCATAATAGGACATGCTTGTTTGCTTCTGTGTAGCAATGTGGTAACATAATGCAGTATGTTTTGGTTTTGGACAATTCATGCTAAACTGAAGAGCAGATAAGACCATAAGATATAGTAGCAGAAGTAGGCCATTCAGCTCATCGAGTCTGCTCCGTCATTCAATCATGGGCTGAGCCAATTCTTCCGGTCATCCTCACTCCCCTGCCTTTTCCCCATAACCTTTGATGCCTTAGCTAATCAAGAACCTATCTATCTCTTCCTTAAACGCACCCAATGACTTGGCCTCCACAGCCGCTCGTGGTAACAAATTCCACAGATTTACCACGCTCTGATTAAAGTAATTTCTCCGCCTCTCTGTTCTAAATGTTCGTCCTTCAATCCTGAAGTTGTGTCCTCTTGTCCTGGACTCCCTACCGTGGGAAATAACTTTGCCATATGTTTAGGCCTTTTATGAGATTCCCCCTCATTCTCCTGAACTCCAGGGAATACAGCCCAAGAGCTGCCAGACGTTACTTATACGGTAACTTTTTCATTCCTAGAATCATTCTCGTGAATCTTCTCTGAGCCCTCTCCAATGTCAGTATACCCTTTCTAAAATAAGGAGCCCAAAACTGCACCCAATACTCCCAAGTGTGGTCTCACAAGTGCCTGAAAGAGCCTCAACATCACATCCCTTCTCTTGTATTCTATACCTCTAGAAATGAATGCCAACATTGTATTTGCCGCCTTCACCATCGACTCAACCTGGAGGTTAACCTTTAGGGTATCCTGCACAAGGACTCTCATGTCCATTTGCATCTCTGCATTTTGAATTCTCTCTCCATCTAAATAATAGTCTGCTGGTTTATTTCTTCCACCAAAGTGCATGACCACACACTTTCCAACTTTGAATTTCATTTGCTGCCACTTTTCCCAATCCCCTAAACTATCTTAAGTCTCTCTGCAGGCTTTCTGTTTCCTTAACACTACCCGCTCCCACACCTATCTTTGTATCATTGGCAAATTTAGCCACAAATATATTAATCCCATAGTCTACATCTTTGACATTGTAAAAAGAAGCGGTCCAAGCATCGACCTCTATAGAACTCCACTGGTAACAGGCAGCCAGCCAGGATAGGATACCTTTATTCCCATTCTGTTTTCTGCTGATCAGCCATTGCTCCACCCATGCTAATAACTTCCCTGTAATTCCATGGGCTCTTATCTTGCTAAGTAGCCTCATGTGTGGCACCATGTCAAAGGCCTTCTGAAAATCCAAGCACACCACATCTACTGCATCTTCTTTATCTACCCTGCTTATAATTTCCAAGCAGGATTGGGGGTCATTTAGTGTTGCTCTTGTGACCGTAAAGTTCAGATTATAAAAATGAAAAATAACCATGTGACTATAATATTGGAAACTTTTTTAAGATGCTAAATTAACTTCAAAGTTTAATATTCTTTGCAGTATTAGTGACATTAATGTACTGTTTAAAGAAGATTTAAAATACCACTTAGAAAAATGCCTTCAGAAAGGGATATCACAGCCTCAGAATACAAGGACATCCCTTTAGAATAGAGATGAAGAGGAATCTCTTTAGCCAGAAGGTTGTAAATGTATGGAGTTAACTGCCTCAGTGGGCTGTGGAGGCCAAGTCATTAGGTATATTTCAAAGGTACAATTTAATGTGAGAGAAATGTATACAATATATATCCTGAAATACTTTTTCTTCACAACTATCCATGAAAACAGAGGAGTGCCCCAAAGAATGAACAACAGCGAAATGTTGGAACCCCAAAGTCCCCCCAGCTCCCCCCTCCTGTGTGTAAGCGAGCAACAATCCCCCTTCCCCCCACCGGCAAAAAAAAAGCATTGGCACTGCCACCGAGCACTCAAGCGTGAGCAAAGCAATAGCAAAGACACAGACTTGCAGTTACCCCAAAGACTTAGCGTTTCACCCAGTATTCGACATACTGTAGGACTTTTCTCACCCTAATGAAGGAGAAAGAGGTGTCTCCATTTTCCCAGTGAGCAGGGAGACATAAGAAACAACTTGCTGGTTTACGATGTTAAAAGTTCATTACGTCACTTTTTTCGAGCTCTGTGCCTGAAGATTGCAAAGGTTCTGAGTCTCCAGGCACACAGCGGATATCCGTCCCCCAAATGACACACGGGTCTCCTGTCGTGACACCGACCCTCGATCCTGCCCGCCTCCAGAGCCCCGAGATCTTTGGCTTCCGAATTCGAGCTGGATTCTTAGGCCAAGCCCTTGGCGTGCCGAACAATGGCCAGTTATGGAACCCCAAGAGTGGGTCCCATTCCCGCAAAGAATCGTAGTCAGCATCTAACTCCAGGTCAGGGTCTCCAAAAGAACCCTGATAGGAAAAAGTAAGATGGTAGTAAAACTGTTTCCAAAGATGCAAGCAAAGGAGTCGCCGTTAGGTGCCATTAACCCTCCTGAGCTCTGCCTTTTGTTTGTTTATAGCAGAAGTTGATAAGTTCTTGATTAGTAAAGGCATCAAAGGTTATGGGGAGAAGGCATGAGAGTGGGATTGCAAGGGATAATAAATCAACCATGATAGAGTAGTGAAACAGAGCTGATTGGCCTAATTCTGCTACTATTTCTTACGGTCTTAATTCATTTCAAAATACATCACAATTTGCATTCCTATTTGCACTTAACCCAGCTCAAAGCTTGTAGTAAAATAATTGTTTTTTTTGGTCATAATCTTTAACGGTTGCTTCAAAATTGACCCTGACATTTATTTCAATAATTGAAAGTGGTGCTTGTAAATATCCTTTTGAATAAGCATGTTGCTCTGGCAATACATTATCCAAATATTCAGCTTCAAATCGTGATAGTCTGAGATAACTTTATGGATTAGTGGTCCATCAGCGGTAATACAGCCATGAGATGGGGGATTAAAACTTCACTTATATTTGCCAAATTTAAATGTCTTTGTAGAAACCTATCTTGTTAACTGTACATTGAAGAGAAAGAATTTTATTGTTCTTAATCTGTATGTGGTGCATGTAAATTTTAATCCACAACAATGTGGTTGACTCTGAATTCCCCTCAAGCAGCAACTCTTTGAGAGGAAATTTAGGGTACGAATTAAACTCTTGGCATTCAAAAATCTAGTGGCATTCATATCTTGTTTATCTAAAAAGAAATTCACGAGTGCTATGGAAAGCTAAAACAAAATTATTATTGTAGGAGTTAAGAAAAATATTTTCCCAGTTTGTTAATTTTAGCACCAAAAAGGTTCAGATTATTGGAGATCATTCATCTCAGTCCCAAGGCAGTGTTTTTAAGACTCCCCAAGGTTTATGAACCGTCAACAATGCATACCAGCAGTACGTTGAAATATGATCCGTTTTTCTTGGATAAATACACTGGTAACAACAGTCAAAACTTTTCAGCATCCAGGACAAAACAGCTTGTGTGATTGGCTTCCAGTCTTCTTCCCCAATTCCTTTCATTACAGATACAAGGTAGGCACTTTCTCTCGACACTTTTCGAATTTCTTTAGAACAGGTGCAGCTGTAAGTTCCTCTTCGAGGTACTCCAGTCAGGAAATGTGTCACTGCATCATACATTTCCTATCCAATAGAACTGGGAATATGGTATTGACATGGACACAGCAGTTCAAGAAAGCAATGTCTCAGTTCTATAAAGAAAAGAAATTAAGTGAAACAAAATCATTGTATATTGTTTGCAAATACAGGTTTCCCCCGCCATCCGAAGGTAGAGTGTTCCTGTGAAACGGTTCGTAAGCAGAAATGTCGTAAAGCGAAGAAGCAATTACTCTTTGTTTATATGGGAAAATTTTGTGAGCATTCACAGACCCAAAAATAACCTACCAAATCATGCCAAATAACACACAAAATCTAAAATAACAGTAACATATAGTAAAAGCAGGAATGATATGATAAATACACAGCCTATATAAAGTAGAAATACTTTTCCACAATCATTGCGTAAACTGTTCTCCGTAGCGAAAATCTCACGCAAGCGCCTTCGGCAGAAAATCTCACGCAAGCGCTGTTGGCAAAAGCACGGCGCAAGCGCTCTCCAGTAACCTTTAAGCTATGAAGCTGCCAAATCATACCAAACAACACGTAAAAGTACACAGCTGATATAAAATAGAAATAATGTATGTACAGTGTAGTATTACTTACCGGGATCGGGAAGACAGCGCCGAGCACACGGATGATGGTGTGTTAGACTGAGTCGTCGCAGGTTGGGTGGTGCAGTGGCCCCCACCCTCCAGGCCGCTGAGCGATACATTGCCGTGAAGCATGCAGGGGTGCAGCGGTAGCTGGGAGGCATCCAGCACATCTTTAAGAAAAAAGCCAAAACAAACATGCTAATTAATTAGGTGCCGCCCGGCACATAATTGTCGGCCCAGATCAGTGCCGATTTCGGATTGCGTCATCTCTGATCTGGGCCGACAATTACGTGTTGGCGGCACCTAATTAGCATGTTTATTTCGGCTTTTTCTTAAAGGTGTACTGTGTGCCTCCCGGCTACCGTTGCATTCTCCGCAAATTGGAATCTGTCCGTGGCCTTGGGGTTGGGGTGGTGGGACACTGGGGTGTCATCTCGTCGTCTGTTTCCATTAGAGCAGGCAGCTCATCTTCTCCTATGACTACTCGCCTCGATGTCGAAGGTCGAGGTTCATCGTCTGCTGTGGCTGATGTGGAAGGCTTGCTTGACAGCTGAGCCTCGCGCACTTTTTCTATCACACAGTTCTTTGTAAGGACTCAAACCATCCTGCAAACATCCCCTAAACCGATGTACCCTTTCAAAATTAAAGTCGTACTTTATCATTACTCATTCGGTTTCGATTGTTATCCTTTCCTCTTCCAATTGCATCAGCTCTTCATCTATCAGTTCTTGGTCATGGGATGCCAAAACCTCTTCAGCATCATGTTCATCAGCTTCCACAAGCCAAACTCACTTTGTCCTTACTTCATTTACCACGATCGAAACGCTTTATTATGTCTAGTTTTACGCTAAGTGTAACACCCTTACGAGCTCTTTTAAGCTTTTCTGATACCATAGAACTCATCTTGCAAACGGCGGCTCACAGGCACGTGTTAATGCAATGCCGTTCCGAATCCGGGGGAGAGCGGCTGCTCGGGGCGCGCTCTGCCTTTTATCGGGTGCTGCTTTTTTTTTCGTAACAGTGAAAATACCTTCTGAAAGCGAAAACAGGGTACTAATGTAGGTCTTTCGTAACAGTGAAGTTTCGTAAAGCGAACGTTTGAAAAGCGGGGAACACCTGTAGTTAATCATGTATTACAGGTTTGATCCTAACTTTTGAGTATTTATAAACACCAGAATTCCTAGGACTTTCAAAAGAAATGTACAAGTCTGACCAGAAATGTGCAAGCTAGCTGAGCATGATTCTGCTGAAAAATAGTATTTCTATATTCATACCTAAAAGCTCACATGTTAATTTTTTATCAATCATTAAAATTAAAATAGGCAGTTTACTTTAGTCATTCTATTTTGTAAAGAATCTTCTTGGCCAAGATCTAAAAAAAGTATTTAATTGAGACAGCAAAGTTGTTTAATTTGGAACTGCCTTGATCTAGCTTTGGTAATTGGAAAGGAAAGTGTAAAACAGAAATTCCAGAATCTGAGACTAATAATTTGTATTTATTCAGCATTGCAATAGATGTGGATATCCAGATCTAAGTATTTTAAGACAGAATCAGGTTTAATATCACCTATATATCATGTCATGAAATTTGTTAGCTTTACAACAGCAGTACATTGCAATGCATGATATATAGAAAAAAAGAATTACAGTAAAATACATATTAAATCAGTAGTGTAAAAACAGAAATAGAAAACTAGTGAGATAGTGGTCATGGGTTCAATATCCATTCAAAAATTGGATGGCAAAGAGGAAGAAGCTATTCTTAAATCATTGTGTGTGCCTTCAGGCTTCTGTACCTCCTTCCTGATGGTAACAATGAGAAAAAGGCATGTCTTGGTTGATGGGGGTCCTTAATGATGGACCTTTTTAAGGCACTGCTCCTTGAAGATGTCTTGAATACTATGGAGGCTAGTACCCATGAAAGACCTGACTAATTTTATAACACTCAGCAGCTTGCATCGATCCTGCAGAGTAGTTCTTCTCCACCCCCCTCACCCCACCCCATACCAGATGGTGATATAGCCAATTAGAATGTTCTCCATGGTCCATCTGTAGAAGCTTGCTAGTGTTTTAGGTGACATACCAAATCTCCTCAAACTCCTGATGAAATATAGCTGCTGTCTTGCCTTCTTTGTAGCTGCATTGATATGTTGGAGCCAGGTTAGGTCTTCAGAGATACTAAGGAACAGTGAAATTGCTCACTCTCTCCACTTCTGATCCCTCTGAGGACTGGTGTGTGTTCTTACCCTTTCTGAAGTCCACAATCAGCTCTTTGGTCTTATTGACGCTGAGTGCAAGGTTGTTGCTGTGATTCCACTCAACTAGCTGGTATACCTCACACCTGTACACCCACTTGTCTCCATCTGCGATTCTGCCAGCAATGGTTGTATCGTCAACAAATTTATAGATGGCATTTGAGCTGTGCCCAGCCACACAGTCATGGGTATATAGAGAGTAGAGTAGAGTATAGGAAGTGTCACACAAAAGCCAATCTTCTTGCTTCTCTTTTTCCCTGTACCATGTTAAGGGTGAATTGTTTTGTTTAAATTTTTATTTAAAGATGCACCTTGCTGTTAAATTATTGTTAAATTATTGCTGCAACATAGCAGTTGTATTTGCAGGATTTTGAGTAAGACTGGGAGATGAGTGAATTTCTTTAATGTACTATACATCCTTCAATGCTTTGCATGGAATGGGCTATAACATCATATTGTAATTTAAGTTTACCTTTCGTAATTTTTATTTGTGATTTCATTGACACAAGTAAATAAAATTGTGCAGAGAAGGAGTATTAAGTTCCCTTGCTGTTTTCATTTTGGGAAGCTTTTTTAAGCCCATGGCCTTCTTGTCTGAGGGATATATCATACATAAACTGTGTTTTGGTGTTACTTTGCTACAGTGGACAGTTCCTTTGTTTCTGTGTATATGACCACCATGTTTGTACGTTAAAACTTAGTGCCTCTAGCTATGCTTCATTATAATATTTACCTGTATTCATATTGTTTTATGAATTCTGTCATTTGCAAATGGGCCTTTTGGATGTCATTTAAATCCAAGTTATATGGAGTTAATATTCTGAGAGCAAAGGTGTGCCTTTCTGTGAAGTGGTAAAATGAGCTGGTGGTTTGTTTTCTCATTATTTCAAATCTGGGATTGATCTTCAATGACGTGGCATCAGTTTTGTTGGACTATTTTAATCTCTCAATTGGATTTATTAAAAAGAAGACATCAGAGAGTAAGGAATTTGCTCGACGATAATCGTCTAAAGAAAATTGACATACTCTGCATTTTTTTAAATATCTTGCCTTTGAAATCTGTTTAAAATGTTTGTAAAAATTGTCATATTTTTAAAAGAAAATTCAAAGCCATTGTACCCAGTTTCTTAAATCTAATATAATTTTCTCAAAATCATCTGAGTTCATCTGCTGTGAATGTTGATCTGTTGAAAAGACAGTGACCTCTGCTTACATTAATTCTGTTTCACATGAATTCTGAAATTATTTAAACATTTTCTCTGAACTAGCCTCTTTCTACCACTGCTGCCACATCAGCCCTCCCCACCCTAACTAGTCGTTCAATATTCTGTTTCAGTTTGAATTGAAATTCTACAAAAACCATTTGAGACTAAGGCGCAAAGGTTAATTTATTATCAAAGTGTTCAACACTGAAATTCTTAAATTCTCCGGGTAGCCATGAGACCAAGAAAGAAAAGAAAGGCAGCATGGTCATCAGCCTCCAAATCCTACCCCCCCACAAAAAAAAACTGAACAAAATAGACCAGGCACATTAACCCTCAAATCCCCCTCCTCGCACAAAAAAATGAGAAGATCGTGCAAAAAAACAGAGTATAAAAACTGTAAGACTGAAAAATTGAATCTGTGGTTCAAAGTCCACATCCCAAACACAGGGAAAAGAAAACCTGGACAGTACTCTCTGGGCCAGAATGCAGCAGCAGGCTTTCCCTCTGCAGTTCAGAACAACCAATTAAAAGATAGGCACCTGGTGCTCATCTTCCGCACTTGTTTCAATGCTTCAATCTCCCTTGTTGCTTTAATCAGTGCAGAATGTGAGCTTTAATCAGCGAAATGGGGCCACGTATTGGCTTGCGCACCGTCCTGCAGCATGCCTGCTACGAGGTTCATGTGTACTGCTTCCTGGAGTCCTTTCGGAGACTGCAGAGCACAGGAACACCCAAACGATCTCCAGACTTACACACACTTCTTGATGTTTCAATTGCCCTTGTTGCTTTAATCGGTGAAATGCGATCAAAGATTGGCTCGTGCACCGTCCTGCAGTCTTCATGCCACAAAGTTTGCTCATGCTGCCAAGTGAAAAAGCTGGTTTCATGATCTATCCAGAAGATGTTGACTAAAAGAGTATTGTATGCAGGTGCTATCTTGACTGGACTAATTGGAATCTTAAATGTTGGTCCATCTTAATGATTGGTAGAGATTATTTTTGGAAAATAGGTCTTCTATGGAAGCTAAATTGGTGTTTCTTACAAAATAACTAAAATGAGCCAAAATGCCAGCATACGCAAGTCCTGATGAAGGGTCATGGCCTGAAATGTTGGCTCTTTATTTCACTTCATAGATGTTACCTGACCTTTTGAGTTCCTCCAGCATTTTGTGTATGTTACTTGGATTTGCAGCGTATGTAGAATCTCTTGTAATTAAGTTTGTTGATGTGGTTTGCTAGCTCTTCTGAATTCCAAATCGGGTAGAATTGAAACAAATCTTGTGTGAAGAATTCTCTGAAAAATTTAGTACTCTCCTGGGGGTGCTTTAACTAAAAGGAAATATGGTAAGAAAAAGCTTTGCTTACAGTAACTGGAATAATCTGGTCCAGCCAACATATATGAGAACTTCAAAGAAGCCTTGGAGTACAAGGGAATACTATAGAATACAGTCACAGCTTGATTTGAAGGTTCTGTACCACATAGTCATTTGTCTTCAAATCAACTGTACCAGTCTGGTTTTAATTTATAAAAATCTGTTTTTGTACGAACCAGTCATTGGTGTAATGGTTCTGTAATCCCAGTGAAGTGACACCATTGATAACACACTCCCGGGTGTGTGTTATAGCTGGTGAACATTGAGGTCAACTGTAGAGGTTTTCAGTGTTGATCTGTTACAATACAAAATCTGAAACTTGATAAAATTTGGCAGCAAAGTCATTTTGGCTCTTGATAAGGAATTGTTTTGCCACTGAAAAAATTTCACACAGTATTGGACTTTGCACACTACTTCCTGTAAGCAATTCCTGCTTACAATGAAAAACACAGCTTTATTCTCGGAAGTTTTAAGTTTGGCTAAAAAAGACATTTTGTTTAAAAAAACAGTAGGGAATCAAGGGTATTGTTATTCGCCATATACATTTACTTGTATTAGGAATTTGCCTTGTTGGTGTGGACATAACATGCGACCTTAAACAACATTCAACAATTGTAAGGAATTCTATAAGAAAATAATTTTAGAGGTTAAAGGACTGATATGGACTAAAAAGCGTAAATGCCAGCAATTATTTACAATGTAATCAGCATTATTAAAAAATTATCTATGTACAGTGCAGTCATGGGATAATAGATGGAGAGGGGCCTTGGGGAGGAGGGGCCAACTATAGTAGTTGATCAGATTAATTGCCTGGGGGAAATAACTTTTAAGATGGCATGAAGTTTTTGTTTTAATAGCCCTTTAGTGCTTTCCAGAAGGACCTTTCTGGAAAAGACTGTTTGCAGGGTAGATAGTGTCCAGAATGACTTTTTATGCCCACTTTTTAAAATCCTGGACACATGCAAGTCCTGCAATGATGGTAGACTGCAGCCAATGTCCTTTTCTGCCAACCTGACATTTCACTGTAGTTTCCATATATTGTGAAAGGATGCTGTAACAAACCAAACAGTAATAGCTGATGTGCGGATGCTCTCAATGATGGCAGTGTAGAACTACACCATTATGTTCTGGAAAAGATGGGATTTTACCAACTGCCACAAGAAGTACGTCCTCTGCTGAGCTTTCTTGTTAATAAAGGAGTATTGGTTCTCCCAAATGAAGTCCTGTGAAATATTAATGCCCAGGAACCTGAATGTTGAAACAATACTCGCGGTAGTTGATGATGAGTAGATGGTGAGGAGACACACTTATCCTAAAGTTGATATGCATCTCCATGGTTTTAGACAATAGGTGCAGGAGTAGGCCATTCAGCCCTTTGAGCCAGCATCACCATTCACTGTGATCATGGCTGATCATCCACAGTCAGTATCCAGTTCCTGCCTTATCCCCATAACCCTTGATTCCGCTATCTTTAAGAGCTCTATCCATCTCTTTCTTGAGAGCATCCAGAGACTTGGCCTCCACTGCCTTCTGGGGCAAAGCATTCCACATATCCACCACTCTCTGGGTGAAAAAGTTTTTCCTCATCTCCTGGTGGTGGACCTGAGGAGGGCTAAGGCACCGGTGACCCCTGCTTCCATCCAGGGGGTCGGTGTGGACATGGTGGAGGATTACAAATATCTGGGGATACGAATTGACAATAAACTGGACAGGTCAAAGAACACAGAGGCTGTCTACAAGAAGGATCAGAGCCGTCTCTACTTCCTGAGGAGACTGAGGTCCTTTTACATCTGCCGGACGATGCTGAGGATGTTCTACGAGTCTGTGGTGGCTAGTGCGATCATGTTTCCTGTTGTGTGCTGGAGCAGCAGGCTGAGGGTAGCAGACACCAACAGAATCAATAAACTCCTTCGTAAGGCCAGTGATGTTGTGGGGATGGAACTGGACTCTCTGACAGTGGTGTCTCAAAAGAGGATGCTGTTCAAGTTGCATGCCATCTTGGACAATGTCTCCCATCCACTACATAATGTACTGGGTGGGCACAGGAGTACATTCAACCAGAGACTCATTCCACCGAGATGCAACACTGAGCGTCGTAGGAAGTCATTCCTGTCTGTGGCCATCAAACTTTACAACTCCTCCCTTGGAGGGTCAGACACCCTGAGCCAATAGGCTGGTCCTGGACTTATTTCCATCTGGCATAATTTACATGTTATTATTTGATTATTTATGGTTTTGTATTGCTATATTTATACTTTATTCTTGGTTGGTGCAACTGTATCGAAACCCAATTTCCCCCGGGATCAATAAAGTATGACTACGACTATGACTAAATGGCCTACCCCTTATTCTTAAACTGTGGCCTCTGGTTCTGGACTCACCCATCAGCGGGAACATGCTTCCTGCCTCCAGCGTGTCCAATCCCTTAATAATCTTATATGTTTCAATAAGATCCCCTCTCAGCCTTCTAAATTCCAGAGTATACAAGCCCAGTTGCTCCAATCTTTCAACATATGATAGTCCCATCATCCCGGGAATTAACCTTGTGAACCTATGTTGCACTCCCTCAATAGCAAGAATGTCCTTCCTCAGATTTGGAGACCAAAACTGTACACAGTACTCCAGGTGTGGACTCCCCAGGGCCCTGTGCAGCTGCAGAAGGACCTCTTTGCTCTTATACTCAATTCCCCTTCTTATGAAGGCCAGCATGCCATTAGCTTTCTTCACTGCCTGCTGTACCTGCATGCTTGCTTTCAGTGACTGATGTACAAGAACACCTAGATCTCGTTGTACTTCCCCTTTTCCTAACTTGACTCCATTTAGATAATCTGCCTTCCTGTTCTTACCACCAAAGTGGATAACCTCACATATATCCACATTAAACTGTATCTGCCATGCATCCGCCCACTCACCCAGCCTGTCCAAGTCACCCTGCATTCTCATAACATCCTCCTCACATTTCACACTGCCACCCAGCTTTGTGTCATCTGCAAATTTGCTAATGTTACTTTTAGTCCCTTCATCTAAATCATTAATGTATATTGTAAACAGCTGCGGTCCCAGCACTGAACCCTACAGTACCCCACTGGTCACCGCCTGCCATTCCGAAAAGGACCCGTTAACCGCTACTCTTTGTTTTCTGTCAGCCAGCCAATTTTCAATCCATGTCAGTACTCTGCCCCCAATACCATGTGCCCTAATTTTGTCCATTAATCTCCTATGTTTTGAGGGCATGCAGCTCCAAGTTATTGTGGTTGCACCAGGACAATACTGATAAGGAGAATATTTATTTAGAGATACAGAATAGTAATGGCCCTTCTGGCCCAAAAAGCCTGCAATGCTGAATTACACCTATGTGCCCAATTAACCTACTACCTGTACGTCTTTGGAATGTGAATGAAAATCGGAGTAAACCCCCACAATCACGGGGAGAACATATAAGCTTACAGACAGTGACAGGAAATATACTTAATATATTTTCTGTTCCACAGCTCCTGAGAATAAAAACCATGAACCCAGTCTATAGTTCAGGTGCTTCAGGGGTTCCATATGCGAATCCAAAAGGAATTGGATATCCAGGTAAACAATTAGTTTAATTTGCTAAGTTAAGAAAAAGTACTCATTTGTTGTGTGGAAGGTGGCACCAAAGGGAAGGAGTGAAAAGTCACAGATAAAATCAGCATGAAGATTTGATGTTTAACTGCAGGAGCTCTAAATTTCATTTCATTCAGTGAAACGCTTGAACTGTATATTTCTTGAGAATAGAATGAAGTTTGTTTCTTTGATTTGTACCATTTGATAGTCATGTTTAGTGAGTCATTGACTTTGATTTCCACTTAAGTTTCATTACTTCACCTTGTCATCAGCAATGAGAATGCTAATTGATCATTGAAGTGATTGGAGAGAGAAGCTGAAAATAATTTTTAACTATTGGAAGTGATTCTCAGAAGTATGGTTGCAATTTGTGCCATGGGTTAATGAGTAATAAATTTTGTTTTTACTTTTGACTGTTATATTTTTAAACTGCTTTGGATTAATTTGTCCGTTTGATCTTTCCTTGAACAAAGCAGGTTTTCCGGTTGGTTATGCAGCAGCTGCTCCTGCCTTTACTCCTACTGTGTATGCTGGTACAAACCCAGCCTTCCCAACAGGTAATGCACCTTGTTAATCATTACATGTAATCCGTGATCAGCAAAGATAACTGTTTACCCATGTGGCAAATGTCTGGTTCAGAAGGTGCCCAGTTATTCTAATGTGTTTATTAGGACTGAAACTCAATGATACAATATGCCTTTTTTCTTTTTGTTGGTTTTAAAGAGTGGAGTGATAAGAAATACAATGTGTACTTACGCACCAAGTAAAGCTTAGAGATAAGAGTTCCTTTTATTTTCCTTTAACATTTAATTTAATAAATATAGAAGAGCGTAATTGTGGTAAAGAACTTCCCTACAGGATTGAATGTGTATCAGTAATTATACCTCATTCAACTAAAGAAGAATCAGCATAGGCTCAAGCTAATCAACTTTTCCTCATAAAGTAACTCCTTCATCCTAAGAATAAATTTAGTGAATCCTCAATTGGCTACCTCCAGTGAAAGTATATCCCTCCCCCATAAGGAGATCTCAGTTGGATTGTATTCATATGATCCCACCAAAGTCCTGTACAATGGAAGCAGTACTTATTTGCTGAAGGCTGTTTCCCAGTTGTGATATTCTCAACTCTGTTTAATAGAAGGAAGACTTTTCTGGTGTATACTCAAACTCCTTTGCAACAAAGCCAGTCATTCCATTTGCCTTATTGTTTGCTGTTTCTCACTCCGAGCTTTCATTCAGATATTGTGAAACTAGAATTGGCATTTTAATAGCTAATATTATGATTATGTATCATCCTTAGTTTGCAGTGAAATATTTGCTAGAAGAGCTTTTCTGCTATTTCACCAGCACTTTGCATCATCTTGGAATGACTTGGGCATCCCTGATTAATGGTCGTTCTACCATTCTTGGATTCTGCTTTATTTCAGGTTATACACCGGGCACACCTTATAAAGTCTCATGTTCTCCGACCAGTGGAGCTGTACCACCCTACTCCTCTTCTCCCAACCCATACCAGGCAGCTGTATATCCAGTTCGAAGTGCCTATCCACAACAGAATCCTTATGCACAGGTTTGAAATAGAAGTTTGTCTCACGAACCTATTGAAATTAAAATGTTTGATGGTCTGCTATTCGATTAAGTGTGACTAGTGATTCTTCTATAATTTAATGGGCCAAAGGTCTTGTTGCAGAGCTCGCAATCAATTTGTATTTTGTATTGCAGATAACTTTGAATTTCAGCTGTATAAATCCTGGCCTAAGATGTTTGTTTTCAGCTGTTTGGACTGCAGATCAAAGCATCATAGAATTGTTTGTGCTTCCCTGATGCTTCTGACAGTTTTAGAATCTTTGTTTCTGGTTATGCATCAAGCATTATTTTCTGAAGCACTTTTCCACAACAGGATTTCAGAAATACAGAATATTTTATCTGGATTTAATATTAAATTAATTTCTTCCACATAACCGGATTTACATTTGGAAATGACTTCTTTTTTTGTTCATCGTTAAAATTTGTACTAAATCATATGGCATCAGTAAAGTATCTTTGTCAAATCTGTACAAACACAGACCTATTGTGATGTTGGCGCATTTTATGTTGGATCTTGTATTGTCAACCAATTGCATTTTCAATGTTGGGTGATCAGCCAGCATTTATTCGAATGCTTCAAGATGAACCATGTGCTTGAAGGCATAGAATGTATTTAATGTGTTTTTAAAGTAATTTGCTGTGAGATGGCTGAATGGTAGGTGTCATTATTCCCACTGGAGTATGATGTAGAAAATTAAGCTTTTGCAAACGCTGAATTTCCAGAATTAGCTAGTATGTTGAGATAATAATCCAACCATGAGTTAAAGAATGATCCAACTTAGAAGAAGCATAAAATATATAGTATTACAAACACGAGAAAAATCTGCAGATGCTGGAAATCCAAAGCAACACACACAAAATATTGGAGGAACTCAGCGGGTAAGGCAGCACATTTGAGAAAGGGTAATCAGTTAACGTTTTGGTCCTGATGAAGGGTCTCAGCCCAAACCGTTGACTATTACTGTTTCCCATAGATGCTGTTTGACCTGTTGTGTTCCTCCAGCATTTTGTGTGTTGAATAAAATATATAGGTTATATCCCAGCAGAAGGAAGCCCTCAATTTCTCTACAATTTTTTTCAAGCAATCTGTTTTTGTGTTTTACCCCATGGGAAGTTTCTTATATAGAATGGACTATAATATAATAAACAGATTTGGATGGGAAAAAGACCTTATGCTTTTTAAGTGATATGCAGGATCATGATTGAAGAGATCATGTCTGTTGTCTTTGAATTTGATTTTTTTTGTCCTAATCCTTGAATTTACTGCTGAACTGTGATGGAGGAAACTGTTGGTATGTGTGCTGTGCCTATGCTCATACTTTGCCATAATGCAAAATAGATGGAAGTCAATTTAGTAGCACAAACTGTATCACCTTGCCATAATCAAATGATTTTTAACCTGGATTTATCCCGAGTATGACATTAAACACTGGATTACAAAAAAATGCAGAGGAAATTCTCCAGAATATTTGTTGCTATCTTTTAGTCCTGGTCAAATGTAGAATGTGTGGTTAATGAAATCAGATTTAGAATCATATCTGCCACTCTAAATTATTTTGATGATTGAACCAAGAAGGAAATATTCCTTTCTGTTGTTAAAGAACCGTAACAATCTTAAGATGTAAAAGCTTTTTCAGGTATGTTAAAAATAAAAGAGAAATGAGAGTGGATATGGGACCGCTAGAAAATGAGACAGGAGAAATAATAACAGGGGACAAGGAGATGGCTGCTGAACTAATTGAGTTTTTTGCTGAAGTCTTCACTGTGGAAGACAGTAGCAATATGCCTGATATTGTAGTGTGTGAAGAGAAGTGGGTGCAGTTACTGTTTCAAGAGCGAAGTTGCTCAAAAAGTTGAAAGACCTGAGGGTACATAAGTCACCCGGACCAGATGAACTGTACCTCGGGTTCTGAAAGAGGTAGTGTTAGAGATTGTGGTGGCATTAGAAATGATCTTTCAAAAATCATTGGATTCTGGCAGAGGACTAGCAAATTGCAAATGTTACTCCACTCTAAGAAAGGAGGAAGGCAGCAGAAAGGAAATTATAGACCAGTTAGCCTGACCTCAGTGGTTGGGAAGATGTTAGAGTCAATTGTTAAGACTGAGGTGATGGAGTACCTGGTGACACAGGGCAAGACAGTGCAAAGTCAGCATGATCTCCTTCAGGGAAAAGCATGCCTGAAAACCTGTTGGAATTTTTTGAAGAGATTACAAATAGGATAGATAAAGGGGATGCAGTGGATGTTGTGTATTTGGATTTTCAGAAGGCCTTTGACGAGGTGCCATACATGAGGCTGCTTACCAAGTTAAGAGCCCATGGTATTACAGGAAAGTTACTAAGATAGTTAGAGCATTGTCTGATTGGTAGGAAGCAGTAAATGGGAATAAGAGGATCCTTTTTTGGTTGGCTGCCAGTGACTAGTGGTGTTCTGCAGGGGTCGCTGTTGGGACCACTTCTTTTTATGCTATATATACATGATTTAGATGATGGAATAGATGGCCTTGTTGCCAAGTTTGCAGATGATATGAAGATTGGTGGAGGGGCAAGTAGTGTCGAGGAAACAGGTAGGCTGCAGAAGGACTTAAACAGATTAGGAGAATGGACAAGAAAGTGGCAACTGAAATAGTGTTGGAAAATGGATGGTCATGCACTTTGGTAGTAGAAATAAATGATTGGACTATTTTCTAAGCAAGGGGAAAATTGAGGAATCTGAGATGCAGAGGGACTTGGGAGTTCTTGTGCAGAACACCCTAAAGGTTAACTTGCAGGTTGAGTTGGTGAGGAAGACAAATGTCATTTTCATTTCAAGAGGTCTAGAAAACAAGAGCAAGGATTTAATGCTGAGGATTTATAAGGCACTGGTGAGGCTTCACCTTGAGTACTGTGAACAGTTTTGGGCCCCTCATCCTTAGAAAAGATGTGCTGGCATTGGAGACGGTCCAAAGGAGGTTCACAAGGATGATTCCAGGAATGAAAGGGTTATCATGCGAGGAACGTTTGATGGCTCTGGGTCTGTAGTCGCTGGAATTCAGAAGGGTGAGGAGGACCTTTTGAATGTTGAAAGGCCTAGACAGAGTAGATGTGGAAAGGATGTTTCCCATGGTGGGAGAGTCTAGGACAAGAGGGCACAGCCTCAGGATAGAGGGGTGCCCTTTCAAAACAGAGATGCGGAGAAATTTCTTTATCCAAAGGGTGGTAAACTTGTGGAATTTGTTGCCATGTGCAGCTGTGGAGGCCAGGTCGTTGGGTGTATTTAAGGTTCTTGATTGGACATGGCATCAAGGGTTATGGGGAGAAGGCCAGGAACTGGAGTTGAGATAGAAAAAAGGATCAGCCATGATTGAATGGCGGGGCAGACTTGATGGGCCAGATGGCCTAATTCTGTTCCTATGTCTTATGGTCTAATGTAGTTGAGCTAGCTTCAGATAGGGTTTCAATCAATAGGATTTGAATACAATGTGAAGTGTTTGCAATGGTATAGAACAAGCAGGGGTAAAATTGATCAGATTAAATAAAATAAAATGGGTCCTATCCAAATCATCTTCCTGCTTGCATCCTGCCCTCTGACATTTCCCCTCTGAACTATAGTCGGTGAGGCTATTAATCATATCTGTTCTTCTTACATAGATTTTGCTCTCACTTTGTCCCAGCCAAGGTCTGGGTTCCATTTATCTTTGTCTTCCACACCACCGTGCTCTACAATTAGAAAACTATTGTTTGAAATTTCCAACACCTTAATTTTGATACCACCACTTTCCTCCCCAATCAGCATTCTGTCTGGCACTCTGATTAACTTCTCCATCCCTACCAATACACACTCTTCATGCAAGAGTATCTTCCAGTATAACTGTTGGGGGCATGATGTCTGTCCACTTACGACCTCACCGACCATGATTCAGAGCCCCAAGCGACATTAAGGTAGTTTAATATGTTGCGTTTGCAGTTAACATTGTGATCTCCTTGACATGGCAGAAATCAAATATGGATTGGGTAAACATTTTGTACACCCCGTCCATTCGATCTAGTAGTGTTCACCTGAGCTACTAGTTTAACTCCCCAATCTGCTTCCATTCTGATCTCCTATGTTCGTCAAACAAAGCTCAGGGCAGTCTTGAGGTACATCTCTTCTTGGAGCTAGATTCATTACAGCATTCTGGGCTCCACACAGGAGTTCGGTAATTTCATATGATCAGCAGACCTTGCCTTTGTATCTCATATTTCCACCAATCAGTATTTTTCTTCTGGTGGTTTCAGGTACTGATTTTTCTATCCAATTTACAATTCTTTGAGCAAGCACCACCAGTGATTGACCAGTGCTTTTGTTAACTCTCTTAAATTCTTTTCCATCTTTTTTGTTTTTTTTTTAATCTTCTATGTCTCCATTTTCTCTGCATCTCAAGATTTGTTTAACTTGTGACATTTCTAAGTTTCAAAGACAGGTCATTGACTTGAAACCTCATTTCTCTTTGCATGGATGCTGCCTGGCCCATTGAGTATTTAAAGCATTCTTCACTTCGTAATATAATTTGCTAGAAACAGTTTTTCTAATTGAAATGGCTTTACTTGATCAGTTTAAATTATAGATTTTGTATGTTTATGCTACAACGTATCTATGCTGCACTGTCCCCAATGTAATATGTCAACTGCTTTTGTGAAATTGTATGATATTTGAGAGCATATCATTTGTCTAGAATTTGAAGATTCATATTGTGTGTTCTATGAATGTCGTAATTTACTCTTTCAATTATCCCTCAACAGTATCTTTCATTTTTTTTTTGTTAAATAGCAAGGCACTTACTATACACAGCCACTATATGCAGCCCCACCTCATGTAATTCATCATACCACAGTTGTCCAGCCGAATGGAATGCCTGCTGCCATGTACCCACAACCAATTCCATCACCCAGAGCAAATGGTGTTGCCATGGGAATGGTAGCTGGGACCACTATGGCAATGTCAGCAGGTGGGTTTCAGTTTTTTCAAGACCAATGTTACAAATATGACTGTCAACCAAATCTAATGCACAGTGTGCTACAGATAAAGTAAGTGGAAAGTGAAGTGTTAAAACGTTAAGTGGGGAGTCAGGCAATTTAGTACTTCAAGTTGTTCAAGAACATTACATTTTAGAAGAGTGAAGAAACAACAGTTGTTTAGTTCGTAGCTGGGAAATTTAATTTCAGTTAATATGACATTACCAGTTTTTGAAAAACTATAAAGATTATATGAGGTAGTTGCAAATTTATTGAGTTGGTGCCTTCCAACCTTGTCTAGTTGTCCATTCACTCAAATTCCTGCCCCTCCAAATTCCAGTAACAGCCTTGCTCTTTCTCATAGTTAAGATCTAGTGACTTTGTCAAAGGCAAAATTCCTCCACCTTTTTATCTATCTGAAACTTTTGACACGTATAATCTAGACCATTTCCCTCCAAGTCCACTCATTTTCTTCCAATGCGTTGGAAATTCCCTTGTCTAATATCCTATATAGTCATAATCGCTCAATTCTATTCCTTCTCATATGCACATCGGGATTCTTCAAAATATATTTCGTTGGTCTTTGCTTCTTAGCAGCAGCATGCAATACAAACTTTGCTTTGTATTCTGATGATGCTGTCCTTTCATCTTTAAAATTTTCAGTGTGTTTCCTTGACCTGCTTTCTGACATCCAGTTTTGAATAACTAGTAATTCCCTTTAATGTGATTTTATAGACCAAAGCCCCCTCTTCCTTTGTTCCTAATTCCATTCTCATCTTGGTAATAATTTGAGGCTGAACAAAAAAGTATTGATGGGTTTCCACCATGTACCTGCTCCTACTATCTGGCTCCTGATTTGTCTCCACCTATTGCTGAAAGTTTTACCCATGCCTTTGTTACATTCAGACTTGACTGATAAAGTACTCTGCCAATTTCTCACCTTGTACATCCAAGATGCTGTTACCCATATAATCACCTATTGCGCACATACTAGAAATTTTTAGATTGCTTTGGGTGTTGGGCTGACGTTGTGTTATAGTTCTCTTGATTTCATATTCTTGTCTCCTCATCGTTCTAATGTCAAATACTAAGTGAACTGCTTGAATTAATTTATACTGGAAGGCAGCAAAAAGGATTGCTCTCGTAAAAAAAATAAAGTTCCAATTTTTGTTGATTTGTATTCAAATGAGCTCATTTCCTTCAGTTTTTGATCTGTTTAAGCCAGTTTTTTTTTTCTATGTTCAAATCAGCAATATGTTGAGAGTGCCTATTATGCTTGAATATTTTTGTGGGGAAGAAGTTACAGAAGTGGTCATGTATTCTGTCTGATTTTGTAATCATTTAGCTTTCCATAAATGCATTCAACACCAGGTTTTTTCTTTGAAGATGTAAATGATATTGTATTCTATCTTTTAGTTTAAGCTGAATGTGACCAATATTTAACTTTGTTCAATTCTGCCTTGCAGGCACTTTGTTGACGACCCATTCCCCATCGCCAGTAGCTCCTCATCCTGTTTCCATGCCTGCTTATAGGACTCCAGCAACACCGACTTACAACTATGTACCCTCGCAGTGGTGATCAAGTTGTCACTGGAAAAGCAAGTCTTTATGCTTTCTTTGTAAAGTAGTTCCCTCTTAGCATTTCAGCCAAAAGAGATGATGAAGAAATGCTTTTGTCTTGCAAGTTAGAATAGGAGCTCTGAATGCCATTGGCTGAAATTCAGTACCGAGAGAATTCTTTCAGCCAGATTTGTACTGGATTCAGCAATGCACAATTTCTGAATGTGCTGAATTACAGAATTGCTGCTATATTTATGCATTGAATTGATTTAAAATGTGTAGTGAGATTTTTAGTGTGACCTTACCATTGATAAAATGAGAATGACTTAACTGTGTCCTTAAAAAGGGTGGAGCCCAAGGAACAAAAAGGAAAGTTATGTTGATTTGGTTTAAGGAAAAGAAATCTTAGAATATAGAACAGTACAGTGCAGTATAGGCTGTTCTATAAGGTTGTGCTGTGCTGACCTACATAAACCTAATCACACCTCATAATGGTCCATTTAACTTGTATCTATGTGACGGAGTCTTTTAAATGCTTCTATTGTATCAGTGTCTACCACCACCTCTGCAGTGCGTTCCAGACACCTACCATTCTGCACTCTGTTTGTGTGTGTGTGTGTGTATCTACACACACACACACACACACACACACACACACACACACACACACACACACACACCCACACACCCACCCCTTTTTCTCAGTCTCACATTTGCTGAAAGCTCAAGACTTAAGAAAGACACATTCATGGCTTACACCACTGATGTGACTGTGGTGCACATTCTCTGGGCGCGAGAGACTGATCACGACTAGAATCAGCATAGAAAAGTCTTTGCTTTCCTCTGCCCTCGCCATGGTGGTAAAATTTTCTTGGCTTCATAAATTTGAATTGCAATGTCAAATTTGTTATGTTAACATTTACGATAGTCGTGCATACCATTTAATGGTTGGGAATGGAAATGTTGATGACACAAAGGCTTTCAATTTTCAAACTTTTCATTAAAATGTAATTGTCCAACTTTTTAGTAGTTTATTTAACTAATAGAAAAAATAATAGGGAATCAGACCTACATGCAGACCACAATGTTTTCTAATAAATAGAATAAGTTTTTGTTAGCTGTTTTGCATTTGTATGCATGTACTAATTTAGAGTTCCTTAGCTTGTCAATTGCTAACATAGCACATCAATCTGTTTAAAGAGTCAAATAACTGAAAGAAAACAGCTGTTCTGGATAAAAGCAACAGTGTCTTAGAATTGAGTTATTAAATAATTACTCCCTTCAGGGGTTGCATTGAGTTTTTCTACATATCCCTGAAAAGCGCAGGAAATGTTTTGCAATAAATTTGCCTACCATCTGGAAGCAATTGCAATTTAGAAGTCTTCAGTTAGCATGGGCATCTGTAGCCACATGTGCTTGCCGATATTATCCCAGTTGGTTGCATAACTTTAGAAAGCAAAATAAATAGATTTGTGCTAATTTCACAAAGCAACCTGATTTTTTTTGTTGTAGACAAGGATCAATGACTGTACCTAGTGCAATTCCCCTCATATATGTAGAACCATTATTGAGTGGAAATTTTTCTCAATGATGCCACATCCGATTTGCCTATGTTCTCGGTGTAATATATTCTAATGAGCTCTGGAGCTAAATTCCACCACAGATTTGCCTCTGGAGTGTTTGGATCACTCCACTTGATCATCTAATAGTTAAGACTAAAAATCACTTATGGAAAATTCTGTGCTTCTCTTAGCTTGTTAAGTGATAAGTTAGCATTTTACTAAAGTAAGTGGTAGAGATATTCCACGTGATGGATGATGCTTTGAAATTTTTGTCCCAGACTATTGGAAAGTCTGAGAGGCACAGAAATTTGCAGAGCACAACTCTTGGTGAGAGAATGTAAATTCTGAATAGGTATTTCCTATTATAAGATCCTTCATGTGCATTTATATTGGGAAGACTTGATTCCAGTATTTGACCCGTACGTGGTAGCATAGCATTGGTGATTTATAAGAAATGCTGCCACATATAAAATTTTATTACAAAATATACGTTTTTTGATAATCAGTTCATGTAAGATCTCTTCACATCATCACCTGGATTTTGAGGTATCAGAGAAACTGGGTGAAGTAAAGATAGATTTGAAGATAATTGTTCAGTAAAATGCAGCACATGGGAGGCTTGCTTACCATTTTCTGAATGACTTGAGTATTTCCGTCATTAATATTGGCATTTTCAGAGGTGCATAAGAAAATTTCAAAGCATACATTAGCAGACTAATGGAATTATATTTTACTGTCTGCAAAATAGTCAATTCATCATGTGGGCATTTTAAGCTGTGATTCTGGACAGATTTGCTTATTTAAGCATTTGGCTGATTTAAGCTCTGAATTTAGTAATTAAGGGTAATACATTTTAAGATTACAGAAGTTTAACTGGTTAAAAATATTCCTAGTAAAGGATAAAAATGTACAGGTGCAGGTTGAGCATCCCTTATCTGAAATGCTTGGGACCAGAAGTGTTTTGGATTTCAGTTTTTGCAATATTTGCATCTATGTAATGAGATACCTTGAGGATGGAACACAAGCCTAAACACAAAATCTGTTTGCAATACGTGTACAGCTGGTGTGAAGCTTACAGAGTGAGCAGTCTGCAGTCAGAGCATATTCTGACATGATGGAGCTGGGTTTTACATAGATTGTCAGAGTTGAATGACTGCATCTGTTATTGGGTTCCAATTCTGCAATTAGCTTCAATGATTTTAAACAACCACCCATTCCACAGCAAGTGTGATTGGGGGGGGGGGCATGTTTTATACAATATTTTTAATAATTTTGTGCATGAAACAACTACCTCCAATTTTCAGTTCCTCGTGATATAAATCTTGTTTCATGATTTGCATGCCGTTAACTGGTATATGTTCACTCCAGTGCTGACGAATCCACTCTTTGAAATCACGATCAAGATCTTCATATTTCGCTTTATGCAGTGTTTTTCTATTTTTCATTAACATTTTACATAGGCGAGGTCACTCTTCAGACTGACTGTGGTGTGCAGAGACCTGCACGTTGCCTAGGAACCTTCTTAGTGCCTTGTGGAATTTTCCATTTGTGACGTCATGTCAGGATTGTGAGATTCTGGATAAAGGATACTCAACCTGTATAATCAATGTATTGTCTCTGAAACTCCACTGGCTGACGTTTTCATTTATTGTGATGTCTGTAGAGCAGCTTATCAAATTGTTAAATCCCTATTTTTTTTTTTAGTTAATTTCTTGGAAATGTTCAGTGAGAATTGCAGATTTTATAATTTAGAATCTGGATTTTCTGTTTGTAAGTCATGCCAAAAGCACCATTGTATGCTACCATTAAAGAGTGAAGCTTCACAGGTTTAATTTGTACATACAGTGCCTATATTTAAAAAAAAGTATTCACCCCCCCTTGGAGGTTTTCATGTTTTATTGTTTTACATCATTGAATTGCAGTGGATTTAATTTGGCTTTTTGGACACTGATCAACAGAAAAAGACTTTGTCAAAGTGAAAGCAGATCTCTACAAAGTGATCTAAATTAATTACAAATATAAAACACAAAATAATTGATTGCACAAGTATTCACTCCCTTCAGGTCAGTATTGGTAGATGTACCCTTGGCAGCAATTACAGCCTCGAGTCTGTGTGCATAGGTCTCTCTATCAGCTTTGCACATCTGGTTACTGCAACTTTTTCTCATTCTTCTTTACAAAACTACTCGAGCTTTGTCAGATTGTATGGGGATTGTGAGTGAACAGCCCTTTACAAGTCCAGCCACAGATTCTCAATTGGTTTGAGGTCTGGACTCCGGGAATGACTTAAGAACAACAAAGTTAATGTCCTGGAGTGGCCAAGTCAGTGTCGCTTTGGCTTTATGTTTGTGGTCATTATCTTGCTGGAAAACAAATTTCCTCCCAAGTTGCAGTTCTCTTACAGACTGCATCAGGATTTTCCTGTATTTATTTTATCCTCTACTTTCACAAACCTTCCAGGGTCTGCTGCAGTGAAGAATCCCCACAGCATGATGCAGCCACCAGGATGCGTCATGGTAGGGATGGTGTGTTTTTGATGATGTGTGGTGTTTGGCTTATGCCAAACATAGCATTTAGTCTGATGGAAGCTCAGTTTTGGTTTTATCAGACCGTAGAACCTTCTTCCAACTGAATTCAGAGTCTCCCATGTGCTTTCTGGCAAACTCTAGCTAAGATTTCATGTGAGTTTTTTTTCAATAGTAGTTTTCTCTTTGCCACTCTCCCATAAAGCAGTGACTGGTGAAGCACCCGGGCAACAGTTGTAGTATGTGCTGTCTCTCCCATCTTAGCCACTGAAGCTTGTAACTCCTTCAGAGGTCTCTTGGTGACCTCGCTCACTGGTCCCCTTCTTGCACAGTCACTCAGTTTTTGAGGGCGGCCTGCTCTGGGCAGATTTACAGCTGTGCCATATTCTTTCCATTTCTTGATTGACTTAGCTGTACTCCAGGGGATATTCAGTGACTTGGAAATTTTCTTGTGTCTGTCTCCTGACTTCTGGTTTTCAATAACCTTTTTGTGGAGTTGCTTGAAGTGTTCTTTTGTGTTCATGGTGTAGTTTTTGCCAGGATACTAACCCACTAGCAGTTGGACCTTCTAGATACAGGTGTATTTTTACTACAGTCAGTTGAAACACCTTGACTGCACACAGATATCCAAAAACAGATCCCTATTCAACTATTTTGTGACTTCCAAAGCCAATTGGATGCACCAGTGATGATTTGGTGTGTCATATTAATGGGGGAGTGGGGTGAATACTTATGCAATCAATTATCTTGTGTTTTATATTTGTAGATAATTTAGATCACTTTGTGCAAATCTGTTTTCACCTTGACACAAGAGTTTTTCTGTTGGTCATTGTCAGAAAAGCCAAACTAAATCCACTGTGACTTAAAACAATAAAACGTGAGAACTTCTAAGGAAGGTGAATACTTCTTATAGGCACTGTATGTTATTTAATGTGGAAATTCCCGATTTACTATCAGTGATTTGTTTTTATTTCTCCAAGACTAAACCATGTTCATACTTCTTAATGGACAGGAAATTACTAAGTTAGTGTATTAGTTATTTCTAAGATAATTTTGCTGTAAAGTTCCCTGAATGTTACAATTTCTTGCTCAAGCTCTAAATCAGTTAGAAATAGCATGCCATACTATAGGTACTGCTGAGCAAACTTGGGTCCTAGAAGTATAATTTTATGAATGCAAGCTATGAATTCCTTACAAAATATTTCAAGATCTAAAGATTTTAGAGGATTTTTAAGTCATTTTCACTTATGCTTTAATAATAGTTGTATTTTCCCAGTCTTTACTTAAATTTGTAAGGTGCTTCAAAGAGTTAATTAAAATGATGCTTTTTTTCTTGGTTTGCTGCCTGAGAGTTATTTAATAAGACTGATAGCTCAGTCAGTGTGATGACACCACAGCTGCTGGATGCCTGTGTTCTCATTTCAGCTGATAAGTGACAGCTATCAACATTAAAAGCAAAGTTCTCTGCCATGTGCATCTTTCTAAGAATTTGGCCCTGATGCTAGAAGCACATACTATTACTTTGTTACTGACCATAAATTGTGTACCTTGACTTTACCTAGTTAATTTATTCTTCCATATTAAGCATATTTATGCTGCAGTCTTAAACCAGATGTCACTTCGCAATGAATATTTGCGCTGGGTCTTCTGAAAATTGAAGTCACTTTGCAAAAAACAGTCATTTAAAAAAAATTACATAGCACTTATGTTTTCTGTTTTTTGTAGCTAAGAGGAATGTACAGTGATTTTAGTGTATTGGCTTGGAAAGAGTGGAAGTATTGGGATCTAAATATCTAAAATGCTCTTTCACAGGTTGAAAGGTGGGAGATATGCAATCAAACAAGTTTTAACACTTGGTGCTGATTCCCACATGCCTCCAACCAGGATCCTTCCTTCCAGTTCATCAATGCTCTCAATACTTGCCAAACACTACCAAAAATAACACGAAGATTATCGTGGCTGCATATCTTGCATCTTGGAACTCAGCAGTACTCAAGTCATGAAAAACCTGTTTTGTGGACTGTCTTGCAATTTTATAGATTATACAAAAGGGAGTATACGTATATTTGGATTCATATCTAGTTCAATGCATGTTACAAATGCTTGCTCAAATCTACCTGCAATGACTGATGCAAAACCATCATATGAAAAATCCAAAGGAACTGAGATACAAAAAATTTGCAACTTAATTTCAATAATGCAGAATCATTGTATGTAATGTCTCAAAAGAAATTGTGCAAGTGAATTTCTGTAACAGAAAGAAAAACTTCTGGCTGATCTGTTATGTTGTTTTTTTTAAAAATGGGAACAGTTAAATTACTTTAGCCAGTGTATCAATTTAATTCTCGAGCAATTGATGCATTTAGAGCACAACACCTGGAGGTAGTGTTCCGGTAGGCATGAAATGAAGCCTGAAGGCATTGACTTACCAGCCCTTTTTCATTTAAAACTGCATTAGATCCAGTGTTATATTTGGGAGAGGCAACCATAGGGATTAAAGCATGATGGATAAAGGAAATGTACTAACTTCTAAAGAATCAGAAATGGCCAGTAGTAAGGTAAAATAACGTATTTTTATATTCTTTGATTTAATGCTTCAGTAACATACACCTCTGACTTCAAATCATGTCACTTGATGATTTGTAGTTCATGAATTTGAAAGTCTTTAAATATTCACATTTTGTTCACATCTAAATTTTTCACTTCTTTGCCAAATTCAAGATCACTGGTCATTTGGGCAATAGATAAATAACATTATCAGTGCTTAATACCAATCCCTAAATGGTAATACTTCCAGGATTAGGATCCTGGTTGTAATAAGACATTTAAAGGCCTTGATTGTTTTGAGCATTAAAGGTAACAAAGGTGATAATTGTTTGGTCTTCACATAAATTTGAATTATCCAGATCTGTTCAGGGTTTTGTATCACATCGGATGACGTAATTGTTTAAAGCAAGCTTGAATAACATTTTCAATGGCATTTATGACTTCATGCTTCCAAATATTCACACTAGTATTAAACCAAAGGGGGTAAACTTCATGTTGCTGGTTTAAGGAATCTGTCTATTATATGCGTTTGAAATCTGACTTTTGCAGGGCATGCTAGTTTCTGCAGCAATTGTGATGTGCAGACTGTAACAGTTGAAAAACAGTTTTGTTAATGATAAGAAAGGCAGGTAGTCTTTTTTTCAGCATTTAAGAGCTTTCATCCTGATGTCTCTGTGCATTTTACTGCAGCAGAGGATTGAGTTCCCATGACCTGGTAATGTCATCATTGAGTTTTCTTTTAGATCATAAACTGAATAGTGCAAATTGACATGTCCTCCAATGTTTCCTGTTTGGGCTAATTGCCTTACCCAAATGACTGAGTTAAAACTGAGTTAAACCCTACAGAATTGGAGGAATACTTGGAGGGAAAACAGAAGCTGAGTAAATTCACTGGTCCATCTTTTGAAAATGACAAGATTATTTGGGTGGGTCAAGAGTTTAGGATTTTTTTGTGTATATATTTCATAGGACCTAACACTTTCAATAAAGGATGCTTGTTTTATAACATCAGGAAAAAAAATGAGTATAATGTTACCCTTTAAGAAATTGATAACGATAATAGCCTTCATTTATCATGAAGTGTCATTTTAGAAGTGGCCCTAAACCCTAGCAAATTCTAATTGATGATTAAAATTGTCTTGCAGTGCAGTAGAGGGCATACAACTGTCTTCCTTTATGTGTGTGTGATATGATTGATGTAGGGAGTTTAACAGGTTGCTGCTGGTATCATACATGATGCATAAAGGATCCAAACTTCTGTGGGGTTGTTGCTTTCTAAACTCTTGTCAGATTCTACATGAATTAGCACAAATGGAGGAAATTAGTCGTGGAAACCATTTATGTAGAGGAGTTAGTCAGTTAATGAATTAGAATTGTTTTGATAGTAGCTAGCAAAGAAATATTCAAGGGGAACAAGCACACAACTTTTAGACTCAAATCTTTCCTATTCCATTTTTCTATATTGAACTTTTATAATGGATTTAGCATGTATGTTAATTTCATGTTTAAAATACTCCCGAGACCAGTTCTTCAACACATTTTGGATAGTCAGCGCTTTGCTGCTGGTAATAGTAATGGTCAAGGCATTTAACTTCCAAAAATAGAGCATTATGTAACTTAATGGTTTGTCGTGAACTCATTTAACATCTAGTTTTGCAGACTGCAAAAATGGAATACTTCAGACCTCCTATGTAGCTGCATTTCAGAATGGCGGTGTGTGTGTTGATGGGGACCTGAAGTTCTTTTACAAACCTTATATTAAAATGGCACAAACAAGGAAGTAATTTTAAGATTGTAATTCTATTCTTGATTCCTCTTCAGTTTGGTGAGTTAGATAATTGAAGTCTTCACTCATTTTTCATCGTGAGATTTCTGTGATGTTCGCAGGCTGTTTCTACCTGGTGTTTACAGGGCTTGGAAACAAATATAACTCAAATGAAGTGATCTTTATTTAGGAAAGCTGTACTGTACTGTGGCTTTTTAAAATCCTTGAACTTTCACGGTTACAGGCTAAATTAACTTTCTAAAAGATTCCCAATTTAAAAAAATATCGTGTTTTCGGTGCTTGTTCTTTTAAAGATTTAGAAGTATAAAATTTTACATGAAAAGTGAACATAATTACTAATCTGAAACCAACACTGTACACTGGACTAATGCTTTAATTTCCTCTAAAAGAAATGCATCTGCAACGAATTCTATGTCAGCCCACCAACTAAACTGATATGTGCTGAATTTTTGGTCTTAACTGCTATTGTGGCATCAATGTGGACAATGAGTACAGAATGGAAATTAGAGTGGTTTTTCAAATATACAGTCCTCGCTTAGGCCATGGTCATTTGGAATCTGTTCTAGTTCTGTAGTATTTGTTGCATACCAGTGGTTAGTGGATGAACAAGTTGTGAAGTTTAAAAATAACAGTGCAGAACTGCTTTGGCAGTGTTCATAGATAGATTGTACACTTCCTTTAATGTATATTTTAAGGAAAAAATAATGGGTACTGATGTGAAAGGAAAAAAAATAAACCATGGAAGCCTATCAAGGATAATGTTTAATTTAAAGCACTGTTTAAATCTGGGAATTGCTTCATGTTACACTGCTGTACATGAACTCATGCTGAGTTTGACATTTAGTTGCTTTTTTATTTCTTTAAACTTGGCAGACCAAATTATGCTTTATTGCACATAATAACAAATCACTCTCATTTGGTGCTTTAGCTGCCCCTTAGTGTTCATATTTCTACTCACATTTTGGTGAGTAATCATTCATACAATTTTTTTTTGAAAAGTGTGGATGGAAGGGAATCCAAAATTTAATTTTCTTTTAGCATCCAGAAACTTTCCAGGGGTCATATTTGAAATTTGCAAATGGATGTACAACTTTACTGCACTTTGTAATGCATGCAGACTAGTTCTGAGCTACTGTTGTATTGTTTTTATATAAAGGAACATGTAATTTAAGCGGACTAAACCTTCTCTTCTCCACTGTCCAAAGGTTCAGTTTGAGAGAACCGAATTAACTGACCTGAGTTAAGATATTGTGCAAATAGCCTCATGCAATTTTGAGACTTTGAAATATTTTCAAACTGCTATGGTGTACATGCTTTTGCTCAGAAACTGGAAAGGAACATCTGATGTTGAATTGTCTGTATAAACATAAACATGACATCTAATTGAGTTTTCCAATTAATCAAATGCTTTGTTAATTCATTCTCTTAAACTTGATTGTATGTATTCTTACAGTGTCATTTGGTATTCAATTAAACTAATTTGGCTTAAATTGGGACAAATGCAGAAGTCAGCACAGATTCCTGGGCAAATGCATATTTGTGTTCAAACATTTAATAGTTGAGTTGACATATTCCAAAATGTTAGATTCCTGTCAAGCAACTGGATGCTATTTTTCTCATTAATTCTTTGTATGGTGATGGAGAGGGTCTTTTTTTTCTCTCTGTTTTGCTTTGAGTATCAGTTGGGATGCAGTAGTGCTTAATCTGAAGAGCCGTCAGTTGTGAGAATTTCCCCTGACCACCCTATTCATCCACCTCCTGCTTAAATTCCCATCAGCCACTGAGCCAGCATACTCAGCAGCAGTTGAGATGGATGGACATGATCCAAAATATTTCGCTCTTGTAATAAGAGATTGCAATTTTGAATTGCAGAATTTTACTGAATGAGTAGATTTGTGTATGTTGGTGTGCAGTATAGTGCTGTATGACAGCTTTTCTGTTCAAAGTAAAACATCGTATTCAACACAGGCACAACAGAATCACCGTAGAGAGTTTATGTATGTTTTTGTTAAGGGCACACTTTTAAAAAGAAATTGACTATTGAACACTATGCTTAATAAATATAAACATATTATTTTGGTACTTATTTAGTCTAGGTCAGTGTTGTCTTCCAAAAAGCAGTTTTAAAGCAAAGCACCGTTTTACATTGGACAACATAAACAAATTTTGACATTTCCTTTCTGAGCCAGTTCAATTATGTGTAAATTCATACATTGTTATTTTTTTAAAAGCAATCTGACAAGTAGGTGAGCTCAGATTTAAAAAAAGAAACTTCAAGGCATGTTTATTGTAACAAAAATTGTTATGTATTAATACTTAAGTTTTCAATAAAGATTGACTTGTGTTGCTTACATTGTGCTTACCTCATACTTTTGAAAAAGTACTTATACTTTTGAAAGGATTAATATATCCTTTTAGGTGCATTTAAAGGGAAGATAACTCATTACAGTTTG
Organism: Mobula birostris; assembly: GCF_030028105.1. NCBI lineage: Eukaryota > Metazoa > Chordata > Chondrichthyes > Myliobatiformes > Myliobatidae > Mobula > Mobula birostris. The sequence continues at coordinate 81,531,039 of NC_092373.1, forward strand.
CCGTACAGTAAAACTAAGATACTTTGCCATCTGTTTGTCCAGAAATCTGTTGTTTGGTATCTGGCATACTTGTTACTCTACAGTGTGAGCCTGGGACATGGAGTGTGGGCGAGGTTGTGCAGCTGGAAATGGGGCTGAGGCTCTGAATGCTGGGGGTCGCAAACATGGGTAGGCTGTGGAGCCAACACACAGAATTGAGTGTGGACTGAAATATACAAGCTACGCTTTAAGCTGGAAGTCACTAGGTTCTGTTTCCCTGCTCCCTTCATGATCATGGGTAGACTTTCACCTCAGCCACATTTTCTAACACTTCTTCATAGACCTTTAAACCCCAAAAATATACCAGTCTCTACTTTGAACATGACTCCGTCATTACAAATATCTGGAGAAAAAATTTCCAAAGACTCTGCAGGTATTGAGTAAGGATATTTCTCATTGTCTTAGTCTTAGAAGCTCTATCCTTTGTTTTCAAACTGTGGTGCCTGGTCTTGGATATCTCAGTGGGAAGAAATGTTCAACTTGTACCTGTTACGCCTGTCAATGATTTTGAAGTCTCAATGAGATCTCCTTGTATCATTCAATCAAAAGAATAGAGCCCAAGTCTGCTACTTATCTCCATGTATGGCAAACTTGCCATCTTTTTGAAACTAGTTTAGTCATTCTTAACTGTATTTCCTCAAAGCCAAAGATGTCCCTGGATATTTAAGTAAAATAGACCAAAGTTACAGGAGTAATCTCATCTAAAATATAATACCATTGTAGTAATTCCTCACTTCTAAAATCGAGCTCCCTTGTAATAAACAATAAGATGCCAGCTGTCCTGTTAATCGCTTGCTGTACTTGCATTTACCTGAGTAATTAGTGTTCAAGCACACCTTGCTCCCTTCAAGCTTCACATTTCCCAGTCTCTCACCAATTAAAGTTTTTTTTGTTTGTGCACCTCAGTTTTCTATATCGCATTCTTCTACCATGTTTTTATCCACTACTGGACTTGCCTGTATCTCCATGCGGTCATTCTGTATTCTTTATACCAACAATCCAACATAGTTCAGAACTATTAGTAAACTTAGAAATGTAACATTTCAACCCCTTGGACAAATCATTGATCTAGGTTGTGAATCACTGCGACCAAAATTCTGATCCTTGCAAGTCCCTCCTGGGAAGAGTGGTCATTCTGAGAAGGAGCTATTTTACCCACTTTCTTTTGCTGTCCACTGAACAATTTTCTGTATTCCTAGCTCAAGTGCTTTAACCTTGCATACCAACTCTTGTGTGGGATTTTATCAAAAGCCTCCCAGAAATCCAAATACAAACCAGCCATTCGTTTCCCCTTAACTATTTTATGAATCATGTCCTCACCAGATTAGTCAATCTTGTCTATTCCCTTCAAAAGCCCATATTGAGATAGTACAATCCCATTATTTTCAAAGTGTTCTGCTCTAGTCCTCACTAGGTATCCCACCACTGATGTTTCCCTTGGGTTTGGTGTCTGGATCCAGGAATTTCAGCTTCAAAACGGGAGGTTTGCAATTCTGGTATGAAATGAGAAATTCTTCACTCAGAAGATGAATTTTAGAAGGCTATACCCAAGCAACCATGAAACAGAGCCTCAAATTTGTTTGTCATAGGCATACATACCTAGGGTATAAATGCCATGAATTTTTGCCTTTTGTTGTAACGGTATGGTATATGACAAACATGAGCTAGATCCTCAACGCATTAGTCAAACTTGACTATTCCTTTCATGGATCCATATTGAGACTGCTCATTCCCATTATTTTTAAGAATAGTATTCTGTTGCTCTAGTGCTATGTTAGCAGCCATAAGTTAACTGTACATAAATTACCTAAGAAAATTTAAATAGGCATAATTACATAAGAGTAAATTCAGAGAGAGCAAAGAGAAATACACGGGGTGATTGATAAGTTTGTGGCCTAAGGTAGAAGGAGTCAATTTTAGAAAACCTGGCACATTTATTTTTCAACATAGTTCCCTCCTACATTTACACACTTAGTTCAGCGGTCGTGGAGCATATGGATCTTGGACCTCCAGAAAGCGTCCACAGGGTGGGTGATTAATAAGTTTGTGGCCTAAGGGAGAAGGAGATAAGTTATACAGCTCTTGTTACATGCACATGCATTTCAACTCTTTTGAGTGAATATGCAGAAAGTTTGAAGTTAATAACTCATCAGGGTGATAAGTTCATGGCCTAAGGTAGAAGGAGATGAGTTATTAACTTCAAATTGCATAATCACTCAGAGTTGAACTGTATGTGCACGTAACGAGAGCTGTATAACTCATCTCCTTTGACGTTAGGTCAGGAAATTATCAATCACTTACGCTATGGACCACTTCTACAAAGAAGGGATCTGTATGCTCCACGACCGCTGGACTAAGTGTGTAAATGTAGGAGGGAACTATGTTGAAAACTAAATGTGCTAGGTTTTCTAAAATTGACTGCTACCTTAGGCCACGAACTTATCAATCACCTCTTGTAGTCTGAGGATTAGGATTTTTTTCAGTTAGTTCAAGAACCTTGCAAGAGGCAAGAAGCGTCTGTTGAACTGTGCACTGAATTTCCATACCAGACCCTGATGCAGCCAGTCAGAATGATTTTAAGCTACATGTCTGTAGAAGTGGGTCAGAATTTTCCATAACAATGAATTTTCTTGAACTTATAAGAAAGTAGAGATGTGGCATTCATGGATGCATCTATGCACTGGGCCCAGGATAGATTGTACAAGATGTTGACACCTAGGAAATTGAAGCTGCTGACCATTACCATTGCAGGTGCATATTTGCCTGCCTTCCCTTTTTCCCAAAGTCCACAATCTCTCGATTTTGCTGAATTTGAGCGCAAGGTTGTTGTTATGACAGTAGTCATTTAGTTGATCCATTTCACTCCAATCTGCCTCCCTCTCATCATTATATGTGTTGTTGAGTATATTCAATTGGATAGTAATGGAATTGAGGGATTATGGAGCTATTGTAGGAAAGTGGCCCTGCCATTTGGAAAAAATAATTTCAAAATTCTCTAAAGCTTGACCTTTCCAAGCTAAATACCAAGTACAATCACATGGGTCAAGATTTTGCCAAGGAAGGCTCACTGTGCCCAATTGTAAATAACATTCCCTGTTAAAAAGGGGTCGAGAGCTGGTGGCTCATTGAGCGGTCGGCTGTGCTTCCTGCTTTGTCAGCTGTCAACTCTCCAAAAGTTCCTGATGTTCAGAAACATTTTCAACATGACAAAAAATTATTAATTGTATTTACAAATGAAATTAATGGAACTAATAAAATCTTTAAAGTAAATTTGTAGACAAAAATACATAATTGAAGGTATAGATCCATGGAGTTGTAAGGACAGAAAGAGTGCTTGCGCACATGAGTTCCATGGTAGCGTTTTTGCCCAACTACACCAAACCCATTTTCCTTCACAGCTATATCCTTTTATGCCTTATCTATTCAAGTGTTTATTTACATGTCTGAAAACTCATCAATGTCTCTGCTTTAGGAGGTTAAAGAAATTCAGTACGTCCCTGTTGACCCTTAACAATTTTTATCAATGCACCATACAAAGCATTCTATCTTGGATGCATCGTGGCTTGGTATGGTAACTGCTCTGCCTGTGACTCCAATAAACTGCAGAGAGTTGTTAGCAGAGTTCAGCACATCAGAGAAACCATCCTCCCCTCCACATAGTCTGTCTATACTTCTCACTGCCTCGGTAAATCATCTAGTGCAATCAAATACCCCCACATGTTTTCCTCTTTTCCCCTCTTCCATAGGGCAGAAGATACAAAAGTTTGAAAGCATGTATCACCAGGGTCAAGGATATCCTCTACCGCACTGTTATGCTATTGAATGGTTCTCTAGTATGATGAAATGAATTCTTGACCGCATGATCTTGCCTCTTATTGTTTACCTGCACTGCATTTTCTCTGTAGCTGTTAAAACTTTATTCTGCATTATTTTACCTTGTTCTGACTCAATGCACTGTGATGATTTGATCTGTATAAACAGTATGCAAGACACACTTTCACTGTATCACAGTACATATGACAATAAATTAATTCTAATTTTTAAAAATAATGATTGTAACTGATATTGTCCTCCAGCAGAGCATTTGAGATTAAATCCCTCTCTCTGTAAAAATTACTTAGCCATCGGATCCCCTTTATAATTTCTTCCTTTCTTCATAAATCTGTTTTTTATTTACGAGTATCTTTCTTATTTATGCCTCTTACCTTGTATGTATTTCTCACTATCACCCTATTCAACATTGTTTAACAGCTTACAATTTACTATGTACAGTGCCCTGTATTCAGCCTCCAACCCTTTGAGTATTATATCCAGAGATTTTGATCAATTTAACAGAGAATTTTTATTTAAAAATCACATGCTCCTTTTTCCCTTTATGGGAAAAATCTGGGGGACCCCCCCCCCCCAGAAAATGGTAAAGCATGAAAAATTAAAAATTCAAAAACTGAAATGTCAGCAGTTCAAGAGTATTCATCCCCCTTTGCTCAGTACTTCGTTGAATCACGTCTCACAGCTATTCCAGCTAGTCGTCTTTTTGACTAAGTCTCTTACTAGCTTTGTACAACTGCAAAATTGCTCAAGCTGTGCCAGATTAGTTGGGGAATAATCTTGAGATTTTGCCGGAGATGTTTAACTGGGTTAAGGTCAGAACTCTGACTGGGCCACTCAAGGTCATCAATTGTCTTCATTTGAAGCTGCTCCGTGATTGTTCTGGCAGTGTGCTTTGGACTGTTGTCCTGCTGAAAGACAAATTTCATCCCCTGGTTTAAGTTTTCTAGCAGAGGCTAGCAGATTTTTATCCAGGATCTCACTGTAGGTAGCAGCATTCATCTCCCCATAAATTCTGACTGGATTTCCAGTCCCTGCAGCTGAACAGCATCCCCATAGCATGACGCTACCTCCACCATACTTTGCAGTTGGGATGGTGTTACCTGACCGATGCACAGTATTAGTTTTATGTCAAAGTAGCACTTAGTGTTGAGGCCAAAACGCTCTAATTTGGTCTCATCCAATCACAAGACCTTCTAAGTGATGCTTTGCAAAGTTTTGATAGGCAAGGATATACATTTTTATTTTAGCCAGGGCTTCTTCCTTGCCACTCTTCCATAAATGCCATTCTTATGCAAGGCCTTTGAGATTGAGGAACCATGAACTTCATCTTTAGTTGCAGACACTAACTCTGAAGCTCACTCAGAGTGAGTGTCGTAGTCTCTCTTACAAGTGCTATTCTTCTATGGTGACTAAGTTTAGTGTGGCTGTGGTTTCACATTTTTTTCCTATTTTTCACAATGGTCTGCACTGACCTCTGAGGAATGTTTAGTGTCTTTGCGATAGATGGTCTTGTTCCCTTCCCCAGATTTGTGTTTCTCTATTCTCTATTGTCTCAAATGCTCCTTTTGTCTTCATTTTCGTTTGCTGTGTTGAAAATCTACCCTGCTGTTTGACCTTACAGAGAGGAATTATTTATTAAGGTGATCCTCCAATTTTCTACATCATCAAATTGGGTGAGTTAGAAAGGTAATAATGAGTGTTGTTCCTGAAGATAGTTGGCATAGGGGATAAATATTTTTCAACCCCACAGTTTTGGTTTTTAGTTGTTACTAAATTGCTGGCAGGTTTTGGAATCTTTCTTTTGATTTGACATGGTGCACAATGTTTTGTAGATTAACTCAAAAATATTACTTCAATAAATTTTAAATTTAGAAATTGAGACAGTAAAATGTGAAAATAGTTGTGGAGGCTGAATACATTTTCAAGGCACTGTATGTACTACCCCTATTTTGCTTTCTAAAATGCATCTGTTTGCACTAGTTTAGATGAAATTTCTTTTGATAATTCTCCACCAAAATTTCCATCTGATTTCTGTCCTGTAATAGCGTTGGATTGCCTCCCTGAGTATCCTTAGCATAAGCAATTCTTGTGCCATACCTGCTGCATTCTCATTCAAATTATTAATATATATCACAAACAACAAAGGTCAAAGCACCTGTCCTTATAGTTATATAGGCATCTGTTAGCCTCATGAAACCATGGATTTGCGCCTTGGATGTTTTCCAGGGCGCAGGCCTGGGCAAGGTTGTATGGAAGACCAGCAGTTGCCCTTGCTGCAAGTCTCCCCTTTCCCCAATGTTGTCCAAGGGAAGGGCATTAGGACCCATACAGCTTGGCATCAGTGTCGTCGCAGAGCAATGTGTGGTTAAGTGCCTTGCTCAAGGACACACAAGTTGCCTCAGCCAAGGCTCGAACTAGCGACCTTCAGATCACTAGACGAACGCCTTAACCACTTGGCCACGCGCCAGCACGTCCTTATGGTACACTACTAATTTAAAAATTCCAATCAGAAAAGCATGATAACACTATCACCAAGCCAATTTTGGATCCAATTTGTCAACTCATGGTGGACGACTAGACCAGCTTGTATATCAGATGCTTGACTAAGGTCCATATATACAACACATGTCACCTTGCCTTCTAATTACCTTCTCAACAAACATCAGTTGACTTAGTGTCACATACAAAGTGCTGGAGGAACTCAGCAGATCAGGCAGCTTCTATGGAGAAGTGCAAACAGTTGACTTTTCAGGATGAGACGTTTCTTTAGAGGTTTGTGTTGTTTTGCATTTCCAGAATCTTCAAATTTTCTTATAATTCAGTTACTAAGACAGGATTTCCTCTTCAGAAAGCAATGTTGAAGATCTGAAATCAACCCTGCCTTTCAAAATGTACTTTAATCTCATCCCCTGAAATATTTTGCAATAATGTCCCTATCAGTGATGTAACATCCACCAACCTTTAGTTACTAGGTGCATTCCTGCTGCCCTTCGTGAATAAAGGAACAAGTTCAGTATTCTTGATACCTAACCTTTGACTAACAAAGATGAAAAAATCTAATCTGAGACTCCAGCTATCTCACACCTCACTACTTGAAGTATCTGGAGATAGATCTGAATAGGCCCTAGGAACTAGCCACCCTTGTGTGTTCTGGGACATCATCCACCAATTTAACACCTGCACATTTTCATTGCCTGAGGTTAATTCTGCCCTGTCTCTAGTCAACCTATCTACATATCCTCAAAAAATTTCCTTGGGTGCATTTAACAAATTCCGCCCAATCTAAGTTCTATTAATGTAATTTACCTTGTTCTTCTGCCTTCACAACTGTATAATCACCATTCAGGAGAATGGGCTCATGGATTCTGCACAGTCTAACCTGAGACAGGCTTGGAAAGTTGATTCACCAATGCTATTGCAGGAAATTGCCTGCAGATTATCATAAACAAGGTCAAGATTTCCAAATTTGTGTGGAAATTCCAAAATTTTGAGTTATTTGCACAGTAAAAAACAACTCTTTGCAGGATTGCTGAAAACTGACAAAATCTGAGTCACCACAAAATAATCTGCAGATGCTGTAAAAGATCAAAGCAACACTTTCAGTACGCTGGATGAACTCAGCAGGTCGGGCAGCATTCAGTCAGAAACGATGAGTCGACGTTTCGGGCCGGAACCCTTCGTCAGGACTGAAGAATGAGAGATGGGGAAGGATTTGAAGAATGCTTGTAGCGTCAGTTGATAGACCAGTAATTTGAAACACAAAGGGGTGGGGGAGGGGAAGCATTGACGTCATAGCCTTGAAAACAATGGGTGGTAGAAGAAGGAGGCGGAACCATGAGGGAGCTGGGGGAGGGGGTAGAGTGAAATAGGGATAGAGGAAGGGAGGGGGAGGGAATTACCGGAAGTTGGAGAATTCTATGTTCATACCAAGGGGCTGGAGACTACCTAGATGGTATATGAGGGGTTGCTCCTCCAACCTTAGCCTCATCATGGCAGTAGAGGAGGCCATGTATGGACATATCGGAATGGGAAGCAGAGGGTGCCTACCGGGAGATCCTGTCTGTTGTGGCGGACAGAGTGGAGGTGCTCGACGAAGCGGTCCCCCAATCTGCGTCAGGTTTCACCGATGTAGAGGACCGGATGCAATAGATGACCCCAACAGACTCACAAGTGAAGTGTTGTCTCACCTGGAAGGACTGTTTGGGGCCCTGAATGGTTGTAAAAGATGAGGTGTAGGGACAGGTGTAGCACTTAGGCTTACAGGGATAAGTGCCGGGTGGGAAATCAGTGGGGATGGACATGTGGATAAGGGAGTCGCGGAGGGACCGATCCCTGTGGAAAGTGGAGAGGGGTGGAGAGGGAAAGATGTGCTTAGTGGTGGGGTCCTGTTGAAGGTGGCGGAAGTTGCGGAGGATAACGTGCTGGATCCGGAGGCTGGTGGGGTGGTAGGTAAGGACAAGGGGAACTCTGTCCCTGTTGTGGTTGCGGGAGGATGGGGTGAGGGCCGAAGTGCGGGAAATCTGCTCACAAAACTCAATCTGCCATCCTGAGGTCCCTGTGATGTCTGTTCTGGCTAAGTCAATGTATTAACCTTGCATATTGTAGTCTACCGGGCAACCCTTACGCAAGGCTTGTTTTAACTGCTGTCAGATTTCTGAAACAACTGTCACTTTCACATCCTCTTTGCAGTCTTGAACCCTAAATTAAACCCCTTTATCATTCCTTTTTTGGATTACCTCAGCTTGCAGCACCCGTATTCTGTTTTTGTGCTGGTTATTATTATTATTATTAACACTTACATGTGAACAAAGAACTCAATTGCACCCTGGTGTGTATGACAAGAAAATAGCCTAAATGCATATTTATTTACTGGGTTTCTAAAGTTATTGTACAATGATGAAATATATTCCATAAAATTTAAGGTTTTTGAAATTGTAAGTATCCTGCAGCCACAATCCATAAACTATTGACTGACATCTTCAATCTTGCTTACTAATTTCAGGCTTAATAATTCAGATTTAATAATTTTTGGTGACCAGATTTCTTTTTGTAGCACACTTTTGTCACTGGTGTAACTTATCTTTATCTGGATTTCACATGTTATAGTTCATAATTTAGAGGTTTATATTCAAGCCTAAGTGACATCATAAAGGAGTCTTGGTTACCATTCTCTGTCTCTAGTAATGGTTAATGGCTGTTTTGTTTCAATGTGTGCACAAGATAGACCTGGCTTCTTCCCAAATGTACATATGAATGTTTTAGTGACTGGCAGTTTCTTAGGTCAAAATTGGACCCTCTTTGAGCAAAAACAAAAGGTAAGTAAAATTGGAAAATGAAATGCCACATAAATGTGTGAAGTGTTCCTCTGTTGGGAGATGTCATTTCTCAAAATAAAACTGACATGTTTTAAAGGACAATTTGACAAACTAGTAATGTTTCCATTATAAATCATATAATGCCTGAGTAATTGTAAATGAGTGGCACTTAGTTCAAAAATGAGAATAACATCATCAGGTGAAGTTATTTAGTAAATATGTTTATGAAAATTACATTTGCAATATCATTATTCCTTGTACATTATATTTTTTGTGAATTTCAAATGATTAAAATAAAAACAAATCTTTAAGGTGCATTCGGGTACAAGTATGACAAAGCCTGATTCAGAAAAAATCACAAGGGAAGCTCAGTGGGCTGAGGACATTCTACAATGCTGAAAATTTGTGCTCACAGAGTGCAGTATAAGCTGTTTCAGCAGTTTTCTTAGTTGCCAATGGCATTTAGCAAATAGTGAAATGTTAAATCATTTAGCTAAATAAACAACTATAGTGCAGAAGTTATAAGAGAAAATGAATATTTAGTAGCCTCACTAACTGATCAGTTTTAAGCTTCTTGATTATTGGTGAGTTTTCTAATATGTTCCTCACTTCTATTTTATGAGTCCCTATGAATGGTGGAAGGCTTTAGATAATTAGGAGGGGAGTCATTCATTGCAAAATCCCACTTCTGATCTGCTCTTCAAGTCAGTGTATTTATATGGATAGTCCTGTGAAGTGAATACCCTCAGGATATGGATTATGAGGGCTCAACTATGATATTGCCATTAAATGCTGAGGAAAGATATTTAGATTCACTCTGTTTGGAGATGGTTGCTACCTAAAATGTCCATTAACCCACAGTAAAATGTTTACCAGCAACATGCAGGCATGGTTAGCTTCATTTACTGAGGAATTTATGCGTTTTCCTTTGACTCTAGTAAATAATTTCCATTATACAGTATGAAAGAATCTCACTGAAGAGATTAAAGCAAATTAAATATCTTTAAAAACCTTAAATATTTTGAATAGTTCATCCAATATGTTAAAAATCCTTGTCTTTCTCAAATCAGTTCAAAGTGAAGCTTTGAGTAGATTTTAAGCAGGTTACTAAAGTTCCAAGGTGAAGGCCTAAGGCAGAGCAATTTGACACAGTATTTGGGGAGATTACTTGTTCCATTCTCCGATTAGAGCAATATGGAACTTATTACCGTATGCAACTGTTCAGAAAATATCATAGATGGAAACAAGAGGAAGCATGAAGGTTACAAAGGATAGATTGTTAGCTTGAGGTGAGAAAACACTTGTGTGGAGCATGAAGTAGCCAGATCAAATGACTTCTCTGGGTACTGTGAAATACTACGGATCAATTGAACAGACATCATATTGATCTGGGAAATGGGTAGAGCTTCAATCATTGCCATACCTGAGAAATCTGAATGTGTGACACGGATCATTCTCCAGAGTTTCTGTCTGCGAGACCTGCCTTTTGAAACACGATAGTGTAATAATGATTGCAAAGTTAGACAAATGAGAAGTCATTGCTTGAGAGGAGTCAGGGAACTGGTCAGACTCCTCGCCGAGAGTACCTCCTGTTTATATGGTTTGAATTTTCAGGTGACTTATTTTCAACCTGCCTGTCACTAATGTTTTTCAAATTTCCAACCTCAATGACAGGTTGTAGCGAATATGAAATTTTGTGTATCTGATACTACTGTACGTGCCTGTGATGATACAGCAAGTAAGTTTTACATTTATACATGTGCATATGACAATAAACTCGACTTTGACTTCTAGTTTAACTTTCAGCCAAATGGACTGATGGTTCATGAACAGGATGGTTCCATTTCATTTTGAAAGCACCTCCTTATGAATAAATGCAATATTTAAGACCTTATTGGACACATACACAACGTTGAACTATTTTGGATATTATTTTCTCCCCAGGCAAGTAATAAAGGCAATCACGAGGAAATCTGCAGATGCTGGAAATTCAAGCAACACACACAAAATGCTGGTAGAACGCAGCAGGTCAGGCAGCATCTCTAGGAAGAGGTACAGTCAACGTTTCGTGCTGAAATCCTTCGTCAGGACTAACTGAAAGAAGAAATAGTAAGAGATTTGAAAGTGGGAGGGGGAGATCCAAAATGATAGGAGAAGACAGGAGGGGGAGGAATGGAGCTAAGAGCTGGGAAGTTGATTGACAAAAGGGATACAATGCTGGAGAAGGGAGAAGGTCATGGGATGGGAGGTGAGCACAAAAGGAAGATGGAGAGCAGGCGAGGAGTCGTAGTGAGAGGTACAGAGGGAGAAAAAAGAGTGAAAGAAAGAAAGGGAAACAAATAAATAAGGGATGAGGTAAGAAGGGGAAGGGGGCATTAACGGAAGTTTGAGAAGCCAATGTTCAGACATCAGGTTGCAGGCTACCCAGACGGAATATAAGGTGTTGTTCCTCCAACCTGAGTGTGGCTTCATCTTTACAGTAGAGGAGGCCGTGGATAGACATATCAGAATGGGAATGGGACGTGGAATTAAAATGTGTGGCCACTGGGAGATCCTGCTTTCTCTGGCAGACAGAGCATAGGTGTTCAGCGAAACGGTCTCCCAGTCTGCATCGGGTCTTGCCAATATATAGAAGGCCACATCGGGAGTACCGGATGCAGTATATCACCCCAGCCGACTCACAGGTGAAGTGTCGCCTCACCTGGAAGGACTTGTCTGGGGCCCTGAATGGTGGTGAGGGAGGAAGTGTAAGGGCATGTGTAGTACTTGTTCCACTCACAAGGATAAGTGCCGTGAGGGAAATCGGTGGGAAAGGATGGGGGTGGGGGGGATGAATGGACAAAGGAGTTGAGTAGGGGGCGATCCCTGTGGAAAGCAGAAAGAGGGGGAGAGAGAAAGATGTATTTAGTGGTGGGATCCGGTTGGAGGTGGCGGAAGTTACGGAGAATAATATGTTGGACCTGGAGGCTGGTGGGGTGGTAGGTGAGGACAAGGGGAACCCTATCCCTAGTGGGGTGGTGGGAGGATGGGGTGAGAGCAGATGTGTATGAAATGGGAGAGATGCATTTGAGAGCAGAGTTGTTGGTGGAGGAAGGGAAGCCTCTTTCTTTAAAAAAGGAGGACATCTCCTTCGTCCTGGAATGAAAAGCCTCATCCCGAGAGCAGATGCAGTGGAGACGGAGGAATTGCGAGAAGGGGATGGCATTTTTGCAAGAGATAGGGTGGGAAGAGGAATAGTCCAGGTAGCTGTGAGAGTCCGTGGGCTTATAATAGACATAAGTAGATAAGCTGTCTCCGGAGATAGAGACAGAAAGATCAAGAAAGGGAAAGAAGGTGTTGGAAATGGACCAGGTAAATTTGAGGGCAGGGTGAAAGTTGGAGGCAAAGTCAATGAAATCAACGAGCTCAGCATGCGTGCAGGAAGCATCGCCAATGCAGTTGTCGATGTAGCAAAGGAAAAGTGGGGGACAGATACCGGTATAGGCTTAGAATATGGATTGTTCCACAAAGCCAACGAAAAGGCAGCCATAGCTGGGACCCATATGGGTGCCCATGGGAACAACTTTAGTTTGGAGGAAGTGGGAGGAGCCAACGGAGAAATTGTTAAGGGTAAGGATTAAATCTACTACATGGAGGAGAGTGGTGGTAGAGGGGAATAAAGGCACTGCCAATTTTTATTTCTTTGGTTTTGGTTTAGTTATATAGCTACCTCTGAGGTTTGGAATCACCAAATCATACAGCACGGAAGCAGGCCCTTTGGTCCAACTTGTCCATGCTGAACAAGATGCCCATCCAAGATGGTCTCATTATCGAAGTTCAAAGTACATTTATTATCACAGTATCTCTACATTATACTACCTTGAGATTCATCTCCTTACAAGCAGCTACAAAATAAAGAAACCCAAAAAGAACCCATTTAAAAAAAAAACTGCCAAAAACCCAATGTGCAGAGAGAAAAGAAAATGCAAACAACAAAAGTAAACAAATAGCATTCAGAACAAAAGTGAGTGCTCAGGCACAAAACCTGGAGCAGCCTTCAGCCTCGACCTCAATTCAGCACAGAGAGGAGCAGACACTGTGCAGACCACAGCCATGGAACCTGGAGTACACCACGGCCTCAACCCCAGTTCAGCACAGAGACGAGTGGACACTGTGCAGACCACAGACATGGAGCCTGGAGTACACCACGACCTCAACCCCAGTTCAGCACAGAGACGAGTGGACACTGTGCAGACCACAGACATGGAGCCTGGAGTACACCACGGCCTCAACCCCAGTTCAGTACTGAGACGAGTGGACACTGTGCAGACCACAGACATGGAGCCTGGAGTACACCACGGTCTCAACCCCAGTTCAGCACAGAGACGAGTGGACACTGTGCAGACCACAGACATGGAGCCTGGAGTACACCACGGCCTCAACCCCAGTTCAGCACAGAGACGAGTGGACACTGTGCAGACCACAGACATGGAGCCTGGAGTACACCACGACCTCAACCCCAGTTCAGCACAGAGACGAGTGGACACTGTGCAGACCACAGACATGGAGCCTGGAGTACACCACGGCCTCAACCCCAGTTCAGTACTGAGACGAGTGGACACTGTGCAGACCACAGACATGGAGCCTGGAGTACACCACGGCCTCAACCCCAGTTCAGTACTGAGACGAGTGGACACTGTGCAGACCACAGACATGGAGCCTGGAGTACACCACGGTCTCAACCTCAGTTCAGCACCGAGTAGATTAATGGAGCCTGGAGTAGTCAGGAGCAGGCCTCAGCCTCAGTGAGTAGAACCTGCCCAACCCTCGCTTCTGGTCCTGACACCCTGCCTTTTCAATCCATCTGGCCCATTTTTACATCAAAACACTGGGTCATTCCTCACCCTAACACCCGGGTCCTGTTGCATTGGTGCCCAGACTCCACTGCCATGTTTTGGCCCATCATCCCATGTTTGGCTGACATCCTCCTAAACCTTTTGCTATCCAACTGTCTCTTAAAACCTGTTATTTCACCTGGCTCAACCACTTCCTCTGGCAACTCATTCCATACATGTACCTCCCTTTGTGAAAAAAGTTGCCTCTCAAGTTCCTATTAAATCTTTCTCTTCTCACCTTAAACCTATGCCTCTGGCTCTTGATTCCACCAGGCTGGGGAATAAAAAAAACATTCGTTCTATCGATGTCCAACATGATTTATACAGAAGTTACCTTGGAGTCGATGGAGATTTTGAACACAGGACCTCCCTGCCTCCCATCCAGTTCTGTCAGCACTAGAGCAATGTACATTGGGACACTCAAGGAAATTTAGGACCAGTTTTCTAATAGGGCAAAATGGAACTATCACATTCGTACTTTTGCTGGGGATTGAGCTTCATATCTAACCTGTTCTTTGCTTGGTTGATTTAATATATTTTTAAAATCTAATGCTAATTTCCTTAACTTTGTAGGATGAAATTTAGTGCGTAAAACCACCATAGACTGTAGTTCTATATTCACTCCTGTTTGAACTTGACTACGGTGACTTTAATAAATAATTTTCTTTAGCTATCTAACCTCTAAGCACCGAAATTTTGTCCCCAGATCTCTCCATTTCTCACAGCTCCTTCAAGACCAGCCCCCTCATTCCTCTGTGGTCACTAATTCCAATGTCTAAGGTTCTGTTGACTTCATTCACTTTTCTTTGATATCAGCACTTTCAGCAATTTACTTCTGTGAAATTTGACAGAAATAAATCAACTGAAATTGATAAGTAAAAGAAAACTTGATTTTTGTTTGTAACAGAAAGAAAATTGCATTTGTAAGACCTTTAGAGCATTTGTAAAATGGAAATGAGCAAAACTGCCCTGCCACTTTAAGGTAAATGTTAATGATGGGTTTATGCTACCGAATTTATAACCCCGAATTGCACCACTACCTATTTTCAACACAGACGGAGTAGAATTTCACGGGGGGGGGGCGGAATCAGTACCCAAGTTGTCTTGGAAGATAAACTATTATTTATATGTCATTCATTAAAGTACATTTCCTTTAATATCCTTGAAAATTATGCCTAATTTGTCAGTTCTCAAAATCTCCATAGCAAAGAGGTCTGAAATACAAAATGGAAGTAATCTCAAAAAATATTGTTGTAAATCAAAGAAATGAAAATCATGCTAATAAAGCCTAACAAAGGAAGGAATATATGGCACTAAAGTAATAGTTATACTGTGCAAAGATCATTTCTACCAGCAGAGGAACAAGATAAACTGTTCCATCTGAAGAGAAAGGTGTGGGTCTCATCTATCTTGTTCTGATGCCATTCAGGTATGTTACACACTTTAAGACATTTACATTTTTGAGGTAGTTAATTTCCATGTACTATTTTTCCACGTTCCCCATTTATCTGCATACAGTAAGGTTTCAGAAGCAGACATTCAGTGCAAAGTATTTGCTGTTGTTTTTAAGCAAAGTGAAAGCTCGTCATGTTATTGAAAAGCTGCGCGATGAGATTTCATCTGATTCAGTTTCCAGGTCTCCCGACGTCACTGATTCTCCGGTGTTTGTGCTTGAAGAGGAACTGGAGGAAGAAATCTGGTCCAATACTGTCTGATTTGGTGGTCTGTAGGGACATGATGCATGTTTCTTTATTGGTAGTTGCTCGCATTCATGATCTGCATAACAAGTACCCGTTCTTGCTGTGTAAGAAAGGCAAAAAGAAAATCATTAATGTTAGTAGTCAACAGTTACTCCTTCACTGGCTCCGTAAGTCCCCCCAAACTAAATATAACAGATATGAACCAGAAGATGCAAACATTATCCTTCAATCTTTCTCTATTCTACAATTGATCAATGTGTCTTAAGACCTAATTTGATTCCTTTTGCTGGCAACATCCACAATTCCTCCCCCACCCCCCTTGTGTAATACAAGTATGCTTTAAAAAAAAATGTAACTTGTCTGTTCACCATGGTTAAGACTTGATCAAGCTCAAGCTAACAGATCCTTCAAAAAGTTGAAAACTTTAGTTAGGGCTTTTACAATTTTCCTCTTTCTCCTGAGGAAATAAGCCTAATTGTTTCCTCTCTTGGGCACGTCACTTGGAGCTCTCTTGTGGAGCTCAGAAAAATAGGCTATGCACTAGGGTAATTCTAGGCAGTCTCTAGAGCAGGTTACATGGTCGGCACAACATAGCGGGCTGAAGGGCCTGTAATGTGCTGTAGATTTCTGTGTTCTATGTCACAAATGTAGTACTTGAACATTGCTCTCTACTTCTGTTATACCGTTCTACTGAAATCATTTGGGTCAAGTATTTGAAGCAGAAGGCGACCCAGACATGTTACTATATCACCTCTTTAGCACATCCAACTGAGAGTAATTTCAACCCCAACTTTCTAATCCAAATTCCAGCTACATAAGCTTATGCTTTTGTTGGCTTTCATACCCTATCTACAAAGCAGTATCCTGAGAAAGCATCTAAACGATGTTTTATATATAGCAGTAACATAACTTCTGTTGATTTGCCTTTGTATTCTATCACCAGCTAATGAAACTAAATATATTACACTTAACCATATCGTTCAGCAATAACTTGATGCATTTAGGTTAGTTATTGATATCACTCATACACAAAAAACAGCACACGAGTATTTTTAAATGGAATGTGTTCATTATTTTTCATGTGAATGTATCATCTTTGAGTAAATAGTCGTGTGAATGGTGATCATAAGTTGAAGTTCAGCCTAAATTGGTGCAAGTTCCAATTCTCCCTACTGCTGACTTCACTGCTTTACTGTTATGCACTTTACACTAAAACAGGGAAAATAAGTCTGATCAAAGTAAGCTTTCCAAACCTGTAAATAACTGAGTTTAATCCGCATAGATTTGTGTATTTACCATGACTCGCGGTCTGAAAAATCTTTTATATGAAGACTGGCTTCTTAGAAAGCTTGCACACTTAATAAGTTGAGCATATTCATCAAAAATTATTCTTAAAAAGTCGAAGTGATATTCATATTCCCGTCAGGTGATGTGTAATTCCTTATTAGCGGCTGCTTTCAGATTGGACCATACAAAGTCAAAGTAACCGAGATCAATGGAAGTATTTCAGAGTTGGAGAATTAGCAAAGATACTGAATCCAGAGCAACAATCTCAGTGACCATGTCACTTAAAACTGCCTGAAATGATCTGCTTTCATAGGCATCTTGCTGTTATTTTATGGAAGACCCAGCAGCAGTATAGATTTTTAAACCATGCTCAGGACTAAGAAAAGTTGAAGAATAAAAATTATCCTCAAAAGACATTTTGCATTTTACCTCAGTAAGTGAGATTTTGTTTGGTTTACCTTTATAAATAATCAAACAATTGGAAGTAAATCATGAGTGAGGTGGATTTTTTTTTGGATTTGTATGCTGTATGATTTGTGTATTTCTGAGGATGAGTAAAAAGAGAAATGCCGATTGGCCAAATATTACATCTTTTTCAGATGGAAAAGATTTCCAAAAAAACATGTTCTGGAAGGTGGGGAAGAATAATGTAAATAATATCAGTTGGCTAGGTTAGTGTGTTTCCAACATAAAATATCCTAAATCTGCAATTTATGAGGAAGAAAGAGAGGATACATTGATTTGAATGGATGATTTTTAGTCAGCAAAAACCTATGTGGAAATCTGTCTACTAGTGACAACCATGTCTAAATTCTAAAGGATGATGGGTAGGAAACGTGCAGCTTAAAATCTACCGTTACTGACATCACCACCAGTGATTTTGGAATGTGTATCATGAAATATTTTAAGATGCTAAGAGCATAAAATAATTATCTTGCAATTTGGAAACTTAAGTACAGGTACAGTACAGTCATTCTCTGCAGAACAGTTTAACAGAATCCCAATTAAAAACAGTTTATCAGTTCCAGGTATAACAATTGTAATCATTCCACTGAATGAACTCCATGTTGACTTTGCAAGAGGCAGCATAGAAATGAATTAGAAAGATTCTGCTGGCAAACATCGTTGAGTTTTCTTGGCTACTACAAATGAAATTAATGCTGCTGTTCTATAAAATGGCTTATTTGGATTTACAGGAAGTTCCACCAAAAGAGGCATCTATTAAAGTAAACGTTACAGAAATCTGGAATTGGATTTAAGACTGTTATATAATAGGACAAATGAAATTCGCATTGAGGCGAGGTTAATGCCTGGCTACTGTGATTCTTAATCTACGTGAATATTAATAAGCAATGCCAAAGTAACTGTGCACAACCGAATTGTAAAAATAATACTCAAGGAGAGTAATTCAAAAAATGACGAAGAGAGGAATTTAGGTTATTCATATTCACTGTAAGTACCAATGTCAAATTACCATAAGTAACCATAAGTACCATAAATAACTGTGAGATATGTGAAAGTGAAAAATAATTAATTGGACCAGAAATTGAACAGAATCAATTAATGTTATCTAGGAGCAAGCTGGAATAAGAAGTTTAGCACTGTTAATGACTAGATTATGTTTTCCAGTGTATACCATTGAGTGCATGACAGGGCAATCTGAAAAGGAATGGGAAGGAGATAAATTCCTCTAAGTTGTTTCTATTTTACTGACACTAATTTTGCATAAACACCATAGAAACACCATATACATGGCAACTTAAAATGTTGCTATATACCTAGTAAATAAATCTTGTCTCCTGCATTTTAGTGACAAGCTATTTGCTTGAATTTATTGTGAGTGAGCTGCATGCAAATCCCCTTTTCATTCCAGTAATAGTAAACATTCTAATTCTTGATATTCCTTGAGTATGTTTCCCAAATCTAATGTGGTTATTGAGTCTGACCTCCATATCATTCCAAGAGACAATCCTTTTTCAGACTGAGCAGATGTGCAATGTCCCTTCAGTGCATAAGTGTGATCCTGAACTACCTCGTACAATACCCTGAACTTGTGGTCAAGGTGGCGTGGAGCTGTGATGTCTGTTGAGGTTGCACCTCAGACTTAATTGTTTTTTAAGTTTGGAGTAATGGTTTTGGGGTCAGTGTGGGGAGTTAGGGTAGGGTTAGGGTTTAGGGACAGAAATGAGGAAGAGTTAGAGGCCAGTGGCAGTAAATGAAGAGTCAAGGGCAGGAGCCAGTGGTCAGAGCCTAGGTCAGAGTGTTCTGCAGTTGAAGGTGTGAGCAAGTCCTGAAGTCAAGGCCTGAAAGTCAAACCTGTAATCGATGAGTGCTGGGTTTGAGACTTGAAGGTCAAAGTCCAGAATCCTGAAGGTTAAGTTGGAAGACACAGAGGAGGTAAGTGATTCCCAAGGTTGGTGAGTCCCAGGACAGAAGTCCGTATGGACGGGAGTCATGAGAGCCGGTGACCACCAGAGTCGGACATCCGTACGAGTCCATAGGTCAGACGTATGATTGGCGAGTCCTGGGGGTCAAAGTCCTATGATCAGTGAGTTCTGAGGTCAATGAAGCCCAGGTGCAAAGCTGAGAGTTGAAATCTAGAAGTCAGTAAGTCCAGAGGTGGAAGCCTAAATGTGGAAGATTAAGTCCACAAGTCTGGAGGGTAGAACTCCTGAGTCACCTTGTCCTGAGACCAGGGGCCCAATGTCTGCAAATTTGTGTCTCTGGACCAGGAACTGGAGGTTGCAGGCTCATTGTCTGTGTGTCTGAGAGCCAGGGACCAAGACTGGAGGCCTGGAGCAGTCTTTCCCTAGGGTTGGAGGGTTGTGCATGTGTGGTAGGGTCGGAAAGGGGTTTGTTCTGCTGTTGTTGATTTGATGTGTTTTGTTGTAGTTAATCTGCTTCTGTTGTGGACATGCTATGTTGGTGGTGGAATGTGTGGCGACACTTTGTAGTCTGGTCCCAACATGTTCTTAAGTGTGTTGGTTGTTAATGCAAACAATGCGTTTTACTGTATGTTTCAATATGTATGTGTTA
The DNA here is from genome assembly GCF_030028105.1 of Mobula birostris. NCBI lineage: Eukaryota > Metazoa > Chordata > Chondrichthyes > Myliobatiformes > Myliobatidae > Mobula > Mobula birostris. Next base: position 81,551,121 of record NC_092373.1, read on the forward strand.
AATAAATCTGAAACTGTTGCCTGTCACTATCATTTTCCAACATACTCCCACTCTGTCCTCTTTAGGTCTTTAGCATCTGATGTCGAGTCTAGATGTGTTACAACCGCAGGATATGACATCTCCCAGCAATTTCAGCCAACCACCTTTTCCAGTTTGAGTCAAACATGACCTGTTTTGGTGAAAGGCCAATAATTTATTATGCTCATTCTGTGTTCCTCTCCCCTGCTTTGCTCCAGCATCCTTGTGTAGTTCAGATCTCCTGAAACTACAGCATTCTGTATCTAACATTTCCAGTATTGTTTACTACTTCCCCTCTCCTGTCCTTAATCACCTTTTTCAATTTACATGTCCTCCAGATAGATTAGATTAAATTAACTTGCATCCAACACCCTCTCTCAGTCAGCACTGCCACCCTTTGTCTCACTCAATTTCATTTGGTCTTTACCCGATCTCAGACAGTCCCTCGGTTCACTCCAGCCCTTCCCCTGCTCTGTAACTTAAATGTTAGCCCTGCTTCTCTCTCCAGAATTGCTGAGTATCTTTGGCACTCCCTGTCTTTATTTTGAATTTCCAGCACCTGCAGTTCTTAGCTCTGACTTTAGAGTAGAGAAGTCATGAGAAAAGATAACAAAAACACTGTTGAAAGAGAAGATTGACATGAGGCTCAATTTGGATAAAGGTAACATTATAATGTCACTTTAAAGTAAGTAAATTCATATCAGAAAAGAACATGCTTGTAATTTGCTAGGTTAAGAAATAAACTAAAAGCAAAGTCATGAAATTGAATACTGCACACTGTGAAGATTAAGGTACTTGGAAGATGAATATCCATGAACCTAATAGCTCAATTTTGATGGGATGAGTGATCTACTTCTGTGCTATGAAGTTCTGCTTTCTATGATTTTCTTATTCCTGGCTATACTTCTGTTCTTCTATTTAAGGACAAAACTATTTGATTCCCACAGATACACCAGTGTTGAATATGTCAATCCCCAAGGAACTAAATGGGTGAAATGCTGGTTATTTCCATTTGATCAAAGTAAAAATGGTACTCTCGCTGAACAATTGCTTCTCTCCATTTTCCATTTGATACACAACAGTGAGAGATTCAGTATGAGAAACTTGATGATCTTTAATGTAGATCATTTAAAGACAGACAAGCCCTTTCTCCTATTCTCAATTTACAGTGCCTTCTTCCGAAATAGATTTAACTGAAAGAGGAACTTTGAGTGGGATCCCTTAACTACATGGCCTGGGAAGGAGCAATGTAATTCAGTCTATGAGAATAAAAATCAGTGGTCATAGTGATTTCCCTTGACTAATAATACTACTGAATATTCTAAAACAAATTAACAGACTGGAAAAATGTCCTAGTGGCGAATTTTATTGAAGGTCAATTTTGGCAGGAGTAAATATCTGACTTGTATTTCTCATTTCAGCTTTGTGCTCATTTACTTGTCTATAGTGACACAACAGATTAGATTAACTTTATTTGCCACGTGTACACTGAAGCATCGAAAAATACAGTCAAATGCATCATCCGAGGACGCGCTGGAGGTAGCTTTCAAGTGTCGCCATGTTCTGCACCAACGTAGCAGAACCATGATTTACTAACCCTACCTTGTATGCCATTGGAGTGTGGGAGGAAACCGAAGCACGCAGGCATAGTGAGAATGTATGAACTACTAGTCAGGGGAAGGAATTGAAGCCCGATTGCCGGCGTTGTAAAGTATTAGGCTAACCGCTATGCTACCGTGCCACCCATTGCCAAAGTTATTGGTTTCCAAACCATTTGTATATCTTGGTACTCAGTATCTGGACGAACAGTCCAAGACTATTTGAAATGCAGACAGCAAAGGACAAAGCAAAACACAAAAAATGCTGGAGAAACTCAGCAGGTCAGGCAGCATTATGGAAATGAATAGATAGTTGACATTTTGGGCTGAGACCCTTCCTCAGGACTGAGAAGGAAGTGGGAAGATGCCAGAATATAAAGGCTGGGGGGGTGGGTTGGTGGAAGGAGGCTAGCTGGAAGATGATAGGTTGGTGGGAAAGGTAAAGGGCTGGAGGAGGAGTCTTATAGGAGAGGAGAGTGGACCATCAAAGAAAGGGAAAGAGAAGGGGACCCGGGAGAAGTAATAGACAGGTGAGAAGAAGTAAAATAGGGAATGGAGAATTCGTTTACCATAGGAGAAGCTGCTTCAGGAAGTGACCAAATCACCAGCAAGTTTTCAAAGAACTTGGTTTTGAAATTGCTTTGAATGTTTTCACTGAGTTTTGAGGATAGAATATTGATTTATGAGTATTAAAATTGTACCAAATGGTGCTGTAACTAACCATGCTAACTGACTTCAATAGATCAGAGGGATTTCATGGTTCATTCTGTAAGCAAAGAGATGTGAATAAAAATTAAATGGGCGATGAGATCATGAAAGGGTTTGAGTCCAAATCATGTAGTATACAAGAAATTATTTTCTGGTTGAAATCAATATTATTCAGGAGTTCTGTTCATTAAGATCATAAACTGTATGTCACCATTAAGATAAAGAGAAAGTTATAATCTAGAGCCAAAATGGAGGGTTAAAATTTTTTTAAAAATGACTTTAACTTTTATATAGTTTTTTTGGATTATATTTGGAATTCTTTATTTAATTTGGGTCTCTTAATAAATGGATATAATATCACTGCAGAGAATCCAGAGGTAGGATACTTGACTAGCTCCTAAAGTCAAGAGGGTAGGTATGTGAGGGAAGTTCATTCACTTCGGCCTCCAAATAACAACAGAGAACTTCAGGATTCTCAATGTTGAAATGAAATCATACTCCATAAGAATTATGTTTTATAAGCAGTCATGTAATCAAAAACCTATTGGAACACAATAGTGGAAGCATGATGTTTCACTTTCATCAAAAATCGCTTTCATCAATGATTAGAATTTTTAATAACATAAAATTTAGTTATAAATCTCTGCTGGACTGAATTTCTACCTTTTTCATGCCTATCTATGTTTTATTTGATCTTTATATCAAGATCTAAATTATTAGATAAAATTTGGTTAAGAAACTAAATTAGCTCTTGTAATTTTACTGATCTGCAGATAATTTCTTATTCCACATTATAACTTACAGGAGTTTAGCACGTGTGTAAGAATGTCACTCCAGGCTTCTGGGTTAGTTGCTCATGAGCCACCCGTATTAAGACATGGTAGCACAGCACTAATTTGGGATGGATTTTTTTTTGTCTTCACAGTTTATTTCTTATATACTATATAATCCAGAAAGTTCTGCAAGTATTCTACTACAGAACAAAGTCATAGAGTCATAGAACACTAAGCACAGAAGCAGGCCCTTCGGCCCATCTAGTCTATGCTGAATTATTAATCTGCCTAGTCCCATCAACCTGTACCTAGACCCCAGCCCTCCATACCACTCCTATCCAAATTTCTCTTAAAATCAAACCCACATTCACCATTTCTGCTGGCAGCTCATTCCACATGCTCAACACCCTCTGAGAGAAGTTGTTCCCCTTCATGTTCTCCTTAATTTTTCACCTTTCACACGTAACCCTTGACATCAAGTTCTAGTCTCACCCAACTTCAGTAGAAAAAGCCTGTTTGTATTTACCCTGTCTATACCCGTCATAATTTTGCATACCTCCATCAATCTCCACTCATTTGTCTACATTCCGGAATAAAGTCCTAACCTATTCAACCTTTCCCTATAACTCAGGTCCTCAATTCCTTGCAACATTCTTTTAAATCTTATTGGCACTCTTTCAATCTTATTGATATCTTTCTTGTAGGTAGGTGGCATAGAATAATTCAAATTAGGCTGCACCATAGTCTTGAATAGTTTCAATATAACATCCCCACTGCTGTACTCAATTCTTTGATTATGAAGGCCAATGTGCCAAAAGATCTTTTTATACCCTACCTGTGACATGATGCCCAAGGAGTTATGGATCTGTATACCCAGATTTCTCTGTTCTGACACATACCTTGGTGCCCTACCACTCATCATGCAAGTCCTACCCTGGTTCTCCTCCTTAAGTGCAACATGTCGCACTTGTCTGCATTAAATTCCATCAGCCATTTTTCAGCCCATTTTTCCATTTGGTCCAGATCCCGCTGCGTTTAAATAGCCTTCCTCCCTGTCCACTATGCCCCAGTCTTAGTCATCTTTAAATTTGCTAATCCAGTTTACCATATTATCATCAAGATTAATATAGATGACAACCAGCAACAGACCCAGCACCCATCCCTGTGGTACACCACCAGTCACAGGCCTTGAGTCAGAGAAGCAATCATATATTACCACTCTCTGTTTTCTCCTGTGAAGCTAATGTCTAATCCAATTCAATACCTCACCTTGAATGCCAAGCTACTGAACCTTCTTGACCAACCACCCATGAGGGACATTGTCAAAAGCCTTGCTAAAGTCCATATAGACAGCATCCACTGCTTTTTTCAACTTTACTGGTAACTTCCTCCAAAAAAACTCCTGAAGATTGGCTAGACTTTATTTTATCACAATCATAATATTGGGACCACAGGTTTTCTAAAGGAAATTACTTCTTGCTTCCCATTCACAAAGGACCTCTGTCACCACTTATCCAAACTATTGTGAACAATCTTAGTAAACTTCAACAAGTTTATTAAATGCTAGTTTCATGAACTGGGGCTATTGACAGTGAGCTGGTGACTGGGATTAGACTACATAGTTCTTTTTAAATCAATGTAACCATTATGGCATGACTGGTTTCCCTCCATGGTATAAATTACTATATTTATTTGATTTCTAAGGAATGTTATTAATTGCCTGACTAGAATCCAAATTGCACCACATCTACATTTTCATCTTTATTGATATCTTTATGTATGTCTCAAAATATTTCATTACATACCTCTTGCATGAATTTCTTTAACCTTTACATAGATTATTACTTTTTAATGTTCTTTTCTTTCCTAAACATGCTAATTGATCTCAGGATGTAACTTTTGTTGATGTCAATCGACTTGATTTCTAATGATTCGATTCAATGGGTTTTACATTTGAGAGTTGTCAGACCAGCCTTCGCGTCATTTCAGATGTGGGCAGGTTCTACTGGTTGCTGTTAAGGTTGACTCTCTGGAAAGGTTAGATTTGTTAGTCCTACAGTGAGCTTTCTTTGACCAATCTCGGCAATATTCATATACCTGCTCCTAATTTTGTAACTAATGAATATCTTTTCTATTCAATATTCTTTGCTGGCGTTCCATTTAGGAATCTGTTTGAATCCAAAGTATATATATATGTCGCTATATATAATCCTGAGATTCATTTTCTTGTGGGCACAGTGAGTAAATCTAAGAACCACAATAGGATCAATGAAAGCCCACACCCAACAGAGCAGACAAACAACCAATGTGCAAAAGATAACAGACTATGGAAGTACAAAAAAGAAAAGAAATAATAATAAATAAATAAGCAATCCATATTGAGAGTATGAGATAAAGAGTCCTTGAAAGTCAGCACATAATGATGGGGCAAGTGAAGTTGAGTCAAGTTATCCCCTTTGGTCCTAGAGCCTGACGATTGAGGGATAGTACCTGTTCCTGAACCTGGTGGTGAGTGTTCTGAGGCCCCTGTATCTTCTTCCTGATGGCAGCAGGGAGAAGAGAGCATGACCCGGATGGTGGGGATCCCTGGTGATGGATGATTTTCTGTGACAGCACTCTCTGTAGATGTGCTCAATGGTGGGGAGGGCTTTACTCTTGATGGACTGGGTCATATCCATTACTTTTTGTAGGATTTTCCATTCAAGGTCATTGGTGTTTTTATACCAGGCTGTGATGAAGCCAGTCATTATACTCCCCACCACACATCTATAGAAGTTTGTCAAAGATTTAGATGACATGTCAGATCTTCACAAACTTCTAAAGAAATAAAGGCAATGTTGCACTTTCTTCATAATTGCACTTGCGCGCTGTGCCCAGGACTGGTCCTCTGAAATGATTTCCCCACTGGGAAATTTAAAGTTGCTGACCTTGTACATTTTTGACCCCTCAATGAAGAATGGCTCATGGACCTCTGGTTTCCTCCTCCTGAAGTCGATAATCAGCCCCTTGGTCTTGCTGACATACAGGGAGGTTGTTGTGCCACCACTCAGCCAGACTTTCGATGTCCCTCCTATGTGCTGATTCGTCACCAGATTTGATTCGGCCAGCGACAGTTGTTTCATCAGCAAATTTAAACATGACATTGGAGCCATGTGTAGCCACACAGTCATAGGTGTAAAGTGAGTAGAGCAGGGGACTAAGCACACAACCTTTTGGTGCGCCTGTGCGGATGGAGTTTGTGGAGAAGATGTTGTTGCCAATCCGAACTGACTGGGGTGTGTAAGTGAAAAAACTGAGTATCCAATTGCACAAGGAGGTACTGAGGCCAAGCTATTGAAGCTTATTTGCTTTTAGAATTTCCAAAGCAATTCTAATTTTGGATTTTTGTTTTGCATTACTTAGTCAAAGACAACTTAAGTCTGGATTTCTTCGATAGCTATACCATTTTCTATCTCCTTTACATTAATTTATAGAGGGTTCTCCAACTCCTGTGTTAATTGCTCTGTTTTGCCTCCAGTTTCCTCTTAATCTTTCTGAATTTCAGTAATATATCTTCTTTTCTCCATATTGAATCAGATATTTTTTTGACCAATTATAGTTAACTCACGGCTTCTAACTATTTTCAGAAGTTCCTGACTTTATTGTTGTGAAATCACCCAAATATCCATGGAACACATGAATTTATACCTTTCTCACTACAACATCACACTTACTGAATACTTCGCGTATTAACATTAATCGATTGTTAAAACCGGTTGTATCCTTTTTAAATAATTCAATAGGGTAAGAAAAATTTCTTTAAATAAGCACTTATCATTTTTAGTAATTGTTATACCTAAGTAAGTAAATTGGTTTCTTACAACTTTAAAAGAAAGGTTAGAATTAGTTGATATCCAATTATTCAAAGGAAAAAGTTCACTCTTATGTAAGTTCAGTTTATAGCCTGAGAACTGGCTAAAACAGGAGGGTAAAGAAAGCGCATGGGATAACAAAGTCTCGACACTAGAAATAAAGAGCAACAGATCATCAGCATAAAGTGAAACTTTGTGGATCGTGCCGCTCCTTAAAATACCAGTGATATCATTAGATTCGCGAAAGGCTATGGCTAAGGGTTCTAGAGCCAGATCAAAAAGCAAAGGACTCAGCGGACAGCCTTGTCTGGTGCCACATTGAAGCTTAAATGGTTTGGAGTTCTGAGAATTAGTAATAACCCTAGAGGAGGGAGCTAAATAAAGTAATTTAATCCATTGAATTAAATCAGGTCCAAAATTGAATTTTTCTAAAATTTTAAATAAATAATTCCATTCAACTCTGTCAAAAGCTTTCTCAGCGTCTAGGGATACCACACATTCTGATATCTCCTTTGAAGAAGAATAGACAATATTTAATAAATGACGAATATTAAAATAAGAATATCGATTTTTGATAAATCCAGTCTGATTATCAGAAATGACAGATGGTAAAATATTTTCAATCCTACGGGCCAGAACTTTAGATAGAATCTTAGTATCAACATTAAGCAAACAAATTGGTCTATAGGAAGAGAATTCAATTGGATCCTTTTTGAGGATAAGCGAAATGGAGGTCTCATAGAAAGATTGAGGCAGCCTGCCCAACTTAAATGAATCCGAAAAAATTGAACATAAATTAGGTATAAGCAGTGATGAAAAGGTCTTGTAAAACTCTCCAGAAAATCCATCTGGACCCAGAGCTTTCCTCAAGTGCAATGAGTGCACAGCCTCGACAATTTCCTCAAAACAAATAGATTGTTCCAACTGCTTTCTGTTGTCAACGGAGATTGTGGGAATGTTTAATTGGTCTAAAAAATTGTTAATTACAGTGTTATCCTTAGGAGAGTCAGAGCTATAGAATCTAGGATAAAATTCTCTAAAAGTATCATTTATTTCTAAATGATCAAATGTCCTATCACCGTTAGCTTTACGTATTTCTTTAATCTGCTGTTTAGCTATAAAGGTTTTAATTTGATTAGTCAATAATTTACCTGCTTTGTCTCCATGAATATAAAATTGACTTTTATCTTTTAGGAGTTGAGTTTCAATTGGATAAGTTAAAAGGAGATCATGTTTAGTTTTAATTTCAACACGCCTTTTATATAAAGCAGGATCTGGAACCAAGGCATACTATTGTTCTAATTGTTTCAACTGGTTAGCTAAATCACTTCTCTCTTTATTAGCTTTTTTCTTAATACTTGCAGTACAAGAAATAATTTGTCCTCTAGTATACGCCTCAAAGGCATCCCATCTGATAAGACTAGAAGTCTTCTCTAACATAAAAAAAAGAGTAATTTGTCTCTCCATAAACTTTAAAAAATCTTTATTAGATAACAAAGTTAGATTAAAATGCCAAAACCTATTTGTTTGAAGAAGGCCAGGGAGATTTAAAGTTAAAAGCACAGGAGCATGATCTGAGACAACAATCTCTTTGTATTCACAGGATCGAACTAATGGAATCATTTGGCTATCAATAAATAAGTAATCAATCCTGGAATATGTATGATGGACATGAGAGAAAAACGAATATTCCCTGTCTTCTGTATTAAAAAAACGCCAAACATCAACAATACCACATTTCATTAGAAAAGATTTAATAAACACAGCTGATTTATTTGGTATCACTAGTTTAGAAGATGAACGATCTAAAGCTGGATCTAAACAACAAATAAAATTTCCACCCATCACCAATCAGTACAGACTCTGATCTGGCAAAAATGAAAAAAAAAGGTTCAAAGAAGCCTGGGTCATTGGTCGCCTCTTTCTTTATCATTGATTGGGCTAATTAATTCTAGTAAAATGAATATTTTACATAAATTTATATATCTTTTTCAGGCATTACCTGTTTTTATCCCTAAATATTTTTTTGATTCTCTTGATTCTATTATATCATCCTATATGTGGAGAAATAAGTGTTCTAGACTATACAAAATTCATCTTCAGTAAGCTAAAAAGAATGGAGGGCTAGCTTTACCAAACTTTAGGTTTTATTATTGGGCAGTTAATATGCGTAATCTTACATTTCGGTTATATTACATTAATTGTGACAATTGTCGGATGTGAGTTTCTTTAGAAGCTAACTCTGTTAATAAATTTTCTATTATTTCTCTTCTTGAATCCTCACTTCCTTTATCCCTGAGTAAGTTAACTGACAATTTGATAGTTAAACATACTATGAGAATTTGGGTACAATTCCAAAAATACTTAGGCTTATTGAGATTTTCTCTTTCAGGTCCCAATTTTTTCTAATTATTTTTTAAAATCTTCTATGATAGATGTGGCATTTAAAGAATGGGATACAGTAGATTAGGTATTAAATGCTTTCAGGACTTGTTTGTGGAGGGAAGTCTCCTTTCGTTTGAGCAACTGTGAGCTAAATATAGCTTACCCAAAACTCACTTTTTTCGATACCTACAAATAAGAGACTTTTTACGGTCTCAAATAAATACATTTCCTAAAAGTTCTGATAAGAATCTACTGGATGTAATTTTTAATTTGAAACCTTTTTATAATGGATCTATATCTAATATTTATAATATGTTACTGGGAATAAGAAGTGTTCCTTTAGATAAAATTAAAGATCTTTGGGAACAAGACTTAGACTTCAATTTCGAGGAAACTTGGAATGAAATTTTTAAATTGGCTAACACTTCATCATTATGCACTCACCACTCTCTCCTACAATTTAAAGTGGTCCATAGGGCCCATATGACCAAGGATCAGTTGTTTCACTTTTATTTGGATATATCTCCTTATTGTGATAAGTGTAATAATGGAGAAGCTTCATTCATTCATGTGTTTTGGACATGTCCGAGACTTGAAAAATATTGGAAAAAAGTATTTCAAACCTTCTCGGTACTTTTTAAAGTAAATTTTAAGCCTAATCCTTTGACCGCTTTATTTGGTATTGTTGGAGGAAAGGATATTATTTTGGAGAAATTTGATTTGCACATTTTGGCTTTTATTTCTCTTATGGCTAGGAGGGCGCTCTTGCTTAAATGGAAAGATGCGGTCCCGCCCACTCATGTTCAATGGCTGCGTGATGTGATGTCACGTTTAAATTCAGAGAAGATTCAGTGTTCAATTTCTGAATCTAATCAAGACTTTCAAACATTGTGGGAACCTTTTTTGAACTATTTTCAAAACCTTTGATTTGCTGTTAAAGCACAGATGATGGCTAATAATATACTTTCTTTTTTCCTTTTACTTCTTTACTAATCAGCTTTGGTCTTGGTAATGGGTTAGATTTTTTTCCATATAATAAATTTACTATATTTCAATATTATGAATTAATCAATTTGTATGAATATAGAGTAAGGAGTTTGTATGTGCGATTCAGTATAATGTATTTGATATATTTTTTCTTGAATTCTGTATTCTCCTATGTAGAAAATTAATAAAAATATTGAAAAAGAAAAAAGAAAACTGATGTTACTATATGTCTGTGCACTCAGTAATATCCATTTGTCTTTCTTATTTTATCTGTATCCACATTTACTTAGTCATACAAGCCCTTGTGATCCTCATTCTCTTTATCCTCTTTTCTACACAAGACCACATCCCCTTGGCTATGTCCACACATTTTCTAATCAGCTTCTTTGTTCCATATCTAATCTGCACTCTGTACCAAAAGGTTTTCATTTTGCTTGCATTTCTGTCATCTTTGCTGTTAGTCAACTGAGAACGGAACACAGTCCCCACTATCCATCACATTTGTTTCATTCACACACTCGAGTGGCATGGTGTTTAATTACTGGATCAGGAACGCCAATCTGGGTCCCACTGTTGTAGCTTTCAAGTTAAAACTCAATTAAATAAATCTGGCCACAGCAGCAATTAGTATGAATACCCCAGAACTGCCCCCAACTCAACTCACCACCACCACCACTTGATTTACAAATATTAATCAGGGAAGAAAATCTGCCATTCTGTCTGGTTGGGTTATATAAGCCTCCAGACCCACTAATCTGATTAGCTGCCACTTCATTTTGCGACAAATATGAATCATCAATAAATGTCAGTAATGTCCATACCTCACAGAAGAATAAAATAAACTCTCCTTGTTTATAACTAATATTGCCTGTCAATTTTCATGGTTCTCCCTTCTTGTGCTATGGTAGTCATCTTTTCAGATGACCCTTCCCTGCTGTTGGTAGCTTAAATATTCTCCCATCTGCAAGCTATTTATTCTATTTTGTAAGGCTTCCATGCACTTTTAATGTGGCCTTACTGGAAGGTAGACGTGTTGCCTTTCCCAGAAACTTCCCAGTTCATGATAAACCACATCGTAAATCTATGTCCCACAGCCTTAGCAGCACATTCTTGTGGAAGTCTTGTGGTTATTGTACTGGACTAAAAGCCAAAAGGATTTTAAAAGTTCAACACGTGGCCATAGAATATGTTTTCACAAACTGACGACCTATTTTTTTCTCTCCCATGGGATGGAAGCAGGGTGAAATGTGGTCAACAGATTCTTACTAGGATGTGTATTCATCAATTTCTAATTTTAAAAAAGACATGGGTTTTAGAGCCAAAATGTCCTGTTCTGACATAAATAAAGAAAAGTCCAGTTGCACATTGGCGATCGTTATATTCCAAGTCACTTTATAGTTGTGAAGCAACACACAAAATACTGGTGGGACTCAGCAGGTCCAGCAGCATCTATGGAAATGAATAAACAGTTGATGTTTCGGGCTGAGACCCTTCTTCAAGCCTGAAATGTCGACTGTTTATTTACTTCCATGGATGCTGCATAATCTGCTGAGTTCCTCCAGCATTTTGTGTGTGTTGCTGTGGATTTCCAGCATCTGCAGACTTTCTCATGTTTATAGTTATGAAATTTCTTATAATTATTATAAATACAATAGATTATATAACTTTTAAGCTCCTAATTGAGTCCGATATGGATGTCAACTAAGCAGTGGAGGGTGATATTTTATCCAAAAAAGGCCAAATCTGAATTTTGCCTGCATGCGCCTTCCTGCATTTCCAATGCCATGATTACAAGTCTATTTTAACTCTGCCCTACCCATCATTTTGATCATATTCTCTCCTTTAATTACAGCTTCCTATCTGAACATGTCTTAAGCCATATCACTTTCTTGTCAGTGGTGGCAGTTCAGTGCTTCAGGTGATGGATTTCAGCACCTGTGTTGCAAGGCATCTCCTAGACCTCAGGTATCTTCATTTTATTGGGAGTATTGAGAAAGAGTGGGACCTTGGTGTAGAAGTCAACAATCCCTGAAGGTGGCAGCAGAGGTAGATAAGATGATTAAGAAGGAATACTTGCCCTTCATTATCTTAGGTAGAGAACACAAAAGCAGAGATGTTATTGAAATACTACATAAAAGATTGGTTAAGATACAGCCGGAGTATGTCGTGCAGTTTTGATTGTGATTACATTGGAGAAGGTGCAGAGGACATCCGACAGGCAGTTGCCTAGGATGGAATAATTCAAGTAAGAGAGATGAGATAAGCTGGGTATATTTTTCTTGGAGGAAAGATGGCTGATGTGGGACCTGACTGGAGCATAAATAGAGTAGATAATAAGAAGCTTTTCCCAGACCAAAGGTGCCTAAGATCAGAGGAAGTTGGTTTAAGGCGAGGTGTTGGCAGTTTAGAAAGGGTCTGAGGAGAATTGCTTTCCACCCAGATCATTGATGGTGATATAGTCAGAGATTCCTTCAATATTTAAGAAGTATCTAAATAAACACTTGAAATGCAAAGGGTTAGGACTACAATGCTCTAGAGTAGACTTTTTGTTTTATTTGTATTCTCTTTTGTAGAATGTGTGTACAATTTAGTATAATTTATGTTTTTCAACCAGAAGACATAGGAGTAGAATTAGACCACTCGGCTCATTGGTCTGCTCCACCGTTCCATCATGGCGGATTTATTAGTCCTCTCAACCCCATTCTCCCGCCTTCTCCCCACAATCTTCCATGTCCTGACTAACCAAAAACCTATCAGCCTTTGTTTTAAAAATACTCAGTGACTTGGCCTCTGCAGCTGCCCATGGCAATGAATTCCATCAATTCACCGCCCTTTGGCAAAAGCAATTCCTTCTCATCTCTGTTTTAAATGAATGTCTCTCTACTCTGAGGCTGCACCCTCTGTCCTAGCTAGATTATACAGTCACCTCTAGTTGTAGTCCCATCGAATCTCAGTGGAAAAAGCCCTATCTATACTCCTCATAATTTTGTATACCTCCATCAAATCTCCCCTCAATCTTCTACTTTCCAAGGAATAAAGTGCTAACCTATTGTTAGGAGTTTAGGAGGATTAATGGTACCTAACGGCAACTCCTTTGCTTGTATCTTCGGAAACAATTCTATTTCTATCTTTAATATCACTATTTTTCCTTCAGGGTTCTTTGAAGACCCTAACCTGGAGTAACACACTGACTATAGTTTATAGTTCCTTGCAGGAATGGGACCCGTTCTCGAGGTTTCACGACTGGCCGTTATTTGGCATGCCAAAGGCTCGGCTTAAGAGTTCAGCTCAACTTTGGAGGGCCAAGATCTCATGGCTCTGGAGACAGGTGGATTGAATGTCGGTGTCGGGGCAGGAGATCAGTGTGTTGTGTGAGTCAGAATATCTCTGGCTGTGTGCCCAGAGACCTGAGATCTTTGGGCACAGAACTCGGAAAAAGTGATGCAATGGACTTTTAACATTGTAAACCAGCGAGTTGTTTGTTATTTCTCCCCTCTCACTGTGAAACGGAGACATCGCTTTCTCCCTTATTAGACAGGGAGCCTGTGGTATGTTGAATACTGGGTGAACAAGTAGCCTTTGGGGTAACTGCAAGTCTATGTCTTTGCTGTTGCTTTGCTCATGCTTGAGTGCTTGGTGGCAGGTGCTTTTTTTGCTGTTTGGGGGAAGGGGATTGTTGCTTGCTGCCGCTTACATGCGGGAAGGAGGTGAGCTGGAGGGGACTTTGGGGTTCTAATATTTAACTGTCATTCATTCTTTGGGGGCACTCCTCTGTTTTCATGGATAGTTGCGAAGAAAAAGCATTTTGGGACGTGTATTGTATACATTTCTCTGACATTAAATGTACCTTTGAAACCTTCGAAACCTATTCAATCTTTCCTTATAACTCTGGTCCTCCAGTCCCAGCAAAATCATTGCAACTTTTCTCTGTACACTGTTTCAACCTTTCTGTATCATCCTTCCTATAAGTAAGTGTCCAAAATTGCACACAATGCTCCAAATTTGACCTCACCAATGTCTTGTATAACTTCAACTTAACATCCCATCTCCTACACTCAGTACTTTGATTTATTAAGGTCAAAATGTCAAGAGCTTTCTTTATCACCCTGTCTGCCTATGCCCCCACATTCAATGAATTATGTACCTCTATTCCCAGATACCTTTGTTCTACAGCAATCCTGAATGCCCTAATGGTCACAGTGTAAGATATACCCTGGGTGGTCCTACCAAAGTGTAACACTTCTCATTTCTCTGTATTAAATGCATCTTCCATTTTGGATCCCATTTTTCCTTCAGGTCCAGATCCTGCTGCATGCTCTGATAGTCTTCCTCACTGCCTATTACACTCCTAATCTTGATGTTGTCTATAAATTGCTAATCCAGTTAACCATGTTATCATCCAGATCATTGATATACAGTTGAAGTCAGAAGTTTTCATACACCTTAGCCAAATCCATTTAAACTCAGTTTTTCACAATTCCTGACATTTAATCCTAGAAAACATTCCCTGTCATAGGTCAGTTAGGATCACTATTTTATTTTAAGAATGTGAAATGTCAGAATAATAGTAGAGAGAATAATTTATTTCAGCTTTTATTTCTTTCGTCACTTTCCCAGTGGGTCAGAAGTTTACATACACTTTGTTAGTATTTGGTAGCATTGCCTTTAAATTGTTTAACTTGGGTCAAATGTTTTGGGTAGCCTTCAACAAGCTTCTCAGAGTAAGTTGCTGGAACTTTGTTCCATTCCTCCAGCCAGAACTGGTGTAACTGAGTCAGGTTTGTAGGCCTCTTTGCTTACACACGCTTTCTGAGTTCTGCCCGCAAATTTTCTGTCTGATTGAGGTCAGAAAATGATGTCAAAGTCTGATTCAATCTTGGGAGCAACTTCCAAGTGCCTGAACGTATCACGTTCATCTGTACAAACAATAGCACGCAAGTATAAACACCATGGGACCACGCAGCCGTCATACCCCTCAGGAAGGAGACTCTCATAGAGATGAACGTACTTTGGCACGAAAAGTGCAAATCAATCCCAGAACAGCAACAAAGGACTTTGTGAAGATGCTGGAGGAAACGGGTAGACAAGTATCTATATCCACAGTAAAATGAGTCCTATATCGACATAACCTGAAAGGCTGCTCAGCAAGGAAGAAGCCACTGCTCCAAAACCGCCATAAAAAAGCCAGACTACAGTTTGCAAGTGCACATGGGGACAAAGATTTTACTCTTTGGAGAAATGTCCTCTGGTCTAATGAAACAAAAATTGAACTGTTTGGCCATAATGACCATTGTTATGTTTGGAGGAAAAAGGGTGAAGTTTGCAAGCCGAAGAACACCATCCCAACCGTGAAGCATGGGGGTGGCAGTATCATGTTGTGGGGGTGCTTTGCTGCAGGAGGGACTGGTGCACTTCACAGAATAGATGGCATCATGAGGAAGGAAAATTATGTGGATATATTGAAGCAACATCTCAAGACATCAGCCAGGAAGTTAAAGCTTGGTCGCAATTGGGTCTTCCAAATGGACGATGACCCCAAGTATTCCTCCAAAATTGTAGCAAAATTGCTTGAGGACAACAAAGCCAAGGTATTGGAGTGGCCATCACAAAGCGCTGACCTCAATCCGATAGAAAATTTGTGGGCAGAACTGAAAAAGCATATGTGAGCAAGGAGGCCTACAAACCTGACTCAGTTACACCAGTTCTGTCTGGAGGAATGGAACAAAATTCCAGCAACTTACTGTGAGAAGCTTGTGGAAGGCTATCCAAAACATTTGACCCAAGTTAAACAATTTAAAGGCAATGCTACCAAATACAAACAAAGTGTAGTAAACTTCTGACCCATTGGAAAAGTGATGAAAGAAATAAAAGCTGAAATAAATCATTCTCCTTACTATTATTCTGACATTTCACATTCTTAAAATAAAATAGTGATCCTAACTGACCTAAGACAGGGAATGTTTTCTAGGACTAAATGTCAGGGATTGTGAAAAACTGAGTTTAAATGTATTTGGCTAAGGTGTATGTAAGCTTCTGACTTCAACTGTAGATGACAAACACCAACAGACCCAGCACCACAATCTGTGGCACACCACTAGTCCCAGGTCACCAGTCAGAGAGGCAATCATTTATTATCACTCTTTCTGGCTTCTCCCACAAAACCAATTTACTACCTAATTTACTATCTAATCCAATTTACTACCTCATCTTAAATGCCGAAAGACTGAACATTTTCGACCAACCTTCCTGATCAACCTCCCATGCGGGATTTTATCAAATGCCTTGCTAAAGTCCATGTAGACATCCACTGCTTTGCCTTCATCCACTTTCCAGGTAAATTTCCTCAAAAAACTATAAGATTGGTTAAGCATGACCTACCACACACAAAGTTATGCTAACTATCCCTAATCAGTCCATGTCTATCCAAATACTCATATGTCCAGTCCCTGAGAATACCTTGCAATAATTTTTCCCATTCTATCATTTTCTGGTTTAATTTTAGAGCCTTTCTTAAACAGCGAAACCACATTGGCAACTCTCCAATCCTCCAGAACCTTACCCATCGCTAAGGGTGATTTAATTATCTCTGCTAAGCCCCCTGCAATTTCTGCATTTGCCTTCTGCAGGGTCCGAGGGAGCACCTTGTCAGACCTTGGGGATTTATTCACCCTAATTTGCCTCCAGACACTCAAAACAGCAAACAATTCCTTCTCTGTAATCTGTATAGGGTCCATGAAGTTCATGCTGCTTTGCCTCATTTCTATAACTCCGTTTCTGTCTCTTGAGTAAATACAGATGCAAAAAATTAACTTAAGATCTTCCCCATCTCTTTTGGCTCCACACATTCTGATCTTCCAGAGGACCAATTTTGTCCCTTGCAATCCTTTTGCTCTTAATGTATCGGTAGAATCCCTTAGTATTCTCCTTCACCTTGTCTGCTTAAGCAACCTCATGCCTTCTTTTAGCCCTCCTGATTTCTTTGTTGAGTGTTCTCTTGCATTTCCTATACTCCATAAGCACCTCATTTCTTCCTACCTACCTAGATGTGTTATGCACCTCTTTTATTTCCCTTAAACAGTGCCTCAATATCTCTTGAAGTCAAGGTTTCCTAAACTTGTGATCTTTACCTTTCATTCTGACAGGTACATACAACTTTGTACTCTCAAAATTTCACTTTTGATAGCCTCCCATTTGCCAATGACACTTTTGCTAGAAAACAGCCTGTCCCAATCCACAGTTGCCAAATAATTTCTGATACAATCAAAATTGGCCTTTCTCCAATTTAGAGCCTCAGCCCATGGAGCAGACCTATCTTTTTGCATATTTACTTTGAAACTAAATGCAAAGTGTTCCCCTACACAAAATTCTGACACCTGCCCTGTCTCATTCCCTAATAGCAGATCAAATATCGCATACTCTCTCGCTGGGACTTCTACGTACTGATTAAGGAAACTTCCCTGAAAATATTTGACAAACTCTATCCCACCTAGTCCTTTTATAGTATGGGAATCCCGGTCAATACATGGAAAGTTAAAATCAACTACTGTAACAGCCTTGTGTTTCTTGCAACAGTCTGCAATCTCTCTACAAATTTGTTCCTTTAAATCCCTCGGACTGTTGGGTGTTCTGTAATATAGTCCCGTTAATGTGGTCATACCTTTCTTGTTTCTCAGTTCCACCCATAATGCCTCACTAGATGAGTTCTGCAGTCTGTCCTGACAGAGCACTGTCATGACATTTTCCCTGACTAGTAATGCTAATGGTTTCCAACCTCCGGGCCACGGACTGATACTGATCCGCGAAGTATGCAGGGTCCAGCGGTAGCCGGAACACACCCAGCACATCTTTAAGAAAAAAACCAAAACAAACAAGTTAATTAATTAGGTGCCGCCTGGCATGTAAATGTCAGCCCAGATCAGAGGCGACACAATTGGCAATCGCCTCTGATCTGGGCTGACATTTATGTGCTGGGTGGCACCTAATTAATTAGCTAGTTTGTTTTGGCTTTTTTCTTAAAAATGTGCTGGGTGTGTTCTGACCACCGCTGGACCGCTGCATTCTTCGTGGTAATATATTGGTCCGCGGCCTGGAGTTTGGGGTCACTGAGTAATGCCGCTCCTCCTCCTTTAACCCCTCCCTCCCTGTGACATCTAAAACAACCGAACTCCAGAAGCTGCTAGTCCTACCCCTCCTGCAACCAAATCTCACTAATGGCTACAATATCATAATTGCAGGTGTTGATCCATGCCCTGAGCTCACCTGCCCTTCCTACGATACTTCCTACATTGAAATATATGCAGCTCAGGACACTAGTCACACCGTGCTTAACCTTTTGATTCCTGACTTTGTCTGAGGTCCTAACAACATCTGTCTCCACTACCTCTCCACTAACTGTTCTGGCACTCTGGTTCCCATCTCTCTGCAACTCTAGTTTAAACCCCACTGTGTAGCACTAGCAAGCCTTTCTACTAGGATAATAATCCCCTTCCAGTTCAGTTGTAAACCGCCCTTTCTCCATGGGTGTCACCTTTTCTGGAAGGGAGCCCAATGATCCAACCTTACCTTCATATTTCATCTTTTCTCTGCTTATGTTTTTCAGTTGCCTTACGTTGGTGTTTAAAAGCTTCCCAATCCTCTAACTGATCCACCAATTTTTGCTTTTTTATAGTTTTTTCTGATGTTGCTGCATGTAAGATTTTTCATTACAGCTGAACAATTCCAGTAAGATGGCATGTTTGCAGTCAACAGAAGGTGCTATTGTCCTTCTCAAATGTTTTTGGCTCGCAAGACCCCGCTGGACATTAAGAACTTGAAGTATTGTAGGTCGAGCCCATCAGCACATTGCTCGTGTTTTGCTCGTTGGTGGAGAAACTGAAGGAGCTGTATTTGGTGCAGATTGTGCTGCTGCCCGTGTCAGAGAGACATCGGTGTGCGAAAGAGGTGTGCAGTCTAATAGTGAGTGATCGTCTTAGTCACTATTCTTGTGATCGCAAGTCCCTGATGGATATTGTTAAAATGGAGTGCCGCAAGTCCGATTCACTGATTTATTGGTGGATGGCGAGGGAGTTGCATGGCCTTGGTCATAGCAAGCACTAGGCCTCAAGCTGTGGTGTCGCCTGTTTACAGCCACCCAGGAGAGAGGCGTCAGTGTTGGCACGCTCCACCGCAGGCAGTGTGGTGCTGCATTCAAGTTGGAATTGGTACTGCTCCCTAATGTTTGCTCAGCAAAGACAAGCTGTAATGTGTTCGACGGCAAATTTCTGCAACGTTCTAGGACCTTTTTTGTGTAATTGTATTTTACTGATATCTATATGTGCTTACTATCTTATAGGTGCTATATATGCTTCGTGCTGTGTGTGACTGTGTTGCAACTTGGCCCCACAGTAAGCTGTTTTATTTGGCTGTATTCATGGGTCTTCATGTATTTGACAATCAACCTTGAAGTAAATTGCGCCCACATGTTCTTTCTCACATGATAATAAACTCTGACTTTGACTATGGGCCAGGTTCTGGAAATGGGATTACTATTAGTATCAATGGTCAGTATGGACATTGGCCAAAGGCCTGTTTCTTGTTGTATGACTCTAAAATTCAATAACTTTGTTTGTTCCAAACTATACATAATTTCATTAATTATTGAATAATTATACTTATAAACATGATATAGAGAATATTACATGTAATTTAAAAATGTTTACCAATTTATACTGTGTATACTGGTTTCTAAACCTAATTTATTTTCAGGCAATTCTTGATTCTGATTTCTCTTGATGGATTAGTACAATATTACTTGAGCCATTGTCTCACTTTCTTAACTCAAGAACAATGCTATCCCTTTTCACTATTTCTGCATTTAGTCATTTCAAAACGAACAGGGGTTTGCATAGCTTTTTTTATAAGCATATAGAGCCATAATTTCATAAACAATAAACTAACTTTAACAGTAAATAGTTGTCATGTCTTATCTGTATTTCCTGTGTTACATTTAGTTAAACACTAAGTAAATATATTTAATAGAATAACTTGCAAGCTACAGAAAACATAATCTTATCAACTAGACTCAAAATAAAATAATTTCCTCTTTGATGTAGAAACTCATAAATCAGTTCTGCGTAACAACTTTACCATTTTAATCATTCATGCAGTGGTAAGACTTTTTCACACGGTCCATAGTTTTACAAAGCAGAATAAAGATTCAATCACTTTCATGCCCGAAACAATCTTTTCCACATTGTTTCATCCTGATTTATATCTTTTACGCCATCATATTCACCTTTATTCTTCTTTCCTGGCTTATGTGCAGACAGTTTGGCCCTGTGTTTTTGAGTTTCAGTGATGACAAAACCTTTTAAAGTAACATAATGTAATATATATTAGCTCAGTCTACAACAATGAGAATTACATTTTATTTCATTTAAAAATTATTACAAAGAAATCATATTGAAACTATGTCCAAATATTTTATGTGATATTTAAACTATGTTGGAAAGTGACAAATAAAGGAAGTTTAATAGATAGATAGATAGATAGATAGACATACTTCAATGATTCCGAGGGAAATTGGGTTTCGTTACAGCTGCACCAACCAAGAACAGAATACAAACATAGCAATACAAAACCACAAACAATCAAATAATAACATGTAAATCATGCCAGATGAAAATAAGTCCAGGACCAGCCCATTGGCCCAGGGTGTCCGACCCTCCAAGGGAGGAGCTGCAAAGTTTGATGGCCACAGGCAGGAATGACTTCCCATGATGCTCAGGGCTGCATCCCAGTGGAATGAGTCTCTGGCTGAATGTACTCCTGTGCCCAACGGTGCAATACCTTGGGAAATTTACTGGACTTGGGTTATTTATTGATAGATGAGATCAATCATATTTTGTATGGTTTTATGCAGTATGTAGTTAGGTTGCAAAGTAAAACTGATTAGGTATTCAGAGCACATATAGCTCACAATGTATATTTGGACATATCAAGCAAAAGAGATCCATTACTTGTAATAAGGAAACTTCTCTCCAAATGATGAGTTTTTTGACGTTTATAACTTGTTGCATGTATGCAAACTATTCAGCCATATAAGAATGACCTCCACCCTCAATCTTTAATTGATTCATTCCCTGTAAAAAGTGATTCTGGAACAGGTGATGAACATCCAATATGGCCCACAAAACATTCTGAAAGACAGGACAGAATGGACTCGAGTGGGAGATTCAGTGTCCAACACTAAAAGCAGGTTCACAACTCCCTCAGTGAACCAATGTAGTCCGGAAGGATGAATCTGTCAAAATTTGGTCTGCTGTAGGTAGTGAATGGGACAATGTGAGAAATAAACATATCACCACCTCCCACCTTCTAAACTATTTTCCTAATCTCTATTCTGATGAAGGGTCCCATAATTGAAATAGTAATACTTCTCTTTCCACAAATGCTGCCTGATCTACTGAGTTTTTAAAGCATTTTCAGTTTTTTATTTGAGATGTCCAGCATCTGCAGTTTTTAGAAAAAATATATATACCAAGAAATAAATCAACTCACTCTTGTCTGAGATCACGAGTCCCACAGTCCACTGACACACGAAGGATGTCCTCCTGTGTTTTATGTGCTAAACTCAAGATTCTCAGAGTAGCTCAACACTAGAGATGCTGTGGATTACCAACAGTGAAAATATAGGCCACTTTGCAATCTCGTGGCCCAACATATCCATCATTGTATGAGGGATGTAGATGGGGTGAGTGCACTCAGTCTTTTTTCCCTGAGTTGGGGAATTGAGAATTAGAAGGCATAGGTTTAAGATGATTTAGTAGGAACTCTAGGGACGAAGGGCACTATCTACTGAGAAAACTTCCTGAGGAAGTGGCTGGGGCAGCTACAATAATGACTTTTAAAAGGATGTTAAACAGTTACAAGGATTGGAAAGGTTTAGGAAGTTATGGGCCATATGCTGGCAAATGGGACCAGCTTGAATGGACATCTTAGTCAGCATGTGCTGCATGCAGTGACTATATGACTCTGTTATCAAACCTTGTTCAATGAGTGGAGAAGGTTGTGATACAATTGGCACTAGTTATACCTAAAAATGGCCAAAACCAGCATGCAACAGACAGAATTAAGCAACTCATAAGCAATAGATCAGATCAAACTTTGTAGTCGAGCTACAAGCAAACTGCTGGAAGATCACAGCAGGTTGAACTGCAACTGTGAGAAGAAAAGATTTGCTGATGTTTCAAGTTGAAACCCCGCATCAAGACTCTACAACTCTACTTCTGAATGATAGTGAAGAGCTGAGCAGTAAAGTCAGCTTCCAGAGCATCTCTGTCCTCAACAATGACAGAGCCAAGCATGTCAGTGCATTAGACACAGATGAAGCATTTGCAATCATGTTCAGCTTGAAGAGCTGGGTACATGATACTGAGATTGCTACTGTAACTAAAAAAGTCTTTAGCCGTTTCAATTCATTTTGCATAATGTCAAGAAACACCAGGGAGCACCAGGTAGAGCAAAGGTTTTGGAGAAAGACAATATTTCAGATATTGAGGCGTCATGGTAGTGCAGTGGTTCGCGAAACGCTGTCAGAACTTGTAGCGTTAGAGTTCAGAGTTCAATTCCGGTGCCGCCTTTAAGGAATTTGTACATTCTCTTTGTGACCTTGTGGATTTCCTCTGGGTGCTCTGGTTTCCTCCCACAGTCCATAGATATACTGGTTAGTAAATTAATTGGTCATTGTAAATTGCCCTGTGATTAGGTTAGGGTTAGATAGGTTGGGTGCTGGGCAGCACGGCTCATTGAGCCTGTTCCACCTGTAGTTCTAAATAACTAAATAATTGTACTCCAGAAATAGCTACATCTTTATCATTTATGACACTGGGATTTACCCTGACAACATGGAAAATTGCCAAGGTATGTCCTTTTCACAAAATGCAGGATAAGTCCAGTTTGGTTAATTATCACCCAGCCTCATCTCATCCGTCAGCTAAGTGTTGGTTGGGCAGTTTCATTGACAGTGTTTCCAAGTGACACTAACTGAACTGTTTGCCATGCCCAGTTTGGGTTTCACCAGGACCATTCCTGAGAAAGTCGCAGCATTTATTCAAATTTGGACCAAATCTCTGATTGCCCTTGTCATCAGGATGGCATTTGTCCAAAGAGCCTTGGTAAAATAGTACACAGGGCACATCAAGGGGAAGGCACTTCAATGGCTGGAGTTGTACTTCCATAAAGGAAGATGATTGTAGTTGTTGGAGATCAGAGTCAGGATTGTAGACTAACAGAGATCCTCAGAATAGTGCCAACCATTGTCAGCTATTCCATTGGTGACTTCACACCTCCCATCAGTTCATAAGGAGGGATGTATACTGATGATTACACAATATACATTTCTTTTTGCAACTCCTGAATAAAATGAATAAATCCATTTTTACATATGACAAGACCCAATAAGTGACAAGTATAATGCTTGGCGATGGCAATCTCTAACAAGAGAAAGTGTAGCCACCTGTTGTCAATATTTAATGACATTAATATTGCTAGCACCAATACCCTAGAACACCACCATTGACAAAAATCTCAACTGAACTAGACATGTAAGATGTTGTGTCTGTGAGAGTACATCAGGGGTCTGCTATCTGGTGCTGAGTTGCTCACTTTTGGTAACACAAAGTCTTTTTACCACCCATGGTATAAAATTAGGACTGTGATCAGCCAATTTCCTGTGTGGATACAGCTCCGATACCATCATCCAGGACAAAGCAACCACACTGAGAAGCTCTACAGCAAGCGCTTCTGTTCTTTACAACCCACAAAGGATAACAACTGAAGAGAAATCCAAATCCTTGTAATTTCAGAGTTTGCTGAAATTGCTGTTGCTGTTCCAGTTACTGAGTACTTTAGTGACCTCTTCTGAACAAATCATGAAGGCCAGGATTACTACATCAAAGAGGAAAACTGGTAAATTGGTTTGTTATTGTCACATGTAGGGAGGTGCAGTAAAAACTATTCTGCATGCCATAACTATAGATCATTTCATAATACAATGCATGAAGTGGTTCAAGAGAAAACAAAAACAGAATGCAGAATGGAGTGTCACAGTTACAATGAAAGTTCAGTGCAGGCAGACAACAATATGCAAGAACATAGTGCGGTAGATTGTGAGGTCAAGATTCTATCTTGTTGTTCTAGGGGACTGTTCAATAGACTTGTAACAGGGGGATGGAAACTGTCCATGAGCCTAGTGGTGTTTGCTTTCAGGCTTTTGTATCTTCAGCCCTGTGGATTGGGAGGAAAGAAAGAATGTCCGGGGTTGGTGGAGTTTTTAATGTTGTTTGCTTTACTGAGGTAGCGAGAAGTATAGACAGAGTCCATGGAGGCAAGGTAGTTTTCTGTGATGTGCTAAGCTGTATTCACAACTCTCTTCACTTTCTTGCAGCCTTGGGCAGAAGGTTGCCATGACGAGCCATGATGCATCTGGATAGTTCAAAGTAAATGTTTTTATCAAAGCAGTTATAAGTTAGGATATACTAAAGATTCCTTGCAGCAGTTAGAGGAAAAAATGCAGTAGAATTTTGTGGGGAACTATACATAAACAAGGTCTGACAACAACCAATGTGTAAAACAAGACAAGCTATGCTAATCAAAATAATACTGAGAACATGAGTTACAAAGAGACCTTGAAAGAGAGTCTGTAGCTCATAGAACTAGTTCAGAGTAGTGGTGAATGAAGATGGGATGCTTTCTAAGGTGCATTGATAAAAAAAATTGGTGAGGGTCAAAGAGGACATGCCAAATTTCTGTTGCCTCCTGAGGAGGTAGAAGTGCTGGTGAGCTTTGTTCTTCATGGCCTTTTTGAACCAGATCCGGTGATGTTCTCTCAGGAACTTGATGCTCTCGACCAAATCATCTTCAAAAATTGCCTTAATGTGTCTCTTCCTTTTGTTCTCTCTCTACGTGTGCTCCTTCACTGGGTTGGAGCAAGTGCTTGCATTGGCTTTTAATGGCCCAGGTGACATGCCTTCTGATGGCCCTGTCCCATCTTAAGTAGATGACCTTGATGTCTTCTTAGACAATCTATGTAGACAGATCTCCCTCTCTGCATGCCCATTCCTTTCTCCATGCTTGCACCATAAAGTGGAGTGCTATTCACATGTCTTTGCAGCCTTAATTATTGTTGGTGTGTAGTATGATGACTTTCAGTGATGCATCTGCAACTTCCCCTTTAAGAGAGCTAGTTAGGGCTAGTTAGGTCCAACTGTTGTGTAGGACTCCTGAGATTACTCTCACTTAACATCTACAAATGGGTGATCTGTTTAAAGCACATGACTCTGATATGCAGGGTGCATGCAACTATCATTAGTAACAGCAATGGGACAGCCTGGCGTTTTGCATGTTTTCATCCAGTAGATAAATTTCTCAGTCATTGCTTTACTTGTCTCTTGTGAGTGACAACTTGGATAAATAGACAGGAGATGCTGAACTATGCATACAGAAGAATTATAAAAAGAAAGTTGGCAATAAAAACTGAATTGCCAGCTGTCAGATTGGAAGTGCTTTCGTGATAATTGTACATAATGATGATACATTTTATCATAAGCACTCATGACTTGTCTGTAACAAGATCATTAATTTCAAACATAATACCTACTCAAGAGGTCAAACAGCACATTTGGAGAGAAAAATATAATTTCATCGTGACCCTATCAGCTGTGAACTTGTGGGATTCTATTGACTAAGGGCCAACCTCACACTTTTGATGATGGGTCTCTGAGTTGTAAAATTAATTCTGCTTCAGTCTCCAAGTCTACTAGCTGACCTGCTGAACATATTAAGCATTTTGTGATTTAATACAGAATTCCAGCATCTGCAGTATTTTGCTTTCAATTATTAAGTAGCAATTGTGTTCCACCTGTAACACATTGTTATTGTGATTTAGCACACGCGAGTCCTATATTGCACCTTCAGTCAGCTGGCACTTTGTCATTTCCTCGTGTGCCTGGTACTGCTCTTCTGTACTCCACCTTGAGCCAAGGTTTGTCAGTGACGAGATGGTAGAATGAGAGAAACGCCAAACCATGAGGTTGTGGATTTTGTACATTGCTGCTCCTGATGATGTTCCGCAGAGCCTCGTGGGTGCCAAGACTTTTACGTTGCTCCATCGGTCTGAGACAGCACTTCATTATATTTGTTCATCGGTCTTCATTATATTTGTAGTTCTCAACAATGCAATGGAGGTGCCTTTGCAGATATATTCAACAGCTACAGACACAGTGAAATTAAAGCAATGTGGATTAACTGTATGGAGGATGAAAGGTCATTGGCCTGAAACATTTAGCTGTTTTTTATCCCACAGATGCTGCTTGACCTACTGATTATTTCCAGCAATGTTAGATTTCATTTCAGATTTCTGCCATGTCTTAGCTCTGAGGCAGTTTTAACACAACTTGCAGTTACATAATTTAACAGTGAAAAATCATTCCAAGACACAGGAGGCATGAAGATGAGCCATTTGTTCAGCATTCGACTCTTTGAAGAGAACAATGAAAATAAATGAAGAGAAACACCAAACACCGTTAACAATTTATTTCAAGCCTTGATATAAATGTTTTAAAAAAGTGCCAGAGGTGGCACTGAGGGTAGCAGATCAGCACAGATAGTAGTGCTGTTGCCTCAGAGTTTCAGCCACTCAGTTTCAATCCTGACCTCTAGTGCTGCCCATGTGAAATTTGCACCTTCTCCCTGCGATTTTATGGCTTTTCCCTGGGTCCTCTAGTTGATAGACTCATAAGCAATGCAAATTTCCCCAAGTGAATAGGTGACCAATAGATTTTGCTATGAATTGATGGTCTGAATAAAGTGGTAAGATTAAAAACAGGTCCAGCGCAAGATTAGTAAACCAATGCCTGACAGTGTAGACTCAGGTGGCTGAATATAGTGGAGAGTATATTCATTGGCTTCATCATGGCCTGGTATGGAAACACCAATGCCTTTGAATGGAAACTACCCCAAAAGGCAGTGGATTCAGCCCAGTACCTCACGGTCAAAACCCTCCCATCCATTGAGCACATCTATATGAAACGCTGTTACAGGAAAAAAACATCCAGAGATCCCCATCACCTAGGTCATGGTCTCTTCTTGCTGCTGCCATCAGGTAGAAGGCGTAAGAGCCTCAGGACTCGCACCAGGTTCAAGTATAGTTACTATTCCTCAATCATCAGACTCCTGAATAAAAGGGGATAACGACACTCACTTGCCCCATCATTGAAATGTTCCGACAACCAACTTTCTATCGCATTATCTCAAGTTCTTGTTATTTATTGCTATTTATTTATATTTGTATTTGCACGGTTTGTTCTCTGCACTCTGGTTGATCTTTCATTGATCCTGTTACGGTTACTATTCTATAGATGAATCTCAGAGTTGTATATGGTGACTATATGTACTTTGATGATAAAATATACTTTGAACTTTGGATGGCTTTCTTCCACACTGTATGAGTCCATTGCCCCAGGAAGACTGCTGATAATTTATCCTTCCTACATGACAATCTGCTCAGGGATTCACAGTGGAAATTCTGATTGCGCTCTTGCATAGGTGAAAATTAATGTGAAGGAAGTAGGAACAATTGTGTTATATTAAAGGAAAAGGCAGCAAACTAGTAGATGCACTCTCTTCAGGCTAGACATTAGAAATGATGCACTGAAGGAGCCAATTGTCTCTTCAGGAGATTTCAGAAGAAGGCTGTCCTTCATTTACAATGTGAAATGAAAACATTCTCACAAATAGGAAAGTAAATCTCACAAGGACATTCCTCATGTTACAATTGCTTTTACGATGTGGGGGTACAGTTATGGCTTGTACCCCTCATGCCTTCCATGTCATTCTTAACATGTCCTGCTCTGTGCTCAGCCACATCTGAACACCATGGATGACAGTGGCAATGGATTGTATCTTGACAACATCAGCTTCTTGATTCCACTTGATCAGCTATGAAGAGTATCTGAGATCATCTGAGATAAGATCACTTGAACTGTCGCAAACAAGGGTTGGGATCAAGAGTGCAGAGTCGAACACAGTGACCCATGCTGAGCTTTTTGAATGCCCAAGAGTTACCAGGAGGGCAGGCCTGAGACTATCTGTCATACCCTGCAGCTTCGGAGTGATTTTTGTCGGAAGCCATTTTATCTCCTAATAAAGACTCCAGTAATTCATTGATTTTGGAGGAAAAATGAGCAGGTTCATGGTTCAAAAGCTACTCCTGGTGGCACTGCATTCTGTTGTATTCTGTTTATTCTCTGTAATGTTGAGGCTGCAGACACAGCAGTTAGACACTTCACCAAGACTCCTGTCAACTCTTTTCCATCTTCCAGATAAAGGTGCTCAGTATCATCAGCAGCACACATAAAATGCTGGAGGAACTCAGCAGACCAGGCAGTGAATAAACAGTCAATGTTTCTGGCTGAGACCCTTCAGCAGGACTAGAAAGAAAGGGGAAGAAACCAGAATAATAGGTGGGGTGGGGGGGGAGGGGAAGGAGTACAAGATAGAAGGGGATAGTGAAGCCAGGTGGGTGGGAGAAGAGGAGTAAGAAGCTAGAAGATGATAGGTGGAAAAGGTAAAGGGCAGAAGAAGGAGGAATTTGATAGAAGAGGAGCACGAACAATGGGATCAGGGGCAGGTGAGGGAGGGGCCAGAGCAGGAAATTGAAGGAGAGGGGAGGGGGAGGAAGGGTGAAAAATACTAAAGTTGGAGAAATTGATATTCACATTATCAGGATGGAGGATATCCAGTTGGGATAGGTGGTTTTACTCTTCCAGCCTGAGAGTGGCCTCATTACAGCAGTAGTGGAGAAATGTCCGAATGAAAATAGAGACTGGAATTAAAGTGGTTCACCACTGGAAAATCTAATTTTTGCAGATAGAATGAATGTGCTCAGCAAACCCGTCTTCTAGTCTACGCCGGGTCTCTTCAATGTAGAGGGGACCGCATCTGGAGCACTGGATACAGTGGACCATGGGAATCTCCTGCACGCCAAGACCCCATATTTTACAGCTGATAGTGGACTTCCATAGAGACTTGGGGATTAAGAAACACCTCAGTGATTGTAATGTTTACTAATGTCATTAACTCGCTCTTGAATGAGAACCACCCGACTAGCGGCATGAGATCCCGCTGTGTCAGTGTTGGTATCTACCTTCTCTGAGCTCCAACACCAAGAGGTACATACAGAAAGGGGTATCTTCCTCCTCCTCTTCTGCAGTCTCTTGGAGCAGAGATTGACTCTGGTTCCAGGGATGTTGGTTCAGCCCCTGTAAGACAAGTGGCTGAGGGGGTGGCTGCTTAAATAGTTATCAAATGACGTTCTCCTTCCACTGCTTACATTGGGTTCTGTGTACACAAACAGACTCAGAGCTCTCAGTGTCTTTCTGAATGCTGCTCCACCACTTTCCGTCATCTTGTCCCTGGGATTCTTGCAAGTCAGCAGGAATGTTTACACATTTTCATAGAGGCTTTAGAAAAATCCTTCAACCACTTCCTCCGTCCACCCACTAATATTTTGCTGCGGATGAAGTTTGCAGAGTCTGGCACTGACACTGGGATGTCATTGCCTATCAGAGCTAGTTGAATGTGATTAGGAGCTCAGTGCCAGGGATGTTAGCCTGGGAGAGGGTGCTGACATTGATTCACTGATCATGCTAGTGGAGGTGAATGATTTTGCAGACATAAGGATGATGGTATTTCTCCTGTGTTTTTCAAGGTAACATGTGAAACCACTATGTAGCTACATCATGGTGCTCCCTAAACACAACCCCGTATTCTGCAAGCAGTAGTAATGCTGCAAAGTCTGCCATGTCCTGTCAAGTCTAATTGCTCTGCTTTTTCCTGGAAAATGCCCAAAAAGGTTATACATCCTACACTGTATACTGCAGCAGTGCCTCTCGACTGCACTTGGGGAAGAAGAAGAGGTTTATATGTTGTGTTTACTGCACATTTTAGCCCACTTGTTTCCAGCCATCTCATTGTCTAAGCTACTAGGTTGGCAACTGTAGTCTTGTGAACTACATTTAGCCTTTGGAAATGTGAAAGTACACCTTCTCTTATTTATAATCTCTTATAAGGCACAAACATTTTAGATATTCCATGTACCTCTTGTATCAAATCTACAATGATTGCAAATTTGGCTGGCTTCGTGTGCAAAACCCAATCAACACTAAAGTTCATACAACCTGTATAACTAGTATTAACTGCAGAAGAGTAGGGTACTTCAAGATTCACAGTGTGGGAATCAATAATAGCAACTGCTCCTTCGTTGAGGAATGCATTGAGACTGACGAGAAATACTCCTGTTTCCTTCTCTCTATGATACATCAAAATGTGGCTGAGAAGCACCAGCTTTGTTCATTGATGAAAAGAGAGATGCCAGTGATTGATCAAAGCAATTTGACCCTCCATAATATATAAAATAAGTAACTTTTGGGGGACAGTTTTTGGACTCATTTGGGACAGGATATTGTGTGTGTAGAAACAGGCATTTGTGTCTATCCATTATAATGCCCAAATTTCCCCAGACATCAAGCATCTTAGACAAGCAATCTATAAATATTCTGTATGGATTACTTCTGATAGCAATCCACAGTACAGGTATATAAGCTTCCCCTTTACCTGCGTCTTCATCATTTCTAACTAATTTTCTTTCGTCCTCAAAAGCATGAAGCCACAACAGTTTGTCCGAGTGCTTCCTTGCACATAGCAGGTGGACTTCATCATCGACAAGCTTGTTTTGAAGTTTGAAAGCATTCTTGACCTTGACATCAAATTCCCAGTCTTTGCCATCTTTTATGTCTACCACTAGCATGGTGTCCATGTCTATTCTGTTCTTATAGTATAAAACATCACGACGTAGTAGATCCTATGAAATGGGTCACATATCATAATTAAGAATATTGCTTTCTAACATATTCTGATCATTATCTAAAAGCTCTTCATAGGTTTACAGAATTGTGAAGATAGATTATTCTGCCTATTATACCTTTCTTCTCAGGAGCCACCTAATTAACTTCCATTTCCCCATCTATTCTCCACAGCATTCTGCATTTTAGCTTTTCAAGTACTGTTTAATTTCCTCGTCAACTAATATTGAATTTCCCACCCTGTCCAGACAATTTCAGTCAGTGAATCCCAGATTATTATTATTCATTACATAATACAAGGATTCCTAAAATTTTACTGCATTCCATTTCAGTGCAACTTACCGTGTATTCTCTTCACCCAGTGCCCTCGACACTAATCATAAAGACAGCGATTTGTATTAATTGTGTCCCTTTTCTCACTTTACTATCTCTACCAGCAGATCTGCTGTAAATGTCTCCAGTTTCACAGTTTGAAACACCAGGGTACAATGTTCCTTTCCTTTCCTCAAATATCTGAAATCTCTGCCTTCTGGTTCCTGATTCAGCCTTAATGCAAATAATGTCTTTACACAATCAAACCTTTTTCTTATTGAAATGCTGGCATTTCGAATGGTATGCTGGCATTTATAGCGAGAGGATTTGAGTACAGGAGCAGGGAGGTACTACTGCAGTTGTACAAGGCCTTGGTGAGACCACACCTGGAGTATTGTGTGCAGTTTTGGTCCCCTAATCTGAGGAAAGACATCCTTGCCATAGAGGGAGTACAAAGAAGGTTCACCAGATTGATTCCTGGGATGGCAGGACTTTCATATGAAGAAAGACTGGATGAACTGGGCTTGTACTCGTTGGGATTTAGAAGATTGAGGGGGGATCTGATTGAAACGTATAAAATCCTAAAGGGATTGGACAGGCTAGATGCAGGAAGATTGTTCCCGAAGTTGGGGAAGTCCAGAACAAGGGGTCACAGTTTGAGGATAAAGGGGAAGCCTTTTAGGACCGAGATTAGGAAAAACTTCTTCACTCAGAGAGTGGTGAATCTGTGGAATTCTCTGCCACAGGGCGCAGTTGAGGCCACTACATTGGCTATATTTAAGAGGGAGTTAGATATGGCCCTTGTGGCTACGGGGATCAGGGGGTATGGAGGGAAGGCTGGGGCGGGGTTCTGAGTTGGATGATCAGCCATGATCATAATAAATGGCGGTGCAGGCTCGAAGGGCCGAATGGTCTACTTCTGCACCTATCTTCTATGTTTCTATGTTTCTAAATATTAGCAATGCTTATTGTAATGTTTATAAGTCCTTTTTTCCTCTTTTCAAAACTAAACTAATAAAGCACAACTAATAAAGATCATAATGCTCATGTTAATTTACATAATATGCTCATTGCTCTTCAGTTCTGCTTTGGCCTGCACTCTGCAACATCATATACATAAATAAAATGTGGACACCTAGAATGATGCCAACTAAGTACCAAGTTCTTGTGTTATTTTTGTTATTATTTGCAACACTTTAATTTTGGTCAGTGGTCAGCGGGATGAGGGGTGACCACTGAAGTATACAAGATAAAAAGAGGCAAAGGTAAAATAAACAGTCAACACCTTTTGATATATTACAGCTACTTAAGAAATTCTTGGATACGCACATGGATGAGAGAAAAATGGTGGGCGGTCTAGGAGGGGAGCATTAGATTGATCTTGGAACAGGTTAAAAAGTTGGCACAACATCATGGGCTGAAGGACCTGTACTGTTCTATCTTCTATGTATGTTGGAAGTGCTTAAATCACTGAAATATTCTGTTGGAATGCTGAATTTTAAGTTTTCACATCCCGACTCATTCAGCTCTTCCTTAAAGCACAATTAGAATCTGAACATAACAGAGTTGTGCATATGTGGCCATTTGTTTCTGATGATAGAGTCATAAAAAACTACATCACAGAAACAGGCCCTTAGGCTCATCTAGTTTGTGCCAAACCATCTAACCTGCCCAGTTCCATTGACCTAGGCAGCATCAATGGGGATGGGAGGATTGGAGGGTTGTGGATGTGGTTCCGTTATGCAAGAAAGGGAGCAGAGATAGCCCAGGAAATTATAGACCAGTGAGTCTTACTTCAGTGGTTGGTAAGTTGATGGAGAAGACCCTAAGAGGCAGGATTTATGAACATTTGGAGAGGCATAATATGATTCAGAATAGTCAGCATGGCTTTGTCAAGGTGCCTTACAAACCTAATTGAATTTTTTGAGGATGTGGCTAAACACATTGATGAGGGTAGAGCAGTAGATATCGTGTATTTGGATTTCAGCAAAGCATTTGATAAGGTACCCTATGCATGTCTTATTGAGAAAGTAAGGAGGCATGGGATCCAAGGGGACATTGCTTTGTGGATCCAGAACTGGCTTGCCCACAGAAGGCAAAGAGTGGTTGTAGGTGGGTCATATTCTGCATAGAGGTCGGTGACC
Source organism: Mobula birostris (assembly GCF_030028105.1). Taxonomy (NCBI): domain Eukaryota; kingdom Metazoa; phylum Chordata; class Chondrichthyes; order Myliobatiformes; family Myliobatidae; genus Mobula; species Mobula birostris. Next base: position 81,584,797 of record NC_092373.1, read on the forward strand.
AGTGGTGTGCTTCAGTGATCTATTCTGGGACCCTTACTCTTCATGATTTTTATAAATAACCTGGATGAAGAATTGAAGGGATGGATTAGTAAATCTGCTGATGACACAAAGGTTGAAGGCGTTGTGGATAGTGTGGACGGCTGTCAGAGGTTACAGTGGGACATTGATAGGATGAAAACCTGGGCTGAGAAATGGCAGATGGAGTTCAACCCAGATAAGTGTGAGGTGGTTCATTCTGGTAGGTCAAGTATGATGACAGAATATAGCATTAATGGTAGGACTCTTGGCAGTGTGGAGGATCAGAGGGATCTTGGGGTCCGAGTCCGTAGGGCACTCAAAGCTGCTGCACAGGTTGATGCCGTGGTTAAGAAAGCATATGGTGCATTGTTCTTCATCAATCGTGGAACTGAGTTTAGGAGCCGAGAGGTAATGTTGCATCTATGTAGGACCTGGTCAGACCCCACTTGGAGTACTGTGCTCAGTTCTGGTCGCCTCACTATAGGAAGGATGTGGAAACCATAGAAAGGGTGCAGAGGAGGTTTACAAGGATGTTGCCTGGATTGGGGAGCATGCCTTATGAGAATAGGTTGAGTGAGCTCAGCTTTTTCTCCTTGGAGCGACAGAGGATGAGAGGTGACCTGATAGAGGTGTATAAGATGATGAGAGGCATTGATCGTGTGGATAGTCAGAGGCTTTTTCCCAGGGCTGAAATGGCTAACACGAGAGGGCACAGTTTTGAGGTGCTTGGAAGTAGGTACAGAGATGTCAGGGGTAAGTTTTTTGACGCAGAGAGTGGTGAGTGTGTGGAATGGGCTGCTGGCTACGGTGGTGGAAGTGGATATGATAGGGTCTTTTAAGAGGCTCCTGGACAGGTATATAGAGTTCAGAAAATAGAGGGCTATGGGTAACCCTAGGTAATTTCTCAGGTAAGGACATGTTACGCACAACTTTGTGGGCCGGAGAGCTTGTATTGTGCTGTAGGTTTTCTATGTTTCTATGTTCTATGACCTAGTCCTCCATATCTCTCCAATCCACGTGCCTATCCAAACCTCTCTTCAACATTGCATCCACCACTTGCACTGGCAGCTCTAAGTGAACAAGTTTCCCCTCACGTTCCCCATAAGCATTTCACTTTTCACCCTTAACCCATGACTTCTAGTTCTCGTCTCACTCAACCTCAGTGGGAAAAGCCCAATTGCATTTACCCTATCTATACCCCACTATAATTTTGTATACCTCTATCAAAGCTCCCCTCAATCTTCTACATTCTAGGGAGTAAAGTTCTAACCTATTCAATCTTTCCTAACAACTCAGGTCCTCCAGTCCCAGCAATATCCTTATAAATTTTCCCTGTACTTTTTCAATCTTACACTGTGATCAAAACTGCACACAATACTCCAAATTAGGTCTCACCAACATCTTATACAACTTTAATATAACATCCCAACTCAATAGATTGATTAATGAAGGCTAATGTGCCAAAAGCTTTCTTTATGACCCTATCTACCTGTGCTGCTACTTTCAATGAATTATGGACCTGGATTCCCAGATCCCTTTGTTCTACTTCACTCTTTCTACAGCGCCCTCCCTCTCACAGTGTAGGACCTAGCCTGGGTGGTCCTCCCAAGGTGCAACCCCTTATCAGATGATAATGGGAAGCCATGATTGTTCAGGAAAATATACATTCAGATTTATATCCATGGTAACTTACAGCTTCCTCCTATCAAAATGGCTATTTTAAACTTTACATTAGATGCCATTGTCAGAGACTAGAGTTCATTCTTGACATTGGTGCCATCTATATGGTGATGTTTAAGTGGCTTATTGTAATTTTTTTATCAGTTACTTTTAAAAAAATAATTTTTTGATAATTTACATAGTTTTATTTAAAATATTAGGTAATTCATTAAAATAATAGGTAATAAATAAAACTATTCAATAAAATAATAATTTTATCATTTTTATCAATTAAGTCACTTTTTAAATCAGGGACCTGGGTGATTTCCTCCAGTTGCTTTGGTTTCCTTCCACATCTCAAAGACGTGTGAGATGATTGGCTAATTGGCCATTATAAATCACTTCTGTCTAGTGTGTAGGAGAGTGATAAGATGTGTGTGTGTTGGGGGGGGTGTGGAGTAAAATACATGGAACTCCTGTGAGATTAGAATAAATGGATATTTGATAGTTGCCATTTTCCATGCTGTTCAGTATTTCTCTACGGCTCTTGAAACCAAATCATTCCCATTTCCTTTTCTCTTTTGGAGTCATCAAACCATGAAAATCATTGGATTGTTACAACACAATTTGACCCATTAGGTCCATTCCAGCTCTTTGTAGGCCATTTAGAACGGAGTTGAGGAAAAACTTTTTCACCCAGAGAGTGGTGGATATATAGAATGCTCTGCCCCAGAAGGCTGTGGAGGCCAAATCTCTGGATGCTTTCAAGAAAGAGATGGATAGAGCTCTTAAAGATAGCGGAATCAAAGGTTATGGGGATAAGGCAGGAACTGGATACTGATTGTGGATGATCAACCATGATCACAGTGAATGGCAGTGCTGGCTCGAAGGGCCGAATGACCTACTCCTGCACCTATTGTCTATTGTCTTTGTAGTGTAACCTAATCTTTCATTCAATTGTTTATTCCTTTAGCTCTGCAAATAATTTTCCCTCCAGTGTCTGTCAAATTCTGTTTTTAATTCCTTCTTTCTGTTTCCACTGTCTTTGCAGGGAAAGGTTCCAAATCATAGCTGAATAACATGTTTTTCTTCAAAGGGCCACTGTACCTTTTGCTCAAAACTACAAATCTGTGCCATCTAATCTTTAAAATATTTAGTATAGGGACAGTTTCCCTCCGCTCAGAGATCTAGACCCGTCATGGCTTTGTACCGCTTCTGATGATCTCCTCCAACCACTTTCAAAATTATGAGAGCCATTGAAAGAGTAGACAGCTAAAATATTTCTGAGGGTAGAAATGCTGAATGCTAGAGGGTATAACTTTAAATATAAGAGGGGAAGGTTTAAAGGGAATGTATGGGACAGATTATTTTATATAGAGAGTGGGGTGGATACTTGGAGATCGTTGCCAGGAGTGCTAATGGAAGCAGATAAGATTGCTGCATGCAAAATGCATTTATGTACATAGGTAGGCATCAGTTTAGTTTGGCATCATGCTCAGAATAGACATTATTAGCCAAAGGGCCTGTTCTGGGTTCCTGTGCTACTGTTTTATGTCGTATGTTCTATTCATCAAGTTTAAAATTGAATTATCTTCTGCAAATTCCCAGTCATTCAGTTTTCACAATGAAGGTACCTGGGTACATTAACCATATTACCACAGTGTTTTCTATTGCCAAAATTAATTGCAGTATCGGTCACAATGAAGGGCAGAATGCAGTCATGTTAAACTCAAAATCACGGGTAGGCTCGCTACTCAGGAAAAGATAAAGCACAGGATAATATGTGGATTTCCTAATAGTGTTTCAATGCAAGAGTTTAAATTGCTTGAGTTTAAGTTTCCTCAACCAGCATGAAAAGATTATCATTTCTCTCACTGAATAGTCCATTTAAGGCTGCCAAAATTCCATGAATTCTTTTATCCTATCAAAGCCTCAAATCCTCTCTCCCCACCACTCCCAATGCCCTGCTAACTTTGCTTGAGTTTGGAGGAAGCATTGCCTTTTGGTGCAGGAGCAATCAACCAACAATAATGTTGTTTTATCTTTACACCGCTGGGACTTGTTTCCATCCAAATCAGCAAAATTTAAACCGATCTTTGTGGGTGTCTCATCCAAATATTGACATATGTATGGAGACAGCATGTCCTAACCTCTGGCTACTATCACTGAAGAGAAAGTTTCACTGCAGAACTGTCATTTTACTGTAGTAAAGCAACATGCACGCTAAAATGGGAAATATAATTGCAAAACGGTGAGCCACGTCTTGCCATATATGAGCTCCCAATATAACAGAATTCTATTGATCTCCTAGACGCTACTTCTATGAATTACACCGATGGGAGAAGAGTAGTTTATGTATTGATTAGAGCTTGGCTGCAATATTACCTTCTTACATAGGACTGCTTGATGGTCGAAGAGGAAAACCACCATTTCCTTGCTCTTGCCTCGTGGTTTCATGATCACAATTAAGTCACCACTTTGAATAAGTTCTGTACTACGTTCCAAAAGATCTTCTCCCTAACCAAAAAATTCACAATGCTCATCTTAAAATTTGTTAAACAATGCTTCAGTTTTACATTGAGAAGTGGAGAGAGAAGCAGCTGCAATTTTTAACCAAATATCAGTTACATAGGGGAAGATTTATTATAAGAAGTTTTGAATTATCAGCATGTCTCAGGAGTCATATTTTGGAAGGTGATAGGCTCTGAACTCTGTTACATATGACAACAGGGTTTGTTGCTAGCACAAAACTTTGATGTAAAACGGGAGGTGGTGGGTTACAACAGGGCAGCACACTAATGGCATTGTGAGTAGAGCTGTTTCTGCACAGATTCAGTGGCCTGGATTCATAGTTGATGTCTGATGTTGTCCGTGTAGAATTTCCCTGAGTGACTTGGTTTCCTCCCATATCCCAAAGATAAGTGGGATGATAGGTTAATTGGCTACTGTCAATTCCACTTGTGTGTATGTGAATAGTAGATGGGGAGGCTATGAAAATTAGTGGGGAAGGGGATTGATCTGAAAGGTGGCATACACACAGTGGGAGAATGTCATAAGAAAAAAGAGAATGAAGATTTCATGGAAACAAACTCAAGCTTCCCTACTGTATATGTTTTAAATAAATATGGAAACATGATATTAAAATTATTATCTGGCCTGCGTTTATCTGTGGAGAAGCTGTTTTGCTGAATTTTCTCATGTTACGTCCTAATCTGGAATAACTTGCTTTTTGTAGGATATTTAGAATAAAGCACTTCTGCACGTACTGCTTAAGTGAAGGTAGACAGAACTGGATGCTGAACGGAGAATACCTTCCAATTTAAAATTTTACTTTGCCATCTTGGAATTTTGTCAAGGTTTTCGACTCGTCTTTTGTGCTCGTTAATCACGTTGGCAATATTCTTCATGGCAATTGTAGCAGCTTCCATGTTTTTGGCATCCCTCCATGAATGACAAAAATGCCAGTTAGTACACCATGTAAATACTGAACACAAATATAGAAATATGGTATCAAAACAGGAATATAATGGAAATGGTCCTGCTTTTCAGCTACTTAGCACTTCAGCCTGGTGGACGAGAACTCGCACCTATCATGAGCTGGAAGGACGCCATACTCTATGCTGGAATAGCAGCCAGATCTACATTTGGAATGGGCATTACATTCTCAGAACATTGCACATTAGGAGCCCTCATATCAGTCTCAGAGACCATCCGTTGCTATGGGAATTTATCTGCATTCAGATAAATCAGCCCTACATGTTTCTTTAAACATCAACTTTGTAAAAATATCTACTTTAAGGCTGAATGCTCCAGCTGACCCTATGTGTCCCCTACTTTATAGCTATGTTCCCTTGTTTGTGAGTCTCCCACTAATGCTAATAATTGCATCAGGCACCACCATTGAACCTATAAACAATACATTTTCCATTCATTTAAGTAGTTTAGCAGTGAATGTTAATGTTGAGAATTGCTTCCTCTGGCATCTGCGTAGCTAAGAGTAAATCAAAATTAGCAATGGCTTCCCACTTTCTGAAGTTTGCAACCTTTGACAATAATGATAAGGTTTGGACATGACAATTACTTTTATTTGTTCATAGACGTAATGTTATACACTGTTCCCCTTACAGGGGAACGATGGAACTGAGAGACCCTGGAACTAGATTTTGAGAAGCTGTACGTCAGCGTTCATTTGGTATGGGCAGCAGGTAGAAGAAGTACTTGTCACATTATTTATCCATTTGGGTATAGCATGGAAACCCACTTCTATCAGGCTGAGACATTGTAAGCTGGTTGTCATATTGAGATAGATTTAAATATTTTAGCCGAGTAACTAGACTCTTGAGTAGTTTTAATAATAACTACTTTCAGCTTAATATCTATGGCAAATAGATGGGTTATTTTCTTTGTGGCATGACTTAAAGAAGATTCTGTCTTCATGATTTAGTAAAACAAACTGCTCAGTATACTAACAGTCTCAATAAGATTTCAAGACACGTTACAACACCAAAATAACATTTATCTGAATCACTATGTAATTGTGACATAATCTATCACTTCTCGTCATTCTCATCTTCCCCTAGACTTTCATGTGTTTGACTATACTGTTGTCCTGCAGTGTCCCTTATCCATTTTCCAGTTGGGTAATACCACAATCCCAAACTTCGTTCTTATCTATACAGGTCTATCCAAAAAATTGTTTGCCATTGCTTCTCTTCCTAAGCCTACACTACTGCGTCATAAAACATAGAATACAGGACAGTACATCACAGGAACTGGCCTTTAACCCACGGTGTTATGCCGAACCAATTAAACTAGTAATTAAATGCTGAACCGAACTAACTCCTTCTTGCCTACACAATCTGCAATTCACTCCATCTCTTCACGTTCACGTCCCTCTCCAAAAGCCTTTTAAATGCCTTTATTGTATATGCCTTCACCACCATCACTGGCAGTGTTTTCAGCCATCTCCCAATTTGTGTGCAAAAAAACTTGCCCCACATATCTGCTTTGAAATTAACCCCCTCACCTTTAATGCATGCCCTCCAGTATTAGACATTTTGACACTGGAAGAAAGATAATGTACTCTCTCTTTGTCTCTCATAAACTTATAATCTTTTATCAGTTGTCCTCTCAGCTTCCGACATTCCAGAGAAAACAATCCAAGTTTGTCCATCCTCTCCTTATAGCACATACCCACTCCAATCCAGGCAAAATCCTGGTAAATATTTTCTGCACCTTTTCTAAAGCCTTCAGGAAGGGGAAGTTCAGGGGGCACACCTCATCAGTATTGAGAACATCTTTAAAAGGTGATGCCTCAAAAAGGTGGTATCCATCATTTAGGTCCCACACCTTCCGGGACATGTTCTCCTCTTATTACTACCATCAGAGAGGAGGCACAGCAGCCTGAAGACACTCACTCAACATATTAGCACCAGCTTCTTCCCCTCCACTATCAGATTTCTGAGGGAAAATGAACTAACCCACAAACACCACCTCACTATTTTGTTCTTTTTCCATTACTTATTTAATTTACTTTTCATATAAATACATTCCTTATTGTAACTTATAGTACTTTTCATGTATTGCACTATAATCCTTTGAAAAACAACAAATTTATTGACATATGTCAGTGATATTATACCTGATTCTGATCTATAGCTATTTTAAAACTTAATGCGTTGTGGTCATGGTTCCCTAATTGTTCTCCTCCTGAATGACCAGGCTCATTCCCCAACACCAGGTCTGTTATAACCTTTCCCTTTGTTGGCCTATCTACACACTGATTTAAGAAACCCTCCTGGATGCACTGACAAATTCTGTCCCATCTAAAACTTTCACCCTAAGAAGGTCTCAGTCTAAGTTAGAAAATTTGAAATCACTCACAACAACAACCCTGTTATTTTCATAAAAGTTGCTGGTGAACGCAACAGGCCAGGTAGCATCTCTAGGAAGAGGTACAGTCGATGTTTCGGGCCGAGACCCTTCGTCAGGACCTTTCGTGATGTGTGTTGCTTGAAATTCCAGCATCTGCAGATTTCCTTGTGGAACCCTGTTATTTTAACTCCTTTCCCTAATGTACTTAATCCACCAAGGGTCAATCCTTCGCCCTCTCCCTTTTCTCACCGTATGATGCTTCATTGGTAGCATCATGTCAATCAAAGTGAGAGTTTTCATATGTATGCTGACAGCATGCAGTTCCACCTCACCAATACTGCCCCATGACCTTACCGTGATCTCACCACAACTTTCGACTGACCTCACCTCTCTCCGTTATCAAACTGCTGGCCTGCATCTTGCTCTGGATGAACAAATATTTCCTCTCACTGAATACTAGGAGAACCAAAGCTCTTGTCTAGATGCCGCTCTCCGGTCTCTCTCAGAAACCATTCACAACCTTTGTGTCACACCTGATGCAGAAATTTATTTATTGACTGATTATTTATTGAGATACAGCGCAGAATAGTCCCTGCCGGCCCTTTGAGCTATGCTGCCCAGCAATCCCCCAATTTAATCTCAGTCTAATCATAGGACAACTTACAATGTCTAATTAACCTATCAACCGGTACATCTTTGGACTGTAGGAGGAAACCTAGCAGCCAGAGGAAACCACGGTGTCACGGGGAGAAAGTACAAACTCCTCACAGGCAGCACCAGGAAATGATGCTTGCAACACATTTCAACACCATCAATATGAATCTCAGTTGTCAAAATGGGTTGTATATGGTGACATATATGTACTTTGATAATAAAATTTACTTTGAACTTTGAACTCCATTCTACTTGCCAACTCTGCTCTTTTCTCACTTCAGCTGTCCCTGAAACCTTTCCCTGTCTCTAACTAACTCTCAACATAACACTTCTAATGCCTTACTCTGTGGGGTCTTTCACTCTATTCCGTCATTCAAAACTCTTCTACTTTATCTGAACTTGCAGCAATTCCTTTCCACCCATTCAAGTCTTTGGGACAGTTTCTATCACCTAGAAGCCAACCAAAATCAGATCTGATGCTGTTTTTGCTGTAACTCGTTGACCAAACATCTGGCCCGCAGTCCTAATATCTGCCTATATGAATATATATGTTAGGTGGCACTGTTCTCAACTGATTCAGGATGTTTTGCTCAATTAAAAGCACCATATAAATGTGAATTAAAATTCCAAGTTCAAAGTAAATGTATTACCGAAGTACATATATCTCACCACATACAACCCTGAGATTCATTTTCCTGTGGGCGTACTCAGCAAATCTATAGAATAGTAACTGTAACAGGATCAATGAAAGATCAACCAGAGTGCAGAAGACAACAAGCTATGCAAATGCAAATATAAATAAATAGCAATAAATAATGAGAATATGAGATAAAGAGTCCTTAAAGTGAGATCAGTGATTGTAGAAACATCTCAATGGATGGGCAAGTGAGTGTAGTTATCCCCTTTTATTCAAGAGCTTGACGGTTGAGGAGTAGTAACTGTTCTTGAGCCTAGTGGTGTGAGTTACATTTCAAGCCCTTAAATATCCCTGATTTGAGCCCAAAATATGACCAGCCGTGGATAGGATGACAGCCAGAAATGGTTTAAGAGGACTAATACTGGCCTGCAAACATTTACTGGGCAAAGGTGCATGGTGCAAGTAAAGACACAAGCGACAGAGTCTGAATAGTCACCAGAGGTAACTTAAAATAGAGTCAGTTTTCCCAATTGTGCAATCAAATGTTATATCTTACTTTGATACTGATCTCCAGCAGCTAATTTTAGCTACCCTGTAAAGGATAAGATATTCCCACATTGTTTTATTGCAAACTTTTACAAAACCACTCCAATGAATATTTAGGTGAGTAACCATTTGAATTTCCCACTTCATGGGTAAGGCTGCATAACAAGACAATATGTTTCTTACTGATAATACCAAGACAGCAATTACAGTCATTGATCAAAAGGATCCCAATTCACCAGTTAATTTATGAACCAAGCTGGGAATCTACTGAGTGAAATGCTCCAAGTTTAACATAAGTGAGCTGAGGTGAAGTTCTCCCAAATCTCTCTCCATGCAACTCTTTGACAGAAAGGCTGCAATTGAGAAATTGCTGTTCAGAGATATATGGAAAATCCTAATACATAGGCATTTTAGAAGCACTATCTGGTGTTATAAATGACTGTTTCTATCCCACTGTTCTCAGACTGTTAAATAGACCTCTCAGGTGCTAATAGATAAGCTCTTGATCTCCCAATATACCTCATGATGTCCCTTACACATTGTTTGGCTGTATGCTCTGCACTTTCTCTGTAAATGCAACACCACACTCCATTACTTTCTGCTGCTTTAGCCCAACACTTCAAGGTTTGATGTGTTGTGTGTTCAGAGATGCTCTTCTACACACTACCATTGTACAGTAATGTGTGGTTATTTCAGTTACTGTCATCTTCCTATCTGCTTGAACCAGTCTGGCCATTCTCCTCTGACCTCTCCCATTAACAATATGTTTTCACCCACCAAACTGCTTCTCACTAAATGCTTTTTTTTTTTGTTTTATGCTCCATATTCTGTAAAGTCTAGAGACTGTTGTGATTGAAAATTTCAGGAGACATTCAGGAGAAATTTCAGAATTTCAGGAGTTTCTGAGATACTAAAACCATTCCATCTGGCACCAACAATCATTCCACAGTCAAATTCACTTAGAATCTAAGTCTTAGGTCATATTTCTTCCGCATTCTGATGTTTGGTCTAAACAACAATTGAAACTCTTGACCATGCCTGCATGCTTTTATGCTTTGAGTTGATGCCACGTAGAAACATAGAAAACCTACAGCACAATACAGGCCCTTTGGCCCACAATGCTGTGCCGAACATGTACTTACTTTAGAAATTACCTAGGGTTACCCATAGCCCTTGATTTTTCTAAGCTCAGTGTACCTATCCAGGAGTCTCTTAAAAAACCTTATTGTATCTGCCTCCACCACGGTCACTGGCAGCCCATTCCATGCACTCACTACATGTTTGGGTGATTAGATATTTGCATTAATGAACAGGTGTAAAGGTGTACCTAATAGAGTGTATGTTCTGGGTTATGTTTTCTTTTTCACTAATTTGAGGTACTTGTGTATGACATGATCTGTCTGGATGGTATGCAAACAAAAACTTTTCATTGTATCTTGAAAACTATAAACCAACAAACAATGCAAACAACAGGAATTCTGCAGATGCTGGAAATTCAAGCAACACACATCAAAGTTGCTGGTGAACGCAGCAGGCCAGGCAGCATCTCTAGGAAGAGGTACAGTCGACGTTTCAGACCGAGACTTTCAAATCTCTTCCTAACTCTTCCTTCAGTTAGTCCTGACAAAGGGTCTCGGCCTGAAAGGTCGACTGCACCTCTTCCTAGAGACGCTGCCTGGCCTGCTGTGTTCACCAGCAGCTTTGATGTGTGTTGCTTGAACCAACAAACAATTCTAATTGTAGGACTGTGTTGTATAAATAACAATAATAAAGCTACCAGTGATGACTGTGAATGTGATTCAGAACTCTAACTGTTGGATCTAAGGTGGTGATAGGCAGTTCGGGTACTCACCTGTGTGTGGGTACAGTGGCCTTTTGAAGTTCTGTCAGCTGCAGCGGATATTTGCAGATCTTCTGCACTGGCGTCAAAAGAAAGGCATCCAGAGGGAGGTTTGACATGTGCTGGCGTAGTCGGCAGGCCTCGAAAAATAAGGCATAGTCTTGTAATTTTCTGAGTTTTGAGAGCTCGACTGCAGCACTGGACTGGTTGTTGCAGTATTCAGAGTAGATCAGGAAATGCTGATGCTGGAAGGCAAGAAATAAGCCATGAACAGAGGCAGCACACTATTATAGCAGAACTACACTCCATTTGCATTTGTTAATGGTGTTGAAATAATGTAAGTGAGACCAAAGTAAAGTGTGATACACACCAGAAAGCTGGCTCCACACTGTATCATTGTTATGAATACTAAACATATTCAGATCCTTAATGACTATTGCAGTATGATATTTCTCACCAAACTTTTACTTTGAAAGCTGTACTCTCTTTCAGAGTGTAGTCAAGACAGAGTTTGAAACACATTAATGATTTTATTGGAAAAATTCCACAGTCCAGGCAGTATCTGTGAAAAGAGAAGCTTTATACGTGTAATTCTTGATTGGAAGTTCTGATGAGGAGGTACAGATCAGTAATGGTGTCTCTTTCCACAGACACTTCTCCATATTGCATGTTGCTTTGATTTCCAGCATTTGCAGGTTTTTTCTTGCTTTTGATACTGCCAGAGTGTAGGATTCACTCTTTTTCTCCCATCAGAGAGCACTGGTGACGTAAGCACACAACCTTGCAAGGAGTCTGCGTTTCCCAGTCATGGCTTTGCAATCACATTGTTATGAAGGGATATACATGAACTTTGAGATCGATTGCAAACACAAGGGTTTCAGCTCGCTGAACGTGTGGCATGTGTGAATGGTAATTTCCCACCATTGTGGAAGCAGGAATGTGGTGTTCTGTCCAAACCAAGCCAAAACAAAGAGCATGTGGTGGTTGACAAGGGATTCCTTAACACATGACTTTCAACTCTGTGTGTAACTTAATGTACATAATCACAAGAGGTTCTGCGGATGCTGGAAATATAAAGTAACATACACAAAATGCATGTAAAGATGTGTGTAATGAAGTTTACCCATATTCTGACAAAGCAGACTGCTTTCATGGCCTGGGCCACTTTGACGAAGCCTTGGTTTAGATAGCAGAGCATGCCACAAGATTTCATGTCTCAGGAGTACCGTATACTGCATAAACAACTTGTCATGCTGAGTCAATTGTTGGAAAGGACAAAGAGGAAGCGGATGGTGAGGAAATACACTCATTTTTGTTCACACCATCAAAGGTCCAGCAATCACATTCCACTCTTAATAAAAACAATCTTAATCACCCATTCCTCTACCATTCCAAAGTTACCTTCCCTCTGTTCATGATCTACTGACAATGTCAAAAGTAGCAGCTGCAACATAATGCTTCATTCATACATTAATGCATATAACATTACCAAAAAAGCTCACATCGAATAATCACCAATGTCATGGCATTTCCTTCTCTTGAGCTCTTAACCCGTCGTAAATGTAGAATAGCAATGAATGATTGGATAAGCAGTTTACTATACTGAGTTGTTAATTTTAGGGTTACACATGTCCACTGAGGAATGATAATTTAAAAAAACTATACTTTCTGAAGAGCTACAACAAAAACTGCTTATAAAGGGAACATTTCCTAACACTATAAACATAAGAGCAGAATTAGGCCATTCGACCCGTCGAGTCTGCTCTGCCATTTCATTATGGCTGATCCATTTACCTCTCAACTCCATTCTTCTGCCTTCTTCCTGTAACCTTTCACACCCAGTCTTAACAAGAACCTATCAACCTCTGCCTTAAATACAACCAATAAATTGGCCTCCACAGCCATCTGTGGCAACAAATTCCACAGGTTCACCATCCTCTGGCTAAAGAAATTCCTCCTCATCTCCATTCTAAATCGACGTCCCTCTATTGTGATGCCGTGCCCTCAGGTCCTAGATTCCCCCACCAAAGGAAATATCCTCTCCACATCTACTCTATCTAGGCCTTTCAACAGGTTTCAATGAGATCCCTCACTCATTCTTCTGAAATCCAGCGAGTAAAGGCCCAGAGCCATCGCTTGCTCTTCCTACGATAAGCCTTTCATTCCCAGAATCATTCTCGTGAATGCTGTCCAACGTTAGCACATATTTTCTTAAATAAGGTGCCCCAGAATGCTCACAGTACTCCAAGAGAGGCCTCAGCAGTGCCTTATAATGCCTCATATCGCATCCTTGCTTTTATATTCTTCTCCTCTTGAAATAAATGTTAACATTGCATTTGTCTTCCTCACCACTGAATCAAACAGAAAGTTAACCTTTACGGAACCCTGCATGTGGACTCGCAAGTCCCTTTGCACCTCGGATTTTTGAAATTCCTCGCATTTAGAAAATAGTCTACGCTTTTATTCCTTCTACCAAAGTGCATGACCAAACACTTCCTGACACTCTGCCACTTCTTTGCCCATTCTTATAATCTGTCTAAATCCTTCTGCAGCCTTCCTGTTTCCTCAATACTACCTGGCCCTCCACCTATCTTTGTATTGTCCACAAACTTGGTCACAAAGCCATCAATTCGGTTATCCAAATCATTGAGATACAATGACAATGAAGTAGTCCCAATATCAATCCTCGCGGAACACCACCAGTCACAGGCAGCCAATCAGAAAAGGTTTCCTCTATCCTCACTCTGCGCTGCCTGCCAATCAGCCAACAGTTTACCCATGCTAATACCTTTCCTGTAATATCAAGGGCTCTTATCTTGTTAAGCTGCCTCATGTGCAGAACCTTGTCAAAGGCCTTCTCAAACTCCAAGTACACAACATCCACCAATTCCCCTTTGTCTATACTGCTTGTTATTACTTCAAAGAATTCTAACAGATTTTTCAGGCAAGATTTTCCCTTAACAAAACCATGCTAATTTGGCCTATTTTACTATATGCCTTCAAGTAACCTGAAAACACTTCCTTAACAATCACTGAGGTTATGCTAACTGGCCCATAATTTCCTTTCTTCTGCCTTCCTACCTTTTTGAAGAGTGAAGTGATATTTGCAATTTTCCGGTCCTCCAGAACCATTCCTGATGTTTACCATAGAAACTACAGTACAGAAACAGGCCCTTTGGCCCTTCTTGGCTGTGCCGAACCATTTTCTGCCTAGTCCCACTGACCTGCACACGGACCATATCCCTCCATACACCTCCCATCCATGTATCTGTCCAATTTATTCTTAAATGTTAAAAAAGAACCCGCATTTACCACCTCGTCTGGCAGCTCATTCCATACTCCCACCACTCTCTGTGTGAAGAAGCCCCCCCCTAATGTTCCCTTTAAACTTTTCCCCCCTCACCCTTAACCCATGTCCTCTGGTTTTTTTCTCCCCTTGCCTCAGTGGAAAAAGCCTGCTTGCATTCACTCTATCTATACCCATCATAATTTTAAAAGATCATTACTAATGCCTCCATAATCTCTTCAGCTAGCCCTTTCAGAACCTTAAGGTGTAGTCCATCTAGTCTAGGTGACTTATCCACCTTCAGACCTTTCATCTTCCCAAGCAACTTCTCCCTGGTAATAGCAACTGCACTCACTTCTGTTCCCTGACCCTCTCAAACTTCCGGCATACAGCAAGTTTCTTCCACAGTGAAGATTAATGCACAATACTTATTCAGGTAATTCGTTATTTCCTTGTCCCCCATTACTACCTCTCCAGTGTAATTTTCCAGCAGCCCAATATTTACTCTTGCCTATGCTTTTTATATATCTGAAAGATCTTTTGGTATCCTCTTTGATAATGTTGGCTTGCTTACCTTCATATTTCATCTTTTCCCTCCTTTTTGCTTTTTTAGTTGCCTTCATTTGGTTTTTAAAAGCTTTCCAATCCTCTAACTTCCCACTAATTTTCACTCTATTATATGCTCTCTCTTTTGCTTTTATGTTGGCTTTGACTTCCCTTGTTAGCCACAGTTTCATCATCCTACCTTTAGAATACTTCTCTGGGATGTATCTATCCTGTGTCTTTGAATTTCTCCCAGAATCTCAAGCCATTGCTTCTCTGTTGTCATCCCTGCTAGTGTTCCCTTCTAGTCTATGCAGTTCTCTTTACTCCCCTGTAATACTGATACGTATAATTTTAGTTTACCCCTCTCATATTGCAGGTTGAATACCATCATATCATGATCATTGCCTCCTAAGGATTCCTTTACCTTAAGCTTTTTAATCAAATCAGATTCATTATACAAACCCAATCTAGAAAAGCTGATCCCCTTGTGGGCTCAACCACAAGCTGCTCTAAAAAGCCATCTTGAAAGCATTCTAAAAATTCTTTCTCTTGGGATCCAGCACCAACTTGATTTTCACAGTCTACCTGCACATTGAAATACCTCATGTCTCTTGTAACATTGCCCTCTTGACAAGCCTCCCATTGTAATTTTGGGTCCACATCCTGGCCATCGTTCAGGATGCATGCACATCAGGGTCATCAGGGTCCGCTGTTTCTTAACTCTACCCACAACGATTCTCCAACTTCTGATCCTAAGTCGGCCGGCTGGTGGCGCAGTGACATCAGCGCTGGACTTTGGAGCGAAGGCTCCCGAGTTCGAATCCAAGTCGGGCCACCCCCAAGCACGCTTTCCATCTGTGCCGGGTTGAGCATCAAGCTAGCCACTTGGCCTCGTAAAAAACAAGGGTCAAGTCAGGAACATTCACATCGTGACCCGGTTAATCCGAAAGGAGACCAATCCTGACACCACGCGCCAGACAAGAATGGCTGACTGTCTGGTGTGAAATGTTAGGAAGGAAGGAAGGATCCTAAGTCACCTATTTCTAAGGATTTGATTTCATTTTTTGCCAGCAGAGCCACCCACCCCCTCTGCCTACCTGACTTTTTGATAAAATGTTAAGTTCCAAACTGTAATGTTCTTTCAGCCATGGCTCCGTTGTGGCCACAATGTCATACCTGTCAATCTCTAACTGTGCTACAGGATTATCAACTTTATTTTGTACACAGTGTGCATTCAAATATAAAACCGTCCATCCTGTATCCAACAACCTTTTTAATTTTGTCCCCCTTCCACACTGCAACTCAACCCACAGCGCAATTTTGCCTTAAATCACCTGCCGATCCTTCTTGACAGATTCACTACACACTGCCTCTGTAAATTATCAGCCCTATCAGTCCGGTTCCTATCCCCCTGCCAAATTAGTTTAAACCCTCCTCAACAGCTCTAGCAAAACTGCCCACAAGGTTTCAGGTGTAACACGTCCCTTTTGTACAGGTCATACCTTTCCCAGAAGACATCCCAATGATTCAAATATCTGAAACCCTCTTCCTAGCACCAAACCTTCAGCCACGCATTCATCTGCCAAATCATCCTATTCTTACTCTCACTGGTGCGTGGCATAGGCAGCAATCCAGAGATTGCTACCCTGGAGGTCCTGCTTTTCAGCTTTCTACCCAGCTCCCTAAATTCTCTCTTCAGGACCTCCTCATTTTTCCTACCTATGCCATTGGTGCCAATACGTACCAAGACTTCTGGTTGCTCACCCTTCCCTTTTGGACCCAATCCAAGACGGAGGGAAAATCTACAGATGCTGGAAATCCAAGCAACACACACAAAATGCTGGAGGGACGTAGCAGGCCAGGCAGCATCTATAGAATACAGTACAGTTGACGTTTTGGGCTGAGACCTTTCTGCACGACATCCCTGAACCTGGCTCCTGGGAGGCGATGTACTATCTGGGTCTACTATCTATACTATCAATGTACTATCGCGTCAACAGAATCTCATGTCTACTCCTCTAACAATAGAATATCTATCACCACTTCTCCCCTCTTTCCTCTGAGCCACAGTGCCACACTCAGTGCCAGAGACCCAGTCAGTGTGGCTTCCCTCGGTAGGTCAGCCCCCTCAACACCTAAAACATTCATAGGATATTGATGGGATTTGTTCCACAGATTGGATATGGGTGGGCATATTCAATAAGACCAATAATCATAATAGGATCAATGAAAGACCACAGCAACAGGCTGGACAACTATTGTACAAAAGACAACAAGTTCTGCAATTACAAAAGAAAGAAAAAAAGAAATAATAGTAACATGCACACCATACAGATGTCAATAAGTAAAAAAGCACCAGAAATATGCTGAACTAGGAGAGACTGGAACATGAACAGAGTATATATTGTCCTAATAGTAATACAGGCAGTAATGGGGGACAAGGAAGTGGCAGATGAACTGAATAAGTATTTTGCATCAGTCTTCACTATGGAAGACACTGGCAGTATGGTGGAAGTTCCAGGTGTCAGGGGTCATGAAGTCTGTGAAGTTACCATAACTAGAGAGAAGGTTCTTGGGAAACTGAATGGTTTGAAGGTAGGTAAGTCACCTGGACCAGATTATTAAAGATGAAGTCTCTGGGTACTTGGGGGCACATGACAAAATAGGCCATAGTCAGCATTGTTTTGCCAGGGATTATCTTGCCCAACAAATCTGTTGGAAGTTCTTGGAAGAAGTAACAAGCAGGATAGACAAAGGGGAATCGCTTGATGTTGTGTACTTGGATTTTCAGAAGGTGTTTGATAAGGTGCTGCATATGTGGTTGCTTAACAGGATAAGAGCCCATGGTATTACAGGGAAGATACTAACGTGATCAGAAGATTGCCTGCCCGGCAGACGGCAAAGGGTAGGAATTAAAGAGAACCTTTTCTGACTGGCTGCTGGGGACTAGTGGTGTTCCACAGGGTTCTGTGTTGGAACTGATTACTTTATGGTATATGTCAATGATTTATATGATGGCTTTGTTGTATCATTTGCAGACAGTGGAAGGGCAGGTAGTTTTGAGAAAGTAGAGAGGCTACAGAAGGACAGACAGATTAGGAGAATGGGAAACAAAATGGCAGATGGAATAGTGTCGGGGAGCGTACGGTCATGCACTTTGGTAGAAGAAATGTAGGGGTTGACTATTTTCCAAATGGAGAAAAATACAATAATCTGAGATGCAAAGGGACTTGGGAGTCCTTGTGCAGGATTCCCTAAGGGTTAATTTACAGGTTGAGTCTCTGGTGAGGAAGGCAAATGCAATGTTAGCACTCATTTCAAGAGGACTAGAATATAAAAGCAAGGATGTAACATCGAAACTTTATAAGCACTGGTGAGACCTCACTTGGAGTATTGTGAGCAGGTTTATGTGCTTTATCTTAGAAAAGAAGTGCTGAAACTGGAGAGGGTTCAAAGGAGGTTCATGAAAATGATTCCAGGATTGAACGGCTTGTCATATGAAGAGCATCTAATGTCTCTGGGCCTGTATTGATCAGAATTCAGAAGAATAAGGGGTGACCTCATTGAAGCCTATCGAATGGTGAAAGATCTTCACGGAGTGGATGTGGAGAGGATGCTTCCTGTGGTGCAATAGTCTAAGACCAGAGGATGCAGCCTCAGAATGGAGGGGTGTCCTTTTAGAATGGACGTGAGGAGGAATTTCTTTAGTTAGAGAGTAGTGAATCTGTGTAATTCTTTGCCACAGGCAGCTGTGGAGGTCAGTTCTATATATATTAAAGGCAGAGGTTGATAGATTCTTGATTGGTCAAGGCATGAAGGGATACGGGAGAGAAGGCAGGAGATTGGGGCTGAAAGGAGAAGTGGATCAGCCATGATGAATTGGTGGAGCAGACTCGATGGGCCAAATTGCCTAATTCTGCTCCTATATTTTATGGCCATTTATGATATAAAGAAACAGAGAGAGGTGTTGCTCCAGTTCTTTGCTGATAGCGAATCATAAAAACAGATGCGCATAAGGAAAACAATGAAAGATGGAAAATGTTCACAACCAGATAAAGTTGTTTAAACTCTGTGTCAGCGAAGGTGGAACTATCAGGAGAGATGGTGAAGGAACAAATGAAATTATTTCATGAAGAATTAGGACTGAATTATGAGTGTGATTACAGTGAAGGGTGGCTTCAGCGTTTCAAGCAGGGACATGGCATACAATTTCGTGCAGTGTGTGGTGAAAAATGGTCTGCAGACAAGGAAGCTGCTGTTGAGTTTGTTGATGAGTTCACTTAGTTTCTGATGAAAATTTAAGTCCTGTACAGGTGTCCAACGCAGACAAAACCACCTTATACTGGCGTTGTACTCCAGAGGGTGCAGAATCACCGACAGGTTATAAAGTATCAAAAGATTGTGTCTCTGTGTTGGGCTGCTCTAACTCACAGGTGTAAGTTGTTGGTCATTGACAAAAGTTTATGTCCCAGAGCTTTCAAGGATATGAAGCAGTTTCCAGTAATTCACCATGTCAACAGAAAAGGATGAATTACAACTGACATTACTTTGGAATGGGTTGACTATTACTTTGTTCCAGAAGTGAGAGCTCACTGTGATTTGGCTGGTCTGGACAAAAATTGTAAGATAATACTGATTTTAGATAACTGCTCTGTGCATCCAAAAGCAGAATGCTTGGTAAAGAATAATCTTTTAGGCATCAACCTGCCACCTAACTGTACATCATTAACTCCAGCCCTGGACAATGGCATATTATGCTCTTTGAAGGCTAAATATCACTCCCTGATTATGAACTGAGTGCAGTTGACTTTGGCTGACTAGTACAGGAATTTGTGAAAGAATTGCTTTTCGTTTATCGTTACTTTTTCTTTATTATCCAAGGGTGAGGTGATTATCAAATGAGTTTGAGGTGTTTATTCCCTTAATCCTAACCTAGCCACCTGACATTCGGTAAAAGCACTGATCAGGTCCCAAGCATTCCAGATTTGTGGTGGTCAACCTGTACCCACAATTGGTATCTTCCCAAAGTCACTACGCAATAATATTAAATAATTAAGCCTACACAGCAATATCAATGTAAATCCCCAGAAAGCCACAATACTAAACACCACTAGAATAGTCCAGAAGTTCCTAGCAATTGAGAATATGAGAGGAGTAGTCCTTGAAAGTGAATCCATTGGTTGTGGGAATAATTAGGTGATGGGACAAGTGAAGTTGAGTGACGTTATCCCCTCTGGTTCAAAAGCCAAATGGTTAAGGGGTAAAACTGTTCCTGAACCTGGTAGTGTGAGTCCTGAGGCTCATGTACTTTCTTCCTGATGGTACCAAGGGAAGAAAGCATGACTTCGGTGGTGGGGGTCCCTGATGATGGATGCTGTTTTCCTGCGACAACACTCCGTGTAGATGTGCTCAATGGTGGGGAGGGCTTTACTTGTGATGGACTGGGTTGTATCCATTACTTTTTGTAAGATTTTCCATTCAAGGGCATTTGTGTTTCCATTCCAGTTAATACAGTTTCCACCACACATCTATAGAAGTTTTTCAAAGTATTAGATGTTATGCAAAATCTTCAAAAACTTCTAAGAAAGTCGAGGTGCTGCTGTGCTTTCTTTGTAGTTGCACTTCTGTGCTGGGTTCAGAGCAGGTCCTCTGAAATGATAACTCTGAGGAATCCGAAGTTGTCGACCCTCTCCACCTCTGATCTCCCAATGAGGACTGGCTCATGGAGCTCTGGTTTCCTGTCAATAATCAGCTGCTTGGTCTTGCTGAC
Organism: Mobula birostris; assembly: GCF_030028105.1. Lineage (NCBI taxonomy): Eukaryota > Metazoa > Chordata > Chondrichthyes > Myliobatiformes > Myliobatidae > Mobula > Mobula birostris. The sequence goes on from NC_092373.1 coordinate 81,605,627, forward strand.
ATTGAGTAAGAGGTTGTTATTATCAACAGGGAAAGTACAGTACAGAAGGACAATGTTTTGTCTCATTCCCATGTGGAAGCGTATTCTAATGAGTACCACTCTTTCCTCCTTCCCCTAGGCTCGACAACTCACTCAAAGCATTTATGTGCCTCTGAAAATTACTATTACACTTGCTTGCACCAGCTACTGAGGTGATATATTTCACATCAGAAACTCACTGTGTAGAGTAGAGTTCCTCATGTTGCTTCTAGTTCCAGATGAAATACACTTGCTTTTAATCAAATCATCCGTGGAGATAAAAGCTAATGGTGTAAGTACAGTATGTTTATTGGATTAGGTTGGCTTTTGTTAGCCCTTAACTGTTGAACCTACAGCCTTTAATGCAAAAATTAGTCATTCAAAGAAAACTGTCTTTTTCTAAATAAGATGCCCTGGCCAATAAGAACACAAGTTTGATCTTATTGTAGACTGTATAGGAAGTAAGCTTTAAAGAGCTTAGAATTCCTCAATGTCATAAAAAATTGCAGTGTTATATATTATATTTAGATTTCACAAAAAGTGTGAAAAAAGCGCATTAAATGATGAAAGATTAGATTAGGTATGAAGCAGATAGTTAAATATGGGTGCTATGAATTTATTGAATTCTATACAGCATTACTTTGCTGAAATTTATTGATTAATTCAATTGCATTAGAAGTACAAAATAACATTGGGTCATCAAAATCAGGGGAGAGAAACAAAATAGACAGTATTTATAATATTCCCTCATGAATTTGAAAAGTTGCATTTTATTCCATGAGAAAGACATACAGGAAACTGAAAGGAACAAATTTATGTGTATTAAAAAGTTGGTCTGCAGAAGGTAAACAAGTATTTTGTTTATTAGCCTGCTGCTGCAATATTTAGGCTTTACAAGTTCAAAGTAAATTTATTATCAAAGTACAGATATCTCGCCATATACAACCCTGAGATTCATTTTCCTGCGAGCGTATTCAATAAATCTAATAACCAATGAAAGACCACACCACTTGGCGTACAAGTAGAGTGTAAAATACAACAAACAGTGCAAATACAAAAAAAAATAACCAAACAATAAATATCGAAACATGAGATGTAGGATTTTCCATTCAAGGGCATTGGTATTTCCACACTAGGCTGTGATGCAGCCAGTCAATAGACTCTCCACTGTGTATCTATGAAAGTTTGCTGAAGTCTTAGGTGTCATGCTGAATCTTCGCAAACTTCTAAGGAAGTAAAAGCGCTGCTGTGCTTTCTTCGTAATTGCATTTACTTACTTGGCCCAGGACAGATCCTCTGAAAAGATAACACCGAGGAATTTGAACATGCTGACTCTCTCCACCCCGATCCTTCAATGAGGACTGACTCATGAACCTCAGGTTTCGTCCACCTCAAGTCAATAATCAGCTCCTTGGTCTTGCTGACATTGAGTAAGAGGTTATTATTGTGGCACCACTCAGCCAGATTTTCCATCTCCCACCTATATGCTTATTCTTCACCAACTCTGATTCAGCCTACTGCTGTGCTGTCATTAGCAAACTTGAATATGGCAGTGAAGCTGTGCATAGCCACACAGTCATAAGTGTAAAGCGAGTAGATCTTGAAGCTTATAGATTAGTTTTGAGGGGATGATGGTATTGAATGCTGAGCTGTAGTTGATAAAGTGCATCCTGATGTATGCATCTTTGATATCCAGATGTTTCAGAGTTGAGGGAAGCAAAACACATTAAATACACTGCACAGGTCTTACACTGAGAATGGTCTCTCCTTTGTACAAAGGAAATCATGTAATCCATATTAGACTGTTCTATGTTCTTACATCAGCAGGTTGGGATTAGGAGATGGGGTTGTGTGTCAGCTCCAGTATAATAAAGCATTGGCTGACACGAACAGTCAGTAGCTGTGGGAGAGGGTGGGTGAGTGGAGAGTTAAAAAAAGAAGCACTCTAGTGTTCAGTTAGAAAAGTACAGCACAGAGACAGGCCCTTCAGCCCATCTAGTCCATGGCAAAACTATTTCAACTGCCTATTCCCATTGACCTGCACTGGGGCCATAGCCCTCCCTGCCCCTACTATCCATGCACTGTATCTATCCAAACTTCCTGTAAACGCTGAAATCAAACTCGTGTGCACCACTTGTGCTGGCATCTCATTCAACACTCTCACAACCCTCTGAGCGAAGATGTTTCCTCTCATGTTCCCCTTAAACTTCTCACCTTTCACCCTTAACACATGACCTCTGGTTTTAGTCCCACTCAACTTCAGTGGAAAAAGCCTGTTTGCAATTACCATATCTGTACCCCTCATAATTTTGTATACCTCAGTCTCCTCTCCGTCTTCTATGTTCTAAAGAATAAAATCCTAATCTATTCAATCTTTCCTTATAACTCAGGTCCTTTAGACATAACAACATCCTTGCAAATTTTCTCTTCCCTCTTTCAACCTTGTATACATCTTTGCTGTAGACAGTTGACCAAAACTGCACACAATACTCCCAATTAGACCTCACCAACGTCTTGTAGAACTTCAACATAACATCCCATCTTCTGTACTCAGTACATTGATTTATGGAGGACAATGTGCCAAAAGCTTTCTTTATGACCTTATCTACCTGTGACACTACTTTCAATGAATTATGTATCTGTATTCCCAGATCCCTTTGTTCTACAGTACTCCTTTGTGCCCTACAGCTCTCTGTGAAAGACTGACCCTGGTTAGTCCTACCAAAGTGCAAAAGCTTACACTTATCTGTGTTAAATTTTATTTTCCATTTTCAGCCCATTTTTCCAGCTGTTGCAGATTCCTCTGCAAACCTTCCTCACTGTCCACTACATCCTTAATCTTGGAGTCAAACTTGCTGATCCATTTAACCACATTATCATCCAGATCATCAATATAGATGACAAACAACAAAGGCCCCAGCACTGATTCCTGCAGCACACCACCAGTCACAGTGCTCCAGTCAGACAGGCAACCCTCTGCTACCACTCTCTGACTTCTCCCACAGAGCCAATGTCCGATCCAATTTACTTCGCATCCTGAATGCCGAGTGACTGAACCTTCTTGACCAACCTCCCATGCTGGACTTTGTCAAATGCTTTACTAAAGTCCACGTAGACAACATCCACTGCCTTGCCTTCATCCACTTTCCTGGCAGCTTCCTCAAAAACCTCTATAAGATGGGTTAGACATGAACTACCACACACAAAGCCATGCTGACCCTCCTTAATCAGTCCATATCTATTCAAATGTTTATATGTCCAGTCCCTTAGAATACGTTCCAATAACTTTCTCACTACTGATGTCAGACAATTTTTTGGTTTATTTTTAGAGCCTTTTTTAAAGAGCAGAACAACATTGGCTCTCCTTCAATCCTTTGGTACCTGTTCTGTTGCTGAAGATGTTTTAAATATGTCTGCTAGTGCCCCGGCGATTTCTGCACTTGCCTCTCACCTCTCTTAGGGTCTGGTGGAACACTTTGTCAGGCCCTGGGGTTTTATCCATCCTGACTTTCCTCAAAAAAGCAAACATCTCCTCCTCGTACAAGATCCATGAAGTTGATGCACTTTGCCTCACTTCTATAGACTCTGTATCCATCTCAAGAGTAAATACAGTTGCAAAGAATCAACTTAAGATCTCCCCCATGTGTTTTGGCCCCACAAATGGATTATCATTCTGGTCTTCCAAAGGACCAAATTTGCCCCTTTGATCTTTTGATCTTAACATACTTATAGAATCCCTTAGGATTCTCCTTCATCTTGTCTGCTAGAGCAACTTTATGCCTTCTTTTAGCCTTCCTGATTTCTTTCTTAAGTGTTCTCTTGCATTTCTTGTACTCCATAAGCACCTCATTTGTTCCTACTTGCCTATACCTGCTGGACACCTGCTTTTCCCTCTTAACCAGGGCCTCAATATCTCTTGAAAACTAAGATTCCAAACACTTGTTATCTTTACCTCTTATTCCCACTTCTCCACTGTTCTTAATTAACTTTTCAAAGAAGTAGTATTTTCTGAAAGGAAGTCTCTGAATTATCAAAGAATGTGAAATTGCAGATGCTGCTAGAAAATAACTTCCTTCATGTTATTCTGAACTATAATTCCCTACAAGTGAAACTATGTTTAAGGTAACAATTTAATTTCAAGACATTAAAAATAAAAACAAAGGAAACTTAACATAAGATCATTAATTATTCAATCACACCATTACACCCTTTCTCCATTCACAAGTGCTTTCTGATTTGGCTTGGAAACCCTGGAATTAAGATGTAGCCCCACCAGCCCCGATCCTGCTGGAAGCTGCAGCCAGCTGACTACTTTGTTCCGCTAAGAGAATATAAAGCAGTCAGAGGTGGATGTTCACAAGTGGCTCCTGCCGGTGATGGACCAGCATTTGGCTGTGATGCTCTGTTCTACGATATGTGGTTAGAGGCAATGTTGACTGCAGTGCCCGAGAGCCAAGCTAGAGGTGAAGTGTTGATGTGCTGAGAGATGACAATAACGTTATGCTCCATATTGGGAACGTACCCTTTCTGTCACCAAGATGTCATTTGTATTGCTAAACCTCCAGACCCATGCTGATTTGGATTACTATCCCAGCTGTCTGCTCCAATATTTTCCAGCGTTTTCCTGGGAGTCACCGCTCTGTTCTGGATGAATAGCAGTCTACTCCCACTAGAAATCTGCCAGAGGCCATGGGGGATCTGATCTTAGATTAGAGAGTTGAGTTCATGGTGAGCTCTCGATGTTTCCGCGGAAGAGCAATGTTCATGCAGCTACCACCTCTGTTTATAGAGATTCCTTCATTCTGTGGAAAGGTGTTGTCTCTCTGTTCCAGCAGAAGGACAAACTGGTAACAGAGGCTAGAGCCTGCATGGAGGCACGACTGAATGACCTGTGCTGTGTTTTTCCAGCCACTGCCACACGACCCAATAGCTGCTGTAAAGTGGGATTCCCGCATGGGAGTATCTTCCACCTCCAGATAAAGAAGGATGCTTCCCAGGCTCCGCACAACCACCTGTGAGAGCTGGGTGAATGATTTGAATGATTCTTCCCATCTCGTGTCCTGGGTCAGGCAAACCTGACAACGAAATAATCATCCATCACAAAGCAGATTCTCGTATAAATGCTTCCTTATCCTGGCTGGATGAGGTAGTATTGTTATGTAGACCCTTGCTTCCTCACTGTAGCCCATTCAATCCATGCCTCTCCCTATACAAGGCACCATTCCATCCTTTTTCTGTGTTGCTGGTGCCCATATCTGGGGTGGTGTCAGGTGTAATAAGGCAATGCTCTTATCTTCTGTGCTTTTCTTCTTCCTTGGTCTCCCTTATCTGCCTCTCCATCTCCTCTTCATTCTCCCTGCCTTGTGTTTGCTGGCAGAACTGGGGCGCAGAGGAACTGGTTGTGTGATAGTGATCAAGGCACACTCTCAGGGCAGCATATAATGATAAATAACAAGCTGTGCGCATGGTGCTTCTGCAGGAATGAACTCGTGCACACAAAGTGTACAATGATTACAGGTGAATGGAGTGATGATAGGAGATACCTTTAGCAGATTCTGGATTAACAACTCTCGCTGGCCCTGGCTTGGGCCTGAAGACCCTGAGTGTCAATCAGAAGGAGAACTTTCCCCTCCAGTCTTGTGAGGTTCTGAGCACTAGAGTTCTCTCCTCCCTTCTTGTAGCCCTCTCTACACTTATTAGCAACCTTGGCTGAAATTGAAAGACAGAACAATTTATTGAGACAAACCAATGATACTCTTAGAATTGTATGTTATGAATGCAGGGATGGTGAGTGGCTGATAGGAATGTGTATGTGTGCCTAAGTTTGTATGAATCTTGTTCCTGCAAGCAGAATCCTTAAGGTTCAAGTGTCAGAACTCACTGTCTGACATAGCTTCTGAAATGATGATTTGTTTTCTGCATTGACCTACGACTCTGGGGTTGTCACTCTTCGGTGCCTGGCACAACTTCCTGCTATCTTCACCCCAGGGCCCCTGGCACATAGCACATAGTCTGAAGTAGATAGCAACATGGTCAGTAAAACTGAGGGAGCTTGTTCCATTTTCCCAGCTGCCTCTCTCACCATGGCAGCGATTAGTAAGGTTGAATTAGAGAGCTCACCATGAACTCAACTCTCTAATCTCCTGTCATCAATCCATTCACCTGTAATCATTGTACACTTTGTGTGCACTAGTTCAGTCCTGCAGAAGCACCATGCACGCAGTTTGTTATTTATCATTATATGCTGCCCTGAGAGCGTGCCTTGATCACTATCACACAACCAGTTCCTCTGCTCACCAGTTAAGGGAATGTCATTTAGAGGGCAGAAGCCCTGTTGTAATTACTGAAATTGCCTAAAAATCACAGAGAATTTCCACATTTACTATGTGAATACCTTGAGGAAAACAAATATTTCATCATTTGCAATTTTTCATGAGATCAATTCAGCATGAGACAATATATTAGAATTATTTAATATTCTAATAAAGGAGTAAGTGCATTCCAACTTATTGAACTTTAACCCTCTAAATATCTTATAATGGATTATAGTTTTGACCGAGCAAGAGATAAAATACATAACTAACATATTCATTGGCTGAGAGAGTTAGTTACTTCTATTCCAAAGATAATAAAAATAGCTCATGCGGGAGGAGAAGATGGTGCCGCGACGCAGCGCGCGCAGCTCTCCAGTGAAATGATATCGTATTTGTAAGTAGGATGCCGTGCACAATTCTGATTTGATGGAGACAGACGTGAGAAGGCACAGAGGAACATCTGGAGAAATTTCTGAAATGCCTGGTTCGCTGCCGCTGCTACTGTGCAATCGAGAATCTCCGGAGGGAAGGCCCCAAAATCTCCGGCTTTGCCTGCTGCTGGTGACCGAGGCTGGGGTCGAAGTGCTCGGCAGAGATGGTGCTCAGTACTCGGTGTTGGGGGGCTGATTAGAGCTCAAAGTTTTTGGACGACTCGGGGTCGGACTGTGGTTGGGCATGGCAGGGAGAGTTTTCTTCCTTCTCCTGTCTGCGTGAGATGTGGGACCTTCGAGAGACTTTGAACTTTTTTACTGTGCCCATGGCCTGTTCTTCATCAAGTTATGGTATTGTTGCACTGTTTTAACTATACGTTATAATTATGTGGTTTTTGTTAGTTTTTCAGTCTTGGTTTGTCCTGTGTTTCTGTGATATCACACCGGAGGAATATTGTATCATTTCTTAATGCATGCATTACTAAATGACAATAAAAGAGGACTGCGTGTCCTCATAATCTAATCTAAAAAAAAGCTAATGCATCTCTCACATATTTACTGAAGTGTAACGGAAAATTTGATAATAGACAACACACACAGAATGCTGGAGGAAGTCAGTAGGTCAGGCAGCATCTATGAAAGTGAATAAAGTTGCTGTTTCAAAGTCTCAGCCTGAAACATCACTTTATTCCTTTCTATTTATGCTACCTGACCTGCTGAGTTCCTCTGGCATTTGTGTGTGTTGCTTATGGATTTCCAGCACCTGCAGAATCTCTTGTTCTTAGTGCTAGACAAACATCCTTTGATACCTGGTTACCACAGTCAGGTAATCTGTGTCATAAATTGATGCAAAAGTTTCACCTGTTTATAGGATTAGGGATATTAGTACAGATCTCTAGCTACTTTTGGTTGGTAGCTCTCATTGTGCAGAGATTGAATGAAGTGGAGAATAACAACCTGTCGTGTTAAGGAACCTGTTAGTCAAGTTGCCTTATTTTTAATTCCTACATCTCGTTGCTCAGTGAGTTGAAGTTGATCGTCCCTTTACATAAAAGGCTGAACTCTTCTCTTGACCTTGTGTTTCCTTCTGACTCACAGGTTCTACACACTTCGTGATCTGCTGTAACTTTCTATCAACAGCAAGGTTTCTCTATAGATTTATTTTCAAATTGTTAAAAGGAAGTACCAAATGACAACTCACATAGTTGATGAAGCAGATGCCAAACTCACTCAGGTATGGGTGTGATGTGTTGTACATCTTCTCCAGAACTTTAAGAAATTTCCGCTGGAATTTATAAATTTCCCCAATGTTCGAAAAGAGAGTGTACAGCCTCTCCTCTGAGAACATTTCAGGTTTTTTCCTGCATTGCTTGTAGTATCCCTGGAATAAAAATACACAGCAAGACCTGTTGTTAAAATAGCTTATCTCACATGAGATCTTAATAAAACGGGTGAATTTTACAAATAATTTAATCAAGTACAACTGAATTTAATGATCTAAGAAAAGGCAAATGTTGGAGCTCTTTTTAATGTTTGTACACCTTCAGTGTTGGAAGTAAAAATTTAGCATAAAAACAAGAATAGAAAGTCTCTCCTACTTGGAAACCTGACCTAAGATAGGGCTGTGTGGCAGGTCCATAACTACTTGTCCTGGGACTATTGCCTTTCTGTTCAGGCAACAAAGTGTCAACTTTTTTTAACAGTAGAAACAGGAAATCATTTCGCTCTAGAGTTGAAAACGATTGTGGCAACTTCCAGGTTAAATCTGTCACTCTGTATATTTGAGCTACTTGTGAGTTGCATTTGGGCTGATGGTGCAACTTGTGTCAGATGCATGTGGAATATTGCAATCCCCCATGAAAGAAGAACCCAGGCCCCATTATTTTAATCTCTGCCTGTTAATTCCACACTTACTAATAATGGCTTCTGAGTAGGTTTTAGCCTGAGATTAAGACCAGGAGCCTGGCTATTTGATCTGTGTCTGGCAGAGCCAGTTTCAGTTCAGGTCTGGCTATGATGCTCTGCCTGGGCCCAGCTCAGTACAGAATGTCTCTAGATTATGGTTGCCTAATTTACTGACATGCTCTAAATATGAACGGGCTCCCACAACATTATTAAATTAAGAAGTCCAATTTATATACATTTGTATGGCAAAACTAGTTTCCCCTCTCTCTCGTCACTTTTAGTACTCTCCTTAATTGTACTTCCTCAACAGTCATACGTGCTTTTGACGTCATTCATTACAATGCTGTGGAGGTATTGTTACCACAGTAGCTGATCTTAATATATTTTGTGATTTATCAACTTCCAAGTGTGTGTAAGGATGTAACCTATTCATTACATGGAGATGGCCCCTACTTTAACCAGGTCAGGATGATTTGTTTAATAGTACAGGTAAATGAAAAGCAAGAAGAGTGAATGGACGGTTGTCACAAAGCATAAAAAATGCAGAAATGTGAAAATAAAAGAATGATGAAAATATTGTGGAAGGACAGAGGAAGTGTTACAAAAAACTGGAATAAGAAAAGAGCTGATATCATCAATCAGGAAGCGACAGCTGGAGTTTCTGGGGCACGTACTGAGGATAGAGAAGCTCGAACATCTTGCAGTGACGGGAAAAACTGATGGAAGGAAAAGTCACCGTTGACAGTGCATGGCATTAATGGGTTACATTAAGGGATGGACAGGCCAACATTTTGAAGAGCTTATTAGAACTTTCAGATGGCAGACCATGATCACCCATGTCATACAATACACTGGGTCTGGAAGATGTTATAACTATTGGGCTGGAGTTGCGTTCAGATTGGTGAGGTTAGATTAAGCCCAGTTTTATACCTGAGCAGATATGCATTATTAACCCACTCGGTTATGTTCACTTTCTGATCTTCCAGCTGCCCTCATGGTGCTGACACTATCTCCACCCGTGCCTAATTTAGTACCTCTCTAAGAGACTGGAAAATAGTCGGTATTCAAACCAGGTGTAAGGTTAATTTATTAAATAAAACCTTAAACAGTCAGGACAGTATTCTCTATCATTGTTTTTGCCTCTGCCTGGCTAATCTCATCCACTTCATGGCCTTTCAATTTCTTCTTCATGACGCACTGTTTGTAGAAAACCACTTTGCTCACACTTTCCCTCTGTTCCTTTCATTCTATGGACTTTCTTATTTCGTGGATGTCCGTGAAGAGTACAAATTGCAGGTTATACAGTATATACTGTATGCATTCTCCTATATTAAATGAACCTTTGAACCTTTGTTGCATTATGTTTCACTAGCAGATGCTTATACTCCTATTCTTTGTATTATGTGGGTGGCTTCTTCTGAACTATTCTATAGCTGAGTACATTTCATTCACACAGTCTCTTAAACACGGAGCATCAAGTAAAACACTACTGATTATTGTGCTATTTAGTCTTCAGATGAATCCGTAAGCATGATTTTTATAGTCTTTCATTGATTAACCGTGTGACATAATCCCACCTTCTTTTAAGCGGTAGTGTTGGGTTACTAGACAGGCACCACACTACTTTCGTCATTACAATGAAGGAAGTGAACAACACTGTGTAGTTTTCACCGGAGGCTTGTACACACTCATAAGCCAGCATGGGGTAATTGTAAACATGTATGTTTAGTTATATTCAAAGATGTAAATTTTAAAATCTGATTACACACGTGTCAGGTGGCGGGGGCACTGGGACACAGGCGGAGTTCAGCTGACGTTCTAGAACAGTAGGAGACAGTGCAGTGATAGCTCCAACTGCTGCCAGCCTGTCTTTGCTTGTTGCTAGGCAGGCTGGCAGGTTTTAAAACCCAGAAAATAGATCAAACTACAGTACAGTCCAGGCCTTCGGCGCATGATATTGGGCTGGCTTTTTAACCCACTAAGATCAATTTAACCCTTCCCTCCCCCATAGCCCTTCAGTTTTCTATCATTCATTTGTCTATCTAAGAGTTTCTTACATGCCCCTAATGTATCCACTTCTATCACTATCTTTGACAGGGCGTTCCATGCACTCACCACTCGGTGTTAGTCATTCTACTGTACTTTTCAATAATCACTTTAAAATACTGCCCCCGATATTAGTCATTTTTATTCTGGGAAAAAGTCTTAGCTATTCACTTGATCTATGTATTTTATCACCTTCTACATCTCTATCACGTTGTCCCTCATCCTCTTTCACTCTGATGAGAAAAGCCCGAGTTCACCCAACCCATCTTCATTAGAGATGCAGAGATGCACTCTAATCCAGGCAGCATCCTGGTACATCTCTCCTGCGCCCTCTCTAAAGCTTCTACATCCTCACTATATGAGGCAAGCAGAATAAACACAATATTCCAAGTGTAGTCTAACCGGGGTCTTATAGAGCTACAACATTCCCTCACAGCTCTTGAACTCAATACCAAACTAATGAAGGCCAGCACATCTTCTTCTCCACCTATTAACCTGCATGGCAACTTAGAGGGATCTATGGATGTGCTCCCCAACATGCCTCTACTCCACCACACTACTAATAACCAGGCCATTAACCCTGTAGTCAGCCTTCAGAATGCAATTCACAACTTTCCAAAGTGATAGATCTGGTCTGAAAGTTTTCACTTGCCTTTCACACAGCACTGTCATTTGGAGGAGCCTGTGTGCCCATTATGTTGGCTAGCCTCCGTTAAAGGGGAAGGAATTCACTCCTCCTGATCCAGAGTGGAGCATCAGAGCACCCTAATACAACCAGTTAGCTGCCACTGTGAAACAGTGTGGATCAGCCGGCGACAGAAGAGAACCTGCAGATACTGGAAACTGGAGCAACAACCAATCTGTTGGAGGAGCTTATCAGCTCGAACAGTATCGGTGGGTGGGTGGGAAGGAATTGCCAATGTTTTGGGTCAAAACCCTGCACTGATGCTGCTCTGCTTGCTGAGTTCTTCCGGTAGATTGCTGCTCATTGTTGACATTGGAGAGGACAAGAGGAACCCTCAGCAGCTCTCAGGACGCCATTCTCTTCTCTCAGTTTCTCTGTCTCTGCTGCATCAGCTCTCAGGGTAAGGTTTTTCATTCCAGAACAACTGAGATGTCCTCCTTCTTCAAAGAAAGGGTCTACCCTTCCTCTACGATCAACACTGCCCTCACCCACATCCCTTCCATTTTGTGCACATTTGCCGTCAACTCAACCTCCCACTGCCACACCAAGGATAGGGTTCCTCTTGTCCTCAACTACCACCCCTTAAGCCTGCACATCCAGAACACAATTCTCTGTAACTCCCGCCACCTCCAACAGGATTCCACCACCAAGCACATTTTTCCCTCCCACCCCCCACTTTCCACTGTCCACAGGGTTTGATCCCTACCCGACTCCCTTGTCCACTCGTTCCTCCCCAATGATCTCCCTCCAGTACTTATCCTGCAAGCAGAACAAGGAGGTGTAGGGGCAGAACACCTGCCCCTACACCTCCTTCCTCACTACCATTCAGGGGCCCAAACTGTCCTTACAGGTGAGGCGACACTTCACCTGTGAGTCTGTAGGGACATCTACTGTATCCAGTGCTCCCAGTGTGGCCTCCTGTATATTGGTGAGAATTGACATAGATTGGGAAACCACTTCATCAAGCACTTTGCTCTGTCTGCCAGAAAAAGGGGGATTTCCTGGTGACCACCCATTTCAATTCTACTTCTCATTCCCATTCTGATATGTCAATCCATGGCCTCCTCCACTGCCATGACGAGGCCACACTCAGTCTGAAGGTGCAGCACCTTACTTTCCATCTGGGTAGCCTCCAACCAGATGGCACGAACATTGATTTCTTCCAGAAATTGCTTCCCTCTTCACCATTCCCCATTCCTGTTTCCCTCTCACAACTTTTCTTCTTACCTTCCCATCACTTCCCTCTGGTGCTCTCCCCTCCCCTTTTTTCCATGGTCTTCTGTCCTCTCCTAGCAGACTCCCCCTTCTCCAGCCCTTTACCTCATTCACGGATCAACTTCCCAGCTCTTTACTTCACTCCTCCCCCTCTGCTGGTTTCACGCATCACCAGCCATCTTGAACTTCTTCTTCCCCTCCTCCCCTTCTTAGTCTGACTTCTTACCCCTTCCCTTCCAGTCCTGATGAAGGGTCTCAGCCTGAAACGTCGACTGCTTAATTTTCCATAGATGCTGCCTGGCCTGCTGAGTTCCTCCAGCATTCTGTGTGTGTTGCTTGGATTTCCAGCATCTGCAGATTTTCTCGTGTTTGTGGTTTCCCTTCATTCTTTGCACATTCTCGCGCCCATCTAAGAGCAGCTTAAATGCCGTTATCATATCTCCCTCCACCACCACCCCTTGGAGAGCAGTCCAGGCACACACCACCCTCTGTGTAAAAAAACTTTGCAAATCTCGTTAGGACTTTACCCTTCTCACCATAAATCCATGTCCTCTGGCATTAGACATTTCAATCCTGAGATAAAGATACTGGCTGTCTCCTCCATGTCTCTCATCATTTTCAAAACTTTTTCCACTCCAAAAAAACAACCCAAGTCTGTCCAACCTCTCCTTAGAGCATGTGCTCTCTAATCCAGGCAGCATCCTGGTAACTCTTTTCCTGCACCCTCTCCAAAGCCACCACATCCTTCCTATAATGGATTGACCACAACTGAATGTACAGGTAATACTCCAGATGTGGCCTAGCCAAAGCCTTACAAAGCAGCAACGTAACTTCCTGTACCTTGGACATAATGCCTCAATAGTAAAGGCAATCCACCAAACACCATATCAATTGTGCAACCACTTTCAGGGAGCTGTGGACTTGGACTGTAAGATTCCTCTTCACATCAGCGCTGTTAAGGGTCCTGCTATTAACCAAGTACTGTTCCTTTACATTTGATCTCTCACACTTGGCTGGATTACCTAATAAAGTGGCCACTGAGTTTACAACCTATCCTGATATATACTTCGACAATGTTCTGCACTATCCATAATATCACCAATCTTTGTGGTTAAAGTGGATGTGAAACTTAAACCAGTTATTCACTCAAACTTAAAAAGCAGTGACCTACCAGTAAATTTGTAGGCTGCAATCACACACTGCTGAACAGTCATGTTTGATTTACTGTGTGTCTTGGCATCCGTTAGTCTTGTGAGACCACAGATTTGCGCCTTGGAAGGTTTCCAGGGTGCAGGCCTGGGCAAGGTTGTATGGAAGACAGGCAGTTCCACATGCTGCAAGTCTCCCCTCTTTACTGTATGTATTGTGGTGTGAATACACATGGTAGTGAAGGTAAAGACTGAGAAGTGAAAAAGAATGACTGTTTTAGTTCAGCCTATCCTGATAAATATAGTTTATGCAACACAAATTTAATTCACGGTTAAACTCCTTTAATACTTCATCCAACAAAAGTCATAAACTCACAAAAATTTCTTTAGCCCCTTCTGGTGACTTTGAGTGCACATGCCACAACCTACAATGGAAATCTTTTTTAAAGAAAGGTTTTTAATGGAACTGGGAGTAACCGACTAGGCTGGCAATAATTGCCCATCCCTTCTCTATCTGCGTTGTGTTCCATGTTGTGTATTTATTATGGTAGCTAGTCACATGAGTGGGGGCACAGTAACAGCAAAGGGAATGAGTTACATCTCCGTGCTTTGTTAGTTGCATTTTGTAGTAGTTGAGGTGTTTGTAGTTAGTTTACACTTAGGTACACTTAAATTTCATTGCTTCAAGATTGTATGTTTGCTAACTGTTAATAAAGGATCAAAAGCATATCCTCGACCTTGGAGCGATTATTATTGGGGTGAGGTCACATCACGCAAGTATAATAAATCTTTACGGTCACCAGCAGAGGCAATTGTTTTGGTTTGGCCGCTACATTGCAGGGACTCTGGGTTCAGACGTTGGCAAAGCTTCTTTCACTGTTGACGGAGGAGCCCACTGAATTGGGAAACAGTTCTGGGTACAGTTTAAACAAAAAGTTTTCCACTTTGACCAAGTGCGTTGTTTTTACATTTATTCCAGGCTGCCTTGGCATATTTAAAATCTTTATGTTTTATTGCTTTATTCCTGCAGAACTCTGCCTTCATCCCCATTTATTTGCTTGCTGTAATGCACAGCAAGAATTGTGCTATTTCTTGAGTTTATTCATTTAGATTCTGTATCAGCAAACCCTTCAGGAAAGTGTTACAACATAAATATAGAACAGTACAACACAGGGACAGGCCTTACAGTCTGCAACATTTGTGCTGATGCAATGCCAAACTGAGCTAAACCTATCGGCCTTCACTTGCTCCATATCCTTCTATTCCCTGTGCTTTCATGGTCCTGTCTAAAGGTCTCTTAAATGACACTTTTGCTCCTGATTCCACCACCACCCCAGCAGCAAGTTCCGGTCATCTAGCACTTTCTGCATCATGTGGAGTGTGAGAGGCCGCAGCCTCTGTCAGAGTATCTAAAAGGGCTGCTCCTCAAATTTTGGCCACACTTCAGATACATGATACTGCTCCTCAGTCACCTGGTACAGAGGTGGGAGGGTTGGTTGTTGGACCTCCTAGTTGGTTTACTCGTGGGCCTGGACAATATGGTCATTCATGCCGGCGGACTGGCAAAGATTCTGCCTGAGCTAATTGCCTGGCCCTCCTCCAGGATTACAGCCATGTCTATATATCCCTGGAAAAGGAGCTTGCAGTATCCTTGGATTCACTAGGAAGGTGCCACGGGGGGGGGGGGGGGTTGAGTGTATTCTGGGGAGAGATGTCTGTGATGCTGTTTTGCGCTGTTGATGGTAAATATGTAAATTGTGCAATATTGGAGTGTTGTAATAATATGATGCTACAATCACTGAATAGGCTCTTTTAAGAAACACTTGTCCTGCATATCCGCTTTAAGTGTCCACTCTGCCACCTTACATCATGTTCTGGTGCTGGTTACTGGTAAATTACAATGAACATATGGCAGCAGGAAAAATTCACAAGTGGACAATTCCAAACATAATATAGACCACCTCAACCCTCTATCTTACCTCATAGATGTCCTTTAAGTTCTTAACGTAGTCTCGCTCTCTTTCTAAAATCTCATTGATGATATGATGTCTCAGTTGATTTTTCTTTTCTATTTCCGCCGTGGTAAGTGTTTTTGGCGTAGGTGATGCATTGACAGTTTGGCTCTCACTGTATTCACCGTAGAAAACATAATCATCCTTTTCTTCATCATATCCTAACTTCAAGAACATAAACTGCAGTTACCTTAACATCCAAACTAAACACTATCTTCCAGAACCACGTTTATAGCAAGACGTGAGAATGCACTCATATTGATACCAATATTATTTCTTGTACCGTTTAGAAGAGCTCAAAGAATATCGTGCCATTTAATTTCAGGTCTGGTATTTGATCATTACTTTAAAAATGATAGAAATATGCAATCTCTACTTTACCCCACTTTGAAATCAAAATGATCATATCCATAAAATAATAAAATACTTGCATCTAGTCCTGCCTGTGCGCTTGAGTTTCTCTTGCCAAATAATTCAATACTGCTACAAAGTAATCAGCAAGAGGCAAATAAAGCAGCCTGTGCCAGCATGCAGCAAGTCCTGGACAACAAGCAGGCACGGATGAGAAGCAGCAGGAAACTCTTGTGCAGGGACTAACCATCTTTAGTAAGAGAGCCCGGCTACCTTTCAAAGGCTCCACTCCACAATGATGATATCTTCACGTCCCCATTGACCACATGCAACCAGTCCTGTCACATAAATATAATGTCCGCAGGAGCATGTCAACGTCGGATAGTCTGCACAGGTGACTCATCTCCTGACATAGAACATAGAACATAACATCATAGTACAGACCCTTTGGCTGACAACGTTGTGCCAATCTTTTAACCTACCCTGGGATTAACCTAACTCTTCCCTCCCACATAGCCCTCCGATTTTCTATCGTCCATGTCTAAACGTCTGTTAAATGTATCTGCCTCCACCACCATCCCTGGCAGTGCATTCCATGCATTCACCATTGTCTGCATAACAAAAACTTAGCTCTGTTGCCTTATAAGCCTTTCCAACATCTATAAGGTGTAAGTCACTAGCAACTGCTTCTTCTTCCCTGGATAACTATGGCTCCAATAACTCACACGGATTTCAGATCCATTCAGGGCAAAGCAACCCTGATTGGCAGCCATTAGTCATCGAAGTATTTATTGCCTCTATCAGCAGTGTGCAGTGTACACTGTCTTCAAAATGCCTTACAGACACTCCAAAGGGAACTCCTTCAAACCAGTGACTTCTACAACCAAGAAAGACAAGGGCAGTATGTATATTTTTCAATATCATCTGAAGTTACCCATTAAATCATACACCATCCTGATCTGTCTCTTATGCAAGGTAAAAATCCCAGAACTCCCCGTCAAACGACACGGTGCGGCATCTCGGTGAGAAGGATTACAGTGGCTCAAGAAGGTGGCATGATATTCTGAAGGGCAATAAGGGACGGGCAAGCAGTGTGGATCTTGCCGCTGACTGCCAGACCCCAAAGAATGAGTTGCAGTGAATGGTGGTTTGTTCAGCCTTGTTAGCACACTGGTTTACAATATCAGATTACCACATCTGTCAGGATGCTTTTGCTTTGCTTTGACAGTGAAAGATTAAATTAATGATTTATCACGGGTTTGCGCATTATATTTAGCATCTTGAATCACGCACTTCTTTCTCTTCTACTGTTAATGTTTATTGCTCCTGTGGCATTTGACCATACTCCTAGGTCCCATCATTTCTCTGTTTCCCAAGCCAAATCATGCCTTTAATTCCCCTCTGACCCTGTCATTTCCTGATCATTGAAGTGTCCTGTGCTGACACCTGCCACCACGTTATTGTTTTGTGGGCACAACTGTAAACCTGGGCTGACATCACACACACTCTACTGTGGTTTCACCCATAATTGCTTCTGGTGTCAGTATTTATTTCAGTTTTGAGTGATAGGTGTAGTGTATTTAATATGTCAGTAATATTTGAGTAATATTGTAAATACATTGTTTAATTAAGCATGCATTGCTTGTTTGCATAATTCATTATGAGTTATATGGAAGAAGTACATGAATAGCATATATCATTATGCCACCACATCATATGTGAGAGCCTCACTAAAAAAAAGGAAGAGATGCTCAGTAGATATGCATCCTGGCTCCTGTGTTTTTTTTCAATTCATTTTTGGAGTTACAAAATGTAACAGCGGTGATGAAGAAGTTTTAAAACAAACCCGAGATGACTACCTACCTTTGAAGGGCTGTAAATTTTTCTTCAGAAGGAGGGGAGACACTTTTGAGTTTAAAAAAGGCCAGAAAGTGGACAAAACTAATAACTATGGCCATGGGTTCATAAACAGTGAGAACTGAATGATAACAACAATAAATTAAAAAAAAGAAGAAATGGCTGGTTCCATCTGAAACACAGATGCTTTTGATTGCACAATAGATAAATGGATAATATAAACTGAAAGAATTGATCGATATTTTGAAGCAAATGAACTAGTCAGTGAAAAATGAACACCCGTGTTGCTGAGTACAATGGTGGAAAAGCATACAGTTTGCTTAGAAGTTTAACTGCTCCAACCAAACCTGCTGAAATGAAATTTGCTGATATTGTGAATGTAATGCAGAACATTTGAACTGAAACCATTGTTGATCACAGAATACTTCAGGTTTCATAAGCGGAATCAAAACAAAAGGGAGTCCAATCCAGTTTATGTGACGGAATTGAAGGAATTGTCTAAGCATTGTCTGTTCAGTGATGAGCCTAATGGTGCATTGAGAGATCATTTAGTTTGTGGAATCTTACAAAAAAGCATTCAAAAATGCCTCCTAACTGAAGCACAATTCACACTTAAAGTAGCAGTTGAAATCGTTGCTTCAACAGAAACAACGTCAATGGAATTGGACACTGGCTTGGCCGTTTCAGCTGTTCCACAAAATGAGTTTGAATGGCATCTCTGAGATACTGAACTGAAGCCTGCAGACATCTAACTAAGAACTTATACTGGAGAAAAGATAATTCCTCTGGGAATGACATTTGTAACAGAAAAATACAACAAACAACAAGCCACATTGGGCTTGTACGTGGAAAAACAGAAGGGCCAGCATTGCGGGGCTGTGATTGGCTGAGACAGCTACAACTTGATTGGAGATCCATCCACCACTTGCATGGCACATTACATGCAATTGAGTCAACTGAAAGGGAATTGAGAAAGGTACTGGATAATGCTACAGCAGCGTTCAAGGATGGCATTGAAAAATGCAACATATCAAAGGCAATATAGTGTTAAATGAAAATGTCACACCCAAATTTTGCAAAGCTCATCTGGTTCATCATGTCATCTGTGAAAAAATAACCAGTGACCTGGGTCACATGATGGCTGAAGGAATTCTTTCCAAGTTTGAGCAGATCCCATGGCCAGTGCCAGTGGCCCCAGTAGCAGAGAGGAATGGGTCTATCAGGATCTATGGTGATTTTAAGGTCACCCATCAATCCAGTACTGAAAGCTGACCAATACCCTCTGCCGAGGATAGAGGATATCTTTGTAATACTTTCTCGAGGGAAACACTTCAGTGAAGTATATTTAGCTGAGGCCTATCTACAGAGACCAAAGTACTTCTCAACATAAGTGCTCAGAAAGGGCCATGTCACAAAAATAAGCTTATTTTTGTACCTGCAATTTGGCAGTAAGATATGGACCAGGTGCAACAAGGCTGCCCAGGCATGCTGTGTTACCTGGACGACATCACTGTTACTGGCAACAATGACAAGGAACATCTCCAAAATCTCAAGATAGTGATAAAAAGATTAGAAGATTATGGGCTCAGAGTGCAACAAAACAAGTATGAATTCTTTAAATCAAGCATCACTTACTGTGGTCACACTATTGATGCACAAGAATTACACAAGTGTGCTGAGAAAATTCACACAGTGGTGGATGCCCCAAGACCAAAGGACATGTCAGAGTGCAGCCCTTTTATGGATTTGTCAATTACTACAACAGGTTCCTGCCAAACCTGGCTGTTATTCTCCACTCCTTGATCTCACGATTACAGATTGGGAAGAAATAGCAACGGACAAAGCACTGTGAGGTGGCTTTCCAAAAAAGCAAAGGAAATGGTGACGTCAGACACTGTATTCTCATATTATTATCCACGTAATCCAGTGAAGCTTGCCCGTGATGCCTCAGCTTATTGTACAGGTGCAGATATCTTATGTTATGAGTGATGGAAATGAACGCCCCTCAGCCTTTACATCATACTTCCTCACCACTGCAGAGAAAAATCACACACAGATTGACAGAGAGCCTTTGAGTCTGGTTTGGGATGTAAATCGTTTCAACTAGTACTTGTATGGGTGGGAGTTTACTCTCATTACTGTTGATCAAACACTAGTGTCCTCTTTTAATCCACAGAAGAATGTTCCACTAACAGTAACACAGATGGGCACTTTTTCTTGGAGGAAACAATTACAAGAGGGCAATTAATCATGGACATGCTGATTGATTGCCTTGTTTACCTTTGGAAAAGGAAATACCTGAAAAATTTACAGAAGAGGACTCTCCTCTTAACGTATTCTCCCCAATGCAAATCAAAAGCTCCTCTATTACAGCAGAGATGATCAAAATGGAAACGAGAGAAGATCCTACACTGTCTCAGGTATACATGGCCACTCAAGATAGCTGGAATGTGCAGCAGAAATTCCAATTCTCCCATGTTTACCAACATCAGGATGAATTTGCCCTTGATGATGCTTGTTTTAGGTGGAGATGGTTGTGCCATACAAGTTGAGAGCTAAAGTGTTTGACAAGCTAAATAAATGCTAGTTATCTAGGCATGGTCAAACTGAAAGTGTTTGCTTGAAGCTTTGTCTGGTGGCCTGGGATAGATCAGCAGATCCAGCAACTTGCCATGCACTGTTTGGGATGCCAATACAGCCAGAAGATCCCAAGAGCAGTGCCCGTACATCCATGGGTATGGCCTGCAATATCCTGTCAAAGGATTCATGTGGATTTTGTCAGACCATTCATGGGCCCAAAGTTCTTGGTAGCAGTGGATGCAGCTACAAAGTGGCCAGGAGTGCTCCCAACAGCCTTCACTACAGCCTCACACACTGTTGACGTGTTGAGAAGCCTCTTCACAAAGACTGGTATTCTAGAACTCTCCATCAGTGACAATGGACCGTACTTTGTTTCAGAGCAGTTTCAGTCATTCCTGAAAATGAATGGAATAAGACATCTTACATCTGCACTGTACCACCCAATGACTTGCTGGAAAGGTTTGTCCAGAGTCCAAAGAACACACTGCGAGCAATGTTATCCAAGCACATTACACTGAGTCAGAAACTTGCCAATTTCCTCTTTGCATATCACAGTGCAGTACAATCCACAACCAACAACTCACTAGCTGTGCTGTTCCTGGGTTGTCGTTTGTGCTCACATTTGGATTTTCTCAAACCCAATCTCAGAAGAAGTATGCAGGACAAATAGCTGAGACAAATTGAGGGCTCTTCAAACAAGGAGATTCGATGTTTCACTCCTAGACAAGCAGTCCGGTCAAGGGACTACAGAGATGATCAAAAGTGTTTGCCTGGAAAGATTAAGGACAGAATTGGACTACTCTCTGACACAGTGGAGATCGTGTCTGATGTCATCTGGAGACAATATGTTGATCAGTTGAAGGGAGCAGAGTCAACTGTTAGAGAAGAAAAGTGCCCAGAACTGTTAGAACCGCTTCCTATGCTCCCAGAGCCTGAGATTGTTTCACAGCCACAGGTCTCACCCGCCAAGAATGACCCCCTTGTCAAGAAAGGCATTATTCCACAAGAGTAAGGATTCCTCCACAGCAATTAAATCTTTAGTCCTGAATGTGACAATTTAAATTTTACAATGCTGTGGATGTCTATATAGTAGTTGTATAATATTGTATACTGTGTGTATATAGAACAGATAGAGCTAAAGGCAAGCTGAGCAAGTTGTGAAAGAGGATAAAAAAGGAATTGGCTGATGAGGTGGGGTGGAGAAAATGGTGGAGGGGAAGGGAAATAATGGAGGAAGTGGGACATGGTGTTAAGTAGAATGGTTGGCAAGCAGGTATGCGAAACAACCTAGGGAGGTAGAGGTTGATGTGAGGTACACAATAACAGAATGGACAATTTTTGGCAGTAGATTGTAATCAGTTTAGGGTTTAACCTGACTAAATGTGTCAAGACTGTACAGAGAGCACTGTAAAAGTCCGTGCCTTCAACAATCAGCTTTATTGATGAGGGGAGGTTGTAAAACAATTCCCTTTCTGAGCTAAAAGTGAGAGAAACTACTCCCATTTTGAGCCCTGATGCAGGGTTTCAACCTGAAATGTCAGTAATTCCTTTCCTCTCACAGATGCTGTTTGACTCATTGAATTCTTCCAGCACATTGTTTGCTTATGGCAGCATCTGCAGATTCTTGTGTCTCTCTTAATGGGGTATTGAATGGAAAAGTTTAACAGCTGTATAAAATTTTGTGTAGGCCACATTTGGGGTGTTGTGTGTGAGATCTGGCCGCTCCATCATAGGAAAGATGTGGAGGTCTGGAATAGGGTGCAGAAGAGGTTCAAGAAGATGCTGTCTGGATTAGAAGATATTATCTATAAGGAGAGGGTGGACACATCTGGACTGTTTTCTCTGAAATGTTGGTGGCTGATGGAAGACTTGATAGGGATTTATAAAATTATACAAGGCATAGATAAGGAAGTTAGAGTCTATTTTCAGGATGGAAATGTCAAATAGACAGGATATAGATTTAAAGTGAGCGTGGTGTGGTTTAAAGGATATTTACAAGGCAAGTTTTCCACAGAAAGTTGTAGGTGCCTGGGACACACTGCCAGGGGTGGTGATAAAAGCAAACATGATAGAGTCATTTTAGAGGAATTTAGACAAGCAATGGAGGCATATAAACCATGTCAAGGCAGATAGGTTTAATTCAATTTAGCATCATGGTCAGCACATACTTGGTGTGCTGAGAGATCTGTTCCTGTTCTATACTATTCTGTTTTAAAGCAGAATGCTTATATCTATGCAAAGGTAAGCAGTAATATGAAAGCTTCTAGTAAAATAATTTGTTTTATCCTATTTTTGCTGAATGATGAGCTAGTGTTAAATTTAAAGTTACCAAAAAATGTAGAAATTGGTGTACTTTGGGGGCAGAAGGTCATTAAGGTATGGAATTCCTTGTCATAAATCGGTTTGGAAGCAGAATTAAAGAAAGGTTTTGATGGCGAAATGAATATGCAGCTGAAAAACGAAATACATAAATTTAAAAAGCACTATAATGTGACAATATAGATGGTTCTTCCTTTCTCCCTTTGCCTCTCATTTGCCTCTCCCATGTTTTTTTTTTAAAATTCTTGCTCAAGCACAATACCAACTCAGTGCCTGAATCAGTATAGGGAAGCTTAATAGAGTTTCATTAAGTGTGCTTGCTTTAAGTCATCCTAGTATTGAGACAGGCGCCTTAGAAAGTCTTTGTTTTTGGTGCTATAAATTACTACAATTCCAGGGGAAGTTTGCACCAGAAACCAAATATTGAGGGTAATGTTTGGTGAGAAGGTTATACCCATACTGAGCTCTTTACTTAAGGATGAAAGATTAAAGAAAGCATTGAAGAAATTCAGTGGGAGGGTGACAAATGAACACTCTGACGAAGAATAATCCACCTGAAATATTAATTTTCTGCTCTCTGAGTTAATGCTACCTGATCTACTGAGTATCTCAGTACTTTTTTTAAAGTGTAGTACTTACAGTACTTTGCTTTAGAAGAATGATGAAGCTTGTAGTTACAAAGAAACAGAGGAGGGAGGAGGGAGGTATAGGAAAGTGGGAAAAAAAACAGATTTTAAGTGCTGGGAGAAAGGGAGGGTGGATGACAATGGAGGAGTGGTGAAAATACTGCAGAAGGAGAAGGTGGAAAGTAAACAGACCTCAAGAGGCATGAAGCCTGATATCCTCTAACACTATCCAATCTCAGACATGCAGAAACTACAAGACACCTCTTCCATACTTCTCCAAAAGAACTGAAAACATTATTTTTAGTAAAAGACCTAAAAGCTGCTACAGTTCTCACACCCTAGTGTTTATCAAAAGCTACAAATTTGCTTGTTAGGTAGCTGGTGCCAAGACATGATGTAGGAAAATTATTAAGAGGTAATGAATAATCTGTGAAAACATCCATAACAGATAAAAAATGTCCTCAAAATTCTGTAAGAAACCAAAATTTTGATGCTTTACACCTATAAGTCTATTTCCAAGTCATCTTTGAGAGGCTTTATGCTTCGGAGGATTCACTAACACAAATAGAGAATACTAGACATCCTCCTTTACAAAAAGAGGGTTACATGCTTGATCAGTTTGTCATTAAGTGTACTTACAAATGAACTTATCTTTGACTTGACAAAGCCTATTGCCCCAGTCATTCTAAGTGGAGGTCAGAATGGATACTGTAAGGGTTCCAGTTTCCCTTATTAGGCTTCCGAATTGTCATCAAATGACCAGTTTGTTGACATGAGTGAACTAGCTTCAGTTTAGCTTTGCTTAATGCCAGCACTAACTGTAGTTGTGCATTATTTCAGCAAATCATTTACGCAGGCTTGCAGCTGTACACAAGATGTGTCATAATTGTATCATACAATGACTGCTGGATAGGTCACTTCTGCAGCCAGAGGCAAAAGGTTTACTCATCATAACTTGAAGACTTCAGCAAATGCTATTTTTTCACAGTTTTGAAATACCTGAATTTCAATAAGAATGTTTTTTAATGGAGATAGAAAATAATTTTGTGTAACGATGTATCTTTTGTTTTGTCCACTGAATACTGCCTTCCAAAGTTCTTTGCTTGACCCTTGAATCATACTGAAAGCAGTCTATGTTTAGCTGAAGTGTGCAGTAAATCACACTATGGTTTGAAGTAGAACACAAGCCAGATTTCTTCTAGTTAAGTTCTAATTCTATCATAGACAATGGGAATGATGCTGTGCTTTGTCATCTTTTCATTGTTTGCTCTGTCCTATGATTTTGATTTGTATCCTGTATGTTGTATTTCTGCTCCGCACGTATCTTTGAGTGTGACCAAGCCTCATCGAATTGAATGAGAGCAAAAGGTTGATTGGGCTGTTCACATTCTTAGTATCATTGTTTTGCTGATTAATTATAATGAGGAAGAAGACACCAGTCAAAACACATCTTCATGATACTTCTTGCACATGTTTTTAGTGAACTGAGGACAATATAGCTTCCAGCTGGATGAGGCTGAAGCAGTCTGGGTTCAAGATCTTCCTCCACAGCATGCTACCAGCTAACATCCAAGCCTTTGAGAACAAAGTTGATGAACTAAGGGCAGGGCTGACAAACAAAAAGAATTGAGGGTCTGCTGAAACATGGCTTACATCTGCTTGACCTGACTGTGCCATACAGGCTGAGGGCTTCTCAATTCACTGGATGGATTGTACGACATCCTTTGGCAAGGTTAGAGATGGTGGAGTCTGCTTCTCAATCAATGTCTAGTGGTGTTCAGATTTGCTGGTTCCGGCGAGCTCCTGCTCACCCACCTTGGAGTATCTAACAGTGAAGTGTCATCCACACTACCTGTTGTGGAAGTTCACTTCAGTGATCCTGACGTCAGACTACATTCCACCTCAGAAGCCTGCACTCAATAAACAATACTCCGTGGTCAACAGCCTTGAAACAGCATTCCCCGAGGCCCTCTTCATCAATGCAGGTGAGGCCAACCAGGTCAGCTTCAAGAGTGCATTACCAAAATACTACCAGCACATCTCATGTCCCAATAGATGCCAAACACCCTTGATCGTTACTATACAGGCATTAGAGATGTAGCCAGATTAGATTAAGATTGACCATGGTAGGCTGAACTAATTTGGTATCATTGGTATGCTGAATTTAGTTGTAGTATTTTGTGACTTGATAGCTGCATTCTGTCTCTTAAACTTTTTGACCAAAGGCAAAGAATTGATTGTGGACTTCAGGGAAATCTGAGAAAGCACACATTAATCCTCAGTGAGAGGTTAGTGGTGGAAAAAGGAGAGCAGCTTCAGGTTCCTGGGCAACAGCATCTCAGAGGATCTACCCTGGGCTTAATAGATTGATGCAATCACAAATAAGGCACACCAGCAGCTCTACTTCATTAGCATTTGAAGAGACCTGATATGTCACCAAAGACTCTTGCAAATTTCTATAGATGTATCATGGAGAGCATTCTGTCTAGTTGCATCAGTGTCTGGTATGGACATGCCGCAGAGGGATGTAACCTGAGCTCATAGCTACAACCCTCTGCAACATTGAGAACTTTTTCAAAAGGCAGTTACTCAAGAAGGCAGCATTTATCATTAGGCACCCTCAGCATCCAGGCACACTCTCTTCTCATTAATACCATCAGGAAGGAGGTACAGGAGACAGGAGCCTGACAACCCACACTTAAGGTTTTAGGAACAATTTCTTTCCTTCAACCATCAGATTCATCAGTCCACAAACTCATGAACACTACCTCATTATTCCTCTATTGCACTATTTATTTATTATGTCTCTTGTTGTAATTTACAGCAATCTTTTTTATGTCTTGCATGGTACTGCTGCCATAAAACAAATTACACAGTATACTGTATGTCAGTGATAATAAACCAGATTCTGATTCTCTTTTGATGCATTGATGTCATTAGGCTTTCATTGACCTTAGGATTGTTTATTTCTCTGTAACTATGGTCCATCACAAACCTGCAGCAACCAAAGTAATTTCTAGAACATGTGCTTTTTTGTGAAACAAGATAGGAAGATGTGCTAAGAATTCATGGAGTTATAGAACACTACAGCACAAAAAGAAACAATTTGTAACATTGTGTGCATGACTATTCTTTGAAAGAACTATCCAAACAATTCCATCTCTGCAGAATAATTCCCTTCAAATATTTTCTGAGTTCTAAATGACTCTTAGTGAATTTGCTACCATCATTTTAAAACAGTTTGGTCTTGGTCAGAAAATACACTCTCTAAAAAACTATTCTTGTTTCACCCATGATTTTGGTCTCAGATATATAAAAACTGTGCTCAAAAATTCAGTTATTATGCAATTTTTATTCCTATCAGATATTCAAATAGTGGTGCTCTAGGTAAGGCCTGCTTTGTCACATTTAACTGCTGATTGCACTCATAATTTGTGGATACATTCAGTCAACAAGAGATTTTCCAGAAACCTTCCCAGTTACTCAGAGCTTAGACTTCAGGTTAAAGGTGAGAGCTTAACCAAGGCATGATATCAATTATACATCTGATTTTATTCAATCCAACGGCACCTCTTACCAACATGCTCCACCCTACCTCCTCTCCAAATCCAGATAGGCACCCCAGTGCTTCTTTGTCTTCTTCAGCTGTCACCAATAATCATTGCCAGAATCCCTGATTTACCATTATTTATGACTTGTAAAGGAAATTATCTCCCATGTTGTTCTTGTTGTGTGTCTCCATATCAAATCTTCAGTAGCATGAGTAAGGCAGGGGCTAAATCATTCACCTAGAATGGATCTCTGTTATTGATGTCAGGTACAGATACTTCCCTACAGGGTGTGTAGATAGTATAATTCTCGGTTAGGCTCAATGAAAAACAACATATTGTTAAATGAAAAATAATATTATACGAAAAAGTGTTGTTTTTCTCTCTCAGAAACAACTTAATGATGGTTGATACTCTGGAAAATACAGTTTCACCTGAGCTACACAACTGCTGACACCCACATGAATTGAGAGTCATTGCCAAAGTCATTTAGATGGTGTTTTGTACTTTGGTATCTTACCAGTAGATTTGTTACTGACTGTGTATACTTATTAGCAGCCATATATCAGTTGAATCCTGTAAATAAATCAACTGAATGTTTCAGCCTTCCCCAGAAGTGAAGCATTTTACTTGTTTCCCTTACAGTGAATTCCAGCTAATTGGGACATGTCACGACTAGGACATTGTGGCCCAATCAAGCAAATACCCCAATTAACTGAAGTTTCATGGAAGAGTTAAAAGGTATTAAAAAAAAGACAAACTACCTTTCGACTGAGTAACAACTTGCGTATTTTTTAATGAAATTCAAAACCAATTAGGACACTACCAATACCTCTACATTAAACTGTGTAATAACTCCTAATAGTTATCAATGGAGGAATTTATCTGCCATGTTCTTTTGATTGACCGTAGATGAACAAAATCAGCGCAGACAACTAGTGCAGATAATTGACTGTCTTTATACAATGCTCTAGATGACTGCATCCTCCGAATCTTCATTTTCATTGTAACGTTCAAGATGATTGTCAATACCTTCATAATTCCCAACTTGCTGAAATACTGAAATTGTTTCATTTTCACTCACGCCTGTTTCTTGCATCCCCAAGCCTGAATGCTTGAAATCACAGTGAACAACACCATTCTGAATGGTCTTACTGCTTATTTCTTGTCAACTATCGGTGACAAAAATTACAGTTTTTTGAACACAAACACACATTCCAAAATGATCTCTAAGCACAGTGTAGCATCTAATGGCCACACAACAGACGCCAGTTAGAAACTAAAGCAATACACACAAAATGCTAGAGGAACTCAGCAGACCAGGCAGCATCTATTGAAAAGCATAAACAGTCAATGTTTCAGGCTGAGATCTTTCATCAGGACCGAAACTTCAGCTGTTTACTCTTTTCTATAGATGCTACCTGGCCTGTTGAGTTCTTCCAGGACTTTGTGTGTGTTTGTTGGATTTCCAGCATCTGTAGATTCTCTCTTCTGTGCTAGTTAGAAACTGTTCTGCAAAAGCCTCCTCCTGTCCCAATTAAGCAGCATAGTGTCCCAAATAAATGGAGGGAATCCCAGCTATTTTCTTCTTTTATTTTTATTTTATTTTTTATTCTTTAAAAGTTATCCCCCAAAACAGCTGCCCTGATTAACCAATGGCCCAATTAACTGCAATCTATTGTATTCTGATCATTCCCAAAATATTACATATTTTCATATTATTTTGCTAATTCCCCTGGCTAATAATTTAGGGTTTGAATTTTTTGAACAGCTTGTGTCATATCGCACAAATATAGTCCCAATGGCATCACATGTCCATGTCGACCAAGCAAGTCACATATCTATCTAAGCAAGTCACATCTTCCTGCATTTGGCCCATATCCCTCTGAACCTTTCCCATCCAGTACCTGTCCAAATGTCTCTTAAACGTTGTAATTGCACCTGTCTCAAGCAGCTTCTCTAGTAGCTTGTACACACCACTCTGTACATGAAGAAATTGTCTCTTAGGTCCCCTTTAAAACTCTCCCTTTCCACCTTAAACCTGCAGTATATCCTCTACTTTTTGGTTCTTTTTCTCCTGAGGAAAAAAAGACTGTGTGCATTCACCCTATCTATGCCCCTCATGATTTCATACAGCTCTACACATCACCAAAATCTTGTACAATTGCAACACAATGCCGCAACTACTATAATCAAATCACTGAATGATGAAGTCCAGCATGCCAGGTGTTTTCTTCACCACCTTCCCACTTAAGACCATAAGATATAGGAGCAGAAGTAGGCCATTTGGCCCATCGAGTCTGATCAGCTGTTCAATCCTGGGCTGATCCAATTCTTCAAGTCATCCCCACTCCCCTGCCTTCACCCCATACCCTTTGATACTCTGGCTAATCAAGAACCTATCTATCTCTGCCTTAAATATACCCACTGATTTGGCCTCCACAGTCACTTGTGGCAACAAATTCCACAGGTTTACCAACCTCTGACTAAAGTCATTTCTCTGCACCTCTGTTCTAAATGGATGTTCTTCAATCCTGAAGTCATGCCGTCTTGACCTAGAATCCCCTACCATGGGAAATAACTTTGCCATATCTAATCTGTTCATTCCTTTTAACGTTTGGAATGTTTCTATGAGATTCCCCCTCATCCTCCTGAACTCCAGGGAATACAGCCTAAGAGCTGCCAAACGTTCCTCATAAGGTAATCCTTTCATTCCTGGAATCATTCTTGTGAATCTTCTCTGAACCCTCTCCAACGTCACACTTATTACCATATTGTCTTCCTCGCCACTGTGAAACAAACTGCCAGCAGTTTTTATGGATGTGGGGTTGCTTTCAATATTTAAGAGATTTTGGATGGGAGGGTTATGAAAGGCAATTGTCCAGATGCAGGTCAATGGAACCAGGCAGAATAATAGTTCAGCAGGGACCAGATGGGCCGAAGGGCCTGTTTCTGTGCTGTAGTACTCTAACACTATACTGTCTGTACTCTCCAATAGCATCAGGCATGTGGTCTGTCAGGCAGCGAGTGGGAATAGAAGGATTCTCTTCTGGTTGGCTGTGAGTGGCTAGTGGTGTTCCACCAGGATCGGAGAGGAGACCGCTTCTTTTTATGCTGTATAGATGGCTTTGTTGCCAAGTTTGCAGATGATATGAAGATTGGTGGAGGGGCAGATGGTGTTGAGGAAACAGGTAGGCTGCAGAAGGTCTTAGACAGATTAGGAGAATTGGCAAAAGAGTGGCAAATTAAATACAATGTTGGAAAATCCATGGTCATGCACTTTGGTGGTAGAAATAAATGTGCAGACTATTTTATAAATGGGGAGAAAGTTCAAAAATCTGAAATGCAAAGGGGCTTGGGGGTCCTCG
The DNA here is from genome assembly GCF_030028105.1 of Mobula birostris. Lineage (NCBI taxonomy): Eukaryota > Metazoa > Chordata > Chondrichthyes > Myliobatiformes > Myliobatidae > Mobula > Mobula birostris. The sequence goes on from NC_092373.1 coordinate 81,636,050, forward strand.
TGTGGAACAACCTATAGTTTAACTTGCGGTAGAATTGGTGGTGAGGATGGCAATTGCAATGTCAGCATTCGTTTTAAGAGGTCTAGAATATAAGAGCAGAGAAGTGTTGCTAAGGCTTTATGAGGCACTGGTGAGGCCTCACCTTGAGTATTGTGAACAGTTTTGGGCTTCTTACCTAAGAAACAATGTGCTGGCATTTAAGAAGGTCCAGAGGAGGTTCACAAGGAGGATTCCAGGAATGAAAGGTTTATCATGCCACAAACATTTGATGGTTCTGGGTCTGTACTTGCTGGAATTTAGAAGAATGAGGGGAATCTCATTGAAACGTTTTGAATACTGAAAGGCCTAGACAGAGTAGATGTGGAAAGACTGTTTTCCATGGTGGGGGAGTCTAGGACAAGAGCACACAGCCTCTTGATAGAGGGGCATCCATTTAAAACAGAGCTGCAGAGAAATTTCTTTGGCCAGAGGGTGGTGAATTTGTGGAATTTATTACCACAGGCAGCTGTGGAGGCCAGGTTGTTGGGTACATTTAAGGCAGAGCTTGATAGGGTCTTGATTGGACACAGCATCAAAGTTTACAGGGAGAAAGCCAGGAAATGGACTAAGGAGGGGAAAAAATGATCAGCCATGATTGAATGGCGGAACAGACTTTTATTAGTTCCGTATGGTAGCAAAAAAATTGTTCATTCTCTGCTTCAATATATTGGTTAACACAGAAGAAATATTTACCTTGCATTTAATAATCCATTAAGCTCTGATTTACCATGCATGATCTTACAGTCCATCATGTCACATCTTATCCTTCTCAGACTTTCAGTACAAGATGTGGAACCTCTAAATCTATGAGGAAGTCAGGAGAGTGCACAGCAGTCCTCAGTGAGGGTTCAGCTGTGGAAAGAGTGAGCAGCTTCACATTCCGGGCAACAATATCGTGGAGGATCTATCTTAGGTCCAACACATTGAAGCAATCGTGGAGAAGTTTCTCTACTCCATTATGAGTTTGAGGAGATTTGGTATGTCGCGAAAGATTTGGAAATTCTACAGGTATATGGTGGAGAACACCCTGACTGATTACAGGGAAGCTCCATTGTGCAAAAGGCTGCACAGGGTAGTGAATCAGCCAGCGCACATTCATGTATATACAGACATGTGTACATGTGCATAAACATGGAGACACATGCATACACATACATATACATGACCAGATACATACACACACACACAAACCACATATGCACAAATATATACATGTACATATATACACGTACATACAACACTATTATAGTTGGATACCTACTAATCAGGAGACCAGATATTGAAGTTAATTCATCTTTGATAAAATTAAAAGTTGATAGTGGTAGTCACAAAATTATGGAGAGTGAAGGAACTCATTGTCACTTTCTCACTGTGACAGCTCTTTCTTATGTATATTCAGTAGGCCCCTGTCTCTTCTTCCTTCTCCAGAGCCTAAATATTTCTTTCATAAAACTAGTACTGAATCAGTTCACATCCTTTCAGGTAGAGTACTCCAGCTCATAAAAGCAAGATTCAAGCTGAAATAGGCAAAGAACAATGTGGTTTCATGAAAGACAAAGGTACAAGAAACGCAATATTGATGTTAAGGATACTATCAGAATGAGCTATACAAGTGCAAAAAGATTTGTTTGTTTGTTTTAGTGACTACACAAAAGCATTTGATAAAGTGAAGCACAATAAGTTATTTGAAATATTACAAGAAACTCTAGATCAAGATTCGAAAGACCTCCACCTAATCAGAAATCTGTACTGGGAAAAAACTGCTGCTGTAAGAAGAGATGGAGAAGTGAGTCAGTTTATGAAAATCAAGAGAGGCGTTAGACAAGGGTGTGTTTTCTCCCCGATTTATCTAATGTTTATAGTGAAACAATATTACAAAAAATAAGAGACATCTTGGGAATCAAAGTTGGCGGTGAAAACATCAATAATTTCAGATGTGCAGATGACACTGTGTTAATTGCTAATACAGAGAAAGAACAAAACTTAATTGATATAATTGTTGAAGAAAGTGCAAAAATTAGTCTATCTATCAATTGCAAAAAGACAGAAATATGGTGATATCCAAAATGAAGGAGAATCCTATCTGCAGGATGAGAATAAACGGGGAAGACATAAAACAAGTACAGAACTTTTGCTACTTAGGAAGCTGGGTGATATCAGATGGCAGGTGCGACTTGGACATCAAAAGAAGAATAGGGATGGCAAAAGACACCTTTACGAGAATTAAGAATATATTGACCAATACTAAACTAAGCATGACAACCTGCCTCAGAGTACTGAAATGTTACATTTATTCAGTTATGTTATATGGCTAAGAATATTGGACAATATCTAGTAACATGAGGAAATGAATTGTAGCAGCAGAGGTGTGGCTTTTGAGGAGGATGCAAAGAATATCAAGGACGAAATGAATATCTAACGAGGATGTCATGAACAGAGCAAACAAAAAGAAAAATAATGTATGAGATCATGAAAAGGCAACGTAACTTCATTGGACATGTGATTAGGAAAGAGGAGTTACTTTATGCTTTATTGTTGCCAAACAATTGATACTAGAACGTACAATCATCACGGCGATATTTGATTCTGACCTTCCGCTCCCTGGATTACAAATTGATAGTAAATATTAAAAATTTAAATTATAAATCATAAATAGAAAATAGAAAAACAGAAAGTAAAGTAGTGCAAAAAAAACTGAGAGGCAGGTCCGGATATTTGGAGGGTACGGCCCAGATCCGGGTCAGGATCCGTTCAGCAGTCCGATCACAGTTGGAAGGAAGCTGTTCCCAAATCTGGCCGTACAAGTCTTCAAGCTCCTGAGCCTTGTCCCGGAGGGAAGAGGGACGAAAAGTGTGTTGGCTGGGTGGATCGTGTCCTTGATTATCCTGGCAGCACTGCTCCGACAGCATGCAGTGTAAAGTGAGTCCAAGGATGGAAGATTGGTTTGTCTGATGTGCTGCACTGTGTTTACGATCTTCTGCAGCTTCTTCCAGTCTTGGACAGGACAACTTCCATACCAGGTTGTGATACACCCTAGAAGAATGCTTTCTACGGTGCATCTATAAAAATTAGTGAGGGTGATCCAAATTTCTTTAGTTTTCTCAGGAAGTAAAGGTGCTGGTGGGCCTTCTTGACAGTGGACTCTGCTTGGTTGGACCGAGTCAGGTCATTTGTGATATTGACCCTGAGGAACTTAAAGCTTTTGACCTGTTCCATTTGCACACCACCGGTGTAAATTGGGTTGTGCGGTCCGCTACTCCTTCTGAAGTCAACAACCAATTCCTTCATCTTGCTGACATTGAGGGATAGGTTATTGTCTTTGCACCATGCCACCAGGTTCTTAATTTCCTCTCTGTGCTCAAACTCATCATTACCCGAGATACGGCCTACAATTGTTGTGTCATCAGCGAACCTATATATCGAGTTTGATGGAAACTTGGCTACACAATCATGGGTGTACAGTGAGTACAGCAGGGGGCTGAGTACACAGCCTTGTGGGGCACCGGTGCTCAGAGTGATTGTAGAGGAGAGCTTGTCCCCTATTTTTACAGCCTGGGTCCTGTCTGTGAGGAAATTGAAGATCCAGCTGCAGATCTGAGTGCTAAGGCCCAGGTTCCGGAGCTTAGGAATCAGTTTATTTGGAATGAAGGTATTAAAGGCAGAGCTGTAGTCAATGAAAAGGAGCTTTACGTATGCGTCTTTATTCAGGTGTTCTAAGGAGGGACGTAGGGCCAGAGAGATGGTATCTGCCGTTGACCTGTTGCTCCGGTAGGAGAATTGCAAAGCATCGAGGTTGACCGGTAGGCTGTGGTTGATGTGTGCCATAACCAATCGCTGGAATCACTTCATAGCAATTGATGTCAGAGCCATAGGTCAATAGTCATTCAGGCATGCCACCTTGCTCTTCTTCGGCACTGGGATTATCGTTGCATTCTTAAAACACGAGGGGATCTTAGACTGAAGCAAGGAAGCAGTTGAAGATGTCAGCAAACACTCCAGCTATCTTGCTTGCACAGGCCCGGAGAACCCGTCCTGGGACGCCATCTGAGCCCGTCGCCTTCCTTGGATTTATCTTTAGGAAGGCCCTTCTAATGTCCTCCTCGGTGACAATGAATCTCAATGCCACCAGGTCCAGTTCATCCGGAGGGAGCGGGACGCTCCTCTTCTGTTCGAATCTTGCGTAGAATACGTTAAGTTCGTCAGGAAGAGAAGCGTTACAGTTATTGATATTCTCAGCCTTTTCTTTGCGCCCAGTAATCTCATTTAGACCCTGCCATAGTCTACTGGCATCCGTCTGGTTAGCTTGGGCTTCCAACATAGCTCGATATTGCCTCTTGGCGCCCTTAGTGGCTTTCTGGAGTTCACGCCTGGATCTTGTGTAGCGACTGGTATCCCCGGACCTAAAAGCCGCAGCTCCAGCCTTCAAAAGGGACTTGACCTCATAATTCATCCAAGGTTTCCGGTTAGGGAATACCTGGATCGTCTGCGAGACACACAGTCCTCCACGCATTTCAAAATAAAGTCCGTGACAGCTGAGGCATACTCATCGAGGTTAGCTGCCGAGTCCTTGAATACTAACCAGTCCACCGATTCAAAGCAGTCACGGAGGACCTCATCCGTTTCCTCTGTCCAATGCAACACTACTTTTGACACCGTGACCTCCCGCTTCAGTTTCTGTTTGTAAGCTGGGAGGAGGAGTACGGTTTGATGGTCTGATTTTCCGAAGTGAGGTCATGGGACGGAACGGTAGACATCCTTGACTGCTGTGTAGCTGTGGTCAAGTATGTTCGGGCCTCTAGTGGGGCAGGAGACATGTTGTTATAACTTTGGTAGTGCCTTTCTGAGGTTGGCCTGGTTAAAGTCCCTGGCTGTAATGAGCAAAGCCTCCGGATACCTGGTCTCAATTCACTGATGCTGGCATACAGTATGTCAGAGCACACTCCACGTCCGCCTGGGGGGGAATGTAGACTGCTGTCTGTATGACTGAGGTGAATTCCTGTGGTAGATAGTAGGGACGACACTTCACCAACAGGTGTTCCAGGTCCGGGCTGCAGGAGCTTGTCAGTGCCACTGTGTCCGAGCACCACGTAGTGTTGATCAGTAGGCAGACACCACCTCCTCCTCGTCTTGCCCGAAGACGTTGTGTAGTCCACCCGGTGGATCGAAAATCCCTCTGGTCGGATGGCACAGTCAGGGGTGGCAGGGGAGAGCCAGGTCTCGGTGAAACAGAATACACAGCAGTTCCGCATCTCCCTGCAGTAGGTGAGTCTCCCTTTAAGATCATCCACCTTGTTCTCCATGGCTTGCACATTAGCTAGTAGGATGCTGGGCATAGGGACCCTGAAGCCCCAGAGCTTCAATCTGACCAGCAACCCAGCTTTTTTCCCACTCTTCCTCAGTAAATAGTGCATCTTTCCAGGTTTCCATCGATGCAGTGTGTTGTTGTCAGCTCTCTGAGATTGGTGGACGTGTTTCGCAGGGATCGATCGGCAGGTTGCGTCGTCGGGCGCTCTGGGTAGGGCTGATTGACGGGGGAGGCTCCGCTGCCACTTCCATCTGCCGGAGGCCCGGGCTGTCGACTGGGTCAGGACCTGAAGCTGACACTTAATCCCGGAGGGCCGGTCTCCTGGCTGAAACAAGTCTGTGAGCTGAGTCTTGGTTGCGGAGGCCTCTGCTCCAGCTGAGCCTCGGGCTCGATTTCTGAGGTCGGAGGCGGAGGCCTCACTTCCAGCAGCTGTGGATGGCCACCAATGGGGCTTTACGGTGGTCGTTCCGGGGAAGCGTCTGGGGCACCTTGAGGTCTCCGACGTCACTTCTGTGTGGTCGCCTGCTCCGGAGAGGTGCTGGTTGGAATGGGCCGTGTCTCCAAGCGCTCCGGAACGGTAGCAGACTGCGGGTCTCTGGGAATGTGGTGGGCCTTGGACCAGGCCTCACTGGTTGGGTCCAGGTGCAGTCCGGAGTTTAAGAAGCAATTCTGGTGCGGTGATCTCCAGTTAGAATGAGTTAGAATGCACAATAATTATGGGAAAGATTGAAGGGAAGAAAGCAAGAGGAAGACAAAAACAAATGATGATGGAGACAGCATCCAGAGAACTGGAAATGAATACCAATGAATTGATCCACTTGACCCGAAACAGGAGTATGTGGGCTCAAACTCAAAGTCAAAGCTCAAACTGGGCATGGCACCTGATGATGATGATGATGATGATGACTCCAGCTCACAACAAAGTCCCTCTATAAAGTTATTCTTTTGTGTCATCTTTGAACAGTGTTCAAACTGCCTTTACTTCCTGACTCTGGAATGAGTCTCCCTTTGTTAGCTTTCCCAAATTCCTCTCAAATTCCTCTCCTCTAAGATGAACAATGTAGCTTCTCCAGTTGCTTCATATGACCAGAATCTCACTTCTCTGATGTCATCATGGTTAATCTACTCTGCATCTTCGCTAAGGCCTTAACACCTTTCCTAAAATGCATTCAAAATTGAGCTCAGTATTTTGTAAAGGCTTCAAATAACTTCCTTGCATTGTAGGCCCCATTGTAAGACAAAATTCTCTTGCTGCTTTTTCCCCAACTTGCAAAGATTTCTGTTCATACACCCCAGATCTTCTCGTTCCCACCTACACAACCAGTTCGAATCTCAAAATAGTTGCTGAGGTTGGAAATCTGAAAAACTAAATTAGAAAATGCTGAAAATACTCAGCATAACAGGCAGCATCTGCAAAAAGAGAAACAGCATCAACGTTTCCAGTCAAGGTCCTTCATCTGAACAGACTCTATGGAGGTCAATGAAAAACTAATCGGAAAGAATTTACTGATCCCTTGAATATCAGAGGCATCAGTTCTTTCCAGCCATGAAAAGCTTAATCCTCCATGTGTGCTTACTCAAGGAAGCAGCTGCATCATTGAAATCTGGCTTAGCAGTGTTATCATTAAGTAAGCATTGTGTGTACTAGTGCCTTGCAAATATGGTGGATGGAGAGATTTAGACTGCAAGTTAGAATTGAATGATGTTAACCAGAAGCCATCTTCTGGAAAGGAAGACAGTGAGGATGAAATTCACCATTACCTTCAATGTGCCAACACAGTCTTTACTAAGGAAAAGAATATTTGAAGATTAAGTAATCAGAATTGGTACAATGCTTATGGTTTTCAGGGTAATTGCGATCACAGTACTTCTGTGACCTAGAAAAAATGCAGCAGGCACAAGACCTTAATATATAGGAGCAGAATTAGGTCATTTGCCCATCAAGTTTGCTCTCCCATTTCATCATGGCTGACCCATCTACCTTCTCAGCCCCATTCTCCTGCCTTCTTCCCCATATCCCTTCATGCCTTGACCAATCAAGAATCTATCAACCTCTGCCTTAAATATACATAAAAACTTGGCCTCCACAGCTGCCTGTGGCAACAAATTCCACAGATTCACAACTCTCTGGCTAAAAGAATTTGTCCTCATCTCCGTTCTGAAAGGACACCTTTCTACTTTGAGGTTATGTCCTCTGGTGTTAGACACACTCTCCATAGAAAACATCCTTTCCACATCCACTCTATCAAGGCCTTTCACCATTTGATAGGTTTCAATTAGGTCATCCACTCATTCTTCTAAATTCTAGTGAATACAATCCCAGAGACATCAAATGCTCTTCATATGACAAGTTGTTTAGTCGTGGATCATTTTCGTGAACCTCCTTTGAACCCTGTGCAGTTTCACCACATTCTTTCTAAGATAAAGGGCCCAAAACTACACACACAAAAAAATGAGGCCTCACCAGTGTTTTATAAATTCTTAACATTATAGCTTTGTTTTTATATTCTAGTCCTCTTGAAATGAATGCTAACATTGTATTTCTCTTCCTCAGCACAGACTCAACCTGCAAATTAATCTTTAGGGAATCCTGCACAAGGACTCCCAAATCACTCTGCACCTCAGATTTTTGTGTTTTCTCTCCAGTTAGAAAATAATCAACCCTTTCATTTCTTCTACTAAAGTGCACGACCATACACTTCCCAACACTGTATTGCATCTGCCACTTCTTTTCCCATACTCCTAATCTGTCCAAGTCCTTCTGTAGCCTCTCTACTTCCTCAGAATGACCTTCCCCTCCACCTATTTTCATATTGTCTGCAAACTTTACAACAAGGCCGTCAATTCCATCATCCAAGTCATTAACATGTAATGTAAAAAGAATCGGTCCCAACATCTTATCAACTACTGAGGTCAGACGAACTGGCCTATGATTTCCTTTCTTCTGCCTGTCTCCCTTCTTGACTAATGGAGTGCTATTTCCAATTTTCCAGTCTTCTGGATCTATTCCAGAATCTAGTGATTCTTGAAAGATCATTACTAATGCTTCCACAATCTCTTCAGCCACCCCTTTCAGAACCCTGAAGTATACACCATCTGGTCCAGGTAACTTGTCGACATTCAGACCTTTCAGTTTCCAGGAACTTTCTCTCTAGTAATGGTAACTTCACACACATCATGACCCCTGACACCTGGAGCTTCCATCATGCTGCTAGTTTCATCCACAGTGTAGACTGATGCAAAATACTTATTCAGTTTGTCCACCATTTCATTGTTCCCATTACTGTGTCTTCAGCATTGTTTTCTAGTGGTCCAATTTCCACTCTTCTCTCTCTTTTATACTGTATGTATCTGAAAAAACTTTTGTATCCCCTAACTTTTGACTAATTTTTGCTCTACTATATTCTCCCTTTTTGGCTTTTATGTTTGCTTTGACTTCCCTGTAAGCCATAATTGTCTGATCTTGTCTTTAGAATACTTCTTCCTCTTTGGGTCGTATATATCCTGTGGCTTCCAAATTGCTTCCAGAAATTCCAGCCATTACTGCTCTGCCATCACGTTTTTCTGGCCAACTCTTCTCTCTTGCCTCTGTAATTTATTTTACTCCACTGTCATACTGATACATCTGACTTTAGCTTCTCCTTCTCAAATTTCAGGGTGAATTCGAACATGTTATGATCACTTGCCCCTAAGGGTTCTTTTACCATAAGCTCTCTAATCAATTCCAGTTCATTGCATGGCATCCATTCAAGAATAGCTGATCCCCTAGTGGGCTCAACCATGAGCTGCTCTAAAAAGCCATCTCACAGGCATTCTAGAAATTCCCCCTCTTGGAGTCTCACACCAACCTGATTTTCCCACTCTACCTGCATATTGAAATCCCCCATGATTATTGTAACATTGCCCTTTTGGCATGCATTTTCTATCTCCAGTTGTAACTTGTAGATCACATCCTTACTACTGTTTGGGGGTCTGTATATAACTCCCATCAGAGTCTTCTTACCCCTTACAGTTCCTTAGCTCTATCCACGGCAATTCAACAGCTTCCAACTCTATTTCACCTCTTTCTAATAATCTAATTTCATCTTTTACCAATGGAGCCATGCCACCCCTCTGCTTTCCTGCCTGTCCTTTTGATGTAACGTGTATCCTTGGACATTAAGCTCCCAGTTATAATCTTCTTTCAGCAATGATTCAGTGATGCCTGCAACATTATACTTTGCAATCTGTAACTGTGCCATGTTCATCTATCTTATTCTGTATTCTAAGTGCATTCAAATATAACACCTTGAGTTCTGTATTCACCTTTTTTGATTTTGTCCATGTTTTACATTGCAACTCATCCTGTTGACTGCAATTTTGCCCTATCACCAGCCTTTCCTTGCTTGGAGTCTCACTACATATTGCCTCTCTTTGTGAACCAACTACTTAATCTTCAGCACTATCAGCTTGGTTCCCACCCCCTGCCAAATTAGTTTAAACCCAGCCAAACAACTCTAGTCAACCTGCCCGCAAGGATATTGAACCCCCTTGAGTTCAAGTGTAATCAGTAGCTTTTGTGCAGGTCATACCTTTCCCAGAGAGATCCCAATGATCCATAAATCTGAACCCCTGTCCCCTGCACCAGTTCCTCAGCCACGCATTCACCTGCCAAATCATCCTATCCTTACCCTCATTGGCACGTGGCACAGGCAGCAATCCAGAGACTACTATCTTGGAGGTCCTGTTTCTCAGCTTTCTACCTAGCTCCCTAAAATCTCTCTTCAGGACCTTTTCATCTTGTCTGCCGGATGATGCTGAGGATGTTCTACGAGTCTGTGGTGGCCAGTGCTATCATGTCTGCTGTTGTGTGCTGGGGCAGCAGGCTGAGGGTAACCAGACACCAACAGAATCAACAGACTCATTTGTAAGGCCAGTGATGTTGTGGGGATGGAACTGGACTCTCTGATGGTGGTGTCTGAAAAGAGAATGCTGTCTAAGTTGCATGCCATCTTGGACAATGTCTCCCATCCCACTACATAATGTACTGGTTGGGCACAGGAGTACATTCAGCCAGAGACTCATTCCACCGAGATGCAACACAGAGCATCATAGGAAGTCATTCCTGCCTGTGCCCATCAAACTTTACAACCCCTCCCTTGGAGGGTCAGACACCCGGAGCCAATAGGCTGGTCCTGGACTTATTTCCTGGCATAATTCACATATTACTATTTAACTATTTATGGTTTTATTACTATTTATTATTTATGGTGCAACTGTAACGAAAACCAATTTCCCCCGGGATTAATAAAGTTTGACTATGACTTACTCTGTCATTGGTGCCAATATGCATCACTGCTCACCCACACCCTTGAGAATGCCATGGAGCTCATTTGAGACACCTCTCCCTGATCCTGGCACCCAAGGAGGCAACATACTTTCCGGGTGTCTCTATCGCGCCCACATAACCTCGTCTCTGTTCCTCTGACCAAGGGATCTCCTCACAACAATTCAGTCCTCTTCATGTCTCTGCCCTTCTGAGCCGCAGCATCAGACTCAGTACTAGAAACCTGGTCACTGTGGCTCCCATTAGTAGATCGTGCGTGCCCCCCCCCCCCGCCCATAACATCTAAAGTTGTATACTTGTTATTGAGGGGAACAACTACAGGTGTACTCTGTACTGGCTTTGCATTTTCCCTCTTTCTCCCGACAGTCACTCGTTACCTGTCTACTGCAACCTCCCTGTAGTTCCTTTCTATCACCTCACTCTCTCTTATGAGTCGAAGGTCATCAAGTTGCGGCTCCAGTTCCTTAATACCTTCTCTCAGGAGCCGCAGCTCAGCGCCTCCCAGACACAGTACAAAACTGCCCCCCTGGAGCTAATCTCACTATTCTCACTAGAAGAAGGCGTACGGCGTATTGGCCTTCATCAATCGTGCAATTGAATTTAGGAGCCGAGAGGTAATGTTGCAGCTATATAGGACCCTGGTCAGACCCCACTTGGAGTACTGTGCTCAGTTCTGGTTGCCTCACTACAGGAAGGATGTGGAAGCCATAGAAAGGGTGCAGAGGAGATTTACAAGGATGTTGCCTGGATTGGGGAGCATGCCTTATGAAAACAGGTTGAGTGAACTCGGCCTTTTCTCCTTGGAGCGACGGAGGATGAGAGGTGACCTGATAGAGGTGTATAAGATGATGAGAGGCATTGATCGTGTGGATAGTCAGAGGCTTTTTCCCAGGGTTGAAATGGTTGCCATAGGAGGACACAGGTTTAAGATGCTGGGGAGAAGGTACAGAGGAAATGTCAGGGGTAAGTTTTTTACTCAGAGAGTGGTGAGTACATGGAATGGGCTGCCGGCAACTGTGGTGGAGGTGGATACGATAGGGTTTTTTAAGAGACTTTTGGATGGGTACACGGAGCTTAGAAAAATTGAGGGCTATAGGTAAGCCTAGTAATTTCTAAGGTGGGACATGTTCAGCACAACTTTGTGGGCTGAAGGGCCTGTATTGTGCTGTGGGTTTTTTATGTTTTCTATGCTTTCTATGTGTTGGCGCGTGGCCAAGTGGTTAAGGCGTCGGTCTAGTGATCTGAAGGTCACTAGTTCGAGCCTCAGCTGAGGTAGCGTGTAGTGTCCTTGAGCAAAGCACTTAACCACACATTGTTCTGCGACGACACCGGTGCCAAGCTGTATCGGCCCTAGTGCCCTTCCCTTGGACAACATTGGTGGCGTGGAGAGGGGAGACTTGCAGCATGGGCAACTGCTAGTCTTCCATACAACCTTGCCCAGGCCTGCCCCCTGGAAACATTCCAAGGCGCAAATCCATGGTCTGATGAGACTAACGAATGCCTATGTAAGCACTAATAGATGAAGAATGAACAAATAAGAACACAGAGGGAGTAATTTACAACGCAATCTACCTAAACCAAGCCTGATAAGACTGGCACACACTCAAAGGAATGGACACCTGAAGAATAGGTGCTTGGATTATCCTTATTGGCCCTCTCTAATAAACCCCTCTTGTTGACTGGTTGCTCCTCAACTCAGAAAAACTGCCGGGAAATTCTCCCTTCAAAATCTCGATTGCCACCCTGATTAAAAAGTAGCTTTTTTCATGCACTCTTGATGTGGATTGTCCAACTCAGAGAAACCCTGGCTCGATTCTCTGCTTTTTAAATCTTGAACGCGGGCCTGACTGAAAGTTAGTTTGCTGATGGGTCGCTCCTCAAATCAGAAAAATTGCCACGAAACTCTGCCTTCAAAATTTTGATCGCTGCCCTGATTAAAACGTAGCTCTTTTCACACATCGCTGCTGTGGATTGTCTGACTCAAGGTACAGTACTGGAAAGTTATCACCAATTCTGTCTCCACAAAAAAACAAACAAATTCATTGGAAGGATAAGTGAACCAATGTCAGTGCTATCCTCTACACAATGTTGAGGGATACAATGAATTGAGTATTTATTTGCATGCCCAACACCAAACTCTCAAATCAAACATTCTATTCTGAGATTTATTACAAGAAGAAATTACTAGGCAGACAGAAGAAAAGATTCAAAACCTCCCTAAAGAAACATATAATTGCTAGAACCTCTGCCTCTTGACAATTCAAAGTGGAGAAGGAGATTCAGGATGGTATTGAGAACCTCAGCCAAGCATTGGATACACACAGAAGTCCAGTGTAAGTAGTTGGAGGAGCAAACTACCTCACATACTACCCACCGACACTCCCTCACAGTCATCACCTGCCCTATCTGTGGCAACGTCAGCAGACATCTCAGACCCCTCAAAAGCTGAGTGGAAGTAAATGGTCCTCAGCCCCAAGCAAGTGGCTGAGAAGTAGGAAAGATGGCAAAATTTGTACCTGCAGCTGTCAAGTAACAGGATCCGTGCAGCTCGACTTACTTAAACTCACAACTGCATTGCAGGTGTGCACAGATTGTGTCATAATGTCTCATACACAGGCTATTGTGGGAGTCAGGTGTAACAAGCAGGACAATTGTTTCTACTTGTCACCTGAAAAAATTGTTTAGTTTTACACAATACTTTTATTATTTGTTATGTTTTAACAAATAGAAATTATCTACTACTATGAACGTTATTCACAACAGGTTAAACATAGTCATCTCAGGGAATCGGGTCCTTTGGTCCATTCAATGCACATTCTATCAAGTTCTGATCTACATGAATCTTATGCTAATTCCATTTTATTTTCCCTCAACAGCCTCACAGATTCTGCCATTGACCTACACACTAGGAACAATTATAGCATCCAATAATCTAGTTTTGTTCCACGTCTTTCAAACGTGGAGGGAATCTAGAGCACCCAGAGGAGGAAACTACTGTAGTCACAGGTAGAACCTGCAAACACTGTGGTGGATATTTACTGTCGAGGGCTGTGGGGACCTTTCACCAAGCTCAGCTTTCTTTCATAGCAGCTGACACTTCCAGAGATCAATGAGTTGTTTTTAAGTAAGTTAAACTTCCAGCCAATATTCCTTATTCAACTTCTTGTTGTTAAAGGAAGCCAGCCTTCAGTTTTTAATGTAAATTGCAAGCAATAATCAGTCTGAAGTTAAAAGGGCAGCTTTGCAAACAAATAGCACTGTCTATAGAGCACTGACTGATTGCTCAGGAGATGCAGTGGGAAACAATGGGGTTATGTTAATTGGCTTGTATCAAATCAGACAACATTGGCTGAGTTATTTAGTTCAAGGAAGCTTGCAGACTAGTTTGATACTGTCAGTTAGCACATCAATAGCTGATCTATCAATAGTTGAAGATTTGCATACTCAGTGGGTGTCCTCTCACAGCATTAATTGTGGGCACCTTTGAACTCTGTCTCCAGAAGCTTTTAGACAATCTGTGTGAAAAGGTATCTGAAAAAATATCACATGTGTGAAGTCATCCAAATGGCAAAAAAATGGTGTAATTGCAAGAGCGCAATCAGGCTTGTTAGGAATAGTCAAGGAACAATAAGAAGAATGACAGAAAGACAGGGCGAACTAGAATCTATTCCTCTGTCTTAGATTTCTGCAACTTGTTGGTATGTCTTTTTAGCTGATAGGAATTGCACCTGTGTTTTATAAATACTTTGTATTTTAGAAAAAGTTTATAATTTGGATATCTTTTATAAGATGGACAACCTCTGTGAGTTTTAAAAGTATTTTAAGAATCTTATCTAAATTTAAATGTTTCACTAAAAATAAATGAACTGCGTTTAAACTACTTCATTAGTTGGAAGTACAAGGGGTAATTGATAAGTTTGTGGCCTAAGGTAGAAGGAGTCAATTTTAGAAAACCTAGCACATCTATTTTTCAGCATAATCCCCTCCTACATTTACACACTTAGTCCAGCGGTCGTGGAGCATACGGAATCTTGGATCTCCAGAAAGTGTCCACAGATGGGCGATTGATAAGTTCATGGCCTAAGGTAGAAGGAGATGAGTAGGTTGTATAACTCGTCTCCTTCCAAGGCCAGGAGGGGGGGCACTGCTCAAATAGCGGGTATTGGCAGCGAAACTCCCTGTAGCGGATAAACAGAGAAGTGAAGTATCCTTTGAAGAGCTACACTATACCTCCCTTTAGTGAGGGCACTTGTCGCTATATGTGTTGGATAAGACTTAAGATCTTCATTTGAGTTTAGAACTTTGCGGTGAGCAAACCTAATACTAACACAACACCACATAGATAGCAGGACTGCACCCGGGTTCCTGGCACAGTGAGGCAGCGGTACTACTGGCTGTGACCTTGCAACACCCAAGGAGAAATAGGGTTGAAAATGAAGTTTTTTTACGGGTTATATCAATTGTTAAGCACATCAAAAAAAGTATTTTAATGGATGTGAAAATTTGGCTGCTGTGTCATAACAATTATGGGATATTAAATGAATGGAAGTTCCTTACACAGCAGGTTTTTTTTTAGCTCCAATGAAATGAAATAAATTTAAACATCTTTATCGCTAAATCTTATCCATGTGTTAAGGTGAGGACAATTAATAGCTGATATACTTGCATGTATTCAATGTTGAATAATTTCTCCCTTGTGGATTCAAAATTATTTGCAAGAAACTTTGAATAGCGAAGTTGAAAACGTTTCAACCCAGCTTTGCTGAGATCTGGAAAGTTTATTTGAAAGGAAGGTAGAAGTTAAATCCAAGAACAATTTTGAAAGGTATTTCAACAGATTCTTGGGACTAAGGATATTACATGGTTATGGACCACAAGCAGGGACCAGTAGGTTTAATGTGGGACTACAAGAACACGTTGACAGCAGGACTAAACTCTTTCAAAGAGCCCATGCAAGCACAGGTTCTCAAACTAAATGTTCCATTCTCTACAGTGAGTTTCTATGACCCTATGCAATTGGCACTTTGATCTGTATCAAATATTCATACATTTAGAAAAGGAAAGCTGGGAATCAAATTATATATGACTTCTCAGTCAATAAAATTAAAAATCTTGATGACCTGATCACTGCTGAACATTTGGAGGTCTTTAAAAGCTCCAAACTAGGTATTTGCAACATATCTAAACATCTAGTCCTTTTTATTTGCACTGTTTATTTATTTGAAATATCTGTTTATTCAAAATTCTGCAGATGCTTGACATCAGAAATGAAGTCATTGACTTTTCCTTAGAAGTAAGAGAAACTAGAAAACAAACATATTTTAAGTTTCAGAGTAGAGGAAGAGATGGAAATGAATTTTAGGGCAGAGTCAAAAGTGACTAAATGACATAAGTTGGCAGTACAGACTGAGAGAGGATGGTGAAGCCTTGTTAGTAACTAATAATCTGTCTGGAGAAGGTGCAAAGAGAAGGTGATGAATGAAAGGAAGATATACAACAGACTGGAAAAATAAAATGTTGAAGATGGTGGAAATCTGGCTCATAAACAGAGAATGTTAGCAAATCAGTCAGCATCCGCAGAGAGGGAGAAAAGCAGGTCATGTTTCAGATCTCAGGATCACTGACTGCATTCATCTCAAATAACCAGCCTTTCATCAGAAATGGCCAATTTCCATGCATATTTAAAAAAAACAGTTCTCTGAAATGATTGAAGTTCGTGGTCTTGTGGGTGGTAAAATGCTTAGTTGGAATATAAGAGGCTGTTCCTCATTAAGGGAGTAGAATGAATCATGAAATGACCATTTAGACCTCTTTGTCTTTGGCATCTTAAATTGTTCCAACAAAGCTAAACATCAGGTTTACAACTGGGCTACAGCTTTCTTAGTAATTAGTTCCAAGATTTTCCCAATGATTGGTGTAAAGCTAATTGGCCAATAGTTTAAACGCAAACAACAGGAATTCTGCAGATGCTGGAAATTCAAGCAACACACATCAAGGTTGCTGGTTAGTCCTGACGAAGGGTCTTGGCCTGAAATGTCGACTGCACCTCTTCCTACAGATGCTGCCTGGCCTGCTGCGTTCACCAGCAACTTTGATGTGTGTGGCCAATAGTTTATTCAATTCTTGAACATAGATGTTAGATTTTTTTTTTGTTTTCCAATCTGGTGGTCAGAACCCCAAATGACAAAATGGTTGTATTTCCCTTCCTTACAGAAACTCTGGGCTTCAGGCAAAACTATGTGCAAGGTTGAAATTGAAGTCCTCATGACATTTGGAAAATTCTTTCAGTTGTGAATGAAATATTCTGTTGTGCTTCTGGATGTAAGCTTCTCCATCAAAGTCCTCTGCTAAATTTACTGCATTAACTTCATGTGTGGCCTCATATCTGTAATGACCTTCCCCACCCAGGGAACTACTATTACTTAGGCTAACCTGTCTCTCTACCCAAGTGGCTGGTCACTTGTACTGGAGATACTACATGCAGAAATTGCTCAATGTCTCAGGGAGCGGAGAGTGTCAGAACCCATGATGGGGAGCTTTCACCTCTGTTCTCTTGTTGATCAGCCACTTTCTGACCAAATGGGTGTTTCTGGTTTCTGAAAAGAAAGAGTCAGTGAATGGTTTATGGTGAAGGGTACTGTGTTATTACAGTATGTATATACATAATCAAGAACTTCATTTCCCAGAGGGCAATGTGGGCAGTTCACCTGGAACTGGAAATGATGTTGGTGAGCTGGAGTGTTCAGAATTAAATATCCTTAGCTTTTTCCCTGCTAAGTTTGTCTTTGTTAAGGACAAACATAAAAATTTATCAGATAACTGGAAATGCTTCAGTGATTCAATATATATTTAGTGGTTTGTGGAGCGGGAGGGGCTGATGAAAGATTGAAAGCGTTTATTTATCTACATGCATATGGTGAAGATGCTTTGGATATTTATAACAGCTTGCAAACTGATGAGACAGCTTTGACATTGGACACTCTCATGACAGAGTTTGAGGAGTATTTTGTCCCAAGTAAAGATACCACACTTGAGAGATGTAATTTTTTTTTCCCTGTGACCGGAAACAAGGTGTTAGCTTTGACCAATACTTAGGTGAGCTTCACACAATGAATAAGTCCTGTGAGTTTTGAGATTCGAGAGACTCACTAGTCAGAGACAAAATAGCTTGTGGAATTTCAGATTCAGATGATAGGCTCAGAGAAAGATTGTTCCATGAAAAATGTTTGACGCCGGAAAAGTCTGTGGCTATGTGTAGGGCTGTAAAGACCACATGATCTCACATGGCAGAATCACAATGCATGCTGTGAAAACAGGGAAGCAGTGCATAAGGCATTTCCCAAAGCAACAGCAAAGTAAAGAGATAAGCTCAAACAGCAAATGTGGAGATAGTCACAACCCAACGATGTGTCCTGCTTATGGAAAGTTCTGTAATAATTGTGGGAACAAGGATCGTTTGCAATGTGCTGCAAAGCTGGGGCTACCAAGTGAAAGGTGCACCCAGTTGCTGAGGAAATGGTGGAAGTCTTTGTGGATTCTCTACAGACTGCTGGTGCTGGTAAAATAGAATGGATTGGTCCAGTGACTGTGAATGAGACAGGACTTTCATACAAGCTTGACACCGGAGCCCACTGAATCTGTTGTCCATGGATGATTTACCGAGTGAAGTTCAAAGTGACTGTTTATACTGAAGAGAACCTTCCAGTAAAAGAGGGCTGTATAGTGATGTTCAACCACAAGGGGCAGCACCTAAAGGCACAGTTACTGATTGTGGAAAAGAGAGTACAGCCAATGTTAGGTCAGGGTGCATGTGAAAAGCTCAAACTGGTGAAAAGAGTCTTCATAGTAGGTTCACAGACCAAGCTTGACCACATAACATTCACAGACGTCTTTGAAGGGCTCGCATGCTTACCTGAAGTAACTTGAGAAACTTGTAACAGCATCCATGTGAGCTCCAGAGAGGTCATGCAAGAGAAACATATGCGAGAACTCCACTTTTCCATAGACATCCATATCAGCTACACAGCATGACAGTCAGGATACCAGTGCTGAACAGAGTGACCATGATGAAAAAGTTGCCAATCTTGCTTCCATATCAAAATGGGCCATTATTGATTTCCAGTTGAAGAATGGAAATCAAAAATGTCTTCACAGTCCTCTCTGAAGTTGAAGAGGAAAAATTAAAGGGAAGATAGGAAGATCACACAGTCCCCAAATTCAGCAACAGTTCAACACAAACCAACAGGAGGAATTGCTATTTACGATACACAGTCAACAGAGGGAGCTCCGTGAATTCAGATAGAATCAGTTGGAACTTGTGCAAAGACTCTCATCACATGGATGCAGTCCAGGGCTCCACCATGGTCACGCTGTCATGGTGCGGTCTGTTGACTCCTCATTCCAGTTATTTCCTTTTCCCCATGGGCCATCAGGTGCCTTAATGAAGGCACTTGTTTCCCATCTGAGCCGGCCGCATAAAAGCTCCGGCTTATAGCTACTCGGTGCTGGACCATCACCTGAGCGAGTTCAGTTGTGCCCAATTCGGGTCCCCGTTCATTGTGGATTCTAAGTGGCTTCGGTGCCCAGGGTGCTTTGTGAATTCGGTCGTTTTCGCGTCCAGCTAAGTTGCCAGCCGTTTGCCGCCACTCCGAGCCAAAGGTACGAATTCTGCTGTTTCCATGGCCAGCTGAGATTTGCTGGCTGTTGCCACTACTCTGAGCCGAGATCCTAATGGATTGTCGTTGTTCTGTCGTCTTGTATCCAGCTCAGTAGGCAGGCCACTTGCCGCTACTTGAATGGACTGTCGTTATTTTGTGGTTCCTTGTCTGAGTCCAAGTCGGAGTCCCGGCTCCTCGTCCGGGTTAAAGTCGGAGTCCTGGCTCCTTGTCCAAGTCTAAGTCCTGGCTCTGTGTCCAAGTCCCGAGTCCAAGTCCCAGTCCTGGTTCCAAGTCCCGAGTCAAGTCCAGGTCCTGGTTCAGAGTTCCAAGTGTAGCCCCCCGGCCACCCTCAGGGTCGCTCGGCTCGCTGTCGTCTAGGGAAACAGTCTCGGCCCCGCCAAACTGGATAATTCGTTTGTGTGGATGCTGTGTGAGGTACCCCACCCCACCCAAATAACAGACAATACACCAGATGCAATTAAATGATTTACAGTTTATAGATATTACTGGAACTATATAATTAATAGAGAATAAAATATAAAAGGAAAATAAAAGGCGCCACACTGATCAAAGTTCAATCTCTTCGTGCACAAACAGTTGGAGCTCAAGGACCTTCTTCTTCACCCTGCGACCCCCTCAGACCACCTCGACCGGCCGTCTGGGACCAACAACGGTGGTCGACCAGACGCTCCACACGAGTCCGTCTCCGTCTCCTCGCCGCTCGGGGTCCGACCCCGTTAGCGGACTCACAGCACCTCGTCCATCCTCTGTCTCGCTCTCCCGCCTTCTGCCCCAAAACCCCGCGCATACAGTATCTTCAAATACACCAAAACCATAACAACTATCCCAATTAGTAAATAGCGTATTTCTTATCACCCTCTAAACCACAATAAACTGCTAGCGCAAACTTTCTCAGTGCTTAACTCAACAAAGCCGCATTCCCCAGATTAACATAACAAAGACGCCATTTTAATTAGCCTCCGCAGTAACATAAAAATCGAAACCCCCTTACACAAGTCAAGTCTAAGTTTGTCTCCATGCCTGTGTCCTGCACTTGGGTCTACCTCCAGTTGCTCCAGCTGCCTACGTGCAACACACACAGCAAGAACAAGAACAAAGCAAACAGATAGGATCTTCGCAGAAGGATGTGAAAGAAATGAATATGATGATAAGAGTTCTCAGAAAGACACAGTATTTGTGTACCAAATGCAAGCAATACATCTGTGGAAACAAACAGCAGACCAAGAAGGATCATTAAACCACCGTAGAGTCTGATTGAAAGTTGTTTGGTGGATAAGCAACTGTATTTGCTCATTACAATTGAAGTTAATGCAGCTATCTTTGTTGGAAAGGATTGTTCCTTGCTGGATTATGAGGACATAGTATTATGTTTGTTTTTCTTTAGAGGAGGAAGATGTGTTATTCCGATTGTGCCTAATAACCAATTCCACGTGGGTGGTTCAGGTGGTTCACCCAGAACTGGAAAATTTAATCTGTGAGCTAGTCGCACACACTGAGAAGGAGTATTCAGAATAAAATGTTTTTAGTGTTTTATTAAGAACAAACGTAACAGGTACTAGTTAGAGGTACTAGTTACTTGGAAATTAGGTGAGATTATAGAATGAGGGGAGGTCAGAAATGAGAAATAGAATTAAGTAGGAGCAGGCAGTTATTATTCAACTGTTTCTGGCTCGCTGACAGTTCCTGTAGTGGTTTGCATTCTCCCCTTCTGGATGGTGAATTGAAGGGCCCAACCTTGCCTCCCACACTAGCTGTCATAGATCTAATGCTGCTCTCTCTTGTCAGAGAAAAGGAAGCAACAATCTTTCAACTGCTTTGGTACTGTGGCCACCAGAATTGAATATTCATTTAAATCTTTGAATAGTGGTAAATATGTAAGACTATGTGTTGGCAGATAAATAATGTTTTTTTCCCTGATAGCAACTGTTGCTTTGCAAATGATCACGGTAAGTTGCAGCGAAAAATATTTTTGATGTCTGCTCAATTTTAATGACATGATTAAATTGCTTGCAGCATCACATCCTTATCCTTCAGGCTTCATTCCTGTGTTGACTTCACTGACAATCTTTTCCCACAGCTGCCTTACAACCTGCCTGCTGAACTTCCTATCAATTTGTGACACGATGACCTTGTTGATCTTTCTCATCTCATTCTAGAACCAAGTCCAAAGGCTGAGGAGACCTCACTCATCTGTGACCTGCCCAAAGTGTTCATGACCTATGCATGAAACTTCTCCAAACCAGTTCAAGGAGAAGCCGTGTGTCCATGTTTTATTACAACCAGTACCAGTTAGTTGAAACCAATGCTAACTATTCATAATATCAGATACTGCAGAAGTACTGGGACATAAAACAGCACTATTAGCAATGACTGACAAAATAACTCATGATAATGACATTAGAGCACTTATTTCCTCTGCAGCCTGCACTGGGGTAACAAGTCACCTATGCATAATTATCCGTAAGCATTGTGCAGCCTGCCCACTTTAGGCCGCTTTGTTGCTTTACCATTTCTGAGGATGTTTGAGACTCGCTTCCAGAATCGTGCCTGGTCTTTGCTTTTCGTTTCACATTTTGGCTGTCATTTTGTTTGTTGTCATCCTCTGGCTTCTGGAACCAAAAAAAGAATAACGCCTAGTTTAGTAAATAAAATAAAAATAATCCTCTCATTTAAACCTGTGCAGTATAAAGTTAAAGAGAGTATTTCTAGCCTTATCTATCAGCATCATGTATTGATTTTATCAGTCACTAAGAGGGTTTTAGGAAAAGCGGAAAGGCCTTTGCAGCTTTGCTCTTGTATGAGGAAACCAAGAGCTACAAGAAGAATTGGGCTAAAATTTCACATTGATGTGTTTCTGTACTGGTTGAAACTGGGGAAAATTAGATTGGGCTAGATGTACTTAAAAAGTATGTGAATTAACATTTTTTGTGTATAAACTACAAGTCCATGAACCAGGAGCCTGGAAGTGGGATTATTCTGAATGGATAGTTTCTGGCCAGATTCTTCTCTTGAAATGTCAAATAGGGGTGGTGAACTGATGGCACGCGTGCCCAAGATAGCACACATAAAAATGTTGTTGACGCATGGCATTCAGTGCTGCCCTGCTATTAAACACGTAATGGAAAGTCACACAATGATTATATTTACTGACAAATGAAGCAGCAATTTACTTTTAACAACCCACGAACAGTGAGAGGTTTACACAGTAAATGCCTCACACTGGCTTGGTGGCAACTAGACCGTTGTGAAAGCACATGGTGTTGGACAATACATATTGAAATCATGACAGACCTGGTATACACTTCAGTATTTGGATAGTAAATGGTTACAATAGCAATACTATTTAGCAGTGATATTATTTTTCAATTCAAAAATTATATTACAAATTTTTGTTCAGGTTTTCTAATATACTTCATTGATTTTAATCTGCAATACTCTGCTTTACTTTTATTAATGGTACAACAATAAATACATGTAATCAAACAAGTAAGCTTACCCTTTTCCCTTACAAATGTCAGAATTATTATTACTAATTAATTTATCAATGATAATCTCAGTTCAAGTTACCATGGTACATGAGAGAACTTTTTAGAAGACTATCACCAATTTGGGTACATGCTCTCAAAAATGTTCACCATACCTGGTCTAGAATTTCTCATTTAGAAAATGTGAAGGGTATTGGAGATCAACAAGCAGTGATTCAATGCAAATGGTTGAACTTGTTGGGACCATGAATGCTAATATAATTAAACTGGACTTAACTTGTGTGTGAAATCTTAGAACACAGAACACAGAATGTTAGAACAGCAAAGTACAGGCCCTTTGGCCCATGATGTGCCAACCTTTAAACCTACTGTAAGATCAATCTAACTGAATAAACTCTGCTTGGGCTTCCAGCCAGGCACAGGTACCAACGTTTCAATGACAAACTCCTCCATCTTCATCAGGGATGATGCCCAGGCATGTCTAGTTTAGTGGTATTTATATCCCCATAGTCCATCCCACATGATTGGTTTGTCCTCATCCGATCAGGTTTTCGCTCTCCCACCTTGTTTGCAGTTGAAATCCATTTAATCTCATTATTAGGAGCTCCATTACCTTTACAACTTGCTAAAATTCCAGATTTAAATCTCTACCCTGTTATTAAACAGTCCTTATGGATTTGGTTTCAGTTTCGCAACTCTTTTAATTTTAAACAATTTAAATTGTCTAGCTCTTTATATCGAAATTTTCTATTTAAACCATCAATAACCGATCCCATTTTTCTCTTATGCAGAAATAACGGGATCTGTTCTTTTGCAGATTTATTTTGTGGTGGTCGATTGATGACTTTTGAAGAGGTAATTAGCAAATATTCTCTCTCTCAGCCACACTTCCTGCAATATTTTCAGGTTAGACATTTCTTACAAAAGTAGTTATCTAAGTTTCCATATAAGCAAGAATTTGATTTGTTGGATACTATTTTAAATATGAATCCTTTAATGAGAGGTTCCATTGGTAGAATTTATAATTTATTTTTACTACAAAAAGATAACCTCTCACTAAAGATTAAACAAGATTGGGAGAGAGAACTTAATATGACATTTGTTAATGAAGATTGGTTGTGAGTTTTGAAAATGATTAATTCTTCTTCAACATGCACCAATCACTGTTTAATTCAATTTAAAATTGTTCATCGTTATTTTTTAACAAAGGAGAGACTATCCAAAATATTTCCTAACATAGACAACCATTGTGATAGGTGTAAAACTGAAGTAGCCACTTTGTCACATATGTTCTGGTCATGTTCTTCATTAAAATCTTCTTGGAAATCTTTATTTTCTACAATTTCTAAAGCTCTGAAAATCAATTTACAACCTAATACATTGACTGTCTTATTTGGAATAGTTCTGCATCATATTCAGGGTATTTCATCTTCAGACCAACATGTAATTGCATTTGTCACATTGTTGGCAAGAAGGGCTATTTTATTGAGATGGAAAGATACCTCTGTCCCTACATTAATTCAATGGCTTTCTCAAGTAATGTTATGTCTTAGCTTGGAAAAAATTAGAAGTAGAACATTTGATCCTCGATTCGATTTTGAGAGATGATGGAGCTCTTTTGCCAAATACTATCATTTAATTTGAATTAATTTATATGGTTTCCTTCCAATCTTATTTTATATAAATGTGAATTGGTGGTTGATGATTTTTCTTCTTTATTTATATAGATGATTGTAAGACGTATTGCTCCGGGAGTTGGTTCCTAATTTATTTTTTCCTCTCTTTTTTCTTTTTCTTTCTCTGGTAACTACTGGGGTTTTGTCTTTTAGTAGTTGGGGTTCTCTTTTTCCTTCTTTTCATCATAAAATTTTTTTTTCATTATCATATTATTCTATTTTGGTAAGTTTTTATCTTCAGCTTTATTAACTGTATGTATATATAAATCTTGTACCATTTTAAAGGTGTAGAAGATTATGTATCAATAAAAAGATTTTAAAAATAAAAAATGAAATCCATTTCTTACTTAGAGCAAGACCTTTGTTATTGTTAAAATTCTTGTCTTCCCTATATTTCTATGGTTTCTGGAAGGGTCACCAGGATCCTGAAGAAATACTGGATTAATACCATCTACAAACCCATTAGGAAGCTCAAATCATAGCTTATACAGGTGAAAGGTGACCTGGGTCTCGGGTCGGCTGGGGTTTATAGAATTCCCTGTGAAGGACCATCCACACAGGACGCATAGTGGAAACCGGCATCAAGGAGCACAGGAGGTGTTTCCATTTGGGTTACCCAGAGAAATCGGTGGTAACAGAATATTGCATCTGGAATGACCATAGAATTGACTTTGACAGCACAAAACTACTATGCCTCGCCAATGGCTTATAGGACCAACTGGTAAAAGAAGCCATTGAAATAAAAGTAGAGGAAAAGAATTTTAACAAAGATGAAGGTCTCGCTCCAAGTAAGAACTGGAATTTGATTGTAAGCAAAACGTGAGAGCAGAAATCTGATTGGATGAGGACTAACCAATCAGGAGGGATGAACTATGGGGCGTATAAATACCACTAGACAAGGCATGCCTGAGCATCATTCCTGATGAAGATGGCCGAGCTTGTCATCGAAACGTCAGACATAATGGATACCTGTATCTGGCTGGATGTCTGAGAAGAGTTTATTTGTCGTGTACGCTGGGAAAGCACATGGATGACAGAAAACTGGAGGGCCGGTGAAGGAAAGGGTTAGATTGATGAAGAGAATCCCTTTCCTCCACATAGCCCTCCATTTTTCTATCATCATTTTGCATATCTTTGAGTTTCTTAAATGTTCCCTAATGTATCTGCCTCTACCACCACCCCTGTCTGGGCATTCCATGCATCTAGGTACCTGGTTCTCTGTGTGAAGATCTTACCTCTGACATTCGACCTATACTTTCTTCCAGTCACCTTAAAACAATGCCCCCTTGTATTAGCCATTTCTGCTCTGGGGAAAGTCTTTAGCTATGCCTATGCCTCTTATCATCTTATACACTTCCATCAAGACACCTCTCATCCTCCTTTGTTCCAAATAGAAAAGCCCTATCTTGCTCAACCTACCTTCATAAGATGTACATGTAGTCCAGGCAGCATCCTGGTAAATCTCCTCAGCACCCTCTCTAAAGCTTCCACATCCTTCCTATAATGAGGAGACCAGAACTTAAACTATTCGCTGCACTGCATCAATGTCACCAAGACTCTATTCTTGGCGATGAAGTTCCTAATGACCTCTTCCCAGGGATGCTTAACTATGTGTCAGCACGGTTTTGGTATGTTGAGGGAAGATGATTTGTTTGGTTCTTCCCATTTTATTCTGAAGCACACCAATAAATTTCAGAAATCCTTCTCAATGTGTACAACGACTTTCTCCAACAGAATGTGGGCAATAGGCATTACTTTTTTAGAGATGTATGAATGTCTTCAGTTAAAACAGCAATCAATGATAGAGTCAACAGCACTGCACTGGGTTTCAATGCTACACCAGGTCAAGTGGCTGGGTGTTAATCACTCACAGTGATCCCAATATCTAGCACCATGTAACATCGCTATCTTTGTCTGCAATCATTCAATTTCTTTTTCAAAGTATATCTGATTTCTCACATTATATTTTCAGTCAATTCATCCAGAAATTCTGACATCTTGAACTAAAGGTTTTTTTTTAGCAATTCAGTTAAAACAAATGGCTAATATAACACAAGGTTAAGTGGGAGAGAGCATTTCCACTCTTACTGCATAATGCTTTAAATAATTGGCCAGAAGCAAAGAAGGGCTCAGTAAATACAGGGGCCATTTTGCTGTGAAAAAAAAGCTTGAGGTGTCATAACCCGTATTTTTGATGATCAAGAGCTCAGAATGGGATTAACTGCTTATGTACTTATTATGACATAGAAAGAGGTCTGTTTACACATTGGGTTCATGCCAGTTTCTGACACACTAATCCCTTTCTCTCTCCTATGATTTATTCTCTCTCATATCCTCATTAATTCTCATTTGCCTGCTTTGCCATTTACCTACACAAAGGGGAAATTTACAGTAGTAAATTGGCATGTCTTTCAGATGTTGAAGGAAACCAAAAGTCCTGATGACAAATTATGAGATCAAAGGAAGAATGTGCAAAGTCCACACAGATATCACCCAAAACACTGTGTCACGGAGAAACTCTTTCTTGTCTGGCACTATCAGAGTTGGTTTAATTCTCTCTATCTGGGTTGAACAACAGTCAGTGTTTTCACAAGATAAGCAGCACGTGAGTTTGGAGGTAACAAACAAGTTGGTGTGAGTACAAATGCATGGACATGTGTGGACAATAAACACTATCTCTTCTGTGAGCTCCCATCCATGTGTTTGAGGAGCCATTCCTGGCCCTGGCCCGGCTAACAACCTCCCACATCTACCTTAACCACCTGTCCAAAAGGCCCCCTGGAGTGAAGGTTTTTTGATTCTTTCAACAGATCCAGAAGAACTCCTGAAAGTTAGTGGGCTTGCATTCCCTTGCAAAACTTCTAAGAGCTGGCAAGCTTCTAAATCTGCTCAATGGCTTCCTCCAATAAAATGGCTTGTCATCTGCTGACCCCACAATTTCCGTACAATGTTGCCAGAAGCCATTGAGCCCATGCTGATCTCAGACACCCCCCCCCCACGATTCTTTAAATGTTAATAATTTTCAGTCCACCACAGTGGTCTTGAGCCGTCACACACAACTCTGACTCCATGCTACACCAATATATAGAACCCTGCTTAAAGAATAGAGACAGAGCACATCCTTTCAAAGTACAGAGAAGATTACTATTCTTCTTAACTTTTCTTTACATCCTGCACCAAGTTAAACAAGATAGATTGATTACGTTTGACAACCTCAGCATGTATTATCCTGCATAATCAATTGGAAGTCAGAGAACTGAACAGCTTGAAACAGGCCTTTTAGCCCAACTCTTCCATGTTAAAAAGGGTGTCTTCCTGTGCTAGTCTTATCTGCCTGTGTTAGGTCTATATGGCTCAAAGTCTTTTCAATCCATTTACCTGTCCAAACATCTTGTAATTGTACCCATCTCTATCACCTCCTCTGGCAGCTTGTTCCATATAGTCGTCACCCTCTTTGTGAAAAAAATTGCCGCTCGGGTCCCCTTCAAATCTTTCCCCCTCTCACCATAAACCCACGCCCTCCAGTTATAGATTTCCACACCCTGACAAAAAGACTGGATGAGGACAAACCAGTCAGGTGGGATGGACTATGGGGATATAAATACCACCAAACTAGACATGCCTGGGCATCATCCCTGATGAAGATGGCAGAGTTTATCATTGAACCTTCGGTCCCCATACCTGGCTGGAAGCCCAAGAAGAGTTTATTCAGTCAAATTGATCTTAGAGTAGGTTTAAAGGTTGGCACATCATGGGTCAAAGGGCCTGTACTTTGCTGTTCTACATTCTATGTTCTGTGTTCTAAGATTTCACACACAAAGTCCAACTTAATTATATTAGCATTCATAGTCCTTACAAGTCCAACCATTTACATTGAATCACTGCTTGTTGATCTCTAATATCCTTCACATTTCCTAAATGAGAAATTCTAGAGCGGGTATAGTGAATATTTTTGAGAGCATGTACCCAAATTGGTGATAAACTTCAAAAACGTTGACTCATGTATCATGGTAACTTGACTGAGATTATCATTGAGAAATGAATTAGTAATAATAATTCTGACATTTTTAAGGAAAAAGGGTAAGTCCACTTGTTTATTTACAGGTATTTATTGTTGTACCATTAATAAAAGTGAAACAGGGAATAACAGATTACAATCAATGAGAAGAATGAATGTCTACTTTTTCCACGACCCTCATGATTTTAAAGCAGCAACAACAATCCCAATGTATCCAACCTGCCCTTATAACTCAACCCCTCCTGACCTGCAACATCTAATTAAGCTCACAGCATTTACTTACGTTTCTGGTGGACGATTCATGCTCTTTTTCAAGGCTGTGTCTCGTCTTTGAGCTTTGCTTAAGATTTTCATTCTGACCTTCCACAACTTCTGTTACCTGAAAAGAACAGTAAACACTAAAATTAGAACAATCTAGTCTCATTTAAAGCTGTACAGTTCAGGGATGCGGGCTAGGGGCATGGTATACACTCAGGGACACTTTCAGTTTTATACTTTAATACTCCATTCAGTGAACGTGAAGGACTTAACAATTAATGCTGGACCTTAATGAATTTTGGCCTGTGAACAGTAAAATTGGGAGTCACCTAGAAATCAAATGTTAAAATGTGTAAGATATTCCTGTGTGATATTTGCCCCTCCTCTTTTTCTGCAGCAGAAAACATGCTTTAATTCCAACCTTTTCAAGGATCTTTCTTGGGACCAACATATAACTGCAGTTACAAAGAAGGCATGGCAGAGCCTTCACTTTCTTGGAGGTTTGTACAGATTCAGCATGTCATCTAAAACTTTGATAAACTTCTCGAGATGCTCACTGGAGAGTATCCTGACATCATGGCCTGGTATGGAAACACCAATGCCCATGAATGGAAATGCCTACAAAAAAGTAGTAAATTCAGCCCAGTCCATCACAGGGAATGCCCTCTCCACCATTGAGCACATCCACAAAGAGCACTGCCACACGAAAACAGCATCAGTCTTCATCTACCCCCACCATCCAGGCCAAGTTCATCGGGAAGGGGGTACAGGAGCTTTAGGACCCACACCAACCATCAGGCTCCTGAACCAGTGTACGTAACTTCACTGCACCGATACTGAATTGATTCCAGAACCTATGGACTCACTCTCAAGGACACTACAACTAACGTTCTCAATATTATTTATCATTTATTATTATTTTTATTTTTTCACAGCTCAAGATGTTAACACCTGAGGTACATGCATAGCCAAGCACACCCTTTTCTCAATTGCTAGGAACCTTTGGATATTCTAGTGATGTTTAGTATTGTGTCTTTCTGGAGATTTACATAAATATTGCTGTGTAGGGCTAATTGTTTAATGTTGTTGTGTAGTGCCTTTGGGATGATACCAGCTGGAGATATTATCATCTGGACAACGTATACCCTGTTCATGTTCCATAGTCTTTCAGTTTTCTCTTTTAATTCAGCATATTTCTGGTGTTTTTCACATTGATTTCTGTATGATATATATGTTTGGAATGATTATATCTACTGAGTAAGTTGCTCTTGCTTATTTAACCTGTAATATATTATCCGAACAGTTATTTTGGATGGTCCTAGCTGTAATAATGGATGAGTCGTAATATAATTTGTAGGACTCTGACTCTAAAACTGGATCAGGCCTGTATTTATAGTAGGGTATGGTGTGTTTTGAGTTTGTATTTTAAAGCAAAATTTTGGTGTGCCTGTGTAAGTAATCAGATTGAGTTAAACTGCTGTAGGATTCTGTAATGTGTTGGATTATCTCTGGTTTCTCTCAGCAATTTTGCATTTATCATCTCGAATTTGTTGTTTTTTATTATGTATTTTTGATTTTATTTTTGTGTTAACTACTTTTTCCTGTATTGCTACAAGAAACCTCTCTGTTTCTGGGAAGATGTCTCCAACTTTGAGCCAGGTGTTCAACACTTTCTTGTTGACATCTAGTCTGCTCAGATCATAGGGATGTCTTCCATGGAGGGTCATGCTCTTCCATTGGTTAACTTTTTCTTCTGTAGTGATAATTCGTTCATGTTTCTGGGTTGTGCTTTCATTTAATTTTAACTATGTGTTCTTCTTATCAGAATTGCATATGCTTGTGCGAAGTGTTGAGTTCTGTTTTCTTTGATGAAAATATATCTTTAGAAGCTTTATCTGACTGTTGCATAAAGTTTATGTCTGTTATTCCTCTTCCTCCTTCTGTCCAAGGTGGTGTTAATTTAAGTGTATTTGGGTGTACATGGTATTTTCTAAAATTTTTCACTTCAGTCCTTGCTTTTCTTTGTAAATTTCCCAGACTAGTTTGGGCGAGGATATTATGCCAAAATAATATATTAATATGGGTTTATTGCCTTTGTTATATTTTTACCATTGAGCTCTGTTTGTCAGATTATTTAAGCCTTGAAGTAAATTCTGTCTGAAGTATTTCCTTTATCGCATTATGATCTATTTTCTTTGCTTGTTGATATCCCAAATACTTATATGTTTCAAATTCATCCATCAGTTGTATTGTATCCCGCTGCTCTGTTTTATATTCTACTAGCTCAATTGCACCTTTCTTTATGTTTAATGATTTGCACTTATCCAGTCCAAAGTTCATGTTAATATTTTTAGAGAATAGTTCTAGTATTTGAACTGCTTGCTTTAGATTTACTGATGAAGGAGTGTATAAATTCACATCATCCATATATGACTTGTATTACTATTACTTGTTTTGATTTTGTATTTGCACAGCTTGTCTTTTTTTTCCACAGTAGCTGTTATCCGTCTGTCTGTGAAGTTTTCACTCATTCCATCGAATTTCTTTTTATCTACTGTGAACGCCCAAAAGAAAATGAACTTTGGGGTAGTATATGGCGACATTCATGTACTCAGAAAATAAATTTACTTTGAACTTTAACCTTTCACAGTTCTGGCTGACGCCACCCCATTTGCAGAGCAAAGGCAGAGGATGTGTGAATGGCTAAGCTGACTGCCCATTGACGGATGTCTCTCTTCCAAGGTGAACACTGCCCACCACATCTTCAGCTTTCACTGCCCTCTACCACAATGACTGCTGCTTCCGGTTCTTCATGCTGATCACATTAGATGGCAGAGTGAGATAGAAGAACGGCCCACTCCTGCTCCTGTTTTCAATGTTTCCCAAGGATGACATGAAGGGACTGTTCTGACAATCACCAGATGCTCCAGAGATCGGCTAGTAAGGCTTTGGTCTTGTCCCAGCATTCAGTGGTAATTTGAATGGATTGCCTTTTTATCTTGATGCACAGAACTAGTCGGAGGGGAGCAGGGCATAAGTTGGTGACAGCAACATACGAAAAGAGATGTACCATTTCTGTTTGGCATTTTCAGCAGGCTCCATATCCTTCTTGGCAAGTCTCATTCACATTTCAGACTTGGATCAAGGAACTGGAGGTACTGCGGGATGTGCTCCAGATCATCTGGGATGCTGAGAACATCAGAGATGAGAGCTTTAGTGAGATGGTCACACTCAAAGTGTCAGGGACAGAGAGATGGGTGACTATCAGGAGAAGCAAATGGAATATTTTGACAGCGCAGGTTTATCTTGTAGCGATTCCACTCTGCAACATTTTATAGCCCTCTCTGAACTTGTTTATCTTCCTCATTTTCAGACCTCTCTCCACTGTCATTTCTTATTCTTTTATTCCCTTTGTCTCGGTTTTCAATCACCCTTCCCCTCACCATCTCCTCATTCCCTTTATTTCTCCCTTCTCAATAATCCATTTCTCCCCAGCTGCCTACCTCTGCTCCCAAATCCCTATCCCACTCCTTCCCTACTCTCTTTTCCTCAACCCCCCCGCCTTTTCCGCCATTACCTGACCCACGCGACCCCCTACTAGCAATTCCCGCTCCTTCTCCACTCTCTTTTCCTGTTTGGTTCCCAACACAACAGACTCTTAAACCCCCCGTTCAAGCAATTCAAACAATACTGTCGACACAAAGTAAGAAGATACTCCCCTCTTCGACAGAGAGGAGCACACTGACCAGATGTCTAGAGTATTTCTAACACTTTGTTTTTCTCATCATAAAAAAAAGTCCATGAAGGTGTTACAAATACAAACAGTATTAAATACGACAGCGTCCGGGGAAATCTCTGCGCACTCCACAAAGTTTGGCACGTCACGGGCCAAAGGGCCTGTACTTTGCTGCAATGTTCTACAATCTGTCTTCTGTGTTCTAAGATTTCACAAACAAAGTCCAACTTAACTATATTAGCATTCATGGTCCTTACAAGTCCATTGCTTGTGATTCAATCACCGGGTGTGGTGAATATTTTTGACAGCATGTAGCCAAATTGGTGATAGTCTTTGAAAAAGTTGACTCATATACCATGGTAACTTGACTGAGATTATCATTGAGAAATGAATTAGTAATATTAATCCTGACATTTTTAAGGAAAAAGGGTGTTCAGTTGTTTATTTACAGCTACAGTATTTATTGTTGTACTATTAATAAAAGTAAAGCAGAGAATAGCAGATTACAATCAATGAGAAGAATGAATGTCTACTTTCTCCATGACCCTCATGATTTTAAAGCAGCAACAACAATCCCAATGTATCCAACCTGTCCTTATAACTCAACCCCTCCTGACCTGCAACATCTAATTAAGCTCACAGCATTTACTTACGTTTCTGGTGGACGATTCATGCTCTTTTTCAAGGCTGTGTCTCGTCTTTGAGCTTTGCTTAAGATTTTCATTCTGACCTTCCACAACTTCTGTTACCTGAAAAGAACAGTAAACACTAAAATTAGAACAATCTAGTCTCATTTAAAGCTGTACAGTTCAGGGATGCGGGCTAGGGGCATGGTATGCTCTCAGGGACACTTTCAGTTTTATACTTTAATACTCCATTCAGTGAACGTGAAGGACTTAACAATTAATGCTGGACCTTAATGAATTTTGGCCTGTGAACAGTAAAATTGGGAGTCACCTAGAAATCAAATGTTAAAATATGTAAGATATTCCTGTGTGACATTTGCCCCTCCTCTTTTTCTGCAGCAGAAAACATGCTTTAATTCCAACCTTTTCAGAGGAATCTTTCTTGGGACCAACATATAACTGCCATTACAAAGAAGGCATGGCAGAGCCTTCACTTTCTTAGAGGTTTGTACAGATTCAGCATGTCATCTAAAACTTTGATAAACTTCTCGAGATGCTCACTGGAGAGTATCCTGACATCATGGCCTGGTATGGAAACACCAATGCCCATGAACGGAAATGCCTACAAAAAAGTAGTGAATACAGCCCAGTCCATCACAGAAAATGCCCTCTCCACCACTGAGCACATCCACAAAGAGCACTGCCACAATGAAGGAGCATCAGTCTTCATCTACCCCCACCATCCAGTCCAAGTTCATCGGGAAGGGGGTACAGGAGCTTTAGGACCCACACCAACCATCAGGCTCCTGAACCAGTGTACGTAACTTCACTGCACCGATACTGAATTGATTCCAGAACCTATCGACTCACTCTCAAGGACAGTACAACTAATGTTCTCAATATTATTTATCATTTATTATTATTTTTATTTTTTCACAGCTCAAGATTTTAAAACCTGAGGTACGGGCATACCCAAGCACACCTTTTTTTCAATTGCTAGGAACCTTTGGACTATTCTAGTGAGGATTAGTATTGTGTCTTTCTGGAGGTTTACATAAATATTGCTGTGTAGGGCTAATTGTTTAATGCTGTTGTGTAGTGCCTTTGGGATGATACCAGTTGGAGTTATTACTATCGAGACAACATATACCCTGTTCATGTTCCATAGTCTTTCAGTTTTCTCTTTTAATTCAGCATATTTCTGGTGTTTTTCACTTACTGATTTCTGTATGTTATATATGTTTGGAATGACTATATTTACTGAGTAAGTTGCTCTTGCTTATTTATCCTGTAATATATTATCTGAACAGTTATTTTGGATGGTCCTAGCTGTAATAATGGATGAGTCGTAATATAATTTGTAGGACTCTGACTCTAAAACTGGATCAGGCCTGTATTTATAGTAGGGTATGGTGTGTTTTGAGTTTGTATTTTAAAGCAAAATTTTGGTGTGCCTGTGTAAGTAATCAGATTGAGTTAAACTGCTGTAGGATTCTGTAATGTGTTGGTTTATTTCTGATTTCTCTCGGCACTTTTGTATTTATCATCTCGAACTTGTTGTTCTTTATTACGTATTTTCGATTTTATTTTTGTGTTAATTACTTTGTCCTGTATTGCTACAAGGAATTGCTTTGTTTCTGGGAAGATGTCTCCAACTTTGAGCCAGGTGTTCCACATTTCCTTGTTGACATCTAGTCTGCTCAGATCATGGGGATGGCTTCCATGGAGGGTCATGCTCTTCCATTGGTTAACTTTTTCTTCTGTAGTGATAATTCGTTCATGTTTCTGGGTTGTGCTTTCATTTAATTTTAACTATGTGTTCTTCTTATCAGAATTGCATATGCTTGTGTGGAGTGTTGAGTTCTGTTTTCTTTGATGAAAATATATATTTATTGCCTTTGTTGTATTTTTACCATTGAGCTCTGTTTGTCAGATTATTTAAGCCTTGAAGTAAATTCTGTCTGAAGTATTTCCTTTATCGCATTATGATCTATTTTCTTTGCTTGTTGATATCCCAAATACTTATATGTTTCAAATTCATCCATCAGTTGTATTGTATCCCGCTGCTCTGTTTTATATTCTACTAGCTCAATTGCACCTTTCTTTATGTTTAATGATTTGCACTTATCCAGTCCAAAGTTCATGTTAATATTTTTAGAGAATAGTTCTAGTATTTGAACTGCTTGCTTTAGATTTACTGATGAAGGAGTGTATAAATTCACATCATCCATATATGACTTGTATTACTATTACTTGTTTTGATTTTGTATTTGCACAGCTTGTCTTTTTTTTCCACAGTAGCTATTGTCCGTCTGTGTGTGAAGTTTTCACTCATTCCATCGAATTTCTTTTTATCTACTGTGAACGCCCAAAAGAAAATGAACTTTGGGGTAGTATATGGCGACATTCATGTACTCAGAAAATAAATTTACTTTGAACTTTAACCTTTCACAGTTCTGGCTGACGCCACCCCATTTGCAGAGCAAAGGCAGAGGATGTGTGAATGGCTAAGCTGACTGCCCATTGACGGATGTCTCTCTTCCAAGGTGAACACTGCCCACCACATCTTCAGCTTTCACTGCCCTCTACCACAATGACTGCTGCTTCCGGTTCTTCATGCTGATCACATTAGATGGCAGAGTGAGATAGAAGAATGGCCTACTCCTGCTCCTGCTTTCGATGTTTCCCAGGGATGACATGAAGGGACTGTTCTGACTATCACCAGATGCTCCAGAGATTGGCTAGTAAGGCTTTGGTCTTGTCCCAGCATTCAGTGGTAATTTGAATGGATTGCCTTTTTTCCCTGATTCACAGCACTAGTCGGAGGGGAGCAGGGCATATGATGATGACATCAACTTATGGAAAAAGATTTACTATTTCTGTTTGGCATTTTCAGCAGGCTCCATATCCTTTTTGGCAAGTCTCATTCGCATTTCAGATTTGGATCAAGGAACTGGAGGTACAGCGGGATGTGCTCCAGATCATCTGGGATGCTGAGAACATCAGAGATGAGAGCTTTAGTGAGATGGTCACACTCAGAGTGTCAGGGACAGAGAGATGGGTGACTATCAGGAGGAGCAAATGGAATATGTAGACAGTGCAAGTTTGCCTTGTAGCGATTCCACTCTATAACATTTTATAGCCCTCTGGATACTATTTGGGGGATAACCTTTCAGAGGCCATGATCAGCAGCCTGGTCAGTAGTATGGTGCCTGACTCTGAGGCAAAGAAGGGAAATGTGAAGTCAGGTAAGTTGATAGTGATACAGGAGTTCATGGTAAAGGGTGCAGATAAGTGTTTCTGTGGCCAGAATTGAGAGTCCAGGATAGTATGTTGTCTCCCTAATGCCAGGGTTAAGGATACCATGCAATGAGTACAGGACATTTTGAAAGGGGAAGGTAAATCTGGGACAGATAGCCCTATTTTTCTCAATCATTCATCCCAGAAACTTCCAACCATTTGTCACAGGGATCAATCTAGAAAACTTCCATTTCATTAGACCAGTATATCCTTCTTGAGATACAAAGATCAAAACTGTGCCCAGAACTTCAGATGTAATCTCCCGTAGTAAGCCTTTCAGCCATTCATACCCCTATGCTCTAACTCTGTTGTAAAGCATGAATATGCCATGTGTTATTATAATTGCTTGCTCTATCTGCCTACCAAAATTCTCTGAATAATATTCAATGATATTCAAAAATTACTTCAAATAACAACATTCCTTCATCTACATTTTGTCTGACTAAAATCTGGAATTATCGCCAAATTCTACGATGTACTTGTAAATAACTATCACGAAGTGTGAGAGGCAGCCTTAAGGATTTTTTTTCATATCTCCGTTGTTTGTTTAGACACATTTGTCTACCTTGTCCTCTGGTAGTTCAGGTTTTGGTACATCTTCACTTGTGCTTTTCTGTCCAACCATTTCATAAATGTGATCCTTGTATAACAGCATATATTCCTCCGGTTGGGTAATTGCCTTTAAGAACAGAAATATAATCTATTTTAGAATCTGAAATAAATAAGGTTCTTCCGTCCCAAAATGTGGTCAAAAGAAAAGGAGGTAATTCATTACTGCTCAGCATATTGCCATTTGTTTTTTTTCTTCAAAGATAGATATTTCTGTCAAGAACACCTTTTAACTTTACTCTCAAACTCAGCTTTTTTTATTTATTCTTTTATGGGATGTTGGTGTCGCCAGCTAAGCCAGCATTTATTGCCCATCCCTAGTTGCCCTTAAGAAGGTGGTGATGAGCTGCCTTATTGAACTGCAGCAGTCCCTGAGGTGTAGGCACACCTACAGTGCTGCTAGGGAGGGAATTCCATGATTTTAACCCAGCCACAATGAAGGAATGGTGATATGTTTCCAAGTTATGATGGTGAATGACCTGGAAGGGGATTTCCAAGTGCTGCTGTTCCCAGGTATCTGCTGTTCCAGTCTCTCCTTTTAGTCATAATAAGTAAATTAGGTAAGAACATAAGGCATAAAAACTAGTGCACCTTTTGGGGGCACTTGTGCCTACACTATCATTCAGTAAGATTGTGACTAATTTGTTTCAGCTTAGTGACACAATCTCCAGATCACTGAATGCTCACACTTCCTTTGCGGAACAAATGAGACCATTGAGCCATGCTGATTGGAAAGAGCAAGAATGGTGAATCTCTGAAATTCTGTTCTCAAAAGCTTTGTGGAGGAAAGAACACTGAAGGTGCTTAAAAAGCAAGCCCATAACTTTTGAAAGTACTCGGGAATTGAGAGCTCTGGGAGCTGACACAGAGGACGTGTTGAAAACTGGGGCAGATCAGCCACGATTGTGTTCAGTGGCAGAGCTGCCTTGAGGAGGCAGGTGGCCTGTTCCTGCTTCTACTCCTGTAGTCCCGCACTCACTCATGTTACCCACTTCACTTTAAACCTGGAGGTTCTCACCCTTTACTAAATGCAACCAAATCTAATCAACACTGATAACACCCAAAATCAATACCACCTTCAGTTAACAGTATCCAAAGTGGTCCTACCTATCCACTTCCTTTAATCAGAATATCATTATTCTTTTTTAGAAGGAAACAAGTCATCTGTGAATGATTCGCAACAAAGTACTACAAGGGTCAGTTGGTAGAATTACAGTCCATTGACTAATTGCCTTTCAAATGTCAGGGTGGTGAGGTAGTGTGCAACCTCCCATTCAAGACTTGATCTTTAGTGAAATCTGGTGGTAGTGAAATTAAAACTAAGAGTTACAAGCAATCTGCTGGAGGATCTCTGCAGGTCTAGCAGCGTCTGTGTAGGGGGGTAGGTGAGGCAGGGGGAGACAAACTGTCGATGTATTGGGCCAAAACCCTGCATCAGGACTGAGGTAGAGTTTCAACATGAAACATCAACAATTTCTCCCACCCCCCAACCGTCACAGATACTGCTCTGTCAACTGAGTTCATCCAGGTGATTGCTCCAGACTCCAGCATTAGTAGTCTTTTGAGTTTTCCACAAAAAGTTACAATCTACTTTGTCTGTTATTAATCCCACTTCATCTGTCATTAAGTTTGAACAAAGGGTTGATTCACTGAAGTCAATCAAAAAAATGCCATTGCTTTTGAAATTCTACTTGGTTTATAATGTACTGACTTATTTTCTAATAACCATGGAAAAAATTAGTCCAAAAATATTTAAGTAAATTTCTCAGGTGGTGATGTTATGGACACAAACTTGGCTCAAAGGTACAATGCAAGGGTGTTGTTGAATATTTTTGAAGATGAGGAATAATTTGCAATTATGGTCCCCAAGAATCACTTAGGATCTTTATAAACATTTAGGTTTGCAAAGTCTTCAGGAGGTGTGGGACTTAGCAAAATAATAGTGAGAAGGGGAACTTCAAACTTTAAGCTACACCTGAGTATGAAGCTCATAGTTCAATCTCAGATAGGGGTTTGGTCTAGTAGATCGAGGTGTGATATGATAAATGGGATAATCAGACAATAGTTATTACTGGGAACAAAGAGGGGAAAGCAAAAATAGGTAAAACAAATGATTGAATTAATCTATCCGAGATTCTCCTTGGAAGGTTTGAGGGTCCACGGTAGATTTTCAACCTAACTTCAGCATAATCCAATGAGATATGGATCCAATCAAGTGAGGGTCTAAAGCAGGGTTAACCGAGAGATGCAGTAAGCAAAGGAAAGAATACAAGCAAAAATCTGCCAAACCAAATGTATTAAATTTAGTACTGACTAAAAAAAGTCATGATAGATCGTCATGGAAATTAATTGGAATGGTTGGTGCTCCTTTGGAAAGAAAATTTTATTCATTAAGTGATTCCAAAATGCTTAGTGACCCCAAACCAAATAAATGCACTCTTATCAACAACAATTATCTGTACTAAGCCAATCCAGTAGATGCTTAACTTTGTTGCGAAACACTCACCAATACCTTTGATAACTACTTGTGTGTGTTAAGATGAGCAGGAATAGACCATGGGAGTATGTGGATGCAAAACAGGAAAACAGTGTGCAATGGATGGATCTGAGAGTAAGTGCAGTACCAACAGATCAGATGGAAGCGCTGGAGGGCTATTGTGCAGCTGCGGGTTGATGGAGCTAGGCACAATAACACTTCAGCATGAACTAGATAGGCCGAAGGGCCTGTTTCTGAACTGTGGTGCCCTGTGACGCTTGGATTCTATGATCCTGCCATGGAAGGTAGTGGATAGTTAACAGAGGAGAAGATCCCTTATTTTGGTTTTCTCACCCTGGTTACTTTGCCAAGTTCCAGGAAATCTGGGGATCCAAAGGAACCCACGGTCTTCTTGTTTCCGTCCATCAAAGTCACAGCTCCTTCCAGTGATGTTCACTCAGTGAAAGGTGTTGGCAGAATAGGAGTCGGGAAGATTCCCAGGACCACAATAATGTGGATGCTCTGGTACTAAACCCCAGAAATAAGATAAAGTCCAAACCTGTATTATTTTTAACAAATGGCTATAATACTGATAGTAAAGGTGAATAGGAGTCCTGTGGGGCCGTGTCTTATTCTGATTGTCGAAAGTCACTTCCATTGTGATTGGTTAGTTTAGAAAGTGCAGCGGGTTTTCCCATTGGATGGATGCCTGGTGTCTAGTTTCAAATATCCTAGGTATGTAAAATAGCATGTTGGAGGGGCTTGCTCTCTTCATCCTATGTTTGAGTCAAGATGATTGGGAAGGAAAGCTATCCGTGCATTTTTAACTAAGTATGCTTGTTGAATGTACATATGTTTGTTGAATATTCGGCTTTGTACTGTCTGTAACTTGGTGAACATGAATGTTTGGTTGAATTTCTACTGTTTGTTAGTAAATGATTAATATACCAATTCGAATTCAATGCGTTTCCTGTCCCACTTGCCAGACCCACAAACCTGATTCGACATTATAGCAGGATTTCCACAAGTAGCCAAAGTGTTTTAGTGAATGCTGAAGTTGCTAACCGTTTTCCTCTAACATATTTAACCCCTAGTCTCCCAAATCCATGTGGTCATAGGAATGATAATGACTCACAAAGAGTGAAGAAAGTGCAATAGGCCGAAGTGAGAAAAAAGGTGAGATGTTAGGCATTCTTATTTGTAGGCTTTATGTCATTAAACAATGTATTTCAGTCAATATGGAATAAGATTATTTTTAGTTCCTCTAAGCACATTTACAGGCTGTCCCCAGATAATGAATAGATTATGTTTTTACTGATGGCCATAGGATGATTTTGTCCATAACTAAGGAAAAAACACAATAGTTACTTGATATGGTGACTATAGTTCCATAGTATTGTAATGAATGACATCAAAAGCACAGAAAACTGATAGTTATACAGAATAGAAACAAGCCTTAAGCCCAACTGGTCCACGTCAACCAATATTCCCATCTAAAATAATCCCATTTGCCAACTTTGGCCTTTATCCCTCTAAACATTTCCTTTCCATGTAACTGTCCAAATACCTTTTAAATGTTGGTAATCTTCCTGCCTCAACCATTTGCTCTGGTAATTCATTCCATCTATGGACCACCCCACTGGGTGAAAATTTGCCTCTCAAGTTCCTACTAAATCTCTCCCCTCTTACAGCAACTTACATCCTCTTGTTCTGATTCCCCAGTCTTTGGATAAAGACAAATTCATCCTATATACGTATGTCCTCAATTGTACACACCTCTAAGAAAGGACAATTGCTAAAAGAGCAAGGAAACCAGTTCTGCCATTCATAGGAACATAGGTGTGTATATATGTCAAATGTTTGAATTTAACAATATTATGGGAGCTCATTCTTAGGCAGGATTCTCCATAAGTCAGAAATTCAAACTCTGGGAAAGGTCTGTATTGTTTCTTTTCTCCATGCTCACACTTTTTGTGAACTATCATCATCCTTTTTATTTATTTATTAAATCCTGCCTTCATTCTTATTTCTGCTTCCCAGTTCCCAGCCCGACCCACAGCCTCTACGTTCCCACCCTGATGGTCTTGCTTCCTTTCATGCTTAATTCCCATTCTGACAGAAGTCATCAATCTGAAATATGAACTCTACTTTCCTCTTTCCTATTGTCGATTGGCCCATTAAATAGCTCCAACATCTCAGATTTCTTCTGAATTTTGAAGCATTTTGCTTTTTTGAAATACTTATTTGACTTGCATTGAATGGTCCTGTTGCCTTTGAACTAGAGTACAGATGAGTTCTGTTATGATCTAGAACGAACGTGATGGTGTGCTTTTCCAGTTGATATTCTCTGATTGTGTCTCTTGCCTGCCTTTACCTGTGTTATCCCTGGTTTCATTTTCAGTGATGCTTCAATTCAGATCTTCTCTGATTCTTGTTCCCCTCCTTCAGGGTTTGACTTAAAAACACAAGTAAATGATATTATTAGTTTCAGAAAAATGCTCCTACCACCTAGAATTGGGATTACAATAGAACCAGATTATTCTCTCACTTCAAGACTATTAAACAATTGTTTGTCATCAATAGATAGTATGCACCCTATGTTTTCCTATAAGTACCTCAACTACTTGTTGAGCGATACAGCAGTGAAAGAAGTGCATGGAGTAAAGCCAGATCTAACATATAGAGAGGCTTTGAGGAAAGAGAAGCAGAATAAATGGTGTAAAGACAGTAAGGTAGAAGGGCTGAAATGTGTGTACCTCAATGCAAGAAGCATCAGGAACAAAGGTGATGAACTGAGAGCTTGGATACATACATGGAATTATGATGGAGTGGCCATTACAGAGACTTGGCTGGCACCAGGGCAGGAATGGGTTCTCAATATTCCTGGATTTCAGTGGTTTAAAAGGGATAGAGAGGGCAGAAAAAGGGGAGGAGGGGTGGCATTACTGGTCAGGGATACTATTACAGCTACAGAAAGGGTGGGTAATGTAGCAGGATCCTCTTTTGAGTCAGTATGGGTGGAAGTCAGGAACAGGAAGGGAACAGTTATTCTATTGGAGGTATTCTATAGGCCCCCTGGTAGCAGCAGAGATACAGAGGAGCAGATTGGGAGGCAGATTTTGGAAAGGTGCAAAAATAACAGGCTTGTTATCATGGGTGACTTTAACTTCCCTAATATTGATTGGCACCTGATTAGTTCCAAGGGTTTAGATGGGGCAGAGTTTGTTAAGTGTGTCCAGGACGGATTCCTGTCACAGTATCTGGACAGGACGACTAGGGGGAATGCCATACTAGATCTAGTACTAGGTAATGAACCGGGTCAGGTCACAGATCTCTCAGTGGGCGAGCATCTGGGGGACAGTGACCACCGCTCCCTGGCCTTTAACATTATCATGGAAGAGGATAGAATCAGAAAGGACAGGAAAATTTTTAATTGGAGAAGGGCAAGTTATGAGGCTATAAGGCTAAACTTGCAGGTGTGAATTGGGATGACGTCTTTGCAGGGAAAGGTACTATGGACATGTGGTCGATGTTTAGAGATTTCTTGCAGGATGTTAGGGATAAATTTGTCCCGGTGAGGAAGATAAAGAATGGTAGGGTGAAGGAACCATGGGTGACAAGTGAGGTGGGAAATCTAGTCAGGTGGAAGAAGGCAGCATACATGAGGTTTAAGAAGCAAGGATCAGATGGGTCTATTGAGGAATATAAGGAAGCAGGAAAGGAGCTTAAGAAGAGGCTGAGAAGAGCAAGAAGGGGGCATGAGAAGGCCTTGGCGAGTAGGGTAAAGGAAAACCCCAAAGCATTCTTCAATTATGTGAAGAAAAAAAGGATGACAGGAGTGAAGGTAGGACCGATTAGAGATAAAGGTGGGAAGATATGCCTGGAGGCTGTGGAAGTGAGCGAGGTCCTCAATGAATACTTCTCTTCGGTATTCACCAATGAGAGGGAACTTGATGATGGTGAGGACAATATGAGTGAGGTTGATGTTCTGAAGCATGTTGATATTAAGGGAGAGGAGGTGTTGGAGTTGTTAAAATACATTAGGACAGATAAGTCCCAGGGGCCTGACGGAATATTCCCCAGGTTGCTCCACGAGGCGAGGGAAGAGATTGCTGAGCCTCTGGCTAGGATCTTTATGTCCTCATTGTCCACGGCAAAATACCAGAGGATTGGAGGGAGGCGAATGTTGTCCCCTTGTTCAAAAAAGGTAGTAAGGATAGTCTGGATAATTATAGACCAGTGAGCCTTATGTCTGTGGTGGGAAAGCTGTTGTAAAAGATTCTTAGAGATAGGATCTCTGGGCATTTAGAGAATCATGGTCTGATCAGGGACAGTTAGCATGGCTTTGTGAAGGGCAGATCGTGTCTAACAAGCCTGATAGAGTTCTTTGAGGAGGTGACCAGGCATATAGATGAGAGCAGTGCAATGGATGTGATCTATATGGATTTTAGTAAGGCATTTGACAAGGTTCCACATGGTAGGCTTATTCAAAAAGTCAGAAGGCATGAGATCCAGGGAAGTTTGGCCAGGTGGATTCAGAATTGGCTTGCCTGCAGAAGG
Source organism: Mobula birostris (assembly GCF_030028105.1). Classification (NCBI taxonomy): domain Eukaryota; kingdom Metazoa; phylum Chordata; class Chondrichthyes; order Myliobatiformes; family Myliobatidae; genus Mobula; species Mobula birostris. The sequence continues at coordinate 81,680,142 of NC_092373.1, forward strand.
CAGAGGGTTGTGGAGGAGGGAGTACATTCAGATTGGAGGATTGTGACTAGTGGTGTCCCACAAGGATCTGGTCTGGGACCCCTATTTTTCGTGATTTTTATTAGCAACCTGGATGTGTTGGCAAGTTTGCAGACGACACAAAGTTTGGTGGTGTTGTAGATAGTGTAGAGGATTGTCAAAGATTGCAGAGAGACATTGATAGGATGCAGAATTGGGCTGAGAAGTGGCAGGTGGAGTTCAAGCTGGAGAAGTGTGAGGTGGTACACTTTGAAAGGACAAACTCCAAGGCAGAGTACAAAGTAAATGGCAGGATACTTGGTAGTGTGGAGGAGCAGAGGGATCTGGGGGATGTGGAAGCATTGGAAAGGGTACAGAGGAGATTTACCAGGATGCTGCCTGGTTTAGAGAGTATGCATTATGATCAGAGATTAAGGGAGCTAGGGCTTTACTCTTTGGAGAGAAAGAGGATGAGAGGAGACATGATAGAGGTGTACAAGATAATAAGAGGAATAGATAGAGTGGATAGCCAGCGCCTCTTCCCCAGGGCACCACTGCTGAATACAAGAGGATATGGCTTTAAGGTAAGGGGTAGGAAGTTCAAGGGGGATATTAGAGGAAGGTTTTTTGCTCAGAGAGTGGTTGGTGCGTGGAATGCACTGCCTGAGTCAGTGGTGGAGGCAGATACACTAGTGAAGTTTAAGAGAGTACTAGACAGGTATATGGAGGAATTTAAGGTGGGGGCTTATACAGGAGGCAGGGTTTGAGGGTCGGCACAACATTGTGGGCCGAAGGGCCTGTACTGTGCTGTACTATTCTATGTTCTATGTTCTATGTACGATGAGGTTGCTGCAAGGAAGTCAATCAGTGTGTGTTGCTTTGGATTTCCAACATCTGCCGAGTTTCTTGTGTTTGCTAATTTTTGTCCATTGTTCCGCAGCAATCAAGGATAGAGGTTTGTAAAGGTGTTCATAATCATGAAGGGTCTTGATGCAGTAAAGTGATTAGTTTACCAGCCTGTTGATTTTTAACCAGAACTTCCATATTTAAGATCAATGTCAAAGAAACAGAATTAATCTGACTATACATTGTGAAGTTTGTTGAAGATGTCCTTGATGCTGTAATCTACAAGATTGATGTAATGTGATTCATTAACAAGTTTTATAATTTCACATGAGTCTATGAGGGAAGAAGGGAAAGAAGGTGACCCGGAAGGAATGAACAATATTCTTCTCTGAAGGATCACACCCCGGCAGATTGTGATAGCTTCCCAGTGCCCTTCTAAGGGGGCAAAGGTAGATGCTTCCCAGTGGCATGTACAGAATGAGGCAACACACTGTCAAGATGATGGTTGGCCATCTAAGGTGAAGATGAGTTGGGAGGGGGGGTGGAATACTCCTTTTGGGTGGTTGTGCATCTTTAGAAATCTTTGTCCCAGAGGTCACTGAAAATACTTGATGGTTAGACCAGAATCTTACTGATCAAGAAACTTGAATTCATTTCACTAATTCATCAAAGACACGGGAGAGACTGCAGATGCTGGAAATCTAGAACGCTATACACAGCGTTCTGGAGTAGCTCAGCCGGTCAGCCGGTCAGACAGCACCTATACATGGGAACAAACTGTTGATGTTTCGGGCCAAGACCCTTCAATCAGACTGGAAAGGAAGGGGGAAGGAGTCAGAATAAGAAAGTGGGAGGAGGGGAGGAAGAATTTCAAGGTGGAAGGTGATAGGTGAAACCAGGAGAGGGAGAGGCTGTGAAGTCACTAACTTATCACTCTTTACACCTTAGATTATAGAAGTCTCAGTTTTAAGTTGAACAGCCAAAGGCCTGTGTTAATTTATGAAGATTTCACTCCATGGGTTGATTGTTACACCTGCTGCATTTTAACACCTTTCGCTAGTTTTTGACAGTTTTCTAGAAATCAACACTTTATGGTTAAAATCTTTAATTTCCTGTTGCATTTTAACATAAAGAATTGTAATGAGAAAGAACCAATCCAAACACTGAAAACAGAGGCAAAGGGAGCAACTTCAGAGAAATTACATTGGATATGTAAATAAACTCATGACTTAATTAGCCACCTAATGAACAAAATTGCTTAAAACCAATTAATAAACTTTTCAACACCTCTGAACATGTCTGAAATAATTTGTGTTCTCATGTACTGTTTCCCTGTTCCCACAATCCTTCGCGACAGTGTAATTTCCAGCTTATCATGATGGAAGAAATAAAACAAAAGCATATAGTACTGCCTACAACATACCCACAAATATAACTTTGCTTTAGCTGTGTTACACACTAGTTGCAGTTAGCTTACATATCCAAATCCCCCTTTTCAAACATTGAGTGATCAACATGAGAAGAGGAAAGGGGCATCGATTCCACTATTACACCGATGAAAATGATCTTAGAGTGACGATGTCAAGCCATTGATTGAAGTTTACAGAGATGAATATTATGTCATAATACCTCTCACAATGTCTATTGTGTGGTCATATTTATAATCTGATTGATGGCAGTTCACCAATTGTAAATTGAACATTAACAATTGATTTCTGACTTAATTGAATCAAGTCAGTTTTAAGTAAGCAGCCACTTCACAACTTCATGGTGTGAATGGTGAATATTTAAAAAAAGCAACTTCCCATTCAATCTTCATATTATGAGAATATTAATGACAATGGCCATTAACGTTAAGGAGTTCTGTGATGATAGATTCTGGAGTTCCTCTGGCTAATGATGCTTACTTTTGTAATAACAAGGTTTCATATATATAGAATATGACCAGCATGATTAAATGAGCAAACTTCAAGAGCTCAAGTTCCACATTTGTTTGTTTTCGGTGAAATGTGTATTAATGACTCTTTAACATCTTTTGTTCATTAATTATGCCATCTGATTTTCTGCTACTTTCCTGAAGTCTTAGGATATGCAGCAAGATGTTAATATCTTTGTGAGTGGAGGCGGGTATCTGAGCCTACCAAGGCAATACGAGGAAGGACTTTGTAGGGAGTGGTGAGGGAAGGTTTATTGGTTTTGTGCTGAGAGAAATGTTGGGAATTTGCTTAACAGCATTCATCTCCGAGACATTGTTAGTATGAAGGAGCTAAAGTCTAAAGGTTTGCAATATAGGAAGTGTTCTGCACAGTAGCTTTCCCTCTGGCATCTGGGGACCATGACTTGGTTCAATGGCTCAATTTAATATCAGAGAATGTATACAACCTGAAATCCTTAATCTTCAGAGACATCCACAAAATAGCAAAAGCCCACTGAATGAATGAAAGAAAACCCTCCCTCCCTCCCTCTCCCCACTCCATGCACAAGCAGCAACAAAAGAATCAACCCTTCCCCCACTTGCTCCCACGAAAGCATCAACCCCCACCACTCTGTTATTTCAAGTAATAGCAAAGTCCCCCAGCAACCATGAACTAGAGTCCATCAAAACTACTGTCCATCCCAACACTTCAACATCTCAGACAGGCTCTCTCTCTCTCTCTCTCTCACTAGTGAGGGGGAGAGAGGGAGAGAGAGAGATATCGCTCTTGCAACAGACAAGGAGACCAACAGCTTGCTGTTTCGATGTTACAATCTGCAACGTTGCTTATTTGAGTTCTCCCCAACTCGAGGGCCTTCTTTTGGCAGCAGCGTACACTGCTGTCTCAAAATTTCAATCTCCCGCGTCACTTCAGTCGGAAACACTGGCGAGGAATCAGGTTGTCATTTTCATTTTAAAAATCTTTTTATTGATACATAATCTTCTACAGCTTTAAAATGATACAAGACTTCAACAAATTGATATATATACAGTTAATAAAGCTGAAGAAAAAAACTTGTCAAAAAAGAATAATAGATGATAATGAAAAAAAATTATGTTTTTATAAAGAAAAGAAAGAAAAAAAGAGAACCTCAACTAACTAAAAGAGAAAAAAACCCTGGTAACTACAAGAGAAAGAAAAAGAAAAAAGAAGAAAAAAGAGAAAAAAAGACCATTAAGAACCAACTCCCAGAGCGATACATCTTCCAATCATCAATATATATAAAGAAGAAAAATCATCAACCACCAATTCACATTTATATAAAATAAGATTGGAAGGAAACCATATAAATTAATTCAAATTAAATGATAATATTTAGCAAAAGAGCCACATCTTCTCTCAAAATCGAATCGAGGATCAAAAGTTCTACTTCTAATTTTTTCCAAGCTAAGACATAACATTACTTGAGAAAACCATTGAATTAATGTAGGGACAGAGGTAACTTTCCATTTCAATAAAGCAGCCCTTCTTGCCAACAATGTGACAAATGCAATTACATGTTGGTCTGAAGATGAAATACCCTGAATATGATGCAGAACTATTCCAAATAAGACAGTTAATGTATTAAGTTGTAAATTAATTTTCAGAGCTTTAGAAATTGTAGAAAATAAAGATTTCCAAAAAGATTTTAATGAAGAACATTACCAGAACATATGTGACAAAGTGGCTACTTCAGTTTTACACCTATCAGAATAATTGTCTATGTTAGGAAATATTTTAGATAATCTCTCCTTTGTTAAAGAAAAACGGTGAACAACTTTAAATTGAATTGAACAGTGATTGGCACATATTAAAGAAGAACTGACTATTTTCAAAACTCGCAACCAATCTTCATTAACAAAGGTCATATTAAGTTCTCTCTCCCAATCTTGTTTAATCTTTAGTGAGAGGTTATCTTTCTGTAGTAAAAGTGAATTATAAATTCTACCAATGGAACCTTTCAGTAAAGGATTCATATTCAAAACAGTATGCAACAAATCAGATTCTTGCATATATGGAAACTTAGATAAGTATTTTTGTAAAAAATATCTAACCTGAAAATATTGCAGGAAGTGTGGCTGAGAGAGAGAATATTTGCTAATTACCTCTTCAAAGGTCATCAATCGACCATCACAAAATAAATCTGCAAAAGAACAGATCCTGTTATTTCTCCATAAGAGAAAAATGGGATCGGTTATTGATGGTTTAAATAGAAAATCTCGATATAAAGAGCTAGATAATTTAAATTGTTTAAAATTAAAAGAGTTGCGAAACTGAAACCAAATCTGTAAGGACTGTTTAATAACAGGGTAGAGATTTAAATTTGCAATTTTAGCAAGTTGTAAAGGTAATGGAGCTCCTAATAATGAGGTTAAATGAAATTGTTTGAAAGCTTTTAATTCCAAATCAATCCAAGCTGGTTTTTGGCTCTTATTGAGCCAGTATGGCCAAAAACATAATTGTCGAATATTAACAGCCCAATAATACAATCTTAAATTAGGTAATGCAAGTCCACCGTCTTTTTTAGATTTTTGTAAACGATACTTATTAATTCTTGGTTTTTTATTATTCCAAATAAAGGATGAAATAATAGAATCAATTTGATTAAAAAAATGGAATCAGATTGTCTGCAGGGCCACACCCTGAAGTGTCATGCCTTCCAGGCTGAACCTGGAGATGTTGAAAGTGCCAGGGTGCTCAATGAGTTCCAAGATATGAACCCACTGCTGTGAAGAACTGTAGTTTGAGTGCAGCTGTAGATCACGGACTCCAACAGAACCCCAACCACCTTGAAAAGGAAAAAAAAAGAGACATAAAAAGAAAAGAATTAAACTGTTTCAAAGATGAACTGGAAGAAGTTGCCCAGGTCCGTAAAATCCTCTGGCACCATCTTGGCTGTGATTTAACAATAACATGAAGGGAGCTCCCGGCATCACTAGGAAGTGTATGGTTACTTTATAGCAGAAGCTCCAATGTTTTGCTGACCTGACAGAAGCTTTGTTTAAAATATACGCACATATTAATTACCTGACCAGATAAAGGAATCCATGCATCGGAGGGGCATGAGGTAGAGTTGATCAAGAGTGGCCAGTTTTGCTCTTTTTCCCCAGTAACAAATTAGAGCTTTTACAACTCAACAACCCAAATTTCAATAACTGAGGGTCTTTTTTCTGCTGGTGGGTGACTCTGAGCTAAAGTAAATGAATTAATAAAACCTCGCAGGCACTTCGAAGCACAGCTTATGGTCGGTAATGTTGAAAGAGTTCTTGTTCATGATTCATGCTTCATGAAGGGACAATGTAGATATTATTGCTTAGTAATTGGATTTCACTCTTCTTTGGTGCTCAGATAGATTCCCCACAAAACAGTGAAGTTGGACAAGGAAGTAAGGTCAGTGGTGTTGTGGTTTACACTCAGAATTGTGGATTAAAGGGTGACCTATAAGGGTTTCTATAAGTGTATACCTCAGATAAATATTACGTGTAGATTTGTGAAAAATATGATTATCTGATATATATGTACAGTATCTGAAATACATCTTATGGAAATGTTTGTCTGATGATGAAATACAGTAAAAAATAAATTACAAAAAAAAATAAAGTGTCACAAACCCCGTGACAGGAATAAAGAACCAGCAGAGATAGAAAACACTTTGGAGTCCAGTATTGCTATTAACTAATAATATTTATTAGTAACTATGCAATTCAGTAGTATAAATGTAAATAAATCAGACAGGCTAGCAATAATTTTATATATAAGTAAGTATATCAGTAAGTCTGGAAATATATGTATGAAAAACCAAGCTTCTTTAAGTCTAGAGGTAAAAAGATACAGTCTTACGATGATGAGTAAAGTTCAGTTCAGTTCAGTTCGTGGTATTGAGTTGAGTAGTGATGGAGAGAGAGAGAGGGGGAGATTTGAGTCTTCAAGTGAGCTGACGCTATTGATCTTCTTGTTGTCCTTCGAAATCCATTAAAAGTCACTGACCGTGACTTTAACAAAGGGGACCAGTTTTCTGTGGTGGAGCTATTCCCCAGCAGAGGGTGGACACATGGACAACTCCCCACCAGTCAACCCCTTTCCTCTTTTCACTGCAAGAGCGATGGATCGATCCGCCTGATCAATCCTCCAAAAACCCACTTTTTCTTGCAGGCACAACAATGCTCATTCAGTGTCCAGAACATGTGTCTGAGGTCTATCATCTGACCTCCTATTTTATCTTCCTGTGCTGAGCATCAACTGTCATTCAGATAACTCCTCCTTCCTCTCTCTGTGAAGAAATGCAAGCAGGCAAAAGTCCTTGAGAAGTGTCAACAATCTGCTGAAAATCATAACATCGAGTGTCCTTAAATAACGTTGTCTTCGGTCACCATAGCAACTTACGAGCTGCTAGGTGCTGTCTCCAACTCAGCAGAAATCCAAAAGTTAACCAGTTCTTTCTCGTTCCTTAAGGTGACAGTCCAACAGTTAGTCTTCATCTCTCTCTCTCTTTTCAAAACAAGATATCGGTGGTAAATAACTCTCTCTCTCTCTTTTCAAAAGCACAGTTATTAGGGGTAAATGAGCACAGTTCATAGGGGTAATTCAGGACTCTGTCACAAAAGAGTGACCTGTGTAGCTCCTGGTGGTTCCTGTTAAGTTCCAATGACATCAAATTCAATTGAAATAAGTTTTTGTTAACCTGTGACACAATTAACCTAAAGAAAGCATTAGTCATTCAAGGCACATTCCTCTAACAAAATGCAGTATTATTGACAAAGAGGATAATGCTGAGGAAGTGGAAACTTTTCCCCATTTATTAATTGGAATAGGTATGCACAGATTACAGCCGAGAAAGCAACTACATCTGTGGGAAGTCAGAATCACTTGTAAATCCCAGGGCTAGGATGATGTCTGTTCATCATTGAAATCAAAGTAGGAGAAGTCAGCTCTACAAGTATACAGCACCCAGGTAACATCTGTGATGTGGTCGTGAGCAGGACATTATGAGAAATGATATGGATCTGTTGGAGCCACTCGGGAAGAAGCTCAGTAGAGAGACCAAAATAGACATGACAGTGAGGTCCTCCTTCAACAGTTCTACACAAGTCTGTGATGACAGCCTTAGAAAATCCGAGCCCGCTTATTATTTGTCTACCAGAGTGGTCCAGCTAGCACTGCTGTCTCTGAAGACTCAGAGAGTTTGCTAATGAGGGTTTGTTGGTCTCCTGCCCCAAGTCTCCAGACTGACTGTCAACCAGGTCACTACTGAGGTGCCCATCGCACGACTGCTACGGAGATGAAATGCTGGAAGACACACTCTCTGTTGACAATGGAAGGTACTTGAACTGCCAGTTATGAAGCTGCCCTATCAAGTCTCTTAATATTCACCGAGATACAAATACAACCAGGCCTTTCTCCTACACCCCCATGCCTTTTACCAAAGATGAGATCAAGCTTTGCACTTTCCCTAGTAGAACCATCTATATATTGCCCAAGGAAAAATCCCTGAATGTACTCAACAAATTCCTCCCCATCTAAGCTTCTAATAGAATGACAGTCCCAGTCTGTGTTAACAAAGTTAAAGTCCTCTACTATGACAGCCCCATTATTCTCACAACTCTGCACAATCTCCCTGCATATTGGTTCTTCTAATTCCTATTGATGATTTGAGGACTGTTAGTAAAATCCCAACAATGTGATCATTTCTTTCTTATTTCTTAACTCCACCTATAAATCCTTTCTGGATGATCCTTCAGTGATTTCGTTTCTGACTACTGTGTGACATTCTCCTTAATCAAAAATGCACCACCCTCCTCTCTTTCTTCAGACATTAAATTAACAATAATACTACAATGTCATGGTTTGGAGTTTTGTTTTAGAACAATATTTTTATATATATATATTTGTAATGTTATATATATAAATGTCTGGCAAGCAGATTCCATGACAATATAGTATAGAGTAGTTGTGATTCTGTTTCAGTGACACTTGTTAAATGTGTTTTTCCCACTTCATATTCTTGGCCACCACCAGTGATAATTCTATTACCTGCACAATACACAGAAGATGTCCACACTACTTACATTCACCGGAATTTGAGCAAAGCTGAGCTGAGGAAAGGGGCTATAATGACTTTAGGTACTTCTAATACCATGAAATAACTTTATTTCAGCTTTATGAATTATGGTTTCATTTAGATTGAGTCAGGCCCATTTTGGCTTTCATTCCCTGTTGATTATTGCCTGCCTTTATATATTTTATAGTTGGATGATTCTCCTCCAGAGACTTAAATGTTCTCTCATTTAGATAGCCTGAAGATTTCTGCTGTCCCTCTTTTAAACTGTGCTGCATAATACAAATCAGCACTTACTTTAACCTTTGCCATACGTCCTGAATTTCCATTGAGCTAACACCAGGTTTTGGTGTAAATAGGATTAACATAAGGTTGAAGATCACCTACTCCATATTTCTGGATCCAAAAGGTCCTTTGAAGCCCAGCATGAAAAAATATTTAGTTTATACCAAAAAATAGTTCCCCAGGGCCCTGTTTTTCTTGAACGTTTTCTTATGAGCATTTTACTGCCAAAATACTTCATGATCCATATTAGCTGTACAGGATAATTCCTGTAAAATTGAATGGGATATGAGGTAATGGAGTGAGAAATCTATTTAAGATGCATTGTAGAGAATGACAGTTTAATGGCTTTGATATTGGATTAGCAGAGCAAAGGTTGTGAATCAATTCCCTCTGGCAAATTGGATTAATTAAATCACCAGGAAACATGTTGACTGATAACAGATTAAAAAATGATTGGATTTTCATTAAAAATTTATTGAGTTTACACATTCCCTTTGTGGTGGGTAATGAACCACCGCTCCTTGCTTTCTGCAAAAGCAATTCCAAGGGTTGATATTTAAAGAAACTAGGCCTCAGAGAAACTAGGAATAGGGACTAATAATTTTTGCTTTATCTGCTCAAGGAATACCTGAGTGTTAGTCTATTCTCCAAAAGCAATTTCTTTCCACTTTTCACATTAATATGCATGGGCTATAATGCAAATGGCTCCATTGAAAATGTAGAGCCAGTCCTTGGGGATTAAGGAAAGATACAATAAGTTAAATGTAAGAATTTAATGCGTGAAGAAGAAGATAGCAAGACAAGCGTACGCAACGTATTTGGAATGGAGGGGCTGATGCAGGAGTGGAATATTCACACCAAGTTCACAAGACCAATGTGGAATTTGAATTAAAGCAAATAGGAAGACTGTAGTGCAATTGGATAATTCTTTTATTTAAGGATTTTGTTACGATGTGCATGCTATAATATAATTTAGATAATATAAGAACAAAAGAAGTTGAATTAGAACTAACCTGCTTTTTTTTTGTGGGTCCTCTCCCATCCACTAAGATTGCAACTAAGAGAGCATCCACTGACCTTGTGGACAGAGATTCACCTCCCTCTGGTTAAAGAAATTGCTTCTCTCTCTTTGCGGAATGACCGGCCATGAGACTTTTTCTAGAAATCCCAGCCAGGGAAAACGTTGTCCTTGCAAACCCATTAGAATTTTGTATGTTTCACTTAGATCTCCTTTCATTATTCTATACTCAAGATAGTTTGGACCTAGTGTGTTAATTCTCCAACAGTGTAAAACTATGCACTTCCCTATATCACTAGATTCAATCCTGTGAACTTTTGCTGAATTCTAACAACTGCATGTATAACTTTCCTTAGGTTGGGAGACTGGATCTGCATGTAATATTCCAGGTACGGTCTCACCAAGGTCCAATATAATTGAAGAGGCATGAACTTGCTTTTGTTTTCAACTCATTTCGTGAAGCCTAACATAGCATTTCCTTCTAAATTGCTTTCTATAGCTAAGCAATCACTTTCAGTGATTCATCAAGTTCCTTTGAACACAACAATTTTCAACCTCTCACTATTTAATTTCCTCTTTTCTACAGTTTTTTTTCCAGATGAAATTATATTTTTCTACATTACAAACCATCCGCGATATCCTTGCACAGAGTACATCAATCTGCAGCCTCTCAGCATCCTCCTCACAGGCCCACTGTCACTCCTCTACGAGCTGTCAATTTTCATACATGTACTACTAAATGAAAATCAAACAAAAATTATAGATTCTGGGAATGTGAAAAATGACAGAAAATGCTGGAAGCACATGAATATATTATACCTGATCCTCTCCTCCACGTCACTGACATGGGTTGTAAGTGTATTAACAGATGGTGAACGTCAGACTGTGTATGTTGGGTGTATTTCATGTACTGGCTTCTGAAAGCAGGTAACAACCTGAGGTTTGGATGATTTGAGCGCTGGACCAGATTTGAAAGTTCAGGGTGTCAGGACCGGAGGCGTGGGGTAGGCCGCTGTTCGGATCGCTGCTCCATGACATTTAGAAACATAGAAACATAGAAATATCCTCAAACTGTGACCCCTCGTTCTGGACTTCCCCAACATCGGGAACAATCTTCCTGCATCTAGCCTGTCCAATCCCTTTAGGATTTTATACGTTTCAATCAGATCCCCCCTCAATCTTCTAAATTCCAATGAGTACAAGCCTAGTTCATCCAATCTTTCTTCATATGAAAGTCCTGCCATCCCAGGAATCAATCTGGTGAACCTTCTTTGTACTCCCTCTATGGCAAGGATGTCTTTCCGCAAATTAGGGGACCAAAACTGCACACAATACTCCAGGTGTGGTCTCACCAAGGCCTTGTACAACTGCAGTAGTACCTCCCTGCTCCTGTACTCAAATCCTCTCGCTATAAATGCCAGCATACCATTCGCCTTTTTCACCGCCTGCTGTACCTGCATGCCCACTTTCAATGACTGGTGTATAATGACACCCAGGTCTCGTTGAACCTCCCCTTTTCCTAATCGGCCACCATTCAGGTAATAATCTGTTTTCCTATTTTTGCCACCAAAGTGGATAACTTCACATTTATCCACATTAAATTGCGTCTGCCATGAATTTGCCCACTCACCCAACCTATCCAAGTCACCCTGCATCCTCTTAGCATCCTCCTCACAGCTAACACTGCCGCCCAGCTTCGTGTCACCCGCAAACTTGGAGATGCTGCATTTAATTCCCTCATCCAAGTCATTAATATATATTGTAAACAACTGGGGCCCCAGCACTGAGCCTTGCGGTACCCCACTAATCACTGCCTGCCATTCTGAAAAGGTCCCGTTTATTCCCACTCTTTGCTTCCTGTCTGCTAACCAATTCTCCATCCACATCAATACCTTACCCCCAATACCGTGTGCTTTAAGTTTGCACACTAATCTCCTGTGTGGGACCTTGTCAAAAGCCTTTTGAAAATCCAAATATACCACATCCACTGGTTCTCCCCTATCCACTCTACTAGTTACATCCTCAAAAAATTCTATGAGATTCGTCAGACATGACTTTCCTTTCACAAATCCATGCTGACTTTGTCCGATGATTTCACCGCTTTCCAAATGTGCTGTTATCACATCTTTGATAACTGACTCCAGCAGTTTCCCCACCACTGACGTTAGGCTAACCGGTCTATAATTCCCCGGTTTCTCTCTCCCTCCTTTTTTAAAAAGTGGGGTTACATTAGCTTCCCTGCAATCCTCAGGAACTAGCCCAGAATCTAACGAGTTTTGAAAAATTATCACTAATGCATCCACTACTTCTTGGGCTACTTCCTTAAGCTCTCTGGGATGCAGACCATCTGGCTCTGGGGATTTATCTGCCTTTAATCCCTTCAATTTACCCAACACCACTTCCCTACTGACATGTATTTCGCTCAGTTCCTCCATCTTACTGGACCCTCTGTCCCCTACTATTTCTGGAAGATTATTTATGTCCTCCTTAGTGAAGACAGAACCAAAGTAATTATTCAATTGGTCTGCCATTTACTCATCTCTGTGCTGAACTGAGGCTGTGGCCTGCAACTAATGGACTCCGGAATCAGCTGCTGTGGTGCCTGGCTTTGTGTCTGTGGACTCACTTTAGTTTTGAATGCGACTTGCTTACTTTTATTATTTTATTACAATGAATTTTTTTCTCTGCACATTGGGTGTTTGATTTTTAAATGGATTTTATTGGGTTTCTTTGTTTTGAGGCTGTCTGTAAGGAGACAAATCTCAAGGTTGTATGAAGAATGCATACTTTTAAGCACTAAATCCTTTTTATACGTACTTTGATAATAAATGTACTTTGCACTTCAAACTTTTCCCTTCTCTGATAATTGTCAGCTGTCTGTCTGTTTTATAGATTGTTGTTTTTCTTCTACATGTTTAATTAGGATCTCCCTCTGGCTGCCGGAAAATTTCTGCTATTCGTTTTCAGAAGTTCAAAAAAAAACAACTATCTTTTTAGCCTCTTCAGTAAGAATGGTTGATGGCTCTATGCTGGATATCTCAATATTTTGTTTCACTGACTACTGATATGGATCAATGCAGTAGATTGATAGATTAGGAAACTATGTCAAATGTATGTCAATAAACTAAAATACACTACACTTTAGAAAAGGAGGAGACAAGAGATTGCAGATGTTGGAAATCTGGAGTAACACACAAAAAGCTGGAGGAACTAGACAGGTAAGGTGGCATCTATAAAGGGAAATGGACAGTAAATGTTTTGTGTCAAGATCATTGTCAGGGCTAGAAAGAAAGAAGGGAGATAGCCAGTACTACATAAGTGAAATGCAGTCGGAACTCAGCAGGTAGGTTGGAGGGAAACGAATAGTTGTTTAATGTCAAAACTCTTCATCAGGACTGGAAAGGAAGAGGGCAGAAGCCAGAATAAAAAGGAGGGGGGTGAGGGAGAAGACCACAAGCTGGCAGTAACAGGTGAGATGAAAGGTAGGTGGATAGTAAATGGTGGGGAAGGGGGAAGAGAGAACAAGCAGAGTAAATATAGGCCCTGACGAAGGGTCTCTGCCTGAAACGTCGACTGTACCTCTTCCTAGAGATGCTGCCTGGCCTGCTGCGTTCACCAGCAACTTTGATGTGTGTTGGTAGAGTAAATATAAATCTCATTTTCAGAATGAGAGGCCATGGCTTGACGGGGTAGTGCAGTAATTGATGCCTGAGCCCGGTTGTTCACAATCTGCTGATGGAATCAAATTAAATATGTACACACTTTCTGATAATACAAATCAAAGTGACAGAATGGTCTGTGATGAAGATGCAGAGAAACTTCAGGGGAATTTTAATATGTTACTTGTATTAGTAAGGATATGGCAGATGAAACAGAATGTAGAAAACTGAGATAATTATTTTGGTAGGAAATATGGTAAAAGGAATTTTTTTAAAATGATGGGTGACTGAAATGTGTTAATATCTGCCTTTGGTGGACAAATCACTAAAAGTTAATATGTATGTTCAGCAAATGACTGGCTTCTATGATTGTAAGGATTTAACAAAAGTAGAATAGAACCATATTTTTGCAATTAGATTAGATGAGATTGTTTATATTTGTCACAAGTGCATCAAAGCATCAAAGCATGCAATGAAATGAGTTATTTGCATCAACGGACAACACAGTCCGAGGGTTGTGCTGCAGGCAGCACACAACTGATGCCATGCTTCCGGTGCCAACTGTTACAGGAGTCACCCCTTGTAATAATTATCAGAGAGGCACAGAGAAAATCTGTAATAACCGACATGTACCTTTATTGTCTCAATGGAAGAACCAGGATCAGGTTTATTTTCACCGGCACGTGTTGTGAAATTTGTTAACTTGAAACTTGTTAACTTACACAACTGATACCTGTGTGCACACCAACTAAGTTTTCCTGACCTTCCATGAACAGTTAAAGAACAAAAACAAATCCCCCTGTTAGAAAGGAGTTTCTGCTGCTGGCCATGTTTCTCGTAGACTCGTTTCGAATCTCCACGTTGCAGGGGGAACCTCACATCGATGATAGTTGTTCTCCTACAGAGTTGCCACCACTAGCACACTTGAAGCGTCTGCTTTTATATTCATATCTCACCAATTCAAATATTGTATTCCAGTGTCATTGGCTGTAGAGCATGTGTCTGACCTTTAACTCCTTGTTATTGGCTCTACTCCAGGCCAGCATCCATTTATTACCATCTTCCCATCAAGTGACAATTGGTAACTTAGGGCTCTTTGTTCTCAATCAGCCACCAGTTTGAATCTTGCAGACCAGATACACAACAACATTCACAAACCTACATGTTATATCCAACCATAGAGAACTCACCAACAACTTCTTATTTGGAAATGATTCCTAGTTCAGCAGATTACCTAAGATATCATTGTGTCAACTTTAAAACACTGATTAAACCACACAACTGACTGACAAAATGGAGGAGAGAATGCTTTCATAAAATGGCAGCCTCCCTCTCCTCCTTCATGGCAAGAACAAAGGCAAATGGTCTGTCTGCTTCCACTATCCTTGATTCAATTGAATTCACTGAATTGCAATCTGTAGTTCTTTCTGGTTAACACAACATATCATGCTCACAACTGACCCAAACTGTACATCTTTGGAAAATGGGAAGAGACCACAGCACCCAGAGGAAACTCATGCAGACATGGAGAGAACATACAAACTCCTTCCAGATTGTGGTGGGAATTAATATCAGCATACCCTTTCTTAAAGAACGGGACCAAAACTGCTTACAATACTCCAAGTGAAGCCTTACCAGTGCCCTATAAAGCCTCGGAAATATACCTTTGTCTTTATATTCTAGTCTTCTTGAAATGAATGCTAAAATTACGTTCACCTTCCTCACCACCGATTCAACCTGCAAGTTAGAGAATCCTACATGAAGACTCCCAATTGCCTTTGCACCTCAGATTTTTGAATTTTCTCCTGACACTGAATTCCATCTGCCACTTCTTTGCCCATTCTCCTAATCCGTATAGGTCCTTCTGCAGCCTCCGTGTTCACTCAGCACTACCTGTCCCTCCACTTATCTTCATATCATCCGCACACTTGGCCACAAAGCCTTCAATTCCGTCATCCAAATCATTGACATAGAATGTAAAAAGAAGTGGTGCCAACATTGACCCCTGTGGAACACAACTAGCCACCAGAAGGCAGTCAATCAGAAAAAGCTCCCTTCATTCCCACTTTTGTCTACTGCTAAATCAATCAATCTTCTTTCCACATTAGTATCTTTGCTGTAATACCATGGGTTCTTATCTTGTTAAGCAGCCTCATGTGCGGCAGCTTGTCAAAGGCCTTCTGAAAATCCAAGTGTATAACATCCACCAATTCTGCTTTGTTAATCTTGCTTGTTATTTCCTCAAAGAATTCCAACAGATTTGTCAGACAAGATTTTCCCTTAAGGAAACCATACTGACTGTGGCCTATTTTACCATGTGCCTCCAAGTGCCCTGAGACCTCATCTTTAATAGTGGACTCTAACAGCCTCCCAATCACTGAAGACAGGCTAACTGACCTATAATTTCCTTTTTGTTCTGCCTCGCTCCTTTCTTGACAAGTGGAGTGACATCTGCAATTTTCCAGCCCTCTGGAATCACGCCAGAATCCACTGAATCTTGAAAGTTCGTTATTAATGCATCCATAATCTCTTAAGCTACTTCTTTTAGAACCCTGTGGTGTAGTCCATCTGGTCCTTGTGACTTATCTACCTTCAGACCTTCACGTTTTCCAAGCCCTTTCTCCCTTGTAATAGCAATTGCATTCACTTCTGCCCCAGACACTGGTGAACTTCTGGCATACTGTAGTGTCTTCCACAGTGAAGGCAGATGAAAAGTACTTATTTAGTTTGTCTACCATCTCCTTGTCCCTAATTACTACCTGTCTGGTGTCGTTTTCGAGTGGTCTGATATCTACGTTCACCTTTCTTTTAGTCTTTATATATCTGAAAAAATCTTTTGGTATCCTCTTTGATATTATTAGCTGGCTTACCTTCGTATTTCATCTCATCCTCCTGGTGGTGTTTTTAGTCACTTTCTGTGGGTTTTTAAAAGCTTCCCAATCCTCTACCTTCCCACTGATTTTTGCTCTATTATTTGCCCTCTCTTTTGCTTTTATGTTGTTTTTGACTTCTCTTGTCAGGTACAGTTTCATCATCCTGCCCATAGAATACTTCTTACTTGGGATGTCTCCATCCTGAGCCGTCGGAAATTTTCCCAGAATCTCCAGCCCTTGCTGTTCTGTCGTTACCTCAACTGCATCAAGGCTTGACTGATAAGAAGCATAAGTCTTGCAAAGATCTGACCAATGGCTTCTTGTTCACACCCAATTCTTGAAGGTGACAGACATTATGCAACTTTACAAGCAACCCTAGGCCTATTGAATTTAGCCAGAGTTTTCATACCTGACTATGCTCAATTGTCAAAACCACTGTAAAACAGATCCACACCAAAAGAATGGAAAGCCTTTTGTTTTTACCCCGGAAGATTATGAGGCACTAGATTAATTGATGAATGCAGTTCAGCGAGCAATAAACCTTCAGCCAAGAGAGCAAAAAAATCTCTTGTTCTGCGAATTCATGTTTCTACAAAAAACCCCTGTAGCAATTTGCTACTGTATAATGAGGGAGAAGAAACATAGGCCACCATACACTGTGTCTCATATAATTTCACCCCAACAGAAAAGAAATGTACTGTCTTAGAACAATGTCTTTCTATGGTATTTTATATGCTAATTGCAGTTAGACCACAGCAAGGGCACAAAGCATGTGGCTTTGAAAAATGATAGCAACTTACCAACAAGTGAACAGAGAGCTACAATAACTAGATATGGGAAATGGCAAACACTTTTAAAAGAATACACCTTAAAGTGGGAATATGTTCCTGAGTGCTATGACTTACAATCCTTATCTGTCATTGAAGATGCAGAGCCATCTTTTCCACCAATATAGCATGACATACTTTCAAGCTCTATTTCCAAATATGGATCAGCAGTGAAAATCCAGAAGGATGGATCCTCTCAATTATGGGCAGAAGCAGGGGTTATAAAAGGAAATTTTTTTTTTATCAGAAACTGAATTTGAACCACCTGAGTTGCAATAGCCTCCTTTATAGTTTTATAGTCATAGTATATTCATACTTTATTGATCCCAGGGGAAATTGGTTTTCATTACAGTTGCACCATAAATAATAAATGGTAATAGAACCATAAATAGTTAAATAGTAATATGTAAATTATGCCAGTAAATTATGAAATAAATCCAGGACCAGCCTATTGGCCCAGGATGTCTGACCCTCCAAGGGAGGAGTTGTAAAGTTTGATGGCCACAGGCAGGAATGACTTCCTATAACGCTCTGTGCTGCATCTCGGAGGAATGAGTCTCTGGCTGAATGTACTCCTGTGCCCAACCAGTACATTATGTAGTGGATAGGAGACATTGACCAAGATGGCATGCAACTTAGACAGCATCCTCTTTTCAGACACCACAGTGAGAGAGTCCAGTTCCATCCCCACAACATCACTGGCCTTACGAATGAGTTTGTTGATTCTGTTGGTGTCTGCTACTCTCAGCCTGCTGCCCCAGCACACAACAGCAAACATGATAGCACTGGCCACCACAGACTCGTTAGGAAACCATACAGCGCAAATTGCAGAGGCTAAGGCCCTAGAATTATGTTGAAAACAAGTAAAGACAACAGAACCATTCTTGATGTGTACTGACTCTAATTATGTTAGGTGTAACGTATGGAACTATTTCTTTTACAGCAATGACCCCACCCCCCCTTAGCACTACGTATTGATCTGTTGTCTGCGCAGGCGCTGTTGTCTATGCATGCACATTGTTTTCATTTGTGCTCTCTCTCTCCCTGTAACGTAAATACACCAATTAAAGCCATCTCCTGTGTGCTTGCTTTTATTTAATTGATATGTAGTTGTGCACAGACACAACATTAGGAATCCTGTAGAAAGAGATCTACCCATCTGGTCACCCACTGGATGGAGAATCAGAGGTAAACTACTTCCATTTCTGTCCACGTGGAAGAATATTTATGATTTCTTATTGACTCAGCATTGTCACATATCCCGGGACATCCTTCAGGCCTCTTACACATCTATGGTAATAACTGACCAATGAACAAACAAATCAAGTTGTTAGGATGGACATTACTGTGGTAAGGGAGACTAGGGTTTTGGTAGTAACTAAGCAACAAACAAAAAATAACCAGGATGATGTTTTAAGAGTTTTCCTAGATACTACGAACACCAGTTCCAAAAGAATTCCAAGAAGGTACACATATGAAACTGATTGTGAAGGTAAGATTTGGGTTTGCCACCCTAAAAAAATGATAAGAAGCAAGTACCTCCTGTTCACAAGCGGAAAGCACTGATTCAAGAAGCTCACCAAGGATTTGGATACAATCATGGTGATGGACAAGCCACTCATTCAAAATTAGCCATGTTATACCAATGGCTTTACATGCTGAGTAATTGTAAGCAGTTTGTTGCAGATTGTAAAGGATGTCTAGCCTATAATGACGGAGCAGTCGCAAGATAACCTCCTATAAGACAAACAAAACCAACTGCACCAGTGCAGATGTGGAAATTGATTATATAGACCCATTTCTGGCAACCCAAGGAAACCTGCCCTGTTGTAAACCTAGTAGGGTTTCTATTGCACCTAATAGGTGTAGTCGAACATGTACTGACTGGCAGCATTACCCAATTCCTTTGAGCGGAAAATCCTACACAGGGTAATAGTTTTGGCCCTGTACGTCACGGCTAAAGCCCTAACAACTATTGAGCACATCTACATGAAACATTGTTGTGGAAAAGCAGCATCCATCTTCAAAGATCCTCACCACCCAGGCCATGCTTTTTTCTCGCTGCTGCCGTCGGGTGGAAGATACACGACCCTTTAAGAACTTTTGATCTTGTTATGTCATTCTTTTGTTATTTATTGCTGTTTATTTATATTTGTATTTGCACAGTTTGTTGTCCAATGATCCTGTTTACAGTTAACACACATCAAAGTTGCTGGTGAACGCAGCAGGCCAGGCAGCAACTCTAGGAAGAGGTACAGTCGACGTTTCAGGCCGAGACCCTTCGTCACGACTAATTTGTCATAAGGGGGACACTGGGAGCGGACCCAAATGCAAGACACAGACACTGAAGTATGAGGAACAGGACTCGACTAGAGAACCGAGATAGTGACGTGACTGGATGCAGATTAGGAGCTGGGACAAGAACACAGACTTGGGCTAGGACATTGGCTAGGCAAGCGGGACCAGGACTAGGAAGGGAACTAGGAGCCTGGGCTTGGACTCGGAGCCAGAGACTGGACAAGGACCCAGAACCTGGGTCTTGACTCGGGCTCGGACCCTGGAACTAGACGAGGACATGACGTGGCTATAGGACATGATGAAGCTTGGGTTCCTCGAGGCAAGGACATGACGAGACTTGGGTTTGGACTCCGAGCCAGAGACCGGACAAGGACCCAGAACCTGGGTCTTGACTCGGGCTCGGACTCCGGAACTAGGCGAAGACATGACTTGGTCTTGGGAGACAGGACTAGGTGAGGCTACAGGACAGAACAAGAGACTCCTGGGCAAGACGAGGGAACTCCAGCACAGGACGAGAACACAAAGCCTTGCCTTGGTCGAGGGAGGCATTGAGACAGGAACGCAGAGCCTTGGTCGAGAGAGACAGGAACACAGAACACCCAACAGAAAAGGGGAAAACCAGAAAACCTGGAATAGGGAATTATGGACTGCACCGTGAACCAGAATCTGGACTTCACGGACCGGACCATGACACTATTGTTCTATAGATTTGCTGAGAATGCCTGCAGGAAACAGAATTTCAAGGTTGTTTGTGGTGCCTTGTATGTACTCTGATAATAAATTTTACTTTGGACTTTGAGGTATATGTGGTTAGGCCCTACGGCTTCTGGTAGTGAAGGTGCAACTGTCACAGCAATCCAAAATTCCATAACTCCATGTTCCCACAAGCTGGCACCTCCCATTGCATACATACTAACTGAGGGTCTTCCGTCTTTGGCAAAGGCTTTCAGGCCATGTGTGAACAAGCGACGTAGAACACTCCATTCCACCCCCAATCGAACGCCATGGTAAAATGAAGGAATCAGGAGATTACGCAAGGACAGGCAAAACTGCTGTACTCCAGAGGCCAAAAGTGGGCTACACTGGTCCCTGAGGTGCAATTGTCCATAAACAATATGCCAGTTATGAAATAGGGAGTACACTGGAACGTTACACCTTATTGCTGCACTTAGTGTCCACCTAGATACACCCGAACCACGAATTCAGGCTAACCGTCACCTACATCCAATACAACTCTCCTCAGCAAGTTGGGAAAGTTTATGGAAATTCAAGAGAAAGCAAAAGAACTTGACAGGGAAGTTTGGAGACCACACAAACGGAGCTGGGCGTAAGAAAAGAAATTCTATAAAATTAACTCCGACTCTAGTTTCACTCCTAAATGGGAACCTCCTTGTCCCAGGTTATCAATGATAAGGCCGTGGTAATTGAGACAGGAGGAGAAACAACAGAGTAAGTAAATCTCTCTCCATAGATTACATCAAACCTGTTCCAACAGGATTTATTCCTCCCCCCACTGACTAAAATCTTCATATTAGAGCTGTACATGGGTCCACCACTGAACGCCTACACTCCAGTGGAAAAGGGATGAGATATATTGAGAACACATGTTTACGTCTAAACAGAAATGTAAAAGCTCCTGTTTGCTTAAGGAAGATTTCATAGATAGATTACCCAGATATTATATGTCCAAAATGTGTTAAGTGTTTTCAGAGTAAGAAAGACTATACCTTTAATATGCATGTTTATAATGTTATTCAGCATGCCTTACTTACTATTTGCTTTTTCACAAAGTCACATTTCCTACAGAAATTGTCTCATCTGGCTCAGACACCCCTAAATTCAATGACTAATAAAATATTAGATCAGATTAAGAATATCTGCGAGCAATGATGATCTTAATTTAAAAATCACCGGATGGCCCTTACCCCTTGGTGATATGTGAACTGGAAACCTTAATCCTTGCCTCCGGCAAAGTGATGGTTCTCGTCAACTTAAACATCCACTCTGACCACATTGTAGATGAAATGAACATACACACATGAGAAGGCAAAGAATCCCTTGCAAAAATGTTTAATGGCACCCTAAACAAAACACTAAGAGTCCAGCCCAGATGTTGAACTAATAGAGGCATCCCTTGTCATGGATTCCCCTACACTTGAAGTAAAGTATAGGCACTGTTACATCATTGAATGGTCTCTCTCATGCTTTATGTTCTAAATAGATTTAGAATTTCTAGTGAAGCCCTAGATCCGGTTTTTGCGTGGGAAGATAGGATGGGAAGATACACTGATTACATACTCCCCAAATAGAGAATGTTACATGCACGGACTAGCCTTCAATTATTGCTCTGTGTTCAGTCGCATGACATTATCAACAGGTGAAAATAAAACAATTTGGCTCTAAGCAATTTATATGATTAAAAAAAAATTAGAGTAAAACGGTGTGTATATGCATGCCTTGACAGTGCTCACTCTCATAATAGCACTGATGTGATCTATCGGTTCACTCAGAAGGTAGATGACAAAAGCTGTTCAGACATGCCACTATCAGAAGATCACCCACTCTTTAAGGTTTATAAAGGAAATGACGGAGTAATCTGATCAGTCAATCTATATTGTGTATCTCCAGACAGTTCCTTAAGGTTTTTATAGCTGGGGGTGGTAATGGGGACAAGCTCCCACTGCCTATTAAATCCTCCAAATGGCGTGCATCTCAAATAGCCAAGTCCAGCTCCTGGCCCTCACACGTGGCTTAGCTACTAAGCCCGACGGAACCAGGAGGAGGGGCAAAGGAGAGTTACTGGCGCCTTAAAACCAGTCGCTTCGGGCAGATGTGGCTTGTCAGCCGCGGTTGACAGCTCATCTAGGAGAAGGAAAACCCTGATCTAAAAACCTCCACTGCCTTGCAGCTATACCTGCTCATGGGGAAGGCTTTGGGGGTAAACCCTGAGGGAAAATGCTGGAGCTGGAGTTCCTAAGGCAGTCCTACATTGAGTTCAACGCTGACTGGCAGGTCCTGCAATGTTGCTGGTGCCAAACTATCGGTCTCTGCCGTTCCTTTGGGTTCACCAAATGCATGGAGAGGGGGAGCTTGCTACATGGGCAACAGCTTGCTCTCCAAATCGTACCTCCCTGGCTTGCATATCTAGACAGCTAGGACACGACATCCATTGTCGACCCTGACTGACAGAGACCTCAGACTCAGACAGATC
This sequence comes from Mobula birostris, assembly GCF_030028105.1. Classification (NCBI taxonomy): domain Eukaryota; kingdom Metazoa; phylum Chordata; class Chondrichthyes; order Myliobatiformes; family Myliobatidae; genus Mobula; species Mobula birostris. Next base: position 81,703,166 of record NC_092373.1, read on the forward strand.
TCCAGACAGAAATGCAAATTCAGTTTTTAGGAATAATTTGTGACAATTATAGAAGGACTTGATATTTGTCAACAATGGCTAGAAGAAACTCAGTCCAGACAAAACAAAATTTCTCAAAACACTACTTGAGTAACTGAATTGATTCAATCAGATGGGCAGGGCACCTCATTTCACAAGTTCCCTTTGCAGACCTACACTAAGTTCCTGACTGGCTTCAGGCTTGAGCTGAAACAATAGCAAAGAACTTTCCAGCTGTTGCAAATTTACCTTCCCCAGCAGAAAATACAGTTTCCAGGTGGATAGGCATTATTTTAAATTGGGTTTTCCAATAGACAATTACCCTAGCCATCGTATATTATTTCTATAGTGCTCATTCTGTTAACCATTGAAGCCCGTAAAGACTGAAATTTGGTGATCACATCTTGACCAGGGACTCCTGCCACTACTGTGGATTCCAGAAGGAGTGTGGGACTATTGACATGATGTTTGCTGCAAGAGAAATCAGGAACAAAACGCTGATCTGTTCTCCTGCTTCGTTTGCTGATCTGACCAAGACTTTGAACACTGTTAGCATAAAGGGTCTGTCGAAGATCATGGTGAAGTACGGATGCACAAGAAAATTCATCATCATGGTGCAGCAATTCCATGACGACATGCAAGCCATCAGTTCAGGACAATGGTGAGACATCCGAGCCCTGCCCCGTCTCAAACGGGGTCACACAGGGCTACGTCTTGGCACCAACGCTATTCAGTCTAGTGCTTACCACCATGTTGACTGATGCCTTCAGAAATGGTGACATGGGCGTCAACATCAGATTCTGCATTGGTGGGAAACCTTTCACCCAAAGGCTTCAATAAGGAGTAGCATATTTAATATTTCAATAATATACAAGTAGTTTTGGAACTCTATTGTTTGATTAAGCATGGTTCGCTTGTTTACATAATTCATTATGGGTTGCATGTAAGAAGTAAGTGAATGGCATACATTAATACGATGTCATGTCATGTCATATGTGAGTGCCGCACTAGGGAAACAAGGAAAATAAAAGCTAAGTAGACCAAATCCTGGCTCCTGTGTTTAGCTTTCAGTTAGTTTCTGGAGCTACAAAATGTAACAGTGGTGGCAAGAAAGTTTTCAAATGAACCTGAGATGATTACCTAGCTGTTGAAGTGAAGCATGTTTTTCTTTGGATGGAGAGAGAGAGATGATTGAATTTAATAAAAAGCACAACACATTTTTCTTCAGAAGTGGACAGAGATGGTTGAGTTACTGTAAGAGGCCCAAAACTGCTCATAATACTCCATGAGGCCTCACCAGTACCTTTTTAGCGCTTCAACATTACATCCTTGCTTTTATATTCTATTCCTCTCTAAATAAATGCTAACATTGCATTTGCCTTCCTCAGCTCTGATTCAATCTGCAAATTAACCTTTAGGGAATCCTGCACAAGGACTCCCAAGTCCTGTTGCACCTCAGAATTTTGCATTTTCTCTCTATTTAGATAATAGTCCATGCTTGTGCATGACCATATACTTCCTGACACTGTATTCCATCTCCCACTTCTTTGCCCATTTGCTTAAGCTGTCTAAGTTCTCCTGCAGCTTCCTTACTTCTTCAACACTACCTGCTGCTCCACTTATCTTCATATCTTCCACAAACTTGGTCACAAAGCCATCATTTAAATCATTGACATGTAATGTTAAAAGAAGCTGTACTAACACAGATCCCTGTGGAACATCATTAGTCACCTGCAGCCAATCAGAAAAGGCTCTCGCTATTACCACTCTTTGTACCCTGCCAATCAGCCAATGCTTTATCCATATTAGTACCTTTCCTGTAATACCATGGGCTCCTATCTTGCTAAGCAACATCACGTGTGGCACCTTGTCAAAAGCCTTCTGAAAATCCAAGTACACAACATTCACTGATTCACCTTTGTCTATCCTGTGTGTTATTTCCTCAGAGAATTCCAACAGATTTGTCAGGCAGGATTTTTCTTTAAGGAAACTATACTGACTTCATCCTATTTTATCATGTGCCTCCAAGTACTCTGAAACCATATCCTTAGTAATTGACTCCAACATCTTCACAATCACTGAGGTCAGACTAACTGACCAATAATTTCCTTTTTTTCTGCCTCTCTCCCTTCTTGAACAGTGAAGTGACGTTTACAATTTTCATGTTCTCAAAACCATGCCAGGGTCTGTTGATTCTTGAACAACCAGTACTCATGCCTCTACAATCTCTTCAGGCACCACTTTCTGAACTCTGGGCTGTATACCACCTGGTCCAGGAGATTTATCTCCTTTCAGACCTTTCAGTTTTCCAAGTACCCTCTCCCTAGTGATGGCAAGGACACTCATTTCTGCCCCTTGACTCTCAAACATTATGGGGACCCTTTCTGAACTATTTTGAAAATCTTTGAATTGTTATTGTTATTGTTATTAAAATATTGACCTGGGCTATAATTATAAAACACTATATGGTAAAGTACTCTTTTTTTTTCTTTTGTTTTTTTTTTTACCAACCAGCTTTGTCTTGGTAGTGGGTGTAGATTTTTGTAATAATATAATTAGCTATATTATTGTATTTCATAATTCAATTTATTTTATTTGATTGATCATGAATGTGGGATACCGTTATTGTTATCAGTGTGATTTATATATAGTGCATTTTGTGCTACCTTATTTTGATTTATAATAAGTATCCTTATGAATTCTGTATTTGTGTATATGAAAGTTAATAAAAATATTGGAAGAAGAAAAGAAAGAAAGACTCTCTTGAACCATTGGCATTCTGCTAGAGTCTTCCACAGTGAAGACTGATGCAAAATACTTATTCAGTTCATCTGCCATTTCCTTGTCCCCCATTACTACCTTTCCAGCATCATTTTCCAGCAGTTCGATGTCCAATCTCACCCCTCCTTTTACTCTTTATACACGTGAAGAAACTTTTGGTATGCACTTTAATATTATCAACTAGTTTACCTTCGTATCCTATCTTTTTTCTCTTTCTGACTTTTATAGTTGCCTTCTGCTGGTTTTTCAAAGCTTCCCATTCCTCTCACCTCCCACTAATCTTTGCTGTATTACATGCCCTCTCTTTGGCTTTCAGGTTGGCTTTGACTTTCCTTGTCAGCCACTGTTGTATCATCCAGCATTTAGAATACTTCTTCTTTGGGATATACCTATCCTGACACTTTTGAATTGTTCCCAGAAACTCTAGCCATTGCAGCTTTGCTATCATCCCTGCCAGTGTCCCCTTCCAATCAACTTTGGCCAGCTCATTTCTCACTCCTATGTAATTCCCTTTACTCCATTGTAATACTGATACCTGTGATTTTCCCTCTCAAATTGCAGGGTGAATTCCATCATATTATGATTACTTGCTCTTAAGGGTTCTTTTACCTTAAGCTCTCCAATCAATTCCGATTTATTGCACAACACTCAATCAAGAATACATGGTGGACTCAGCCACAAACTGCTCTAAAAAGCCATCTTGCCGGCATTCTACAAATTCCCTATCTTGGGATCCAGCACGAACCAGATTTTCCCAATTTACATGTACAGTATATTGAAATACCCCATGATTATCATAACATTGTCCTATCGACAATGTCATTCATATATGCCAAGTTCTAACTGTGCTACAAGTTCATCTACCTTATTTTGTATAATGTGTACATTCAAATATTATACCGTCAGTCCTGTACTAACACCATTTTCAATTTTAGATGAGATTAGATTAGATTATGAGGACACGCAGCCCTCTTTTATTGTCATTTAGTAATGCATGTATTAAGAAATGATACAAGGTTTCTCCAGAATGATATCACAGAAACACATGACAAACCGACTGAAAAACTGGCAAAAACCACATAATTATAACATATAGTTACAATAGTGCGAAGCAATATTGTAATTTGATAAAGAACAGACCATAGGCACGGTAAAAATCTCAAGGTCTCTCGAAAGTCCCATCATCTCACGCAGATGGTGAACCTCCAGTGCCGCAAACTTGCCGATGCAGCATCCTGGAAGCATCCAACCACAGTTCGACTCCGAGTCCGTCCGAAAACTCCAAGCCTCCGACCAGCTCTCCGACACCGAGCACTGAGCACCATCTCTGCCGAGCGCTTCGACCCCGACCCCGGCAACGGGCAATAGGCAAAGCTGAGGATTTGGGGCCTTCCTCTCTGGAGATTCTCGATCGCACAGTAGCAGTGGCAGCAAAGCGGGCATTTCAGAAGTTTCTCCAGGTGTTCCTCTGTGATTCTCACGGATGTCTCCATCAAATCAGGATTGTGCACGGCACCCTAGTTAATTTTGTTCCCCTTTTACTTTGCAACTTGTCCCATTGATGCAATTTTGCCCTATCATCAACCTGTTCTTGCTAGCAATCTCATTGCACACTGCATCCGTTTGAAAACAAACTGTCCTATCTTTAACTCTATCACTCTGGTTCCCATTCCCCTACCAAATTGGTTTAAACTCTCCCAAACAGCTCTAGCAAGCCTGCCTGCAAGGATATTAGTCCCCCTTGAGTTCAAGTGATAACCTTCACTTTTTACAGCTTGTACCTTCTGCAGGAGAGATGCCAGTGATCCTAAAACCTCTGCCCCTGCACCAGTTCCTCAACCATGCATCTATCTGAAAAAATGCTCCTATTGTTAGTCTCACTGGTGCGTGGCACATACAGCAATCCAGAGATTACTACCCTGGCCGTCCTACTTTTCAGCTTTCAACCTATCTCCTGAAAATCTCTCTTCACCTTTCTCTTCGCCTTTCCTTCTTATGTTATTGGTGCCAATATGTACCAAGACTTCTGGCCACTCACCCTCCCCCTTTAGAATGCCATAGTTGGGGGGTAAATATCATTCAGGAATCTCTAGCACTTACAGAATCTCGTCTCTATTTCTCTAACTATGGAATCACCTATCATTACTGCACTCTTCTTCACCTCTGTTCTGAGTCACAGTGCTGCACTCAGTGTCAGAGACTCTGTCCATGTGGCTTCCCCTGTTAGGTTGTCCCCCTCAATAGTATAAGAAATTGTATACTTATTATTGAGGGGAACGACCACAGGGGTAGTCTGACTGGCTGCCCATTTCCCTTCCTTCTCCTGATAGTCAAACAGTTATCTGCCTCCTGCCATCCAGGGTTGACAACCTCCCTATAGCTCCTATCTATCATTTCCTCAGTCTCACACAAGAGCCAAAAGTCAGTGATCTGCAGCTCTAGTTTCTTACATGTTGTCTGATGAGCTGCAGTTCAGTGGACCTGGTGCAGATGTGGTTATCTGGGAGGCTGGAGGTCTCCCAGAATTCCCACAGCTCACACAAAGAACACAACACAGCCCCTGGAGCCATCGTTGCTGCACTAATTATGGAAGAAGAAGGAGAGGAAGGAGAAGAAGGAGAAGAAGAAGAGGAAGAAGACCAGATACTTTGGCCAAGCCTCATAAGCCAAAGCCAAAGCCTCTTCACTCTAACACTGCTCCACTCACACAATGACTGCTCCACTTGCAACTGCCTTATTTTTAGTTGTCCCTGCTAATGAAGCCCAGACACTGATTGGCCACAGTTCAAACTCTGAAAACTGCTGTGAAGTGCTGCTTTTTACATTTTCTTTTGCAGACTCATGTGAAGTTGCCTTTTCCCCTTACACTCCTGTTCACCTGTTCACTAACTGGCTGCAGTTCAAGCTCTGAAGTATGTGTATATATATGCCACCGTGTCATATGTGAGCACCTTACTAAAAACAATGGAAAGAAAAACTAAGTAGACCATATTCCACCTCCTACGTTTTTGTTCCAATTAGTTTCTGGAGTTATGAAACATAGTGTAAGGTTATGACAGACATCAAAAGGCCATAAAACTTTGGAGCAGAACTAGGCTATTCGGCCCATTGGGTCTGGTGTGCTAATTGATCATGGCTGATCCCTTTCCCTATCAAACTTATTCTGCAGCTTTCTCCTCATAACCTTTCACACCCTGACCTATCAAGAATCTATCATCCTCTGTCTTAATACACTCATCTGGCCTCCACGGCTGCCTGTGGCAATAAATTCCACAGATTCACCACTCTCTGGCTAAAGAAATTCCTCCTAATCTCCATTCTAAATGGATGTCCCCTTATTCTGAGATTGTGCCCTTGGTCCTAGACTCCCCTACTATAGGAACATCCTCTCTACATCCACTCTGTCTAGGCTTTTCAACACTATGATCCCCCTCATTCTTCTAAATTACAATGAGTACAGGCCCAGACCCAATAAAACACTCCTCATATGATAAGCCTTTCAATCTTGAAATCATTTTCGTGAACACCTTTCGAGTTTTCTTCAATGCCAGCACATCCTTTCTTAGATAAGGGGCCCAAAACTGCTCACAGTACAAATATAAAATACAAATACACAATATAAAGCCTCAGTATTACATCCTTGTTTGTATATTCTAGTCCTCTTGAGAGGAATGCTGACATTATATTTGCCTTCCTCACTACTGACTCAACCTACAAATTAACCTTCGGTGAACCCTGCATGAGGACTCCCAAGTCCATTTGCACCTTGGATTTTTTGAATTTTCTCCCCACTTAGAAAGCATTCTACACTTTCATTCCTTTTACCAAAGTGCATGGCTGGTCATACACTTTCTGACACTGTGTTCCTTTTGTCACTTCTTTGCCTATTCTCTTAACTTAAACTCTTCTGCAGCCTCCCTACTCCCTCAACGCTACCTACCCCTTCACCTGACTTCAAATCGTCCACCAACTTGTCCACATAGCCATCAATTCTATCATTTAAATCATTGACATACAACATAAAAAGAAGTGGTCCCAAAACCAACCACTACGGAACACCACCAGTCATCAGCAACCAACCAGAAAAGGCTCCTTTTATTCCCATTTTTTTACCTCCTTCCAATGAGCCAATGCTCTATCCTTGCTAGTTTTTTTGCTGTAATACCATAGCCTCTTATCTTGTTTAGCAGCCTCATATGTGGCACCTTGTCAAAAGCCTTTTGAAAATTCAAGAACACAACATTCACCAATTCACCTTTGTCTATCTTGCTTTGTTATTTCCTAAGAAAAAATTCCAGCAGATTTGTCAGGCAGGATTTTGCCTTAAGGAAACCATGCTGACTGTGAATGATTTCAGCATATGTCTCCAAGTACCCTGAAACCTCATCCTGAATAATAGTCTACAACGTCTTCCAACTGAGGTCAAGCTAACTGACCTATAATTTTCTTTGTTCTGCCTCCCTGCCTTCTTGGAGAGTGGTTAGACATTTTGCAATCCTCCAGAACCAGGCCAGAATCTTGTGATTCTTGAAAGATCATCACTATTGCCTCCATAGTCTCTTCAGCTACCTCTTTAAGACACTTTGGTATTGTCCATCTGGTCCAGGTGACTTATCTACCTTCAGACATTTGAGCTTCCCATGTGCCTTCTCCCTGGTATTAACAATTGCACTCACTTCTGCCCTTGACACTCTTGAACAACTACCATTTCCTTGCCCCCAATACTACCTCTGCAGCATCATTTCCCAGTGGTCCAATATCTACTCTTGCCTTTCTTTTACTCTTTATGTATCTGAATCAACTTTTGGTATCCTTTTTGATATTTTTGACTAGCTGACCTATATATTTCATATTTTCCCTCCTTGTGGCTTTTTAGTTGCCTTCTGTTGGTTTTTAAAAGCTTCCCAATCCTCTAACTTCCCGCTATTTTTTTTCTCTATTTTATGCTTTCTTTTGCCTTTATGTTGGCCGTGACTTCCAGTGACAGCCATGGTTGGATCATCCTGCCTTTAGAACACTTTTTTTTGGGGATATATCTATCCTGTGCTTTCCAAATTGCTCCCGGAAAATCACCCACTGCTGTTCCCCCGTCATCCTGCCAGTGCCCCCTTCCAATCAACTTTGGCCAGCTCCTCTCTCATACCTCTATAATTCCCTTTACTCCACTGTAATACTGATACATGTGATTTTTGCTTCTTCCTCTCAATTTGCAGGCTGAATTCTATCACATTATGATCACTGCCTTTACCTTAAACTCCCTAATCAAATCTGGTTCAGTACACAACACCCAATCAAGAACAATGGACCCCCTAGTGGGCTCAACCACAAGCTGCTCTAAAAAGCCATCTCATAGGGATTTGGCAAATTCTGTCTCTCGGGATCCAAATTCCCAATCTACCTAAATATTGAAATCTCCCACGTCTATTGTAATATTGTCCTTTTCACAAGCATCTTCTATCTCCCTTTGTAATTTGTAACCCACATCCTGGCTGCTGTTGATGACTAGAGTGGTTCTCACCATTACATGATGGATGAAGAAACTATAATGGTTTATACCTTTAGCATTTATATTCAAACCACCTGTCTTACTGGATTTTGTGTGTTATCTTATAGCATGGTAAAAAACTTACTTGAAGGAGAAAAATGGATAGTCCTGTGGAATGCTATCTTTCTAATAACTTTTTTTTTACCTATTCTGTTGTGATTTCTTTGGAAATGGCAAAGTAATCCTAGGGCCTACAAAGCATTATATTGTCACAATGTAGAGCTATATGAATGTGTTTTACTCACTATTTGGTATAGGCATATGGTGCTTATGTCAACAAATACACTCAAAGACATCTATAGTTGTACTGTGGAGAGCATTCTGACAGGCTACATCACCATCTGCTATGGAGGGTCTACTGCACCGTACTGAAAGAAGCTGCAGAAGGTTGTAAATCTAGTCAGCTCCATCTTGGGTACTAGCCTACCAAGTACCCAGCGATGTCTCAGAAAGGTAGCGTCCATTATTAAGGACCTCCAGCACCCAGAGCATGCCCTTTTCTCACTGTTACCATCAGGTAGGAGGTACAGAAGCCTGAAGGCACACACTCAGTGATTCAGAAACAGCTTCTTCCCCTCTGCCATCTGATTCCTAAATGGACATTGAATCTTTGGACACTACCTCACTTTTTTCTGTTATTGCACATTTTAAAAAATCTATTCAATATATGTAATTGATTCACTTGTTTATTTATTATTATTTTTTACTTTATTTTATTTTTCTCTCTGCCAGATTATGTATTGCATTGAACTGCTGCTGCTAAGTTAAATTTCACGTCACGTGCCGGTGATAATAAACCTGAGTCTGATTCTGTGGTATTTCTACAATGCAACATGTAGGACTACTAGGCCCAACAATACTGCTATTTGTGTTATATTTAATGTTACCAGAACAAGCTGTATGTTCGGTTGACAAAATCCCATGGACTGACAGAACGGATTGGGTAGCCCTTGTTTTGTTAAAGTTTTCTGGGAAAATAAAAAAATTGGGAAGATGTGTCAATTCTTCTCAGTCAGGTCAAGTCCTTAAGAAAGTAAAGGGGGAAGATCTGGACAATTATATCAATTATATAGAGAGATGGAGCTTTACTGCATAGAAGCAGGCCCATTGTTCTACCTAGTCCATGGCAAACTGTTATTCTGCCTAGTCCCTTTGACCACATTTGGACCATAGTCCTGTCCATGCACTTATCCAAACTTATCCAAATGTTGTAATGTTGCAATCAAACCTGCATCCACTACTTCCTCTGGCAGCTCATTCTACACTTGCACCACCCTCTGATTGAAGAAGTTCCCTCTCAGGTTCCCTTTAAATATTTATCTTTTACCCTTAACCCTTGACCTCCAGTTCTAGTCTCACCTTGACCTCAGTGGACAAAGCCTGCTTGCATTTACCTTGTCTATATCCCTCATAATTTTTTATACCTGTATCAAATCTCCCCTCATCACTCCAGTGATAAAGTCCTAATCTATTCGACTTTTCCGCATAGCTAAGACCCTCAAGTCCCAGCGTCATCCTTGTAAAATTTCTACGTCTCTTTCCTTCTTTTTTCAATATTTTTATTAATTACTTGCATAGATGAATACAAAATACATTATGATATTATGAAAACAGAAACAAGATTGAAATGCCCCATAACTATGTATAGTAAATTAACCATATTATTGAAAAGGTATATTTTATTCTAATCTAAAGCAAAATCAAAACAAAACTCTTCCACACTCATATCCAATGAATATTTTGGAAAAAATTTTAGATTTAAATCTCTCTCAGAAAGGTGTTGTTGCAATTATTTATAATATAATTATGAATTTATGTCCTGATGTATCTAATAAAATTAAAACTGATTGGGAAAGAGATAAGATTATTATATTGATTGAAAAATGGGAAAAAATTCTTCGATTAGTTAATTCATCCTCTATATGTGCTAAGCATGCGTTGATACAGTTTAAAGTAGTACACAGGGCTCATATGTCCAAAGATAAATTATCTCGTTATTATTCTTATATAAATCCTATATGTGATAGATGTCATTCCGAGATAGCTTCTTTAACTCACATGTTTTGGTCATGTCCTTTGTTGAAAAAATATTGGGAAGACATTTTTGATATTATTTCAATGGTTTTGAATACAGACTTACAATCTCACCCAATTACTGCTATTTGTGGGCTACCAATGATAGAATTAAATCATTTAACCTCTTCAGCTCGTCGGATGATTGCACTTCTTACTTTAATAGCTAGAAGATCCATTTTGCTGAATTGGAACGAGATTAACCCCCCTACTATATTTCACTGGTTCTCACAAACTCTGTTGTGTTTAAATTTGGAAAAAATTAGAAGTGTGGTTTATGACCCTTTCATTAAATTGAAAAGACTTGGAGGCCATTTATTCAGCATTTTCATATGATGTAATTTGACCATTTCTAAACTTACTTTACTTTGTAATGTTGGTTGAGAGGAACAGAGCTGTCGACACTAAGGTTTTCTTTTCTCCCATTTTTTATGATGTTAAAACAGCCCAGATCTTTTGTTTTTAGTTTAGTTAATTCTGTTTAGATTAGTTTTTTCGCGGGGGGAGGGTTTTTTTGTTTTTCCTTTTTCATGATTTTTGTCTAGTTATTTCTCTTTGTTTTGTATTATCCATTGGTATCCTTTATGATTGGGAGTTTTGTCAATTAATTTTTTAGTTTTATAATTACTCATGTCAATTAACTTTGTATCACTACTTTGTCATGTTTATGTAAGGGGGTTTCGTCTTTTACTGCGTAGACTAATTAAAATGGCTTCTTTGTTATGTTACACTCAGGAATGCTTCTTTGTTATGTTAAATGCAGAGAAAGCCTCTAGCTGGACATTTGCTTGGGTTAATACAGACAGCAGGGTGCTATTAACCAATTGGGATAGTTGTTATGATTTTGGTGTATCTGGGAAATTTGTATGCGTGGGGTTTTGGGGGAGAAGGCGGGAGAGCGAGACAGAGGATGGACCAGGTGTTGTGATGTCCGCTAACGGGGTCGGACCCTGAAGAGGGCGTTTGGAGATGGACTCATGTGGAGCGTCTGGTTGACCACCGTTGTTAGTCCTAGGTGGACGGTCAGGGTGGTCCGAGGGGGTCGCAGGGTGAAGAAGAAGGTTCTTGAGCTCCAACGGTTTTTGTGCACGAAGAGATTGAACTTTGATAAGTGTGGCACCTTTTAGTTTCCTTTTATATTTTATTCTCTATTAATTATATAGTTCCAGTAATATCTATAAACTGTAAATCATTTAATCGTATCTGGTGTATTGTCTGTTATTTGGGCGGGGTGGGGTACATCACACAGCATCCACACAAACTAATTACCCAGTTTGGCGGGGCCGAGGGTTGTTTCCCTAGACGACAGCGAGCCGAGCGACCCTGAGGGTGGCCAGGGGGGCCACATTTATATTTTGTGAAACTAATAAAAAGATTGAAAAAGAAAAAAAAATCTCTTCCAATCTCTTTGATATCTCTCCTGTAAGTAAGTGACCAGAACTGCACAGAATACTCTAAATTTGGTCTCTCCAATGTCTTACACAACTTTAACAAAACATCCCAACTCCTGTACTCAATATTTTGATTTATGAATGCCAATGTGCCAAAAGCTCTCCTTGTGACCCTATCAACTTGTGATGCCACTTCCGAGGAATTATGGATTTGTCCTCCCAGATCCTTCTGTTCCACTGTACTTCTCAGTGTTCTACCTTTCACTGTGTATGCTGACCCTGGTTTGTCCTCCCAAAGTGCAACACCTCATACTTGTCTGCATTAAATTCCACCTGCTGGAATATTGATTTCTCCTTCCGGTCAACAAATTCCCCCACCCCTTCCTCCCTTCTGCACTCTGACCTTTCACTTTTTCTTACCTGCCTATCACTTCCCCCTGGATCCGCTCCTCCTTCTCCTTCTCCTTTTGTCCATTCTCCTTTCCTATCAGATTCTTTCTTCTCTAGCCCATGACCTTTCCCATCCAATTGGCTTCACGTTATCACCTTCCAGCTAGCCTCTTTCCCCTCTCCCTACCTTTTTATCCTGGCATCTTTCCCCTTCCTTGTCAGCCCTGAAGAATGATCTCGGTCAGAATGTTGACTGTTTACTCTCTTTCATAGATGCTGCCCGACCTGCTGAGTTCCTCCAGCATTTTGTGTGTGTTGCCATTTTTCATGCTTTTTTCCCCAGCAGGAATATTTATATGTTGCCACGTGGAAATTGAAATACAGCCTTTACGTTGCAAGGCAAATCCAAAGCCTTAATGCTACCATTACCTCATAGATCACTCAGATATTGAAGTAATGTATTTGTCTTGCAAAGTAAAAACTGCATTTCAATTTCTACCATAGCAACATGGTGTCATTAACTTTATCAGTCTTGTATACCAAATCCAGAAACCACATTTGTATTGTTTCAAAAGTTCTCACCCCATTTACAAGTATCTTTTTGGGAATCCTTCATCCCAACCTGCTTTAGTTTTCATGAGATTCCATCGACAGCCGCTTCATGGATTTTGGAATAGACCCTAATAAATCTTTCCTTATTAGCATCAGTACATCTCAAAGGTGTTGGTGTTTTTTTTGTTTTCCAAACATGTATTTCCACCTTTTTCCTTTTCTGTGTTGCACCTGAGTTGACTGAAAAATATTTAATAATGGCTATGCGATTGAAGGAATTAATTTTGTGCGTTAGGTTCAGGAAAAACGTCCACACGACGCCGGATAATTTTGAAAACGCCGGTTTCGAGTAAAAACGACAGGCATCCACAATAAGCGTTTTTCAAAATATCTCCGTCCACATTAGGCAGATATTTGGGCGAATCTCCTCCTACTGGGCATGCGCAGGACACTGAAAACAAGCGAAGAGGAAATGATATACTTAGTGCGCGCTTGTCCAGTTACAGAGTAGAAAAACTTGAAAGGAATTGCTGTTGGCTCTCACGCAGGAGGACTTAAAACTAAAAAAAACAAATACTGGAGCGTATGGAGGCAACCGACAGGGAGTTCACGGACAGTATGACCCAGCTGACGACGAACATTGAAAAACTGACTAACTCTGTTCCATTAATAAAGCACCTTGTTAAATATATAAAATGTGTGCATCAGCGTTATCTTGTATTTCCATACAATGTTACATTAGACTGTTACACATCTATTGTCAGAGAAGTACTTGCATAAATAGGTAAACCACCTTCATACAAGCAAGGACAGGAAACAGGGCGAAGTGAGTAAACTTATTTATTCAGTAAGCTATGGGTCAAAGTATTTGGTGAGTACATTTCTAACCCTTCTGGTTTCAGTCTCGTCCGTCTGTTCTGAAATTGTTAGGTGGTGGCGTTCAAGAAAACAACGAACATCCATTCCGGCACGTCATGACAGCGTTTTTAAATAGTCAGAAAAGCTCTCTTTACAATTTAACTCTCACGCCATTCACACCGACTGCGCGTTATAACAGCCGTACGGCAGTGCTTGAGCAGTACCAAGCAGAAGCAGAAAAAAGCATTGTTGTGGTGTTGTCATGACAGCGTTTTTAAATCTCTCCGGTTACCCCGTACACACTACGCCGAATATTAAGCGTTTTCAGATTTATTCACTCTGGAGAGTGTTTTCGAAAATCTCCGTTTTCGGGGGCTGAAAACACCGGCTCAGTGTGGACGGGAGGGCAAAACGAAGAGAAAAAGCTTCGTTTTCAAAATTATCCGGCATATTGTGGACGTACCCTTAGATTAACACTATCTTGATGCTACAAACTGAACGGTTGATAAACCTGATGTAAATTGCCTTGGGCTCAAACCAGGCTAAATGACTCCTAAATTACTGAAATAATTTTGTTATAAGTATGACATTTGAACCACGCAAAATAGTTAGCTTTTCATATAGAACGTAGCACAGGAGCAGGCCCTTTGGCTCTCAACGCCTTAGCCAAGCATAATGTCAAATTAAATTAATCCCTTCTGCCTGCACACCATCCATATCTTCCACATTCCACTTTCATGTGCCTCTTTAAAATCCTTGTTAGAAAACAAGTGTGATTTGAATCTGAAAAATGGGGTGGGATGGAGAGAACAAAGAAAATGCCTGTGATAGGTTTGTGGCCAAGGTTATTAAAGTGACTTTCTGCAATTCAGAATATATTCCTGACTTCTCTAGTTCTGACCAAAGGGCATCAACCTGAAAAGTTAACTCTGTTTTCTAGCAATCATCTTGCCTTGCAAACTACCCTTTTAATCTGCAATGTTACATATTCACTGTATGATTTAGAACTTGTTCTATACAAACCTAAAATCACACCCATAATAAGTTAATCAATTCACCCTTCCCTTCCATTCGTATCATTTTGATTTTGTTAGAAAGGCGGCTCCTCGCCAATCTCAATTGTCACTATGGATAAGTAATACTACTGTCCTCCAGGGATGCCCTTTCCAGCACTCTAAGGCAAAAGCATGATGACGACAAGCTCTTCTTCCATGGTGAGAGTCAGATCCCTACCACTGCAACCAAACAACGGACAACTTTGCCTATGCTTGAACTGCAGTTGTGATTTCTGCCACTAGATGCTGCAGTCTAGCTGAGTGTTTCTGCTGCAAGACAGACTACAAGCTCTCTGCAAGTCAAGGTTAGAGCAACTCCCCACCTGCCCCCCACCCCCCCGCCATTCTATTGGACATCTTGTGCAGGCTTCCAGAACGATTGCCCAAGCAAATCTAGTTAGTCTACATCTACACACCACTCCTTTTTAAGCCCCTTTTGATTCATTCTGAAAGGCACTGGTGGTGAACTCATCCTTGGTGACCTTTTCTCCTAGCACAGCTACACCCGCCATGCATGAGGAATCAGCATGAATAGGTATTGCCTTTGAGACTTCCCTCTACATTCAGCAGCATGCCAAGCCCTGAGCCGTTGGAGGTGACGGTCGGGTGCTGTAATGCTGGGCCTGTTCTCAAGGTGATGGCCGCTCTGCAGAGCCTGGCAAAGTGGTGTGACTGGTGAACTAGAAATCAGAATGTAACCAGGGTCACGGTGAGACTAGGGGGCAGGTGAAAGGAGAGGATTAAACAATATGAAAATTATCATTCCGAAGAGACTGGGGAGTGAAAGTGGATATGAGAAGACGGGTATGGTACGAGGATAGACACGTCCTCAATGATCTATTATCATGAGGTCTGCTCTGCCATAACCTATGATCACTAGTATCCTCTTCTTTACTGAGTACCCCTCCTCTCACCATCTACCTCCCAGAGCGCCCCGCCCCGTGCACTCCTACTCCATTGTTGTCGTCTCCCTTTCCATGTCAATTTATCCAGCAAGCATGGGACAAGTTTTGCAAGGCCTTGCTGCAGACCTAGAACTATCATTCAAACCCAAGATGCGGGCTATTTAAACTACTGATGTAGGTTTAAAATAAAATACTACTAGTTTTCAGTAAGCAGGAAAACAACACCAACTTCCACATCAGATTTTGAAAACGTAATATGGGTATTTTTTGCTTGAAAAGAAATTCAAACATACTGTACATCTTTTCTGTGCAAAGCATGGTATAAAAGATCACAGAAGAGGTAAACAGAATTGCACATGATTTGACTGCCACTTTCAGATTCAATAACGCTTTAATTTTAGGTCAATCAAGCAATTGTTGGTTTAGTAAATTTGCTCTAGTATTTTGATGAGCAGTTTGTTGTTGTACTCCCATATTGACAAGAAGGATAAGAGTCATTGGCTGGAAATAAAGTTCTTAAAATTTTAAGATTTAATTTGAGGTAAGTGCTGAAATAAGAGAGTGGCAATTGCATTACATAATGTTTTCACTATTTGAGAACTCCTTTTCCGAGAAGGCTTTATTTCAGATATGGAAGAATAATTGCTTTCTTCCTAGCAAGAGACTGCTTAGATGGAAAAATGCTTCTATGGTGACAATGTTCCTACAACACATAACTGTGAGGGGAATCTCTAGGGGCCTGGAATATACAGCCAACATGAATACCACTATACAAACAAGCGTCTGAATTATGCTGACTGAAATAGACCTGTCAACATCAACTATGTTCATGACTCAGACTTCTGTACATCACTGGTGAAGTGCATGTGGAAAACGTTCTGAAGGTCAGGTACCACATCCATTGAGCAGTGATGTCCCGGAGAGAGGATCTAGATGCTCTTTGCTTCTGTCCCACAGCTTTGTGTGAGAGATGAATTGGAATCAGACTCAAATTTAAATCACTGACCTATGTTGTGGAATTTATTAACTTTACAGCAGCGGTAGAATGAAATACATGATAAATAAATATAGAGAAAAGAACTTAGTTACATTAAGTATATTATATGTCTATTATATAGTTAAGATAAGTAGTGCAAAAAAAAAGTAGTGAGGTAGTGTTCATGGGTTCAATGTCCATTCAGGAATTGGATGGCAGAGGGGAAGAAGCTATTCCTGAGTCATTGAGTGTGTGCCTTCAGGCTTCTGTATATCCTTCTCAATAGTAACAGTGCGAAGAAGGCATGTCCTTGGTGGTGGGGTTCCTTAACGATGGCTGCTGCCCACCACTCCTTCAAGATACCTTGGATACTACGGAACCCCACCAGTTTCTGCAACTTATACAGTAGCCCCCCATACCAGATGGTGATGAGGCCAGTCAGAATGCTCTCTATGGTACACTTGTAGAAGTTTTTAAGTGTGCTAGTTGACAAACCAAATCTCTACCAACTTCTAATGAAATATAGCTGCTGTCTTGACTCCTTTATAACTGCATCACTATATTGTGCCCAGGTTTGATCCTTAAAGATATCGGCACCCAGAAGCTTGGAATTGCTCACTCTCTCCACTTCTGATCCCTCCATGAGGATTGGTTTGTGTTCCCTCATCTTACCCTTCCTGAAGTCCACAATCAGCTCTTTGGTCTTGCTGATGTTGAGTGCAAGGTTTTGTTTGTACAATTTTCTTTCACGATCAAACAGATGGGGGACAGTATGAGGCTTCAAATGGGCCACAGTGCCCAGATGTAGGAAACCAATCGAAACAGTAGTTCAAAGTTGTTGACCAAAACATTAACTACTGATTAGAAAGGCTGGCTCTGTTATAGGAGTCAAACTGGACACACTGGCAGCTGTGGTAGAATGAACGACTCTACGGAAAATCCTAGCAGTTCTGGACAATGTTTCTCACCCTCTGTATGCCACCTTGACTGAACAGAGGAGCACTTTCAGTAATAGACTAAGAAAACTGTGCTGCTCCAAAGAGCGCTATATGAGGTCATTCTTACCCTTGGCATTAGGCTCTATAGCTAGGGAAGTGATGACTCATTCCTGTTAGACTGTTTAAGGTAATTTTTAAATTTATTTTTCTTATTTTTCTTCTAATATTGTATATCTGTGCACTTGTAACACAACTGTGACACTGTAATTTCCTTTGGGATCAATAAAGCATCTATCTATCTACATTCCCCTCTCTACGGATGCTGTCTGACCTCATGAGTATTTACAGAAAAATTATATTTTTTACTTCAGTTCAACAGAGATCTTCAAATTGATCAATGAAATTCTTTCATCTCAATAACATGTTGAAATTATACTATGGAGGAAAATAGCAAGAGCCATTGGCATGTGTTACAAATGTAGCTTGCTATCTTTTTTGTCCCATCACAATAGCTGAATAAGTTTGTTCCTGTTCCCTGTTTCAAACTGATTTCAATAGAATCAGATCTACGATGCTTAAGCAATAGGTCAAATAAATCTATCCACACATTAAACGTGATGCAAAAAGAGAGAGAAACAAATAAAATTAAAAGTAAAAGAAAATAAAGCTGGGAATTTTTTGGTGGCTGGTACCATCTAGCAACCTGATGACGTGCAGATTAATATTTAAGTACTTATCAATAATGGTAATGCAATTAAGAATCAACTGAAAGGTTGACAAGGGATAATTAACTTCTAAGTGTTTTCCTATGAAACGATTTTGGAGGAAACAGTATCAAAAGGATGAGAAGACTAAATCAAGAGAAATAGATGGAGCAAAAAGTTTGGGCTGATTTTCCCCCTGAATTGCCCCAGCCTCTCTACTTTGGGGTAGCTGAACTGATAGGA
This sequence comes from Mobula birostris, assembly GCF_030028105.1. Lineage (NCBI taxonomy): Eukaryota > Metazoa > Chordata > Chondrichthyes > Myliobatiformes > Myliobatidae > Mobula > Mobula birostris. The sequence continues at coordinate 81,721,595 of NC_092373.1, forward strand.
GAATAGATCAATGAGGCTCACCAATTAATTTTTCACCTCTCTGTCTGACACCCAATTCACGTCATTGCTGGAGGCTGCTTCTTTCCATCATATGTAAATCCAGTCAATCCAATGCCACCAGTGACCGAAGACACTGAAATATTGGTTTTGTAACACAATTACAGTTGTGTTTCACACATAGAATGCTGGCGTAACTCAGCAGGCCAATCAGCATCTGTAGAGGGAAATTAACAGTCGACATTTCAGGGTGAGACCCTTTACCAGGAGGTGTTCATTTCCCTCAGTGGATGCAGTCAAATCTAATGTGTTCCCCAACAATTTTATGTATGTTGCTCAAGATTTCCAGCATCTGCAGAATTGATTATGTCTGAACAGTTGTGGTCCCAGGGCTGAATAACTGCTGTCTGTATTACAGCCTACTTTGATATCCCTGCTTCCAGTTGCAAAACATTACAAGTAGGTCATTATTTTAATGGTTTTAGCTAGTGAGCAAAGGCAAAAAGCTTAGACTGCTCTTTGCAGACGGAAGCGCTGTCCACATATAGAATGATCAATATAAAAACAGAAAATGCTTGGAAACAATCGGGAAGTCAGGCAACATCTGCTGAGGGTCAATATTCCAGGTCAATGTCCCTTCATCACAGTAGGATGGCGCTTACAATTAATTTGAAAAGGTAAAACTGAACTGGTTTCTTTGCAGGTGTGTGCTTTAATCTCCTCAAACTCTGATACTCCACATCTAGGCTATCATGGAACCACGATATAGATCCCAAAAAAAAAATCACGACTGATAATCACCCACTTTAAAAATAGTCATTTGGAAAGGCCATTTCTAGCACTAGCATCAAAACTTAGTGAAACCAAGGTGGTAGCCTGGCCTATTTGTGCCTCTTTGTGGGATTCACATCGGATAAAAGTAGAAAAGCTAACAAGTAATGAAGTTACTAACAAAAACAAATTGCGAGAAGAACTCTGAAGGTTGGGCAGCATCTGAGGAGGGAGATGGGCTGCTGATATTTTGGGTCAAGACCCTTCATCTTGCCTTCCTAATGGGGGAACGGAAGTCATAGAGCACTACAACAAAGAAACAGGCCCTTTAGTCCATCTAGTCTGTGCCAAACTATTATTCCACCGAGTCCCATTGGCCTACACCTGAATCATAGCCCTCCATTTCCATCCCATCCATGTATTTATCAAAAGCTCCATTAATGTTGAAATCAAACCCGCACCCACCACTTACACTAGCAGCTCGTTCCACACTGCCACCCCCCTCTGAGTGAAGAAGATTGCCCTTAAGTATTTCACCTTTCACCCTGAATTATGATCTTTAATTCTAGTCTCACCCACCCTCAGTGGACAGAACCTGCTTGCATTTATCCGATCTATAGCCCTGCTATAAAGGCTGGGTGATGATGTAGTGGCATCAGCGCCAAGGCAGATGGTCCTGAGTTTAAACCCAGCCGGGCCCCAACCTGGGCAGCAACAGTATCTGTGCGGCAGAAGAGCCTGGCAACCTACTTCTGTATCCATGGACCCCAGGGTCTATGAGGTCACGAAGAGTCGGACCTGACTTAACGACTACATAGTATTGTATCATCATCATGATCATGATGTGCCATGTCACATGACATGTGCAATGGGTGATCATGGTCTATGCCCAGGATTGTTCTTGGCAAATTCTCTACAGAAGTAGTTTGTCATTGCCTTCCTCTGGGCAGTGTCTTTACAAGACAGGTGACCCCAGACATTATCAATGCTCCAGAGATTATCTGCCTGGCTTTAGTGGTCACATCACCAGGACTCGTGACATACACCAAGTGCTCATACAACTATCCACCAACCGCTCCCATGGCTTCACGTGATCCTGATCTTGAACATCATTCTCCTAAACTCCAGAGAATAAAGTCCTAACCCATTCAACCTTTCCATATAACTCAGGTCCTCAAGTCTTGACACAGCTCGGGTGCTTTTTGGTTCTTTATCAGTGGGCTGCAATCAGAGTAAGAGGTTGTCCATTGGTGTTGCAGTGTGAGGTTTAAAAGGAGTTTGAGCGCTTTTCTGGCTCTTTGTTGGCAGGCTGCAATCAGTGTGGGGACAATGAAAAGAAAGAAGGTGTAAATGGTGTGGCCATTGTGAGAGCGGTGCAGTGTTAGAGTGGTTCAGCTTTGGCTCAACAGCCTTAGGAGAGAATGAGCTTGGGCAAGCACTTGTGGAGTTTCTAAGTCAGTTGATAGTAAGATTTTTTTTTTGTTAGTACATAGCTAGTGTGCTGAGAATGGGTCTGGAAGTAGTGGCATGTTTTTTTGTGTGACATGTGGGAACACTGTGAAACCTCCAGTCTCCCTGAAACCTACATCTGCATGAAGTGCATTGAACTGCAGTTCCTTAGAGATCATGTTAAGAAATGGAGCTGCACCTCGATGACTATCAGCACCTATGGCAAACTGAAGAGGTCATAGATAGGAGGGAGTCACCCATAAGCTGTGGGAGGCAGGTACTTGAGTGACTGTCAGGATAGGGAAAGGGAATCGGCAGCCAGTGCAGAGTACCCCTGTGACCATTCCCCTTGATGATTTGTATACTGCTTTGGATAATGTTGGGTGGCGGGGGTGGAAAACAACCTACCAGGGGGAAGCCACAGTAACCGGGGTCTCTGGCACTGAGTCTGGCTCTGTGGCTCAGAAGGGAAGTGGGAAGAGAGGGCTGCAGTAGTAATAGGGAATTCCATAGCTAGAATAGTAGACTCGAGATTCTGCGGATGCAATATAAACACCCGGATGGTAGTAAATATTGATACCAATGGCCCAGCTAAGAAAAGGGAGGAGGACCAGAAGAGCGAACATAGGGAGTTAGGCAGAAAGTCGAAAAGCAGGACCCCCAGGATGGTAATCTCTGGATTGCTACATGCCAGTGAAATAAAGAATATGACTATTTGACAGAGGAATGTGTGGCTGAAGAATTGGAGCAGGGGTCAGGGTTTCAGATTTCTAGATCATTGGGATCGTCTTCTGGGGAAGTATGACTTCTGCAAAAAGGATGGGTTACACCTGAACACGAGGGGGACCAATATCCTTGAGGTCAGGTTCACTAGAGCTGCTGGGGAGAGTTTAAACCAATTTGGCTTGGGGATTGGAACTGCAGTGACAGGCTGAGGATGAGAGAGTTGGTATACAAGTAGATGCAGTGTGTAGTGAGACTGTAAGGAAGGACAGGCAGAACGATGAGTTACAGTGTACCAAGGGGTCATAATCCAAAATTGTGATAAATACAGGTCTGAAGGTGTTATATTTGAATGCACGCAGTATATGCAATGTCGGCTGGTGGCAGAGTGGCATCAGCGCTGGACTTTGGGGCGAGAGGTACGGAGTTCGAATCCAGCCAGCTCCCTTGCATACTCTCCATCCGTGCCTGGGTTGAGTGTCGAGCTAACAACTCAGCCTCATAAAAGAAAACCTGGAGAGGGATGGGCTCCGCCAGGTTTCAGATGCCCAAGACACGCCGTATGATGAGCATACCAAAAAGATCGGTGCAAAAAGTTTGTCACGATGGCATCCTGACGACTTCACCAGGAGTTAAGGGCACACATGCACATCCATAGTATATGGAATAAGATAGGTGAACTTGTAGTACAGTTAATGATTGGCAGGTTTGATGTTGTAGACATCACTGAATCGTGGCTGAAAGAAGATCGCAGCTGGGCACTTAAAATCCAAGGATATACATTGTATTGAAAGGATAGGCTGGTAGGCAGTGGGATTACGGTGGCTCTGTTGATTAAAAAAAAATGAAATCAAATCCTTAGAAAGAGATATCATAGGATTGGAACATGTAGAAACATTATGGATAGAATTAAGTCATTACCAAGCCAAAAAGATCCAGTTGGGAGTTATATACAGGCCTCCGAAGAATAACCAGGATGTAGGCGACCTTCAGATCACTAGACCAACGCCTTAACCACTTGGCCACGCACCAACATTGGGTTTACCTTTGGGTTTTCAATATGCAAGGTACATTGGGAAAATTGGGTTGGTGCTGAATCCCAAGAGAGGAAATTTGTAGAATGTCTACAAAATGGAGTTTTAAAGCAGCGTGTGGTTGAGCCCACTAGGGGAATGGTAATTCTCGATTGCGTGTTATAAAATTACACAGGTTTGATTAGAGAGCTTAAGGTAAAGGAACTCTTAGAGACAGTGATCATAATATGACAGAAATCACCTTCCAGCTTGAGAAGGAGAAGCTAGACTTGTATGTACTGTATTACAGTGGGGTAAAGGGAATTACAGAGGGATGAAAGCAGAATAGCAGTGGCTGGTGTATCTAGGAGAAATTCAGAAGTTGCAGGAAAGATGAAGAATTATTCTAAGGAGTATGAGGCAACCATAGCTGAAAGGGAGATCAAAGACATCATAAAAGCATATAATACAACAAAATAGAGTGATAAGGTAGAGGATTGAGAAGCTTTTACAAACCAACAGAAGGTAACTAAAAAAAACCATAAAGAGATAAAATATAAAGGTAAGTTAATCAATAATATAAAAGAGGAATCAGAAGTCTTTCTTGGGTACATAAAGAGTAAAACAAGAGTTGAGTATTGATATTGGACTGTTGGAAAATGAAGCTGGAGAGGTAGCAATGGGGACAAATAATTAGCAGATGAACTGAATAACTGTAGAAGACAGCAGCAGAATACCAGAGATACACAAGTGTTGGGGGCAGAAGTAAGTGCCATTGCTATTACTAAAGGGACGGTGACTGGGAAATTATAAGCCAGTTAGCCTGACTTCAGTGGTTGGAAAGATGTTAGAGTCTATTATTAAGGATGAGGTTTTGGGAAACATGATCTTGGGAGGGGGGAGAAGATGGCGGCGCGTGCAGCCACTTCGGTGATGATATCTGTTATCTGTCAAGTAGGGGACCGTGCACAATTCTGATTTGATGGAGACAGATGTGAGAGCACAGAGGAACACCTGGAAAAATTCTGAAATGCCCGCTTCGCTGCCGCTGCTACCGTGTGGTAACCGGAATCTCCGGAGCTGAAGGCCCCGAAATCCTCGGCTTTGCATGTTTTAGCGGCCGGGAAGAGGTCGAAGGCACTCGGTAGAGGATGGCGCTCGGGGGGCTGTATCAGAGAGACTGGTCGGAAGCTCGGAGTTTTTGGACGGATGGACTCAGTGTCGGCTGTGGTCGGCTGCATCCAAGGTATCAGCAAGTTGACGGTGCCTGGAGGTTTATGGCAGGGAGTTTCTCCCTTTTGCCGCCTGCTATCGGGGACTCGGGAGTCGATCGACTCAGGACTTTGAGACTTTATTTATTGTGCCCATGGTTTGTTCTTTATCAAATTATGGTATTGCTTTGCACTGCTGTAACTATATGTTATAATTATGTGGTTCTGTCAGTGTCAGTCTTTGGTCTGTCCTGTTTTCTGTGATATCACTCTGGAGAAACATTGTATCATTTCTTAATGCATGTATGCATTTCTAAATGACAATAAAAGAGGACTGAGTGTTCTCATAATCTAAATCTAAATCTAAATAGGCCAAAGTCAGCATGGTTTTCTAAATGGAAAATCTTGCCTGATAAATCTGTTGGAATTCTTTGAGGGAAAAACAGGCAGGATAGACAAAAGAGAGTCAGTGGATGTTATTTATTTGGACTTTCAGAAGGCCTTTAAGAAGGTGCCAAACATGAGGCTGATTACAAGAGCCCATGATATTATAGAAAATGTACTAGCATGGATAGAAGATTGGCTGAGTGGCAGGAAACAAAGAATGGGAATAACGGGGGTATTTTCTGGGTTGCTGCTGTGACAAATAGTGTGTGGCAGGATTCGGGGCTGGCACCACTACTTTTCACATTATATGTCAATGTTTAGGATGAAGGAATAGATTGATTTGTGGCCAAGTTTGTATATGATATGAAGATATGTGTGGGGGCAGGTAGTGCGAGGAAGCAAAGGGGTTACAGAAGGATTTAGACAGATACGGGGAATAAGCAAAGCGGTGGCAGATGAACTATAGTGTAGGAAAGTACATGGTCATGCACTTTGGCAGAAAGTATAAAGGTGCAAACTATTTTTAAAATGAGGAGAAAATTTTACAAATCAGAGGTGCAAAGGGACTTGGGAGTCCTCATGCAATATTCCCTAAAGGTTAATTTGCAAGCTGAGTCGATGGAAAGGAAGGCAAATGCAATGTTAGCTTACATTTCTAGAGGATTAGAGTATAAGAGCAAGATATAATGTTGAGGCTTTGTAAGGCATTGTTCAAACTGCACTGCATGGTATTGTGAGCAGTATTGGGGCACTTATCTAAGAAAAGATATGGTGCATTGGAGAGGGTCCAGAGGAAGTTCATGAGAATGATACCAGAAATGAGGAGTATTTGATGGCTCTGGGCCTGTACTCGCTAAAGTTTGGAAGAATGAGGGGTGGGGGATCTTATTGAAACCTATCGACAATTGAAGGGCCTAGATTGAGTGAATATGGAGAGGATGTTTCCTTTATTTGGGGAGTCTAGGAGCAGAGGGCACAATCTCAGATTTGAGGAAGCCCATTTAGAACAGAGATGAGGAAGTATTTCTTTAGAGAGAGTGTGATGAATCTGTGGAATTGTTGCCACAGACAGCTGGGTAAATCACTGGGTATACTTAAGGTGGAGGTTGATAGGTTCTTGACTAATCAGGGCGTCAAAGGTTAGGGAGAAGGCAGGAGAATGGAGTTGAAGGGGATAATAAATCAGCTATGACAGAATGGTGGAACAAATGGCCCAATTCTGCTCCTGTGTCTTATTGTCTTACAGTGTAAATTTTCTCTGTACTCCTTCAGTCTTGTTGTGTATGGGAAGTGTATGGAGACTGGATGTCCAGCATCCAATGAAGTCTCAGTTTCCTCAATAGGTGCTTTATTGACCTCAGTTAAATAAAGATATTGTTTGAGAAAGATTCATCTTTATACTCTGAAACACCATTAACATATAATATTCTTAGTATTTAGTGACTTAGATCATTTAAAGTGATCCCCTTCACATATTTCCTCCCTTCCCCCTTCAAACTGGACTTTTTGTCTTGTGTTTATGAATGTATTTTAACATTAAAGCATGCTACTGAGATCCCACCACAAAGCTTTGTAATATTATGTAGTCCAGTTTGTTCCCTTGTGTCAGTCATGGGTCTTCTCAGAGACTGTAATATGAGCACTCTTATGCACATTACTACTTCAGCATAACCATTTAGTCATCTGAAAGGATGAAACAGAAACATGGGAATTTAATTCACAGCTTTTGCATTTCATGATCAGGTGATTACATTTATATGAAGTGAAGCTTCAGAATGAGAGTAAGTGAGGACACCAGCTCCCCCGATGTTTCAGGATGTTAAAGCAATGGAAGCCCTTGCTCCATTGTCATGATTCTTATTTGTTCACACAATTTGGTTCAGTTTCCCATTTCCGTTTACCCATCTGTATCAAGCATTATTTGTTCCTTTGTTGGACTAGAACATTTTGAGCTATTCAGCTTTCTGCTCTTCTTTAGATAGTTTCACCTAGTCTAGTACGAGAGGGCATGACTTAAGGATTGAAGGGCGCCCATTCAGAACAGAGATGCAAAGAAATTTTTTTACCCAGAGGGTGGTCAATCTATGGAATTTGTGATGTCGGGCGGCTGTGGAGGCCAAGTCATTGGATGTATTTAAGGCAGAGATTGCTAGATATCTGATTAGCCAGGGCATCAAAGGTTATGGTGAGAAGGCAGGGAAGTGGGACGGAGAATGGATCAGCTCATGATAAAATGGCAGAGCAGACTCGATGGGCTGAATGGCCGACTTCTGCTCCTTTGTCTTATGGTCTTATGATCTTATCTCCATTCAGCCTGCAAGTTCAAGATGTTTTCCCACACATATTACTTTTGTTTCAGTCTATTGCTCCATTTAAAGTCATCCAACATAATTATATTTCTCTTCTTCACTTATCTGTTTTAGTATTCTGAAATTGCTTCTTCTTTCCACTGCTAAGTTCTCAGTAATGAATCATAACCCCTTCCCTAATTCTAACTCAGTGTATTGTATATAGATTCTCATGCAACAAAATCTGTTTAGATTGAAATCCAGTGTATTCTTAGGGGATGTTTTGTATATTTTCTTCATATTCAGCAGATCATTATGCTGACTATTAAATAAAGCAGACTTCACAAAATCATTTAAGACCTTTGTCTACTTTAACTGAAAACCACATTATTTTCATTGAGCTCGGTAATGATTGCACAAAAGCAGATTTTATAACAAAACAAACACATAATAAAAGTCAACTTAAATCCAAAAAGATTATGATCACATAATCTTCGTGATTGAAGTACAGCCAACAATCAGCTCCTAAAACTCAAGTGTATTCAGGATTTACTATGAAATCCGAAGCTTATGGATGGATACAGTGAGGTGGAGGGAGCAGAGGGCTGGTGGGGGATCAGGGGCCCAAATCATAAAGGGCAGAAACATAAAGCAGCCAGATGGACAGGGGTTTGAGACCGTGAATGGAAGAAATCAGAGGAGTGAGGGCAGCAGGGAGGGAAAATAGTTGGAATAAATGGAGAGCAAAAAGAAAGAAAAAGTGGCAAAAGTGAGAATTGATAAATTAGTTTATTATTGTCATTTGCACAGAGCTACAGTGAAAAGCTTTAATTTCCATGCCATCTGTACAGATCATTTCAGTACATCAGTACATGGAGATAGTACAAGGGAAAAGAAATAGCAGAATGTAGAATATAATGGTGCAGTTACAGAAAAAGTGAATTGCAGGCAGGCAATAAGGTGCAAGGCAATGGGAAGGTAGATGATGAAGTCAAAAGTCCATTTTGTCATAGGAGAGGTCCATCCTTATAACAGTGGAATGTAAGCTATCCTTGAACCTGGTCATACATGCTTTCAGGCCATTATGTCTTTTGTCCAATATGAGGGATGGAAGGAGATTATGTATGCTGGAAAGATGGCAAAAGAAGAAATACAAAAGCTCTTTTCAATAAATTGAATTTATTTTTTGTATTTAATATTTCAGTAATATTTGATAAAATATTGCAAATATGTTGTTTGATTAAGCATTCTTTTTTGTTTACATAATGCATTATGGTTCTGTGTAAAGGTATATGAATGGCTTACGTCATAATGCCACAATATCATAAGTGCGCATCTCACCAAAGTAAAAACTAAGTGAGCTGTCATCCAGCTCCCTGTTTCTCTTTCAATTAGTTTTATATTTTAGAATTTCAAAACATAACATTGGAGATGAGGAGTTTTAAAGTGATCCTGAGATGACAATCTAATTTTTCTTCGCAAGGGCATTTTGAACCAAAATCATTGTTGATTTCAGAATGCTTTAGGTTTCATAAGAGGAATCAAAAGGGCAATGAGTCCATCTCAGTGTACTTAGTTGAACAGAAGAGATGATTGAGCATTGTCGGTTCAGTGATGGGCTTAGCCTTAACCTTAACCCTAATGATGCACTGAGAGATTGTTTAGTTTGTGGTATCTTATATGAAAGCTTTCAAAAATGGCTCATAACTGAAGCACTACTCACATTTAAAAGAGCAGTTGACATCACTGTTTCAATGGAAACAGCAGGCAAAGAAGCAAAACAATGTCAGTTAGGAATGAAAGTGAGCGTGAACAAACCTGCACCATCAAAACAGAAAACTGGCTGGTTAAACATATTGTGTTACTGTGGTGGCAGGGGTTCACATAAACCAGACCACTGAAAGTGTAAACGTGAAACTTGCAGAAAATGCAACAAAGTAGGACGCATACAGAGAGCACGTTAGGCAGACAAAAATAAATGAACTGCACTGGGAAGACAAAAAGATAAAAAGTCAAGTTGCAGTTTCAAAAAGAGCACTAGTATGCATGCTCTTGATGAAAATTGTGATACTGTAAATCTCAGGTAGCCTTGAGATTTACGATTTGAGAACTAAAGGGAGAGAAGCGATATGGCTTACACCAGATTAATTAAAATGGAATTGGAGATTGGCTTGGCTGTTCCACTCATTCCACAAAATGAATTTCAACAGCATTTCAAAGGTAACTAAGAACTTAAACTGGAGAAAGTTTTGCGAATTCTGTCCAGATCCTCATACCATCTGTGATAAAGTAACTAATGAGCTGGATTGCATGGAGGCTGAAGGAATTCTTTCCAAAGTTGTGCGGAATCCATGGGCAACACCAGTGGCCCCAGTTGCCAAGAAGAGAGTGGGGCTGTCGGTATCTGTGATGATTTTAAGGTCTCCAGTAAGCCAGTCCTGAAAGTAGATCAGTACCCTCTGCCCAGGATAGAGGCAATCTTTGCAATTCTTTCTGGTGGAAAATTCTTTCTGAGCTGAACCCTACCTACAGATGGAGATAAAAGAAGAGTCCAAAGTGTTTCTCGACATTATCACTCGCAGATGGCATTACCACTATAATAGGCTTATTTTTGGCTTAGCCTCTGAACCTGCACTCTGGCAGAAAGCTAAGGATCAGTCGCTGCAAGGCTGTCCCGGCATGCAGTGTTACCTGGATGACATAATCGTTACCAGTAAGGATGACAAGGAACATCTCCAAAATCTCAAGACAGTGTTAAAAAGATTAGAAAATTATGGACGCTGAGCACAACACAACAAGTGTGAATTCTGTAAACCAAGCCTCATTTACCGTGGTCAAACGATTGACACACAAGGATTATGCAAGTGTGCTGAGACAACTCATGTAGTAGTGGATGTCCCAAGGCCAAAGTTCTTGTCACAGTTGTGGCCCTTTATGGGATGTGTCAATTAGTATAACAGGTTCTTGCCAAACCTGGCTACCATGCTCCATTCCTTGAACAAATTGCTACAGATCGGGAAGAAATGGCAATGGACAAAGCAGAGTGAAGTGGCTTTTCAAAAAGACAAAATAAAACAGTGACATCAGACAGTGCACTCACACATTATGATCCACATCGTCCAGTGAAGCTGGCCTGTGGTGTCTCACCCTAGGTATAGGCAGTCAAGTTGCATGTTATGAGTGATAAAAGTGAACACCCCACAGCCTTTGTATTATGTTCCCTTACCGCTGCAGAGAAAAATTATGCACAGATTGACAGCAAGGCCTTGAGTCTGGTTTCAGGAGTAATGTTTCAACCAGTACTTGGATGGAAGAGAGTTTACCCTCATCACAACCACTACTGTCCATTTTCAGTTCACAGAAGGGTGTTCTACAGCAGCATGAATGCAGAGACGTGCTCTGTTTCTTTGAAGACACAATTACAAGGTCAAATTCAAAAGGACAGTTAATCATGGACATGCTGCTGGATTGTCCATTTACCTTTGGAAAAGGAAATGCATGAAAAATTTACAAAAGAGGATACTCCATTTGATGTATTCTCCCTAATGCAAATTGGAAGTCTCCCTATTACAGTAGAGATTATCCAAAAGGAAACCAGAAAAGACCTCACACTCTCAGGTCTCCATGGCAACCCAAAGTGCTGGACTGTGCAGCAGAAATTCCAGATCCCCCATCTTAACCAGCACTGGGATGAACTTACCCCTGACGGAGGTTGCCTTATTTGACGATTGAGATTTGTTGTACCATCCAAGATGAGAGCTAAGTGTTAGAGGAGCTACATGCCAGTCATCTAGGTGTGGTTAAAATGAAAGCATTGGCTCAATTAGCTTGAAGCTTTGCCTAGTGGCCTGAGATAGATCAGCAGATTGAACTGCTTGTCATACACTGCTTGGGATGCCAACATGTCCAGAGGATGCCAAGAGCAGTGCTTCTCCATTCCTCAGAATGGCCTGCAAAGCCCTGGCAGAGGATTCATGTAGGTTTTGCCAGACCATTCATGGCCACTAAATTATTGGTAGTAGTGGATGCAGCTACAAAATGGCCAGAAGTGTTCCCAACAGCCTCCACTACAGCTGTGCACACTGCTGATGTGTAGAGAAGCCTCTGCTCAGAGACTGGTGTTCCAGAACACTCAGTCAGTGACAATGGACCACAGTTCATTGCAGAATAGTTTCAATCATTCCTGAAAATGAATGAAATAAGACATTTGCACCGTACCACCCAGCTGCAAGTGGCTTGGTGGAGAGGTTGTGTCCAGAGTCTAAAGAAAGCACTGCGAGTAATGTCAGCAGAACCGACTACGGTAGGACTGAACCAGAAGCTTGCCAATTTTCCCTTTGCATATCGCAATGCAGTACACTCCACAACCAACAACTCATCAGCTATGCTGCATCTGGATCGTCCCTTGCACTCACACCTGGATCTTCTCAATCCAAATCTCAGAAGGAGTATGCGGGACAAACAGCTGAGGCAAATTGAAGGCTCCTCAAGCAAGGAGGTTTGATGTTTCACTCCTGAACAAGCAGTCCTGGGAAGGAACTACAGAGGTGATCAAAAGTGGGTATTTGGAGAGATTAAAGACAGAACTGGAACACTCTCCTACACAGAGGAGATTGTGTCTGGTGTCACCTGGAGACAGCACATTGATCAGTTGAGGAGAGCGAGGTCAATTGTTAGAGAAGAAAGGTATCCAGAGCTGTCAGAACCACTTCCTGCAGTCCCAGAGTCAGCTCCTACAACCACCATGGAGGAGGCCCCAGAATGTAAGATTGTTTTACAGCTGCAAGTCTCACCTGTTAAACAGAGTGACACCCCCACTCCTCCCCCCATCAGGAAAGACATTATCCCACAAGAGTAAGAAAGTCTTCACAGTAATTAAATCTTCAGGCCTGAATGGGACTATTTATTTTGCTGTGAAAGTCTATCTAGTAGTTGCATTATAAAAGATACTGTGTATATAGTTGAGATGCATTCTATATCGCGTTGGAGTTTATAGCTAAGCAGAGAGGAGTGTTGTGTAATCAATATTTCAGTAATATTTGAGTACATTCGTTTACAGAATGCATCATGGGTTATATGTAAAAGTACATGAATGGTGTATGTCATTATGTCACCACGTCATAAGCGCGCGCCTCACCAAATTAAAAACTAAACATACACAAGTTATCCCCCAGCTCCATGTTTTTCTTTCAGTTAGTTTTATGTTTTAGAGTTACAAAAGAAAGCAGAACTCTTTAGGAAAAGATTGTAATTTAGTTATAGAGCATTTGACCAAGTTCCTGCCTTCTTGGCAAATTCCAAAAGAAGTCAGCTGCTGCATTCCAGATTTCAGTGACCATGTGTATGTTAGAAATTCTGAAGAAGTTGTCACATGCACAGGGTGCCATCAGACATTCATCAACCTTTCCCACCTAACCCAGGCCTAAGGTTCCTTTAACTGGCCTCCAATTCATTTACAATAATTTAAAATCTGTATTGAATGGTTCCCAACCCTTCTGTCACATAAAACAGAGGCTGGAAATATTAATCACTTGTCATGTGTGTTTTAATTGCAAGACCATTGGTTCAAGTTCAAAATTAATCATGCAATGAATTTTATGAATCATATAATGTTACAAAATAATTGGCTACTTCACTACCCGAATCAATTTATAATATTTAATAGATAGCTTCCCTGTGGAAATGAATCAGAGAAATGTAATTAATGTGATGAATTAATAGCCATTGTGGAATCCTCAGAGAAATAGGTCTTAATTATGAACTGTGCTCTGCTTCAAGTGTTTATGGGATCGCATATCATTTGTGAAAGAAGGCTCCAAGTCAAGGGTGTACAGCACAGGCCCACAATCAAGCATACTTTCTTCAGCCAATGATTGGTGCATCAAGGCCAACCTAGACGGGAAAGGCAGTTTCCCGGAGCAAACTAGCTTTCACCACATTGCGTCCAGATATAATTGTATGGTCTGACACCAGTAGAGAAGTGGTTATTGGTGAACTCACAGTCCCCTGGGAAGACAACATTGATGAAGCCCAAAAGCGCAAGTTAACCAAGTATGCAGAATTAAGATCAGAGTGCAGAGACAGATGATGGAAGGTCTCATGCTATCCACTCGAAGTAGGCTGCCGTGGGTTTATTGCGTTCACTTTCCAGAAGTGGCTGCGTGATCTTCACTAGAAGAGAGATCAAGTCAACCAGCAGGGCTGTAGCTGAGGCAGCTGAGAAAGGATCAGCATGGGTGTGGACCAAGTACGTCCAGAGGGCAGATAGTCAGACAGTGTGTACATATCTTGCAAACCCTTCAGTAGTTGCATAGACACCTGACGAGCAGACTATCTGTTGGATGGAAGTGACCAACAACTCTGATAGAGGCAAATGCCAAGTTTTTAAGCTTGCCAGTGGGAGGTGGTGCTTTAGCACTGCTGGCCCACCACTTCGAGGGAGTCTTGATCATAAGCGGGTCGAAACTTCTGAAGGCAGGTGGCAGATCAACTGATGATCCCACTGGTGATAGCACAGGACAGTTAACATCTTAGTCCACATGTATTTTTTAAACTCTTAACTGGGGATCAACAATCAGAAGAATATTCACAACTCGTTACTGGCATTCTTTATTCCGAAATCCTGAAAGCCTCTGAATCAAGTCACAAAGCAGATAACCTTTCATTGCTGCTTACAAGCAACACACACAAAAAAATACTGGTGAACGCAGCAGGCCAGGCAGCATCCATAGGAAGAGGTACAGTCAACATTTCGGGCCAAGACCCTTCATCAGGACCAGCATTTTTTGTGTGTGTTGCTTGAATTTCCAGCATCTGCAGATTTCCTCGTGATTGCTGTTAATGGTTGGCTTGCTGGCTCTCCAGCATGTCCAGGAATAACGGTTGAAAGCAAGGTCTGCTTCGTTGCGAGGAAGAGACACAGTGAGGCTTCAGCAATGTATGCTTATCCTCCAATCATCCACATTCTTTTTGCTGGGTTCAGCAATTTGGGTTTTCCAACTAGTTGCCATTTGTGGGCAAAGCTCTAATCACACCATCCCAAAAATTACTTTCTCCTTAGAGGTTAAGGTCATTGTCACGCTGAACTCCTGAGCTTCTGCATGCTTTTAACTGATGTATGGCCTATCTCATAGCTTTCAGCTCATCATTATAGATAAATAATGATGAGGGGAGGAGAAGATGGCAGCACGACGCAGCGCATGCGTCTGCTCTGGAATGATATCGTATTTTTAAGAAGATGCCATGCACAATCCTGATTTGATGGAGACAGCCGTGAGAAGCACAGAGGAACATCTGGAGAAACTTCTGAAATGCCCGCTTCGCTGCCGCTGCTACTGTGCGATTGAGATGCTCCGGAGGGGAAGGCCCTAAATCCTCGGCTTTGCCTATTGCCTGTTGCCGGGGCCGAAGCGCTCAGCTGAGATGGTGCTCAGTGTCAGAGGGCTAGTGGGAAGCTCAAAGTTCTCGGACGGACTCAAGAGTCGGCTGTGGTCAGGTGTTTCCAGGGTGCTGCATCGGCAAGTTTGCGGCACTAGAAGCTCATGGCAGAGAGAGTTTTTCTTCTTTCTCTGTCTGCGTGAGGTGGGACTTTTGAGAGACTTTGAGACTTTTTTTTAACCGTGCCCATGGTCTGTTCTTATCCAATCACAGTATTGCTTTGCACTGTTGTAACTATATGTTATAATTATGTGGCCTTTGTCAGTTTTCCAGTCTTGTTTGTCTTGTGTTTCTGTGATATCATTCTGGAGGAACATTGTATCATTTCTTAATGCATGCATTACTAAATGACAATAAAAGAGGACTGCATATCCTCATAATCTAATGATCTAAAAATAATCATAAAATAGTGAAGCAAAGTCTTCAGCCACACTGTGAATGCTAAAAACTGTCTCTCAGAGTTGGTCCCATTTGCCTGAATTTGACCCATACCCCTCTTGGCCTTTCCTATCCAATTATCTATCCTAAAACATTGTAATTGTACCCCACTCTAAACCTTCTTCTAGCACTTATTCCATAAACAAACCACATGACAACATTGCTCTGCAGGTCCCTTTTAAATCTTCCTCCTCTTAATTTAAAACTATGTCCTCTAGATTTAGACTTTTAGACTTCCATATTATTGAAAAAGACTTTGACCATACACCTTATCTACCTCCATGATTTTATAAACTTTTGTGAGTACACACCTCAACTTTCTATGTTTCAGGGGAAATTGCTTTAGTCTCTCCGGTCTTTCCTGTACATTAGATACAATGTCTGCTCTCTAATTGAGGAGAGGGGAATTCATTTTATTCTCCTTGAGTAGAAAGCAGAATATGGAATTTGCTGAGAATTACTCAGATTATGGCTTCCCAGATTTTCAGAAAATGTAGACAGCATTCATGTATGGGGTGGCTTCATACAAATTGTAATTTACAATGTTAATCATTTCACAACTGCACAAAATGCTGTAGGACCATCCTAAAAATTCCAATAGCCATCTTCTTATCCATGGGGAAAAATGTGCTCTTAGCCAATCTGCACCATCTGGCAAATTATTGCTAGATAGATAGGTGACTCAAGATCAAAAATCTCTCTTCCTCAATGCTCCTTACTACAGAGCAGCTTCCCAGCTCATGCTGGAGAGCTAATTTCCCAGGGACAGAATGATCAATGGTAAGATTCTTTGCTGTCTGGATGACTGATTGTCCGTCAGTACTCAAAAATGCTGCACATTATCTTAAAAGGATAAATCGATAGTATCTTTGGCTTACAATATCTCTCTCCACTATTTCTACCAAACTGTATCACTTCCATATGAAATTAAACCTGCTGGCATCTGCTTATTTCATCAGTTTGTTGAAATTGTGGTAACATTTGCTTTGCCCCTTCTCATTGCTTACTGCATCTTTGAGTCTTAGATAAATTAGCATCTATACTGCTACATTAATCTATTTAATTCTACTGAGAAGTCTGTTCTATTGTACATTGTCTTTTACAAGCTTTTTTTTTAAACCATAATGACACATTACACTTATACATCAGCTCCACTGATACTACATCAAGAAACACCATCAAATTAGTTAAGTGTGATATACTTTTAACAATTGTGCATCAACATTTTCTTAAATGTCAATTATGCTTGTCTTTAGAAAACTTATTCTCCATCTGCATATTTTGATCAGTCTGCTCTTCCTCATTGTCTTCATATAATTTTCTCCATTTTTCATTCAGCATTTTCAGTACCATGACCTCTTGCCACCACTTCCAAATTGTTGGGTTCTGTCGGGTTTTGGCAGGACTCAAGTGCAGACCAACGAATACTTCTTCACCAGGGTTTATGAGGGAGCACAAAGGCAACAGTCTTTCAAAAAAAAAAAAAAAAAAGCAGTCACGAATCCGAAATGGCAGGCAGAGGTCTTACCAGGAAAGGCAGTCAGGCGAGGGCAGACAATCCAGAGCACCCAGGCAAAAATCAGGTCCAGGAACAGGCAAAATCCAAAACACAGAATCAGGCAAAATCAATTGGCAGAAGTCGCAATGGCAGGCTAGAGGCCCTTCGATCCAGTGTTCAGGCCGGATCCTTAACAGTAACCCCTCCCCCCCCCCCGCCCGAAAGGCATCTCCAGCCGCCCTTTTTGCTGGTACGGGATGGCTCCCATGAAAGTCCTTAATGAGAGAGGGATCCAGGGTATCTCGAACGGGAACCCAACACCTCTCTTCGGGGCCATAGCCTTCCCCATCAACGAGCTATTGCAGTCCATGACCTCTGCGTCAAATGTCCAGTAATCGATGCACAGTGAAGGTCTCTGAGCCATCGATGACACGGGGAGGGGGAGGTGGCTGCAGACAAAGGGCTTAATCCTTGAAACGTGGAATGTAGGACAGATTTGGTGAAGGGTAGGGGGTAGTTTTAGACGTACCGCCGAAGGGCTGATCACCTTGATGGGGAAAGGTCCAATGCAGCATGGCACCAGCTTGCGGGAGTCCACCTTCAAGGGGATGTCATGCGAAGATAACCACACCTTCTGACCCTGGCGATAACGGGGGGGCCTCGATGCGGTGACAGTCTGCTTGCTGCTTCATTCTGGCGTGCGCGTGTACGCGTGTGTGTGGCCAACCGCTGTAAAACAAGATACAGACAAACATTCTCTGCCAGTTTGTCCCAGATTCTGACCTGTGTCGTTCTAGCCTGTCATTGCGACTTCTGCTAACCGATTTTGCCTGATTGTCTTTTGGATTTTGCCTGTTCCTGGACCTGATTTTTGCCTGTGCACTCTGGATTGTCTGCTCTCACCTGACTGCCTTTCCTGGTAAGACCTTGGCCTGCCATTTCGGATTCGTGCCTGCCTACCATCCTGGCTCTAAGAACAGCAAGCCTGACGCGTTCTCCAGGCAGTTTCCAACAACTGATGAGGCGCCCGTGGTTATGACCATTCTCCCCAAGCAATGTCTGGTCACTGCAGCACAGTGGGAGATTGAATCTGTGGTCCAGTCTGCCCAGCAGGGTGAGTGTTCCTAGTGCCTGCCCTGCAAATCCATTGTATGTTCCCCAGCCTGTCTGCTCCCAGGTTCTCCAGTGGGGACACACCTCCAGACTGTCACCCTGGCATTAGATGCACAATGGCTTTCATCAGTCAAAGATTTTAGTGGCCACTCCTTTAGTAGGGTGAGAATCATTGTGCCCCTGCAAGTTAGCCCAGTAGTTTGCCATCAGTTGCATCCTTCTTAGTTCCAAAGGCATTATTCCCATTTCTACCTGTAGGGCTGACACTGGTGACGTTTTAAAAGCCCCACTGCACACTCTCAAGGCCTGAGCCTGAATCACATCCAGTTTCCTTATAAGAGACCTAGCTGCTGATCCATATACTATAGTTCCATAATCTAATACAGATCTTACTAAAGCCACATACATTCTCTTCAAAGCTGAACAACTTGCTCCCCATTCCCTACCAGTCAAACATCTCATCACATTTATTACTTTTTTACATTTCTCCTCAACTTTCCTGATATGGTCTGCCCATGTTAATCGTGAATCAAATATAACTCCCAGAAATTTAAATGATGCAACCCTTTCTAATTCAACCCCATACATCCTTAACTTCTTCCCTACCTCAACCCTTTTCCTGGTAAAAAATACAGTTTGAGTTTTGTCTACTGAAAATCTACACCCCCAATCATAACCCCACTCCACCACTTCATCAATTGCTTCTTGTAGTTTCCTGATTATATGGTCCATGTTCCTGCCTCTTTTCCACAAGGCCCCATCATCCGCAAAGAGTGACCTACCTATATCCACTGGTACCTTTGTGAAGACATCATTGATCATAATGATGAAAAGTAACGGGCTAATCACACTACCTTGAGGTGTGCCATTTTCCACTATGTACTGTTTTGATAATTCTGATCCAATCCGAACTTGAATTTTTCTACCAAACAAAAAATCTTTAATCCAATTAAAAACGCTCCCACCAACTCCCATCTTGTGCAGTTTAATTAATAATCCTTCCTTTCACATCATATCATAGGCTTTTTCAATGTCAAAGAACACTGCCACTACTGACTCTCTATTTGCCTGGGCCTTCCTTATTTCAGTCTCTAACATAATCACTGAGTCCATGGAATTCCTTCCCTTTCTAAAACCACTCTGATAACTTGCCAGCATTCCCCTTTTCTCAAGCTCATATGATAACCCTTCTGTTATCATCCTTTCCATTATCTTACACATACTTGATGTTAATGCAATTGGTCTGTAGCTAGTGGGTTTTGACAGATCCTTGCCAGGCTTCCTTATTGGAATTACTACTGCTTCTTTCCATGCACTTGGTAATCTTCCCTCCTCCCACACTCTGTTATAAAAATGCAGCAACTTCAAGAGCGCTCCTTCTCCTAGATTTTTTAGCATCACAGAGCATATCAGATCTTTCCCTGGGGAGGTTGGTCTCGATCTCTTTATTGCTCTCACCATTTCTGCTAATGTAAATGGATCATCAATTATATCATCTGTTCCTTCCCTCCTACTCAACACACCTGGGTGTTGGCTCATTATTCTTTCCCTCCTTCAGACAAATTTTCTGAACTGTGTATCAATACAAATGACTTGGCCATGACCTCAGCCTTATCCCTACTGGAGACTGCAGTTTCCTCCTCAGATATCATTACTGGATATTCCCATTCCCTTCTATCTCCTCCCATCCTCTTAATCATTCCCCATATCTCTCACACAGGTGTTGTTCTTCCTACCTTGTCGCAAAAACTCCTCCAACTTGCCCTTTTAGCTTGACGTATAGTTCTCACCACTGCCTGTGCTTTCTTATATTGAACCAAATGCTGTATATTATGGGTTCTTTTAACTAGCCTGAATGCTCTATTTCTGTTTTTTACAGCCTGACAACATTCCTCTGTCCACCATGGTACCAGTTTTCTATTCATCCTATTTTTACTCCTAGGTATAGATCCTTCTGCTGCCATGATAATTGCTGAAGTCACCTGACTGTTTAATTCATCTACATTTCCAGAAATATCAATCTTTGTCAACCCTTCTTCACTCAACTTCTGGAACTTACCCCAATCAGCTTTTTCAAACACCCACTTTGGGGTTCCACCACCTGGTCTTACTTCAACTCTTTCACCCACTGAACACAAAACTGGGTAGTGATCACTGCCTACTGCTGAAGCAGTCCAAACTCCCCAGTTACTAATGCCAGCCAAGGTATTAGACACTAACGTAATATCTAACACTGACTCAGTTCCTGTTGTTATATCTATCCTTGTGCCGCTACCATCATTCATACACACCAAATCCCTTTCTTCCATCAAATCTTCAATTACCTTTCCATTTGGATCTGTAATCTGATCCCCCCATATTGTGCTATGAGCATTGAAATCTGCACACCACACTACTTTATATCTGTTTTGTCCTTGTATGTTTAATAGGCTGTCCAAATCCAACCTTTTACATGGATTGTAGTAGTTAATTATAACCACTCCCTCCCCTCTCTCCCACACTTCCACTGCTATGTATTCCTGATCATCTCCTTTTTCCAGTACCTTATATGGTATACCTTGCTTGATTAACATAGCACAACCCCCTCCTCCCCCTAGATTTCTATCTTTCCTTATCATTGTATACCCATATACCACAAAGTTGGTTTCAACCAAGTTTCCTGAATACACTACATCCAGTTTTACAACCATTTCTTTATTAAAGTGCTTGAATTCCTGGCTATTGGCCAGTAAGCTCCTTGCATTCCATTGTAAAAGAATCACCATAATTAGTATTAACCAACACATGACACTTCCTGGCTTGACTGATTACTGAGGTTCTCCCTCACTTCCTCCCATGTCAGTCCTACTAATCCTAAATGGTTTACTGCTGCTTTTACCACCAGCTGAATTGTCACTTTTTGACTTTACCTCAGCAGTACTATTAATCACTCCTGCAGTGAATGTTACTAGAGCCTTTTTGTCTACATAAATCCTGTCATTTGTTCTTTGTTGCATCTCTCATATCCCTATTGCTCCCTGTTCATTAGGAACATTATTCTGTTCTCTTGACATTCTTACAGCTTCTGCATAAGTGATCTTTCTTTTCACTCTTATTTCTTGAATTTTAGTCTCCCGTCTCACAACCTCACACCCACTATATGCAACATTATGAGCTCCTCCACAATTGCAGCATTTTGGTTGAACTCCTGTTCTGCACTTTCCATATTCATGATCACCCCCACATCTAGCATATCTCCTCTGCCTTTTTACAGTTTTTAGCCACATGTCCAAACCTTTGACAATTATAGCACCTCAGTGGCTTTGGCACATACACCCTTACTGGGTAACTCATGAAACCCAGGAACACCTTCCTTGGCACCCTTTCTTCTTCAAATTCAATCAATACTGATTCACTTTCCTTTTGCACTCCCTCCTTTGTTGTTTTCAGTCTTTGAACATTCATTACTTTCCCTCCTTTGATATTCCTCTTTATCTCCTCCATATTTATACTCATTGGTATCCCCGTGATCACTCCTTTACAACCACTGTTTTGTGCTCCCACCCTCCCAGTGTATTCCACCTTGCATTTTCCTATCTCTTTTAGCTTGAGTGCTTTCTCAAGTTGTTCCTCATTCACACATCTTACCAATAAGTTGCCATCATTAAGGACTTTTGCAAATACTATTTCCCCTATCTTATTTGTCAGAGTTGTTGTTAGCACAAACAGGTTAATTTTCTTCATATGTCCCTGAGCCTTCTCATTAAACCTAATTATGACAACACCTCCTCTCTGAGCTTGTTCATCTTCCTCACTTTCAGAGCTTTCTCCACTATCATTTCTTATTCTTTTATTCCCTTTGTCTTGGTTTTTATTCATCCAACCTCTCACTACCTCCTCATTCCCTTTATTTTTCCCTTCACAATAATCCACCTCTCCCCAGCTGCCTACCTTTAGTCCCAAGTCTCTATCCCTCTCCTTCTCTACTTTCTTTCCCTCAATCCCACCTCTTATCTTGTCCACCATTACCAGACCCACACAACCCAGGGTTTAAATAGACAGGGTAATGAGTGAAAATTAGGAACAGGTGGGTGCAAATAAGGAGACAAGTAGGTAATTGGAGGAAGTACAAAAAAGGAAAGGGACTGGGCCAGAACCCACATGGCCAGGTGAAAGAAAACAGAAATTAAAGACTGTCATGATCCAGAGCTACCAGCAGGGGCCCTTCGACCCAATGTTCAGGCCGAATCTATAACACAAATCCATAAAAAAGGATTAATAAATTTTGTTTTTATCCTTCACAGTTTGCATTCACAATGTGTATCCTTAGTAACATGGGAAACATCAGAATGGATCATTTTTTTAACGTTGAGGTCTCCCAAATCCTTAAATACCTTTTTTCTATTATTATCCAGTCCATTATCACTGCTGCACACATCAAAGTTGCTGGTGGACACAGCAGGCCAGGCAGCATCTCTAGGAAGAGGTACAGTCGACGTTTTGGGCTGAGACCCTTCGTCAGGACTAACTGAAGGAAGAGCCAGTAAGAGATTTGAAAGTGGGAGGGGGAGGGGGAGATCCAAAATGATAGGAGAAGACAGGAGGGGGAGGGATGGAGCCAAGAGCTGGACAGGTAATTGGCAAAAGGGATATGAGAGGATCATGAGACAGGAGGCCCAGGGAGAAGGAAAAGGGGGAGGCAGAAGAAAGGAAATTATAGGCCAAACAAAAATTATAGGCCACTTAGTCTGATCTCAGTGACTGGGAAGATGTTGGAGTTGATTAGTAAAGATGTGGTTTTCGGGTACTTGGAGGCACATGGTAAAATAGGCCATAGTCAGCATGGTTTCCTTAAGGAAAAATCTTGCCTGAAAATCTGTTGAAGTTCTTTGAATAAATAATAATCAGGATAGACAAAGGAGAATCAGTGGATGTTGTCTACTTGGATTTTCAGAAGGCCTTTGACAAGGTGACACATGAGACCACTTAACAATTTAAGAGCCCATGGTATTACAGGAAAGATACTAGCATGCATAAACAATTGGCTAATTGGCAGGAGGCAAAGAGTGGGAATAAAGAGACTTTTTACTGTGGCTGCAGGTAGCTAGTGATGTTCTACAGGGGTTTGTGCTGGGATTGCTTCTTTTTACTTTATATGTCAGGATGAAGGAATTGATGGCTTTGTGGCCAGGTTTATGGATGATATGAAGATAGGTGGAGTAGCAGATAGTATGAGGAAGCAGAGGAGCTGCAGAAGGTCTTAAATGAATTAGGAGAATGGGCAAAGAAGTGGCAGATAGAATACGGTGTCAGGAAATGTACCGTCATGCACTTTGATAGAGGAAATAAATGCATAGACTTTTTTTT
The DNA here is from genome assembly GCF_030028105.1 of Mobula birostris. Lineage (NCBI taxonomy): Eukaryota > Metazoa > Chordata > Chondrichthyes > Myliobatiformes > Myliobatidae > Mobula > Mobula birostris. The sequence goes on from NC_092373.1 coordinate 81,745,266, forward strand.
AAAGAGAGAGAAAATTCAAAAATCTGAGGTGCAAAGTGACTTGGGAGCCCTTATGCAGGACTCCCTAAAGGTTAATTTGCAAGCTGAGTCAGTGGGGAGGAAAGCAAATGCAATGCTAGCTTCATTTCAAGAGGATTAGAATATAAAAGCAAGGATGCAATGTTAAGGCTCATTAAGACACTGGTGGACCTCATTTGGAGTATTGTGAGTAGTTTTGGGGCCCCTTAATTACGTACTTACATTAAAGAGGGCTCAAAGGAGGTTTACAAAAAATTATTCCAGGATTGAAAGGCTTATCATAAGAAGAGCATTTGATGACTTTGTTCCAGTACTCACTGTAATTCAGAAGAATGAGGGGAGATTTCATTGAAAGCTATTGACTGTTGAAAGACCTCGATAGAGTAGATGTGGAGAGATTGTTTTCTATGCTGGGGGAGTCTACGACCAGAAGACACAGCCTCGGAATGGAGGGACGTCCATTTAGGACAGAGATGAGAAGGAATTTCTTTAGACAGACAGCAGTGAATATTTGGAATTTGTTGTCATAGGTGTTGGTGGACACCGAGCCTTTCTGTACATTTAAGGGAGAAATTGATAGGTTCTTGATTAGTCAGGCCATGAAGGGATATGGGGAAGAGACGCGTGAGAGGGAAATGGATCAGCCATGGTGAAATGGCAGAGCAGACTAGATGGGCTAAATCACCCAATTCTGCTCCTATATCTTATGGTCTTAGGGTCTTAAGAACTTCTCTTTTACAAGAATTGGCCCATGCCTCTTTTTATGAAAGATTATTGCTTTGCTTTTTTTGTTAGACCTTAACGTATTGCTATATTCTATTCTTTTGTCTTCCGTCTGTTTTCTTCTCTCTTAGATTTTGAACCTCAGAACTGTACAGTATACTTACTTTGATAGTCTCAGTTTAAAACCATTTGTCACCTAGGGAAGATTAAATTTGATATGTTTTCCTTCTTGAGTATCCGGCTATTTGGCATCAATCGCTAAGCATTGCTGCTTTTTAACCTTACATCAGTAGAGAGGGATTGAAAAGCATCCTTCCCAGATATGATTCTTCATAGAAATTTTTCTCAATGTCCTGACTGCTTCATGATGGAATCCCAGCCCCTGAATGGTTTCACTGAAGGAAGAATCTTTGCCCTGACACTTTTCTCAATCTTTCACACTGCAATGCTATGTCTCACTTCCAAAAAAATCTTCTTATTGCAGGGGAGCTAACCTATGGAATAAATGGGAAGCTGTTCAATCTACATTGTCTCCACTCTAGAGCTAGCCTTACTCCTGCATTTTTGACTACACTGCAGTGAACATACACACATTCAGAGACTGACCCTCATGTGAGAAAATGAGGATGTTACGGTAGTGTAATAGTTAGCACGATGCTATTACAGCATGGGGCATCAGTGTTCAGAGTTCAATCCCAGCATCCTTTGTAAGGAGACTCTGTACGTCCTCCCTGTGGAATGCATGGGTTTTCCCCGGATTCTCAGGTTTCCTCCCACAGTCCTTAGACGTACCAGATAGGTTAATTGGTCATTGTAAATTTTCCAATGATTAGGTTAGGGTTAATTGGGGTTGTGGGGTTGCTGGGGTGGTGCTGTTCAAAGGCCGGGAAGGGCCCATTCCATGCTGTATCACTAAATAAATGAATACAAATTGACTTTACTCTTAACCTATGCCAAACAACCAAATTCTGAAGTAAAATACTACCCACTCGGCACAGAAGTTCACGATGGACATGAATCTTTTCCAACATGCCGGCAGCCATTTCTCAAGAAGGCAAAGATCAAAGTGAAATTTGTTATCAGAGTACATACATGTCACGACATACAAGCCTGAGATTTTTTGTCTTCTGGCATACTTAGCAAATCTATAGAACAGTAACTGTAAACAAGATCTGTATACTGTGCAAATGCAGATAATAAATAAATAGCAAGCATGAAATAACAAGATAAAAATGTCCTTAAATGAGTGTAGTTAACCCCTTTTGTTCAAGAGCCTGACGGTCGAGGAGTAGTATCTGTTCTTGAACCTGGTGGTGCGAGGCCTGAGGCACCTGTACCTTCTACCTGATGGCAGCTATGAGAAAAGAGCATGCCTGGGTGGTGAGGATCTTTGATGATGGAAGGCAGGCATCAACGATGAAATTCCCTGTCACCTTCAAGACCATGGCCAGCATTTGACCTTCTGAGGCAAGACTGTTTAAACTTTTTTTGTTAAACCCAGTATAAACCCCACCTCCCCTTTGTACCCCATCCGTTATTTATTCATTTATTTATTATTGTTTTTTTTTCTCTCTCTTTCTCCTTTTTCTCCCTCTGTCCCTCTCACTATACCCCTTGCCCATCCTCTGGGCTTCCCCTCTCCCCCTTTCTTTCTCCCTAGGCCTCCCGTCCCATGATCCTGTCATATCCCTTTTGCCAATCAACTGTCCAGCTCTTGGTTCCATTCCTCCCCATTCTGTCTTCTCCTATCATTTCAAATCTCCCTCTCCCCCTCCCACTTTCAAATCTCTTACTATCTCTTCTTTCAGTTAGTCCTGACAAAGGGTCTCGGCCCGAAACGTCAACTGTACTTCTTCCTATAAACGCTGCCTGACCTATTGTGTTCACCAGCATTTTTTATGTGTGTTGCATAAAGTTCATGGTTCAATGATTTCTGGCCCCCTCCCCGACCCCTGTACACTGCTGTGGCATTAACTCTGAGGCAGGCATTCAATGGATGGAAGAGATGCCATCAAGGCCACTTCCACAAAACATCCAAACATACAACTAGATAATCAAACTAGTGTCAGAGTCCTCTCCCAGGTTAACTTCTCCAGTATTGAGTCCCTAAGTATGCTCGTCAGCTCTGTCAAGCAGACCATGTTGATCTCCCACCAAATGCCAGATTTTCAATGCAGCCACTCAATTCTGAGCCTTATCTTGCAAAAAACTACTAGGTTGGTCAAGCAAATCACTTAATGTTCTCAAACTCTCCTTACCTAAGTGTAACAACCCCTTGGCTCCCAGACAATCCATGAACACTCAAAACAAAGGAGGCGTTTTTGGGATGGAGCTGAGAACAATTCCATGTGATGGGAGCACTCAGAAGCACAGCATTAGAGCACAACTGTTCCCAAACCATCCATTCAGCAACCCCATCAAACACTTCCTATCCTAATCAAGGCATAGTCTTTGACCTAGGAACTGGAATGGAACCACATCATCTTTATCCCCACTGAATTGCCTAAGAAGATGACGATGATTTACGTGGATATTATTTCTTGCACTTTGAGGGAGAAATATTTAAGTGGGACCTGAGGTGCCCTTCTTCACACCGAGGGTGGTCAACATATGGAAAGAGCTGCAGGGCAAAGTAGTCAAGGCAGGTACAATAACATTAAAAAAAATTGGACGGGTACATGAATAGGAGAAGTTTAGTAGGATATGGGACAAATTGTAGGTGACTGGGATGAGTTTGATGGGTACTCTGATTTGTATGGTTGACTTGGGATGAAGGGCCTGTTTAGTGCAATGTTACACTGACTGGTTCAATATTGCCCTGCCAGACTCACCACTTTCCCTAAGCTCACTACCATACAAGTTTTCTATCACCTCCAATCTAAAATTCAAATGGGTTTATTGCCCTTCGCTAGTCTTGCAAGCAGTGAGGGCTGGAATAGCACGTAGAAACAAACTAAACTGGGATGGTCATTGTATCATATCAGTTTCCTAAAGGAGCAAGGAGATGCCTTCCATCCCCTGCATTCAGCAGAGTCACGCATAATATTTTTGATCAATTTTAAGACTTGTAGAAAAAGTACAAGCTTTTTGGAAACTCTGTCGGAGCTTCCAGTTCACATTTCTGACCCTGGATTGAAATGAAAAAGCTAAGAGTGATACGATACAGATGGGGCCATCAGACATGGTGGCGTCAGAGGTAGCCACCCATGAGCAACATTGTGAGAAACTGAGTCTTCTGAAAGGAGGAGAAAGCTTCAATTTGTCCATAGAAACATGACTGAGAAATTTGAGAGCTGGCCTCAGCAACTGGCACTTCAATAATGGCTCAATATAAAGCTTTATATTTCTGAACACCCATTCCTTCATTCTGTTAATTGAGACCATGATGATTTCTTCTGCACATATTCCCACACTGTGATACTGAAGCAACAAGGACAGTGTGAATTGCACAGGAACTGGCAACAGTGAAGGTGGCCCAATGGTTTTTTATCTAGAGGCTTCCCACATGCAGAGGCCAGAGATTAAATTCTACTTCGGGTGCAAATGCTGGACAATTGTGAATGATATACCTTTTTATGATGTTGCATCTTATTGTCTACTGGCGCTGCACTTTCCCTGTAGCTGTTGCACTTAATTATGCATTTTGTTATTGCTTTAGCTTGTACTACCGCAATTCATTATGTAATGACCACGAGACAAAAGAGCAGAATGAGGCCATTTGGAGGGATCAATTTCCCTCGCAACCCCATAACCTTTCATGCCCTGACTAATCAAGAGCCTATTAACTTCTGCCTTGAACATACTCAGTGATCAGGCTTCCATAACTGTCTGTGGCAACAAATTCCACATAATGATTTCATCTCTCTGAACAATACACAATGCAAGCACTTCACTGTAAATGTGACAACAGTAATCAATTTAAATTCCAATTCCAGATTTATTTCCCACTGCAAGTCAATGAGTATTTCATATTTTGACCAATGACTGTCTCTGCAGTTTCAGTATTTCTTTGTGCACCACTAGGATGCTGTTGGATGTTATCCATATGAAGATGAATGCAAGTTGTTGCAGCTTATTCATTATTCTGCATCATTTTTGACAATAGCAATAAACCACATGAGATTGGTTCATGTTAGGGAAGTCAGCTATGAGGGAGAAAGGTTGTTAATCTTTATGCTTGTTCTGGTTGAAGACTTTGAGATGTAGAAACACTGATGAAATGGACATTGGTGTGATCTAAAATAAAAGTGAGCAGCACCATCCTGCCAAATTTATTACGGACAGACAATTCAATTGAATTTATAACGGACAGACAATCAATTGCCGGCAGTTCTGTATCACTGCAGTGTTTGAGTATTACAGTGCTGACTTTTAGTCGAGATCCTTGTTTGCGTACAGTTGCAGGTCTGTACAAATGTGATCAATTGGAGGTTGACAAGGCATTCTGTATTTAAGTTAGGATTTCTAAATAGCTTAATTGTGTGTGATTAATTTAGCCTGTTCACACTAAATGATTGGCGAAGAGACTTAGAAATGATAGTTCAAATTCACTGTGTCATGAAATAATATATAGGAATTGATAATATTAAGATAACAGCGTAATCTAATAAAAGCACAAAAGAAAATGAACAGCAAGGTAGGAGTCTTGGAATGACCTTGTTTATAGCAATTGTGTTGTTTCTTGATGATGACACGGTAAAATACAAACGATTGAGAGCCCAATAAAAATTTATATTCTCTGAAGAAATTTCCTTTGAACAGATGAATCTCCAACACTCAGCAGCGCAGTAGTTACAAAGCATGACCCCACTTCCTTCTGAGATTCCAGTTGTCAAGTGGAAGTGTGGTCTTTGCCACAGGGTGCGCAAATTTCTGGCCGTGCAACTAATCTGCAAGTAATTCCTTCAACTAGCATGGTTACATTTTCATCACAAGATCACCTGATTCTTGGATTGGACTTGTAGCCTGATTTCCTGCGCTTGCGATGAAATGAGAAAGAGAACTGATCTTGCTGGACAGTTGAAACATTTGGTGACTTTAAGTCATAGAAGCTGTCCTCTGAAACAGAAGAAAAATGAATGTTAAAGACTTCACATCAAGAAGAATAATCAACTACTTCTTTTGATCATCAGTTCCAGTGAACAATCAGAATGTTAAGTTAAGAATGATATCCAGCTAAACTTTGTCAGGCTTTGAAGGACTATTAGGTTGTATCTGTTTTGGGAAGTGACATTTATCTTATGCTGGGAACAACTTAGCCATTGCTTAGTAACTATTCTTTGTAGTATTTCCCAGATATTTGCCATAGTAGCTGTAGGTTTAATTGTACACTTACACACTCCATAACAAATAATGAAAAAAATAAAAATAATAATAATGAAAATATTTTAAAAATAATTAAAAAATTCTACATCAAATATACTTGCACTTAAACATTGCTATTTTGGCCTGATAATTGTGGGGTCAATTCTCACATTTGCCTTTCTTTGCAATATTATCTTTACATTTTCAACAATTTCAACTCAATTCTTTGATGATCACTTATTTGACATTTAACTAGTGTACAGAATTAAGCATTTGAAGTTAATGTGTAGGAGAGAACTAACAACTCTTAAGGAGTTGATAGAAAATGGCTAGGAAAATATGTGGATCCATAACCATACAAAAAAAAGATAAGAATGTGTAAAATTGAAAAGAAACTCATTCTTTGTTTGGTAGAGTTAAATACACAATGTGTAATGTCACCAGATGTGCCCTGCTTCTGAAATTTATTCTACTGAAGTCAGTAGAACAGATTTCTGGAGGAAATGTACAAGGTAATGGCACCTATTGTGGAGAATAAATAGATAGATGCTTTATTGATCCCAAAGGAAATTATAGTGCCACAGTCGTATTACAAGTGCACAGATATATAAATATACAAATATTAGAAGAGAAGTAAGAAAGAATAAAACAAATACTACCTCAAACAGTCTAACATGAGGTGGCCATCACTTCTTTGGGTATAAATTGACTCATTATAGAGCCTAATGACCAAGGGTAATAATGACCTCATATAGCACTCTTTGGAGCAGCACAGTTGTCTTCGTCTATTACTAAAAGTGTTCCTCTGTTCAGCCAAGATGGCAAGCAGAATGTGAGAAACTTTGTCTGAAGTGCCAAGATTTTCCGTAGGGTCCTTTGCTCCACCACAGCCTCCAATGTATCCAGTTTGACTCCTATAACAGAGCCAGCCTTTATAATCAGTTTATTGAGCTTGTTGGCATCACCCGTGTTGATGCCATTGCCTCAGTACATCACCGCATAGAAGATTGTACTGGTGAGAGCAGACTGCTAGTACATGTGAAGGAGAGGCCTGCAGACTCCAAAGAACCTCAGTCTCCTCAGGAAGTCGAGGCAGCTTGGGCCCTTCTTGTATACAACCTCTGTGTTGGTTCTCTGCTCAGATCTGTCATCCAGTTGTATTACTAGTTGAGCTGGAACTTCAAGTCTCAAAATACTTTTTTGAAATGTACAGAAAACGTTGCAATATTGTTACAAGTGGTACTTTGGTCCTTTTTAATTAATGCACTGATGAGAAGTTGGTGTCAATGCACCAACCATGAGTAACTTGATATTAAAGACCTGACAAAGACTTAAAAGATGCACAAGATCACTTTCTGATTATCGTGGGATACAACACTGAATTTGCTTAGTAAATGTAAACAAACAATCTTCTATATGTTTTTGTTCTGCTGCCAATAAATTGCAATAAGTTGTCATATCCAAACAGAACACTTGGGAGTTAGTCTTCAAAAGCACTGTCCATTCCTGCATAATTTCTGTCACCATTGGCTGAATGCACATAAAAACTGTAATATTTGAATTGTTCTTATATTTAATGTAAATAGCATTTCTATGATTTCTGTTTCTTTATGGGTTGCTTTAAAATGTTATCTGAGAAGAGGTCTAACTTTAAATTGGTAACTTTTGGAAGTTGATGCTAATTTCATTTGCATGCATGTCTTTGAGGAGGCTCTGAAATTTAAAATATAATTTATTGGCAGTAGAACAAAAACATTTGAAAGATGTTTTAATTGCTAAGGAATCCACGACTGATAAAACCCCAGCAGCAATAAATGGCAATTATGTTGAAGTTACATTTTCATTTTGTTTTCGGAATGCATTCTGAATTTGTCCAAGTGCTCACAATTTCTACTGACCAATTCTGCTCATTCGTAGGCTTCTTTGATCAGCAGAGATAGAAAGAAATAAGTGCTTGTAGAAGGTTTTGTTGAAGAAATAAGTAAGATGGGGTCCAAACTGGTCCGTCATTTCTATTATTTTTCATTGTGTCTTCATGGAGACTGGTAGTTTTGAAAAGTGAGAATACCCCATTTTGCTGAAAGCTGGTTGAAGTTGAAGAATCAACTTAAACAGAACCCGAGGTTTAAAGTAAAGTAGTCAAGAGATAAGCAGCATATAACAATCATCTTCAAGTGTGCCTACTTATCTGTGGTGTGACTGAACGTTTGGATAAATAATCTTATTGAATTCTTCATTTGTGTTTTAACCCATAGTATATACAATAAGTCACTTTTAATATCCTATAGAAGGGCTAATAACTATTTCAAACAAGGGACATTCGTTTCTCACCCAGTCCTAGATCAACAGCCTTGATTTTATCTGGTGCTTTATTGCCTGAAGCAATATTTCTCTCCTCCTCAAAGGCACACAGCCATATCTGTTTGTCCGTGGGACTTTTTGCAAACATGAGTCTACACCGCTCTTCAAAAAGCTTGCTTCTAAGCTTGAAAGCATATTTAACTTTGCAGTCAAATTCCATGTCGTTTCCATCATCCACGTCAGCCACCGTGCAGGTTTCTAAGAAAATTCTTTCTTTGTAGTAAAATATGTTACGGCGTATCAGATCCTGTGAAATATTCCAAAGCACATCTGTTAATCATACTACCAGCTTTTTCTATTTTCATTTTATCAATCTCCACCTAATATATCAACAATTGAACAGTTTTAAATGGTGCTCATGTATGTTAAAGACAAACTCAACATCCCTCTGTCTTCCTCATCATGGTTTACTAGCTTAATAGCTGTGCCCAGAGCTAAAGATGGAGTACAGAGTACAGGCAAAATTTTACCCCATAAATGTCTGACGTGTTGGAAAGTTTTACATTTAGTACATATCGCCATGAAGTGAGAGGAACATGAGCAATTACACAGAAAAGTTCAAAGTTCAAAGTAAAATTTATTGTCAGTGTACATACATGTCACCATATACAACCCTGAGATTCCTTTTCTGTGGGCATACTTAGCAAATCTATAGAACATTAGTTGTAAACTGGATCTGTAAATAGTAAACACTAAGAACTGTAAACTGTAAGCAAACTGTGCAAATAAAGACAAAGCACTAAATAGCAAGCATGAAATAACAAAATAAAAGAGTCCTTAAATGAGTGTAGTTATTCCCTTTTGTTAAAGAGCCTGATGGTTGAGGGGTAGTAACTGTTCTTGAACCTGGTAGTGTGAGAGATGAGGCACCTGTACCTTCTACTTGATGCCCTACCAATACACTACTACTCCTTAAATTCAACCTACCATCTTAGACATTTTTGTGAACCTATGCAGTGTGAAGGATAACATGCAGTCTCCATTCAGAGAACACCTGAGGTCAGTTTGGCATTGAACCTCAGTCTCTGTTGCTACTGGTGACACTCTGCTACCTTTGAAAAGCGTAGGATAGTTAATGAGAGAATGGTAGGGGGTGAAATAAATGGCTTGAAACAGATGGTGAAATTCAGATATCACAGAGGGGAAGGTGGTTGTCCAGGAGGCAGTGGGAACAAGTTGTAGGCACTGGTTCCCAGTTGGATGTGATAAATACAGAGAGCATGTATAGAAGAAGTATTAAGTCCATCAGCCTGTAGCATTAGATTCTAGAATAGAGTAGTCAAAAAACATTAAGGGAGTCAGGGAAAGAAGAAAAATGTTGGCGACCTCAACCATAGACATGGTAATGTAAGTCCTGAGGCAACATACTGGTTATCACAACACTTTACAGTACAGACGTTCTGGGTTCCATTCCCACTGCTGCCTGAGAGGGAGTTTGTACCTTCTCCCCGTGACCGCATGGGTTTCCTCTCACAGTCCACAAGACATTCCAGTTGGGAGGTTAATTGATCGTCATAAATTGTCCTGTGATTAGGTTAGGGTTATATTGGGGGTTGCTGGGTAATGAGGCTCGAAGGGCCTGTTCTGTGCTGTACCGCAATAAACATATTAAAAAATTTTTAAAAAATCTTGTTTGGAGAATATTCAACATTACCATTTAGATTAAGGGTGAAGGCAATGTTTCAATGAGAAAACAAGTAAACAAAAGTAAGAAAACAAAATATATTAGTAGCACAGATGGCAAGAAAGTTTTAAACTAACTAATCAAAATGTTGAATTTTAATTTTTAGCTGGGACTTTACCTTTTTGCACAAAATCATCTGATGGTCAAATAGGTAAGCCGTATAGATCTTTGCCCTGGCACCTGGTTCATTAACCACAACTAGATCACCACGATGAATCAATTGTTTGCTTCGGAGTTTAAGGTCATCACCCTGAGAATATAAACATTTCATTAGCTCCAGCTCTATTATTATGCATTTTTTCCACTTGTTCAGCTATTTGGCCTAGTATATGGAATGAAAGGTGAACACAGATCTTTGGGAATTGTGAACTTCCTTAGTAAGTGCTGAGTGGGGCTAAATGTTTAATGCCTTCACAATTCCTTCTGCCTTAATTTGAATGGTGTAATTATTTTTCCTGACATATAGAATTGGGATGGTAGACCTTCACCTTTGTAATAATGAAAGGAGTTCTTTCAGTTCCTCACCAATGGGATCAGTGGTACAGAACAGTAACAGACAAGTCCTAACAAAATTTAACTCCTTGGTGTCTACTTAATATTAAGATAACAGTAATTTCTAAAGCAAAATCTCACACTAATTTAAGTAACAGACAGCTAAGATAAGGTATATTAACAGAATCTTTTTCAATGATAGGGGCATCAAAAATAAGAGGGTGCAGGTTCAAAGTGAGAGGAGTTTTAGAGAGGGCTCGAGGGGAAAAGTCATTCACACCATCATTGATACCTGGAACACAGTGGTATCAAATGTACTTCAACAGCTACAGCAATGAAGGATATAGAGCTAATGCAGTCAAAGGGGATTTGTGTAGTTGGCCAAAAAGTTGGACCCTAGGATCTGTTTCTGCACTTTAAGACTCTACGACTCTGACTGATTTCACATCAACCTTTTTAGGTATTATTGTGTTCAACAACACCTCTTGCCACAAAAATTATGGTGTGTTATTTGCAATATACATTTGTGTAAGGCAGTCTGACGTTGCCTTCAATCTCGTTCTGGCAACTCCTGCGACGACACCAGTGCCAAGCTGTATCAGCCCTTGCCCTTCCCTTGAACAACATTGGTGTCGTGGAGAGGGGCGATTTGCTGCATGGGCAACTGCTGGTCTTCCATACAACCTTGCCCAGGCCTGCGTCCTGGAGAGGAGCAAGACTTTCCAAAGCGCAGATCCATGGTCTCGCAAGACTAATGAATGCCACCACCATTTGTGTTTTCTGTAAGGAATGAAAGCAAAGAATTTTCTGCTGGAAGAGATGGCGTGGAATTCTCTGTGCTGAATGTGTCAGCAATGGCAGATAATTACTTTTATCGTCAAGGTGACAAGTTATAGGACAGAAAATATTCTACTGATCCACAATCTGTAATATAGTGAGATAAGCTGCAGGAGGCTTTTGGCAAGCAGTCTGATACCAATTATAGTTTCGTTGAACAATAAATTAGGAAATATTAAAATGTAGACTTGCACTTTGCACTCATTTATTTCATTCTCATCATCTTCCATTATCACAGATTCATAGTCGTACAGCAGAGAAACAGGCCCTTTGGCCCATCATACCCAGGCTGATTATTGTACTTATCTATATTTGTCTTATTTACTTCGATGATTTGGTAAATCGTATGATTAACTTGGATGCTTCCTAAGTGTTGTGAGAGTATCTGTATTCATCAACTCCTCAGGCAATAAGTTCCAAATTCTAGCCTCTCCCTATGTGAAAACATTCCCTGTCAGATCCTCTGTAAAGCTTTTTCCTCTCACCTGTGATATGCCTCCTGTTTTAGGTATCTCCATTGAGGGAAAGAATATCTTACTGTCTAACCTATCTATTCCCTTCATAATTTTGTACACCACTCTCGGGATCTTTCCTCAGCTTCTTGGTGACCACATCTTGCTGCTTAATGAACTCAGGCTCAAATTTGATGGCCTGGAATCTGAGCTTCAAACACTGTGATTCTGAATTTTACCTGGACACTGTGTTTCAGGAGACAGCCACACCCATTCGAGTAACTACTTCGAATTTGGTCTGTTGCCAGGGACACGACAGTGGGACTGCGAGTGAGGCAGGTAGGGGGATCCAAGTGGTAGGGATGGAGGTGCCTCAGCCCTTGAATTTTCCCAATAGGTCTGAAATTGTTCCTCCTTCAGGGGAGGAGAGTGGGAATTGTAGGAAGCATGAGGAACTGAACTGTGGCAGCATAGTTCAGAGAGCCATTCAAGAGGAGGGAGAGGAGAAATGTAGTTGTAATTGAGGATTGTATAGTCAGGGAAATAGACACAATTCTCTGTCACAATGATTCAGAATCCTGAAGGCTGTATTGTGTGCCTGGTGCCTGCGTTTGGGACATTTCACCTGACCTGCAGAGGAATTTGGAGTGGGAGCAGAAAGGCCCAGACCTCATGATCCAACAACATAGGAGAACAAGGAAAAGGTTCTGCTGAGGGAATTTGAGCAGCTAGGGACCAAAAAGATAATAATCTCCAGTTTTTATACCTGAGTCACGTGCAAGTTGCACAGTGTTAATAAGATCATATGTGTAGTTCAGAGATTAATATGGGAGAAGTGGGTTTGAATTCATAGCACATTGGCACCAGTATTGGGGAAGGAGGGAGCTATTCCCATGGAAAGGGCCCCACCTGAGTCATGTTTGGAATAAGGTCCTAGTGAATCACTTAACTAGTGGGGTGGGTAAGATTTTAAACTAAATAGTATTTTCCCTCCATTTAGAAAATAGTCTACGCTTTTATTTCTTCTACCAAAGAGCATGACCGTATGCTCCCCAACACTGTATTCTATCTGCCATTTCTTTGCCAATCCTCATAATCTGTCTAAGTCCTTCTGTCTATGCGCCTCTCTGCTTCCTCAACACTACCTTCCCTTCCACCTACCTTTGTATAATCCACAATTCCAACAGATTTACCAGGCAAGATTTTCTCTCAAGAAATCCATGTTGACTTTGGCTTATTTTATCATGTGTCTCCATATGCAGGCAGATTGGAAAAATCAGGCTGGATCCCACGAGAAGGAATTTGTATAATGCTCGTGAGATAACTTTTTAGAGCAGCTCGGTTCTTGATTGGGTGTTGTGTAATGAAGCAGATTTGATTATGGAGCTTAATGTAAAGGAACCCTTAAGAGACAGTGATCATAATATGATAGAATTCACCCTGAAGCTTGAAAAGGGGAAGCTAAATTCAGATGTATCAGTATCACAGTTGAGACATGGTAGCTGCACAGGCATAAGAGAGGAGCTGGCCAAAGTTGGAATGGGACCTTAGCAGGAGTGCTGGCAATACAGCAATGACTGGAGTATCTGGGAGCAATTTGGAAGACGGAGGATCAGGTCATCCCAAGGAAGAAGAAACATTCTGAAGAGAGGATGAAGTAACCATGGCTGACAATGAAAGTCAACGAAAGCATAAAAGCAAAAGAGAGGGCATCTTATATAACAAAACTTAGTGGGAAGCTAAAGGATTTGGATGCTTTTGAAAAACAATAGAAGGCAACTGAAAAATGAAATCCAATCTCAGAAGGATTATGCAGGACAATAGCTGAGACAAATTGAGGCCTCCTTAAACAAAGAGATTTAATGTTTCACTGATGGATGTGCGATCCTAGTGAGGAACCGCAAAAATGATCAAACGTGGGTACTTGGAAAGATTAAGGTCAGTACTGTGCCACTCTCCTACACAGCGGACATTGCATCTGATGTCATCTGGAGACAACACATCAATTAGCTGAGGACAGCAGGGTCAGTTGTTAGAGAAGAAAGGTATCTAGAGCTGTCAGAACCACTTCCTGCAGTCCCAGAGTCAAATCCTACAACCACCAGGAAGGAGACACCAGAACCTGAGATTGTTTCACAGACACAAGTTTCACCTGACAAGTAAAGTGGCCCTACTTGTCAGGAAAGACATTATCCCACAAGAAGAAGAAATAGGGTTGAGAGATAATAAATCAACCTTGGTGGAACAGATTCAATGGGCTGAATGGCTTAATTCTTTTCCTTGTCTTATGGTCGTCTGCACCAGGGAAAATAAACCCAACCTATCCAGTCCCTCCTTATATCTGAAATGCTCTAATCCAGGCAACATCCTGGCAAATTTCCTCTGCATTCTCTCTATTGTACTCACATCCTCCCACAGAACTCCATGTTGTGGGACAGATGTAAGGTTTAAATAAATTCGAATTCTAATTCTAATTCAACAAGATAAGAGCGCGTGGTATTGCAGGAAAGATGCTAGCATGGACACAAGATTGGCTGATTGGCTGGAGGCAGAGAGAGGCAATAAAGGGGGGTCTTTTCTGGTTGGCTGCCGCTATCTAATTGTGTTCTGCAGGGGTCCATTTTGGGATTGCTTCTTTTCATGTTATATGTCAATGATCTGCATGAACGGAATTGATGGTTTTGCGATCAAGTTTGTGGACAATACAAAGATAGGTGAATGAGCTTGCAGTGTTGAGCACCAAGGAGTCTGCAGAAGGGCCAAGACAGTTTTGGAGAATGGGCAAAGAAGTGGCAGATAGAATGCAAAATGGGGAAGAGTATGGTCATGCACTTTGGTAGAAGGAGTAAAGGCATAGACTATTTTCAAAATGGGGATCAAATTCAGAAAGCAAAGGTGCAAAGGGGCTTAGAAGCCTAATGCAAGATTCCCGAAAGGTTAACTAGCAGGTTCAGTTAGTGGTGAGGAAGGAAAATACAATATTAGCATTCATTATTTGAGGACTAGAATATAAAAGCACGGATGTAATGCTTGGGATGCTATAAGATATTGGTCAGACTACATTGTGAGCAGTATTCAGTCCTTTATCTATCAAAAGGATGTGCTTGCATTGGAGAGGGCCCAGAGGAGGTTTACAACAATGATACTGGGAATGAAAGGGTTAATGTATGAGGAGATTTGGTGGGCCTGTACTTGCAGGAGCTTAGAAGAATTGGTGGGTGGGGGGGAATCTCATAGAAATCTATCAAATATTGAAAGGTCTACACAGAGTGGACATGGAGAGGATGTCCACAAGGCACATAAGTCTGTTCCTTTAGAACACAGATGAGGAGAAATTTCTTTAGCCAGTGGGTGATGTGGAATTCTTTGCCACAGACGGCTGTGGAGACCAGGTCACTGGGTATATTTAAAGTGAAGGTTGATTCTAGATGTTGTCGAAGGTTATGCGGAGAAGGCAGGAAAATAGGGTTGAGAGATAATAAATCAGCTTTGGTAGAACAGACTCAATGGGCTGAATGGCCTAATTCTGTTCCTTGTCTTACGGTCCTCTGCACCAGGGAAAACAAACCCAACCTATTCAGTCCCTCATTATATCTGAAATGCTCCAATCCAGGCCACATCCTGGCAAATTCTCCCTGCACCCTCTCACATCCTACCACAGAACTTCACCCAGTACCTCTGCAGCATAACCAATGCTTTATCAATACTTAGCTTGATATTGCTGCTCTTGTATTCTGTACAAGATGGGATGAAAGCGAACCTCCCATATATCTTTTGCACCACTCGAATTACGTGTGCTACCATTTGCAGGATTCTATGAATTTGTACCTCATTATCCCAGTGTTCATCAGCACTCCCCAGTGTCCTTCCATTGATAGTGTATGTGTAGGGCTACTTTTATTTCATCTTCCAAAATGCATCACTTCATACTTGTCAACATGAAATACCATTGCCATTGCTCTGCCCAACTTCCCAGCTGTTCAGTATAATGCTGAAGCCTGACAATCCGACTTGCTAACTACAACATCACAAACTTTGGTGTCATTATCGTACCTCCTACATGAACATACTGTACAAGTGATGCATGTATATCACAAACATCAAGGGTCACAAGACTGACCTTTGTGGTACACTACTGGCCACAAACTCCAATCAGGTAACCAACCCACCAACATCACCCTGTGCCTCCTATTAGCAAGGCAATTTTGGATCCAGATTGCCTTGGATCCCAGGCACTTCCTCCTTTTGGAATAGCCTACCATGCCAGGTCTTGCCAACAGTCTTGCTCATATCCATGCAGACAATACTGACCACATTGCACTTAACAGTTGCCTCTTCAATAAATTCTAATTAGTGAGACAGAATTTCCCACAAATGAAACCATTTTAATCAATATCTAAGCATAGATTAATCCTGTCTCTTAGAATTATTTTCAATAATTTCCTACCACTGATTAAAAAAACTCACTGATCTGTAGTTATCTGGCTTATCTTTACTGCCATGCTGAACAAGGAACTACATTTGCTGACCTCCAGTCTTCTGGTAACTCACCTGCACTGGCGAGGACGCAATAGTTTCCTGGCGGTCTTTTTCCTTGCCGCCCATTGCTGTATGGGGCATATTTCTTCAGGCCCTAGGGATTTATTCACCTTTATTTTCTCCAAGGCATTTAACATCTCTTCCTTCTTAATACTAACATGTTGTCACTGTCCCATGTTATCACTGTCCCTCTGCCTGCCCTCTCAATCTGCCATGATTGAACTCAATATATAAGTTTGCTGATGACACAACAATTGTAGGCCGTATCTTGGGTAATGATGAGTTTGAGTACAGAGAGGAAATTAAGAACCTGGTGGCATGGTATGAAGACAATAACCTATCCCTCAACGTCAGCAAGACGAAGGAATTGGTTGTTGACTTCAGAAGGAGTAGCAGACCGCACGACCCAATTTACATCGGTGGTGCACAAGTGGAACAGGTCAAAAGCTTTAAGTTCCTCGGGGTCAATATCACAATTGATCTGACTTGGTCCGACCAAGCAGAGTCCACTGCCAAGAAGGCCCACCAGCACCTTTACTTCCTGAGAAAACTAAAGAAATTTGGCCTGTGCCCTAAAACCCTCACTAATTTTTATAGATGCACCGTAGAAAGCATTCTTCTAGGGTGCATCACAACCTGGTATGGAAGTTGTCCTGTCCAAGACAGGAAGAAGCTGCAGAAGATCGTGAACACAGTGCAGCACATCACACAAACCAATCTTCCATCCTTGGATTCACTTTACACCTCAGGCTGTGGGAGCAGCACTGCCACGATAATCAAGGACACGACCACCCAGCCAACGCACTTTTCGTCCCTCTTCTCTCCGGGAGAAGGCTCAGGAGCTTGAAGACCCATACGGCCAGATTTGGGAACAGCTTCCTTCCAACTGTGATAAGACTGCTGAACGGATCCTGACCTGGATCTGGGCCGTACCCTCCAAATATCCGGACCTGCCTCTCGTTTTTTTTACTACCTTAATTTCCATTTTTCTATTTTCTATTTATGATTTATAATTTAAATTTTTAATATTTACTATCGATTTGTAATCCAGGGAGCAGGAAGCGCAGAATCAAATATCGCTGTGATGATTGTACGTTCTAGTATCAATTGTTTGGCGACAATGAAGTATAAAGTATAAAGTATGATCTTCTCCTTAGTGCTGCACATAAGAATTATTTATTTTAAGATCTCTCACACCTCTCATTGCTCCATGTATAGGTTGCTCTTTGGTCTCTAAGGAGACCTACTTTTTTTCCCTGTACAGGGAAGTATAATCATTTATAAGGCAAAGACACTGATCAGAATCAGGTTTAATATCACTGCCAAATGTCGTGGTGGCAGTACAATGCAATACATAATAATATAGAAAAAAATAAGTAAATAATTACACTTAGTATATATATGTATATTAAATAGTTAATTTAAAATAGTGTAAAAACAGAAATAATAAAAGTGAGGTAGTGTTCACAGGTTCAATGTCCATTGAGGAATTGGATGGCAGATGGGAAGAAGCTGTTCCGGAATCGCTGAGTATGTGCCTTCAGGCTTCTGTACCTCATTCCTGATGGTAGCAATGAGAAGAGGGCATACCCTGAGTGATGGAGGTCCTTAATAATGGACACCGCCTTTCTGAGGCACTGCTGCTTGAAGATGTCTTGGATACTACAGAGGCTAGTACCCAAGATGGAGCTGACTACCTTACAACTTTCTGTGGCTTCTTTTTATCCTGTGCAGTAGCAACTCCCTCTCCATACCAGACAGCGATGCAGCTATTCAGAATGCTCTCCCCGGTATATCTGTAACAGTTTTCCGGTGTTTTAGGTGACAAACCAAATTTCCTCAAACTCTTACTGAAATGTAGCTGCTGTTTTGCCTTCTTTATAGCTGCATCGATGTGTTAGGTTAGATCCTCAGAGGTCTCGACACACAGGGACTTGAAATTGCTCACTGTCCCCAATTCCAATACCTCTATGAGGATTGGTTCATGTTCCCTCTTTGTACCCTTTCTGAAGTCCATAATCAGCTCTTTGGTGTTACTGACATTGAGTGCAAGGTTGTTGCTGCTACACCACTCAACCTAGCTGGTATATCTCGCTCCTGTACACCCTCTTGTCTCCATCTGAGATTCTGCCAACAATGGTTGTACCATCAGCAAAATTATAGATAGCCTTTGCGATATGCCTCGACACATGGGTGTAGAGAGACTTGAGCAGTGGGATGAGCACACACACTTCTGTGTTGATCGTCAGCAAAGACGAGATATTATTACCAATCCAACAGATTGTAAAAACAATCAGAGGTCATGGAGCATTTAAAGAATCAAGAAAGATTGATTTGCTTGATGTAATATAGCTAACCAGATTTAAACTAGACTGCAGCAAATCAAGAAGGCAGCTCATCACCACTTTCGCAGTGGTAACTAAGGTTGGGCAATTAAACACTGGTCAGCTCTTGAAGCCTACAACCCTTAAGAGAATATAAAAAACAATACCTATTTCACCTACTTTTCAAAAACTTATCTGTTGAAATTTCTTTCAAAAGATAATCATAATCAATTACCATGTGAATAAGCCTTTCAGCCCACAGTCTTCATGCCAAACATCAAGCACTCATTTATGCTCATTCTCTTCTGTAGCAGCTGAATCATAGCCCTTATGCCTTGGCAATACAATTGCTCATCTAAATACTTCTGTAATCTTGTGAGAGCACCTGTCTCTCTCATGCCCTCAGATAGTTCACCAGATTTCAACCATCTTCTTGCTCTCATCTCCTCTAAATCTCCTTATCTTAAATCCATACCCTCTGGTTCTGGATGTCTTTGCTGAGGGGAAGCATTTTCTCACCACCCGCCCTATCTATCTCTATCTTTCAGAATTTTGCATACTTTAATCAAGCTTTTTCCCCTTCAAGAAAATCAAAGCTAGCCAAACCCAATTTTCCTCATGGCTAATATGCTTCATCTTAGACAACATCCAAGAAATTACATCTCCTATAGTGTAACAAACAAGGCTGCATACAAAACTTCAATTGTGGTCTATCTGCCATATAGTTAACCCACCCACCCTGGACATTTGCTTCTCCCTTCCTCTATCAGGCAGAAGATATACAAGCCCAAAAGCACATAGCGCCATATAAGCCAGTCTTCATCGAGGGATCAGAGGTGGAGAGGATCAGTAGTTCTAAATTTTTTTGGTGTTATAATTTCAGGGGACATGTCTGGGGGCCCAGCCCGTAAGTGTATTTACGATGAAAGCACAGCCCCACCTCTACTTGTGAAGATTCAGCATGACATCTAAAACTTTGACAGACTTCTATAGATGTGTGCTGGAGAGTATATTGACTGGCTGTGTCACAGCCCTGTATGGAAACACCAATGTCCTTGAACAGAAAATCCTACAAAAAGTAGTGGATTCGGCTCAGTCTATCAGGGGTAAAGCTGTCCCTACCATTGAGCACATCTACACAGAGCATTGTTGCAGGAAAGCAGCATCCATCGTCAGGGACCTCCACCAACCAGGCCACACTCTCTTCTCACTGCCCCCATCAGAAAGAATTCACAAGAGCCTCAGGACACACATCACCAGGGTTCAGGAACAGTTATTTATCAATCATCAGGCACTTGAACCGGAGGGGATAACTACGCCCAACTTTATTTGCCCCATCACTAAACTGCTCCCACAGCCTAGGGACACTCTTTCAAGGATTCTTCATCACATGTTCTCACTCTTTCTTTCTTTCTTTTTGTACTGGCAGAGTTTGTTGTCTTTTGCACTTTGGTATTCTTCCCTGTTGGTGCTATCTTTCATTGATTCTATTATGGTTAATGGATTTATTGAGTATGCCCACTAGAAAATGAAACTCAGGGTTGTATATGCACCTTGATAATAAATTTATTTTGAACTTTGAACAAAGCTCAAGGGCAGCTCCTACCCTGCAGTTATAAGACTATTAAATGGTTCCTTCACAATCTACCTCATTATTGAACTTACACTGCATTGTTTACCTGCACTGCACTTTCACTGTAGCTGTGTTTATCTGCATTGTTTTTGTTTTACTTTGCTTTACCTCAATGCACACTGTACCGATCTGATCAGTATGGACAGTAACAATACAAACTTTTCACTGTATCTCAGTACATGTGACAATGATAAAACCAATTCCAATTATTATATTTTATGGCTAATGAAGTGAGTAACTCTTATCCTTTCTAAACTATCAATGCCAGATCCTTGGATATGCACACCAAAGTCCTCTATTTCTCGTTACTTCATGGGGCCCTGACATTCCTTGTGTATGTTCTAATCTTTCTAGTCCTCAAAATTGGATCACCACACAAGTTTCAGGATTAAATTCCACTTGCCATTTAAAATAAATCTGGCTAAGTTCTGACAGAGTCTTTGAACTGAAACATTAACTGTTGCTCTTCCCACAGATGCTGGCTGACTTGATGAGTATTTTCCAATTTTCCCTTTTCTTTTTAGACTTCCATCATCTGGGCCGCTTTTGATTTACGTCTGCCATTTTGCTGGCTTTCTTCCTAACTTATCAACATTATTCTTTTAGCCAGGGAGTTGTGAATGTATGGAATTCATTGCCAGAGGCGGCTATGGAGGGCAAGTCATTGAGTATATTTAAAGGAGAGGCCGATAGATTTTTGATTAGTCAGGGCATGGAGGGATACCGGGAGAAAGCAGGAGATTGAGGTTGAGGGAGAAAATAGATCGGCCATGATGAAATGGTGGAGCAGACTTCAAAAGGCCAAATGGCCTAATTCTGTTTTCTATATGTTATAATCTTATAGTCTTATTTGCAAAAACAAAGGGGCAGGGCGGGGGGGGGGGGGAAGGTGAGAGAGAAAGAAGGGCAGAGGAGTTGGCTGCAATGTTCTTCTCCCTCAGCTCCACAGCAGCCTTTTGTATAGCTATCTGTAGCCACCTTGGGGAGAGGTCTGGTAAGGTGTGATGATCTCTCCTGTGATCATTGTCACAGTAAGGCAGAATTTACGAGCTGTTCAGTTAATTCCCACTGGCAGAAAAAAATACCAGAAGCTAATACTGCAAGCAGCAACCACTGTTCTTAATGGACTTAGCAATTCATTTAGGGGCTAAGTTGCTGCAGTGATAATTCAGTGCAACCAAATATCTCACCCAGTGTCAATGCTTAAAATAAATATAGATTTTGTCTTAGCATATTGGGAAGGAGGCTAAAGAGAAGGCACAACATTTTTTTTCAATTCTCCCAATCTTTACCTTCCAATTTAAAACGGACTTCTGAAACTTTGTTAATTGATCTTCTTGGTCTTCTCCTTTCTCAGCATTAATCCCATCAAGAACTTCCCTCATGACAACCACAGCTTCTTCCACATTCGCGTAATCCCTCAGAAAATGAAGAAAAGAGCTTATAAATAAACTGTCTACAATTGTAGTAAAATTACTTCGAGGTGGAAGGGGTAGATATTGTCCTATCCGCTCTAATGGTTCACATGATCCATTTTTGTGAGTCTGGAGTCATCTGTAGACTGGGTAAGGATAGTTGCTTTTATTCACTGAAGGACATGAAAACAGGTAATTAAAACAATTTAGTAGTTTCTTGGTCACTATTTATGCTATTTTTAATACCACATTTTAATTCATGTTTTTAAGTGGAGGGAGCTATTTTTGCAAGCGCAGGAAATTGAAGGCCTGATCTAACCCAGAGAACTGATTGTGCATTTGGTCCTGAGAACGAGTACAGGACTGAGGTTAGCCATGATAATACTGAACAGTAAGCAGAGCTGAGGGGCAAAGAGGCTCATTCCCACCATTCTTTTTTCCATGTTTAAGATATCTGGTTTTTTGAACTGATGGTAGGATTTGAATTAAACTCCCTGGATCAGTGGCCCAACCCTCATCATAATGGTGTGGTAACTTAGCAATCATTTTGTCATGTTTTTGTTTACTTCTCAGTAAAACCTGTTAATGTTACTTTCTCCTTACTCTGTAAAGAAGATGAGAAATCTACTTCTCCTTTACTTTTAGTTTACCAATGGGGATACATTTTCAGTAAAGCTAAAGGAAGAAAAATTGGGCTGGTTTCACAATAAGTTGTCCAATGATGCTGCTGACTATTTACTCTTTGTAATTTCCTCCACCATCAAAAAGGTGAAAAGAGATATACACTTCTTTCCCTTTACTTTTCTCTAGAATTTTCACCGGTTAACTCACTGAGGCAAAACAGTGCAGAGGATCTCTTGAAGTAAATTTAAAAAAACATTTGTTTCAGCATTGTGATGAACCATGGAACTGAAAGTAATCTAAGAAGTTAATCGGGACACTTATGCGTAGAAATAAGATTGAATAAGCATTATGCTTTCATGCACCATGTACCACAACTTTAATTTAAAAAACCAGATGGATGGGAAATTCAGGAGTAATGTAATTCCCAGAGTTGTTGATTTACACAGAGACAGATCTCCATGAGTAATGAACGTGAAAGTGTTGACATTCTTGTTGATATCCAATGCAAATGCATTTTCCTGCTTGCATTTATTTCCCATGGAGACTATAGACCATCACAGTGCTTGTAAGTGTTTGATGACCTACAGTTTATCTATCTCAGAAGGTGAAGATCTATGGAGATTGATGTTGGCATTTTTGTAATGTATTTAATCAGCTAACCCGGGGGATAATAACATCTTCCACCCCATCCGCCCACCTGTAGCTCCTAACCCTCATCTGACGGCAATGCAGCTACTAATATGGTGGCCAACCCAACCACTAGTCTTCAAACGAAGACCCTAACTGTGGATCAGTCAACCTATTCCTCACTGCCGATCAGCTACTGTAGACTCACCATTCACTTTCTTCAGCTCCAATAATAATGATAACTTCTGCAACAGCCAGGTGGTACCAGTTTTGATCCCACACCCAGTTCTGATCCCTGATATTCTCTACCATCACTGGGATTATCTTCATATTGATTGCCCTCAAACATCTATCAATCTAACCCCATTTCCCTTGTCTGGCCTACATGGTTGGAGATCATATAGGTCAGGCATGTTTGGTGCCACCTGCAACCTGGGGCATCATGTCTTCTGAAATATGCAGCAGGTATATAGTGTGTTGGCCTTCATTAGTTGGGGGACTGAGTTCAAGAGCTGTGAGATAATGTTGCAGCTTTATAAAACTCTGGTGAGACCACACTTGGTGCATTGTGTTCAGTTATGTTGCCTCATTATAAGAAGGATGTGCAAGCTTTAGAGAGGATGCAGAGGAGAGTTACCAGGATGTTGCCTGGATTAGAGAGCATGCCTTATGAGGAGAGGTTGAAGGAGCTAGGAGTTTTCTCTTTGAAGTGAAGGAGGAAGAGAGGTGGCTTGGTACAGATCTATAAGATGATGAAAGGCATAAAAAGAGTGATAGCCAGCAAATTATTTCCTAGGGCAGAATTGGCTTATACAAGATGGCATAATTTTAAGATGATTGGACAAAATTATGAGGGGGATGTTAGAGGTAGTTTTTTTTATACAGAGTGTGGTGAGTGCATGGGACACATTGCTAGGTGTGGTGGTAGAGGTGTATAAGTTAGGGATATTGAGAGGGGGATTTTCACTCAGGCTTGCTAACGGATTATAAAAGGCAGCAACTTGCAGCGCATTTTGTTTGGAGCTTTGGCTCAAGTCAGGGGAATGACTAATTGGCATTTGGGATTGGTTAGCAAGAACAAATTAAAGGAAGGCTGGGACAAGTGCAGAGTAGGCAGAGTTTGAGTGAAGATTTTGAGGCTTTAGCTCTTCAAGGCTTCACTGAAGAGAGGCTTCAGTCAGAAAAGGCAAAAAAGAACAGCTGTAGGTAGAGTTTCCCCCACCCCTTTCTTTACATTTGATCAGTTAGAATAGTAGAGACGCCAGGCAGGATAATGAAATGTTCCTCTTGTGGGAGAGGGAAGGCAGGGAGACCTCCAGTGTCTCCCACAACTACAACTGCAAGAAGTGCATCCAACTGCTGCTTCTAATGATCCACATTAAGGAAATGGATGAACTCCGGATCATTTGGGAAGCTGAAGAGGTGATGGATCGAGAGGTAGTGACACCCAAGGCGCAGGACGCAGGGAACTGATTGGCAGCCTGGAATGGGAAAGCGGTTAAGGAGCCAGTGCAGAGCACCCCTGTGGCCATCCTCCTCAACAACATGTATATCATTTTGGATACCGTTAAGGAAGGAGATGACCTAACAAAGGAAAGTCACAGCGGTCAGGTCTCCGGGACTGAATCTGGCTCTGTGACTCAGAAAGGAAGGGAGAGTGTAGAAGAAAAAGTGAGCTGTGGCTAAAGGGGAATTGTTAGTTTGGGGAGCAGAAAGGAGGTTCTGTGTATGAGATCGAGATTCCCAGATGGTATGTTGTCTCCCGGGTGCCAGGGTCTGGGACAACTGGGATCCAGACCTCAGCATTCTTGTGCGAGGATGAACAGTCAGAGGTACCAATGATAGGAGTAGGAAGAGTGACAATCTTCTGCATAGGGAGTTCAACGTGTTAGGTGCTAAGATAAAGGGTAGGACCTCCAGGGTTGTGGTCTCAGGATTGCTACCCGTGTCACGTGTTAGTGAGGCCAGAACTTGGAAGATTATACAGGTTAGCATGTGGAAAAGGAGTTGGTGTAGGAGGGAGTTCAGAAGATTTTTGGATCATTGGGCTCTCTTCCAGGGAAGGGGGCCCGTGGAGAAGAGAATTTAATACAGACAATTATGCGGTTTTGCATTTTGGTAGGACCAGCCAGGGTAGGTTTTATACAGTGAACGGTAGGGCACTGAGGAGTGTGGGAGAACAAAAGGATCTGGGAATCCAGGTCCATAATTCATTGAAAGTGATGTCATAGGTACATAAGGGCATAAAGAAAGCTTTTTGCATATTGACCTTCATAAATGGGATGTTATATAATAAGACATTGGTGAGGCCTAGTTAGGAGTATTGTGTGCAGTTTTGGTCACCTACCTAGAGGAAAGATGTAAACAAGGTTGAAAGGGTACTGAAATAATTTACAAGGATGTTTCTAGGTCTGGAGGACCGGAGCTATAAGGAAAGATTGAATATGTTTGGACTGTATTCCTTGGAACATAGAAGATTCGGAGGAGATTTGATTGAGGTATACAAAATTATGAGAGGTATAGATAGGCTAAATGCAATCAGGCTTTTTCCACTGTGTTTGGGTGGGTCTCCAACCAGAGGTGATCTGTTAAGGGTGAAAGATGAAAAGCTTAAGGAGAACTTGAGGGGAAACTTCTTCTCTCAGAGGGTTGTGAAAGTGTGGAATGAGTTGCCAGTACAAGTGGTGCATGTAAGCTTGATTACAACATTTAGGAGAAGTTTGGATAGGTACAGTGTTGGCGCATGGCCAAGTGGTTAAGGCATTCGTCTAGTGATTTGAAAGTCGCTAGTTCGAGCCTTGGCTGAGGCAGCGTGTGTGTCCTTGAGCAAGGCACTTAACCACACATTGCTCTGCAACGACACCGGTGCCAAGCTGTATGGGTCCTAATGCCCTTCCCTTGGACAACATGGGTGGCGTGGAGAGGGGAGACTTGCAGCATGGGCAACTGCTGATCTTCTATAAACCTTGCCCAGGCCTGCGCCCTGGAAACCTTCCAAAGCGCAAATCCATGGTCTCATGAGACTAACGGATGCCTATATTTAAAAAAAGGATAGGTACATGGATGGTAGGGGTATGGGGGGGGGGCATGAAGCTGGTAGGAGTCGATGAGAGCAGACAGTTTAAATGGTTTCATCATGGAGGAGATGGGCTGAAGGGCCTGTTTCTGTGCTATACTTCTGTATGACTATGACTCTGCAGCACAGGAACAGGCCATTCAGTCAACAGTGGTGTACTAAACCAGCTAAAAAACAATCAAAACACCCAAACACTAATCCCTCATACTTACAACATGTCCTTATCCCTCCATCTTCCTTACATTCAAGTGCTTATTTAAAGGTCTCTTAAATGCCTCTAAGGCATTTGCCTCGACCACCCTATCAGGCAGCACATTCCAGGCATCCATGATTCTCCGAGTAAAAAACTTACCCTTTGAACCTACACCCCTCTCACTTTCAATGCATACCCTCTGGTACTAAACATGGAAACAGATACTGTCTGTACACTCTAGTTATGCCTCCCATAATTATGTAAAGCTCGATTAGATCTCCCCTTGGCCTTGGACACTCCAGAGAAAACAACCCAAGATTATCCAGCCTCTTTTGATAGCACATGCCCTCTAAATCATGCAGCATCCTGGCAAACCTCTTCTACACTTTCTCCAAAATCTCAACTTCCTTGCTTCAGTGGAGCAATCAGAACTGTACACAACATTCCAGATGTGACCTAACCAGAGTTTTATAAAGTTGCAACCTTCTGTGTATGAAGTTACCGTTGCATGGAGTTTTTCACAAATAAAGTCAGTAGGTACCAGATTTAACTCTTACGGGTGGGAAGGCTGGGTGACTTTCAGCAGCTCCTTTAGCAATAACGGATATTTACAGATCTTCTGCACTGGCATAATCAGAAGACCATCAAGTGGTAGGTTGATCAACTGCTGATGCATTCGACAAACCTCAAAGAAGCGAGAATATTTCTCCACCATTATGAGTTTAGTCCATTCCTCAAGTGCTTTCATGTGACTTGTGCAGTATTTCACATACATCATGAAGCCTTTCTTCTGCAAATAAGTGAAAGAAAAATCAGGAGGTGATACCATAGATGAAACAGAGGCGGGCATAGCTGCACAAAGGCTATCAGTCTCCGAGCTATCATTACCTGGCTCACAGGATAGTAAAACAACAGCTTGCCTTCTAGAATGGTGGCGGAATGTGTTTCAGATTGTCACAATGAAAAATGTGGATTCCAGGCTAGACCACATTTGGAAGCAATAACCAGAAGCTTGGATTTTAGACCATAAGACCATAAGACCATAATTTTAGGGGGAGTCTTTATCATGGGAATGGTCTCAGTTGAGTCATAAAGCTAAAGCACTGGGTTATACAATACAGACCCTTCAACAGAACCCCCAATCCATCCCATCACTATCTATACCATCATTTGATCCATAATCTATTGTTTTATTTTATTTAATTTACTGACATAGGTCATGGACAGGGCCCTCTGTCCCTTCAAACTATGTCCCCATCCTAGCCTAACCATGGGACAATTTACAATGACCAATTAATCCATAAGGTACACCCAAAAGCTCCTTCCCCCTTCATTTCCAGTCCTGATGAAAGGTTTTGGCCTGGAATGTCAACAGTTTACTCTTTTCCATAGATGCTGCCTGGCCTGCTGAGTTTCTCCAGCATTTTGTGTGCATTGCCCCAGAGCTTTTAACCTGATTCAGACCACTGCTCCCCCAAACCAGCATAAGACCTGAGTGCTCCACCTCACCCCCAGAAAACAGCTATCTGAATCCCCTCCTGACTATTAACCTGTCAAATATGATGCTCTTGCTGAAGCAGCTATCATCAACTGACTGCCTGACATCCTTTATCCCTACTTATCAAAGACTTACCTGGTCTTTTCCCCATCTATTTACCTTTAGCTCAACCTTGTCTGCACATGATATCCTGTGTGCCTTATTCTCCTGCTGGCTTCCCAGCATTTTCCCACATCTTTCTTTCTTTATTAATCTTTTTATTGATTTAAAAGGAGCATCAATACAATCAAGAGGAAAATTATCTTAAATATATATCAGTAACAATATAAACTGAGATTGAGATAAACGTTGTCAAAATCATAGATATTGTTAAACTGTTATAAAATATATAATAAAAAATGAAAATAGCAATTTTCCTCTTATCAGTTTATGAAGAGAAAAGAAAAAATCATTGAGTTTTAAATGAAGAGAAAAAAAAACACACTATACTATATAAAAAAAACAAAAAAAAAGGGAACTGGGCAGTCCATTTTCAGGATATGACCAAAAAAAAAAGACATTCTGATCAAATCTAAAACTTTGTAAAAAAAGATTGCAAGAGTAATAAATCAAATTAAATTAAAATATTGGATAAAAGGTCACCAGATTTGCTCAAATTTAAAGGATGTATCAAATGTCCGACTTCTTATTTTCTCTAAACTTAAACAGGACATAATGAAGGAGAGCCAACAAAAGACCGTAAGTGGATTAGAATCCTTCCACTTCAATAAAATGGCTCTCCTAGCCAGTGAGGTCGAAACAAACAGGCCTTTTGGCCCATCTAGTCTGGGTCTCTTTCTAATCTGCCTAGTCTCATTGACCTGCACCTGGACCATAGTCCTCTATACCTCTCCCATCCATGCACCTATCCAAATTTCTCTTGAAGAAGGAAATCAAACCTGCATCTGCCACAACCACTGGCAGCTTGCTTCACACTCGCATCCCTCTCTGAAGTTCCCCTTAAACCATGACCTCTGGCTGTACCTCACCCAACCTCAGTGGAAAAAGCCTGCTTGCATTTACCTTATCTATACCTTTCATAATTTTGTATACCTCTGTCAAATTTCCTCTCATCCTCCTATGTTTTAGGCAATAAAACATAGCCTCTTCAATCTTTCCATATAATTTACGTCCTCAAATCCTGGCAAAATCCATGTAATTTTTCTCTGCTTTCTTTTAATCTTATTGACCACCTTCCATTAAGCAAGTGACAAGAACAGCACATAATATTCCAAATTAAGACTCACCAAAGTTTTATACAACTTCAGTATAACTTCCCAGCTCCTGTACTTAGTTCTTTGATTTATAAAACCCAATGTGCCAAAAGCTCTCTTTGCAATGTTATTTACTAGTGACACCACTTTCAAGGAATTATGAATCTGTATTCCCAGATCCCTTTGCTCTACCACACTCCTCAGTGCCCTACCACTCACTGTGCAAGTCCTACCCTGGTTTGTCCTCCCATTGTGTAACACCACAAATTTGTTTGCATTAAGTTCCATCTGCCATTTTTCAGCCCATTCTTCCAGCTGGTCCAGATCCCACTATACCCCCAATATTGATGTCATCTGCAAATTTGTTGATTTAGTTTACTACATTAGATTGTAGATGACAAACAACAATGAACCCGACACCAATCACTGGAGCACACCATTAATCAGAGGCCTCCTGTCAGAGAGACAACCATCCACTGTCACTCTCAAGCTTCTCCTGTGAAGCCAATCTCCATTCCAATTTATTATCTCATCTCGAATACCAAGCAATGAACATTCTTGACCAACCTCCCATGGGGCATTTTGTCAAAGGCCTTCCTAAAGTCCATGTAGAAGACATCTACTGCTTTGCCTTCATCAACTTTCCTGGTAACTTCATCAAAAAATCTCTACGATTGGTTAGACATGACCTACCACACACAAAGAGTGAACTAAATCATGCTCTCATTATTTATTGTTATTTATTTATATATGCATTTGCACAGTTTGTTGTTCATTGACCCTGTTTACAGTTGCTGACTATGCACTCAAGAAAAAGAATCCCAGGGTTGTATGTGGTGACATGTACGTACTCTGATAATAAATTTTACTTTGAACTTTGAAATATATTGAGCAAATGGGAACAGTCGGGGAGGGACTAGCAGATTAAGCAGGTGTGTGTGGTTGATGAGCTGATGAAGAGGTGGGACAGGGAAAAGAAAATGGGCGACTGGGGTAAAAGGACTGTAAAGAATGGGATGTGTGAGAGGGGAGAAAGGTGGATTAGAAAGAGAAAGGACAGATGGGGAGCAAGTTACATAAAAGTGAAGATTTCAGTGTTCATGTTATTGTGCTGGAGACTAAGCAGGTGGAATATTAAGTACTGTTCTTTGAGTGCATTTGACCTCACCTAGCAGTGGAGGAGACCAAGGATAGAGAAGTCAGTATGGGAATGGGAAGGGGAATTAAAACGGCTTATAACTGGGGGCAGTAGGTGGCCATTGCGGATGGAACACAGGCACGTCAGATAGATGAACCATTGTAAGAACTGACAGAAGTGTAATTATAATGGTAGGGAATGGAGTAGAGAAGGAAAGGACGACACTGGAATTGGAACTGAAATTAGCTTGTTATTGTCACGTGTACAGAGGTATAATGAAAAGCTTGTCTTACATTAGTGTTCAAATCATTACACAGTACTTCGAGGTAGTACAAGGTGAAGCAATAACAGACTGCAGAATAAATTGGAACAGCTACAGGGAAAGGGCAATGTGGGTAAGCAATATAGTCGAAGATGATAATGAGGTAAATTTTGAGGTCAATGGTCCATCATAGAAAGTTTCAAAGAGGATGGAAACCGAGAGAAAGTATTTGACAGAGGAAATGATGATGCAAGATAAACAGAGGTGATACTGAGACAAGATTTAGTAGCAAACCAAGAATAAACAGGATATGCAAGTGGTAAAGGCATCACCAGTACTAGCAGCTAAAACATGGGATGAGAAGTTATAGTCTGAAATGTTGAATTCAAAATTAAGGCATGAACTTTACAGAAACTGGTGATCTATTATCATACCTATTGAACTGCCTTCCATTTTATCAAAGATTAGTATTTTCATCTACGCTTGCTCTGCACCCCACTTCCTCTGTACTGCTTTACAGCTTGTAACATCAGTCCTGGCAAAGGATCGCAAACCTGTGCTGAGTATTTTCAGAGTTCTCATATTTCACTTCAGAAGTTCAACATCAATTCCAGTTGGTCATGCTGGTGTTGTTCACATTGTTTCATACTTTACTGTTCTTACAACAAGTTGAAGCTGCATTAAAATTCCTTTGAACATATCAAGAGCCACCTTTGTGTCTTGTGGATTTATAGGTATTTTACACTTGTCAAAGGAAAATTGAAAAAGCTCACCAGCACTCACTTGCTCAATGAAACAGGCACCAAATTCACTCAGGTGGGGTTGTTCTGAATTGTACCTCTTCTCCATACTGGACAGCAATCTCTTGTGCATTTTGTAGATGTCCCCGACATTTGAAAAGAGAGTTACTAACCGTTTGTGAGGGAACAAGTCTTTTGCTTTCTGACACTCTCTGTAGTAACCCTGAAGTGAAGAGGTGAAAATGGATATCATATTTTAATTAGAGCATTCTGCTGAACAACAGGAATACTTTTTTTCCAATTCATTTAGCATGTTTGCTAAAATTCAATAATCATGTTTTAATATCCAAAGGTAACACTGCAGCCCAATCTATCATTGGCATATTAGAAATTCATGCAACACCACTGCTCTACTTCCTCTTACTCCCTGAAATGATCAGAAAAATCATATAATAAACAGTCGGTATAGTTAGCAGAGGACATACCCAGTTGTGTAAAATCAAGAAGTGCCCCTAAAATTTGCACTGCTGAGGTCTTTGTAGATCATTTATTACACCCCCTCCCCCGCCAGCCTGCAGTATCAAAAGACAAATCAGGAGTAAAAATAGTCATGCTGAAAAGGGAAAAATATATCATGTCATTAATTCATCAGCATCTGGATTACACATCTAGTTTTACCCAACCTCAACCCATTTTCTATGTTAGCAATGCTGAATATTCCTAAAACTATTTGACACTAACTTTTCAAAACAGCTAGGAGATCAATACTTACATCAAATTTCAAAGTAAATTTATTAACAAAGTACATATATGTCACCAAATACAACCCTGAGATTCGTTTTCTTGTGGGCATATTCAGTAATTCCAAGAATCATAATACAATCAATGAAAGACCACACCTAACTGTGCAAATATAAGAGAAATAATAATAATAAATAAACAAACGCACAATAAATATTGAGAATATGAAATCAGGAGTCCTTGAAAGTCAATCCATAGGTTGTGGGAACAGATATGTGATGGGGCAAGTGATATTAAATGATGTTATCAGCACTGGTTCAAAAGCCTGATAGTTGAGGAGTAATAACTGTTCCTGAACATGGTGATGTGAGTTCTGAGGCTCCTGTACCTTTTTCCTGTTGGCAGCAGTGAGAAGAAAATATAGCCCGAGTGGTGGATGTTCTTGATGAAGGATGCTACTTTCCTGCAGCAGTGCTCCATGTAGATGTGCTCAATGGTGGGGAGGGCTTTACCCATGATGCACTAGGCTGTATCCATTACTTTTTGTAGGATTTTCCGTTCAAGGGCATTCACACTTCCATACGTCAATATAGTCTCCACCACACATTTATAAACATTTGTAAAAGTATTAGATATTATGCCAAACCTTCAAAAACTTCAAAGGTGCTGCTGTGCTTTCTTCATGATGGCACTTATGCGCTGGGCCCAGGAAAGGTCGTTTGAAATGATAACACTGGTGAAATTTAAAATTGCTGACCCTCTCCACCTTTGAGCCCTCGATGAGGTCCAGGTTATGGACCTCTAGTTTCCTTCTCCTGAAGTCAATAATCATCTCCTTACTCCTGCTGATGTTGACTGAGAGGTTGTTGTTGTGGTACCACTCAGCCAGATTTCCAATCTCCCTCCTATGTGCTGATTAGTTACCACTTTTGATTTGGCCAGTGATAGTCGTGTCATCAGCAAACTTAAATATAGTGTTGGAGCTGTGCTTAGCCTCATAGTCATAGATATAAAATGAGTACAGGAAGGGGCTAAGCACATGACCTTGTGGTGCACCTGTGCTGATGGAAATTGTGGAGGAAATGTTGTCAATCAGAAGTGACTGGGTCTGCAAGTGAAGAAATTGAGGATCCCATTGTACAAGGAGGTGATGAGGCCAAAGGCTTGAAACTGCTTGATTGGTTTTGAGGGAATGATAATATTGAATGCCAAGCTGTGGTCAATAAAAATTGTCATTTTGCCCATGAGGTGGCTTTCTAGAGAATGTACCTGGACCTCTTGTATTTTACTAGGTCATCAGACCTGAATGTGTGGGCACGTGGCCAAGTGGTTAAGGCATTGAATTAGCTACCTGAAGGTCGTGAGTTCGAGCTGCAGCCGAGGGAACGTGTTGTGCCCTTGAGCAAGGCACTTAATCACACATTGCTCTGCGACGACACTGGTGCCAAGCTGTATGGGTCCTAATGCCCTTCCCTTGGACAACATTGGTGTCGTGGAGAGGGGAGACTTACGGCATGGGCAACTGCTGGTCTTCCATACAACCTTGGCCAGGCCTGCGCCCTGTAGAGTGAAGACTGTCCAGGGGCAGATCCATGGTCTCTCAAGACTAATGGATGCCTTTAGACCTGAATGCCTCAGATCTGGCCCTCAGCAGATTATCGATCTCGTGGTTCATCCAGGGCTTCTAGCTGGGGAAGACTTTGACTGATTTTGTGGGGACACACTTGTCTAGGACAGTTTTTATAAAGTCTGTGACAACCATGGTGTATTCATTCAGATCCACTGATGATGCCTTGAACACTGCCCAGTCCACTGACTCGAAGCAATCTCTTAGCAGCTCCTCTGCCTCTGTCACCACCTCTTTGCTGTCGTCATCTCTGGTGCTTTGCCCTTTAGCCTCAGCCTGTATGCAGGTAGGAGAAAGACAGCCAAGTGATCAGATTTTGCAAAATGCGATCTGGGCATGGAACGATAGGCATTCCTTGTCTTAGTATAATAGAGGAACCTCTGGTGCTACAGGTTATATGCAGAAGGTAATTGGGCAGAGATAACAAGCCTGATTAAAGTCCCCAGCTATGATCTAAAATGGTCTGTGTCCTGTTTGGTGATGGCAACATGCCATCTCAAGTGCCTGATTCCATCAACCAATGGAGATATGTAAAACGTGATCAGCATCACAGAGGAGAACTCTCTTGGCAAATAGAATGGTTTGCATTTGATTGTTAGGTGATTAAGATCAGGGAAACATGAGTATGAGAAAACTACCACATTGAAGCACCACATAGAGTTAATCATGAAACATACCCCCCACCCACCTTTTGCCTTTTCTGAATCAGCAGTTCAGTCCATCTTGTATGGGTGTAAGCCACGTCTCGGTAAAACAAAGAACACAACAATTTCTCATTTCCCACCTATACAGCAATATTACTCTCAGGTCTTCAAATGTGACTGCACATTTGCTAACAAGATGTAGGGTAGAGGGTGTTGTGTATTTAATATAATCCTTCCACCATGGCTCATAACAAACTTGGCATTTAAGCTAACTCTGCTATCTGCTACCTGACTCAGTGGTGGAAAGGCCTCCTTCAATAAGCAACACATGTCTAGGGATGGTATGATTTGGGCTCAGCCAAACAGGAAAGTTGGAATGTTCCGGTGAAGGAACAAGAATTGTTGTGAACACTGTGTAAATACTGACCCATGCAAAGCTATTGTTCACCCAGGAAATAATAGATCATATGCCAGAATAAAATTACAGCGGAAATATATTTACCAATATTTCAACTTCAGCAAACAGTTTACAGAAGAAGTAAAGAAAAAGTGCCCATTACAGTTAAATCAGTCTAAATTTGCACATAAACACTAGAGCTTGTTCTGTAGTAGTTGGGTGGGTGTACCACTTTACACATGGCACTAAATTCCCATCAGCAGCCTCAGGTCAAACTTCCCTTGAAGAACATCACTAACAAGCTGGCTAACTCGGAAGTATTGGCATTTCCTCCATGAAACTATTTGTCTGCACAAAGCACACCTTGCAATAGGGTCTCCCCTTCAGGTGGGATCCTCCAAGCGTCTTCCCTTGTGCTCTTCTCCGCACCTCCGAACAAAAGACCCCAACCCAGACTCCTGTCCTTCAGAAAACTGATCCCACCCAGCTCTCTCAAACATTCCATCACATCCCACTGGATAGAAAGTTACAACACATACCAAGACACAGCTGGTAGACTGAAACAACATTCCTAAGTGGAGCAAAAGGCTCTTTATCTCCTACTGAAACCAAATCACTAGTTTATAAAGCTTGCTAACAGAACACATTGTGTTTGCAGAAAACTGCTAAAATAAATGCTGGCAACACACATCAAAGCTGCTGGTGAATGCAGCAGGCCAGGCAGGGTTTCAGGCTGAGACCCTTCGTCAGGACTAACTGAAGGAAGAGTGAGTAAGAGATTTGAAAGTTGGAGGGGGAGGGGGAGATCCAAAATGATAGGAGAAGATAGGAGAAGACAGGAGGGGGAGGGATGGAGCCAAGAGCTGGACAGGTGATAGGCAAAAGGGATACGAGAGGATCATGGGACAAGAGGTCCGGGAAGAAAGACAGGGGGCGGGGGGAATCCAGAGGATGGGCAAGGGGTATATTCAGAGGGACAGAGGGAGAAAAAGGAGAGTGAGAGAAAGAATGTGTGCATAAAAATAAGTAACAGATGGGGTACGAGGGAGAGGTGGGGCATTAGCGGAAGTTAGAGAAGTTGATGTTCATGCCATCAGGTTGGAGGCTACCCAGACGGAATATAAGGTGTTGTTCCTCCAACCTGAGTGTGTCTTCATCTTTACATTAGAGGAGGCCGTGGATAGACATGTCAGAATGGGAATGGGATGTGGAATTAAAATGTGTGGCCACTGGGAGATCCTGCTTTCTCTGGCGGACAGAGCGTAGGTGTTCAGCAAAGCGGTCTCCCAGTCTGCGTCGGGTCTCGCCAATATATAAAAGGCCACATCGGGAGCACTGGACGCAGTATATCACCCCAGCCAACTCACAGGTGAAGTGTCGCCTCACCTGGAAGGACTGTTTGGGGCCCTGAATGGTGGTAAGGGAGGAAGTGTAAGGTCATGTGTAGCACTTGTTCCGCTTACAAGGATAAGTGCCAGGAGGGAGATCAGTGGGGAGGGATGGGGGGGACGAATGGACAAGGGAGTCGCGTAGGGAGCGATCCCTGCGGAAAGCAGAGCAAGGGAGGAGGGAAAGATGTGCTTAGTGGTGGGATCCCGTTGGAGGTGGCGGAAGTTACAGAAAATAATATGTTGGACCCGGAGGCTGGTGGGGTGGTAGGTGAGGACCAGGGGAACCCTATTCCTAGTGGGGTGGCGGGAGGATGGAGTGAGAACAGATGTATGTGAAATGGGGGAGATGCGTTTAAGAGCAGAGTTGATAGTGGAGGAAGGGAAGCCCCTTTCTTTAAAAAAGGAGGACAGCTCCCTCGTCCTAGAATGAAAAGCCTCATCTTGAGAGCAGATGTGGTGGAGATGGAGGAATTGCGAGAAGGGGATGGCATTTTTGCAAGAGACAGGGTGAGAAGAGGAATAGTCCAGATAGCTGTGAGAGTCAGTAGGCTTATAGTAGACATCAGTGGATAAGCTGTCTCCAGAGACAGAGACAGAAAGATCTAGAAAGGGGAGGGAGGTGTCGGAAATGGACCAGGTAAATTTGAGGGCAGGGTGAAAGTTGGAGGCAAAGTTAATAAAGTCAACGAGCTCAGCATGCGTGCAGGAAGCAGTGCCAATGCAGTCGTCGATGTAGCGAAGGAAAAGTGGGGGACAGATACCAGAATAGGCACGGAACATAGATTGTTCCACAAAGCCAACAAAAAGCCAGGCATAGCTAGGACCCATACAGATGCCCATAGCTACACCTTTAGTTTGGAGGAAGTGGGAGGAGCCAAAGGACAAATTATTAAGAGTAGGGACTAATTCCGCTAGACGGAGCAGAGTGGTGGTACAGGGGAACTGATTAGGTCTGGAATCCAAAAAGAAGCGTAGAGCTTTGAGACCTTCCTGATGGGGGATGGAAGTATATAGGGACTGGACATCCATGGTGAAAATAAAGCAGTGGGGGCCAGGGAACTTAAAATCATCGAAAAGTTTAAGAGCGTGAGAAGTGTCACGAACATAGGTAGGAAGGGATTGAACAAGGGGGGATAAAACCATGTCGACGTATGCAGAAATGAGTTCGGTGGGGCAGGAGCAAGCTGAGACAATAGGTCGGCCAGGACAGGCAGGTTTGTGGATCTTGGGTAGGAGGTAGAAACGAGAAGTGCAAGGTGTGGGAACTATGAGGTTGGTAGCAGTGGATGGGAGATCCCCTGAGCGGATAAAGTCGGTGATGGTGTGGGAGACA
The DNA here is from genome assembly GCF_030028105.1 of Mobula birostris. Lineage (NCBI taxonomy): Eukaryota > Metazoa > Chordata > Chondrichthyes > Myliobatiformes > Myliobatidae > Mobula > Mobula birostris. Next base: position 81,782,592 of record NC_092373.1, read on the forward strand.
ATGGCCTGGTGCTCCTTAGTGGGGTCACGATTGAGGGGTAAATAAGAGGAGGTATCCGCGAGTTGTCGCTGTGCCTCGGCAAGGTAGAGGTCAGTACGCCAGACTACAACAGCACCCCCCTTATCGGCAGGTTTAATAATAAGGTTAGGATTAGTGCGGAGGGAGTGGAGAGCAGAGCGTTCCGAAGGAGTGAGGTTGGAATGGGGACAAGCTGCGGTGAAGTCGAGACGGTTGATGTCCCATCGGCAGTTAGCGATAAAGAGATCCAGAGCAGGCAGAAGACCAGAACGAGGTGTCCGCTGAACAGCATAGCAGTAGAAATACAGTTTTAACCAGGGCATTACATTAATATTTCAGTAATATTTGAGCAATCTTATAAATATATTGTTTGATTAGGTATTCTTTGTTGTTTATATAATTCATTATGGTGAAATATGAAACAGATTCAGCAAAGCTAGAAATGTCTTCAGATCAATAAGCAACACATGGGGGTCAACCAAGTACAGTGCCCAGACCAAGATGGAGCTGCACCAGAGCTGTGTTCTGTCTCCATTCCTGTACGGGTCGGAATGTTGGCGCATGACAGGGAGCAACCTTGCAAAGCTGTCATCATTCTATACCATGAGTCTTCAGAAGATCCTCTTCAATTCCTGGCCTGGAAAGACGTCCAACCACACTCTGCTTCTTCACTGTCACCGGGAGGACATGGCCACAATCATCATGAGGAAATGTTGGGGAAGGATGGAGTGTGGGATGAGAACAGAGGTCAACTGCATCATTAAGAGAGCAATTCGTTGGACCCTTGATGGGCAGAGGAGATGTGGGGGACCAAGGACAACTTGGTGCCCTGTGGTAGAGGCAGAAATGAGGACCCTGAACCACACCTGGAGCGCAATAGAGAAGATGACCAAGGACAAACAGAAATAGGAGGACCCTCATTGCTGCACTAAATGCCAACAGTGTAATGGGCAGAGTGTATGTGCGTAACAATCTGCGAATTGCATGCATCATGGCATTATGCCTTGCTTAAAGACAAACTAAGATTCGCATCTCTTGGTATAGTGGTTACTTGAAAACAAGCCAAAACCACTCAGAGGCTAAGCACGGGGTTGACTCTGTATGATGCACTATCCACAGTAACCAAGTTCTGAATTTCAAAAGAATACATTCCTTGATTAAGAAACCCTTAAGATGAACAATCTTGTAGTGTTAAAAATTTAGCAAAACTAAAACTAGCAATATAATGAAATAAGTCGTCTAATAACAATATAATGGTTCATGATAATAATCCTTAGAAAATTCAGAAATGGCTGACTACATCAAAAAGATAGGTGCGTTCAATTGCTCAGTGGGTAAATGGGTCATGTATACTGATCTAATTGAACAGCATTTTGAAGCAAAGGAAATAGCCAATGAGAAACGAATACCAATTTTGCCGAGTGTATTTTTTTTAAAGCATACAGTTTTCTTTGAAGTTTGGGTGCTCCAACAAAACCAGCAGAAATGGGGTGTGCTGATATTGTGAAAATAATGCAGTAACATTTAGAATCAAAGGCATTATTGATTGCAGAATGCTTTAGGTTTCATAAGCAGAATCAAAAAAAAAGGGGAGTCAATTTCAGTATACGTACCTGATTTGAAGAGTTTTCCTGCATTGGACAGTTTGGTAATAGTCTTAACGATGCACTGAGAGATTAAGAAATGTACTGGATGATTCCATAACTGTATCCATGCAGTACACCATGAACTACTTCCCAACAGAGGGCAAGTAGGTGTTGGTGCCATCCTCTGTGCCTCTGGTTGGAAAGCATATTGGACCAAGGACCATGCTGCTCAAAGGGATCGGGAAAGTGACAAAAGCAATGGTCCGACCACAACAATTTTTGTAGGTAACATATCTGAGAAAGGTTCTGGTATGTTAATAAGGTAAGTGCTTGTGGAATGTGGCTTAGTTTTAAGCTGGAAGAGAGTTCAAGGAGCTTTAGGAAAGTTGCAAGCATTCAGCTTTCGTGAGTATAAGGACCCAGAATCTCCTCTGCATACATTAAGGTTATTGCATGTATTTCAAGTGGGAGGCAAAAAGCTACTGGTAAAAGTAAATGCAAAGACCAAAGCCCAGCTGGAGGAATGAAAGGCCAAAAAATAAGGAGTCAACAGAGATACGAAAACAGAGGATTCATCAGCTGATGTTGTGGATGCGGAAACTACAAGGAGAGATCAGATTGTGAAGGGAGCAATAGAAGAACTAATAACAGAATACTTCAGTGAACTAAATACATCTTCCCAAGATCAAGATGCACAAGCTAAAAGTAGAAAAAGAAAGGTGTCTAGAGCTGTCAGAACCACATCCTGCAGTGTCAGAATCAACTCCTACAACCAGCATGGAGGAGATCCCAGAACCTGAGATTGTTTCACAGCCGCAAGTGTCACTGGCCAGGCAGAGTGACCCCCTTGTCAGGAAAGACGTTATCCCACAAGTGTAAGAAATGTTCCACAGCAATTAAATCCTTAGGTCTGAATACGACAATTTAAAATTTACTATGCTGTGGATGCCTGTATATAGTAGTTGAATTGTATCGTGTATTTTGTATATAATTGATATGCATTCTCTATTGAGTTGTAGTTTATAGCTAAGCTAAGTATGTATATTTAATATCTCAGTAACATTTGAGTAATCTTTTAAATATATTGTTTGATTAAGCATTCTTTGTTTATATATTTCATTACAAATAAAAAATATGGGAATAGCATGCATCATGATGCCACCACGTGATATGTGCATGTCTCAATTAAAGACAAACTATGACTCGCATCTCTTGGCTCTCTTATTTTCCTTTAAGTTAGTTTAATGTTTTGAAGTTACAAAACACTCTGAATAAATATGCACAAATAAACTGAAATTCATTTTTTTCTTTAAGTCTCCACGTAGGTCAACATTCAATGTGTGTCTCTGCACTCAGTGGCCACTGCATTCGGTAGACCAGTACATTTGCTCGATAATACAAATCATGTGGCAGCAACGTAATGCATAGAAGCATGCAGACATGGTCAAAAGGCTCAATTATTGTTCTGACCAAACATCAAAATTGGAAAGAATTGTGATCTACGTAACTTTGACTGTTGGTGTCAGATAATAGGTATCCGTTAGTCTGGCGAGACCATGGATTTGCGTCTTGGAAGGTTTCCAGGGCACAGGCCTGGGCAAGGTTGTATGGAAGACCAGCAGTTGCCCATGCTGCAAGTCTCCCCTCTCCACACCACCGATGTTGTCCAAGGGAAGGGCACTAGGACCCATACAGCTTGGCACCGATGTCATCGCAGAGCAATGTGTGGTTAAGTGCCTTGCTCAAGGACACAACACGCTGTCAGATAAGGTGGTTTGAATATCCCAGAAACAGCTTATCTCCTGGGATTTTCACATATAATAGTCTCTAGAGTTTATGGTGAATGGCATGAAAAACAAAAACATCCAGTGATCAGCAGTTCTGTGGTGAAAACGCCTCGTTACTGAGAGGAGAATGGCCAGACTGGTTCAAGCTGACAAGAAGGTGACAGTGACCACGCGTGACAACAGTGATGTGCAGAAGAGCATCTCTGAACGCGCAACATGTCGGACCTTGAAGTGGATGGGCTACAGCAGCAGACAACCACAAGCATACTCAAACAATATGGTATCACTGCAGACACTGAACATAATTGCTCTTAAGAAGATGCTGATTAACAGCCTTCTTGCATTGCTGCCATCTATTTTATAAATTTCTCCCATAAATGTTAATGCCAAGTTACAAGTTCTAGTATCTAGACTCTGTAACAATGAAGGACCACGTGAAGCTGACTTTTGAACTGCAGTGGAATTCGGAACAGATGGTACACCTCCTTGTCCCTGCTACTCTTTTCCTCCCCCTCTAGAATGCAAAATGTAGATTTTTGAAGGTTTAGGCAGAATACTAAAAGAAGCATTTTATAAAAACATTATGTATTAAGACTACGAAAGATCCCACCCAACCTGCTCCACTCTCACCAGGGAGGAGGCTGTGTAGCTTCCACACTATGATCATCAAACGCAAAAACAGTTACCCTTCCCAAACAGTAAGTCTAATCAACACCTCCACCCACAAACCCACGCCTCCACACCCCTCACCACCACTACTTTGCAGAAACTTCTGTGCCTACTGTCACTTTATTGACAATCTATGTATATAAGCTATCTTATGCATTTACATTTATTATGTTTTTTATTATTACGTTTTTATTTTTTTCTGTGCTGTATCAGATCCAGTATATGAATTACTCTGTTCTCCTTTACATTTGTGTGCTCAAAATGACATCAAACAATCTTGAATATTGCAGTCAATTTGCTAGGTTTTGGTTTAAGATTCATTGCTTCAATACCTACAAAATTGGTACTGGTACTGGCTGAAAGCTATTGTATTGGAAAGAAGTAAGAGAGCACTCTTGAATTCTTGACTTGTTCACATTGCTGGATAATGTCTGAGACGTTGATGTCAACAACAATAACTTGCAGTTATGTAATACTTTCCATGTAGAAGAATATTCCAAATAGTTTCACAAAACATATTATTAAAATAAAGATTAAGTAAGCCGTGGAATAGTGCTGTTTCAGAGAAACAGTTTATAGCTTCTTGCAGTTCAAGAAGAGGGAGATAGATGGCTTAAAGGTGGGAATTCAGAATGCAGATCTTGCCAGCTGCAGGTACGGCCACCAGTAAGAAAGCCATAATATTGGCAAGTTTGTCAGAGTAATGATAAGTCTGCAAATGATAACTTGTCTAAGTTACAGAAATGGGTGAAGTGGTTTTAAATCTGAGTTATTGGAGCTTCAATGATATTGCAGTCCTAAAGTGGAACGATAGTGTAGTGGTTTGTACTGCCTTACAGTACAGATGATCCAGGTTCAATTCCCACCACTGCCTGAAGGAGTTTATACATTCTCCCCATGATCGTGTGGGTTTCCTACGGGTGCTCCGGTTTCCTCCTTAAGTCCAAAGGCATTCTGGTTGTCACAACCACGGATTTGGCAGCTCAGCAGATACGGCAATTGCGCTTGTGAATATGCACGTGTCAGCTAATTATTATTTCATTGCAATAGCATTTAACTCCATTCATTTTGCCATAGTATTTGTCGAGACTTGGACACAGCAACGCTCCACTGCCTGCTTGCATTCCGCCTTGCCTGAGAAATTGGACTGTTGAGTCAACTGACTCTGAAGACTAGCAATATTCATTTTATTCTTAGTTGTTCTTTTCAGCTGCAGCATAGGCTTCATTTTCTATTTGAGAGTTTTAGTTAATGGCTCTGTTTGGCCTAGTGTTTATTGTTTTCTTTTCCCTTTAACACTGTTCGCATGAAAGTCTTGTGAGCTATCGACTTGCTTCAGTGTCTCTCACTTCGCACTTGGGCCATATCCGAACCTGGTGACACCGGTTGGTAGACTAATTGGTCATTGTAAATTATCACTAGGATTAAACTGGGAGATTTCTGGGCAGTGTGGCTTGAAAAGCCAGAAAGGCTTATTCCAGACACTATCTCAATAAAATAAAAAAAAAAATAAGGGATAGGATTTTGGTCTGAGAGCAAAATATCAAGGAAGGAGCTTGGGTGAGCTGAGAACACAATAATGACAAGTTGCTCATAAAAACTTCTGATTAGCTGAGATTTAAGGTAAAAAATGATAAGGTGAATTTTCAGTTGTAGTTGGAAAGAGGAGAAGAAGATCGCGGCGGGACGCAGCTTGCGCGGCCACTCCGGTGAATGATATCTGTTATCTGTCAAGTGGGGTGCCGTGCACAATCCTGATTTGATGGAGACAGATGTGAGAGCATGGAGGAACATCCGGTGAAACTTCTGAAATGCCTGTTTCGCTGCTGCTGCTACTGTGTGATCCAGAATCTCCAGAGGGGAAGGCCCCAAGTCCTCGGCTTTGCTTGTTGCTCGGCGGCCGGGCCAGGATCGAAGCACTCAGCAGAGATGGTGCTCGGTGCTCAGTGTTGGAGGGCTGGTCGGAAGCTCAAAGTTTTCGGATGGACTCAGAGTCGGCTGCGGTCGGGTGCTTCCAATGCATCAGCAAGTTTGCGGCACTTGGAGGGGCAGGGAGAGTTTCTCCCTTCTACCGCCTGCAAGAGATGATGGGGCTATTGGGACCTGAGACTTTTTTTTTACCGTGCCCATGGTCTGCTCTTTATCAAATTACGATATTGCTTTGCACTGTTGTAACTATATGTTATAATTATGTGGTTTTGTCAGTTTTAGTCTTGGTTTGTCCTGTGTTTTCTGTGATATATTTCTGGAGGAACATTGTTTCATTTTTTAATGCATGCATTGCTAAATGACAATAAACGAGGACTGAATGTCCTCATAATCTAATCTAATCTAAAAAAGAAGTATTGAGGAGCTACAGAAAAAAAAACAGACATTGTGATAGAGAGAATTAGAGATCAGAATCTCTGTGTGAGGTAAATTTGATTGCAATCTGGATCACCGTGAGACAATCAAGTGTAAGTAATGAAAGGTTAGTGCTGTGGAGAACGGGGGTTCAAAGTTCCACCTGAAAGAACTAGTACCTTATTAAAGAATGAAGGCCAATATGATTGTGGGAAGGCAATAGAAAATTGTACATAGAGAAAATAACTCAATCTGTGACACTATTTCCAAAGGGCAACAGTTTGTGGCTTCTGATATCCAGGATAGTGATTGTCATTATGTCATTCCAGCTGGATTGGCATTCCAGCATTATGTCAAGGTAAGAAATGAAATTCTCCGACTAGGTTTAATTTGTGCTTTTGTAATATTAATAATAATAATAATAGTTTCATCAAGACAAATGTAAAACAAAACACTTAAATTTTATTATTTTAGTTCAATTATGCTTGCCCATGAAAAAGGTTACCACCTCTTTGCACCTTTTCTTGACACTAAGCCCACTCATACCAGCTCCAGTCCAGGTTAAAATTTGTGTATAAGTTATTTGAACCTGAATTTTTATTTCCTTCATGTGAATTAATGTATAAAGCAGCCCTATGACAATGAAATTATTGAATCTGGTTTAAAAAGCATCGATTAATATTGCAAATGTTTAATACAAATATCAGGAAGTCCTGTAGGGTAACGTAATTGGTGGAAGTGTATATAACTCACAACCACCGACATTAGGTTGGGTTCACTTTAACAGGCTGGTCTGACACGATGATGTAATACATGATGTTCTGTTACCGCACTTTGTGTTCAGTGTTAGGATTACAATAAATGAGTTGATATGGTTATTATTATTTGTGAAAACCTACACTGGTGACTCCAATGCCTGAGGACGACTCCAGGGTTTTCAACATGTCGACCAATGAAGTTGCTTTGAAACTGCTGGCGTTTTAGGAGCAAAGCATCTAATCCACGCTGTGAGAAATCTCCACCAACTATGCCAAATTTTACTATGTAGTAGTGTCACTCAGTCAATCCACAGCAGCCAGATTGATGAGTTTACTGGAACACCTGACTGAACACGATAAATGCCAATTGCTGAAAACTCACCTTTTACAAACTATTGAACTTTTCGAGTGTAAGGACTCCAAACAATTCCTCTCCTTGTCCATTCTTGGGGATGCTCAGCCTTTGGAGTTAATGCACCCCATGCTGTCTCTCCTGGGAAATCACCATCCTTGTTTCATTTTTAAAGAACTCTTTGTGCAACAAATGCCTGATCAAATTCGCAGAGACCTCACTAATGCACCCATGAAGGATTACAGGGAGCTTGCTAAAATGGCTGATAGTCTGCACTCAGTGAGGCAGCGGTGCATCATTCCTCCTCTTTCCCTGCCTCAATAAGCCAAGTCCACAAGGCCTCCAACATATGCACGTCTGCAGCTGCAAAAACAGACGCTCGCTATGGTACGATTGCTAGGAAGTGCTGATCCCCTTGCATCTTCGACCCGTGCCAGTGCATCAGGACATCAGAAGTCTGTGAATGTTGTGGGTTCAGCGGCCAGGGTTGTTTACTGTTCATTACAGACACTCGATTGGGGCAACACTTCCTGTGTGAGTGTGACATGGGTGCTCAAGTGAGTGTGTTGCGAGCATCACGTATTGATGGAAGGCAAGGAGTGATGAAACCTCACTGGAGGCCGCCAACAGCAGCAGGATCCAGACTTGTGGGACACGACGGGCGATTCTCTGCTTAGTGGACAACATTACACGTGGAGCTTCATCCTGGCTACAGTGGTTAGACCTCTTAGCACAGACTTCCTTGTGTGCCCAAGGACTGCTTGCTTGTGGATGTCAGGGACATGAAGTTGTTACCTTACTCACCCAGTAAGTTCCCCACAGAGACTCTGTCAAGCGCAGGCACCACCACATGTGAGTTCACTCGACTGTTGGGCGAATTCCTAAACCTCGCCAAGCCCATATTCTCCACTACATTCTAAAAACAAGGGGTGGAGCACCACACTTCTACAACTGGCCCGCCGGTCCAGGCCCACACATATAGACTGGATCCAGAAAAGCTGGCAACCGCGAAGGCTGAGTTTGCCAACATGGAAAGACTTGGCATTGTATGCAGGTTGAATAGCTCCTGGGCTTTGCCCCTCCATATGGTCCCTATGTCCAATGGTGATTGCTGCCCACATGGCAATTACTGAAGCCTTAACAAGGTCACTTCCCCCAATTAGTACCTGGTCCCACACATCCAAGACCTTTTGACACGTTTAGCCGTAAAGTTAATTTTTTACTAAAGTTGACTTGGTTAGGGGCTACCATCAGGTGCCTGTGTGCTTAGAGGACATTCCTAAAATGGCTGTGATAACCTTGTTGGGCCTCTTGGAGTTTCTCTGTATGTCATCTGGGTTGAAAAATACAGTACAGGCTTTTTAACGGCTGATGGTCTCTGTATTAAAAGACTTAGATTTTCTTTTTGTTTACCTGGATGACATACTTGTCACCAATGCATCCAAATCTGAACATGTATCATATCTCCACGCACTTTTTGAGTACTTAAGCCAACATGGGTTGATTATTAATCCTGCTAAATGCCTGTCTGGGTTGTCGACTATTGACTTTCTCGTCCACCGTATCTCTGCAGAAGGCGAGAAACTCCTCCCATCAAAAATTAACCATCATGTCAAGAGCCATTGACATCTTTTGAGGTCCCTGAGTGACGGTTTGACAATGTCAATGTAGACGTTGTTTGTCCTCTTCCCCCCTCCTGCATTTTCACACACTTCTTTACTATGGAGGACTGTACCACCACATGTCACCCTAACATCAATGATGGCTGCAAATGTGGTTTGGATGTTCACCAGCACCTGGGTTGCTTGGTTTGGCACCCCAACTGATATTTCCTCTGACTGCGATCCCAATTCATATCAGACACCTGGGCTAAAAAGACCCGGAACGTTGGTGTTAGGCTACATCACACTATGGTGTATCACCTGCAGTCCAATGGCCTAGGTGAGCGGTTTCACCACTCCTTGAAGGCTGCTCTGAGGATTTCCCAGACGGATGAGTGTTGGCGTTATTGCCTCCCGTGTCCTATTGGGGCTCAGAACAGCTCCAAAGGAGGACCTGCAAATGTCTACGGATGAGTTGGTATAAGGGCAAAAGTTAAGAGTGCCAAGTGATTTTTTTCCTGATGCCATGACAGCCTGGCCAGCCTCCCAACAGCATGCCACATCCTCAGTAAATTCGATTCCTTTTCACCTTTTCCTACCGCCCATCATGGCACACCACAGTCATAGGTTTCTGTTGACCTACATTCCAGCCTGTTTGCTTTTGTCCACCATGATACACACCTACATCCCCTCATGTTCCCTTACGATGGCACGTTCCATGTTTCGGAACGGAGAGAAGAAACTCTTATCATAGATAAGAGGCATAAACCAGAAAGTATTTTGGTAGACCGCCCTTAAACCAGCCCACCAAGATTTGGAGGATTCCACTACCTCCAAATCTCCATCAGCATGTCAGCACACCACAGCTTATCTTGTCCAGTCGACTATCTGGAATCATTCTATTTGCCTCCGTCTGGCCCACACCTCTCTAAACTATTCCTATTTACTCACTTGTCAAAATACCTTTTGAACATTGTAATTCTACCCATCTCTACCACTTGCTCAGACAGTTTTCTCCATTTACCTACCGCCAGAGAAAATGCAGGTGGTCTAAATAATTATTTAGGCCTTTCAATACAGCAAAGGATTTTTTAAATTTATTCATTTATGGGACGTGGGCATCATCAGCTAAGCCAGCATTTATTACACATCCCTCATTGCCCTTGAGAAGGTGGTCTTGAGCTGCCTTCCCTGAGGTGTAGGTACACCTGCAGTGCTGTTAGGGAGGGAACTCCATGATTTTGACACAGCAACAATGAAGGAATGGTGATATGTTTCCAAGTCAGGATGGTGAATGACTTGGGGAGAGATTTCCAAGCAGTGGTGTTCCCAGGTATCTGTTATTTTTGTCCTTGTAGATGGTAGTGGTCATGGGTCTGGAAGGTGCTGCCTGAGGAACTTTGCTGTGTTGTTGCAGTACATCTTGTAGACAGTACACACTGCTTCAACTGTTCGTCGATGCTGGAAGGACTGGATGCTTGTGGAAAGGGTACCAACCAAGTGGGCGACCTTGTACTGGATGATGTCAATCTTCCTGAGTGTTGATGGAACTGCACTCATCCAGGCGAGTGGCGAGTATTCCATTACGCTCCTGACCTGAGTCTTGGCGGACAGGCTTTGGGGAGTCAGGAGGTAAGTTACATGCTGCAGGATTCCTAGCCTTTGACCTGCTCTGGTAGCCAAGGTGTTTATACAGCTAGACCAGTTCAGTTTGCTGTCAATGGTAACCCCCAGGAAGTTAATAGTAGGGGATTCAGTGATAGTGATGCCTCTGAATGTCAAGGGGTGATGGTCAGATCCTCTCTTGTTGGAAATGGTCATTGCCTGGCACTTGAGCGACTTGAATATTACTTGCCACTTGCCAGCCCAAACCTGGATATTGTCCAGATCCTGCTGCGTTTGGGTATGAACTGCTTCACCATCTGTGGAGTGACGAATGGCACAGTCATCTGTGAACAACTCCACTTCTAACCATATGATGGAAGGAAGGCTATTGATGAAGCAGCTGAAGGTGGTTGGTCCGAGGACACTTCCCTGAGAAACTCCTGCAATGATGTCCTGAGGATGAGATGATTGACTTCCAACCACGGCAACCATCTTCCTTTGTGCCAGGTATGATTCCAACCAGCGGAGGGTTTCCCCCTAATTCCCATTGACTCCATTTTACCTAGGGCATCTTGATGCCATACTCCTTCAAATGCGGCCTTGATGTCGAGGGCTGTCACTGTCACCTCACCTCTGGTACTTAGCTCTCTGTCCATGTTTGGACCAAGGAGGTGATGGGGTCAGGAGCTGAGTGGCCTCGACGGAACCCAAACTGGACATTGGTAAGCAGGTTATTGTTAAGAAGGTGCTGAGTGATCGTACTGTTGACGACCCTTCCGTTACTTTGCTGATGATTGAGAGTAGGCTGATAGGGTGGTAATTGGCTGGGTGGGACTTGTCCTGTTTCTCGTGTACAGGACACACCTGGGCAATTTTTCACACTGCCGGGTAGATGCCGCTGTTGTAGCTGTACTGGAACAGCTTGGCTAGTGTACAGCAAGTTTGGGAGCACAAGTCTTCAAGACTGTTGCTGGGATTTTGTCTGGGCCCACAGCCCTCACAGTATCCAGTCCTTTCAGCCATTTCTTGATATCATGCAGAGTGATATCTGACTTCGAGGAGGTTGAGCTGTATCATCTACTCTACTGACTGAGGATTGTTGCAAATGCTTCAGCCTTCTTCTTTGCACAGGTGTGCTGGGCTCCTCTATCATTGAGGATGGGGATATTTGTGGAGCCTCCTCCTCCAGTGAGTTGTTAGATTATTTACCACCATTCATGGCCGGATGTGGCAAAACTAAAGAGCTTAGATCTGATCAAAGATGCTGAAATCCCTCTAATAGCAACAGGTAATCCAGAGAGAAACTTAAAACAATCTCCATCATTAGAAAGCAAAACACTAGCCAAGCTAAGCACCAAAGAATCTGCTAGAGCAACCCAGTGCTGTGGATGTTTTGGGTCAAAACCTTGCATATTTCAGTCCTGACCCAAAACATTGACAACTCCTTTTCTCAACAGATTTTCAGAGTTCAAAGTAAATTTTATTATCAAAGTACATATATATCACCATATACAACCCTGAGAATTTGCTCAAACCATGGAGTTTCTCCAGCAAATTGCAACATCTATCTCCACCAATGAGGCTATAAGATCTACAAATCTCTTGTGTTCTGAATCCTAGCGTGTTAAAAGAAGTGACTGTGCAGATAACATGAGTTTCTTTTAAATCTGCAAAATTCCTTTGTCTCTGGAGAGGACCAGAGGTTTGGAAAACTGCAACTATATTGATGCTGTTCCAGGAGGGGGTGAGACAGAAGTAGGCTAGTCTAATATCTGTCAATGAGAAAATAACTTGAATTTGTTATTTACTAGATAGCAGCATGACATTTGGAGAGCCATAAGATAATCAAGCACAATCAATATGCTTCTGTGAGGGGAAGATCATGTGTGACATATTTGTTAGGGTGGAACAGACAGATGGATACAAGGGAATAAATAGGCACTGTGTATATGAATTTCCGGAAGGCATTCAATATATTGTAGTGCATAATATCACTGCAGAAGATGAAATTGCATGGAATTGGAAGTGATGCATTAGCCAAATAAGAGATGGGCAATCAGTAGCTACTAGAGTGCTACAGAGATCAGTACCAGGAACTCAACTATTAATATTCTGTATTAATGATGTGGCTGTTGTAAACAAATGCACTACAGCCATATTTACTGAAAATATCATGTAAGGTTGGTTAGCAAGTTGTGAGTAGAGCACCCAGAACATGCAAGAAGATATGGCTAATTTATGTAGATGGTAGAAGTTGACAGACTCTCCTATAGCAAACAAGAGAAAACCTACAGATGCTGGAATTCCAAGCAACACACACAAAATGCTGAGGGAATGCAGCAGGCAGGCAGCATCTATGGAAAAGAGTAAACAGTCGATGTTTCAGGCTGAGACCCGTCATCAGGACTCTTAGTCATCAGGACTATTAGTATTTTATGGGAAAATTTGGAAGGAAGAATGCAAGATCTACTTATTAATTAAAGGAGAATAAGACCATAAAATGTTGTCATGAAAAAGAATCTATGAGGCTGATGAGCAGATACAACAGGAAGATTAATAGGATATTGGTTTTTGTTGCAGTCAAAAATAACTATAAGAGTAGGAACATTTTGAGGCAGGCTTCACAGTTCTAGTAAGATTATAACCTCATAAAGTTATATAGAAAATAAGCAAACCTTTCAGCCCGCCAAATCCATGGCAACAATGAAGCAACAATTTTAAACTAATCCCATTAAATTCTCTCCCATTCCCACCAATTTCCCTAAAACACACCAGAGACAATATACAGTGGTTAATTAACCTAACAACTCCCATATCTAGGCTTTGGGAGAAAGCTAAGCATAGGGAAGATTCAACAGGTAGAAGGAAAGATCAGGATTAATTCTGGGGTTTGTTGCACAACTGTACCTAGAGAGTAACTGCATGTGGAGTACTACGTGTAATTTTGATCTCTTCATGAAAGGAAGGATGTGTTTGCATTTGAAGCAGTGCAGAGAGAGGTTGATTCCTGAGAAGAAGTGGTTGATGTATGAGGTGAGGTTGACCATGTTGGATACAGAATGCTGAGAAGCGATAGTATTGTAACAAATATGATTCTAAGTGGGGATGATATATGAATGCTGAGAGGAAGATTTCCCTGGTTGGGGTATTTAGAACTAGGGGCATCAATATTTCAGTATAATAAATCCCTATTTGAGACAGAGTGAGAAGAAATTCTTCCCTCAGGGAAATGTGAGTCATTGGAGTTCTCAACCCAAGAAAGCTGTTGGAAGTGGGGTCACTGAATATATTCAATATGGTAACTGTGAGATGTTTAAACTGGAGGAGAGTCAAGGAATGTGGAGTTAATGCTAAGATTGAATCTGCCATGATCTTATTGACTTGGAAGGGCAGCCAACTATTCTAATCCTCTCCCTGTTGTGTGTGTTCTTGCTCTACAGGAAAAATGAGAAAAAAAGTAGGATTTTTTTAGGGTAGAGGAAGTTGAGGAGACATCAGATAGAGGAGTTGTAAATAAGTGGGACCGATAGAATACACAGAAAGAGAATTTTCTCATTGGTGGAAGAGTCAAGATCAGAGAACATGAATTTAAAAAGAAATGGAAAATGCAGCAAGGCATCAGGGAAGTGGAAGGGAAAAGAGGAAAAGCTCCCTTTATGCAGCAGAGTTAGCATCTGGCAAATTCAACTGTGGCTCTTAAAAAGAAATCAACACATGAAGGAAGAATAATTACAGCACCACAGGGACACAACAGAGGAATGGGACTATCAGTATTGCCCTTGCCAAGAGATGTCACCGTCTCAAGGGGCTAAAATTCTTTTTCGAAGGATTATAAATCTTTGAGATCTTCATCTCAAAATTGCTGATGCTCAGGACTAAAACTTATTGATTACAGGACTTATTTTGGGAAGATAGATAAGTTAGAGGACCAGCTGTGATCATATTGATTCTGATTCACAGAAAATGCTGACTTCTGGTTCTGTTTCTCCTGTTCTTATCTCCTTCAATTGAAAACTGTCAGATAACTGTACTTTATATCTTTTGACTGCTTACCTCGTGAATGTCCCGTAAATTTTTTACATACTCCATCTCTGCATTGATGATCTCAGTGACAATGTATGCTCTCTTGTTGTCTATGTCAGGCAAGTCTGAGTTAGTTTCCGGAAACAGTTTGCGATCAGGTAAGGATGTCTCCAGTGGAAGAGTTGCTTCCTGTTCATCCTTAGAATCTAACTTCACGAACACAGGCAGAAGTTTATTTTTTTAAAATATCTCTCGTAAACGTAATTACACTATAAGACAGCAAAATAAGGAGAAGAATTGTGCCATGCATCTCTTTAAGTCTGCTCTGCCATTCAATTATAGATGATATTTTTACCCTCATTCTCCAGCCTTCTCCCTGTAACACTTAACACCCTTTTCAGTCAAGTACCTATCAAACTCTGCATTAAATACACCCAGTGCTTTGGCCTACACAACCCTCTGTGACAGCACCACCCTCTGGCTGAAAAGATCTCTCTTCATTATGTCCTATTATTCTGAGGCTAGCCCTCATAGAGAATCTTAGGCTACATCCACACTAGACCAGATAATCTGTAACCAAAGCTTTTCCTCTTCGTTTGACCCTCCATCCATATTGAAACAGCATTTTCCTCCTCCGAAAACGGAGCTCTTCAGAAACGTTCTCCAGAGTAAATAAATCTGAAAATGCCTAATATCTGGTGTAGTGTGTATGGGGTAACTGGCTATTTTTCAAACCGCTGTCATGACATGCCGGAACAAATGGTGGTGGCAGTGCGGCATTTCATTGTTTTCTTGAACGCAACCTCCAACACCACAACAATATCTGACAATAGATGTGTAACAGCCTAATGTAACATTGTATGGAGATACAAGATAACACTGATGCAGACATGTTTTATACATTTAACAAGGTGCTTTATTAATGTATTGCTTGTGCAAACATTCAATAGATACAATTGTCACTTTTGCCCAGTAACTCGTTTTATTGCACATGTTAAATACAGCAAAATGATACACAAAGACTTGGCAAAAGTAAAGGCAAACAAATGAGATAACAGCAAATTTCACTTTTGCCCAGTAACAAGCCTTATTGCATTTAGTTGTAGCTGTTGTCTCTTTCATCAGTAAAGAGACTATGGCTGTAGGAAATGTTTCTGGACAAACGTGCACCAAGTCTTTCGTTTGGCAATTTCCTTTTAAGTTTTTCTAGTCTGTAACTGGACAAATGCGCACCAAGTATATCGTTCCCTCTTTCTTTGTTTTCTGTGTGTCCTGTGCATGCCCAGTAGGATGAGATTCGCCCAAGTATCCATTTTAATGTTGACAGAGGTATTTTCAAAAATGCCTAGTATGGACGCCTGTCATTTTTACACAAAACCGACGTTTTCAAAATTATCCAGTCTAGTGTGGACGTAGCCTTAGACTCTGCTATTAGTGGAATCATCTTCTCCACATCTAGGCCTTTCAGTATCCGGTAGGTTTCAAGGAGATTCTTATTATTCTGAATTCCACTGAGTATAGTCCAGATTTTAAGTACTTCTCATGTGTTAAGTTTTTCTTTTCTGGGGTCATTCTTGGAAATTTCCTTTCAATCCACTCCAGCACCACCACTTCCTTTCTTTGATAATGTGCCCAAAACTGCACACAATAGTCCAGATGTGGTCTCACATATGCCTTATAAAGTGTCAGTAGTACATCTTTGCTTTTACATTTTAATCTTCCTGAAATGAATACTAACATTTCATTTGCATTCTTTACTACTGACACAGTGTGCAACTTACGCCATCCATTCTTTTGAGGGAATCCTGAACTATGATTCTCAGATCCCTTTGAACCTCTGGTTTCTGACTGTTTTCCTCATTCAGAGAATAGTCTACACCTTTATTCTTCCTGTCAAGTGTGCATAACCCCACACTTCCCTAGGCTGTTTCCATATACCACTTTTTTGCGCACTCTCTTAACCTGTCTTAGTCCTTTGGGACATTACTTGTTCCTCCATCTATTTTGTACCTATCTGCAAACTTGGTCACAATGCCATCATTTCCTTCATCCAGATCATTCGTGTATAAACTGAAAAGTTGCAGCCCCAGCACTGACATCTGCAGAGCTCCACTAATTGACAGCAACTGTCCAAAAATAACCGCTTCATCTTCAATCTCTGACTTATACCAGTCAGCTAATCTTCTATTCATACTAGTACCTTGCTTTTAACACCATGGGCTCTCATCTTGTTTAGTAGCCTCACATACAACACCTTGTCAAAGGCCTTTGGAAAATCCAATCAAATAACAACTACCAACTCAGCTCTGTGTAAACTTCATGTTACCTCCTCAAAGAATTCAAACAGGTAATTTGTGAAGATCACCCTCTAGGACTCAGTCCAATATATTAAATTACAAACATTTACATCCTTTTGTTTTTATGTTTTTCTGTGCAATAATGGTGGCCTTAGATCTGTAGCCCTGAAACTCTTTGAACGTTGTAGTATTATTTTTAGAATGGAGACATTCATGTTACTTTCCTATGTTTTCAATCTATAAAAAAATGTAGTTGTAAACCTGAGAAAGCATTGTACTTGATTAGAGGCGATTGTTACTATGGTCTCTGATTTGCCACTTGTACCTTACCTCAAGAATTTCACTTAATCCACCGAACACTTTAGCATGATAACTTTGATTGATTGGGTGCTTTTCAAACACAGAGGCTTCTGCCTCCTCTAATATTGACAGTGATGCCAGCATTTCAGTGATTAGTACGTTATTTGTTGACCATGATTGTTCTGGGACAGGATTTTCAGGTTTGGCATGATTCTCATTGGACTCCTCGTTGGCTTTACTTGATGGTTCGCTTTGTCCATACTACAAGAATAGAAAGAAAAATAGCATTTAATTGGTACTGTCAATATAATCCTCCCATTTATAAGTATGAGGTTCGCTTCAAAGAAAGCAATAAAGATTCATGCTTATTATATTGAGTTCAGAGATTGTAAGCTATTGGAATTCTTCATTTAATGGTTTTAAACACTCAAGATAGCAACTCATAGATTTTTGGACACCATGGGTCATAATTTCTGGTCTTTGGATGGGAAAATTGATGAGGCACAAGATCAGGTGTGATTTGTATCCGGGCTCGAAGAGCCCACTCCTGGTTCTATTTCTCCTTATCCTACATCCTTGCATGATTGAACCTTGAGGGCCCATCATCAGAATTAGAAGCATAAAATTAACCTTTCCATTCATGGAGTGGTCATTTATAAAGCACAATGATTAGTTGGTACAATAATTCTTGCTTTCATGTACATATTCAAATAACTGATAGACTTTATGTATGTTACATAGAAACATAGAAACATAGAAAACCTACAGCACAATGCAGGCCCTTCAGCCCACAAAGCTGTGCCGAACATGCTCTTACCTTAGAAATTACCTAAGTTACACATAGCACTCTATTTTTCTGAGCTCCATGTACCTGTCCAGGAGTTTTTTAAAAGACCCTATTGTATCCGCCTCCACCACTGTCGCTGGCAGCCCATTCCAAGCACTCACCACTCTCTGTGTAAAAAACTTGCCCCTGACATCTCCTCTGTACCTACTTCCAAGCACCTTAAAACTGTGCCCGCTCATGCTTGCCACTTCAGCCCTGGGAAAAAGCCTATGACTATCCACATGATCAATACCTCTCATCATCTTATACACCTCTATCAGGTCACCTCTCATCTTTCGTCGTTCCAAGGAAAAAAGGCTGAGTTCACTCAACCTATTCTCATAAGGCATGCTTCCCAATCCAGGCAACATCCTTGTAAATCTCCTCTGTACTCTTTCTATGGTTTCCACATCCTTCCTGTAGTGAGGCAACCAGAACTGAGCACAGTACTCCAGTTGGGATCTGACCAGGTTCCTATATAGCTGCAACATTACCTCTCGGCTCCTAAACTCAATCCCATGATTGGTGAAGGCCAATGCACCGTATGCCTTCTTAACCACAGAGTCAACCTGTGCAGCAGCTTTGAGTGTCCTGTGGACTCGGACCCCAAGATCCCTCTGATCCTCCACACTGCCAAGAGTCTTACCATTAATACTATATTCTGCCATCATATTTGACCTACCAAAATGAACCACCTCACACTTATCTGGGTTGAACTCCATCTGCCACTTCTCAGCCTAGTTTTGCATCCTATCAATGTTCCACTGTAATCTCTGACAGCCCTCCATACTATCCACAACACCCCCAACCTTTGTGTCATCAGCAAATTTACTAACTCATTCTTCCATTTCCTCATCCAGGTCATTTATAAAAATCATGAAGAGTAGGGGTCTCAAAACAGATCCCTGAGGCACACCACTGGTCACCGACCTCCATGCAGAATATGACCTGTCTACAACCACACTTTGCCTTCTGTGGGAAAGCCAGTTCTGGATCCACAAGGCAATGTCCCCTTGGATCCCATGCCTCCTTACTTTCTCAATAAGACATGCATGGGGTACCTTGTCTGTCAAGTGCCTTGCTGGTATCCATATACACTACATCTACTGCTCTACCTTCATCAATGTGTTTAGTCACATCCTCAAAAAATTCAATCAGGCTCGTAAAGCACAACCTGCCTTTGACAAAACCATGCTGACTATTCCTAATCATATTATGCCTCTCCAAATGTTCATAAATCCTGCCTCTCAGAATCTTCTCCATCAACTTACCAACCAATCTTAATAAGCCTCATTCAAAATATGCAAGAATAGGCCATAAACTGTGTCACACACAATAGCAATAAATCACTTTCTCATCATCCAAAACCTGAGGTATCCTAGCAAAATGTAAAGGATGCATAGAAAGAAATATAAAGCCAACTTAGAAATACAAGTTTGGCACATTCCTTCTCACCAGCTAAGACCGCAGAAGTATAATTTTATTCAGAGTTTACTGAAAACTAGCTTCAATCAGTGTGTCAACTTAAGGAAATAGCTAAATATTAAAGTTGGTAGGAAAATCACAATGATATTCTTTAACTCCTGCCCCCAGTATTGTCTGGACAGAGTTCTGTGAGTAGGTTTGGATTAAGGTTGAGGGGAAAGAGCATATGATATGGAGCTTGTGTTTCAATGTTTCAACAAGTTCTCTCTCCAGAGGTCAATGTGTTGTATAGGATTGGTTTCCAGTCTCATTGGACTATTCCTGGCTGTGTTACAGGTCCAAGAACATGAAAGGAGCTGACGTTGGAATTTGTAGCACAGGGTCTGGATCTTGATCCCACTCCCTGAGGGGTTATGCCTGATCCAAGAGAGATCTTGTCCCAAGACTAATGGAATGAGTATGTTGTGGAGTCTAAAAGCAGTGTATCACAATTATTGTACCAATACAATACAGGAAGGTTCTTTTCCCAAAAGCAGACTCTTCAATTTCTTGAGTTGTAACCTTGTCTCCTCATTCATGATGACCTTTCACTCCCTTGTTTGTCAAGAACACTTTGAACTCTGACTTAGAAATATTTATGGATTCTGCCCTTTGGAAAAATGATAAATTTCAAAAGTTTGTGACCCTTGAGAAAATACGGTAGTTTATTTTTAAATAATGACCCTTGATTTTAATTCCCTCACGAGTGGAAACATCCTTTTCACACTCAACTGAGTAAAGAACCCTCAGGATCTCACATGTTTCAAACAAATTCTCCCTCACTCTTCCCAGCTCAGCAAATGCAAGCTTCAGAAAACATCCAGATGCTATGATTGTGGAGTTGGGAAGAATGGGAGCAAGTGGGAAAAGATGGCACCTCGGTGAACTGGGAGAAAGCACTCAATGTGTCCTTGCCCGAAGACACTGCATCAACAGCAAATGATGAAGAAACAGGCCTCAATTTCCTTTAGTTGCTTGGTTTCCTGAGGCCAATTAAAAGCTGAGGACAAACTAAGTATGAAGGACCAACCTATTTATTTATTTATTGAAATACAGCTTGGAAAATGCCCTACTGTTGCGTCGTCCAGAAACCGCTGATTTAACTCTAGCCTAATCGCAGGACAATTTACAATGACTAATTAACCTACCAACCAATATTTTTTAGACTGTGCATGTGGTCACGGGGATGACATACGAACACTTCGCAGATGTCAGAATTAAACTCTGAACTCTGACATCCCGCTGTGTGTAGCATCACCTTAACCCCTAGGCTTCTGTGGCGCCCAACGGATTGCAACAGATGGACAGTGAGGGGGAAAGAAGCATACAGTTCTCGTCACTGCACTCTACAGCATGGAAAAGGCCTTTCAGCCCAATGAATCCATGCTGATCATCAACTACACAATTACTCTAATCCTACATAAATCACATTTCATTATTCTCTCCACGTCCCCATGAATTTCCTTTTGATTTCTATCACTCCCTACGAACTAGGAGCAAATTACAGAGGCCTATTAATCTACCTACTTGTATGCCTTTGGGATGTGGGACCAAGTTTGAGCACCCAACAGAAACTTGTTTTATTTTTATTTATTGAGATACAGCATGTAATACTATAGGTGCTTCCAACCCTTCGAGCCAAGCCACCTGACGGTCCCTCAGTTTAACCTGAGGCTTGAGTACTTGATGAGACAAAGGGCTCAATTCTGTGCTGTAAAACTCCATGACTCTAACTATAAGTGAATAGATTTGATGTGGGATTATTAACATTTCAACATCATATCTGAATAATCATCAAATTTATTGTTAACTGTTAAAATCTCCTACAGCCCTGCTCATCTCTGATGCACTCTCTTGAGCAAAATCTCATCTTTCTTAGTGGTCTAACTGGTAGAATGGCTGCTTCACGGCCCCAGAGATACGGGTTCGCGTGCTGTCCGCGTGGATTCAGATATTCTCCGTGTAATCATATAAGTTTCCACTGGGTGCTCAAACTTGGTCCAACATCCCAAAGATGCACAAGTACGTAGATTAATTGGCCTCTGTAAATTGCTGCTAGTTTGTAGGGAGTGGTAGAATCAAGAGGGAGTTCATGGGGATGTGGAGAGAATAATGAAATGTGATTAATGTGGGATGAGTGTAAATGTGTAGGTTATGGTCAGTGTGGATTCATTGAGCTGAAAAGCTTTTTTTCCATGCTGTAGAGTGCAGTTACCAGAACTGCATTCTTATTTCCCCCTCTCTATTTATCTGTTGTAACTTGTAGGGTGCCACAGTAGCATAGGGGTTAGAGCAATGCTATTACAGCTTGGGACGTCAGAGTTCAGAACTGAGTTCCAACATCGCCTGTAAGGAGTTTGTACGTCCTCCAGGTGGAATGTGTGAATCTTCCCCGGGTGCTTCTCTTTCTTTCCATCAGTTTGTCCAAAGACGTATCAGTTAGTCCATTAATGCTGGGGCTGGGGACGATTGTAATCTCCCCTGTCCCAGCAGCTCATGTCAAATCTTTAAGTCAAATTTAATCACGAAACTCTTTTTTACTTACAGGCACTGTTGATTTCAGCAGGGATCTCTTTGCAAAGTGGGGGGGGGGGGGTCCAAATTTAAGTGCTCAGGTTCTGAGCTGTAGTTTTATGACAGATATACTGCTTTGGATTTAGTCAGGTGTGCTGGATGACATCAAGTAGCGCAGTCAAGTTCAGGGCTCTACATACTGGTGACTCAGTTGCTGATGACTATGAAGACTGCTGTGGTAGAAGGTTCAATTGTAAGGAAAGCAGATAGATGCTTCTGCAACTCAGGTTAATTTCCGGGATGGTGTGCTTCATCCTTGGTGCGAGGATCAAGGATTCTCAGAGTGGCGGGCGAGCATCCTGGAGCATGTATATGGATAGCTAATTGCCATGGTACCAAGAATATATTTATCCTGTGAATGGAAAGTACAGATATCTTGGCAGCACTCTCTTACAGCCAGTCAACAGTGATGACAAAGTTAACAGATCAGCAAAGGCCAGCTCTGGCCTTTGAAAGACTGCGAAGCAAAGTGTGAAAAGAAAGACGGATCTGCCCAAAGAGCAAGCTGAAGTTGATTTTTGCTGTTGTCATACTCACTTCATGCTTGCAAGATTTGGACAGTGTAGTGCAGACATGCCAGACAGCTTAACCACTTCCACATGACCTACCTGAACAGAATACGTTGTATTAGGTGACAAGGCAAGATTTTAAACACACAGGTTCCATCCCAAATAAATTTTTGTAGCATTTACATGTCAGAATGCACATCAGAAGGACATCTGATGACAGACAGCCCAAACAGTCACTTCACGGAGAGATAACTGAAGGCAAATGGTCACATGGCTGATAGAAATGGAGATTCAGGTTTACTCCTCCATGATAAAAGTATCTTCTCCCTGCTCCAAAATGTGGAGCGGGCCATCGTAAGGGGGCGTAAGGGGGCCTAAAGGGATGTGAACGTGCATTATGATGGACGAAAACAAACGAGGTGGAATGTAGGTCAACAGGAACCCAAGAGTGCTGTCTGCCATGATGGGAGGTGGGAATAGGTGCAAGGGAATTGAATTTACTGAGGAGGTGGACTGCTGTTGGGAGGCTAACCAGGCGGCCGTGGTGTCAGGAGTAAAATCATCTGGCACTCATAATGATTGCCCGTATACCAACTCAGCTGTGGACAACTGCATGTCTTCTTTTGCAGCTCTTCTGAGCCCCTGCAGGACCCATGGGAGACAATCATGCCAATAGTCATCAGTCAGGGAAGCCCTCAGAGCAGCCTTTAAGGATCGGTGGACTAATGATGATATGATGTAACCTAATGGCGAGGTTCTGAGCCATCACAGCCCAGAGGCCTGAAATGAATCATGGACTGCGGTAACCATCAGAGGTGGTGGCCTTGTTAAGGCATCAGTGCCCAGATGTGCGGCAATTACCATTGGATTGAGGGACCATATGAAGACATGAAGCCCAGAGGATATTCGACCGCGTACAATGCTGAGTCGTTCCATGTTGGCAAACTCAGGTTTTGTGGGTGCCAGCTTTTCTGGGTCCAGTCTACGCGCACAGGCATGGACTAGTGGGCCAGCTTGTGAATGTGGAGCTCAACCCTATGTCTTGTGACTGTTGTGGAGAATGTGGACATGGTGAGGTTTGGGAATTCACCCAGCAATTGAGTAAACTCCCATGCGGAGGAGCGTGCACTTGACAGAGTTGTTATGGGGAACTTTCTGGGGGAGCAGGGTAATGACACAAAGACCTTGACATTGACAAGCTGGCAGTTCTTCAATCAACTAACAGTCCTTGGGCACATAGGAAATCTGCACCGAGCCACTAAAGTCTAGCCACTTTAGCCAGGACGAAGTCCAATGTGTAATGTCACCCACTGAAGCAAGGCATCAACTGTTGTGTTCATTAAGTCTGGATCCTGCTGCTATTGGTGACCTCCAGCGAGGTTTTGTTGCTCTTTGCCTTATCAATAGGCAATGCCGTTAGCACACTCACTTGAGCACCCGTGTCACACAGGAAGCGTCGTCCTGAAACGGTGTCTGTAATGAACAGTAGACGTCCCTGGCAACTGGAACCCATGGTGTTCTCAGACTTCTGACATGCCAGTGTACTGGCACTGTCAAAGCTGCAAAGCAGTTGGCAGTTCCTAGTGTCCGTACCAAAGCGAGCATGGTAAAAACATGGACCTGGCATTGTCTGTTTTGCAGCCTTGGGTGTCCTTATGTTTGGGGCCTTGCTGACCATGCTTATTGAGGTAGAGAAAGGAGGAGGAATGATGCACCACTGCCTAGCTGTATAAACCAAGTGACGGCATTTTGCTCCCAAAACTCCAGCAGTTTCAAAACGACTGCATTGGCTTTGAAATGTTCAGTGTCTTTGAAAATTCTTTGTCTTTGAAATCATCCTAGAGCAACAGAGACACCAATGCAAGCTTTCGCAAATAAAATGAAGTGAGGCATTTTATCTTTAAAGAAACCCATAAAATATTTTATGATCTCCAAAACCTAAACACCAAAGCCTGCTAAAAATCTTTGCGTAATCATGTCATCACATCAGACCGACCTCTTTAAGCGAAACCCCAACTCAATGTTGGTGGTTGTGAATTATGTACATTTCTCCTAATTACGCTACCCCACAAGTTTCAACATTGATGCATCCCAATGGAAACTTTGAATGTTCCTGTTTGACTTACCCACATAAAAATCAGTGCTCACACATATGAGGAAGTGAAAATGGAGGAAGCAAAGTGGAAAAGAGAATCTGGCAATCAAGAACCACTAATGCTAGACAACCTTACACCTCTGTCACCTGTGTGAAAGGAACTTTTGCATCTAGTTTGGTCTAATCTACCATTTCCATACACATTACAACACTACTGACTGGACTAGACTTTGAGGTCTTGCTCGAGAAGAAACAAAAAAAAATATTGATTTAAAAATCAGATGTGATCCTACAGACTGAATATCAGTAGTCAGGAAGAAGATCAAAATCTAGGACCTCAAGGTAGTAATCGCTGAGGAGCTGGCACTAGTACCAGTTGGACAGGTTGCACCTGGGCAGGACGAGGACTGATGTGCTCATGTGTGTTTGCTAGAGGTGTTAAGGAGGGTTTAATCTAAAATGATATGGGATAGGAATGTATGGAGAGAAATAGAAGAAAAATCTGGGATAGGATAACAGAGAGAAGAATATGATAACCAAAAGTAGAAGGCAAGGAAATCAAGACTGTAAAACAGATAGTTCCACAATATTAACTAAAATTAATATTGTGACCCAGATCTGGGCCGTACCCTCCAAATATCCGGACCTGCATCTCAGTTTTTTTGCACTACCTTACCTTCCATTTTTATATTTTCTATTTATGATTTATAATTTAAATTTTTAATATTTATTATCGATTGTAATCCAGGGAGTGGGAAACGCAGAATCAAATATCGCTGTGATGATTGTACGTTCTAGTATCAATTGTTTGGCGACAATAAAGTATAAAGTAAAGTAAAAGGGATTAAGATATTAAAAAGACAAAACCTACAGTATACTCTCTACTTCTTAATGTAAACCAGAAAAGACTTCAATATCTAGCAAAATGAGAGGTGATATTATTAAAATGGAGAATTCTTAGATGAGTTAGATGAGGCTGGATGCAGGGATGCAGGTTCCCCAGGCTGGGGAGTCTAGAACCAGGGCTCTCAGCCTCAAAATAAGAAGACAATCCTATAGGCTACCGATGAAGGGAGGATGAATTTTTGGGATTGACAGGAGTGATGTGGAGGTTCCATAACTAACAACACACAAGTTCAAAATTCAAAATAAATTTGTTATTCAAGTGCATATATGTCACCGTGTACAACCATGAGATTAATTTTCTTGTAGGCACACTCAGTAAATCCATAATAGAATAATAACCATAATAGATTCAATGAAAGATCGCACCAATGGGTGCTCAACTAGTGTGCAAAAGACCCAAATTGTGCAAATACAAAGAAATAGTAATATTAATAATAATAAATCAGCAATGTTTATTAGAGTCCATAGGATGTAGGAACATTTCAATAATAGAGTAAGTAATGTTGAGTGAATTTATCCCCTTTGGTTCAAGAGCCTGATGGCTGAGGGGTAATAACTGTCCCTAAACCTGTTGGTGTAAGTCTTGAGGCTCCTGTACCTTCCTGACGGCAGCAGCAAGAAGAGAG
This sequence comes from Mobula birostris, assembly GCF_030028105.1. NCBI lineage: Eukaryota > Metazoa > Chordata > Chondrichthyes > Myliobatiformes > Myliobatidae > Mobula > Mobula birostris. The sequence goes on from NC_092373.1 coordinate 81,808,931, forward strand.
CGTGATCTGTTTGGTCAGGGTCCCTGTATATGGATGCTGCTTTCCTGGGTAGTGCTTCATGTGGATGTGCTCAATGGTGGGGAGAGATTTACCTGAAATGGACTGGGTTGTATCCACTGCTTTTTGCAGGATTTTCCGTTCTAGGTCCGTACCGGGCTGCGATGCAGTCAGTCAATATACTCTTCACCACACATCTATAGATGTTTGTCACAGATTTAAGAAACACCTCAGGAAGCAGAGGTGCTGCGGTGCTTTCCTCATAGTTGCACTTTCATGGTGAGCCCAGGACAGGTCCTCCAAAATGATAACACTGAGGAATTTAAAGTGGCTGACCCTCTCCACCTCTGATCCTCCAGTGAGGACTGGTTCATGGACCTCTGCTTTCATTCTCCTGAAGTCAATAATCAGCTGCTTGGTCTTGCTGACACTGAGTGAAAGGTTGCTGTTATGGCACCACTCAGACAGATTTTCAATCTCCCTCCTAAATGCTGATTTGTCACCCCCTTTGATTTGGCTTACGTGAGCAAACTTGAATATGACATTGGAGCTGTGCATAGCCACACAGTAAAAAGTGTGAAATGGATAGAGAAAAGAGGCTAAGCACACAGCCTTGTGGTGCACCCATGCTGATGGAGATTGTGGAGGAGATGTTGTTGGCATCCAAACTGACGGGAAGGCTACAAGTGAGAAAATCGAATATCCAATTGTACAAGGAGGTATTGAGGCCAAGGTACTGAAGTCAGGAACAATAAATATTAAGACGTTCTACGGATGAAGAAAGTAGTGATGAAGTATAGGATCAGACAGGATGTTCTAGGATGGCAGTGTAGGCATGAAGAGCTGAATATCAGTCATCAATGAGTGCTGACTGAGAAAAATATACTTCCAGTAGTCTTTACAGTGGAGACTAGAGAACCACCAACATTAGAACTTTAGAAAGTTTTTGACAAGAACAGGCCATTCACCCTAACTAAGCTTGCCAAATTCCTATTCACATAGCCTGTTGAAATAACAATCAAATTTGGATTTGGAAGTCTCTAAGGCACTGCTGTAACTGAACAGCTAGGTACTTGTTCCACATGTCCACAGCTCACTGTGTAAAGAAATGCTTGCTGATGTTAGACTGATATCTCCCTTAACCCATCTCCACCTATGTCCTCATGTCCTTGTTGATGGATTAATTTTGAAGTAGCAGCTGACATTAACTTTACTTATACCCTTAGTGATTTTGAACACTTCTATCATGTCTTTTCTCATTCTACGTCTACTTAGGCTAAAAAGCTTTAATTCTTTCAGCTGTTCTTCATAGCTCATACCCTACAGACCTGAATGAGTCTCGTCACACTTCTCTGAACTTTCTCTTGTGCCTTCACATCCCTCACAAAATATGGAGACCAAAACTACACAGTACTCAAGATGTGTGTGGCCTCACAAACACATTATACAGCTTAAGGAGAACGTATCTAGACTTGTACTCCACAGAGGGCATTATATGGCCCACCATTTTATTAGCCTTCCTAATCACTTCTGTGCATTGTCTAGTTGTTGATAGTGAAGAGTCTACTAGGACTCCCAAATTCTTCTCATACAGTGCACTTTCTAACACAAGACACCCTATTGTATATTTGTATCTAATATTCTAATTCCTATATGTAATATTTTACATTTACTTACAGTAAATTTCATCTGCCATTTATTTGCCCACATTTGGATTTTATATAGATCTAACTGGATTGATTCTGCTGCCTGAAGATTATCAACCCATCCCACTGATTTTATGTCATCTGCAAACTTTACTGGTTTATTTGTTATGCGCTTACCCAAATCATTAATGTAAATTAAAAAGAGCAGTGGCCCCAAAACTGATGCCTGTGAAACACAACTTTTAACATTATCTGGGTGTGAAAATTACACTCTCACCATAACTCATTGTTTTCTGTTTTTGAGACAATTCTACACCCATTCACCCACCTCAACCTGAATCCCCACCTCCTATAATTTGATTATTAAACTTTTGTGGGGTACCTTGGCAAAAGTCTTCTGTAAGTCCAAGTAAATTATAACAAGTGTTCCTAATGTTATCATAAATTTTAGTTGCCTCTTCATAGAACTCCAGCGTATTAGTAAAACATGATTTCCCCTTTCTGAACCGATGCTGGCTTTCTGCTAACATGCCTTTTCTTATCAGCTGACTTCCATCTCATTCTTTATTAATCTTTCCATTATCTTACCTACAATACACGTCAAGCTTACTGGCCTATAGTTAGCAGGGTCAGTGTAGTCACCGTTCTTATATCGGGACAACGTTACACCTCTCTGTTTCCTTGCCATTCTGTTTCTTATGAATTGACAAACAAAAGTCCTGGGTAGGCTTTTTATTTTGCTTAATCTCTACATTATTGCAGGTGTTTGCATTTCTGTATGATTGGTTTGCATTTTATGTGAATGGTAATACAATGTATAAGTGCAATTAATGAAGGATATACTCATATATTGCAATGTCTTCTTAAAATGGAGAAGTCTATCACCCCAACCCCCACTCAGATAATCTGCTCTGATTACTGAACAGCATAAATACTTTGAAAAGGAAGTCAACATGTACCATTAGGAACACTTACCCATGAATTTATTATTGCCTTGAGGCAATTAAAAATAGTGTTCATTCTCGGTGGTGGTCAGAAAAGATGTTAACAGGACTCCAAATTTCCATTATTAGGCTCCCATTTAGATGGCCAACTTGTTTTGAATAAGGAAATCAGTCCTGGTCACATTGGTGTTAAACAGACTTGACCCGTCATTCAGGACTTTATCAGTAAGCCATTGTCTTGGTTTGTAGGGTGCAAAAGATGTGTCATAATTTACATCACACAGAGGTTGATGTGGAGGTCACTTCTGCAATATGCAGTACAATACTTTACCCTTGAAACCTGTAAGCATTGGAAAAGTGTTTTTATTTCTTGCCTGAACTGTACTGGGGTTTAGAATCAGTGAAATTTTCATTTCTCCTAAGACACTCCTTCTCGGACTCCCACCCCAGTCGAACACATGTCCTGCTCTTCGCACAATAAAATATGGTTAAAACTATATCCATGATTATCAAGAGGTATCAAGTGCTCAACTGTTAAGAGTGGAATCCTACAGCTTTCTGCCGATGTCACAAACATTCTGAATGACGTGTCTAATCCTCAGCCAATTGGCCAGTGTCTTATACATATTACCTGCTTTGAACGATTGTCTTCAATGTCCTTTCTTACGTCACTATGATAGAAATTCTGGATTGGTAACATAGGATTATTAAGATTCTGTTGTATTGTAATCTAACTGCATTTTTTGCAAAGGATTGAGCCTTATTGTGAATCAGCAGATGATCTCTGATCTTAGAATAAAGAACAAATGTAAGAAAACTGAGTAGTAATTTCTCAGGAAATGAATCAATCAGATTTATTATCACTGACAAATGTTGTGAAATCTGTTGCTTTGCTACAGCAGTACAGAGCAAAACATAAAATTGTTGTAAATTACAATCAGAATATATAAAACAATAAATATGTAGTGCAAAAAGAGAGCAAAATGATAAAGTATTGTTTGTGGCTTCATGAACCATTCAGAAATCCGCTGGTGAATGAGAAGAAGCTGTTCTTAAAACAGTGCGCTTCTTCAAGCTCCTGTACCTCCTCCCTAATGAGAAGAGGATGGTGAGTGTCCTGCACGCTGGATGCCACCTTTTTTAGGTTGTGCCATTTGAAGATATCCTCGACTGTGAGGATGCTGGTGCCCATGATTGAGCTGGCTAAGTCTACAACCCTAATGCTTTTTCCAGTCTTATGCATTGACACGTCCATACCAGCCAGTGATGAAATCAGTCGGAATGCTCTCTACATCTGTAGAAACGCTGGAGGAACTGAGCAGTTCAGTCGTTATCCATGGAGGGAGATGGACAATAAATGTTCCTGCTTGTGATCCTTTATCTGGACTGCTACTGTAGTAGGAGGTGGAAGTCCAGATATGGTGAGGTTGGTGATGATGCTAGACATAGTTGTCTGATGATCATTGGCGGGACCCTAGACCACGTAGGTAAGAGAAGCTTTCAAAGAGCTGCTATCAGGCCTCCGTGAGACAGTCTAGATCAAGGGTGTCAACCATTGACTGTTCATTTTCCTTGATAGATGCAGCCCCATCCTTTGAGTTCTCCAGGCATTTTGTATGTTGTTCCAGATTATAGCATCTTTAGCTTGTTGTGTCTCTCGCGTATTTCTCAGTAGATTATTGCACCAAGTTTCAGCTAATACCATCAACATTTGCATCACATCCCATGACAATACTTAGCCCAAACACTGGCCCATTTTAGCCTCCCTTTTCTATATTGCTGACACTATCAGGTGAAACACCTGAAAACTGAAGTGTTCCAAGGAGGCAATCTGAATGTGATGGGATTCTAATGATGGGAGTAGACTGGATTGGAGGAATTGGTGGAGAAGAAACAGGTAAATCAGCTTTCAGCAGCACCCAATCAGAGATCAGAAGCCTGAGAAGACATAGTTCACTCAGGTTCACCAAAAGACAGTGACTTGCAGCAGCTTGGAGCTTTGAGCAGCGCCCACTCAGAGACTGAAAACCTGAGCAGATGTAGCTCACTCAGGTTCGCAAGTTGAGTAGAAAAGGTAGTGACTCATGACACTTTGGAGCTTTGAGCAGTGGCCAATCAATCGGATTGATTGACAAGAACAAGGCGGGGGCAAGTGGAGACCCTATCATTGGAGTGGTTCAAGTTAGATTGGAGATTTTGAGGCTTTAGCAAGGTGAGGTTTGAGTGACAGAAGGCAAAAAAAAGCTGTAGGCAGAGTATTTTTTTCTCCCCCATGGTTTATTGTTTTTCCTTTTTGATAGTTGCTCAGCTGGGAACAGTAGAGATGCTCTTCAGGACAGTGGAATGCTCCTCTTGTGGGATGTGGAAAGGCAGGGGGATTTCCAAATGTCTCTGATGAATACACCTGCAAGAAGTGCAGCCAACTGCAGCTTCGAATGATCAATGTTAAGGAGTTGGAGCTGGAAGTGGATGAACTCTAGATTATTTGGCAGGCTGAGGGGGTGGTAGATAGGGCATATAGAGAGGTAATTACAATCAAGGAGGATGACACAGGAAAATGGGTAACAGTCAGAAAGGGAAAGGGATTAAACAGCCAGTGCAAAGTACCCTGTGGCCATCCATTTCAAGACAGGTGTACCACTTTGGATACTGTTGGGGTGGGAGGGTGGATGACCAAGCAGAAGAAAGTCACAGCGGTCAGGTCCCTGGCACTGAGTCTGCCCTTGTGGCTCAGAAGGGATGGGGGTGTGAAGAGGCAAGGTGTGGTACCATAAGACCATAAAATATAGAAGTAGAATTGGGTCACTTGGCTCATCAAGTCTGCTCTGCCATCCAATCATGGCTGATCTATTTTCCCTCTCAGCCTCGATCTCCTGCCTTCTGCCCGAATTCCTTCATGCCCTGACTAATCAAGAATCTACCAACCTCTGCCTTAAATATATCCAGTGATTTGGCCTCCACAGCTGTCTGTGACAATGAACTCCACAGATTCATCACTCTCTGGCTAAAGAAATTTCTCCTCATCTCCATTCTAAAAGAATGACCCTCGATTCTGAGACTGTGTCCTCTGGTCTTAGACTCCCCCACAATAGGAAACATTCTTTCCACATCCACTCTATCAAGGCCTTTAAACTTCCGATAAGTTTCAATGAGGTCACCCCTCATTTTCCTGAACTCCGGTGAGTACAGACCCAGAGCCACAAAATGCTCTTCACATGACCAGCCTTTCAATTTCAGAATCATTTTTGTGAACCTCCTTTGAATCATCTCCAATGTCAGCACATCCTTTCTTAGGTAAGGGACCAAAACTGCTCACAATACTCCATGGTCTCCTCTATTGTCGCGATGGGGACACACTCAGGTTGGAGGAACAACACCTTAAATTCTCAACATAACATCCTTGCTTTTATATTCTAGTTCTCTCGAGATGAATGCTCACATCGCATTTGCCTTCCTCACCACCGACTCAACCTGCAAATTAACCTTTAGGGAATCCTGCACAGGTCTCCAAAGTCCCCTTACACCTCAGATTTTTGAATTATCGCTCTATTTAGAAACAGTCAATCCTTTTATTTCTTCTACCAAAGTGCATGACCATACACTTCCCGGAACTGGTCCTCATTCTCAATAATTTCTCCTTCAGCTCCTCCCACTTCCTCAAAACCAAAGGTGTAGACATGGCCACTCGCATGGATCCCAACCATGCCACCTTTTTGTTGGCTAAGTGGAACAGTCTATGTTCCAAGCCTACATGGTATCAATCCCCAACTTTTCCTATGCTGCATTGACCACTGCATTGGGACTGCTTCCTGCACAAATGCTGAGCTTGTCGCCATCATCAGCTTTGCTTCCATCTTCCACCCTGTTCTCAAATTTACCAGGTCAATTACTGCCACCTCCCTTCCCTTTCTCATCTCACTTTCTCCATCGCTGGAGACTGTTTATCTACTGATATCTTTTACAAACCCACTGATTCTCACAGCTACATGGACTATGCTGCTTCCCACCCTGTCATTTGTAAAAATGCCATCTCCCTTCTCTCAGTTCCTCTGTCTTTGTCACATTTGCTCTCTCAGGATGAGGCTTTTCATTCCAGAACTATCAAGAAAGGGCTTTCCTTCCTCCACCATCAGCGCTACCCTTATTCACATCTCTTCCATTTTGCTCATGTCTGCTCTCTCCCCATCCTCCCAACACCTTGCCATGGATAGGGTTGCTCTTGTACTCACCTATCACCCCAGTAGCCTTTGCATCCAGCACATAATTCTCCATAATTTCTACCATCTCCAGCGGGACCTCACCACCAAGCACATCTTTCCCTGCCCCCCACTTTCCACTTTCCGCAGGGTTTGCTCCCTACGCAACTCCATTGTCCATTCATCCCTCCCAAATGTTATCCCTCCTGGTACTTAACTTTGCAAGCATAACAAGTGCCATCTGCCCCTACACAGCCTTCTTCACTACCATTTAGGGCCCCAGACTGTCCTTTCAGGTGAGGCGACACTTCACCTATGAGTCTGTTGAGGTCACCTACTGTATCTGATGCTCCCAATGTAGCCTCCTGTACACGGATGAGACCTGATGTAAATTGGGAGACCGCTTTGCCAAGCACTTATGCTCTGACTGCCAGAAAATGTGGGATCTCCCAGTGGCCACTCATTTTAATTCCACTTCCCATTCCCTTATGGGCATATCAGTTCATGGCCTCCTTTATTGTCGCGAAGGGAACACACTCAGGTTGCAGGAATATTCCCTCTGGGTAGCTCCAACCTGACAGCATGAACATCGATTTCTCGAACTTCTGACAATTTCCCTCCCTTCCTCATTCCTCATTCCTGTTTCCCTCTCTCACCTCATCTCCTCACCTTCCCATCACTTCCCTCTGGTGCTCCTCCCCCTTCCATTTTTTCCATGGTCTTCTACCCTCTCCTATCAGATTCTCCCTTCTCTAGCCCTTTATCTATCAGCCTCCTAGCTCTTTTCTTCACCCATCTCCCTCTCTCAGTTTCACTTATCACCTACCACTTTGTACATCTTCCTCCCCCACCTTCTTGCTCTAACTTCTCATCTTTTTTCCCAGTCCTGATGAAGGATCTTAGTCTGAAACTTTGACTGTTTACTCTTTTCCATAGATGCTGCCTGGCCTGCTGAGTTCCTCCAGTATTTTGTGAGTTCTTCGATGGATTCTCCACTTACTCAAAAATACCTGCCCCTCCACCTATCTTGATATCATCTGCAAACTTTGCCAGAACCACACCAATTCCGTCATCCAAGTCTTTGACATATAATGCTAAAAAAGTGGCCCCAACACAGACCACAGGCAGCCAACCAGAAGAGGTTCCCTTTCTTCCCGCTCTTTGCCTCCTGCCAGTCAGCCTCTACTTTATCCATACCGGTATCTTTTCTGTCATACCATGGGCTCTTAACTTGTTAAGCAGCCTCATGTGTGGCATCTTGTTGGATGGTATGTTGCTTCTTGGGTGCCAGGGTCCGGATAGCTTGGATTGAGTCCTCAGCATTCTTAAGTGGGAGGGTGAACAGCCAAGGGTTGTGATCCATGTTGGTGCCAACGACATAGAGAGGAAGATTTACGAGGTTTTGCAAAGTGAGTTCAGGAAGTTAGGTGCTAGGATAAAGGACAAGGCCTCCAGGGCTGTGATCTCAGGATTGCTACCCATGCCACATGCTAGTGAGGCCAGAAATAGAAATGTTTTAGCAGTTGGTGTAGGAGGGAGGGCACAATATTTCTGGATCATTGCGCTCTCTTCCAGGGAAGGTGAGACCTGTATGGAAGAGACAGTTTGCAATTAAACTAGAAGGAGACTAATATCCTAGTGGGAAGGTTTGCTAGTGCTACAAGGAGGTGGGGGAGGTGTTTAAATTAGAGAACCAGAGTGCCAGAACAGATAGTGTAGAGTCTGTGGAGACAGATGTTGTTAAGACCTCAGACAAAGTCAGGAATCAAAAGGTGCGACTAGTGTCCTGAGCTGCTTAGGTTTCTCAGTGCAAGAAGTATCAGGGCATGGATCAACACCTGGAATTATAATATTGTAGCCATTAGTGAGACTTGGTTGCAGGAGTGGCAGCACTGGCAGCTCAATATTCCAGGCTCCTGTTGTTTTAGACGAGACAGAGCGGGATAGATTAAAGGAGGAGGAGTGGCATTACTAGCCAAGGAAATTGTCACAGCAGTGCTCCATCAGGACAGACTGGAGAAGTTGTCTACAGAGAGGCATTGCATGTGGAACTGAGTAATAAGAAAGTTATGAACACATTAATGGGTCTAAATTATGGACCACCTAACATACCAAGGGATTTAGAAGAACAAATTTGTAGAGGGATCACAGACTGTTGCAAGAAACATAATGTAGTTACAGTAGGTGATTTTAACTTTTCACATAATGACTGGGACACCCATACTGTAAAAGAACTTGATGGGACAGAGTTTGTCAAATGTGTTCAGGAGAGTTTTCTTAATCAGCATGTATAAATCCTGATGAGAGAGTGTGCTATTAGGGATGAGACAGGGTAGGTGACAGAAGTTTGTGTAGGTGACCACCACATATTGTGATCAAAATTCAAAGTAAATATGCAAAAAGATAGGTCTGGTCAGTGGGTTGAGATTCTAAATTGGAGAAAAGCCAATTCTGATGGTTCAGAAAGGATCTGAGAATTGTAGCTAGGGACAGGCTGTTTTCTGGCAAGGGTGTACTTGGTAAGGGGAAGGCCTTCAAAAATGAAATATTGAGAGCATTAAGTTTGTATGTGCTTGTCAGAATAAAAGGTGAAGATAACAGGAGTAGGGAACTTTGGTTTTCAAGGGATATTGAGGCCCTGGTTAAAAATAAAATGGAGGTGCATTGCAAGTAACAAATGAGATGCTTATGGAGTATAAGAAATGCAAGGGAACACTTAAAGAAATCAGGAGGCTAAAAGAAGGCATGAGTTTGTCTTCATAGACAATGTGAAGGAGAATCCAAAGGGATTCTAGAAGAAGAAAGAAGAAAGCCCTTAACTCTGAGTGGAGTCATCGGGACGCCATCATGACGGCATGTTTTTAGCAGGTTTTCTTATTTTTACGAGGCCGAGTTGCTAGCTCGACGCTCAACCCAGCATGGATGGAAGGCGTGCAAGGGAGATGGCTGGATTCGAACTCGGGAGGTTTCGCTCCGAAGTCCGACGCTGATGCCAAGATGCCACCAGCAGGCAAAAGGGGTTCTACAGGTATGTTGAAAGCAAAAGGATTGCAAGGGACAATATTGGTCCTCTGGGAGATCAGAATGGTAATTTATGTGTGGAGCCAAAAAGAGTTGGGGGAGATCTTAAATGGATTTTTTGCACCTGTATTTACTCAGGAGATGACACAGAGTCTATGGAAGTCAGGCAAAGCAACAGTGAAGTCATGGGCCCCATACAGATTAGAGAGGAGGAAGTGTTTGCTATTTGAGACAAATTAGGGTGGATAAGTCCATTGGATCTGACAAGGTGTTCTCTTGGACCCTGCAGGAGGCAAGTGCAGCAACTGAAGGGGGCCTAGCAGGGATATTTAAATCTCCCTTAGTGACAGGTGAAGTGCTGGAGAATTGGAAGATTGCAAATAATGCTTCACCTTTTAAGAAAGGCTCTAAAAATAAACCAGAAAATTGTAGGCAGGTGAGCTTGATATCAGCAGAAGTAAAGTTACTGGAAGGTTTTCTAAGGAACAGGATATGTGAGTATTTGGATCGAGATGAACTGAATAAGGATAGTCAGTGTGGCTTCGTGCGTGCTAGGTCATTTGTAAGCAATCATATAGTGTTTTTTAGGAAGTTACCAGGAAAGTTGATGAAGGCAAGGCAGTGGATGTTGTCTACATGGACTTTAGAAAGGGATTTGGCAAGGTCCCATATGAGCTTTGTCAAAAAGGTTCAGTCACCTGCCATTCAAGATGAGGTAGTAAATTGGATTAGACATTGGCTTTGTGGGAGATGACAGAGAGTGGTAGTAGACGGCTTCCCCTCTCACTGGAAGCCTGTGACTATTGGAATACTGCAGGGATTGGGGCTGGGACCATTGTTGTTTGTCATCTATAAACGATCTGGAGGATAATGTGGTAAACTGGATCAGCAAGTTTGCAGGTAACACCAAGATTGGTGGTGTAGTTTACAGCGAGGAAGATTATTGTGGCTTGCAGCGGGATCTGAATAAGCTGAATAAATGAGCTGAAAGATGGCAGATGGAATTTAATGCAGACAATTGTGAGGTGTTGCACTTTGGTAGGACCGACTAGGGGAGGTCTTACACAGTGAACGTTAGGGCATTGGGGAGTGTGGTAGACCAAAGGGATCTGAGAATACAGGTTCATCATTCCTGAAAGTGGTATCACAGGTTGATAAGGTTGTAAAGAACACTTTTGACACATTGGCCTTCCTAAATCAATGTATTGAGAACAGGAGATGGGATGTTATGTTGAAGTTGTTTAAGACATTGGTGAGGCCTAATTTGGAGTACTGTGTGCAGTTTTGGTCATCTACCTACACGAAGGATGTAAATAAAATTGAAAGAGTACAGAGAAAATTTACAAGGATGTTGCCAGGTCTGGAGGATCTGATTTATATGGAAAGATTGAATAGATTTATTCCTTGGAATATAGGCATCCGTTAGTCTCGTGAGACCATGGGTTTGTGCCTTGGAAGGTTTCCAGGGCAGAGGCCTGGGCAAGGTTATATGTAAGACTGGCAGTTGCCCATGCTGTAAGTCTCCCCTCTCCACGCCACCGATGTTGTCCAAGGGAAGGACACTAGGGCCGATACAGCTTGGCACCGGTGTCGTAGCAGAGCAATGTGTGGTTAAGTGCCTTGCTCAAGAACACAACACACTGCTTCAGCTGAGGCTCGAACTAGCGACCTTCAGATCACGAGACTGACACCTTAACCACTTGGCCACGTGCCAACACAATAAATATTCCTATATTTCTATATTCCTTGGAATATAGAAGATAGAGAAGGGATTTAAAAGAGGTATGTAAAATTATGAGGGGTGTAGATAGTGTAAATGTAAGTAGGCTTTTACCACTGAGATTGGGTGAGACTACAACTGAAGGTCATGGGTTCAGGGTGAAAGGTGAAATGTTTAAGGGGAATATGAGGGGAAACTTCTTTAGTCAGCGTGTCATGAGAGTGTGGAATGAGCTGCCAGTGCAAGTGGTGCATGTGAACTTGATTTCAATATTGAGAAGTTTGGATAGGTACATTGATGGTAGGAGTATGGAGGATTATGGTCCCAGTGCAGGTCCATGGAAGTAGGCAGCTTAAAGCACTCGGCCTGGACTAGATACAGACATCCCACCTCTTCTGGAAGTTCCGGGAGCCTCCCACATATTAATAGTGGCTCCCTGATACCTGCAAATTATATACAAATACTGGAAATCAATTTTTTTGAGAGTGAGCAAGCGAGAGCGAGCACGAGGGAGAGAGAGTGCAAGAGAGAGAGCGAGAGAGCGAGTGCGCGCGCCGTGGCAGTGTTCCAAAAAAGAAAATATAAAATGTATGTCACCCCAGACTACCCTAAGGTGTACCCCTGCCTAATAGGGGTCAAAAATAATGACAGTGTTGCTTGCTGCACTGTTTGAAACAGTGACTGTTCTATTGCCCATGGTGGGTTAAGACTGTAAAAGACATGTTGAGGTGAGTTTAACAGGTGTCATTTGTTCATTAGCATAGCTAACGTTATTTAAACTAGTTGGCTAGCTGCTAAGGAGCTACTCTGCTGCAGACATCCCACCTCTCCCGGACGTTCCGGGAGTCTCCTGCAAATTGATGGTGTTAACTCCCTGCAATGAGTTTTTGCAAGGTGGGATGTCTGTAGATAGGCCAGAAAGCCTGTTTCTGCACTGTATGTTTCTATGACTCTATGACTAGCACTTCCCACTTCATGCCTCTGCTTGGTTCAGAAATACTACAGTAAAATAGTCATAGTCATACTTTATTGATCCCGGAGGAAATTGGTTTTCATTACATTGCTCCATAAATAATAAATAGTAATAGAACCATAAATAGTTAAATAGTAATATGTAAATTTTGCCAGTAAATTATGAAATAAGTCCAGGACCAGCCTATTGGCTCAGGATGTCTGACCCTCCAAGGGAGGAGTTGTAAAGTTTGATGGCCACAGACAGGAATGACTTCCTATGACGCTCTGTGCTGCATCTCGGTGGAATGAGTCTCTGGCTGAATGTACTCCTGTGCCCACCCAATACATTATGCAGTGGATGGGAGACATTGTCCAAGATGGCATGCAACTTAGACAGTATCCTCTTTTCAGACACCACCGTGAGACAGTCCAGTTCCATCCACACAACATCACTGGCCCTACAAATGAGTTTGTTGATTCCGTTAGTGTCTGCCACCCTCAGCCTGCTGCCCCAGGACACAACAGCAAACATGAGAGCACTGGCCACCACAGACTCGTAGAACATCCTCAGCATCGTCCGGCAGATGTTAAAGGACCTCAGTCTCCTCAGGAAATAGAGATGGCTCTGACCCTTCTTGTAGACAGCCTCGGTGTTCTTTGACCAGTCCAGTTTATTGTCAATTCGTATCCCCAGGTATTTGTAATCCTCCACCATGTCCACACTGATCCTTTGGATGGAAACAGGGGTCACCGGTACCTTAGCTCTCCTCAGGTCTACCACCAGCTCCTTAGTCTTTTTCACATTAAGCTGCAGATAATTCTGCTCACACCATGTGACAAAATTTCCTACTGTAGCCCTGTACTCAGCCTCATCTCCCTTGCTGATGCATCCAACTATGGCAGAGTCATCCGAAAACTTTTGAAGATGACAAGACTCTGTGCAGTAGTTGAAGTCCGAAGTGTAAATGGTGAAGAGAAAGGGAGACAAGACAGTCCCCTGTGGAGTCCCAGTGCTGCTGGTCACTTTGTTGGATACACAGTGTTGCAAGCACATGTACTGTGGTCTGCCAGTCAGGTAATCGGGAATCCATGACACCAGGGAAGCATCCACCTGCATCGCTGTCAGCTTCTCCCCAGCAGAGCAGGGCGGATGGTGTTGAACGCACTGGAGAAGTCAAAAAACATGACCCTCACAGTGCTCGCTGGCTTGTCCAGGTGGGTGTAGACACGGTTCAGCAGGAAGACAATGGCATCCTCAACTCCTAGTTGGGGCTGGTAGGTGAACTGGAGGGGATCTAAGTGTGGCCTGACCATAGGCCGGAGCAGCTCCAGAACAAGTCTCTCCAGGGTCTTCATGATGTGGGAGGTCAATACCACCGGTCTGTAGTCATTGAGGCCGCTGGGGCGCGGCGTCATTGGCACAGGGACGAGGCAGGATGTCTTCCACAGTACAGGAACCCTCCGGAGCCTCAGGCTCATGTTGAAGACATGGCAAAGTACTCCACATAGCTGAGGGTCACAGGCTTTGAGCACCCTGGTACTGACACCATCCGGTCCTGCAGCCTTGCTTGGGTTGAGACGTTTCAGCTGTCTTCTCACCTGTAGAGCTGTGAAGCCCACCGTGCTGGTTTCATGTGGGGAAGGGGTTAGCCTTTTCATCTAATGATAAGCTCTTTGCTGCTGAGAACTAGATATATTTCATCTTCAGATCTGTCTTCATGATGGAATCACCTCGTCTTTTCAGTTAATGTGCAGAAACTGTGCATAACTGCATGGACATGAACTCAAACTGTAAGCAGATTTATAATACAGGCATCTTAACTAGACAATGTTTCCAGAGTGGAGCCTCAGGTTGGAAGTTTGGTCATCTGCAGATTGTGATATTCTGACCAATGGGGAAGTTATAGCTTCCAATTCCTGTTTCCTGTGGCAATATGTGTGTATTGAGGGCACAGATTCTATAAATTATTTTCCATCCTTCTCCCAACGCTATACTTCAGATAGAAGCTGCATTATATTTCATTGTTCTAATCTTTGCATATGCTTTAATGCCAAAATACAATGAATTAGTGAGCACTTTAGAATTTCTTACAATTGCGAGTGAATAGAAGATAATTTGTTGCAACGAAGTGTAGAAAACTGCCTTAAATTCCTCTGCTTAGATCTGTCTTTTTCTCCCAATGCTGCCTTGTCGTCCTATTTTGACTCCAGATAGCATGTGGCATGTTAACGTTTAATGTCTTGATGTAACAAATTTTCCTGCAACTTAAAGTTGGACACTTGATCCTCTCCATGTTGTTCACTTCCCCCTCCTCAAGGTCACCTCTCCTTCCCTTTTGTGGAATATGCTGCACTTTCTTCATATTGCCCGTTGACTTGTCATTAAGGAATGCACCACACAGATGTTTCATAAACAGCTGTCTTCACCTTATGAATGGAAACCCTTATCATTACTGCTTTCACTTTACTGCACCCTCTTCCTGGTTCACCATGCTTTTCTTCAACCCATCGTGCTGTATTCATGACTGGACTCCAACAGATACGATCATCCTCTAATACTTGGTGATGGTTTGGGACTGGTATGCACCCTAGCGCTTCCTGCAAGCCCTCCCTCCTCTTACTCTTTCAGTTAACTTCACACTTACTACCTTAAGTAGCTGCCTCCGAAAATATATGATCAAGGCAATGCTGTCTCCTGATTCTCCTCGGTGATTCCACATATCCCTCCATCTTAGAGACCTTGAGCTTGATTTGGATCATCGGAAACAATTCTTGCACACATAGTCTTCAAGCATGTTGCCTTCAAGTTCCCATAAGGCATCGGAACTGTGAGCAATAGATTTTATAGAACATGGTCTAAAAAAACCTTCATACTTCATCTTATTCCCCTTTTTTTAGATAACTATTAATTTTCTACCCTGGTTGAATTATCCACACAATATTGAATGGTATTAACAAGAGCCCTGAAAATTGCATTAATGAAGGCTGGGTATAGGATTGGGCTGACGGTTTCAGAGGAATGAGTTGCCAACTTTAAGATATAAAGAAAGGTCACCTTTATTCCAAGAATGACTAATATTTAGACCAATGAACCAGGAAGGAAAACAAAGAAGAAATAATTGCTTGGAGTATTTAAATTGTAAAAATATAGCAACCAAGGAGAAATATTTGAGAATGATGAGCCTTTTCTGAAAGACAAGAAACCAGTCTTCTGGTCTTATAAGGGTACAAGATTTCATTTAAAATATCATATTTGATTTTTTTCTACAAGATAATTGCTCATAATTATTAGCTTATTTACTAATATGTGTACCAGAATTTCTTTAACTTCAGGCAAGAGGAAATAACCATCATTTCTGAATCATTACCCTTCAGTTCTGATTCATGTGTTGATTGATCTGCCACACAATCACAGCATTTATTGCTTTCCATCCAATATAGTTCTAACAATAAGAAACACTTTATAACATGGACTATATAAAACACAAGCATTCAATATCAAGCAGCTTTGTTTTTGGCACAATGAAAACATTTTATTCCCCATATCGTGCTTGAAGTGTTTATGTAAACAACTATCCACGTACAAAGAGAAAATTTTTACAAACACTGTCTTGTAATTTTCAGTAAATTCTACTTGCATATCACAAGCTTTTAGCACACATCAAAGAAACAAAAAATTGAGTCCATAAACTTAAATTCTCTTGGAACATAAGAGCTACAAAATTGGTTGAGACCATGATGATTCTATGTACAAAAAATGACAGTGAATGGGCTAAATATATTAGTATCATAGTAATTTGAAAGCCACACCACAGGTTTCAAAAATAACATTAAAACATTGTAGTGCCGATAGTTATTTCAAAGCCACAGACAAAAATAATAGGCAGTTCCTCCATATATACAGTATGAACATTTAATCATATCTTCTGTCTTCTACAGACAATTGCCACCTCCTGCTGCTCACAAATAAAGGCCCGATAGGAAGCCTGATTCCCTTGATATTTTTATTAATTAACAAATGTATAAACACATACCACAGAATAAACAACATGGTGCTTCTTGATTATTACCAGGGCACGTCAAGATCTGGTTTAACACCTAAGCTGCCAAATACAGTGTGCTAGAAACAGTGCTTTAATAATGGTGGGCTCTTGAACAAGCAGCATACAAATTATAAAAAAGTCCGAAAGTGATCTGAAGCCAATCACTTTAAGTTGACTGTTTCACCTTGACGTATATCAAATAAAACTGGTTCCAGCAAATCTTCATTTTTATTGTCAAATTCAGTGGTTTAATCCTGTTTTTAAATAAACAAAATTGGGGTCGATGTAACTGCCATAAATCACAAAGGATAACAATGCAGTGGTAGAAAGCCCATGACCAGAAATGTCTGAGTATTCAGCAGTAAGGAAGTGGCTATGTCGAGGAGCTCAGAATCGGGTTGTAACAAAATTATGTCAAAATGCTGCAGTCTAGAGATTGGATTAGATGACAATTTTTTTCAGAATGGTTTTACTGAAAATCACTGTAGCCCAGAGTATGCAAAGGTTCCAAGTATTTCTGGTTGAAACAACCAGTCAAAAACTGTGTCCAGCCACTTCCTGTTATGAACACAAGAGAGTCTGCAGATGCTGTAAATCCAGAGTAACAACACAAAATGCTGGAGGAATTCAGCAGCTCAGAAAACGTCTATGGAGAGGAATTATAAAAATGACTTTTTGTGCTGAGACCTGTCATCAGGACCTGTTGAGCTCCTCCAGTATTACAATGCTGGTGTGATTTCTACCTCAGAGCCACAAGGGACTATGTTATTCCCTACCTAATCCTCCCTGTGGGCACTGCAGGAGACTTGTGCAGAGCTTTCTGGCAGGGTGAGAGGGGAGTGGAAAAGCCCATCAACGTGCACTCAGGAGAACATGAACTCAGTCCCCTGTAGCTGACCCGCCAGGCCTGAAGGTAGTGAAAGTCCTCCATGAATCATTCGGCAATTTCACTGCCCCTTAACCTTCCCACAGATCAGCTGATTTCCCTCGGACAGCTGAGGTAATGTTGAATCAAAACATGAACTTCCTTTCAAAGCCTTTACTGCAGCGTGACAAGCAGATCTTGCCTCACTGTATATACATAATTACAGCAGGGTACACTGGAATTTCTAGGCACATTGCTTTGTAACAGTAGGTAAAGAAATCTCACTGGATTTAAAATCCCACATTGTGGTTAGTGCTGTACAACAAATTGGGGTCAAACAATCTAAATGTCAAATCTTTAATTAAACTCTGTTTGGCTAAATATCTGAATGGCTTATATCTACTCCTCAAACTATCCTTGACTGAGAAAATGTGCCCCATTGTTCTTTCAGTGCTGAATGATGCTAGTTTAGAAATACTTGGTTAGTCTGTGGACTGCAAACAGGTTCACTATCTCATCTCTCCTTCATTTACAGGACTGTCCCTCCAAATATAATTGGATTGAACTTCATGCAATAATGTGAAATAGATCATCACTTCAATGAATTTTTTTTGTATTATTATCCTTTACATTTGGAATAACCACACCTCTAGGAAAACTACTCCAGTACAGATACATCATTGACATCTGTCCAATAATGTGTATGTCTCCTAGTCATACAAAATGGACATGTTTAGATCAGCTAATTACAATGTAATCTATCCAATATCATTGGTGAGTGAAGTGCTGGAAGGTGCCGTTGACAGATCTACCAGGTGGCATTCATTCAATAATGGCCACTTATGTACTCATTGGGTTATGTCTTCTGATCTCATTATGGCCTACATCCAGACATGGACCACTAAACTAAATTCCAGAACAGGATTGACTGAGTGTAGCATAAAGGTGCCCTGAGAAAACTTGAAAAGACATTAAAAGGAAGAAACTCCATGCGTAGAGTTATACAAAAGGATGATCATTGTTACTGTTGGAGGTCAATCCTTCCAGCCTCTAGACGTCAGTGCAGGTGTTCCTCAGGGTAATCTTGTGGGCCTACTCTCAATGTCCATCCCACCTGAGAAAGTCAGAAATGGGGGTGTTTGCAGATGATTGTGCAATGTTCAGTTCTGTTTGCAATTCCTCAGCAAATTCCTGCAGCTAGACAGAGAACAGTCAGGCTTGTGCTGATCAGAATCAGAATCAGTACCTGGTTTAATATCACTGGCATATGTCATGAAATTTGTTCACTCAGTGGCAAATATGCCCAGAAATAGCCATCTTCAACAAGAGAGACTCTATTAACACCCATTGAAGACAGTAACATCACTGAGACCCTCATCATCATTATCCTGGGAATTGCCATTGACCAGAAACCATAGAAATAGCATGCCCACAGAGACTGGATATCCTGTGGGGCATTAGGGGTGACTCATGTCCTGGCAACCTGAGATTCCCATCTTCTGCAAGGCACAAGCTAGAAGCATAAAAACAAGTCTCCAATTGGGTGGATGAGTACATTTCTAGCTAAACTCAAGAAGCTCAACATTGCTCAGAATAAAGCAGTTCATTCTCACCCATGCACTGCCCCAAAAATTCATTCCCATCAGTGTACAGTGTCAGGAGTGTGTTCTACCTACAAAATCCAGTGTGGCTACTCTACAAGGGTCACTCAATAGCACCTCTGAAACTCATCCCTGTCACCAAGAAAGGGAAGGATAAAAGGTGGATGTGAGTTCCACCAGCCACAGGTATTCTTCCACACCAAGCTTCAGGAATAAAGCACTCTTCCTTCATTGCCACTAAGTTTGAATCTTGATAGTGGTATCTACAGGTGTATATAGGAGAAAAAAAAAATTAAATCTGTCAGATGAGGAGAGACAAAAAAATCAAATGCATGCTGAAAGCCATAATGGAAAATGGGAATGGTTGATTGTATGAATTTGATATTAAGTTGAGAAGCTTATAAATTGTTAGGAGAGAAAATAAGGTGCTATTCCTTAAGCTTACCTGGAGCTTTGCTGAATCACTGAGGGAGGCCTCAGACAGAAGGATCAGGGTGGGAATGGTCAGAGCGTTAAAGTGACACATAATTGGAAACAACACACATAAAAGTTGCTGGTGAACGCAGCAGGCCAGGCAGCATCTCTAGGAAGAGGTGCAGTCGACGTTTCAGGCCGAGACCCTTCGTCAGGACTAACTGAAGGAAGCTTCCTTCGGCCTGAAATGTCGACTGCACCTCTTCCTAGAGATGCTGCCTGGCCTGCTGCATTCACCAGCAACTTTTATGTGTGTTGCTTGAATTTCCAGCATCTGCAGAATTCCTGTTGTTTGCATAATTGGAAACTCAAGCTTTGTGAACTTAATGGAGATCTTCTATAGATTGGTCACCCAATCTGTATTTGAGTTCTTCATTGGTGATATTACACTGAGAACACAAGCAGAGCTTATATGTTTACTTTGGCCACATATGAAAGACTTCACAAGGTTCCAAAAAGATTGGCCTTTGTTGAATTTGGAGCTTTACAGGCTGCCACCTGGTTCTCAAGATGCACAATTTTATTTTCTCCAAATTAATGTTCTATAGCCTAGTAATTTCTAAGGTAGTTACATGTTTGGCACAACTTTGTGGGCTGAAGAGCCTGTATTGTACTGTAGGTTTTCTATGTTCTTCAAATGAAAATTCAGCAGCGATATCTGTTCTGCATGTCCTATTTAAAGTCTGGATGGTCAGGCGAAAACTTCTGTCGGTTGTTCATCAGGTGGTTTGGCCTTAAATTAGATTAACAAGCTGAGTGCTGAGCTCTTCAAGTGTCTAACTGCAGAAGGAACGATGGAAGTAAAGGTGTGAAACTCACTAAACTGAATGAACAAAACGTAAAGTTGTTGAATAGCTAATTTACAAAACTCAACGACTACAAGGAAGAATGATGTAAACAAGGGAATAAGATATATTGTTTTTCCAAATTTACGATTGCACTCATAGCTGTAATTTCCTTTTCTTTTACCTAGGACCAATATTTTGTGTTTGTATTTCTACTGACACCGAAGTAATATTGACGAAGTTTCAAACCCTTTTCTGACCTACATTAATTCCACACTATCAGTTAGATAAGGTATCATAAGCCCACATTGACGGCCCTGGTGTCTTGAAAAAGCTCTTCACTTTGCCTCCTTTCTTTGGCACTTTTATGACACCTTTCCTTTCACTCATTCAAATATTTATCCACTTTCCTTTCAAGAACAATGATTATTTCTGCATCCTGTGCTGCTTCCAAAAACATCAACATCTTGAGTTTCATTCCTGGCAGCAAAATGCACTAAATATGGGTTTCGTATGTTGTACTCCACCAGTAAAATTCACTCCACAGATAATAGTATATTGCTCTGCCATTGCCGTATTGTACTGGTGATCAGGGTTGAAATTCTATGAATCTAAGTTCTAATAAGGTAACTATTTCCTTTGTTCTATTTGCTAATTATTATATGAATTTTATTTTACTGAAAATTATTTTCCTTTATTTCCACTATTAAAACTTTGCAAAAATTGGAACTTTTGGCAGAAATAGACATCATTGCCCTCAGGGCATTGGATATTCCTGGGCACAATTTAAATTGACAGTGCACTTAAGGGGGAAATTTTTATGGGAGAGTATGTCTTCAGTCCAAAGTATCTTTATTTATCAAGTTAAAGTGCCTTCAGTTTAGTTGGCAGATCCTTTACTAGAGCATCTTTGAAGTAAAACAGACTCACTCTCACCAAAGATTTCCAAAAGGACATAAAATAAAAAGTCTTAAAAATAAAGACAACTACATACTTTAATAATTTTTAAAGAAGCAGGGAATTACTTATGGAAGAGCTTTCCATTATTTCCTTCTACGTTTGTGCTCACTAAATAATTGTACATCATTTCTAATGTTTCTGGAACTAGGACATAAACCCAAGACATTACAGAACTTTGGGATGTATATGAAAATATAACTGGGAATATATAAACTACTTAGTCTAGAGAAAGACTGATGATTAAGTAACTTTTAAAGGAGGAATATAGAACAGTTTTTGTCATTTTTGTAAGACTGTCATTGTTATAAGGCAAGGAGGACTGTGTAAATTTATAGTGTCTGTAAATGGCACGATCTGGGAGAAGTAACAATTTGGGCAGGCTAGAAATCAGCAATGAAAATAGAAGATACTGAAGATGCATCCGATAACATCTGTGAGCACAAAAACCAAGCTATTGTTTCAGGTCAAGGACTAGTAGGGACTACTTCATTCATGATTTAATTTTTGCTCAAGAATCCCACAGCCTCTTTCTATTATAAAACCTCTCAGCCTATTACTGGCGTTGCTAATTAAGGTAACTAGGCAGATAGAGAATAAGAATCATTTATCCATACAACTTTAAATTGCGTTGGGGGGTGGGCAATATATTATTTTTCTACTGAAAGGGGTATTTCGTTGGGTGGGTAATTACTTTATTCAACTTCTCCTCCTTTTGAATAGAATGGGCTTCAATATTTGGCTTGTGGTACCACATCTATACTGATTTCTAAATGTATATTCTTGTTAACATGGCTTAACAATTACTTTGCTATGCTAGCAAGAATTAATGGAAAATAATAGAAGTATGTGTAGATTTTTGTGTAAATCTCAATTATTTTATGCAGTCTTACATAAATCTTCACTGAAAGCCCAGATGTCTTCTCAGTTTGGGATGGTGACCAATGGCTTAAGATGCCCAAGTATGTTCCATCGTGTATATTTGTTCTTCATATTTACAGTCTGGGTTGATATCGTGTCCTGTAAACATATTAGTTTATTTTTGTAAGGTTGTCTTGAAGTTGAGGGAGTAGGCTGGGTTGTAAAATGGGATCAGCAGCATCTAACCCAATCTGCATTAAAACACAACTATAATTATTAGCTTTCAGAAAATGACCTTTCTAAATTTCCCCTGACAAAGAAATTTTGAAGTAATATCACTTCTACACTGGGGAAGGGGTCAGGGCAGGAGGAGACAAGCAATCGGGTAAGTGCATTCCTTAATAAGGCATTTGTGCTGGAAAGACTGTGGAGAAGCCAAACAGTAAGTACAGGTACAATGAATTCAGTGTACATAAATAAATCATTTTGTTAATATTTACACAACTCATTTATAGACATTAGGACATGATAACTTGGCAGGTCACTCTTTCCTCCTATACACTGACTGAATTAAACATTTTTTTTCTTTCAAGTTAATACTGTAACAAATTGAGGATGTAACTTTCATGATTATTTCAGTGCCAACTGTGAGTGTAGCATTGACCTCGTGACACAACCTAATTTCATTTAAGATCGCATGAATGCGAGGGCAAAACTCTTTTTCCCAGCTGCGTACTTTGGGCTAAATTCCAGGCAGCAGAAATGAAAACGTTGATTGTAGACCTACTGTTTCATTGTAGTTTGCTGCTTCTCTTTCTCATTATTGACACAAACTCTGACAGGAGCCCGGCAACCAGCAGCACTGTTTCAGTCCAGGAGCCCGAAATTATCCATTCTTGCGCAATTAGATTGGCATTGCCCACACTTAAAAGTAATTGGCAAAAAGTATTCAAAATAACTTGGTTCAAATCCACCAAGTGTTTTAAATAATAACTTGCACCACTTGCATGTAGGCACACACAGTGTTTCGTTCCAGTGAAAGCACAGAGTAAGGGTAAGATGCAGCACTAGAGATCTGTGAAAAGTTGCTTGTTCACAGTACAGTTCTGTTGTTGCGTAATGTTGGCGCACCTTTACAAGTACAGCAAATTGTTCAATAGAAATCTAAATCCTTTGTACTGGTGCAGCTTCCCTCTTGAAAAATGTAGGATTTTTCCCATTTAAAATAGAAAGGAAAAACCTTATGTTGTAGAATTCGGAGAACGTTGAGCTTGGCTGTTGCTACGGATGTAAACATACACTTAGGCAGCTCTTTAACTGGCATTGCTGACGGTCAGATTATCATGAAGTTGTCTGACCAGAAATGTCAATGGAAGATGGAAATGCCATCTTCTCCCAGTGAGGAGTTTGCCAAATTGTAGAAGTACAGCTTGTAGTGGCATTTATGTATATACACATCTGAACACGCACAGAGCATTCATTCATTCTGATTGCAACTGGTTGCTAAAGTGCTCCCTTGGAAAGGCCTTAAATCGGCTTCACAAAGCTGCCCCTTCACTTCTTGAACGGCGTCAGTCTCCCGATGTTCTGCCAAAAGTTGGATGGCTTGCGCTTGGGCTCAGCCAACATGTACACCTGCTGTTGGGGAATGGTTGAAGGCAGCATCGGATGTTTCTGCCGCAGGGTTAGAAAGTCATAGTAGGGCCTTGTTACAGCTGAGGAAAGAGGAGAGATGGTGGTTATAATTCATGCAGTGGAACATATGCAAATACTTCAGTTTCTCAATTCAAGTGTATACTGTTCCTTTATTTACATCCTCTCTCTAGTCCATGGTTGACAAAGGTTCATGACTACCCTGCTCTATTCTATTTGTCCCTTGATTATCCACAGCTGAGATTAGCTAAACAGCATTCTCAGAAGTCAACTGGAAAATGGCATTGGTAAATGCGTTATCACACTTGTATGAGTTGGACAGAATTAGAATTAGTATTTCAGCAAAATCTATAAAACAAAATTAGAGCAGTTGATCCAACTGGTCTACTCTGGTGCTTCTGGGCTCCCTTCTCACTTCTATCAGCATAGCTTACTTTTCCTCATTTCATGTAGAAGGGACCAATGTCTTTCAATCTTTCATCACCTAAAAGAGTACGCTGCTGCTCTATTTCTTCACCAAAGTGCACAGAGAACCCAGAATAAGCATCATGTACTCCATGTTGATCATACTGAAGACACTGTTTCCTTTGGTTACTGATACAGAGTCACAGAATGTGGTTGGGTGTGTGTGGACAAGAGCTTGATCATGAATAATTTGTGAGAATTGACAGGGTTGGCTGCATGGTGAATAATGAATGCTGGAAACATAGAAACATAGAAACATAGAAAATAGGTGCGGGAGTAGGCCATTCGGCCCTTCGAGCCTGCACCGCCATTTATTATGATCATGGCTGATCATCCAACTCAGAACACCGCCCCAGCCTTCCCTCCATACCCCCTGACCCCCGTAGCCACAAGGGCCATATCTAACTCCCTCTTAAATTTAGCCAATGAACTGGCCTCAACTGTTTCCTGTGGCAGAGAATTCCACAGATTCACCACTCTCTGTGTGAAGAAGTTTTTCCTCATCTCGGTCCTAAAAGGCCTTTATCCTCAAACTGTGGCCCCTCGTTCTGGACTTCCCCAACATCGGAAACAATCTTCCTGCATCTAGCCTGTCCAATCCCTTTAGGATTTTATACATTTCAATCAGATCCTCCCTCAATCTTCTAAATTCCAACGAGTACAAGCCCAGTTCATCCAGTCTTTCTTCATATGAAAGTCCTGCCATCCCAGGAATCAATCTGGTGAACCTTCTTTGTACTCCCTCTATGGCAAGGATGTCTTTCCTCAGATTAGGGGACCAAAACTGCACACAATACTCCAGGTGTGGTCTCACCAAGGCCTTGTACAACTGCAGTAGTACCTCCCTGCTCCTGTACTCGAATCCTCTCGCTATAAATGCCAGCATACCATTCGCCTTTTTCACCGCCTGCTGTACCCGCATGCCCACTTTCAATGACTGGTGTATAATGACACCCAGGTCTCGTTGCACCTCCCCTTTTCCTAATCGGCCACCATTCAGATAATAATCTGTTTTCCTATTTTTGCCACCAAAGTGGATAACTTCACATTTATCCGCATTAAATTGCATCTGCCATGAATTTGCCCACTCACCCAACCTATCCAATTCACCCTGCATCCTCTTAGCATCCTCCTCACAGCTAACACTGCCACCCAGCTTCGTGTCATCCGCAAACTTGGAGATGCTGCATTTAATTCCCTCATCCAAGTCATTAATATATATTGTAAACAACTGGGGTCCCAGCACTGAGCCTTGCGGTACCCCACTAGTCACCGCCTGCCATTCTGAAAAGGTCCCGTTTATTCCCACTCTTTGCTTCCTGTCTGATAACCAATTCTCCATCCACATCAATACCTTACCCCCAATACCGTGTGCTTTAAGTTTGCACACTAATCTCCTGTGTGGGACCTTGTCAAAAGCCTTCTGAAAATCCAAATATACCACATCCACTGGTTCTCCCCTATCCACTCTACTAGTTAGATCCTCAAAAAATTCTATGAGATTCGTCAGACATGATTTTCCTTTCACAAATCCATGCTGACTTTGTCCGATGATTTCACTGCTTTCCAAATGTGCTGTTATCACATCCTTGATAACTGACTCCAGCAGTTTCCCCACCACCGACGTTAGGCTAACCGGTCTATAATTCCCCGGTTTCTCTCTCCCTCCTTTTTTAAAAAGTGGGGTTACATTAGCCACCCTCCAATCCTCAGGAACTAGTCCAGAATCTAACGAGTTTTGAAAAATTATCACTAATGCATCCACTATTTCTTGGGCTACTTCCTTAAGCACTCTAGGATGCAGAACTTCTGGCCCTGGGAATTTATCTGCCTTCAATCCCTTCAATTTACCTAACACCACTTCCCTACTAACATGTATTTCGCTCAGTTCCTCCATCTCACTGGGCCCTCTGTCCCCTATTATTTCTGGAAGATTATTTATGTCTTCCTTAGTGAAGACAGAACCAAAGTAATTATTCAATTGGTCTGCCATGTCCTTGCTCCCCATAATCAATTCACCTGTTTCTGTCTGTAGGGGACCTACATTTGTCTTTACCAGTCTTTTCCTTTTTACATATCTATAAAAGCTTTTACAGTCAGTTTTTATGTTCCCTGCCAGTTTTCTCTCATAATCTTTTTTCCCCTTCCTAATTAAGCCCTTTGTCCTCCTCTGCTGAACTCTGAATTTCTCCCAGTCCTCAGGTGAGCCACTTCCTCTGGCTAATTTGTATGCTTCTTCTTTGGAATTGATACTATCCCTAATTTCTCTTGGCAGCCACGGGTGCACTACCTTCCTTGATTTATTCTTTTGCCAAACTGGGATGAACAATTGTTGTAGTTCATCCATGCAACCTTTAAATGCTTGCCATTGCATATCCACCGTCAATCCTTTAAGTGTCATTTGCCAGTCTATCTTAGCTAATTCACGTCTCATACCTTCAAAGTCACCCCTCTTTAAGTTCAGAACCTTTGTTTCTGAATTAACTATGTCACTCTCCATCTTAATGAAGAATTCCACCATGTTATGGTCACTCTTACCCAAGGGGCCTCTCACGACAAGATTGCTAATTAACCCTTCCTCATTGCTCAAAACCCAGTCCAGAATAGCCTGCTCTCTAGTTGGTTCCTCGACATGTTGGTTCAAAAAACCATCCCACATACATTCCAAGAAATCCTCTTCCTCAGCACCTTTACCAATTTGGTTCACCCAATTTACATGTAGATTGAAGTCACCCATTATAACTGCTGTTCCTTTATTGCACACATTTCTAATTTCCTGTTTAGTACCATCTCCGACCTCACTACTACTGTTAGGTGGCCTGTGCACAACGCCCACCAGCATCTTCTGCCCCTTAGTGTTATGCAGCTCTACCCATATCGATTCCACATCTTCCCGGCTTATGTCCTTCCTTTCTATTGCGTTAATCTCTTCTTTAACCAGCAACGCCACCCCACCTCCCCTTCCTTCATGTCTATCCCTCCTGAATATTGAATATCCCTGAACGTTGAGCTCCCATCCTTGGTCACCCTGGAGCCATGTCTCTGTGATCCCAACTATATCATAATCATTAATAACAATCTGCACTTTCAATTCATCCATCTTATTACGAATGCTCCTTGCATTGACACACAAAGCCTTCAGGCGCTCTTTTACAACTCTCTTAGCCCTTATACAATTATGTTGAAAAGTGGCCCTTTTTAATGCTTGCCCTGGATTTGTCAGCCTGCCATTTTTACTTTTCTCCTTAGTACTTTTTGCTTCTACCCTCACTTTACACCCCTCTGTCTCTCTGCACTGGTTCCCATCCCCCTGTTGGTACCAACTACTTTTATTCAGCAATATGTAGAATTTGACTGAGAATAGTGACACACTAGAAGAACTTAGCAGTTCAGGGGTTGTGAAACAGGCAGTACTGAATGCACTGTTGGTTATAAACTTTGCCATATTTTCCTCCTACTTAGAGGAATTCAGCCTGTACTCTGTAACAAGGAACTAATATACTGACAACCACCAAGTAGTCAGTTTCTCACGTGAGAATTCTGAAGGTTAGGTGTCTAAATGTCATGGCTATTCACCAACTTTGCCCTTGAAAGGCCACACCTCAGTTAATCCAGGGGTCAACATTCATGTTATCAGCTTCAAAGGCTGTTCTTGATTGGAAGTTTCTTGATTGATTTCATATTTCATGATGAAGGAAAATGATGTCTGGTTGAAAATGGAACTCTAGTAAAGGGATGATTTTTGCATCTCATATTTGTTCAAGTTTGCACTGAGTTATAGTTTCAATACTGTTTTGTACAATGCAATATGGAATGCAGATGGAAGCTTATTTACTGTTTACTTCCAGAAAGGAATTAGACAGATACATATCTTATACTTGTAACTACATGGAAGAGCAATATTCAGCTCATCACACCGATGCTTCCCTCCAGTGCATCACTTATTAACCCCATTCTCCCTCTCATTATATCCCTGTTACTTTGAAATTTACTATATCTCACATATGCATATTGCCTCCCCTTTGACTCTTCTCACCATTAACCTCCAACAGTAGGAATGAATTTTCAGCTGCCAGTTGAGCTACCAACACAAGGAAACCAGAGCACACAGAAAGAACCTCAGAGATTAAAGAATTGACACCAAAAACTGTGCACAGTTAGCACTCAAGGTCAGACTTGAACATTGGTTCCTGAAGCTGTGAGGCAGCAGCATAAACTTGGAAGTAAATATGCAGATCTACTGAGAATAAACACAGGACAAGTATTATTTGGATAGTTTGTGGAAGAATCAAGCCATATAAAAGAGAAACAGTGTTTTTGGTCCACGTGTCCGATCATTTAATATACAGTATATCAATGGTAATCCCATTTGCCAGCACCTGGTATATAGCTTTCAGTGCCTTGAGGTGTCAACTGCTCGTCTAAGTACTTAGGTGCTGAGAACTGTTCTAGGCATAATGGCCTGAAAGGTCTAGTTCTCTGCAGTGTGATTTGTTGATGAAGTTGTATAATGTATTGACTGGTAGGGATTCTGAAACCTCTGTGTAGACGATTCAGGTATAATTAGATATTGGTCTGTGCCGGTGAAAGAACAACGCAATTTCATCCAGAACCTTATTTGGTTTAAGCAAAGTTATATGACAAAATTAAAATTCCTGTTGACCTGAAGGCCAATGTTCACAGCATTGGTACCTCTCAGTTAACCGCAACCACGTGTTAGTTATGCTGGTTAAAGTCAAAGGGCAACAGGCTGATCACCTTGTCTGGATTTATTGGAACAGGTCTCGGCTGTGAGTGGACATCCAGGATATTGCCCTACGTAAAATGCTGGGGGTCACATCCCCCCCTTTCTGCAGCAGAAGACGAGCCTGCGACATCCGTGGTGTCTCGAGGAGTTTAGTAGCTGGTGGGTGTTTTGCATTCTGGGGAGGAAGCTCATGCAGACATGTGGTGGACTGAGAGAGAGATGAGGTCACATTCAGCAGCTGCTGGAGTTCTTGTTCAAGAAAGAGGGGTGGAGATAGAAAAGAGTGAGTAGGTGAAAAGGAGAAAAAGAGACAGAACACATAAAATTACACTCATGACTAGTAATAAACTCTTGTTTAGAAAAGTTCATGAATTCAGAAAGGATGAAAGAATGATAAGGAAGAATCTATAGCATTTGAAACACATCAAAGCACACATTGTGTAAATGCTGACATTGCAAATCACACACACCAAAGGAAAATGGAGTCACTTTATAAACAAATTATACGCCGTCTGCAGCACAGGCACATGTTCCTTATTTGTTGAAACACTTACCTGACATGAGTGTGGACTGTACTATATCCAATCTATGAATTAGTGGGTTTACTGGGATATTGACCCTGCCCATTAGAAATATGTAACAAGCTACATGTGATCAAATTAATGACATTTACTCTGATGGCAATGCAACTCAGCTGAGTCATGACTTGCGAGGCTTCAATGCAGAGTTAACACTAGAATTGTCTGTTTACACACATTAGAGAGACAAAGTAAAGAATTGTTTTTGTTTCTCTATGTTTGATATTTATCACTGGTTGCAGGGGATTAATCAACCAACAGGTACTATTCACTTTGAAAAAATTACATACTTTAGGTACATAAATTCATAGCCCTTTTTATGAACTAATAGGGTAAAAATCATGAAAATCAAAACGAAGTGGACTATGCCATTGATAACTCAGTAAAGTGAAATGGAAAACTATGTCACAACACTCCTGCTTCAGTGAGAACTTGAAAATGCAGAGACTGTAATGTCTGAGATGCTTCAATTTTGGATGGGCTGTTATGAAATGGAGGTTAATAGTTTTGATATCACAAACTGATGTAGTTCTTGATCCATAGCTGGAATAATGGCAGAGTTCACACCGAAATTCTGGCACATGCAATACTCACCAGCTAGATTCAAGGATTCAATAATTCAAAACTTTGAATCTTTGAAACCAATCATATTCACAATGATAGTAAATGGAACAGCAACTAAGGTGCATTTTGAACCACATTCTGTTGAAGTAAGCATTTTATTGTTTGGGAAGCTCTAGGCACTAAAATGAAGGGTTTATTTTTAAAGTTTGCATCTGTTAGGCATAGATAAATTAGAAAGCACTAATTTTAACAAGTCAAAAATCTTCACAGTCAACAAAATGCACGAGGTGTAGTCATTGTTACAATGCAGAAAATACACAATCATAGAATGATAATAGCACAGAAGGAGGTTATTCAGCCCATCATGCTGTTCTGGCTATTCAACAGACCCACTCACTAGTTCTGTACACATTCCCACCACCACTTCTTTTGCATGCACTTGAGCTCAACACACACATACACACACAGCCCTTTCTCTGTAGCCTTGCAATTTTTGCTTTATCATATGTATGGGGTCTTTCTTTTTGTTAGAGTTAAAATGGCGACTTTGTTATGTTAATCTGGGGAATGCGGCTTTGTTGTGTTAAACGCTGAAGAGAGTTTGCGCTAGCAGTTTGTTTTACTTTAAAGTAGATAGCAGCGTTCTATTAGCCAATGGATGGTTATGTATCGTTTTGTTTTCGGATACCACACTGTATGATATGACTGTGGACTGAGTTTTGGTGGGGACTCGGAGGAGAGACGAGGAGGATGGTGGACGGGGGTTTTGGGAGTTGGAGGAGAGACGAGGAGTCGGAGGAGAGACAGGGAGGATGGAGGAGAGACAAGGAGGACGGTGGAGAGACGGGGAGTCAGAGGAGAGACAAGGAGGACGGTGGAGAGACGGGGAGTCGGAGGAGAGATGGGGAGGACAGTGGAGAGACGGGGAGTCGGAGGAGAGATGAGGAGGATGGAGGAGAGACGAGGAGGATGGAGGAGAGACGGGGAGTCGAAGGAGAGACGGGGAGTCGGAGGAGAGACAAGGAGGATGGTGGAGAGACGGGGAGTCGAAGGAGAGACGGGGAGTCGGAGGAGAGACGAGGTGGATGGTGGAGAGACGGGGAGGACGGAGGAGAGACGGGGAGTCGGCAGAAAGACAGGGAGGATGGTGGAGAGATGGGGAGAATGGTGGAGAGACGGGGTGTTGGAGGAGAGACTGGAGGACGGTGGAGAGACGGGGAGTCGGAGGAGAGTCGGGGAGTTGGAGGAGAGACAGGGAGGACGGTGGAGAGACGGGGAGTCGGAGGAGAGACGGGGAGGACAGTGGAGAGACGGGGAGTCGGAGGAGAGATGGGGAGGACGGTGGAGAGACGGGGAGTCAGAGGAGAGACGAGGAGGACGGAGGAGAGACGAGGAGGATGGAGGAGAGACGGGGAGTCGGAGGAGAGAAGAGGAGGATGGTGGAGAGACGGGGAGTCGGAGGAGAGACAGGGAGTCAGAGGAGAGACGAGGTGGACGGTGGAGAGACGGGAAGGACGGAGGAGAGTCGGGGAGTCGGAGGAGAGATGGGGAGGACGGTGGAGAGACGGGGTGTCGGAGGAGAGACGAGGAGGATGGTGGAGAGATGGGGAGTCGGAGGAGAGACGGGGAGACGGAGGAGAGATGAGGAGTTGGAGGAGAGACGGGGAGGACGGTGGAGAGATGGGGACTCGGAGGAGAGACGAGGAGGATGGTGGACGGGGGTTTTGGGAGTTGGAGGAGAGACGGGGAGGACGGAGGAGAGACGGGGAGTCGGCGGAAAGACAGGGAGGATGGTGGAGAGATGGGGAGAATGGTGGAGAGACGGGGTGTTGGAGGAGAGACTGGAGGACGGTGGAGAGACGGGGAGTCGGAGGAGAGTCGGGGAGTCGGAGGAGAGTCGGGGAGTTGGAGGAGAGACAGGGAGGACGGTGGAGAGACGGGGAGTCGGAGGAGAGACGAGGAGGACGGAGGAGAGACGGGGAGTCGGAGGAGAGATGGGGAGGACGGTGGAGAGACGGGGAGTCGGAGGAGAGATGAGGAGGATGGAGGAGAGACGAGGAGGATGGAGGAGAGACGGGGAGTCGGAGGAGAGACGAGGTGGATGGTGGAGAGACGGGGAGGACGGAGGAGAGACGGGGAGTCGGCGGAAAGACAGGGAGGATGGTGGAGAGATGGGGAGAATGGTGGAGAGACGGGGTGTTGGAGGAGAGACTGGAGGACGGTGGAGAGACGGGGAGTCGGAGGAGAGTCGGGGAGTCGGAGGAGAGTCGGGGAGTTGGAGGAGAGACAGGAAGGACGGTGGAGAGACGGGGAGTCGGAGGAGAGACGGGGAGGACGGTGGAGAGACGGGGAGTCGGAGGAGAGATGGGGAGGACGGTGAAGAGACGGGGAGTCAGAGGAGAGACGAGGAGGACGGAGGAGAGATGAGGAGGATGGAGGAGAGACGGGGAGTCGGAGGAGAGAAGAGGAGGATGGTGGAGAGACGGGGAGTCGGAGGAGAGACAGGGAGTCAGAGGAGAGACGAGGTGGACGGTGGAGAGACGGGAAGGACGGAGGAGAGTCGGGGAGTCGGAGGAGAGATGGGGAGGACGGTGGAGAGACGGGGTGTCGGAGGAGAGACGAGGAGGATGGTGGAGAGATGGGGAGTCGGAGGAGAGACGGGGAGACGGAGGAGAGATGAGGAGTTGGAGGAGAGACGGGGAGGACGGTGGAGAGATGGGGAGTCGGAGGAGAGACGGGGAGTTGGAGGAGAGACGGGGAGGACCGCGGACGTGGGGGTTTTTGAGGGGGGGAGTCGGAGAAGAGACGGGGAGTCGGAGGAGAGACGGGGAGGACGGAGGAGAGACGGGGAGTCGGAGGAGAGACGAGGAGGATGGTGGAGAGACGGGGAGTCGGAGGAGAAACAGGGAGTCAGAGGAGAGACGAGGTGGATGGTGGAGAGACGGGGAGGACGGAGGAGGGAGGAGAGACGAGGAGTCGGAGGAAAGACGGGGAGGATGGTGGAGAGAGGGGGAGGATGGTGGAGAGACGGGGTGTTGGAGGAGAGACGGGGAGGATGGTGGAGAGACGGGGAGTCGGAGGAGAGACGAGGAGGACGGAGGAAAGACGGAGAGACGGAGGAGAGACGGGGAGTTGAAGGAGAGACGGGGAGTCGGAGGAGAGACAAGGAGGATGGTGGAGAGACGGGGAGTCGAAGGAGAGACGGGGAGTCGGAGGAGAGACGAGGTGGATGGTGGAGAGACGGGGAGGACGGAGGAGAGACGGGGAGTCGGCGGAAAGACAGGGAGGATGGTGGAGAGATGGGGAGAATGGTGGAGAGACGGGGTGTTGGAGGAGAGACTGGAGGACGGTGGAGAGACGGGGAGTCGGAGGAGAGTCGGGGAGTCGGAGGAGAGTCGGGGAGTTGGAGGAGAGACAGGGAGGACGGTGGAGAGACGGGGAGTCGGAGGAGAGACGGGGAGGACGGTGGAGAGACGGGGAGTCGGAGGAGAGATGGGGAGGACGGTGGAGAGACGGGGAGTCAGAGGAGAGACGAGGAGGACGGAGGAGAGACGAGGAGGATGGAGGAGAGACGGGGAGTCGGAGGAGAGAAGAGGAGGATGGTGGAGAGACGGGGAGTCGGAGGAGGGACAGGGAGTCAGAGGAGAGACGAGGTGGACGGTGGAGAGATGGGAAGGACGGAGGAGAGTCGGGGAGTCGGAGGAGAGATGGGGAGTCGGAGGAGAGACGGGCAGTCGGTGGAGAGATGGGGAGTCGGAGGAGAGACGAGGAGGATGGTGGAGAGACGGGGAGTCGGAGGAGAAACAGGGAGTCAGAGGAGAGACGAGGTGGATGGTGGAGAGACGGGGAGGACGGAGGAGAGACGGGGAGTCGGAGGAAAGACGGGGAGGATGGTGGAGAGACGGGGAGGATGGTGGAGAGACGGGGTGTTGGAGGAGAGACGGGGAGGATGGTGGAGAGACGGGGAGTCGGAGGAGAGACTGGAGGACGGTGGAGAGACGGGGAGTCGGAGGAGAGTCGGGGAGTCGGAGGAGAGTTGGGGAGTCAGAGGAGAGACGGGGAGGACGGTGGAGAGACGGGGAGTCGGAGGAGAGACGGGGAGTTGGAGGAGAGTCGGGCAGTCGGAGGAGAGACGTGGAGTTGGAGGAGAGACGGGGAGGACGGTGGAGAGACGGGGAGTCGGAGGAGAGATGAGGAGGACCGCGGACGTGCGAAGAGGCTCCGGTCGATCACTCCGGGGTGGTCCCGAGTCGGGAGTTGACAGGATCCGGGTGGTCGTCCGGATTCGATTGAGCTCCAACGGTTGCGCGCAAAGAGCTTGAACTTTGATAAGTGTTGGCGCTTTTTTTTTTCATTACTTTCCTCTCTGTCTCAAATTCATATTAATGTCATAGAATTAGTAATATCTATAAAGTGTATTTGTTAAAATTGGGTGTGCTGGCTGATGATTGATGTTTGGGATTGATTCGGGCTGCGACTGACCCTGAGGGGAGTGTTGAGGCAGGTGCTGGGCTGGATTTCCCATAGACATACATGAGTCTATATAACGGAACATTACTCATATATTTATTCAATTGCCTCTTGAAGAGCACAGTGAAATCCATCTCCACCACATCAGTAGAGACTCGAGTCAAGATTCCAACCTCACACTGAGTAAAAAAATGTTTCTCCTGATGCCTCTCTTAACTGTCTTCTTCATTGTTCATGCATGTGTTCTTTTGCCCTTTACACATTCACCAATGGGAACATCCTCACACTACCAACTCTGTCCACAACCCTTCTTAGTTTATATACTTCTATCAGATCTCCTTCAGCCTTCTATTTTCGAAACAAACTACCCAGCTTATCCCTCCTAGTAACTGTGGGCCCTCATCCCAGGAACCATTCTTGAAAATCATTCATGGATCTTCTCTTGTGCCCTCATATCCTCCCTAAAGTGTGGTGCCTTGAGGTGAACGTAGTATTCGAGTTGAGGTCAGATCAGTGTTTTACAAATGTTTATTACAAGTTCCCTGCCTTTATATGTTATGGCTCCTTTGATAAAGCCCACCATTGTGTATACCCTATTAACCACTTACTCAGCTAGCCCTGCTACTTTCAGTTATTTGTGTTTATAAGTGCCCTGATCGCTCAACTGGAATTGTCAACATAAGTGAATCTCTGGAACTTATAAATCATTTAATTCACTCTGGACAACTAATGTTTTTAAACCATTTTTAAAAAAATAACTAATTTGTCTATTTATACGTATAAAAAATTTGTTATGACAATGGATAAATACTATCATAAATTATACTTCATATGAATTCTTAAATCATACAAATCAAATTAATATGCCCAGCTTCATGTTCAAGGATTTTTAAACAGAGGAGAAAAATCACCTTTTGGCTTTCCAGATGGATGTGATTTCTTTGCATTCAGCATCGCCTGCTTCTTTTGAACTTCAGTGATAGCAAATCCTTGAGAAAGAAAGGGCACAATGTTATATATAAGCAAAATTTTTTAAGATCTCACCAATGGAACAAGATTTTGGTGAGAAAACAAAACTGAAGTATACATTCCAATATCGATTTCCTCACCATAATCGCCTCACCATCAACAGAGCAGAAAGCCTTGCTGTTATCATTGTAATTTGATAAACTAGGAATATTGCACAGTGCTGATAATGAAGTGTGCATTTGTGATGAAACAGCATTGATATGACTACAAGAGCAAGCTGGAGGCTTCTCTTACAGGTGACTTGTCTCAGATTTTTCAAAGCCTTTGCAGCATCAGCAATTGTGCTAAAGTACTCCCTGTTTTTCTATATAAGTGTTACTAACACTCAGGAAAGCTCAGCATCTTCCTCTACAACACAGTCTGCATGATTGACATTTTATCCACTATCCCAAATATTTCATGCACTTTACTAGTGGAAATACTACGGGAGCAATGCATACTGTCTCTGACATTCACTGCATTCACTTGACAAAGCTGCTTCAATTACACATTACAAACTTCGGACTTGGACCTAAGGCAGCTCCAAAGAGAAACCATTGGAAGATCCTCTAAGGTACAATTTAATAAACAAAAATGAAACCAAGGAAACATGATTTTATCTCAGTGGAAAATGAGGAAAAAGATATGGAGACAGAGGTGACAATCAGAATCTGTAGTTGGGATAAGTCCAATGAGGGTTAGCTCGCCGCACTTGTCACAATTACTATTTATGGCTCTAACAAGGGTCTTTTCATTGTGTATCGGTGCCAGAAACAGACCAGAGGTATTTAAATTTGGAATTCAAGGAAAGATACAATTCATGACCGTTCTGCCCTTTCCCAGATCAAAGCCGATGTGGAAAAGACAGCTTGCAGTTGGCTGGTAACTTGCAAGAACAGTGGAGATGAGGTGGATTGTTTGAAGGAAATTAAGGATCAACACAGTGAGCAGAGAAAACCATGAAAAATATCGTTTGGTTTGGATAGGTTCTGGAGAAAGATCTGATTTTAGGAGAGAGATCAGGGTGTATTGGGAAGTTTAGTCGGGTGGCTAAAAGGAAAGGAGGAAACAATGAGGGAAATGAATGGATATACACAATGTCCATGAACCTCTCACATGATTTTGGTGAGGGCGCAAGGGGCAATTCACGGTGCTTTAAGAAGCAGTTTGTGTAGTGATGAAGCCATGGAATATCATTATCTTCCTATCTAACTTTGTAAGAATAGTCTGTTTTGGTTATGGCAATAAGACCCTGTTAATGTTCACCATATTATTTTTGAAATTCTGATTGTTGAATTTAGGAAAACACAGATGAGCAGCGTACCAGAATGGCTTTATGGAAACAAGGTATTAAAGGTTGTGTAGAAATTGTGAGTTAGTTAGTATGTCTCATAGCTGTGATGAAATCATAAGGAATTGTGAAATAGAATCTTGTAGGTTGATTGTAAAAGTTGGTCATGGAAATTGTGCCAGAATTCTCAAACTGTGTCAGGCAATTATGTAGACAGGAAAGCTTATGGTATCGGTGAGCACCACTTACATTGTGGCTTCAAACAACAGCAATTGATTGTGGGAAAGGCATGAGTAAATGAGGAATAGTGTGTGTACCAATGTTAGTTATGAAGCAAGATAATGGGTATGGAATGGGGTCTGATGTCCTAAGTGGAGGCAGGGAATGGCCAGACATCATTAATATAGCAAAGTTGCATTTTGCATAATTTGATTTTGCAAGATCACAAAATGATGGAAGATTTTTTTCTCCATCAAATACAATTTTAATGCATTACATTCATTTGAATTTGACTATCATTAGGATACCTACCTGTTTCCTTGTCCAGTTGGACCTGTTTTCTTTCATTTTCAAATGCCTGAAGCCATCGTTGTTTCACCGAGGACTTCTTTGCACAGAATAGATGAATCTCATTTGTGAACTTGTTTTGAAGTTTGAAAGCATTCTTTACACTGATGTTAAAGTCTTTGTCCTTCCCATCTTCTACATCCACCACTTCCATGCTGTCTGTATCTATCCTGCTTTTGTAGTACAGGATGTCACGACGTAGAAGGTCCTATAAAATTCAACAGAAACCATATTTCACAATTTACCAAATATTCATCAATTATATCAAATAAACCTCCAACTCCTGACCATCACACTAGTTCACTTTGTTATACTACAATAGTGACAGTAAATGTTATTTGAAAAGAAAACATTATGAGAAAATATCTCAAGCATATTTTGGAGGCAAAGCCATTTGAAATTCAAAGTATTTGAAGCAGTCACAAAAAGTTACCATTGAAGTAGATTTTAAGTGAAAATTTTAAAAAAACTGCAAATACTGTAAATCTAAAATAAAAGAGAAAATGCAGGCCATATCCCTGTCTAAGAGAAACACAATTAATATTTCAGTCAAAGGTTTTGCACGATCAGCTGAATGGTTCCATCATTTTCTGGTCTTATTTGAGGTAGTTTTTAAGATGGGTCTTTAATGAGGAGAGGGGGTTGATTAGGAGAAGGATTTTCCAGTTTAGATCTGGACAGCCAGAGACATGGTTGAATGTTTCAAGTTAATTAACATT
Organism: Mobula birostris; assembly: GCF_030028105.1. Lineage (NCBI taxonomy): Eukaryota > Metazoa > Chordata > Chondrichthyes > Myliobatiformes > Myliobatidae > Mobula > Mobula birostris. Next base: position 81,847,057 of record NC_092373.1, read on the forward strand.
TTGAAAAAAAACTTGTTTGGGTGATTGGCGCTTGACAATGAAACCATCAAGAGATGTAATTAAAAACATTCAAGAAAGCATTTGAATATCAAGGGATCCATTTACAATGATTTTACCTTTTTGCAGAAGACCACCTGATGGTCAAAGAGAAAAAAAATCCGTTGTTTACTCTTGGCCTGTGGCTGCGAAATCTTTGTTAATTCACCTGAATGGATAAGCTCTGAGCTTCGTGCCAAAACATCCTCACCCTGAGGAAGACAAAGAGTATCTTTAGGAAGAAAATTCATCTTTGGAACTCCTCACGTTTAGGAATTTTTAAGATAGTTTCTCGAAATTTCAAGTGAACTATCACTAAGAGTTTGCATCTCCTGAAATGTTTATCATATTAAATCAGAACTCTAATTCTATCTCAGCAATGAAACACTGTGGACTTCTTACACTCTCATAGAATTGTTTCGGATTGTGTTTTATTTTCATTAATATCTTGTTTTGCATAGCCTTTCTTGTTTTTGCTTTACTGTCTTGTATAATGTATATACAATATATGATGTGTGTTGTCTGAATCTACATGCCTGTGAAGCGGCTGCAAGTAAGTATCTCTATGTAATTGTGTGTATGACAAAAATCTCAGCTTGAAGAGCTAAATGGTGGTCAGGAATGTTACATTTTCAGAAATGATGGTTCTTGTAAGTTTCTTCTTGTACCTCAGTTTAAAAGTAGTGCACAGTCTGTGGACAATGTCTATGTAAGGGTTCTGTCCTACAGGTCACATTACAGTTTAACATGTACAAAATTGTAAAAGGTTCAGGTTTTTGGTGAAAAATTTCATGCATCAACAGATGCTATATTCAGGCATCGGCTGAATCCGATGAGTGAGGCCGATAAAGAGAAGACAGCCTTCATCTGTCCCCTGGGATTCTTTCAGTTCAAACGAATGCTCCAAGGCATATCAGGGGCTCCAGCCACCTTCCAGAGGCTCATGGAGGGGACCGGTGGGGTTATGAACTTCCTCGAGGTGTTGGTGTATCTGGAAGACCTGATAGTATTTGGATCTACGTTGGAGTGACCACCTGGCCGAGACCCCAGAAGGTGAGTGCCCTGCACTCATTTTTGGGGTTCTGTGGGTATTACTGGTGATTCATGAAAGGATACGCTAAAATGAGTTACCCATTGAACCTGCCTTTGTGCGGCTATCCCCCCCGTGGGGAAGAAAAGGAAGGGGGACCGAGGGCAAGAGGCAGGAGGATACTTGAATCTGTTGGAGCCCTTTGGATCGAGGTGGGACGCTCAATGTGAGGAGGCGTTCCAATCTCTGAGAAGGGCGCTGACACAGGCCCCCTTAGCTTTTGCTGACCCCCAGAAGCCGTATGTGCTACACAGTGATGCCAGCTGAGCGGGGCTGGGGGCTGTTCTGTACCAGGAGCAGGGCAACAGATTGAGGCCGGTGCCGTTTGTCAGTCGAAGTTTGTCGCCATCTGAGAGAAACTGTCCCACTTACAAGTTGGAGTTCCTGGCGCTGAAATGGGCGCTGGTGGACAAGTTGAGTGACTATCTATATGGGGCCAAGTTTGAGGTAAGAACAGACAACAACCCTCTCACTTATATCCTGACCTTGGCAAAACTGGACACTACTGGGCATTGGTGGTTGGCGGCTTTGTCTGTCTATGAGTTCAGCCTGAAGTACCAGCCAGGGAGCCAGAACATCGATGCAGATGCTTTATCTCTTCGGGTGCATGAGGGATCGGGCACGGACGAGGAGTGGGAGAGTGTCCCTGCCCCGGGAGTGAAGGACATGTGTCAATTTGCGAGCGACGTGGAAGCAGGAGTCCCGATGGGGCTGGATTGGGCAGAGGATCAACTGGGGACTGATGATGATGCACTACCCACTGTTTACTGTAATTTGACAATTTGACTGCTCTGAAGCACAAGCAGTTGGCGGAGTTGAGCCCCGGGTCAGTGAGATGACCCAGGCACTGGCACTATCTGGGACGCAGCTAAAAGATGGATATGGCTCAGGTGGAGAAGGCGAAGCATGCCTCAGTGTCCTTACTACTGAAGGAGTGGCCTCGGTTGAAGCAGAAGAACCAAATCATATACCGGGTCACGTCGCTCCCGGACCACCCCCGGCATTGCCAGCTGGCCCTGCCCGAGAAGTATCGGAGGACTGTGCTCAAGTCGCTACGTGATGATTCTGGGCATTTGGGGGTGGAAAAGACCTATGGATTACTCAAGGACCGGTTTTACTGGCCCCGGATGAGGGGGGAGGTGGAAGAATACTGTAAGACCTGTAGCCGTTGCGTCAGGAGGAAGACCTTGCCTGCGCAGGCGGCTCCGTTATCCCACTTGCAGAGTGCGGGACCCATGGACCTGATGTGTATGGATTTCCTATCTATTGAGCCAGACACCAGCAACACCGCCAATGTCTTAGTCATCACGGATCACTACACTAGGTATGCTCAGGCGTTTCCCACTAAGAACCAGAAAGCGACTACAGTGGCGAAGGTGTTATGAGAGAGGTATTTTATTCATTATGGCCTCCACAAGCGGATCCATAGTGATCAGGGACAGGACTTCGACAGCAAGCTTATCCATGAATTACCGGATATGCTCGGGGTCAAGAAATCCAGGACCACCCCCTATCACCCGCAGGGTGATCCTCAGCCCGAGAGGTTTAACCGGACCCTGTTGGACATGCTCGGGACTCTGGAGATCGGTAAGAAGAGTAAGTGGAGTCAGCACGTCGGGCATTTGGTTCACTGTTACAATTGTACCCACAATGATGCTAAGGGGTACTCGCCTTATTATCTGATGTTCGGGCAGGAAGCGAGGTTGACCATTGATCTGTGTTTTGGGACTGAAGCGGGGGAAATACCTTTGAATCCATGTCTGAAGTATGTGTCTGATATGAGGAGAGAGTTTAAAAGGGCGTACGAGTTGGCTGAGGCGGCGGACACCAAGCAGAATCAGAGGAATAAGAGGAGGTATGATCAGAAAGTGAAGTTCGCCCAACTATTGCCAGGAGACCAGGTCCTCATACGGAATTTAGGACTACCTGGAAAGCACAAGTTGGCGGATCCCTGGGCAGCCAGCCCTATGTGGTAGAGAGCCAGATGCCGAACCTACCTGTTTACCGGGTGAGACCAGGGGATGGGAAGGGGCCTGTCAAAGTACTCCATCGTAACCACCTATTGCCCCTGGGTCCAGAGGTGCAGGTAGACCAAGAGCCCGAATGGGAGTTTACGCGTAGTACGAGGACTCTGCAGGGGCGCGGGGCATGGGGTGAGGGTAGAGCCCACTGCGAAAGAGACGGGGCCGGGCCCCACACCGGAGAGAGATACTGCTTCGGAAGACAATGATTCAGATGTGTGGCACCTACTTCCTTTTGGTAATTCCCCGCTACCGGAAGAAGAGGCTCCTGACCCTTCCGCCACTGAGTTTGGAGAGAGGAGGGAGGGTGTTGAGGGACAGCCTGGGATACAGCTGGCATTGGGGGGAGAGAGGGTAGAACCAGAACCCAAGACAGAGGGCTCCCAGATGACGAGGGGTCCCAGTGAGGGAGAGGGCGAGGGTCCGACAGGTAGACCTGGGCTGTCTCCCGTGGTGTCTGAGCCAGAGGAGGTACGGAGGTCTCAGAGAAGTAGGAACCCCCCAGAGAGGTCAACCTATGTAGTGTCGGGAGAACAGGGTGTGATCTCTACCGCCCTGGGAAGTTATGTCACTGCTTTATGCACCTGGGTTGGGTTTTGTGTTTTGCAAGGAGCATTGCTGAACTCCTTTAATGTCATGAGGACATGATTTTTATTTGGTGGGGGGAGAGTGTAAGGGGTTTCTTCTTTTATGTTACTGCGTAGGTTAATCAAAATGGCTTCTTTGTTATGTTATAATTAAAATGGCTTCTCTGTAATGTTAACTGCTGAGACAGCGGTTCTTTTTCTAGCAGCTTGTTTGGGTTATACTATTGATAAGGGGAAGAATGAACCAATGGGTGTCCATGTTATTCTTTTTGTGGGTGATATTCTGTCTCATATGGCTGGGAACCATGTGGTTTGGTGGGTTTTTGAGGAGGAGACCCAGAGAAGAAGGACATGCTGGAAGCGCTCTGGTCGACCACTGTGGTTGGTCCCGAGCGGCGAGTCGAGAGGGTCAGAGGAGATCGCAGGATGAAGAGAAGACCCTGTTATTTGAGCTCCAACTTGTGTGCATGAAGAAGTTGAACTTTGATAAGTCTGATGCCTTTTCCTTTCTCTTTTATATTGTATCCCTATTAATCTCATAGTCCCAGTAAGATTTATAAAGTGTAATCTGTAAAGTGTACATTGTGTGATGTCTGATAATTGATGTGTGAGGTTGTACCAGGTGGCATTACACAGCAACGATGCAACCGCGAGGCACGGTTTGGCGGGTGGACGGGGTTTCCCCAGATAAACACGAGCCGACAGAGCTGAGCGCTACATTTGGACCTTGCATATTCTGTTACTAAGCACTATATACACATCACAGCACAGAACCATCTGTGTGTGGTCTACCTTCTGTGACCGGGAATTAAATTATAAGCTGAAACATCCCAAATTCTTTCTGCCGCCATTTCTAGACAGGATTAGTTGTGTAAAGACTTTACTGATAAGTAAAATTTAGAGTACTCTTGCTATCTGAGTTATTAAATTGTCAGCAATTGCTATCTTTCAGTGAAACTTCCAGGCACTTACTGCACATTAGATGCCCTTCAGGTACAACAAACTACTAAGAAGGCAAATGGTATGTGGGCTGTCCTCGCAAAAGCGTTTGAGTAGAAGAATGAAATCATCTTATTGAAATTATATGGGCTCTAGTGAGACTGCACTTGGATTATTAAAACATTTTCACAGTCTTAAAAAGCTCTCAAGGTATCACCAAGTACTCTTCTTGAAATAGTACATTGTATAAACAATATTGGCCAGCATAAATAGGAATCATGTCAAACAGTGGCTATTTTCAGTGCTGTGATCGTATTTCTTTACACTTACATTACAACCATTCTCAACCTTGTCAGAATATTAGCCAAAGTGCACAAGATGATTTGAAAGATAAAGCAAGTGTTCCTATCTAATATTACTTATGGTTAGCTTCATTAAAATGAAGCTTTGCAAATCCCTTTCTTTTCCAAATTGCAATATTATCTGATATTATAACTGTATTAAACCTGACAAATGGAAGGACTAAGTATTTTATACTCTATAATTATGCCACTGCAGTCAAACCCACAGATGTCTGGAGGTGTGCGGATAATCCCATCATAAAAATCTGATGAATTTTGTTTTGTACAATTTGGTAGAGAGTAGAAAGTCACATGGTGTCAAGAACATGGGAAACAGGAACAGGAAGATACAAAGCTGCCATTAAGCCTAAACCTCCCTTCAATCAGAGCATAGTTTGATCTTTGCATCAACTTCACATTTCCTGCCTTTCCTGCATATCTTTTGATTACAAATATTTGCCGAGCTCACTCTTTAATATATACAGGAAGCAAGCTATATACTCTTCAAAAACAAAATTAGTCATCAACCAGAGATCATGAGCACAGAAACATTTGCACTGGAGGATAAAAATTTAATTGCTTCCTTTCTCTTACCTCCCAATTTTCAATTGAACTCTGCCACTGAGCGATCTTGTCCAGGTTCTCTAGCCGCCTCTTACGCTCATTGATCAGTTTGGCCACATTCTTCATGGCATTTAGTGCGGCCTCAACATCTTTGTAATCCCTAAATGAAAGAAATCACTTGTAATGTACACCTGATGCAGAAAGACCCATAAGAACCAAGCATTCTACAAATATAAGGCTGTGTTTCAATGGATGCTTCCATCTCGTTGATTTATTGTATAAATATTTTGCACTTTATATATTCAAAACAACTGCAGTTAAATTTTATTTTGTCTTACTTCATTTCTTCGAGGCAATCTAATGTTAATTACAATCTATTCATCACACTGAGGTCACAACATAACCAAATAGCAGAAATATAATACAATATTTACAGATATTTAAAATCTGAAATAACAACGTAAACTACATGAAATAACCATCAGGATGGGCAGTATCTACAAAGAGAAGAGCAGCATTTTCTGCTTTTTTAATCATAATAAAATATTTTCAACTGACTGAAATGGCCATGATAACCTCACAAATATGGAACCGAACCAGCCATTGCCTTCTGATTGAAGAATGCATTGTTGCCATTTCCTAAAGCCTCTTACCACTGTTTATAATGCACCCCTTATTTTTCTTTTGTGCTACAATACTGTGAAGCCTTTCACTTCTTAAGGAAAAGTGACCATGACGAGGAATGGAACATTTTCTGAGTCTGACAGGAGGCACAGCCACAGCAGGCTGAGATTTGCATTGTTGGGGGTAGCCTGCAAACGTTGCCACACATTCAGGCATGAACACAGCACATCCACAATGTTCAACAGAATAACACAATCAACAACAACAACACAACAACAGCAACTAAACAAAACAACAGTGAAACAAGTTCCTTCCCCCCACCTACCCAACCACTCACACACACTCACAGACAAGTCTCCAACTCCAGGGCAAATTACCTCTGGGTCTCCAACCTCCGGTCCAGCCTGGACTCGCAAACAAAGGGTCTCTGACTTCCAGACCACTGACACGGGGCCTCAACCATTGGGCAGTGACTTCTAGACTTGCCGACTTTGGACTTTGGCCTTTTGGTATCAATGCCAGAACTCACTAATTATGTTACTTTAAACTCCAGGCCTTGCTCCAGACTTGCATGGGTTTCTGACCCTAGGATTCGCTAAACTAGGGGATTGTTCTTGGTCCAGACTCATTGATATTGGGCCTCCAACTTCTGGGCTCACCCACATTAGTCTTCAATCTTTGGGCTTTGCCCTTCATTGTCAACCCCAGGACATGGGACTTGAACTCTTGGCATTGAACTCCAAACTTGCACGGACCCCAGACCCTGGGACTCACTAACCAAGGGTTGGGTTCATTTACTGCCTCTAACTTCTAAACACCTCATCCCTATCGCTAAACCCTAACCTGTCCTCTAACTTCCCGTGCTGCCCCTAAAACCCATCCTAAGAAACTGAAAAGCAACTAAGTTTGAGCCATGACCTTAATGGAGACTGAAGCTCGGCGCCATCTTGACTGGAATGTGAACTCACACATCCTTCCACCCTGTTCTACCTTTCTACTCTCTCTGCCACTACTCGATGTAGCTGGTAACTTTTGTTACAAAAATAAATTAACCTCAGTTTGAAGAATTTTAATTAATCAGCTTTTGATAGAAAGGTTTTTATCGGGCATTATGTGAAAATCAAACATGGCATGGTCACGGTTGGATTTTGACGAGAAGATTTGGAGTGCCGTAATTGGCGAGACCGAAGTTCAAGGCCTAGTTTTCAGGGTCACATCATCGGCAAGTCCAGCATTCAAGGCTTGGAGTTAAGGCCTTCATCCATTACCATCTGTGAGTACTAGGTCAATACTGAAGGTTGATGTCCGAAGGTTAATCGTAGGTCTGGATTGAAATCAGAAATTCGATTGGGAAGTCTGGATCAAAGCCCAAAGGCCAATCAGGGATTTAGATTGAAGCCAAAGTTCAATCAGGGGTCTGGAATAAAGCTTGAAGTTTGATAGGAGATCTGGATCAGAGGTCTGAATTTGAGATCTTCGAACAGAGGTCTGGATTGAAGCCCAAAGTTTGTTCAGAGGTCTGAATCAAAGCCCAAAGATTGATCAGAGGTTTGGATTGAAACCTGAAGTTTAATCAGCAGTTCAGACGAGGCTTGCTGATTGGAGCCTGTATCTGCAAATCCACGAGGCTGAAGACAGCTTGTCCGGGGTTAGGGGAATATGTATCTACGTGGGTGGGAGCGAAGGAGGAAGGGGCTTGTTTCACGGTTGTTGTTTCGCTGCTTAGTATGTTCTGCTTTGTTGTGCTCTGTGTTATTCTGCTGAGGACTGTGGGCATGACGCTGGAACGAGTGGCTGCACCTGTGGGCTTGGATGTGATGGTTGTTAAGGACACATTTGACTGAGTGTTTCAATGGACATCTGAATCTGAAAATAACTCCTGCTTACAATCCTAAATGGTTCAGTTTTATTCTCCCATTGCTTACAATCCCAAATGGTTCAGTTTTATTCTCCCATTGCTTACAATCCCAAATGGTTCAGTTTTATTCTCCCATTGCTCATAAAAATCCGACCAGAGAAGGTAGCTTTTTTTTTTGTATTGATTTGATTCATCTTTAGATTAACTTAAGTACTTCACTTAGGTTACTGTTTAACCATTACAACGGAAGCTTGAGGTCTCCATGTTTACATCAGCTAGCAATCAGGGTTTAGCCTTTTTGCAGTGCCTCACCTGTAAGAAGGCGTCCAACATAACTTGATCTTACATTCCCCACTAATATCAACCAAGGAACCGGGATGGTGACTGCAATTAAGAATCCACTGCTACAGTAAAACTACAGGTTGTTCTTCTGGAAGTGTGAGCCTCTAATTTGTTGTAACTGAAACTGACAACAGCAGAAGGAAAGTCCAGTTATTTGGTACCAAATCGCGGTCACTTTGGTTAGGCCAATCAAAGGTCTGGTATACTGAAATGCTGGTTCACTCTTTGAGACAATTCTGGTCAGTGCAGTCCTTACCTGTGTTCAGGGTTGGTGTACTTGAGCAACTCTGCTAACTGAAGTGGATATTTACAAATCTTCTGCACTGGTGTGAGCAGAAACCCATCCAGAGAAATGTCAATCATCTTTTGGAGCAGTCGACAAGCTTCAAAAAAGTAAACGTATTTGTTGATCTTCATGAGTTTGGAGAGTTCTGCATAAGCATTGGGATGGTTGTTGCAGTATTCTGAGTATATCTGGAAATCTGTCTGCTGGAAAAGAAGCACAGAACAGAAAAGTCAGCAGATGACATACAAAAGGAAGTTCTACTCTGAGATGGGTTGACTTTGTTCTTAGTCCTTAACGTGGTGACCTGAAACACAGGTGGTGCGATATATTCTTCTAACATCTCCAAGTAACATTTGAAAACTACTAGAGGAAATTAATCAATATTAATAAAAATGATAACATAGCTTCTTTGCTTAAAAGTCCTCCTTGGAAGAATGGCCAAAAATTACTCACAAATTCAAGAAAGCAGGAACCAATCTCACTCAGATGGGGTTCATCTTTATTAAATTTAGTTTCCAGGCCCTTAAGAAACTTTTTCTGAAATTTGTAGATGTCTTCAATGTTCCCAAAGATTGTGCGTAGCTGCTCTTCTGTGAACATATCCGTCCTTTTCCGGCATTGCTTAACATAACCCTGTTGGAAATAATTGTATAGCTTTACCTGAGATACAGTGCAGTTGTGGAGCACATGGAGAAGAATAGACAACTCCTTTTATTTACCCAATGCACCCGAAACAAATTCAGCACCACCTTGAAATTCCAAAGCGGTTCCAGTGTGTTATTATTACACTACTAAATCTCCTACAGTCAACAAAAGACTGAAAATACCTTACTTCAACATTTTCAACATACCAAGTTCAACAATGTTATCTACAAATTTTAAATTTTCTTTATGGCAGTAGTCCATCCCACCAGTGAGTTTGTACAGTAAACTGAACAAAGTAGATTAGGAGGGGCATGCAAACAGAAAATACTGGACATTCTCAGCAGATCACACAGCATCTCCAGAGGGAGTAAGTGTTAATGTTTTAGGTCAGTGACAAGTCAGCATTACATCAGATCCCAACATTGAATCTTGTTGTGCATGGGGTTGGCAGATCTTAGATGCCAATGGTACATACAAAAAAGACAGATTAGAAAGAGCTCTGATTGTAACCTCAACTCAGCAATCCTGCCTGGCCTTGGAAACCTCTCACTGATGTGTTTATTGAAAATCTATCCACCTCTGGCTTAAAAGCATTCAAGGTTCAGTTTTCATCATCATTTTAGGGAGAGAGTTCCAGAGCCCCACATTAGATCTCTACAGTCTCTCGTCATTTAGATCATATCTTTCTTTTATTTTTCCTGGCCCGAAAGGATAATTTTACATTGTCTTACATTATATTGAATTCACCTGCTCCCTTAGCTTAACTCTCCCTCTTTTTAAACTCCTCATGTCCACATTTACCTCAAAGTACAGTATTGTACAAAGCTAAGTTCAGCACGGAACCTGTGCCACATACTTGTTACATCAGACCTGTAGTTTCATGCTTTCTGTCTCCCTCTTTGTTTGTCTAAAGAATTACATTTGGTATTCTCCAATCTAAGGAATATTTCAAAAGTAAAACCAACACATCAACTATCTCATTACTACCATGTTTAAGACCCAAGGCAAAGTCCACGAGGACTAGGAGATTTGTTATCCCACAGATCCAATAGCATTTCCCTGGTGAACTGAAGATCCTCCCTCCGCTACAAATCCCAAATGGTGAAGACTTATGGAAAACACTGGTTTAATCTGTCTGTCATCTCTTTGCTTTTTTGCCCAATGCTTGCTAAAATATATTAAATACAGTATCTACAAAAACTCTTTCTTTCTGCTTTCATACTTCTGGCTAACTTAATTTCTTTCTTTATTAATCCTTCTTTTTCCAGGATGCTAAAGTAGCTCTAGGTTTTTGGAATCTGAACTAATTTCCCATTCTCTGAAATTTATGATGATCCATTGAGTGAGGGGAGTTTCATGTATGGCTACTAGAGAGCAATTCATTCTTGCCAACATGAATCTAAATGCATATAAACATGAGAAATACTATCTCACTCAGCCCCTCAGATCGGCCCTGCCATTCCAGAACATCACACCTGATGTCCAGCATCAATTTTGCCAAACTACTGAAGCTGTAGAACAGGAATATGTGTGCGTTAAAGAGCAAAAAAAAACATGTTGCAGTAGACAACCAAGCGATCTCACAAACACAGGATCAGAACAAAGCTCTGCAGTCTTGTCACATCTACCATAGCTATTCACTACTAAAACACCACAGTTATGCATGGAACTGCCCTCACCTGATGCCAACTCAGGTAAATTTCAAAAGGTGGGAACTTTCTTGAAGTGCCAAAATTTCAGCACCATTGCAACATACTTAACATGCAACATGGAGCCAATTATAGCTCCATTCTCAATAAAGTCAGGACTGAGTGCTGAAGAAAGTTCGAGAGAGCTCACAACTACTGTATGTTCAGTCAGAAGTGCTGAGAGGATGATTTATCTTGGCTGTCTCCTGAGATTACATCATCATACAAGTCAGCCTTTGGCCAATCCAATCCTCTCCAGATGGTCTGGAGGAATGTGTCAGGACATTGAATGTGGCAAAGACAATAGGACCAGAAAAGAGCCTGGCTAGAGCAATGAAACCTGATTCAGCATGACCTGTGCCTCTATAAAAGCTGTTCCAGCAGATTGTGGTACTGTATCAACCAGGCAATTTGGAATATCAGCCAGGTTGGTCCTCTTCATAAAATGCCGAATATATTCAAACGTGCTCATCAGTCCACTCGAAATCAACAGTAAAGTGAAATAAGCTGTATTTAATGGTGCTATCAAATGGCATTTACACAATTAGAATCAGATGCTCATTTTAACTTGCATTGATGCCACTTTCCTGCAAACCTCTTCAAAGTGTTGGTCAAAACTGAGCTGTAGAACTGATTTCCATTGGACAAGTAAAAAGGGACGATTTTGAGGAGTGCTGACAGGACTGACATGGATGTTTCCTTGTGTAGGATATTCTAGAATCATAAAGACTCGCAAGGCTGCAGATGCTGGAATCTGAAGCTAAAAAAGAACAAATTGCTGGTGGAATTGTGTTGCCAGTTGACTATGGACTGGATGAAGACTCTGTACTTTCCTCTACAGATGCTGACTGCCCAGCTGAGTTCCATCAGCAGTTTGCTTACTGGTTCGACAACCAGTTCTCTTTGCTTTAAAATTACGAGCCACCCACATACGACAGAGATGAGGTGGAATTTGATTCTCCTAGAGGACCATAGGCTTTATCAAATACCAATGAAGCACAGCTTTGAATATTGTTTAAAGGAGCGGTAGATAGGCTGGCAGGTGGAAGTTTACCAGAGATGGACAGGCATGTGAAGTTGAAGTTGGAATGAAATCAGCCATGATCTTACTGAATGGTGAAACTTATTTGAAGGGTTGTATAGCTCCTTGTGGTTTGGATTTTAAACTTGGTTGTTAGAGGACCCACTGTTCTACGGGGACTTCCCAGGGTTATACAATGAAACCTACAATCTCTGCTGAAAGGTTATCCTTATGGACCAGGTTTTCGCTACATCACCATAGAATCTTTCTTCTCACACATGGTATCATGATCAAGCAATCTGATGGGGGTTCACAGATGATTCAGCCCCTCAGTATACAATGTTACAGGGACCCTAAATTGTGACCTTCCATATAACACATCTACTATTTCTCTGAGCTTCAGAACACATGGTATGTATCTTGGAATGCGCCTGCTTCCATACTCAGTCATGATTAGCCCATTCCATGGAAATGGCATAATGTTTCAGAGAGACCCGAGGTCACCTTCCACCGACTCAGTGGCCCTCCAGCAGTAGATAGTGCTGGTTTCAGTGTTCACCCTGAGAACAGCCTGTACAGAACAGGGCTCTGTGTTTGGGAAGTACTCTACAAAGACCACTGCATCCCTTACCAGAGCTTATTGGCAAAAACACTCACTCCAGGAAGAAATAGAGTATCCCCACTCCAGCATACAGTGACAAATTTGTCATGTAGGGCCCTTCTCGCCAAACAAAATTATGACAAAACTTTCACATCACCCATAGAACAGGCTCCACCATTTCCTTTCCCACACAGTCTCAGAAACATTCTTACAGACCACAGCGTGAGTGAAGTGTGGTCAAAACTGTTCTGTCTATGAGGGCAGATGGCGTTGCACAGTCAAATTAAATGGAAAAAAAGAGTACAGTAACGTGACCAGACCTATTCTCCACAAAATTATGTTCAAATAGATTCTCAGTATTTCGTGCTATTCAGTATTTGTGCACCGCTGTTACTACACACAAAGGAAGCCACCAGGATGTGGTTTGTACTGGTTATATTTTCTCCCTTTTCTTTGTATCGTAGCAGACTTAATTCATTTTCAGTCTCCGACAGCAGTGTGAATGTAACTACTTATTCCTAGACGTGAACAGTTGGGCTGGCTACCAAGGTAACAAGTTGGCACATATCTTCAGGAGGGAGAGGAAACAGAGGGAGAAAGGCCAAGGCAAATTAGTGTCTATTTTCTGCGGCAACCGAATATAAAAAGCATCTCCACTTCGGAAGATGGATTAAAACAGTTAGGTCAGCTTTGAACTTCAGTGATGCTCAATACTTAACACAACTACTAAAACATCAAATTGAGCAAAGCTGAAAAGCAAACTTTTTTTAGTCATATTCTCTTTACAACTAAATGTCTTGGTTTGTCAGCAGTTATTCACAATATTATCATATATGAACATATTATTGTCAACTCTCTATACATATGTATTTAATATCAATAGAAAACTGTTTTAAGCAGGCTCACAAGAAACTATTTTGCCTGAACTTTCACTCTGATAAAGCAGCGATCCCCAACCACCAGGCCGGGCCGCAAAGCTTGTGCTACTGGGCTGCGAGGAATCGATATGATTTGGCGATAGGAGTCAGCTGCACCTTTCCTCATTCCCTGTCATGCACTGTTGAGCTTGAACACACGCGAGGTCATTACCCGCGCGTCATCCATGTCAGCGCGGGAAGGAGATCAACTCCTCGAGCTTGCAAATGACGGCGGGCTGAAAAGTATGTTTGACGTAACATCTCTGCCAGCATTCTGGATCAAAGTCAAGACTAAATATCCTGAGATAGCCATGACAGCACTGAAAACGTTGCTTCCATTTCCAACATATCTCTGCGATGAATGCAACGAAAACTAAATTGCAGAATAGACTGGACATAAGGAACCCCCTTCGAGTATCGCTGTCTCCCATCACCCCTCGATAGGACCGTCTTGTTGCAGGAAAACAAGCCCAGGGCTCCGACTGTTTCAGCGATATTAGTGTGTTGCAATGATTTTATATGTCCATACGGGGAAAATATGTGCTGTGTGTTTAATATCCAAACGTTACTTAAAATGTTATGATGCTATTGACTTATATAACCATATAACAATTACAGCACGGAAACAGGCCATCTCTCCCCTTCTAGTCCGTGCTGAATGCTACTCTCACCTAGTCCCACCAACCTGCACTCAGCCCATAACCCTCCATTCCTTTCCTGTCCATATAGCTATCCAATTTTTCTTTAAATGACAATATCGAACCTGCCTCTACCACTTCTACTGGAAGTTCGTTCAACACTTCAAGCTGTCCCGTCCTCCCCTGGTAATTGATTTATCACTATATTCATGCGAGGAAAATATGTGCTGTGTGTTTAATATTAAATTCGTTAGATAAACCCTTTTAGAAACGAAATTGAGTGTATTAGCCACTTATCACCTATATTCTGGTCGTGATTAACACCCCCACCCCCCCCGAACAGAATCGCCAAAAACGATCTGTAGAAAAAATCGGCACGTACACGCATGCGCACTGGTGCCCGCGCAAGGCTTCATGGTCATTGTAGTCTTTCTCGGGGTAAACCCAATGTATTTGACTGCTACTCTTGTCCGTTGGCAACTCTACACCACCCCTCCCCCCGGGTCGGTTGGTTCGCAAGAATATTGTCAATATTAAACCAGTCCGCAGTGCAAAAAAGGTTGGGGACCGCTTTGATAAAGTGCTCATCCAAATGAATGATGATAGAGCACAAAGTTAATCTCTGGATCTATTAGTTATAGGATGAATCAATGTTTCCTTTTTCTCCAGTGTTGCTGTCGATGTCATTTCATCTTCCCCCCTTCAGAAACAACAACCTGAAACTCTCTGAAGAAATCCATGCCAATACATGAAATTTCTGTACCAAGAAATAAAAGACGACTGGTAGCTGGGCAGACACCATTCTCTTCAAACCCCACACACACCACATTTGTAAAGTGACAACCAGTCCTTACCTCACAGATATCCTTTAAGTGTTTGATGTAATCATTCTCAGTGCTCATAATCTCACTGATGACATTTGTCCGCATTTGGTCTTTCTTCGACTGGCCTGTGGCCGAGCAGTGGTCAGTACTGTTGGGATCATCAGGCTTCCCGCCCTCGACCTTGACTGGATATTCCTCCATGGGTTCATCCTGGTTGACCCACAACTTTGGGAATGAAAGGAAAGGCAGATCTATAAATCCTCTAAGCAACACTGTGTTCATAATGGGATTAGAGACATTTACGTAGGTTTGTTCCATGAATGTAGGCCTGATGAAATTATGTCATTGTCTTTGTTACCGTCTCCAGCTGCTCATCATAACCACTTCATTTCTCATCTCTTTTGTTCATCACTTGCTTTTCCTCGACTGCACCACGTTTTGATATTACTTATTTAAGCCACCATGCATACACCACTTCCTTAAACCTGTGTATTTGACCAATCCTCCCTCCCAGCATGTGTTACTGACAGTCCTTTTGTGTAGAGATAACTATTGCTGCAAAGCACTCTTTCTACTTCATTGTCTTACTTAAAGTTCTTTAACTATTGTATGTATATAACAACCATCAATTACCAACTATTCAAAAGAAAACATAACTTTGCTGTAACTTTTGTACCCTAGGACCATAATTAAGTGCAACAAAATGTAACTAAGGACCATAATTATAGTTTTACTTTCACTTTCCATAACATCCATGAATTTAGGAAACACAGTGACATCTTGGTGGAATGGACTCAAACCTATACGCTCTCATCCAGCAGACCAGAGTGAACACATCTTTGCAGAGGATTTCTGCTGCTGGTTAAGGGTCTCTGGGGCTATGAAATAGCTCAACATCTTTAAGCAGCATTAAAACAGCACTGAGGGCCATGGTAGTTCTGTTGGAGAAAACATCACAGGGAGCAAGAGCTTCAGTTGTGAGTTTCACAGAAGAGTAATGTCAGATTTCTTTCTTTTGTACCACACTGAAACTGACAATGCCTACATCAGTACCATGTTCTTATCAAAGAGCTGTAAGTTCTTGAGGGTATCAGCATTTAACCCCAACAGGTCCAGTCTTTATAGCTATCCTGCAAAGGGACACACCACAATACAAAGAATACTGTTCCAGACACAGGGAGCGTTGTTTCCAAATTAGTGAGAATTGCAACAGTTATTCCATTATTGCCACTTTAGCATTTCTTTGTACATTGCTTCAGATTGCACTACAATTGCTGTATCAGTCTGCCATTTTGTATTCCTTGCTGTATTTACCATTGTATTTATTGCTGTATTGTGTTTATACTATTTAATCTGTGAGCTTCTTCCACTCTGGAATGTGTGACCATTATCTGAATCTGAAAGCAAGACATTGCAACACCAGCTGCAGTATGGTAGAGGGCAGTGTGGATTCCTTCCTTTTGTGGGTACAGGGTACCCTTTCTACTCTACAAGGCCTCTAGTGCCGTGTCTGAGACCCTGACAGGTTATCCTTCAACTCCTCCCAGTGTGTGACAGCCGTGGCTTCAGAGAGTCAGCAATAGCAGTCTACAGGCACAGCTTGATAGCATGAGCATCTATTCAACCTTTCAAGTGTCTGGCTGAGCAGCACCTGACAAATTCAAACTTTTGTAATTGAGCAACTCAGGATTAAGTTATGTGCGAAGGCCAGACTTTTAAACAGACCTATCCTAATTAACAAAGAAGTCATTGAGAGCACAGCATGTATAGCACAGTACAGGCCATTTGGCCCACAATACTGTGCTGACCTATATAACACCACTGCACAATCCACTTCATCCTTCTAGTCTTCCCTCCTGTACAGCTCATAACCCTCCATTTTTCTTAAATCTGTTTCTATCCAAGTGTCCTTTTAATACCTCATTGTATCAGACCCTACCACTGCTGCAGAGAGTAGATTGCAGCAACCTATCACTCACTTACCTCTGTCATCTCCTCTAAACTTTCCTCCGCTTACCTTTAACAGGTGTGCTGTGGTACCTGGGAAGAAGGTGCTGGCTGTCCATTTCATCCATGTTTCTCATAATCTTAAACACGTCAATCAAGTTGCCTCTCATCGTAGATCGCTCCAAAGAGAAAAGTCCTAACCTGCTCAGCCTTTTCCTCATAACACATGTTCTCTAGTCCAGACGGCACCCTAGTAAATCTCCTCTGTTCCCTCTCTCTGTTCCTATAATGAAGTAACCAGAACTGAACACAATAATCCAAGTGTGGCATAGCTGCAACATTACCCTGAGGCTCCTGATTAATGAAGGCCAGCACACCATAGGCCTTGTTAACCACCCTATCAGCTTGTGCAGCAGCTTTCAGAGATCTATGGACGCAGGTCCTAAGATGACTCTGTTCCTCCACGCTGCTAAGAATTTAGGGCCTGTCTTCATTCGTTCACCAAAGTAACTCTGTATCTAATAATGGCATCGTGGGGAGAAATTCATCTTTGATCACTGGCACTAATGGGGTGTGTGAGAACCAGCTGCTCTTTATATTCACCTCCCGGTGGTTAGCATTTGTCCATCTAAAGTTAAATAAACTGGGTGTGCAAGGTATGAGTGCTCCCAGTGGTTAATAAACATGCTTAGTGATAGTGATCTAAGGTGCACTTCTACCCTTACTGACTCAATGAAATCTGTTTTCTCCATGATCAACTTTCAAACCATTTTAGTATTGGCAGGAGTTGAGCATTGCCTTATGTCTGAGGGTCAATGTCAGTACTTTAATGGCAGCGTGAACATTAAAAACTGCATTTTTTTTAGAAATCTGAAACAAGAACAGAAAATGTTGGGAAAAAATAGCATTTTCATTTTACTGATTAGGTCAGTGAGACAGTTGCAAATGTGGGAAGATGTTTGTAAACTTAAGGAACAGCAAGCAGAATATTCTAGGAGGGTGTTCAATGATCCAATCTTCCCAATTTTCACAAGCTGTCTTTACTTCACTCCTAGCTTATGATCCTGTCACACCATGTGGAGGGAAAGTACCATACACATATTGTCAATGTGTATATTCCTTTACGGACGGCTCTTACCCGCACAAAGCTGGCAGGGAACCAGCCTTCGCTGTCCGCGATCCTCCCCCACCACCACTCTTTGTTGGTTGCATCCACTACTTCAATGACATCACCAGCTTTGAAGCCCAGCTCCTGGTCATCCATGGTGACATGGTCCCAGAGGGCCTCTGCATAGACCACACTGCCATCGCTGATGAGCTGTGAGGAATTGGCAGACATTAGTTGTTGAATTACATTTCCAATATGGTACACAGACCTCAGTTTGCAACTTGCAAAATAAACATTTCACATTCATTCATTCATGCTCTGAATGAGATTTGCTTTTAGATCATAAGCTATTCTAAAGTGGATTAAGTCAAATGAAATACCAAACACAAGATGACACCTACCTGCAGCAGTGTAAGAACACCAGAATGGATCCCACTTCTAATTGGATTGCTGCTCCAGATCTAACTGCGACAAGCCTGCTGAGAAGCTCAGCAAAGCAAGAGTGAAATATGTGCTGCTAGGTAACTAAGCACGAACAGCAGTGATGGACAAGGCACACAGGTTGTCAATGGTGGGTAACGGAGTAAAAGAAAATGGCACACTGTGCGTATGAAAGAAATGTTATATAATATCAGTTATATCTTCTTAAAGACTGGATGTAATACACTTTAATGTAGAAATAAATGATAGCTGAAGGATCCAAATTACTTTGTAAAATTAATTACAAATGAGAAAATTATCTCAATCTAAATAAAGAGCTACATATTTTTGAATAAAAATAGACTGAATTCTGCTGTAGTGACCTATTTGCTACCTGTAGGTGGCAGTAGTATCAGCCTGGCCACTGAGATCCTTGCCTTGAATTTCATGCCTCGCATTAGAGCACAGTACTTCAAAATTCAGTCATTAAAGTCTGTTCCACAGTGTTTATTTCTATGAACTGGTGGGGGAGGGGGGGATAATGTTTTCTTATTAATTTCTTTCTTATTATTCAATGCTGAGAGGTCATTGAGTAATAGCATCATAGAGCATGAAAACAAGCCTTCAGACCACTTGGCCCATTCCAATCAAGATTCTATTCTAAACTAATACCGTTTGCCTGCGTATGATCTATATCCCTCTTCCCTTTTCACGTACCTGTCCGAAGTACCTTTTAAAGGTTGTTAATGGACCTGCTGCAATCACTTACTCTGGCATCTCTTTCTATATAGGACCACCCCTTGGGTGAAAATATTGCCACTCAGGTTTCGAATAAATCTCTGCCCTCTCAGATTTGTGGATAATTGGGATCCGCTTCTGGAGAAGGTATGACCTGTACAAAAAGAATGGGCTACACCTGAACTCGAGAGGGGCCAATGTCCTTGTGGGTATGTTTGCTAGAGCTGTTGGGGTGGTTAAGTTAGGTTGACAGGGGGATGGGAATCAGAACGTTAGGTCAAAAGATGCTGCCTTGGTGAAAATGTACTGGCAAACTGTGAGAAAGGATAGCCAGTGGATAGGGTGTAAAAGGTCAGCACATCATTGTGGGCTGAAGGGCCTGTACTGTGCTGTACTTTCACCTTAAATCTATGCCCTCTAGGTCTTGATTTCCCAACCCTGGGAAAAAGACTGCATATTGACCCCATCTATGCCTCTCGTGGTTATAAGGACACACTTTATTTTCTGATGTTCCAATGAAAATGTCCTAACCTGCTCAACCTCTTTCCTCACTCAGTCATTGAGTCACAGAGTAATCGATTAATACAGCACAGAAACAGGCCCTTTGGTTTGACTGGTCCATGCTGAGCTCCGCATCCTCCCTGCTCGTACAAGTTGACCATGTTTGGCCCATAATTCTCTAAGCCCTCCCCCTCCACGAACCTATTGAGATGCCTCTTACATGTAATTGTACCTGCCTCCACCACTTGTTCATGTACTCACTACTCCCTGTGTACAGAAATTGGTTCTGCAGTTTCTTTTATATCTTTCCTTTCTTGCTTGTTATCTGTGCCCTCTAGTTTTGGACTCCTCAGCCAGGGGGAAAAGACTATGGCTGTCCACCTTATCCATACTGTTCACAATTTTATAAATATCTGTAAGGTCAACCCTCATTCTTCTGTGCTGCAGGCAATAAAGATCCAGTATTGCCAGCTTTCCCTCGAACTAAGTCCATCTAGTCCATGTACCTCCTTGTAAACCTGTTCTGCAGCTTGACAATGTCTTTCCTACACAGATTGGCCAAAAGTGTACACAATACTTGATGTGGCGCATCACCAATGACTTGTATAACTGCAGCATAATATCCCTACTCCTAAATGCAATATCTTGACTGATGAAGGCAGGCTTAGTACAGGTAAATGCCTTCTTCACCACTTTGTCTACTAGCATAGCTGCTTTCAGTAAACTACACACTCATACTCCCAGGTCCCTTTGTTCCACAACACACGTTAGTGCCCAGCTATTCATAGTAAAAGTTCCACCTGGTTTGACTGCCCACCTCACACTTACCTAAGTTGAAATCCTCTTGCAATTTCTCAGCCCATCTCCCTAACTTAAGCACGGTAGTGTAGTGGTTATCGCAGCGTTTTACAGTACAGGTGACATGGGTTTATTTCCCCCCACTGCCTGTACGGACTTTGTATGTTCCCCCTGTGACCGCGTGGGTTTCCTCCAAGTGCTCCAGTTTCCTCCCAAAGTCCAGAGACATATCAGTTGTTAGGCTAATTGGTCAATATAAATTGTCCCTAGGATTAATTTGGGGATTGCTGGGCAGCGTAGCTCGAAGGGTTGGAAGGCCTATTCCATGCTGTATCTCAATGAATAAATAAAAATTTCTTTGCTCTTCATTGTAACCTGCTTTACTACCAACAAGACTCCCTATTTCATATTATCAGTAAATTTCTAATTGTGCTAATATCTTTACTCTGCCAGGATTTCTAAAAACTTGGTATGTCTACCGTCCACCCTAGTAGGGACACGCAGCCCCTGGCCTCTTGAAATGACACTTTTAAAAACCTCCCACTTGCCAACTGCTCCTTTTCCCTTTAACAAGCTGGTTTTCCAGAGACGCTAAGTAAAAGGGGGCTTCAGAAGTTTATAGAATTACGAGAGGCATAGAAAGAGTAGGCAGCTGGTACCTTTATCCCAAGGCCAAAATATCTAATACTAGATGGCACGCATTTAAGGTGAGAGGGGGTAAGTTCAAAGGGAGTGCACTGCCAGGGATGCTGGTGGAGGCAGGTACAATAGAAGCATTTTAAAGATTCTTAGATAAGCACGTGAATGTGCAGGAAATGGATGGGTATGAACAGTGTGTAGACAGAAGGATTAGCTTAGTTCGACATTTAATCACTATTTCAAATACTTTGACACAATACTGTGGTCCAAAGGGATTGTTTCTGTGTTGTACTGTTCTGTGTTCTATGATGAGAATGTGAAATCAAATAATGTTGGATACAAAACTAGAAAGGTGAGTGACAGGAATCGTGTTGCATTAAACAATATCCACTCCTGATAGTGAAGATGGTGGGATATGATATTTAACATACACTGCCATGATTCTGAGTACCAGTACTCAGATGGACCTCGTGGCTAGGTGAGGGGGGTGGGGGGTAGGTGTTGATTGGGGTGCAATCTATCCTTCAGTAGATAAGCAATGAAACTCACACAGTCACAGGGAGAGCATGCAACACTCTCTCCTCATACAGCACTGGAGATCAGGATTGGACCCGTGTCTCTGGAATGGTGAGGCAACAGCTCCATATTAACTGCACCACTGTATCACTCCATATGACAACAACAATTCGACATTTGTGCATAGAATCTCTTGCAATGTATAATTTGTGATGCTCGCAAGGTGACACATAAGCAACTAACAGCAGTGTGATATGGCAAAGTCATTTCCCATGGTTGGGGAGTCTAGGACAAGAGGGCACGACTTCAGGGTTGAAGGACATCCATTTAGAACAGAGATGCAGAGAAATTACTTTAATTAGAGGGTGGTAAATCTGTGGAATTTGTTGCCACAAGCAGCTGTGGAGGCCAAGTTATTGGGCGTATTTAAGGCAGAGATAGCCAGGGCATCAAGGCGTATGGGGAGAAGGCAGGGGAGTGGGGATGACTGGAAGAGTTGGATCAGCTCATGATTGAATGGCAGAGCAGACTCAATCTGGCTTACCACAAGGAAGATGGTAATTCTCACAAGACTGCCATTGCTGGTCAATGACAAATGTGAACAAAATTCTAGAAATGCAAGATGACAGTGAACTTCCCAGTGCAGAATTACCAGTGAGATACTGAGTAGTATGGGGTCCTCATGCACGCTCCCTTCTCCCATACTTTACCCTATTTGCTGTGTTACAAAACAGACTGGGCCCTGAGTATGGATAGGCCTCAGATGGTGCATCCCAGGGTTACAGCTCCACAATGCCCTGATGACCTTTTTGACTGGTTACTCCGTACCCCCATGGTGTTGGTCACATTAACCGCCACTGGCACTGTAGTAATGACTCAGTTTGAGGTATCACTTGTGCCCAGAGAACTCCCAGATTTCAGACTTCCTCACTGTGTTTCAAGGGCGAGCATTACTGTTTAAATATGTAGAATAGATGTGGCGCCCTGCTGAGAGCTAACCTTCTCCCTCAGCACCCTCAATCTCTATTCACAAAGAGTGCTCTCTCATCATTCACATAGTCATGCCACAGGTGATGGGAGTGCTTACTAATGTCCCCACATCCGACAGCAACCAGCTTGTACAGGACAAAATTCTGAGCATATAGCATAACACAGTCTGTGGGGTTAGGAGCCTAGAAATTACTCTCGGCTACTCTGTTGGCCTTTAAATAAAGGTTGTAGGTCACCAAATGCTGCTTCTGGATGTCTGACAAACAGCATGAGCTTTAATTATGGGATTCACCAAAAGCCTTGTCAGATATCCCTGTGTAACTGCACGCTGAAGCTTACACTGCCAATCAGTTTCAATGAAGTGCTGCAAATTCTCATTGCTCCCAGCATGCGGCCCATTAGGTGTGACCATTGCTGTCAGTTCTTAAATGGACAGAGAAAAACAATCTTCAGGTTACATGGGAACTGTCCTGCTGAATTAATGGTTGTCTCTAATGGATGGGGTCATTACCACAAAAGCTGGTGGAGATCGCACTGAAATGACATAATCAAAAGAAGGTAGAGGACCTTATCCTGGACTACGATGGGAACTTCTAATTGACAATCTCCTCAGGAACAACTAGATCAGGCTGGCACCGGTATGGAAAATGTATTATAACTGGATGTATAATCTTAGTGATCCTCTTCTCTCTGATCATGAGCATGCTGGTTAGGGCAACCGAACTGGAGGGTAGAGGCCCTCTGACTAAGTCAGAAATGCAGCAGCCCCCAATCAGAGCCCTCATAGAAGGCCTCATAGTGACAACTACATCAGTCCCAGGCAGTAGACGGATTCTCCAGGGTCTCGACAGGATCATTGCGTGGGGAAGGATGAGTATTAAGCCAGAGAAATCCAGGTTTCTGGTGTTAAAGAAAGGCACACTCACAGACAAGTTCCATTTCTCCTTGGATGGAATTGCTATGCCATCCATTTCTGAGAAATCAGTCAAGAGCCTGAGGAAGGTCTTTGACTGTTGCCTAAGAGATACGGCTGCCATCCTAAAGACCACCAAGGAGTTAGAAGTCTGGCTCACTAGTGTGAACGTCAGGCCTAGCTGGCAAGTTCAAGGCCTGGATCATCCAGCATGGCACCCTCCCCAGAATCCTCTGGCCAGTACTGATATATGAGGTATCCATGTCAACAACTGAGGCTCTTGAAAGAAAGATCAATGGCTACTTTTGAAGATGGCTGGGTCTCCCACGTAGCCTAAGCAGCATTGCTTTGTACTGGAAGTGGACCACACTTGAACTTCCCTTCAGAAGCCTGAATATGGTTTATGGTTTCCCACAAAAGGGAATTGCTGCTGCACAAAGATTCCAGCAACCCCAAAGACTCGACAGCAGGCAATGAGGTCTGGACAGGGCAGGAAGTGAAAGGCCAAGGAATGCAGTGGAGATGGCCCGGTCATGTCTGAGGTACAGGGATCTGATAGGGACAGTGGCATCTGGTCAGTCAGGGCTGGGCAGCTTCCCTTCAACCCACTTTGACAGGGCCCAGGGCAGGCACAGATGCAAACTGGTCCAGGACGAGATAATGGGGGGGGGGGGGTTGCAAAGAGAAGAGCCATCAGGACCGTCACAGAGGTTGCTGTGCATGCCTCTAGATGGCTATGGACCAAGAGGTGTGACCTGTGAACCAATGCTGCTGGGACACAAGCCAAGGCCTGATCAACCCTGGCTGGGTCACCTGGATGAGGGTGTCTGATGTTGAAACACCTGATGACCCCAGCTTACATCACTGATGATATGTCCCAGCACATCCTATGCTGTATCTTGGCATCTTTACAGAGGTTTAACAAACAGGCTACAAAAGAATGAGTGCTTTTTCTAATTACCTAGTCTTCCGGATGACTGCAGTGACATTTAACAACTTATGCTGATACACAAAGAAAATAGGCAAACAACTAAACCACGATTCAAGTGATATGAGGTTTAAACATTCTTTAAAGTTCAGGACATGAATATTATATCATTCTTTGCAGTTCTTTCAAAGCTTCAACCCACACGTACATAACACTGAAGTAAAATATTGTGAATTCTGGAATGGTGAAATAAAAACTGGAAATTCTTAGACTCTTGACTTCACAATCTATCTCGTCATGGCCTTATCCCTAATTATCTGCCATCACTGCACTTTTTTAGTAACTATAACACTTTACTCTGTATTCTGTTGTATTTTCCTTGCACTATCTCAATGTACTGATCTGATGAAATGACTTGTATGGATGACATGCAAAACAAAATTTTTCACTGCACCTCAGTACATCTGAGAACAATAAACCAATCAAGTTACAAGTTTACATCAGACAGTGCTTGTGATGGAAAAATTAAATCTCATTTTAGGTTATGAAAAGATGCGTATACAGGGATATAATGGACAGAGAGTGTGAGGTAGGGACTGTCCTCAGGATAAATCCCCCAATACCAGCACTGTGTCGGTGTTGGACACTAGTCTGCCGGCACCTGTGAACAGGGGGATAGAATAAATTCTTTATCTCAGATTTTAAGCATTTGCAGCTATAGGGTTAATATTTTAGGTTGATGGCCTTTCATCAGAAAGGAAACATCCTGGAAACATAATGAGTTTAAAGGGAGAAAAGATCTGTGTGTGTGTGTGTGTGTGTGTGAAAGAGAGAGAGAGAGGGGGAGGGAGAGGGAGAGGGAGAGGACAGGGCAGATTAAATGCAAATGGATTAATGATTCAATGTGAAAGGAATTGGAAATAGGGCATGAAAAGCAACCAAAGGTGGATCCTGAAGTGTTAAAAACAAACGTGTACATGGTGACAACTCTCCAGCCTAACAGCCGGAGGATAATGGAGTAGACTCCCTATTTATCAAGCTTGCATCAATGACATAAATTGAAATTAGACACACAATTAATGAGCAACCATCACTCACTTTTGAAGTTTTCAGGCAGAATTAGAGCTATTACTGTTCAAGATGCTGCATTTTATTTCCTCTGCTCCTCAAATAGTATGCTTATTGAGAGAATTGATTACATTTGTTACGCTGTACATTAGATTGTTCGCTCTGAGTCATACACCTCAGCATACTTAAAATTCATGGACTAACACAATGTTAACTATAAATAGTCTAAAAGTTGACTAACTCCCAGCACCTTGGAGACATGGGGCTGCAGCTGCTGCGATCTGGAGCAAAAAGCCAGATGCTGGAGGAGTCAGAGGGTTAGGCAGCATCTGTGGAGGGAAGTGGACAATCAACATTTCAGGATGAAACCTTTCATCTGCACAGGTCCTGATGCAGGGTCTTGGCTCAAAACTATCCATTTCCAGTCCATTTGATGGGTCCTGATCCAAAACATTGACTGTCTACTTTCCTCCACAACACTGCCTCATCCACTGACTTTTTTCCTGTACCTACTCAACAAAGAAATGTGATTGGTGATAATCAGGTCTCATTGCACATAGGTTGCAAAGTTCTCCAACTAAAGATCAAAAATGCTCAACTCAACATAATTATGAGGATTTGTGTTGAAGGTGTTCACTGAATCCATCTTGAAGAGCAAGCTGAGGCTTTGGACCCAAATGTTGCCTCGGCAAGAATATGATATTAATCAAGTTTTAATTCATCCATCTCTCTCGACAGATGGCCACTGGGATGAACGTGGGAGCCAACACAAATGTCATCCCTCTCACTTTCTCCAGCTTTATTATGTTTTCAGTGGGTCTGCAGAATGTGGAAGAAGGCTTAACATATTCCTTATCCGACAACTTTAAAGTGCAACTAAGGTAAAGATGGCAGAGGGTCATTCATACAGGACCGAGGGACAAGGGTAGCCTCACTTTCAGAACTTACTGGCACAGAGCTGAAAGCCTACAATCTACTGTATGATTAGTGTCCTTGATGCTGCAGATATAACTGGAGTACATCACAGGGTCTATTTACTTTTGCATGCCACACCCTTTCCTGGGGCTCCTATTGAATGGTCTATCTTTTGAATCTGTTACTATATGTCACACAGGCACAAGGACCACAGGCAGTAAAAGAGGATATCTAGGCAAACTAGTGTCAACCTCCAAATTGGACCTAAATCCGAAACGTTGACTGTACTTCTTCCTATGGATGCTGCCTGGCCTGCTGCGTTCCACCAGCATTTTGTGTGTGTTGCTTGAATTTCCAGCTCCTGCAGATTTTCTCGTGTGTACACATCAGGATGGAGGGTTTCATGTTTGGAGATGGCATCATGCAGTATCGTGAGTGCTTGATTATAGTCGGCCACTGGTGGTATGTAAACTGCGGTCAGGATCACAGATGAGAACTCCATAGGTAAATAGAATGGATAGCATTTGTCTGTTAGGTGTTCCAACTCAGGGAAACACGAGTTCAACTAAACTGCCACATCGGAGCACCACCATGAGTTTATCATGAAGCACAGACCTTCTCCTTTTGCCTCTTCTGAATCAACAGTTCAGTCCATTCTGTAAATCAGGAAGTCTTCAGGTCTGATCACTGTATCTAGCGTTCTGGGAGAAAGCCAAGTCTCGGTCAAACATAGAATATAACTGTGTCTCCGATACAGCAATCTTGCCCTCAGGTCCTCAATTTTGATCTCCATCTTACGTTTGCCAAGAAGTTTCTGTGTAGAGGAGTCCTCACCCCTCTACGTTTCAGCCTCCTGCCTCGCTTCTGGCCATGGCGATGAACCTTCATCTGCTTAAAGGTGCTGTACCTGCTTGGTCAGTCGAGTCCTTCAGGCAGCCGTGAGAGCTGTAGACCATTAAGTTGATTTAAAAGTATATTTCTTGAGGCAAGTTACATGCTGCAGGCTGCAGTGAGTGCATTTCAAAAGAGGAATATTTAACAGTATAATCAGAACTATTGTCTGCAGCCTACAGAACTTCGCCGACGATCATTGGTGTCATCTTACCATAACTCTATAGCAAGAATGAATACCAATGAATTTCCACCTCATTATGAATCCATTGCTAAGAGAATTTTGAATTCACATCTAAATCGCTTCATGGTAAGTAAAGAATTGCTGAACCTTTAAACCTCCTGTTGATATTTTAGACAGATTTGACTGCTGCAATAACAAAAGCAAATCAGCCAATACCAGAATGATCAGTGTAGATGACAGCAGAATCATTAGACACTTAAACAAGCAGGTATAACAATAATCCCATACAAACATCAAGAAAATTAATCAGTTTACAAGTTGAAAAATGAATGTGTTTACCATTTGTCCCTAGGTAGTGAACAGTAGGACCTCTGCTTTATATCCAGGACCAGGGAAAAGTAGAAATGAGTGTTTTATTTAGTCAGAGATGTTATTTGGCTCTGACCTTTATCTCAATTACTTTGTGTGAGATTCTGAATTATGTTGAACAATTCAGAAGAGGGAAAAGCGAAGTGGAAAATATCTCTATTCACAAGTGGCTGTGTCCCTATCGGCCTTAGAGTTTCCAGAACAGAGAAACTATTCAGTCTGGTGACAATGATTTTACATTCTTTCACAGTATAATCACTTGGCATCATTGGAAATTAAGCGTATGGCACTAGTTCAAGAAAGGAAAGAGGTTCAAGTTAATGGAAACAAACCACTCAAACCTTTCAGGCCAAAGCCTATACAAGACATATTCTAAATGGCAACCCATTCAAATTCTTAAAGGTCATATACTTAGTTAGACAGCAGGGTGTTACTTCAAATCCACCCCTTGATTTTCAGCATAAAAATCCAGGGTGACCTCATAAATATCTTCTGTATTCTCTCCAAACCCTTTGTACCCTTCAAGAATTAGGCACTGTACAGCTGGTGTTAAATTAATACTATATATATATAAAACAAATATAGGATGGTGCTTAATGAAAATTAGTCGTATCTTAAATTATAACAGTGGCAAAACTCCTGAAGTATATAATTTGTTCAGAAAAATGTTTTAAGGACTCTCAAGCTGTGAAAGTATCCAACATATGCATTTTTCTTGTTGATGGGGGGAAATAAAATCTTCCTGATTTTAGTCGATGTGTACAGTAAAGTGCCAGTGGTTTATCAGCATTTAAGGTATAAAGGTATAAAAGAAAGTAGCAACTGTAATAATCATGCTCATGTATGTGAATTAAGGACAATTCAGAGCTACTCAGATTATTATAAAATATGGAGTATAAAATATGGAATTTACAACTGAAAGGAGAAAAGCAATCTGTTTTTGATAATTGTGAATTATTTCAATGTGTGAAAATCCTCTGAACCAAACTAATATTTTGGGTGCAGTATTTGTACTTTGTTGTCTTTTTTTTCACCCAGAGACCTAAAATCCTCTTTGAAATATGCTAACGTAAGCACCCCTAGTCTAAATGTTTGTTTTTTTTTTGTTTTCTTTTGGAAAATAGAGAATTAACACAAGTAAAGGGAAAGATTTGGGAAAGGGATAAAAAAATGAAAAAATTAAGTAAATAAGTACATAGGGATTGGATAATTATGTCTGCGGGCAGGAGCAAGCATGAACAAATTAGGATATAAACACCTACAATGGTTGATACATAGGCTTATATACAACATTTTGGACCAGTGGAAATGGTCCAGAAGGGTTATATGGAAACTATTATTACCATTTTTCTTAACAACTAATTCCATTACTTAGCCTAATAGGTTAGATTTACCACAGTACATAATTATCTATTTAAATGTTTATTTTCCTTTTATATCATCTCAATGTGTACTTAAGAATGTATAAATAATTGTAGTTTTATACATATAAAAAAATGGAAAAGGTTATATGTGTGAAAAAAGTACATGATATTTGTGAATTCCTTATCCAAATAAAAATAAAATTAAAAAAAAAGAAATATTTTGAATTCAATGAAGATTTCCTTCCAAACATTATGGATTATTATTTAAAAGGGTTAGCATTTCTCATCAGAAACACAGGGGCTCAGATGAATTGAAGTTTGCACTCAATAGAGTGAGAATAAATGGCAGTACTAGAAAATTTGGGATTAGAGGCAGCAAATGGTTTCGTTTGGAAGAAACTTGCAGCTGCAAATGGAATAATATGGAGAGAGATGGACAACATTCTGGATGTGGAATTAGCCAAAGTTTGTAATGCCAAGATGTAAAGTTGGACTCATTGAATAGGTTCCACACTTTCTGATTCAGTAACTAGGCAGCAGCATGGTGCTGCTAGCAGAGCCCTGTGTCACAGTGCCAGACAGCCAGATTCACTCCTGACCACGTGCTGTCTATCTGGAGTTTGTATATCCTCCCTGTGACTGTACGGGGTTCTTTGAGGTGCTTCGGTTTCCCACATCCCAAAGATGTCCATTTTGAATGGTTAATTGGCCACTGTGAAGTGCCCCTCATATGGCAGGGTGGGGTAGAATCTTGGGGTAATTGAAGAGAACATGGGGGAGATTATCAGAGAGGTCTCGATGGAGCTGATGGGTCTGCTTTGGCACTGTACCTCTCTCTTAATCTATTATAACACCACGGCTGTGGAGGAGGATAGAATTTGTGACAAGGTATGGAAGTTCTGTCAGGAAATAAAGGTGACTGTAGTCATTTGGAAGTGGTCTGCGAGCAGTAGTGCTGATAGGTATTCCATGTAATTATCTGTTAGAGACGCCAGCTGCTTCCAAATATGCTGCACATTTTATTGCACGCTGACAATTAGAATGTACTTATACATATGATAATGATGTTCTGTCACTTCCACATGAGACTGATTAATAAAGTTACATACAAATATTTGACGATGACAGCTTTAATGTCCTCACCTTGGCTTTCCATTAACCCTCATTTACCTGGTGCACTTGAGTGTCATCAGCTTGCTCATGTGGGTTTACATCTCTGTTGCCCAATCTTGTCTGGTCAGATTGCTTAGCAGTGGAGCAACTAGACTTCCCTCCAGTTACACATTGGGTAAATAGAAGTTTTCACTGTCGCACAATGTTATGACCTGAATTACAAGATTGTAAGACCATAAGACATAGGAGCAGAATTAAGCTGAGTCTGCTCTGCTATTCGATCATGACTGATTTATGTTCCCTTTCAATCCTATACTCTTGCTTTCTCTTCATAACTTCCGATGTCCTTACTAACCAAGAAACTATCAACCTCCATTTTAAATATATCCAATGACTTGTCCTCTACAGCTGTCTATGGCAATAAATTCCACTGATTTACCAACCTCTAGCTAAAGAAATTTCTTCTCATCTTTTTTCGAAAGGGAAGTCCGTCAACAATTCCTTTTCTCCCACAGACACTGCTTGACCCGCTGAGTTCTTCCAGCAGATTGGTTGTTGCTATCACTACAGTATACTTGTACATAAATCTATGAATGGGTCCGATGTTATCAGAATACACGAGCAAGCAGATGGCCCCCAAGAAAATCAGGTAAATGAGTAGTGATGGAAAGCACAGGAGAGAAGCTGGAAGGGCTCCAAAGATAAGATTATGGGAATGGAAGTAAAAGCCATTCCTAGTGTCTTCAGCCTTTGTTGGATAGATTGAGGCTATTCAGGCAAAGATGGACACTGGCAAATTGCTGAGCATGTTAAATGCTGTAGATATCCAGGATGACAAGGGGAAATGGAACACATTTTGAATCAATTGCTAAGGTAGAGTGAGCTGAGCAGAAACTTGATGAGGTGAATGTACAAACATTTGTATTCTAAGACGTGAATGTCATTTCATTCGTTGAGGTTATTTTATTGTAAAGATGGGGCTGACATTTATTGGCAGAGAGGCATTGTGGATATCTTAGTGTAGAGGTGGGGCTGACATTTACTGGCAGAGGCATTGTGGATATTTTAGTTTACAGATGGGGCTGAATGATGTGAAATGGTGCATTTTTATAACTACTGCCACAGAGGGGCCTGAGAAGAAAGTAGGGCAGTAAGAGTCTTGTGGGAAGGGACTAACTGATTAGGAGGAGGATTGGATACGGTAAGTATCAAGTGGGACTATTTGGAGCTGTGGAAAATCCTCTACTGCCACAATTAGCCATATACACTTTGGAGGAACAACAGCTCCAAAGTGTGGGTAGCCTCCAACTTGATGACAGGAACATCGATATCTCTAACTTCCAGTAATTTCTCCCCCCCCCCCACCCCCCGCTCCCACTCCCTTCTCTTTTTTCCATTCTCTGTTCTGGTTGCCATCTCACCATTTTCTTCTCCTCACCTGCCCATTACCTCCCTCTGGTTCCCCTCCTCCTCCCCTTTCTTCCATGTCCATTGTCCTTTCCTGTCAGATTCCTTCTTCTTCAGTCCCTTACGTCTTCCACCTATTACCTCCCACCTTCTTACTTCACCCCTACCCCACTTCCGCCCAGTTATCTTCCTCCTTGCCTGGGCTCACTTATCTCTCCTGCCAGCTTGTGCTCCTTCCCCTCATCCATCCATCTTCCGCTCCTTTCTTTTGAGTCCTGATTAAGGATTGTCATCCATTAGTATGTTGTGTGTGTTGCTCAGAACTTCCTGCACCTGCAGAATCTCTAGTATCTATTGGTCAATATAGTTTACTTATTCTTTAGTGAGGAATTGATGGCTGGGAATGGACAGAAGAGTAAGGAAAATGGCAGCATTAACTTCTAATAGACTCACTGGTCAGGAAGATCAGCAAGGGTAAGAGTTGGGGCAAGTGGGTTTGAAAGTGAGCATAAAAGGCTCTTCCAAAAATTTTGAGGGGGAAGAGAAAATAAAGGTGATCTTAATTATGGGAATTCAGCTTTATGATAATAGTAGGAGAGGAAAAAGACAGGATTGATGCTCAAAGCGAATCAAATTAGGTGATTGGAGGTTTGAGCCTTAGCTATGTGTTCACCTTTTTCCTCTCAGTTCCTCTCCTATTGACCAGTCTTAAATTTTTGATAAGTCGAAGTGCTGGTTCTTTTCAAAGGGAGAAGACAACTAAGTGGACTGTAATCTCCCCATGTTGCTTTTAGAGTTATTGGCTGGACTAAGGAGAGCTTTTTGCTTTGACTATAGAGACCAATTGGTCCATAGAATTCAATCTGGCTCCTAATAGAGAAATCCAATCAGTTCCATTCCACCTTGCAGCCCTGTAGCCTAGGTGTCAGAGTACCTATGCAAAACAGGGAAAAGGTAACGCATCTCAATCCTGAAAAAGAGATAAACCATATCATGACTGATACTTTGAAGACCAGATCATAAATGGATCATAACAACAGTATTTCAGATTATCTCAGAGTGATTCAATGAAGAAACACCTCACAATTAAAAGACTTCTCCTGCAATACTCTGCTGGGTTAAAAAGATGACAACATATTATACTCGGACAGGGTAAATCACTCAGTGCCCAGTATTGTTGATGCAATATTGTGATGATTAGATTTAATTCTGGACATCTCTTATCAAAAGCAAGAAAGGTAGATTGGCAGAGAGATAGCATTAAACCCAGCATGCTATCAACAAGCAATGGGTCAGCAACAGGAATTCTGCGGATGCTGGAAATTCAAGCAACACACATCAAAGTTGCTGGTGAACGCAGCAGGCCAGGCAGCATCTCTAGGAAGAGGTGCAGTCGCCGTTTCAGGCCGAGACCCTTCGTCAGGACTAACTGAAGGAAGAATGAGTAAGAGATTTGAAAGTTGGAGGGGGAGGGGGAGATCCAAAATGATAGGAGAAGACAGGAGGGGGAGAGATGGAGCCAAGAGCTGGACAGGTGATTGGCAAAAGGGATACGAGAGGATCATGGGACAGGAGGTCCGGGGAGAAAGACAAGGGGGGGGGGAACCCAGAGGATGGGCAAGGGGTGTATTCAGAGGGACAGAGGGAGAAAAAGGAGAGTGAGAGAAAGAATGTGTGTATAAAAATAAGTAACAGATGGGGTACGAGGGGGAGGTGGGGCATTAGCGGAAGTTAGAGAAGTCGATGTTCATGCCATCAGGTTGGAGGCTACCCAGATGGAATATAAGGTGTTGTTCCTCCAACCTGAGTGTGGCTTGATGTTCATGCCATCAGGTTGGAGGCTACCCAGCATGCCATCAGGTGGGTCAGGGTGGCTCTGACTGAGATTCCGAAGGCTGGAAATTCCTTGCCTCTCCTTATCCCGTAACATGGTGTGATTCTCTATATCAGCCTTACAAATGAATCCAGTAGCAGCCCTGCTGGTTCCACCAGTTATACACTGCTGTTGGGCAATCACAAGCAAAAGCATTTCAGGCAACTGCAGCATTTTATCTACTGCACTTACAAAGCTGATCTTCAATACCTATTACACTTGAATAACTGCAGCAAAGTCACTTGGCAAAGGCCTTCTCCCAGTGCCTGCGGGCTGCTGCATCGTGGGGTGGGCACAGAAAGGCTTCCTTCTGTGTATCCTTTTGCAGAGCAGAAGCGAATTGAAACAAATGCTGAAATCAGGCAACTTACTGTGATTTTCCGAGAGGCTGAGACCAATCAGGTGATCAATACCAGAATGCAAGCTACACAGCAACCTGCAGGCCTTAGCAACGTGAAGGAACGAGCAAAATTATACAACATCCCACCACTTCAATGAAAAAAAAATACAAATTGAAACTGAACATACAATGTTTAATTAGATAATGATATTTGAATTATAACCATAATTGTTGCATTGCTGAATGATAAATTCTTAATTTTACTACATTTATCCCTACCTAAACATTGGACCTACGCATGCAATTTTCCTTTATTTTGATAACCATACCAAAAGCAAATTGATTAATGCAGTGACAATATCAAAAGGGACAAGTGGAATTAGTGGACTGATTCATTCCGAATTTGCACACTGCCTACACACCCATATGGTGCTAGCCAATCTTACTCATTTCCCAAGAGGTGCCCTATGAAGTTAGTATCCACAGAGTAGGGCACAGGTTCACTGTTGTTGGAGACCTTAGAAATCTGTTAACTGCAAATTTAAATAATTCTTTAAAAATAAATAAAATATAATTCACACACCTGAATTTAGTGATAAGTAACTGAAACCATTAATATAATTTAAAATAAGTGAACAATTCACCCTCTTTCCCAAGGCTAGCCATATCATTATTATGCCAGACAGCACTGGCTTAAAACTGATGAGCTTGGACATAAGGAGTTCTCAGCCCCACCATTGAACACCTCAGCACTCCACTGTTGGACTCATTCATGTGTTGCCCCGGCATCTACTTCAACACTTGACAATATATGCACAGAACACACACAAAATGCTGGAGGAACTCAGCAGGCCAGGCAGTAAGTAAGCAGTCAATGTTTCAGGCTGAGACCCTTCATCAGGACTGGGAGAAAAAAGATGAGAATTCAGAGCAAGAAGTTGGGGGGGGGGAGGGGAGGAAGAAGTACGAGGTGGTAGGTGATAGGTGAAACTGGGAGGCGGGGGGGTGAAGTAAAGAGTTGGGAAGTTGTTTGCTGAAAGAGATAAATGGCATGGGATGGCCAAGGCTACTGCAGGTAAGTTTGACTTGCACCATTATCTTGTAAGGAGGAAGCAATACCAATAAAGCGTGTTTCTCATACTGTTCCAGGTATCTGCACAACGGCTGGTGAGTCGGTCAACCTGAAGTTTGGTGTCCCATCATCGGCTGGTCTGAGGGTCAACATAAAAGATCAGAGCCTGAAGGTTGATCAGAAGTCTGGAAGTCGAAGCCCGATGGACAGAGACTGGACACCCAGAGGCCTATCCTGGGGTTGGAGTGTGTGTAGCTGGGTGGGAAGGAGGAAAGTGGCATGTTTTGCTGATGTTATCTTATTGCTTGTTCTGCTGTGTACTGTGGGCATCCAATGTTGGTACCGGAATGTGTGGCATCAGTCGCAGGCTGCCACCAGCACACCCTTAGGTTGCGTTGGTTGTTAACACAAGCTATGCATTTCACTCTATGTTTTGATGTTTCACCCTGTCTCTGTGACCTCCTCCAGCACTACAATACCCGTAAGAACTCTGCTCTTGTAAATAGAGCCACTTGTTCCTGTCATTGGACCACTGTATCTTCAACCTCTAGGCTCAAAACATTGGAAACATTTCCCCCGCCTCTCTCTTCTGCCCCATAAAATCTACATTTTTAACTGAGGTTTTGTTTACCTGTGCAGGTTATACAAATGTAGCTTGGGATCGCCATAATGTCTGACTCTAAATGTATGTGCTATGGTAAGTAGTCTGTGTCTTACACATGTATGTGTTCATCACACGTATGTACTTAACAGTAAATATTATTACATACCTTTAATATAGTGAAAATATATTGAGTGCAGGGTAACAAAAGCAGCACAGCAACACCAGGAGAATACCTGAATCAGCTGTTGAGCAACAAAAATGGGAGACTTTCGATCTCCACCTTCAATTTTGTGTTTTGATTAAAAGGTTACAGTATTTGTATTTTACTCTTTTTAAAGTTTTATATGAGGTATAGAAACAATCAGTATTGTAGATTTGTTCCGCTGTTAGATTTTCATCAGTGACGCTTTAAAAATCTTACACCATGCCTTTTCTTAAATTTCTGTAACCATCCTGCTGAATATTCACAATTACCTTCAATTTTCAGTTCACCATGACAGAACTTTGCTTGTTTCATGATCGGCATACCATTAAGTGGCATATGTTCACTCCAACGCTGACACTACATGATCGATCTCTTCATTTGTCACTTTATGCAGTGGTTTTCTATCTTTGTTCATACACTTGTGAGGTCACTTCTCAGAATTGTCTGTGGTGCGCAGAGACATGCACATTGCCTGGGAACTTTCCCACAATTCCATTTTCCATTTATGACATCAAGTCAGCACTCAAAAATATTTGGATTTTGGAGGTTTTTGGATTTTGGAATTTCAGCTAAGAGATACTCAACTTGTACTAATTTTTCTTTTATTGCCTAATTACTAATCCCCTATGAAGCCCCTACATTTTACCTTGTAAGCGTTGGTCACCATTCACATGCCAAAGCATACCAATATTTTAATTCACCTCCTAGCTCGTCCTGCAGGAACTTTGATTCAATACCAGCATATGGGCTCCACCCTGCTGTAGTGACTAAGGTCACAACATTCCCAGCAGTGAGATTTTATTAAAAAACAGCGAGGAAAATTGCAAACCCACTGAATTTATTAAACACTGAATGATTCTGTACCATTATTCAAAGGCAAGAAGCACCTTTCACACACAGTATTAATGTCAGCTACTGAAATTAATTTGATTCACTTCCTGTTTACATCAAATGGTAAAACCTAGAACTACGCAAAGAGAAGATTGTAGTCACTGCAGATTGCATGAGCCCTTTATGGTTGTGAGTGTAAAGGAGGAATAATAGAGATGAATTATGAATGGCTGATTGCCACTGTCAAAATTCCATTTTACAAAATACACTGAAGCAGTACCACACATGTTGACATGTTAAATCTTGGCATATTGGTATGTTACAAACACTTATGACTGTGTGGCCAAGCACAGCTCTAATGCCAAGTTTGAAGACGACACCCTCGTCATAGGCTGAATCAAAGGTAGTGACAAATCAGCATATAGGAGGGAGATTGAACATCTGACTAAGTGCTGCCATAACAACAACCTCTTACTCAATGTCAGCAAGACCAAGGAGCTGATTATTGACTTTAGGGGGAGGAAACAAGAGGTTCATAAGCCAGTCCTTATTGCGGGATCATAGGTAGAGCAGGTCAGGAACTTGAAATTCCTTGGTGGACGTCTCCTGGGCCTGGCGCATAAGTACATTTATGAAGAAAGCATGCCAGTTCCTCTACTTCCTTTGGAGTTCGCATAAATTTGGCATGACATCTACAATGTTTGACAAACTTCTATGGATGTGTAGTGGAGAGTATATTGATTGACTGCGTCACAGCCTGTTATGTCCTTGGATGGAAAATCCTACAAAAAGTCATAGGTACAGCCCAGTCCATCAGTGGTAAAGCCCTCCCCACCATTGAGCACACCTACATAGAGCATCGTCGCAGGAAATCAGCATCCATCATCAGGGACCCCCACCACCCAGAACATGCTCTCTTCTCACTGCTGCCGTCAGAAAGAAGGCAGAGGAGCCTCATGACTTACTCCATCAGGTTGAGGAACAGTTATTACCTCTCATTCACTAGGTTCTTGAACCAAAGGGGATAACTTCACTCAAGTTCACATGCCCCATCATTGAGGTGTTCCCACAACTTATAGACTCACTTGCAAAGACTCTTTATCTCGTGTTCTTGATATTTATTATCTATTTATTTATTATTAATTTTATAAAATTATTTTTATAAAATAATTTCCTTTATTTCCTGCGGAGCATGAAGAAAGCTCACCTCTGTCCCAGGATACTGACGGACTTTTACCACTGTATCATTGAGAGCATACTCACCAACTGCAGCTCAGTGTGGTATGGAAATTGACCCATATCGGACTGCAAAGCGCTCCAGCATGTGGTGAAAACTGCCCAACGGATTATCGATACCCAATTGCCCACCATTGAGAACATCTACCATAAACGCTGCCTGGGCAGGGTGAAAAGCATTATCAGGGATGCATCTCACTCTAAGCATGGACTTTTTACTCTCCTCCCATCCGGTAGGTGCTACAGGAGCCTCCGCTCCCGCACCAGCAGGCACAGAAAGAGCTTCTTCCCTGAGGCTGTGACACTGCTGAACCTCTCATCACAGCGCTAAGCAGTATTGCATCCATATTGTACTGTCTCAGTACTTTTACATTTGTGTGCTGTAGCACTTTTTTTATTCGCAGTTATTTTGTAAATAACACTAGTCTTTGCATTTCTGGTCAGACGCTAAATGCATTTTATTGGCTTTGTATCTGTACTCGGCACAATGACAAAGTTGAATCTAATTAATCGATTTAATTATCGTTTCTTTATTTTTGCTTTTGCACACTTTCTGCCTTTGTACACTGGTTGATCACCCTCGTTGGTGCGGCCTTTCATTCATTCTGTTATGGTTATTATTCTATTTATGGATTTTTGAGTATGCCCACAAGAAAATGAATCTCAGGTTTTGAAAGTGATGTATATGTACTTTGATAATAAACTTACTTTGAACTTTGAAATGTGTGCCAGCAAAATAAAACTAAACAAGAGCTACATAACAATTTAAGCTAGAACTCTGTAATGCACAAAGTTTGAAAAATACCACCTGTACAGAGGATGGAACAGTCAGCTGCCCCTGCACAGTTCCAGAGGCCCAGATGTGATCCTGACCTCAGGTGCTGTCTGTCTGGGGTCTGCATGTTCTCCCAGAGGCTGTGGGTTCTCAGCACACCATTTTGCTTCATCAACACACAGACATGCAGGATGTAGATTCCCGAAGGGTTGATGGGTGATCGGAGAATTAAGGGGAATTTCATGGGTATGTGGGAAAGAATACGGCAAGAAAGTAAGAGAGGGAATAGGATGCTGAGCATTAGATGGGTGAATGTTCTCCTTATGTGCCCTCTCATGCCTGGGATGACTACCTGAATGGGCGAGACATATTGAAGAATATTCAACAACCAGAATTGTTCATAGTAATCTTATTGAATTGTTGACCACGAGTTCATTCAAATTCACCCAATTAATGTCAAACAGTGTCAAGTATGTTCTGCATTTTTTCCTGAAGATGAAGCCAATACGAGAATCCAGGATAGAACATTAATTAATTTGGACTTGGGTTTTTTTTATAATAAGGCGATGAATTTGCATGAATCTCATTCCTGAAAATAAACACAGGCCTACATAGGATTAACAATCAGCTTTATTCTTTCAGCAGCTACTGCTAGGTCTTTCATTGCTGTACACAGTCAGTCTGTGATACATTGTCTTATAACAGTAAGGGTGGTTGTATCATTTTGGGCACAACATCAGGAAATGTACTCAGGGCACACCATCTGCATTCAGGCGGAAAACTCAGAGCACAAACATCAATATCACTCTTTCCGCAGACACTAGGGGCCCTTAAATAAAAAGATTAAAGAAACCACTAAAAGATGTGAAACTAATAATATTCAATTATATTTTCTGTGAAATTTCATTTCTTTATATTTCTTGTTCTTGGATGAACAGAAAAATAATTGGAAAAAAAATGCAATACACTTAATGTGCTGGAGGAGCTCAGCAGGTCGGCCAGCATCTCTGCACGGGAATAAACAGTCGATGTTTTGGGCCGAGACCCTTCATCAGGACTGGAAAGAAAGGGGTAAGAGGTCAGAGTACGAAGGTGGGGGGAGGAGAGGAAGAAGTACAAATTGGTAGGTAATGGGTGAAACTGGGAGAGGGGGAGGGGGAGAAATAAAGAGATGGAAGTTGATTGGTGGAAGACAGAAAGGGCTGGCGAAGGGGGAACCTGATAGGACAGGGCAGAAGACCATGGAAGAAAGAGGAGCAACTGAAGGAGGTGATGTGTAGGTAAGAAGAGAAGATGTGAGACAGCAACACCTCAAACCTGATGTCATGAACATCAATTTCTTGAACTTCCGGTAATTACACCCCCTCCACTCCTCCTTCACTATTCCCCATTCCAAAAATGGTTCTATTTTTGCAGCAAGGATTTTCAATGATTTTGACAACATTACTCCTACACTATTAACTGGCTAAAGCCTATTAAATCATCGTGACAGTGATAGTTGGCAATGCAATAGGAAAATTAGATGAAGCGTATTATACTGGGAATAAATAATGAGTTAAAGCCATAACAGCATCAATGCACACCCAACTAAATAAAACATATATTGTCTGTAGAAACTACATGCTTCCTGCTACTTGGTGTCTTTATGTAACCAGCATTATGTTTGCTTTCACTGGCTACAGTGTCAGCAGAATACAATATCTATAAATGTCCAGCAGCAATTATTCCTGCATGTCTGAAAGCCAAGCTGGACCTCTTAAAACAGAGATGCTTTGTGTGTCAAGCTGGTGTTGTCAGCGTGCTGGAACATATTCTGACCCAGAAGACAATTAAGACTGAAGCAGCATTGGATAATTTATAATTTATTTATGATGTATAGTTTTTATTATGATGTACTGTTGCTGCAGAACAACAAGGTTCACCACATGTGCCAGTGATATTAAACCTGATTCTGATTCAGCGAAGTAAGACACTACTGCAGGCCTTGACACAGAAAGTGAAGAACAAAAGGGTTCTATTTACAGGAAGTCAGAGGCTTTTCTGATAAAGTCTTCAAGGGCTCTGAGACCAGACCGGCCATGTCAGGGGTGAAGAAACAAAGTCCTGGAAGTGCTGGTGCAGGAAGATCAATGAACAGGTAAATGGATCATTAAATTCCACATTCCAATGTACTATAACTCATCACCTCCCTACTGGAAGTTTCAATATATCCGGATAAATGTAATCTGCATTGCTTTACTTCACTCTCACACATTGTCTCAAACTATATGCAAAAATGGCTTATTGATTGCATAGACACTGTACCAGTAGAGCTGGCTCTTTCAGAGCAGTCCGAATCTCAATGCACCAATGTCTGACATTCTGTGTGACATCTTGGCTTTTGTTGCATGCATTCAGCCCACAAGACAGCAGGTTGTGAGCCAGATCCACAAACCAAAAAGTCGTGCTGCCCAGTGGCCATGATTTGGTTTGTCATGAAAACAGCCAGAGTGACTAATGCCAGAACTTGGGACACTGACCTTCATGAAGTGTTAGCTGTGACTGTGGGCAAGTGAAATCTATTCCACTCTTTATTGAGGTTCCATGCAAGCAAGAGGCAATCAGTTGTCAGAAGAAAGCTGGTAACTACAGAAAGTCTGACTGTTCTTCCGAACACTTCTCTATGGCAAGGCAGGATGAAGTTTAGTGGTCTACTTTGGAAAGAGAGTGTAAACAACTGCCCTTGAAAAAACAGTAGGTGCTGAACATATTCCAACACAAATCTGAGCGGAACTTAGTGTACAAAGGTTTATGGCCACAGTGACAATGGCAGCCATTGACAATGCACTCTGAGGTTGTACTTCCCGATGCAGAAGGTAACAGGTTTCAGCGCGAGGTGCATACAGTTCCTGACAGGGAAAAGTGGGAGAAATGAAACAAGATGGCCTCAACCATCAGTTTCTTGAACAAAACGAGATAACATCACTCAACTTCACTCAGATTTGTTGAGTATACCCACAGGAAAATGAACCTCAGGGTTGTACATTGTGACATATATGTACTTTGATAATAAAATTTACTTTGAACTTTGGTCTCCTAATAAACTAGCTGGACATGACTACTGAGGGGAGCCTTTTCCCTTTCCTTCTCCCCCTTGCAAGCTTGCTGCACCCTCTGCTTATGCTACTGCAGAATTGCTTATGTAATGCCCTGCTAAAGGTTTCACTGCTAACGTTGTAGGGTATTTCATGCAATGGTCTTTCTGTAGAAGCAGTTATTGTTTGAGATAAGGGGATGTGGGTCATCTATTCAGGAGAGAAGGCTGGGGGAGCAGGTTTTTCTTGTGCCAGACACCGGTGTGAGCCTTTGTCTTTGTTTGGTGGGTGATGAAGAGAGAAGATACTGGAGAGAACCAGTCGAAAGATTCAATTTGGTAGGGACCGTGATTCGATGGAACGTGGTGCGGGAATCTACTGAGGATCTTGTTTTGGAAGATTTGAGCTCCAATCTGTGCACATTTGACTGCTTAATCATAATGGGCCCTTTTTTTCTTTCTTTTCTTTACTAATTCTTTAGTTAAGTTAATATTCATAAATATGCTTCCTTTAATTCTGTTATTTCCTGCTGCCAAGCTGTAACAGGGCAGCAAATCACACAGCATTCACACAAACTGGGGCTTTGGTGGGAGAGACATCCCAATCTCACTGATTTGACGGGACCAGAGTGTGTATTCTCTAGACATACAAGGCCGGAGAATGGTGGGTTTCTCGCGCTGAGTTGGGAGACTGGCAGCAAGGGCTAACAAGCTGTTTCCTGAGATGCCCGGGAAGAAAGGGGGTTCATTTATTAATGCCCTTCTCTTGACCAAAGTTAATAAAGGGTCTTTCAAGTCAAATCCTTCAGCAACTCCTTGGCCACTTTCTTTTGAGCTTCACAAGCTTTAAAGAAATCAGGAAAGTAGCCAAGGTATAGAATTGAAAGTGCAGCCAGCCGAAGGTAATCACTAACCAGGCTGAAGGGTGCTGTTGATCCTTTCAATGCTACACAACCTCTCTTTTGACAAGCACAAGTTCAAGCACGATTCCCTGAAGTACACTCGGACGGCATGGTAGCCTCGTGGTTAGCACAGTGCTTTCCATTACAGGCGACCAGGGTTCAATTCTCGCCACTGCCTGTAACGAGTTTGTATGTTCTCCCTATGACCGTATGGGTTTCCTCCAGGTGCTCCAGTTTCCTCCCACGGTCCAAAGATGTATCAGTTGAAAGATTAGTTGGTCATTGTAAACTGCCCCGTGATTAGGTGTGGCTCGAAGGGCTGGTAGGGACTAATCTGTGCTGTATTTTAGTAAATAAATAAAGATAACTGACTTCCAAAGTGACAATGACAGCGGCAAATCAACATTTCACACTGACTGACACCACTGTCTACCTGGGTGTTACTGCACAGGCAAAAGTGGCTTCCAACACCACTTAGATTTTGGAATTGAATTAGCAAAGTCATGTGCTGCACAATTGCTGACAGTTCATAATTTGGCCATTGGCCTTTTAGAAATATGACATGTCATCAAAGACTTATCATACACGTGATGAGGGAAGGGAGAAACATGGGGAGAGTGGTTTGGGAGGATAGGGGGAGGAATAAGAGGGAACAGGTGGAAAATGAGGGAGAGGGGTAAGAGAAGGTTACTGAAATAGAGATTATGGATTTGCCATCCAATCATTTTATTGGTGGCAAGCTGAAACCTGCCAGGGGGATTATTAACACAGATGCTAATTTATCTGTTCCCAATCAGTCATCAGGGCTTTGAAGACGTCAAATATCATTTTGCTTTTCATGACTGTTTGATGAAAATAACGATCTGAAATTCTGAGCATTCCAAACACACCATTGATTGTTTCCTTTCCATATAAAAGGAAAGCATGAACCGAGTGAAGCACAGAGAGACAGACAAATTATTAGAGGAAGACATCCAGTCAATAAAATTGCTCTTTCCATTATATTTACTTTCAAACCTCTATTTTCATTTCACCTTAAGTTATGGTCTTGATTTCCTCGTTTAGGATGGTATAATATAGATTTACCTGATGCCAGTCTCTAATATCATAGGAAGGAAAGAACAAAAGACTTTTAAGTTCTAAGTTCAAAGTAAATTTATTATCGAAGTACATATACGTCACCATATACAACCACAGGATTCATTTACTTGCAGGCAATCACAGTGCATACAAGAAGGATAATAGAAACAATAAAAAATCAAACCCAACAGGACACATAACAACCAATGTGCAAAAGACAACAAACTGAGCAAGCAGCAAGAAGCGAGCATATCCTGGATGGTGGGGACCTTTGATACTGGATGCTGCTTTTCTGCAATAGTGCCCCATGTAAACATGCTCAATGATGGGGAGTGCTTTACCCGTCTCGGTCTGGGCTGTATCCACTACTCTTT
Organism: Mobula birostris; assembly: GCF_030028105.1. Taxonomy (NCBI): domain Eukaryota; kingdom Metazoa; phylum Chordata; class Chondrichthyes; order Myliobatiformes; family Myliobatidae; genus Mobula; species Mobula birostris. The sequence continues at coordinate 81,891,253 of NC_092373.1, forward strand.
TCTGTACATGGGCATTGGTGTTTCCATTCCAGACCGTGATACAGCCAGTCAATATAATTTCCACTATTCATCTGTAGGAGTTTGACAAAGTTTCAGATCACATGCTGAATCTTCTCAAACTTTGAAGTAAGTAGAGGCATTGCTGTGCTTTCTTCATAATGGAGCTTAAGTGCAGGACCCAGCACAGGTCCCCTGAAATAATAACACCAAGGAATTTAAAGTTGTTGACTCTCTCCACAACTGATGCCCCCAACGAGGACTGGCTCATGGACTTCCAGCTTCTTCCTTGTGAAGTCAATAATTATGTCCTTGGTCTTGCTGACGTTGAGTGAGAGGATGTTGTTATGGACCACTCAAGTCAGATTTTCAGTCTCCCTCCTATGCTGATTTGTCACCACCTTTGATTGCGCCTACAACAGTGGTGTTGTCAGCAAGCTTAAATATTGGTTAGGATCTGTGCTTAGCCTCATAACAAGTAGAGCAGGGGACAAAGCACACAACCTTGTGGTGCACCTATGCTGATGGAGATTGTGGAGGAGATATTGTTGCCAATCTGATCTGACTGGGATCAGCAAGTGAGGAAGTCAAGGATCCAGTTGCACAAGGAGTTACTGATGCCTAGGTCTTGAAGCGTATTGACTAGTTTTGAGGGGCTGAGAGTATTGAATGCCGAGCCATAATCGATGAAGAACATCCTGATAGGTATCTTTGTTGTCCAGATGATCCAGGGTTGAGTGAACAGCCAATGAAATGGCATCTGCTGTTGACCTGTTGTGATGGTGGAAAAGCTGGAGCAGATCCAGGTTGCTTCTCAGGCAGGAGATGATATGATTCATCACCAACCTTTGAAAGCATTTCATCACATCTTCTGTAGTTGAATTTAAAACTATATTGATGTAATGAGCTATAAATCCACAAGTATAGTTGCAATGTATTAAAGTTACCATGATTTTTGAACATGCCACTGAAAACCTTTGATCCTTCCCTGTTGGAATTGTAGAGTAATTATTTCTTACCCACTTGCTCTGCTCACCACTGATTTTTACATTTGCGGTTCATTATTCTAAACACCTCCACACCAACAGCAGAGTGATGAGAGAATGGAAAATATGCAACTGTGTGGATGTGAACTGAAAACTGAAATACTGATGCCCATGACAGCACAGCATGAGGGAGTCAGGCACACAGCATTGCCATCTGAGACAGGGTTTTTCAATATCATACATAGCAAATCGGTTCCCGCAGTGCTTGCTTTAAAACAGTACAGAAAAACATAACATGGTGGCTACTAAATCCAGTACAGATTTCAGTGACAATCCCTTTAACTAGCCATGTGAAGGCAGATAAATCATGTGAAGTTATAAATAATGTTAGTGAAAGCAAAGGAGACTGTGGAGAGTTAGGTCAAGTACAGTGGGAACAGGATTGTGAAGAGCTTAAACCGGATACATGTGACTTTGCTGGAAATTCAATGAAATTCTCAGCTTTTTGTCTGTAATTTGGCCCACTCTGCTCTGCCTTGTGTGGTATAATCCCTGTTAACATGAAAAATCTGGTATCACCTCTTACATATAAAACCAAGCTATTTGGCATGGACCAAACCTCACAGAAAGCCGTAAAATAATAAATAGACATTACCAGGATGAACAAATTAAAACAGAGTGAACAGATGAAAGAAATATTTCCTCTGAATACCAATGATCCTTAAATACTGGAAATTTTCTGGCCTGAAGGCAGAATTTCTTTATAATTACACAGAAAAGGCAAAGCAGATGAGTTGAGGTTGTGGCTGAGAGAAAGTGCCAACGTTCAGCTTTTCCCAGGTGAGTTAGTCAAAGAGACACCTTTACACCTGAGATTACGATGAGTGACAGGTGCCAATTCTACACACCCTCATGCAGTGAGACCTGCCACAGGACCGAGTCCCCCCCACACATGAAAGGGGATGCTCGCCCTGAGAATCAGGTAATAAAAGCTGGTACTTGGTTTTACTTAATTATTTTCTTTATCTGTTAAGAGTTTTTTTTATCAAAAATAATCTGCCTTGAAAATATTTTAAAATAATTTCCAATCACTTTAAGTTTTAAAGTCTCTGAATATCTGCTTTGACAAGTCAAAGGTCAAAATGTTGTATTGTACCTGAGGCTTATTGTTCCTGTAAGTACAGAGTACTTGACGTTTAATACATTGTTGCACCCAGTTAGTCATTAGCCTTTGATAAAACACTTAATATTTCATCCTCTTTAATCTCAATGTGCTCTAGAATTTCAACATTTGAGATTTTCCTTTTTCCTTAGTGACTGGAGATGAAACACATCATCTATGTTCTAGTTCCATGTATAGATTGATTGCCTCTTGCTTCTTAATAAGCCCTTACTTTTAATATTTTTATAAAATTCTTTGAGATTTTTTAACCAATTTTATCTGCCATTGAAATTCCGTGGCCCCTTTTTGCCCTCCTAACCACCTCCGATACGTTCTCTACATTTCTGAAGGGTCTCTCCATTTTCTGTACTCCTTACCGACCAGATGCTTTCTCTTTTTCCTTTATCAGCCTTCAATATTCTTTGACATCCAAGGTTCCCTGGACTTGCCATCATTACCCTTCAACCTTATGAGAACATATAGGCCCTGAACTCTCAAAATTGCATTTCAGAAAGACTCCCACTTCCCAAATGTAGATTTATCTTCAAGTAGTTACGTTCAGTCTGTGTTTGTTGCATCCTGTTTAACACTGTTGAAAATAGCCTTCACACAATTCTGATATTTAATTGCAGATCAACTTGCTTGCTCTCCATAACTACTTTGAAATGTACTGAGTTATGGTCACAAGTCCCAAAGTGTTCACCCACCGAAACTTCATTTAGTTGCCCAGCTCCATTCCCTGGGATTAGTCTAACCAGAGTGCACAGAACAAGGGATCTCTGCCTTCCCTGGGCTTGGTAGAGTAGTGCAGCAGCGAGTGCAATGCTTTACAGTAAGATTAGGGTTCAATTCCCAACAGTGTGTGTAAGCAGTTTGTACATTGTCCCCATGACCATGTGGGTTTCCTCCGGGTGCTCCAGTTTTCTCCCAAATTCCAAGGGTATACAGTTAGTATCAGTGATTCGTGGGCATGCTGAAAGCATGGTGACACAAGCAGCACAATACTTGGACTATGTCTGTTGGTGACACAAAGTAATGCATTTCGATGTACTGTATGTGCGACAAATAAAACTAACCTCTTCAATCACTTTTTCCATGAGAAGGGAAAGGTGACAAGGGTGGTAGGGCTGGATCCATAACAGTCAACGGTGACTTTTTGTGCACAATGAACCATTGAAAAGGTTCAAAGGATATTTTGAAACCTTAAAGGATCACTATGATCTGGCATCTCCAACGGTTTGCAATGCTGACTTTTGAGGTTGTACAGTAAACTTTAAGAATGAGCATGCCCATATTTAGCACAGGGTTGATGGTGAAGCAAGTATTCACATATGAATGCAGCGGAGCTCTAGGGCAGAAAAACTGGAGGTCTGGAGATCACCACAGGGCTAAGAATGAGCATTGGTAAAACCAGTACCATTGCACATTGCAACAGCTGGAAAGCGACAGTCATTCAGCATGCACACTAACTTGGTAGAGCAGGTTGTTTTTTTATATTTTTAAGATACATCAGCTATTTTTTAAAAAAATACTTTCATTTGCAACACACACAAAATGCTGGCAGAACTCAGAAGCTGCCTGACATGTTATGGAAATGAGTAAACAGTTGACGTTTCAGGCTGAGACTCTTCTTCAGGACTGAGAAGGGAGGGGGACCATGCCAGGGTAGGGAGGGAAAGGAGGCTGGCTGGAAGGTGAACAATGAAGCCAGGTGGGTGGGAAAGGTCAAGAGCTGGAGAAGAAGGAATCTGATGAGAGAGGAGAGTGGACCATTGAAGGAAGGGAAGAGGGCACACAGGAGGAAATAATAGACAGGTGAGAACAGGGAATAGAACTGGGGGGGTGCGCGGGGAGTTAGAAATTGTTTACAGAAGGAGAAATTGATATATTCATGCCATCAGGTTAAAGGCTACCCAGATGGAATATGAGGTGTTGCTCCTCCACCCTGAGGGTAGCCTTATCTCGGCACAAGAGGAGGCCATGGACAAACTTTCATTTCTTTAGTAACACTAATAAAACTATGTGACAATATATTTCATAATGTCAATCAAGCACTTGGGAGTTATAAACTTAGTGCAAATGCATATCTTATTACATCAGCTACTTAGCACATAAAACAGAAGACACTTTCTACCTCTTACCTTTATGCATTTCCCTTTTTTTTACATTTTTATTCCTCGATTCATTTTCTCTGTTAGTGAACTAACCTATTAATACAATTGATTCTTAGTTATCTTTTGGCAATGATCTCCATGTACTTGATGTCTCTCTTACTGAGAGGTGCCATTTTTTCTATTGCTTTTACACTATCTCTAATATATACATATGCTGTGGCTCCTCCTTGCCCTGCCTTTTCTGAATGTGTTATATTCTATATCACTTCCAATCCCACACTTTCTGAAACTATACCTCAGTAACTGACAACAATCAGAGTCTATGCTGCAAAATATTGCCTCCAATCATGCTCTTTTTACATGGTTTCTTTTGGAACATTCAGTTGAAAATTGGCTTATCCTGACATCAAGCAATTTTGTGCATATCTTAGAGTTTCCTAGTGTCCATCTCCTGAACTTTTAAAAGGAACTTTGATTGATCTCAAATCTCCTTTCAAACTTAAAAATTCTGCAAATGACACCAGTACTATAATATGCAAAATTTGTCCTCGAGTATGAATTTTAACCTCACTTGTCTGACAATATGATTTTTTATTTTATCACAATATGATTAATATGACCAATATCGCAGTTATATATAGGCCTCCCAACAGTGGCTGGGAGGTGGACCACAGATTACAACTGGAAATAGAAAAGGTGAGTTAAAAAGGCAATGTTATGGGAGTCATGGGAGATTTTAACATGCAGGTTGATTGGGAAAATCAGGTTGGTAATGGATCTCAAGACAGTGAGTTTGTTGAATGCCTAAGAGGTGGCTTTTTAGAGCAGTTTGTCATTGAGCCTACTAGGGGATCAGTTATACTGGATTGGGTGTTATGCAATGAACCGGAGGCAATTAGGGAGCTTAAAAGAATCCTTAGGAACCAGTGATCACAATATGATTGTGTTCAACTTGAAATTTGATAGGGAGAAAGTAAGTTCTGATGTAGCAGTATATCAGTGGAGTAAGGAAAATTACAGTGGTAAGAGAGGAGCTGGCCAAAGTAAATTGGAAGGGGCTGCTGGCAGAGATGTCAGCAAAGCAGCAATGGCATGCATTTCTGGGAAAAATGAGGAAGGTGCAGGACATGTGTATTCCAAAAATGAAGAAATACTCAAATGGTAAAATAGTACAACGGTGGCTGACAAGGAAAGTCAAAGCTATTGTAAAAGCAAAAGAAAGGGCATAGAACAAAACAAAAATTAGTGGGAAGATAGAGGATTGGGAAGTGTTTAAAAACCTATAGAGAGCAACGAAAAAGGTTATTAGAAGGGAAAAGATGAAATATGAAAACAATCTAGCAAATAATATCAAAGTGGTTAGTAAAAGTTTTTTCAAGAATGTTAAAAATAAACGAGAAATGAGAGTGGATAGAGGACTGCTAGAAAATGAGGCAGGAGAAATAATAACAGGGGGACAAGGAGATGGCTGATGAACTAAATGAGTATTTTGCATCAGTTTTCACTGTGGAAGACACTAGCAGTGTGCCTGATGTTGTAGTGTGTGAAGGAAGGGAAGTGGGTGCAGTTTCTGTTACAAGAGAGAAGGTGCTCAAAAAGCTGAAAGACCTAAAGGTACATAAGTCACCCAGACCAGATGAACTGCACCCTCGGGTGTTGAAAGAGGTAGCATTAGAGATTGTGGCAGCATTACAAATGATCTTTCAAAAATCATTGGACTCTGGAAAAATTGCTAATGCTACTCCACTCTTTAAGAAAGGAGGAAGGCAGAAGGAAGGAAATTATGGATCAGTTAGCCTGACCTTGGGAAGATGTTAGAGTCAATTGTTAAGGATGAGGTGATGGAGTACTTGATGAGACAAGACAAGACAAGATAGTACAAAGTCAGCATGGTTTCATTCAGGGAAAATCCTGCCTGATGAACCTATTGGAATTCTTTGAGGAGATTACAAGTAGGACAGATAAAGGGGATGCAGTGGATGTTGTATATGTGGACTTTCAGAAGGCCTTTGACAAGGTGCCACACATGAGGCTGCTTACCAAGTTAAGAGCCCATGGTATTACAGGAAAGTTACTAACATGGTTAGGGCATTGGCTGAGTGGTAGGAGATAGTGTGTGGGAATAAAAGGGTCCTTTTCTAGTTGGCTGCCAGTGACTAGTGATGTTCTGCAGGTGTCAGTATTGGAACCACTTCTTTTTATGCTACATATACATGATTTAGATGATGGAATTGATGACTTTGTTGCCAAGTTTGCAGATGATATGAAGATTGGTGGAGGGGCAAGTAGTGTTGAGGAAACAGATAGGCTGCAGAAGGACTTAGACAGATTAGGAGAATGGGCAAGGAAGTGGCAAATGAAATTCAATGTTGGAAAATATATGGTCATGCACTTTGGTAGTGGAAATAAATGTGCGGACTATTTTGTAAATGGGGAGAAAATCCAGGAATCTGAGATGCAGAGTCCTTGTGCACAACACCAAGGATTAACTTGCAGGTTGAGTCAGTGGTGAGGAAGGCAAATGCTATGCTAGCATTCATTTCAAGAGGTCTAGAATACAAGAGCAGGGATGTGATACTGACGCTTTATAAGGCCTCACTTAGAGTATTGTGAACAGTTTTGGGCCCCTCATATAGAAAAGATGTGCTAGCATTGGAGAAGGTCCAGAGGAGGTTCACAAGGATGATTCCAGGAATGAAAGGGTTATCATACAAGGAAGTTTGACAGCTCTGGGTCTGTACTCGCTGGAATCCAGAAGAATGGGGTCGGGGGGGATCTCATTGAAACCTTTTGAATGTTGAAAGGCCTAGTCAGAGTAGATGTGGTAAGGATGTTTCCCACGGTGGGAGGGCTGAGGACAAGAGGGCACAGCCTCAGGATAGAGGGCCGCCCTTCCAAAACAGAGATGCGGAGAAATTTCTTTAGCCAGAGAGTTGTAGATTTGTGGAATTTGTTGCCAGTTGCAGCTGTGGAGGCCAGGTCGTTAAGTGCATTTAAGGCAGGGATTGATTGGTTCTTGATTGGACCTGGCATCAAAGGTTACAGGGAGAAGGCCGGGAGGAGGAGATAAGAAAGGATCAGCCATGATTGAATAACAGAGCAAACTCAATGGGCCAGATGGCCTAATTCTGCTCCTTCCTATGTCTTATAATCAGAATTAAACTTGTTTCCTCTAAAACTATGTTACTTTGAAACGATCACACTCCATGTTTTTCCTCACTGGGAACTGCAACTCCTTGTGATATTCTGTATGTCTCTGGGTCTTGGACATGGTCAGTAACTGAGCCTCAGGATCATTCCACACCAGTGCTGTTCTCTGCCCAACTTCAGACAATTTGCCATCAAATTTACTTAGTCCATCTCTGACACCTCCCTTCCCTTTCTCAATCTCGCTGTCTCTATCTCTAGCGATGGACTATCTATTGATATCTATTACAAACCTACTTCCTCTCATAGTTGAACCTGTACCCACGTACCTCGACTCCATGTTGTCCTGTTTGATTTGTTTGGTTCAGTCCCTTCCTGCCTACATCTGTGACACTTGACACACTCAGTCACTTCAATCAGTTCCCTGGACCTGAAAACCTCATTTTCACTATGGATGTCCAGATCCATTACACTCCTATCCCCCATCAGGAAGGCTGTAAAGTTCTCTGCTTCTTTCTGGAAAACACACCTAGCCCGTTTCCCTTCATCATCACTCTCCTCCATATGGTGGAATTGGACCTCACTCTCAGTAATATCTCTTTTGGCTCCTCCCACTCTTTCCAAGCCCAAGGTCTAACTATGGGCACCCACACCCCAGCTATGCCTGTCTTTTCGTTGGCTATGTGGTGCAGTCAATGTTCCAAGCCTACACTGATAATGCTCCCAAACTCTTTCTACGCTACATTGACAATTGCATTGGTGCTGTTTCCTGCACCCGTACTTAGTCTGTCAATTGCATCAATTTTGCTTCCAACATCTACCCTGATCTCAAATTTACTTGGTCCATCTCTGACACTTTTCTCCCCACCCCCACCCCAATCTTGACTTCTATCTCCATTTCTGAAGAAAGGCCATCTACAGATATCTTTTATGAACCTATTGACTCTCATGGTTTTCTTGACTATACCTTTTCCCTCCCAGTCACTTGTAAAGATGCTATTCCCTTTTCTCAATTCCTCCATCTCTGCTGCATCTGTTCTCAGGATGAAGCTTTCTGTTCTAGAACATCTGCAAAGTCCTCCATTTTCAATGAATAGGGTTTCCCCCACAGCACCATTGATACTGCATTCAACTACATACCCTCCTTTTCCCACCTATCTGACAACAGCCCATCCTCCTGCTACCATAACAGGGATAGAATTCTTCTTGTCCTTACTTCTACCTAAACTATCATTCTCTAAAACTTGTACCACCTCCAACTGGACACGTTACCCTGCCCCCTATCCACAAGGACTGGTCTCTACGTGACTCCCTTGTCCAGTCATCCCCTCTCCATTGATCTCCCTCCTGGCACTTAACACTACAAGTGAGACAAGTGCTACACCTGCCAATACACACCCCTTTCTCACCACCATTCAGGGTCCCAAACAGTCCATCCAGGTGAGGCGACACTTCACCTGTGAGTCCGCCACAGTCATCTATTGTAACCATGCAGCCTCCTCTGCATTGGTGAGACCCAGAGTAGATTGGAGAAGTAGATTCATCGAGCACTTTCGCTCTGCCCACACAAAAGGCAGGATGTCTTGGTGGCTACTCATTTCCTCTACTGTCATGATGAGGTCACTATCACAATGGAGGAGTAACCGTTTAGTTATCTTTAACCTGATTTCATGAATATTGATTTCTCTAACTTCCAGTAATTTCCACCCACTCTCCCTTCTCTCTTTTTCCATTCCGGTTTCCCCTCTCACCACTTCTCTGTTCCTCACCTGCCCAGCACCTCCCTCTGGTACCCCTCCTCCTTCCCTTTCTTTCTTAGCCGTTGACTTCTACTATTAAATTCCTTCTTCTTCAGCCTCTTACCTCTTTCACCTATGTTCATACCTCTCCCTCACCCACACTTCCTACTTCCCCCTCATCTGGCTTTGCCTATAACCTGCCAGTTTGTACTCCTTCACCTCCACAGTTTTTTTTTATTCTGGCTTCTTCCCCCTTCCTTTCCAGTCCTGTTGAAAGGTACCAACCCAAAATGTCAACTGTTTACTCCCCTCTGTAGATGCTGTCTGACTTGCTGAGTTCCGCCAGCATTTTTGCTTGTGTTTTGTTAAAGCTGTGAAGAACTTTGGAGCAAAAACGTGTGAATTGGTGAATAATTTATTGGTTAAATACTTTCTAATGTATGTAATCAATAAACTTTTCAGCCCTGTGTTATATTCCATGCATATTTTTGGACTCTATCAATGCATAAAGTAAATGCAGTACCATCCATAAGAAACCGTCCAGCAATATGCCAAAACATCATTACACCTTAACTGGTTTAAGATGAGGCTGGTGAACCTCAGCGACTTCTGGCTGGTGGCTAACGAAACAAGGAAAGCAACTAAATACTTTGTTAACCCCACTTTTTCTGGCAAACGTTTATTGCGAGTAGTAGTCTGTAACTTCCTTTTAGACATGGAGAAGATTCAACATGGCAGAAGTGCGACAAGGCGAGGCAGCAGGCCCGTTGCCAAGAGCATGAAAGGTCTGAAACAGATAGAATCAAATCTGTGGGGTTCAGCCCCCAGAGCGTATTGAAGCGACTGAACACAATGTTTGGACAGAGATTTATAGGCTGAATCAAGGCGTGAAGTCCAGCGTATCCAAGCAGCAGAACCTGTTGTTCAGATGGAGATTTAAACAAGGGCCAGATTGAAAAGGTCAGGGTGTTGGGGCCCGAATTAAGGTACGGGCTGGTTTAGATCGCTGCTCTATGAGGTTTACTTGGCTCTGCGCTGAACTATGGGACTCTCTTTGTGGACTTCTGTTTAGAAACACTATTTCACCATGTTGTCACCATGTGTAGCCTCTGCTGCAGATCATATTTTACCCTTATTCCTTCGTTGTCCAAGTCATAACTCCAGAACTCCCTGACTGGCAATGCTGCTTCTGCACTTCAGGATAGAGACCCAATAATGAAAATAATTTCAGGATCCCTCAACTAGCACTGCACTGAGAAAACCATGCTGAACTGTGTAGGCCCAACAATGGTCAGTACTAAGGCAACAAGGAACAAGTTCTCTTGTAAGGTCTGCTAGGAGCACTCCACTGGGAATAACATCAAACAATGTGCACTTAATGCAGGTGTGCCAATTCCAGAAGCTCCCGGTTGAATTTTTAACTTGATGCAAAATGTGAAAATAGCCACTAGCAATTTTAAGTCAGGAAATAAACATCAATTTTCAATTGAACAGCTTCTAAAATGCATTGCTAGGCAATTGAATTTCCATCAAGTCTTTCTCTCCTTAACCGCCTTTTCTTGGAAGAATGTCAAGTCCACCAAAAATACAAAAAAAAAATGGGAAATCTAATTTTAACAGCTACAATTACAGCTGCAATTTGCAATTCTGCATGAACTTATTAGAAATCAAAGCAACAACAACAGATACAACAGCTGCAAGAGAATCAACAATATTCTCCATTCACAAGCGTGTCGTTGCCGCAAAATGTCACTGGAGAACACATCACTGTACTGAAGGAAAAATATAACTAGTGCTTAAAGCATTCGCAGTAGATTATAAAATCTCATCCACTTACTCGGTGTCTTGATTGATCTCCGGTTTGCTGCAACAGAAACTAAGGGTGTTTTTTTAAATCTTTCGGGCGAGAACAGCCTTGCTCACAAATGTGGACGCTCGGCCCTTCATTAAACCACCAATTCATGTGACAGCATAAATGGTTGTTGCCTTGGAACCTGAGAGGCAGAGATCACGACACTGCGCACTAGAGCGTGGGGAAACAACAGTGCTCATGACAACATGATACTGAAGGCAAGAGCTGATTCCAGCCGCTTATTGAACTCGATACTAAATCTCAGTCTATTCATTTATTTGGCGCTCAGGGTGAAGAGAGGGAGAAAGGAAGAGAGAGAGAGAGAGAGAGAGAGAGAGAAAGAAAGGCAGAGACAGAAGGAAGGTGAAGGGTTCATATTTTGCAAGGACACTGAAGATTTTTTAACACATGATATTATTAAACAGTTTTACTGTCTTATTTTTAAGAAACATTACTTTTCCTTTTTGGAAAAGGGAAAGGGAAAGTTCTCTGATTTAACCCCTGGAGGGTTGGATAGAATTTATGCATTCCCAAGGACAAGTGGCCAAATAATTGCTCAAAAACTGCTGTGAAGCTGGTTTTCACTTTCAAAATCTCAATCCTGCAGAGTTCTGGGTTTCCCCACATTACTTTTTTCAAAAGGAAAATATAAACTAGTTTACCATTTAGGAGCTTGTGTGCAGAGAATGTCATGTGTATTTCCCTTTTACAAGAATACTCCTCCAGTTATCAGTGCTATTTCAGGAGAAGACATCAAAAAGATGGGCAACTTTCCAATTCTAGCAGTGCTAATGAATTTTAAATTTAAAGCACTGAGCTCAAGTTGGAGATAATGATGAGCATTAAAATTCACCACCTCTAATTACCTTTCAGACCACAGCTGTCGTTCAGTTCAATGGAAACAGAGAATGGCAAGACAAGGTGAAGAGTCCAGCAGACTGTTTGCCAGTAAAGTACCATCAGGCAGGAGCAAGAAATAAGGAGGTCAATCCTGAATTTATGCAAGTTTAAGACAGACAGTGATGAATCAACAATCCGCTTCATACAATTCTGTCATTGTAATGATGGTGAAGCTATGTAGGTTCACCCTGTTACCACTGACACTGACAGCAACTTCTGGAGCCTACACATGCCCAGCTAAATATGAAAATCTAGAAGTTTCCCTCAATATTCCATATCCCTAAATCGTGTACTTTCAAGTGACATCTTTTTTGATTGAGAGAGAGATTATTCATATATACATAATAAAAACAAGCCCAGAGAAACTGTTAAGCATCACTAAATTCAGACTGATTGGGTTGGGCACTTGAGGAAAAATAATTTGCAAAGCTGTGGAGAAAAAGCAGGGAAATGAGACCGATACACAGACTGTGGGGAGAGACAGCAAATGAGGAAACTAGGTGTTCTTATAGATAAAAATCATAAAATGGTAGCAGGCAGACATGTAGTTAGGCCTTTATTATAAGGTGGTTGGAGTTTAGAAATAGAGAAAGATTGTTAGGTTTTTACAGGCCACCCTGTTCTCATTATTTAAAAAGGATATGCCATCACTGTGGTTCCTTAAGGTTGTTATAGCTGGGGGTGGTAATGGGGACAAGCTCCCACTATCTATTAAATGCTTCCAGTAGCGTGCACCTCAAATAGCCTCTGACAACTAAGTCCAGCTCCTGGCCTTCACGTGTGGCTTAGCTACTAAGCCTGGAGGAACTGTTTCTACTGAGAAAGGGCAAAAGTGGGTTTCTGGCGCCTTAAAACCAGTCACTTTGGGCAGGTGGGTCTCATGAGCTGTGGTTGGCAGCTCATCAAGGAGAAGGAAAAATTTGATCTCAAATCTCTGCTGCCTTGCGGCTATACCCACTCATGGGGAAGGCATCGTGAGTAAACCCAGAGCTGGAGTCCCTAAGGCAGTCCTACATTGAGTTCATCACTGACTGGCAACTCCTGTAACACTGCTGGTACCAAACTGTATCGGTCCCTGCCGTTGCTTTGGGTTCATCAGATGTGTGGAGAGGAGGGCAACGCTTGCTCTCCATTTCATACTGCCCAGGCCAGAGTATCTGGACAGCCAGGATGCAATGTTCATGGTCAACTCTGACTGACAGAGGCTTCACACTCACCACCACTGGAGGCAGTCCAGATCACTGGGCTAATTCCTGGAATGGGAGAGTTGCCCTATCACAAGCAGCTAAAGAACTTGAACTTGGATTCTTTGAAATTTAGTAGAGTGAGGGTAACACTGGAAAATCCTGAGCGCTTGACAGAATAGATAGAGGCGTTTTGATAGGTTGAAGAATCTTGAGTGAGGGGCATTAGTTCTAAGAGGGCAGTCATTTAAATCTGATGTGTGTCAGAATGTCTTCTATCAGAGAGTGGTGAATTTCTGGAGTGTTGTGGAGGATAGATCATCAAAGGTATGTACAGGGGAGGTAGATAAATTCTTGAATGGTTGAGGAATTGAGAGTTATGGGGAACTGGCGCAGGAGAGAGACCATGTCAAGAAACGCAGAGCAGGCATAATCCGAATGCAGAATAGCAGAGATGATTTAGTAGTAAACAATATTTTACTAATAATCTGCAAAATAACAAGCCACAAGGGGCTACAAAACCAGAGCAAACAGATACTTAACACAACAAGGCAACTGAAGGCTAGGTGCAACTGGTTGAGACTGAGCAGGTGAACAAAGATTGTGGATGAGAGCTGTACTTAAATCGGCTGCAGGTGATGAGCTGGAAGCGAGTGGCAGGTGACTCCTGGTAGTTGGGTGGAGGGTGGGAGTTGTCTGCCTGTGCAGGCCTGACAGGACTCCCCTCAAACTGCAAGCACCTGCTGTCCCAAGATGGTTCAGTTGGATCCTGTGGAACTCCTTGATAAGCAATGGATCCAAGATGAAACTGGACAGCACCCAAGGTCTCTCCCCTGGGCCATACCCCTCCTAGTCGACCAGATGCTACACACCCTATCCTCGATGGCGTGAATCCATCAACCAGTGAACCATGTACACTGGACCATCTTCCACCATGCTCGGTTCCTGAGATGCAGGCTCGGGGGCTTGAGTGATCCATGGACAATGGGTTTAAGGCAGGACATGTATAAGATACAATTGGTGTGCAGCTGGAACGGTACGTGATTGGGCTGACATGATGGGTAACCTAAAGGGATCAATGAACCGTGGCAAGAGCTTGCGGGAGTCAGCGTGCAAAGGCTGATCTCAGGTGGACAGCCAGACGAGATCCCCAGGCTGTAGTAGTCTGGCTGGGAACCAGAGACAGTTGGCCTGGCAGCAGGAGGCAAATTTAGCAGCTGAGTTGGCCATCTGCGCCCTCTTTCAGGTGTTCTGGCAGTGGCGGACGGGGTCTCCATAGGGAACAACGAGGGCTGGTAACCATGAAGCATTTCAAAGGGCAGAGGAGGTGTGTAGACTGTGGGACAGCTCGGCCCAGAGCGGATACGTCTTCCGAGTGGAAGGTTAGAGGCAGCAAAGCATCACAGAAACTTCTCCACTTGCTGACTGGCTTTTCTGATTGACCGCTGGCCTGTTGATGAGGACAAACTCAGAGGTGCAGAGGAGGGAGCAGAAGCAGGAGACGAAATGTCGGCCCCGGTCCAACACAATGTCCTGCGAGAAACCATGGAGGTGGACTACATGTCGGAGACCCAGGTCTACCATCTCAGTGGCTGACGAAAGCTTGAGGAGGGCAATGAAGTGGGCCTCCTAGGAGAACTGGTCCACCACTGTCATGATCACTGTGGACCCAATAGAAGCTGTCCCGGGTAGACAGCTTGTCCTTCAAGTGCTCTGAGAGGCCATGCTGGTAATGGGCAGGCAGTGCTTCTGCATTCCAGCTGCACTCTGCCGTGAGGGTCATGAATTCCATGGTATCATCCAGCACCGAGTGTGAGCCTTGATGCAGGCAGAGTATCTGATCCACTGCTTCCTTTCCACTTACCAGATGGTCAAAAACCTGGCACATGTCAGTGTTAAAATCTTCATATTGGTTGCAAATGGGGGTTTTCTTATCTTGTTTAGTGGCGGCACAGGTCAGAGCTCATGCAGTCAAGAGAGAAATAATGAAGGCAAATTTGGTTTGCTCTATAATATGCGGAGATGGCTGTAGCTTGAAGTGTAAGACACATTGTGACAGGCATCGGGTTGGGGATCCATTCCATTGAAGCACTCAGATACCAGAATCCATGTTTCTAGGGATTGATTGCTGTGTCAAGATGAAGAGTTGACTAAGAATGGCGAGCAGATGGTAAATGGTTTCTTGTTGCTTCAGGATCGTGTGCTCCTATCAACAGATGACTTCCTTTTGCGAGCAAACTCTGCTGGGTTAATCATTGGTTCACCCATCCTTTTAGGAAATGTAGAGGTGGCCTGACCCAAAAGCAGAGCACCAGAAAATATTTAGTAGTAAACAATATTTGACTAGCAAACTGCAAAAGAACAAGCCACGAGGGACCACAAGACAAGAGAGAACAGATACCTAACATGGCAAGGCAACACAGCAACAAAAGGCTTGCAGCAACTGATTGAAGTTAGCTGGTTCGATGGGTAAACAAGGATTGTCTTCTTCTATTGCTTTTTATTGACGATTGGTATTCCAACTAAAAAGGTGCATTACCGCCAGCTACTGAACTGGAGGGTGAGG
The DNA here is from genome assembly GCF_030028105.1 of Mobula birostris. Classification (NCBI taxonomy): domain Eukaryota; kingdom Metazoa; phylum Chordata; class Chondrichthyes; order Myliobatiformes; family Myliobatidae; genus Mobula; species Mobula birostris. The sequence goes on from NC_092373.1 coordinate 81,906,900, forward strand.
AGGATGCAGGGGAGTGATCTACCACCATCACCAAGAAGAAACAATAAGGGAAGTAATAATAATAACTAAATAAATAAATATATAAACACTCAACACTATTGACTTAAGCAACACACATCAAAGTTGCTGGTGAACGCAGCAGGCCAGGCAGCATCTATAGGAAGAGGTACAGTCGACGTTTCAGGCCGAGACCCTTCATCAGGACTAACTGAAGGAAGAGTGAGTAAGGGATTTGAAAGTGGGAGGGGGAGGGGGAGATCCAAAATGATAGGAGAAGACAGGAGGGGGAGGGATGGAGCCAAGAGCTGGACAGGTGATAGGCAAAAGGGATATGAGAGGATCATGGGACAGGAGGCCTAAGGAGAAAGACAAGGGGGAGGGGGAAGCCCAGAGGATGGGCAAGGAGCATAGTGAGAGGGATAGAGGAAGAAACAGAGAGAGGAAAAAAATATTATAATAAATAAATAACAGATGGGGTATGAAGGGGAGGTGGGGCTTTAACGGAAGTTAGAGAAGTCAATGTTCATGCCATCAGGCTGGAGGCTACCCAGACGGAATATAAGATGTTGTTCCTCCAACCTGAGTGTGGCTTCATCTTGACAGTAGAAGAGGTCGTGGATAGACATATTAGAATGGGAATGGGACATAGAATTAAAATGTGTGGCCACTAGGAGATCCTGCTTTCTCTGGCAGACAGACCATAGGTGTTCAGTGAAATGGTCTCCCAGCCTGCGTCGGATCTCGCCAATATATAGAAGGCCGCACTGGGAGCACCGGACGCAGTATATCACCCCAGCCGACTCACAGGTGAAGTGTCGCCTCACCTGGAAGGACTGTCTGGGGCCCTGAATGGTGGTGAGGGAGGAAGTGTAAGGGCATGTGTAGCACTTGTTCCGCTTACAAGGATAAGTGCCAGGAGGGAGATCGATGGGAAGGGATGGGGGGGGATGAATGGACAAGGGAGTCGCGTAGGGAGCGGTCCCTGTCGAAAGTGGGGGGGGGGGGGGGAGGGAAAGATGTGCTTAGTGGTGGGATCCCGTTGGAGGTGGCGGAAGTTACGGAGAATTATATGTTGGACCCGAAGGCTGGTGGGGTGGTAGGTGAGGTCAAGGGGAACCCTATTCCTAGTGGGTGGCAGGAGGATGGAGTGAGAGCAGATGTACGTGAAATGGGGGAGATGCATTTGAGAGCAGAATTGATGATGGAGGAAGGGAAGCCCCTTTCTTTAAAAAAGGAGGACATCTCCTTCGTCCTGGAATGAAAAGCCTCATCCTGAGAGCAGATGCGGCAGAGACGGAGGAATTGCGAGAAGGGATGGCATTTTTTGCAAGAGACAGGGTGAGAAGAGGAATAGTCCAGGTAGCTGTGAGAGTCCGTAGGCTTATAGTATACATCAGTAGATAAGCTGTCTCCACAGATAGAGACAGAAAGATCAAGAAAGGGGAGGGAGGTGTCGGAAATGGACCAGGTAAACTTGAGGGCAGGGTGAAAGTTGGAAGCAAAGTTAATGAAGTCAACGAGCTCAGCATGCGTGCAGGGAGCAGCGCCAATGCAGTCGTCGATGTAGCGAAGGAAAAGTGGGGGATAAGTACCAGTATAGGCTTGGAACATAGATTGTTCCACAAAGCCAACAAAAAGGCAGGCATAGCTGGGACCCATACGGGTGCCCATGGCTACACCTTCAGTTTGGAGGAAATGGTAGGAGCCAAAGGAGAAATTATTAAGAGTAATTGACTTAAGTTGTATTAAACAACCCAACAAGTTTGAAGAATTTAAATACTTGCTTATGTTTCTCTCGTACTTCTTGGCTAGACCCCACCAAACTATCCAATGTAACAATATTGCTTCCCGGAGTCTGATTTCTCTCCCACTCATATACCATACATTCCAATAACATGTGAGACAGGCTCTGGAAGTTGACACTGTCTACATCCACCTGAAGTATGTTTATCTAGTCTAAACAATGTGGTTTTTAAACCAGTATGGCCAAGTCTAAGCTGGATAACTATAACTTCCTCCCTTCTGGGCCCTCCTCTTCTCCAAAGTGAAGTAACCTTTTTCTGAATTCCATATAAATGTCTCCCCTTCAATTCTGTGTCCCACAGTACCTGCCATATTGAGAGAACATGGTCCTTAATTAAAATTTTTCCTCCCCCTTACTTAGTAGAATGTCAACACCAACAGCACTGACCTTCATTGATTGTTTAGTCGGCCTACCAATTACTTCATTTCCTTCCACCCCTACATGAGCTGCGCTCCACAAAAAGCAGACACACACTTATAAAAATTGCAGCCGTGATAACATTTATCTATCTTCCAACTCAACATCTGGATGACTATTGGACACACCCACCTTACAACTATACAAAACACAGAAGGAATCAGAACAGTTAAGCTGCACATCCTCTATCCAAGAAGGACTGCCATCATTTCCATAACATAAACTGTAAGTTTATTAGATAACCTTTTTCTAATTGACACTTGAAATTCTGGGACATTGACTGCTGCGCCGTGTTATGAGACACTGTGTCTTTTAGAGCCATCTGTAAAGACTGGAACCATTCCAAAATATTGAAGATGCAAATATAGAATCACCGCTACCTCTTCAGATACACAACAGAAACGTTCTGGAGCCTCTCCTGAAAAGACAAATCTACCCTAGGTAAGGGAAATAGTCGGGGAAGAGTTATGGATAATGCCACACTAGGAACATAGGTCACATTAGATAGAGCCATGTTCTCTGCCTGATCGTTTCCTTACCACCCAAAACTGCAAACATGCAATCTTGATGCTCCCAACCATCTTTCAATATTTTGTTAGTTGGATGATCATCTTCATGACCACTGAGGTGTACCCAATAATTCATAGCATCGGCAATCTTTGCAAATACAATGGCATCTGGCCTATTTCCAACTGCAAAGGAGAAACAGGAGAAGACCTAACAGTACCACAACAAAGATGTCAAGCCTAGGCTTGAATAACATCTAGCAATTTCAAAAGTGAGGGGGCAGCAGACTCATATGCAATACAGTCACAGTCTAAGACTGCTCTAATCAATGTGCAGTTCAAAGTAATCACAGATACCTTATTAGCCCCCCAACCATATCCCACCAAACACCGAAGCCTTACATCTCCCAAATATTTCATTGACATGGTGCTTCTGTGTAAGTTTAACATCCATCCACATACCAAGGAACTTAATCACTGTGACACCTGTTCCAATGTCTGTCCATATAGTCTAAGATCAAGAATGGGACTATTAAACCACTTACTAAGACAAATAACCTGAGTTTTTGCAAATGAAGACTTAAATCTCCACTGCTTACTCAATTTCTCCCCTTCTTGTACAGCAGACTGAAACTTTTCATTATAAAATTTGGCTTCCTGCCCCTTTTCCATACAGCCCCACCATCAGCACACAAGGACTTGGAAATGTCAGAATCGACTACAGAAAAAATATCATTTATCATTTTAAGAGGATGAGACTAGAAGCACTCCCTTGTGGAGTACCATTACCTATTGAATAAACCTTACAATCCTCCTTACCTACCCTGATCTGTATGGTCCTCTGAAACAAAAAATCTTTAACCCAACTATACATTCATCCACCAATCTCAAGACTCTCCAGTTTTAGCAACAGTTCCTCCTTCCAAAGCATATTGGAAGCTTTCTCAATATTAAGAAAGAATGCCACCAAAGCCTCCTTCTTAACCTGTGCCTTTCTAATATTAGTTTCCAGACACGGAGAGTCTGGAGTTATCCTACCTTTATGAAAGCCATGTTAATATGTTGACGGTAATCTTCTACATTCCAGTTAAAATACTAACCTATCAGACACCATCCTCTCTATAAGCTTACACATATTCGAAGTCAAAGAAATTGGCCTGTAATTTGCAGGATATGATTGTACTTTGCCTGGATTCAGGACTGGAATTGCCATTGCTAACTTCCACACTGATAGAAGGCATCCAGCAGTGCAACTTTGAATGAACAAATCGGCAACCAATTGGAGCTTGCTATCCAACATATGGGAAAACATATAACAAAGCCCATCTTTTCCTGGTGACACATGTTTAATCCTGGAGAGTACTTGTTTGAGTTCAGATAATGAAAACTCAATATCAAGCACTGAATCAATGCACTGCCTATCTTCATTAAACTCAGGATTATTGTCAAGAAATGCTCCCCTATTTTGCTTAGCTTCTTCACTTAGTTCTTCAGAACTGTACACTTTTAAAAAGCTTCAGCCAAAAATTCTGCCTTTTCCAAATCTGTTACAGCTCTTTTCTCCCCCAGAACATAAGACTAAAAGGTATCTACTCTGTCTCACACTTCCCATCTTCCGATTCATACCCTACACGTAGCCTACTGGGATCTACCTCCCAATAATGAGTCAGAGTCACAGAAAAAGTACAGCTCAGAAAGAGGCCCTTTGGCCCATCTAGTCCATGCCGAGCCATTTAAGCTGCCTACTCCCATCACCCTTCATACACTTACCATTCACGTGCCTATTCAAACTTCTCTTAAATGTTGATATCAAGATTGCATGCACCACTTGTGCTGGCAGCTCGTTTCATACTCTCATGACCCTCTGAGTGAAGAAGTTTCAGATTCCCATTAAACTATCACCCTTAACCCATGACCTTCAGTTGTAGTTCCATCCAACCTCAGTGGCAAAAATACAGCTACAATATTTCCTCCAAAGCTCTCTTCTCGCACACTTAACAATTTTCCTAACTGAACCTCTGCCCTTTTATACAGAACCCAATATTCCATAGAATAAAACTAAGTTCCTTAAAGGCCTTGTTTCTATCCTTCACTGCCTGAGTATAGACATTTGTCCACTAAGGCACAACCTTTCTCCTGCCATGACCAGCTACTTTACGAATTGTGACTGCAGGCTATTTGATACAGGACATTACTAAAATACTTTTTTTCAGTCGTAGCAAGCAGCTGAGAAGAAGGGAGTGAAGAAATCAGGTAGAAAAAGTCTTTTTTTTAAAACGCTGCTCGGGGAGAAGGGTCTGCACTGCGCAGGCGCGTGACGTAGCACGCCAAGGTTTAAAAAGAGAAATTTTCAATGGTTCTTGTTTCAGTCGAAGCAAGCAGCTGAGAAGAAGGGAGTGAAGAAATCGGGTAGAAAAAGTTCTTTTTTTAAACACTGCCCAGGGAGAAGGATCTGCACTGCGCAGGTGTGTGACGTAGCGCGCCAAGGTTTAAAAGCAGACCATCATATACAGCGGCCATCGTCGGAGTGGACTGAGTCAGAGTGGGATGGCTTTGGCTCAACGGGCTTTGGCGTGAACAGGCAGAGGCCAGGGTAGGTTCCCTTAAGTTTTTTGTTCAGATTGTTTAGAGTAGATAGAATGCCAGGCAGGATGTTGGAATGCTCCTCTTGCAGGATGTGGGAAGTCAGGGAGCCCTCTGGTGTCCCTGACAACGACACCTGCAAGAAGTGCATCCAGCTGCAGCTCCTAACAAACTGCGTTAGGGAACTGGAGCAGGAGCTGGATGGCCTGCAGATCATTTGGAAGAATGAGGAGATTATAGATAGTAGCTACAGGGAGGTAGTTACGCCAAAGGAGCAGAGGACAGGAAATTGGGTCACTGTCAGGCGAGGGAAGAGGAAAGGGCAGGCAGAGCAGGGTTCCCCTGTGGCCATTCCCCTCAACAACAAGTATACCGCATTGGATACTGTTGGGGGGGATGACTTACCTGGGACAAGCTGCAGTAGCCAGATCTCTGGCACTGAGTCTGGCTCTGCAGTGCAGAAGGGAGGGTGGAAAAAGAGCAGAGCGGTAGTGATAGGGGACTTGATATTTAAGGTGCAGATAGGAGGTTCTGTGGTCGTGTCAGGGAATCCAGGATGGTTTGTTGCCTCCCGGGTGCCAGGGTCAAGGATGTCTCTGATCGCTTGCATGACATTCTGAAGTGGGAGGGTGACCAGCCAGATGTCGTGGTGCACATCGGTACCAATGACATAGCAAGGAAGAGTGAGGAGGTCCTGGAGAGTGAGTATAGAGAGCTTGGTAGGAAATAGAGAGCAGGACCTCAAGGGTGGTAATCTCAGGATTGCTACCTGTGCTACGTGCTAGTGAAGGTAAGAATAGGATGCTCTGGAGGATGAACAAGTGGCTGAGGAACTGGCGTAGAGGGCAGGGTTTCAGATTTCAGGATCATTGGGACCTCTTCTGGGGCAGGTGGGACCTGTACAAGACAGACGGGTTACACTTGAACTACAGGGGGACCAATATCATTTCAGGGAGGTTTGTTAGTGCTATTGGGGAGGCTTTAAACTAGATCTACAGGGGGATGGGAACCAGAGTGCCAGAGCTGACAGTGTGGCTGGGGTGAAAATAAATGATGTTAAAAGTTCAAGCAAATCCGCTAATAGAAAGGTTGTGAGTGGTGGTAAAAATCTTCTGAGGTGTATATATTTCAATGCTAGGAGTATTGCGGGGAAGGCGGATGAGTTGAGGGCATGGATTGACACGTGGAATTATGACGTTATAGCAATTAGTGAAACTTGGCTACAGGAGGGGCAGGACTGGCAGCTTAATATTCCAGGGTTCCGATGTTTCAGATGTGATCGAGGCAGAGGAATGAAAGGTGGGGGAGTAGCATTGCTTGTTAGGGAAAATATTACAGCAGTGCTCAGGCAGGACAGATTAGAGGGCTTGTCTACTGAGTCCTTATGGGTGGAGCTGAGAAACAGGAAAGGTATGGCCACATTAGTGGGATTGTATTACAGACCACCCAATAGTCAACGAGAATTGGTAGAGCAAATCTGCAGAGAGATAGCAGGCAACTGCAGGAAACATAAAGTTGTGGTGGTTGGAGATTTTAATTTTCCATATATTGATTGGGACTCCCATACTGTTAGGGGTCTAGATGGCTTAGAGTTTGTAAAATGTATTCAGGAAAGTTTTCTAAATCAATATATAGAGGGACCAACTAGAGGGGATATAATATTGGATCTCCTGTTAGGAAACGAGTTAGGACAAGTGACGGAAGTCTGTGTAGGGGAGCACTTTGGTTCCAGTGATCATAACACCATTAGTTTCAACTTGATCATGGACAAGGATAGATCTGGTCCTAGGGTTGAGGTTCTGAACTGCAAGAATGCCAAATTTGAAGAAATGAGAAAGGATCTAAAAAGCGTGGATTGGGACAGGTTGTTCTCTGGCAAAGATGTGATCGGTAGGTGGGAAGCCTTCAAAGGAGAAATTTTGAGAGTGCAGAGTTTGTATGTTCCTGTCAGGATTAAAGGCAAAGTGAATAGGAATAAGGAACCTTGGTTCTCAAGGGATATTGCAACTCTGATAAAGAAGAAGAGGGAGTTGTATGACATGTATAGGAAAGAGGGAGTACATAAGGTGCTTGAGGAGTATAAGAAGTGCAAGAAAATACTTAAGAAAGAAATCAGGAGGACTAAAAGAAGATATGAGGTTGCCTTGGCAGTCAAAGTGAAGGATAATCCAAAGAGCTTTTACAGGTATATTAAGAGCAAAAGGATTGTAAGGGATAAAATTGGTCCTCTTGAAGATCAGAGTGGTCGGCTATATGCGGAACCAAAGGAAATGGGGGACATCTTAAATAGATTTTTTGCGTCTGCATTTACTAAGAAAACTGGCATGAAGTCTATGGAATTAAGGGAAACAAGTAGTGAGATCATGGAAACTGTACAGATTGAAAAGGAGGAGGTGCTTGCTGTCTTGAGGAAAATTAAAGTGGATAAATCCCCGGGACCTGACAGGGTGTTCCCTCAGACCTTGAAGGAGACTAGTGTTGAAATTGCAGGGGCCCTGGCAGAAGTATTAAAAATGTCGGTGTCTACAGGTGAGGTGCCGGAGGATTGGAGAGTGGCTCATGTTGTTCCGTTGTTTAAAAAAGGATCGAAAAGTAATCTGGGAAATTATAGGCCGGTGAGTTTAACGTTGGTAGTAGGTAAGTTATTGGAGGGAGTACTAAGAGAGAGAATGTACAAGCATTTGGATAGATAGGGACTTATTAGGGAGAGTCAACATGGCTTTGTGCGTGGTAGGTCATGTTTGACCAATCTATTGGAGTTTTTCGAGGAGGTTACCAGGAAAGTGGATGAAGGGAAGGCAGTGGATATTGTCTACATGGACTTCAGTAAGGCCTTTGACAAGGTCCCGCATGGGAGGTTAGTTAGGAAAATTCAGTCACTAGGAATGCATGGAGAGGTGGTAAATTGGATTAGACATTGGCTCAATGGAAGAAGCCAAAGAGTGGTAGTAGAGAATTGCTTCTTAGAGGCCTGTGACTAGTGGTGTGCCACAGGGATCAATGCTGGGTCCATTGTTATTTGTCATCTATATCAATGATCTGGATGATAATGTGGTAAATTGGATCAGCAAATTTGCTGATGATACAAAGATTGGAGGTGTAGTAGACAGTGAGGAAGGTTTTCAGAGCCTGCAGAGGGACTTGGACCAGCTGGAAAAATGGGCTAAAAAATGGCAGATGGAGTTTAATACAGACAAGTGTGAGGTATTGCATATTGGAAGGACAAACCAAGGTAGAACATACAGGGTTAATGGTAAGGCACTGAGGAGTGCAGAAGAACAGAGAGATCTGGGAATACAGATACAAAATTCCCTAAAAGTGGCATTACAGGTAGATAGAGTCGTAAAGAGAGCTTTTGGTACATTGGCCTTTATTAATCAAAGTATTGAGTATAAGAGCTGGAATGAAGGCATTGGTGAGGCCGAATCTGGAGTATTGTGTTCAGTTTTGGTCACCAAATTACAGGAAGGATATAAATAAGGTTGAAAGAGTGCAGAGAAGGTTTACAAGGATGCTGCCGGGACTTGAGAAACTCAATTACAGAGAAAGGTTGAATAGGTTAGGACTTTATTCCCTGGAGCGTAGAAGAATGAGGGGAGATTTGATAGAGGTATATAAAATTATGATGGGTATAGATGGAGTGAATGCAAGCAGGCTTTTTCCACTGAGGCAAGGGGAGAAAAAAACTAGAGGACATGGGTTAAGGGTGAAGGGGGAAAAGTTTAAGGGGAACATCGGGGGGGGCTTCTTCACACAGAGGGTGGTGGGAGTATGGAATGAGCTGCCAGACGAGGTGGTAAATGCGGGTTCTTTTTTAACATTTAAGAATAAATAGGACAGGTATATGGATGGGAGGTGTATGGAGGGATATGGTCCGTGTGCAGGTCAGTGGGACTAGGCAGAAAATGGTTCCGCACAGCCAAGAATGGCCAAAAGGCCTGTTTCTGTGCTGTAGTTTTTCTATGGTTTTCTACTATACTGCAACTTCTCACACAATTTCTCCAATGAATGCTATTCTACACACCTGAAGTTCCATCTAAGAGCAGAGGAGCTCAGAGTCCTATACAGTTCCACACCCACCATACACCTGATGAAGAAATGATCACTCTCTAACGCGGTCTGCTCATAAATATCCCACTCTGCAATACCTGCAGTAGTATCAGATACTAATACGAGATCAATAGCAGATACTGAGCTTCGCGGAATATCAAATCTGGATCCTCTACCATCATTAAGACACACCTAATGATGACCATCCAAAAATCCTCCAGCACTAAACCATTTGCATTCATTCTACTGCTACCCTACAATGTACTGTGTGCAGTAAAATCACCACACCAAGCTAATCTGAGACCTATGATCCCCCCCCCAACAGTCTCCTATACTTCAGAGATTAATTTATCACAGGGATTATAAAAATCAATTACCTTGCTTATCCCATATTTCAACCACTACAAACTCATAAGATTCGCCTTCTTGCCTTACCCTATACCCTATCCCATGTTTGATAAAAAATAGCTACCACCCTTAGCACCCAAATCCTGTTTCCTCCATACTACATCATAACCCTGGAAAGCCAATTCCAACTGAGGTTTAAACAAAGTCTCTTGAAGACCTATAACTTCTGGGATAGAAGGCATATCCTCCAGAAACATTTTAAGTTGCTGCCCATTAGCAAACTCCTGGCATTCAACTGTAAAATAGTAAGTACCATTAAGTAAGAGTCTGTAAAGTGAGAGTACCACCCTGTAACACCTCACTTGCTATGTCTAATGACAATCTTGCAAAACCAAAATATTTATCTGCAGCCATCAAAATAATTTTTGTTTTCTGTGTTCAACTCTTAGGTTGAGGTACACACTTGACTACATCAGCCATAAAGCCCACAAATCTTACCTTATCCACCATCAAAATTTCATTAGTAATAAATGAGTGAGCTGGACAAACAATTTCTTGTTGGACAAGGGCTCTGGGTACAAACCTGTCACCTTTGTCAACTTCCTTGACCTTCTGCAGGGCTTCAGCATATGGCACACCAGATTTCAATCTCACCTTCTGAACTTCGATCACTCTTTTTTAAACGAACTGCCCACCCTGCCTATGCAGCACTATGTTCTCCACAGCAATAGCAACATTTCAACTTAACACCATTACCACAGGCTCCAAAGTCATGTTCACCACCACACCTACTGTAGCATTCCTTCCCAGGGCACACAGCAGCTATGTGTCCAAATTTACAGCAATTTTAACATCAGGCCCCAGAACTCATAAAACCTAAAGACACTATTCAGCAAAGAAGAACCATCAAATTTAATCATAACTGAGAGACTATCTTTATGTATTTCATCCTGAATTTTTTTTAACCTTTTCCCCCCTTTCAAATTCTCCTTTATCTGGTCCATGAAACATATAGAGGGACTCCTGATATGATTCTACTCACCCACTGTCTTTCCATAAACAGTGATGCAAGTACATTCCTACCACCAACAGATTTCAAAGTCAAACCTCTATCCTTTCATGTATCATCATTGCATATCACCAGCAACATTCCACCTCGAAGCGGACAAGCACCAACTGTATCCCTCAGTGCTTTAAGATCAGAAGTCAACTGAATTAGATTAAGAGAATGAGAAGGATCAGAGTCAAACTTCATCAATATCTTAAATTCCTGTTTCCTCTTCTTTCCAATATCACACCGTTCCCGGCCATCACTAAGTTTGCTCCCTGCTTCATGTTCCCGCTTTCTCCTATGACCTTTGACTTCCTGCCAAACATTATCCTCCTTTCTGTTTCCACCACCATTCTCCATCTCCCGTTCACTTCTTGGGTCACTATCACTTCCTACCATCTCCTCTCCAGGCATAGCACCAGAAGTTCATCTTTCCTCACAAAATCCATTTCAAATTGATAGGCACGTGGCCAGCGCCGCTCACTAAAATGGCCCGGGACAGAGCCGCCCCGATATGTCCAGACAGGGTGCTGAGCTTAGGGCCACTGCTCCTCCGAGAGGTGGCTGCAGTGGGTGGGTCTGGAGGACAGGGAGTGGACGGGTTGTACAGGAAAGGGTTGTGGCTGCGGTAGGCAAACCTGCCTAATCAAACAAGTATTGTGGATGAGAGCTGGGTTTAAATAGGCTACAGGTGATGAGTTGAAAAGTGGTAGGTGACTCCTGTTAGCTGGATGGAGACTGGAGGTGCCTGTCTGTGCAGGCCCGACAGGCAACTGCAGATTAGCCATGATTTATTGAATGGCTGGACAGGTTTAAAGTGCTAGGTGGCCTATTCCTGCATCTATTGTCTGTGTTCTTGTGTAGCGTGAATTGCTGTTTCAGTAGCTGGAAAAAGACGTTTGGTGACATAACTATTCTATGAGTCAATGACAGCAGCAAAGCCATAATTACTGCATATCTGTTCAGCTCTGAAAAAATAATTTCATCTATGAAGTTGATTACTTGATTAAAAGAATGAGATTTATTTTTCAGACAAAGTACTTCATTTTATTGTAATTTGTTTAAATGTTATAGCTCCTACCTCAAGCCAAGTACATTTATTATCAAAGAATGTATAAATTATATAACGTTGAGATTTATTTGCTCACAGGTAGACACAAAGCAAGAAACGTAAAATAACCCAATTAAAGATAAAAAAGAATAAGAATAAAAATAAAAGATTAAACACTTCACAGAAGGCCAAGTCAAAGTGAAGGACGTTTGCTTCCTGTTTGATATCTGTGAGAAGTTTTCACCGTAGTCGGTAACTTGGCCTGCTTACTTATTTTAGTACATGTTCTCCTTGGGTTATGAACATGTGTCTAATAAACACCCACTATGTACAAACAAGTATTTGGGTGACTGGAGGGATGGATACGGATAGATTTGCTGGCTACTGCAGGCATTTTCTGCCAGTTGAGAATGGGAAATTTCCACAAGCCTTCTAACCACACCCATACGATCTGCAACTTTCGGGGATGAGTGAATGAGGCCAACTGGTGGCCACTGTCCCTATGCACGTTTGCTCTCCCATCACAGCTATTTCTGTGATTCTCTTCGGTGCACCGGGTTGTGCTTATTTCAGGAACAGAATCCTGTCATAACCTGGGGATGGCCTGTAGTTCACAGGAGCTGGACATCATTGGCAACCCTGGCATTTACTGTCCACCTCAAATTGTCCCTGAACTGTGCAGGCAGTTAAGAGTACCCTAGTTTGGTGGATCTAGGGTCATATAGATGCTGGACTGGGGAGGGAGTCCAGAATATGAGGGTACCGGATGACTGTTTTACAAAACTGAAGTAATTTTGATATTATATTTACCTAGACTTGCTCTTTTGAATTCAAAGTTCAAGGCATATTTATTACCAAAATATCTATATTTTATACAACCTTGAAAATCGTCTCCTTCAAAGAAACCCAATAGAATCCATTAAAAACAAAAGGAGAATGTCAAACACTCAGTGAGCAGAGAGAGGAAAAAAACAAATCATGCAAACAATAAGAGCAAGCAAACAGCTTTCAGAACTGAAGTTCCCAAAGGCGACGTCACTGCAGCTGATCCAGAAGTCCACTAGTTGCAGGCCACAGTCCAAATGTCCTTGAGTTGAATATTCTAGCTGCCATGATGGGATTCAAACCTATTTTACTGGGTCAAATAGCCAGTAACTTGATCACTGCGACACCAGATCCCTGCAAGGTAGCATCACTTACGCTGGGTCACCTAAAGCTGCATTTGGACTAAAAGCAACAGCAAGTAAATTGAAATCTGTACCATGAAGATCATTCTGTCTTTATGTGCACCATCACACTTGCTAGACAAAGTGAACTCTTGATCCCCCTATGGACATCATTGTCGTCCGTGCACTTCGTTTGTCTACTTGCATTGCACTTTCTCTATAGCTCTAACAGTATATTCTGCATTGTTTTCTTTTTACAACCTCAGTCTAATTATGTATGGTGTGATCAGTGTGGACGGCATGAAAAACAAAAGCTTTTCACTGTATCTCAGCGCATACGTAATAATAAAAACAACAGTGATTTCCTCAACCATAGGACTGGCAATACTCATGTTTTAGTACCATATCCAAAATTGCCAGTATTGCTTGGTTTAGTGCAGTTCTTCTCTTTTTGACTTAAAAGGCAATGGGTTCCAAACCCAGTCCATACAATTCAGCATATGATCTAGGAAAATGTACATACAACACTGAGAGAGTGGTGTACCGTCAGAGCCACGTGTCTAGAACGTAAAAAGGTTACACTCTCACAATATAATGTATTTGGGAATAAGATTCTTTGAAATTGAAGGAATTTGCTCTGGTTTGAGGTAGGATCACTTCTCTCTGGAAATATGACCAGATTAGTCATTTTCTGTTTGATACGCAAATAAGAATGGCACTTCTGAAAAAGAATTGTTTAGAAATGGTGACAGGAGAAATTCTGCATGACTGTTGTTTATCATTGGCATAGAGCAAGGATTCCAAACCTTTTTTATGCAAAGAATCCCGATCATTAACTGAGTGGTCCGTGGACCCCAAGTTGGGAACTCTTGGCACGGAGTTAATGTTGATGATAAGGATAAAAATTGAGTGTGTGTTAGCATTCAGGTTGTTTTGTGTCTTTATAGATCAAAACTAAAGATGCACTCTCCACTTACAATTTATACTGCTGCTTTATGGACATTCACTATGGATTGTAGCTCAATGAGATTTTTATTATTTCACAGTTAACATTTCTGCTATTTATATTACCACTATTACCATGAGACAACTACCATAACATAAAACTCAGTGACAGAGAAAACAAACAGAGCGTAGTTAGCTGCACTACTTCCACACCAAATATCTTATTACAAAAAGACACCAAAGAGACAAAGTATATTTATTATCAAAGTATGTATGCAGTATACAACCCAGAGATTCATCTTCCCATAGACAGCCACAAAACAAAGAAACAAAGAATGGAACCCATTCAAAGAAAAATATCAAACCCCAAAGTTTTTTTTTTAAAAAAAAGACCAAATCATGCAAACAGCAAAAAAAGAGCAAAAATCACAGAATATAGAACACCAAATCACAAATCATCGAACCAGTCCAGAGGCTATTTTCAATTTCACCAGCTCATTTGCCTGGCCAGGTCACCTTGTTACCAAAGAACCCAACTGTATTCCATTCACTTCAATGGGTACAGATCGTCAGACAGCTACTGAAATTAGCCTATTCTCGAACTCCTCTTGCTAATCTTTGAGTAATTACCACCATCAACCATCTCATACTGACACAATAGGCATCTGCTACAGACCAAAATTCATTTGGCAGCCAATTCTCTTCATCCACAGTCAGATTCCAGACACAACAATAGACAGTTTGTGCATAAATTTATCTCCAAGAAAGAAAATAACACCAGAAAAATGTTTTAAATTCTCAATACATTTTTGCCATACTTTAATATCAGAAGTAGAAAACACCAAACTCCAAAAATATCAAATGTGAAGTAACTCATGCGACACTATTATTAGCAGCAATCAAAATGACATTCAAAGGTCACCGAGACATTTACACTATTCAAAGCAATCAATAAATATGCATTTGCTTTTGTCTAATCTCAATTTGCCGGAGTCACTTGTCATTTGCACCTAATATACTGAATCCAGGTTTCTCCAATCTCTCCCCATGCCCTTTTATCATATAGAGTCTCCAGTGGCCATTGTAAAAGTGATCCAGTGTAGGAGAGGCTTTGGCAAGGAAGTACTTGTCAGATAAGATTTTTTTTTAATTTTCTTGTTAATCCATGATTTTTGACAGTGTGTGTAAAATGGCAGTCAGGCCAGTGGAAAGCTCCTCTTGTGAGATGTGGGAGGTCAGGGAACCTTACCATCTCCCTGATGATGTCCCTGAGGAGTGTTTGTGAGAAGTGCTCCCTGCTGCAGCTCCTGACACGCTAGGTGAAGGAACTGGAGCTGCAGATGGATATACTCAGGATCATCCAGGATTCTGAAGATATCATAAATAAGAATGTTAGTGAGGTGGTGACACCTCTGGTGAATGCTAGAGAGAGATAGGTGATCGCCTCACTAAAATTCTTATTTTAGTGAACTGAGCAGAATGGGCAGGACTTCCCTGTTGCCATCCCCCTTACCGCTAAGTATATCCCTTTGGATACTATTTGGAAGAGGGGTACATTCAGAGGCTATTAACAGTAGCTGGGTCAGTGGCACCATGTCGACTCCAAGGCAAAGAAAGGAAGGATGAAGCCAGGAAGAGAAATAGTGAAAAGCAATTCGATTGTAAGGGGAACAGACACACATTTTTGTAGCTGCAATTGAGACTCCAGGGTGGCATGTTGCCTCTATAGCACCAGGGTCAAGAACGTCCAGGTTATTCTGAGAGTGAAGGGTGAGCAGACAGAGTTCATGGTCCATTTTGGCACCAATGACGTTGGCAAGAGCAGGGATGAGGTCCTGCAAAGGGATTTTAGGAAGCTAAGAAGAAAGTTAGAAAATGGGACTTCCAGGGTCATAATGTCAAGATTGCTACCCATGCTATGTGCTGGTGGGGTGAAAAATAGGTACACAGTGCAGTTCAGTATGTGGCTAAGGATCAGGTGCATGAGCTGGGGTACCATATTTATGGATCACTGGGTCTCTTCCAGGGCAGATGGTTTGCATCTGAACTGGAGGAGAACCAATATCTTCACTGAAAGGTTTCCTGGTGCCACTTGACAGGGTTTTAAGTATAGTAGCAGGGGGATGAGAATCACAACAGTAGGGCAATAGCTGAGGGCAAGAAAGATGGTATAACAAGTAAGACTGAAAGGGACATCAGCAAGGAACAAGCTAATAAACATGGTAGGTCTGAAGGGTGTTTTATTGTTCTGATTTTTGTGATATCAAACATTTGCCTGTCAGTCTCTTTCCAGAACATTCTTTATACCAGCATCAAAGTGAATTGGAGAATATACATTCTCTTAGATACTTGTGTAGAATGGTGTAGGTAATCTTGCAAACATGATCGGGAACTGTATTTGAGAAGATATTGAAACAAAGTTACAGAACAATACTGAGTTAACCAACCCACAGTTTCTCCGAGCACATTTTTTGCAGTAGGAATGTGGCATTATTGAATTTCAGTGTCAGAAATACAGTAAATCCACAAGCATTCACCTGGAGAAGGCAATAGATTTTTACACCTCTGGGAGAAGAAGGCTCATGGCAAGTGAACAAAAAATCTCTTCCTGCCAGTTAATTTAATTTACAAAATGAATGATGAAATGGGTTCTGAAGAAGATCTCCCAGCTGACTACTTTCATCTGGAACTTATGTCAATATTGGTCCAATATATTGTACGATTTGATAAGATTTTACTCAATATTTGGCAAGCAAAGTGTTAACATTACTGGCAGATTTAACCTGTCAGTAATTTTGAGATATTATTCTGGAAGTACTATTGGAAAAAATGTTTGGTCTTCATGTAGGATGCTAGACTATTACAACCTTCTGTATCTACCCCCAGAGTTTGCACAGACAATACTCTGCTTAATTTTGTAAAGCTCAATACCTCATTGATGGCCAGCTGCTCTCCGCCTCCTCCTTGGTGCCCATATCGGTGGTTTCCGCTCCGATAATCCTCGTACAAATCCTCCTCACTTCCAGCTTCATCAGCAAAAACACTCTTCTCTAGTGCACCATCGGTGATGACTGCAATGTGAATAAAAACAGAAAGGTGTGTATGCTTGTCCTCAACAAATACATCTTGAATTTCAAAGTTCAAAGTAAATTTTAGTATCAAAGTACATACAAGTTACCATATATAACCCTGAGATATATATACCAAATATATAGAACAATAACTATAACAGAGTTTTGATAGATTGCTCATATGCTTTTTAAGGAGTTCTTTTAAAGATTACCTTTTCGTTCATTTCAGTGGAGGGGAGTTTAGGCAGGCTCGCTTGACAATCTGCAATTGCTTGAACCTCCAAACATTAATAACAAAAAGTAACCTCCAGATATTGCAACATAAGACGATAAGACGTAGGAGCAGAATTAGGCAATTTGGCCCATCAAGTCTGCTCTGCCATTCCATTGTGTGAGGAATTTACTATCCCTCTCAACTCCATTCTCCTGCCTTCTCCCTGTAACCTTCGATGCCCTGACTAATCAAGAACCTATCAACCTTCACTTTAATCATACTCAATAACTGGACCTCCACAGCGATCTGTAGCAATCAATTCTACATATTCACTACCCTCTGGCTAAAGAAATTCCTTAGCTCTATTCTAAATGGATGTACCTCCATTCTGAGGCTGTGCCCTCTGGTCCTAGGCTTATACACTACAGGAAAAATCCTCTCCACATCAACTCTATCTAGGGCTTTCAATATTCGATAGATTTCAATTAGATCTCACCTTATTCTTCTAAACTCCAGTGAATACATGCCCAGAGCCATCAAAAACTGCTCATATGTTAACCCTTTCATTCCTGGAATCATTCCCGTGAACCTACTCTGGACCCTTTCCAATGCCAGCACATCTTTTCTGAGATATGGGGCCCAAAACTGCTCACAATACTTCAAGTGCAGTCTGACAAATGCCTCATAAAGCCTCCGTATTACATCCTTGCTCCTATATTCTTGTCCTCTCAAAATGAATGCTAAT
Source organism: Mobula birostris (assembly GCF_030028105.1). Classification (NCBI taxonomy): domain Eukaryota; kingdom Metazoa; phylum Chordata; class Chondrichthyes; order Myliobatiformes; family Myliobatidae; genus Mobula; species Mobula birostris. Next base: position 81,924,851 of record NC_092373.1, read on the forward strand.
ACTGCATTTGCCTTCCTCACCACCTGCAAGTTAACCTTTAAGGAATCCTGAACAAGGACTCCCAAGTCCTTTTGTACCTTTGACTTTTGAATTTTCTGTCCATACAAAAAATAGTCTATGCCTTTATTCTTACCACCAAAGTCCAGGACCGTACACTTCCCTACACTATATTCCATCTGCTACTTCTTTGCACATTTCTCCCAATCTGTTTGGATTCTTCTACAGTCTCCCTGCTTCCTCAACACTACCAGCCCCTGCACCTATCTTTGTATCATCTGCAAACTTGGGCACAAAGCTATCAATTCCATCATCACTTAAACACACAAACACACTGACATATAATGTGAAAATAAGTGGTCCCAATAGCAATCTTTGCAGAACACCACTAGTCACCAACAGCCAAGAATAACCTCCCTTTGCCTCCTGCCAGTCAGCCAGTCCTCTATCCATGTTAGTATCTTTCCTGTAATATCATGTTCATTTGCAATTTCAACTTTTCTGATTTTGTATCTTGAGTCTCTACAATTGCTCAGCAAAATATTATAATTCATAGATAAAGAACTGTTATGCTGCTATTTGGCTCATCCCTGCTATGTCAGGACATCCAGGTCATGTCATGTAGTAGGTGGCCATAATTAAATTAACTTTAAAAGCAAATTCAATGTGCTGTCATTACTTCATCAGCAAACCTAGCTATAGACGAAGGTAAATTTCCAAGAAGTTATTTTTTTGCTGAATCTTTTGCTTGGCTGACTACATCAATAGGAAAGGGAACATTAAAACTAGGGTAATCATGTTTTCAACTCGATTTTCTGGTTTGCATGCCAATTGTAACTCTTTTGTTTGTTTAACTAGTAATTCCATAAGACCATAGGACTAGGAGCAGAATTAGGCCATTCAGTCCATCAAGTCTGCTCCACCATTCCATCCTGGCCGATCCTGGATCCTACTCAACCCCATACACCTGCCTTCTCGCCATATCCTTCAATGCCATGACTGATCAGGAAACGATCAACTTCCACCTTAAATAAACCCATGGACTTAGCCTCCACCGCAATCTATGGCAGAGCATTCCACAGATTCACTACTCTCTCTGGCTCAAAGAATTCCTCTTTATCTCTGTTCTAAAAGGTTGCCCCTCAATTTTGAGTCTGTGCTTTCTAGTTCTGAATACCACGACCATAGTAAACATCCTGTCCACATCCATCCTTTCAACATTTGGTAGGTTTCAATGAGATCCCTCTGTATTCTTCTAAAAGTTCCAATGAATTCTTGAAGAAAACAAAAAAAGACAAATATTTGGTTTTGCTAAGGGCGCTTAAGGAGAAGTAAAGATGATGAATTGTGAATATTCTGAAACCAATATGTTATTTGAAGTTCAGGAAGACATGTTCCATCTGGGTTCCCAAATGACAATATGACAACACTTTGCCTACATCAGAGAAAAAAAGTTCTGGAGCTAAGCCACTGGCTATGGTGAAATGCTGGAAAAAGATTTTAAATCTAGGACTTTGCTTTGGTGGCTTGGTTACATATGTGAAATATAGTGAAGGACACCACAGTGCTATCAATTAGAACATGTAGCATCCAGGTATCTTCTGTTTAATCAGGTAGAAGATGGAAATCTTTCCCTGAAAGACCATATGATCCAGATCAATCCTTTACAACAACAACAATAAATTCTAAAATAGAGTTAATTAACTGATGACATTACTCATTGGCAGTCAATCTGCAGAAACAAATTTTGCCCCCAAGCCATTTCTCGGTGAAAAATAATTTCACTGAAGCGTGTAGCTTTTAAACTCTTGCTATAATAAGAACTACTCTTTCCAATTAATTTATTAATGACTAGTAAAGCTTAAATTGAAGAACATGTACAAAAGTAAATACATATTTTGTTCCCTCATGTCTTACTTATTTTAGGTTCTATTGCCTAGAAGTTCGCTCCTGGTTTGTAATGCCAATTGCACTATATGTGCATGACATGATATTACAAACTACTTCTGAACTTCAATCCACTTGAATCAATGTAACCAAATTTTAGAGAAACTAAATAGTGCATTTGTGCTACCAATCAAGGAAATGATTTTAGTTTCTATTTAAAGTTGTACCAAGCCTTTTGTTTACAGGATTCTGGGAAAATCTACTCATTTAGATAATAGTCTGAATTTAGATAACAGTCTGCACTATTGTTCCTTTTACCAAAATGCATTATTGTACATTTCCCAACACAGTATTCTATCTGCCACTTTTTTGCCCATTCTTCCAACTTGTCTAAGTCCTGCTGCAATTGCATTGCTTCCTCAACACCTATCTACCCTTCCATCCATCTTTGTATCATTCACAAACTTTGTCACAAAACCATCAGTTCCATTATCTAAACCATCGACAAACAATCTGAAAGGTAGTGGTCCTAGTACTGGCCCATGAGGAGCACCACTAGTCATTAAAATCTGTTATTTTGCAGCAGCAGTACAATATATTAAAATAAGTAATTTACAATAAGGAACATAAAAAAGGTATGCAACAAGAGAGGAAAATAGTGAGGTGTTGTTTGAAAGTCTGATGCTGGAGGGTAAGAAGCTGTTCCTAAAATGTTTAGTATGTATCTTCAAGCTCTTGTATCTCCTCCATAATGGTAGTAATGAGAAGAGGGCATGTCCTGGATGGCGAGGGTCCTCAATGATATATGTTGCCTTGCTAAGGCATCACCTTTTGAAGGTGTCCTAGATGGTAGGAAGCTAGACCCAAGATGGAGCTGGCTGTGCTTACAACCCTCAGCAGCTTTTTCTGATCCTGTGCATTGGAGCCTTCCGGCAGACAGCAATGTAGCCAGTAGGAATGTCTCCATGGTTCATCTGTGGAAACTTATTAGAGTGACCAATGTTCCAGCAAGTTCAAACTGGTGGGTAAAGGTTTCTAAAATGGCTAGGTTTTTATATTGCTTTGGAAACTTTCTTCATCCCTCCAAACAATGTTTGGAGTTGTATATCTCAGGAATTCATACACAGATCATTACTTTGCAATGGAAACTCTTACTGATATTACATCAACATCCTTCTTGAGACTGGGAAACAGAATGTTTCAGTTTACTTGCATTCAAATTTGTAAATAGTTGCAAAGGTTGAGACAGGTAATAAATATCATGGTGACCTTCAGTCATCTGGAAAGCAATGGTTTCAGTGAACAAGATCAGGCAGCGTCTGTGGAAAGAGAAATAGCTAACATTTCAGATCTGAGAACCTGTTTCTCTTTGCACAGATGCTGCCTGGCCTGCCAAGTGTTCCAGAATTTATTTTTTATTTCAGATTTCCAACACCTGCAGTTTACTATTTTCATTCAGAGAACAAGATGTGACTCCACTTCTACTCAGTCATGAGCATTGGATGAGTAGAAACATGTCAACAGTTGGAATGTGGCAGACCCATCCTTCTGCATTTCTTTGTGCTGAGCGTGCCTCCCTTCTGTTGCAGTGAACCAAGCTGGCCAATCACAATAACCTCCTGCCTATGGGCAACAATAGTCTTCTTGCAGCCGGTATTTCTCATCTGCTGAGTTTCATCACTGACCTTGACACCCTTAACCAAAGGTTGTGTGTAGCACATATGCCCAAGATGACACACGAATAAATTTTGCTGGCAGCAGCATGCATTCTTTAAACCCCACATATAAATAAAAGTATAAATAAAATAATGATTATTTTTACTCCCAAATGAATCAGAATCAGATTTAATATCACCAGCATATGTTGTAAAATTCGTTGTCTTTGCGGCAGCAGTACAGTGCGATACATAATAATGGAGAAATATATGAATTACTATATAAATTACTACATATATAATTTAAATTAAATAAGTAGTGCAAAATTAAAAATAGTGAGGTAGTGTTCATGGGTTCAATGTCCTTATGTCCTTTCATAAATTGGATGGCAGAGGGGAAGAAGCTGTTCCTGAACTGTTGACTGTGTGCATTTAGGCTTCAATACCTCCTTCCTGATGGTAGAAATGAAAACAGGGCATTCCAAGAGCAATGAAATATTTTCAGAAGAAATATTTCACACCAGCTTTGTGTGAGCTAGGCAGTTCTGGGAACATGTGATGTTGGATGATTCAAAGATTCAAAGTACATTTATTATCAAAGAATGTATACATCATAAAACCTTGAGATTTGTCTGTTTACAGGCAGCTGCAAAACAAAAAAAATCAAAAGAACCCAATAAAAAAAAATAAAGACCAAACCCCCAATGTGCAGAGAACACACAAATCATGCAAACAACAGAAGCGAGCAACAGCAACAGCATTCCGAACCAAATTGAGTCCTTGTCTCGATATCCTCGGAACAGCTCAGAGTAGGCCCAAAGCCTTGGTGTTCAGTTCATCAAATTGGTGGAGCAAATCATTCCTACGTTCACAGGCATGAAGCACAGCAGCCAGAGGGCAATCTCACAGCCTGAACATCGTGGAGAGAGGAGCCCCTAGTCTATCTGAGCTGGCGTTTAAAGTGTCCAAATAGCAGATTCTACACTGCATTAGGACCCAGGCTCTGCTGCGGCAAATCGCTCCGGGCCTAGAAAATGTCACCCTGAGATTCCCTTTGTGCTAGACTTTGCTGCCAAAGAAGCCATTCTCGACCTCTCCAAATCAGCTCAGTGCTTACAGTGATCTAACCTCGCTTGACTCTCAACACCCCACCTTTCCAGTCTATTCAGGCTAGCATTTAAATTGTCCAAACAGCAGATAGCACCAGCATAAGGACTGGGCTCCGCTGCAGCGAATTGCTCTGGGCCTAGAACACACCGCTCAGAGATTCACTTTGGGCCTAGATTTCGCTGCTGAAGAAGCCATACTCGACCTCTCCAAATCCACCCTCGCACCCGGGTTACTTGGACAGGCATTGGAACTCCTTCAATGAATTGTACTCCTCAACGAACTCCTCTGAATTGTACACTCCAACCAGCACGGCTCCGACTCCAAAAGTGTTGATTTTGCAGCGCGTCAGCAAGGCACGTTTCTCAAATTTGCTTTGCCTTCACTCCTCTCTTCATTGTTTGCAACGATAGTTCACCACAATTTACTTCAGAAAAAGTGTTATTAGTCATGTTTGTAATCAAATTTCCTGATTCAACTAAAAACAAGTGTTTTGAAATCCTGGTAAACCTGATGTGCGCATCAGTATTTGTTTAGTAAATGTTTGGGCCAGTTGGTATTGGCTTTGTTTTGCTTATTTTTTTTGATGTTTGTGAATGTTTATTTTTCAATTGTCTTTTTAAAAGGTCAGAATTAATCATTTTAAACAGGTTTTCTAAAATGCTTCATTCATTTCAATCTGTCTCTGTTAGACTTCTATTAATAGTAAATCAATGAATACACATAAATAAGCAACAGACTCATCTTTTTTCCTTAAAATAGTCCATAATTATTGTTACTAATTCATTCATCAATGATAACCTCTGCTCAAAATTACCATGGCACGTGAGAGAATTTTTTGAAGATTATTGCCAATTTTGGCAAAAAAGAAGATTGCTCTACTCATTCGAGGCCAATCACCTCATCTCCAGGGCAACACCTTAGGAGCTCCTAGCAAGGATTAGACAGCACCAGGTCTAAATTGGGAAAGTTAACCAACATTTGCCATTATTCAGTCCCAGTTATAACTCTGCAGCTATGAAGGAGCCTGTGACTGAGTGCACCAGGGGGGCAGGGGGGAGGGAATTTGCATGGGCGAGCAAGTGCAGTGTATGCAGTGTATGGGATGGAAGCATATCTCTGAAACAAAATGTATATTGGGAATGAGAGTATGAAAATTACAAATCTTAGAAGGGTCACACCTGGTTTTACTGAGACATCTTCCCTAAAATAACATTGCTGCCTCAAACATAGCTGCACCCAACATAAGATATTCCTTATACAATGGACTGTACATAACTGAAGCAAATATCTCGCCAGGAATGAATGGGTAAATACAACTGAAAGCGCCTGGTTGAATTTGCAGTGTCACGTTATACAGCCTGAGAAAGATCGTGACCAAGTCATTCCTACATGCATTCCACTGGTAAAGCAATGCTAGCGATGTGAATTTCTAAGCTAAGCTTATTATGAACAACAGCTTAACTTATTTTTGCAAGTGCTGGTCAATTTCTAGCCACTGATTGCTAGTTACACATTTTGTTTAAGACACAGTGGATGGTGTCATCCAGGTTTTGTTGCATCTAGGTACTGACCATCTCATTTTCTGAGGAGAATGGACTTCTGAGGTGACTAGAATTCAGGAATGAGCTAGATCATTCTGGATGACCTATTTTATCAGGCTTCTTGATGCCACACTCTACCAACAGCGGGAGGAATAAAATGGAAGGCCCTTTTCAGACAAACACTTGGTTCTACCAGAACCTATCTTTTAGCGAAAAGTATAAACAACCTTCTCACACACGAGGAATTTTGCAGATGCTGGAAATTCAAGCAACACACATCAAAGTTGCTGGTGAACGCAGCAGGCCAGGCAGCATCTCTAGGAAGAGGTACAGTCGACGTTTCAGGCCGAGACCCTTCGTCAGGACTAACTGAAGGAAGAGCTAGTAAGAGATTTGAACAGCCTTCTCCTCACTTTGCAGAACAATAAATCTGAAAACTCCAATACAATCATTGCCTGAAGAGTGAACAGTCTATAAATAGTCCATGTGAACAGTATAAACATTTAAAGATCTCCTGAAATAGCGCAAGTGTGGAGTTTCCTTCTGTTTTCGGACCCAATTTCCTGCAATGGCCTACACTGCATTGGTGAATGTGCGTGGATGGGTTGGAATTATGTAGCATTAGATGAGGTTTTGTGTCACTGTTATACAACTGGAAATATACCCTTGACAAGCAAAGAACCATCCGATTCTTACAACATGGCCTAAGATGCTCTACCTGGGTACAAGTCCATAGGTCCCTGAAAATGGCAGGGTGGTAAACCAAGGATGTTGATGTTCTAGTGTTCGCCGAGCCTGGCAATTAGCTTGCAGACATTTCATCAGGGTGAACATCCTCAGTGATGAAATAACTGCAAGCTAATTGCCAATCTCGGCAAACAATGGCAACATCAAACGCCTCAGCCCGAGCTACCAATATCCACCACCATCCTAAACCAGGGATATTCCAAACCTGCATCATTGATCAGGGCAATGTGTATAATAGCTGAGAAGTCATGCTGTAGCTGTATGAAACTTAGGTTAGGACACTTTTGGAATACTGTGTGCATTTCTGGTTACTATAGAATGTGGAAGGTTTCAAGAGAACACTAAAGACATTCATCAGGATGCTGGCTTTATCAGAGTTCATAGGCTGTAGGGAGAGGTTGAACGAACTTGGACTGTCTTTTCCGGAACACCAGAGGCTGAGATAAGTATATAAATTTATGAGAAGCATAACTTTAAATAGAGAGTGGATGCTCTTCTTCCTAGGATGAAATGCTTGATAGTAGAGGGCAGAGATTTGTGAGGTTGTGAGGTGGGGGGCGAGGTGGTGTTGAAAGACACCTGCAAGGCAAGATTTTCACATAGAGAGAGGTAGGTACACAGAACACACTGTCAGCGGAGGCTGTGGAAGCAGATACAAAAATGATATTTAAAAGGCATTTAGTCAGGCAGATGAACAGGCAGGGAGTGGAGGGATATGGACTTGGGCAAGCATGTGGGACTTATTTAAACTTGTATCATGATCAGCACAGACATGGTAAACCCAAGGAACTGTTCATGTGTTCTGCTGTTCTATGTTCCATGTACTCTGGTGTAAGTGCAAACCATGGACAAACATTGAGCTCATATGGGACCAAAGAACACATGATTAGACTCCTACTATATTAAGCAGCCATATTTTATCTACTGTTTAGGGCTGAAGGCAACTGTAGGTGGGTGGGTCATGCTACGAATAGATGCTATTTCACAGCAGAATAGCAATTACTGCACATTAAAATTTGTTCAGTAACTGTGAAGTGCCTTAGAGGATCTTGAGAACATAACAGATGCAACAGAATGCCAAGTGTTTCATTTGTAGTCAATTGGTGCTTTAATTTTAATCTCCAATTTAAAGATTCAAAGATTCATATTATTGAAGACTGTATGCAATGTACATCCCTGAGGTTCATCTTCCCACAGACAGCCATGAAACAGAAAAATCATGGAACCCATTTAAAGAAAAATATCAAACCCCTAACGTACAAAAAAAGAATAAATCATACAAAATGGCAAGAAAAAAAGAGCGAAGAACACAGAATACAAACACCAAATTGCAAAGACGCACAAGCATATTGAGTTCAGTTCAATCCTGCACCACTTCTCTCACTATCTTCAGGCCACTGCACGAGTCCGCCCCGATCAAAATCATACAAAAGAGCATCAAAAAACAGCAACCAATGGTTTATGCGCAGATTTTCCAAGGGATTAACAAGCTAAGGCTTTTTTCTTAAAGATGTGGGGGTGCATTCCGACTACCGCTGCACCACTGCGTTCTTCGCGGCAATGTATCGGTCCGTGGAACAGAGGTTGGGGACCACTTAATTAATGCACCTGTTGCAAAAATAAAGATTGCCATATTCCATTCCTGTGTTCAATATTCTGTAGCTGAGTGGAATCATCATGTTTCCTCTCTGCCTAATGATGTCTGAGCAAATTGGAATGGTTCGTCTGCTCATTTCGCCTCTGTAGAACGCAAACTGAGTTCTTTGTTTCCATCTGGCTGAACACAACCTCTCAATCAATTGATTCCTTAGAGTCAAAAGACATGCTTCACAGTTTAACACAGTGCACAGAAACCTTTGCCAGGTCTTGTCTCCCTATTGAACTACTGTTAAGCCATTATGAATTACCTCTACAGTTGAAAATATATGTTATGACCTTGCACTTTATAATTTGCCAGCACAACAGCTTTCCAGTAGCTCTTACAATTTATTCTGCATTGTTATTGTTTTACCTTATTCCAGCTCAATGCACTGAGTATTGATTTGATCTGTATAAACAGAATGCAAGACAAGCTTTTCACTGTATCTTTGCATATATGAGAATAATGAACGAATATCGGTACCAATACCAGATGGGAAGAGTGAGGAGAGGGGAGCCAGTGGGAGGAATGTGTGGTTGATGGGCAGATGGAGTGGGTGGAGGAGGGGACACAAACGAGGTGACAGGCTTGGGAAGCATGTAGGAGGAACAGGATAGATCAGGAGGTGAGGGAAAAGGAAGAGAGGGGAAGCAGGTTCCCTGAATTTTGTGGATGGGAATTCAACACTATGCACTATGTATATATACAAACAACCCAGGGGACTAGGTTTCTGGAAAAATGCGCCCTAAACTTCAGAGAATTGTAGACACAGCCCAGCACATCATGGACACCAGCCTCCCCTCCATGGACTTTGTCCAAACTTTATCCTACCTCAGTAAAGCAGTGAGCATAATCAAAAACCTCACACACCACAGACATTCCCTCTCCTCCCCTCTTCTATCAAGCAGATGATAGAAAAGGCTGAAAGCACATGCCACCAGGCTCAAGGACGGCTTCTTCCCTGCTGTTAAAAGACTATTAAATGGTTCCTTAGTACAATAAATTGGACTCTAGACTTCACAATCTATCTTGTTAAAGCCTTGTACCTTATTGTCCTTAAGCACTGCACTTTCACTGTAGATGTTGCACTTTATTCTGCAGTTTTTTTGTATTGCCCTGTGTAATAATCTGATCTGTGTGAAGAATACACCAGACAAGTGTTTCAATGTATCTCAGTAGATGTGACAATGATAAACCAGTTCCAATTCCAATTCCAAAATGCATCATCAAACTAACATCATTGTGAAAATGTACATCAGGGAAAATGTGGTCGTTTAAAGTTTCAAGTTTCAATGTATGTACGAGGTGATGGGGACAAATGACCGAAAAGCCTACATGAATCTCCAAGTTTGTTTCTAGACAAGGTGCAGGACACAGATATTAATGGCCAAATTGATCATCTACTTGCAACCTTTACTTAACATTCCTTGCTGTGCTTCCCTCTCCACTTCATTCTGTCCTCTCTCACACAATACAGTCTGCTCACTGACTTTGTTCGCACGTTAATACAATCCAGCTGACATGAGTTCAGACCCTCTGCACAGATTTCCATGGGTTAACTGCAGTTCAAGAGAGTGTGTAGCCAGCATGCAGAACAGTCATGGCCGAGTCATAATGGATCAACTCCACCCGCAGTTAACTATGCTTCTTTACAGTGTTAAAGAGGGAACTTCTTCATCACATGATGGTAATCGGCTTGGTCTCATCAGGGGAGAGAAAAACAGCAAAGGAGCCATTAAAGAACAGAATCCCAACAAGTGATTTAGGTGTTAACACGCTTGAAAGTGAATGTGATTTTATTCACCCAAATTTGATGCTGGTGATCATCATAATCAGACACGCTGGCTTATTTGCATAGCAAGTGAGTGGGGCAACACTCTCATGAACATTCTGATTTATAATGATAGGTTACAGGCGATTATAGACTAGAGTTGCAGCACCACAGGATAATTTTATTTGGATCTGGAAGCTGTGAGACCCCTTCACCTTGAGTAGGAGAGACAGCTGCTCATACTGAGCACAGGGCACTAGCTGCTAAATTGCTGGAGAAAAAAACATACATACAAATTTCAGTCCCAAAATATGCTTGGCAAAAATATTTTTCATAAAAGGACTTGATGGGTATTAAGAGTGATGAGGCCTGTAATCTGGTAAATTACCCAGCTTTGCTATTTATCTACCAATGTCGTCTATGGGTATCTCAAGAAAAATTGATTTATACCAAGTGGAATGTGAGATATACATTAATCAAGTTATGAAACTAGACAGGCTTTGTTCGGTTTCACAAAGCTATTTTCTTAAACAGTTGTTTCCTTATAAATATATTTTGAAACTAATTACATTATATAAATATAGTTAGATATCCTATCAGATCCACAAAGCTTTATTGTTGAATTTAGTTTGCTAGGTATTGTCTAAACTGTACAATTTCCCTTGCAACCTGAATTCACAGCAGTGTTTTATAACCTGGATATCACACACCTAGTAAGTAACAAACTGACAGAGAAAGACTTCATGCTGCACCAGAGAAATACGTTTTTATTCCATGGAGATTTAGAGTGCGATCTGACAATTGCATTATACTGTACAGTATGACACTTCCTGTCTTATAAAGGTAAAAAGGCTTGCACTTACACAGCACTGTCCATCAGTTCTGGACAAAGCTAAGTGCTTTACAATCAATTAAATACTTTGAAGTCTAGTCACTGCTGCAAGCTGGGAAACACGCTAGCCAGTTTGCACTCAGCCAAGTTCTGCAAACAGAATTATGTTGATGATTAGATAAGACCATAAGATATAGAAACAGAATTAAGCCATCTGGTCCATCAAGTCTGCTCCACCATTTTATCATGATTGATCCATTTCCCTATAAGACCCAATCTCCTGCATTCTATCTGTATCCCTTCATGTCCTGACTAATCAAGAACACATCAACCTCTGCTTAAATATACCTAATGATTTTGCCTTCACAGGCACCTGTGGCAACAAATTCCACAGAATCACTACTCTCTAGCTAAAGAAGCTCCTCCACATTTCCATTTTGAATGGATGTCCCTCTTTTCTGTGGTTGTGTCCTTTCGTCATAGGCTCACCCAAAACAGGAGACATCTTCTCCACATCCACTCTATCGAGTCCTTTCGACATTTGATAGGTTTCAATAAGATTACCCCCTCATTCTTCTGAATTCCAGTGCACAGGCCCAGAGCCATCAAATGTACCTCATATGATAAACCTTTCAATCCCAGAATCATTATTGTGAACCTCCTCAGAACCCTCTCCAACGTCAGGACACCCTTTCTTAGATAAGGGGCCCAAAACTGCTCACAATACTCCAAATTGATAATCAATTTTTAATGATGAGATTGATCAAAGGACGCATTTTAATTAATTACAAAAAAAATCACCTCTTCTCTTCCTTAAATAATGATCACAGATGTCCTCCAAGACTGAGAAGGGGGTTCAGATCAATGTCTCATCAGAGAGACAGCAGACTGGAGAGTCAGTCACTCTGTGATCATTACTAGGTCAAAATGCACCACTCTGGAAATTCAACTGGGAACCTCTGTACAAAGATAATCCTACACCAGCAAAATAATTTTTGTGTGAATAGCACACACAGAGCGTCATTCTGTGCACAACACCCCTTTGGGAAATGAGCTTACATTCTGAAGAATGAGCATTATTGTTCACTTTTGTGGTACTGCTAACCTCATTTTCCTTCGTACATCACAGATCTGGCAGGAAACATGTAACACTGACGAACTTGGCTTCCAGTGGAATTTTCTGCAATGCAAATCTGACTGGAACATTTGAAGCATGCTACGTTGACTTTTAGTGACAAAGAATAGAGATGAGAATTGACAGCACAGCATCCAAATGTCGCACTGAATTCTAAGCTGTAGGTTCAGTTGGACTAAGGTGACTTGTTTTCCTGCCATGGTTTAACCTGAATATTGAAACTGCCTTCACTGACCTTTCAGCATGAAAATATGCAACATTTGTAAACACAGGAAATTCTGTAGATGCCAGAAATCCAGAGCAATACACACAAAATTCTGGAGGAATTCAGAAGACCAGGCAGCATTTATCGGGGGGAATAAACAGTCAACATTTTGGGCCTAGTCTTAATGAAGGGTCTTGGCCCAAAACGCCAAATGTTCATTCCCTTCTACTGATGCTGCCGACCTTCTGAGTTCCTCCAGCATTTTGTGTGCATGTTGCATCATTTGTAGTTGTTTTTATTCACATCTTCTGCCCTTACTCAAGAACGGCAGCAAGGACAAGCCAGGTAAATGCTGGCTAGTGAAAATAAGAAAGTAATTGGAAAACAATTCTGTGGTACGGGATTAATCTACACTTGAAAAAGCAGTGTTTGATCATGGATAGTCAGCAGTGGTCTTGGTAGGAAATCCCAAGTGATCAATTAGATCACATTTTTTTGAAAACATAACATAGTATATGAATAAGAGCAATAGAGATTATGTCTGCGTAGAGTTCAGAAAGGCATTTATAAAGGCCCCACATGGAAACTAGACCAAAAACGTTAGCACCCATGGTTTTCAAGGCAATTAACCAAACTGGGTCCAAAACTGGCTTGGTGCTAGAAGGCAGATAGTGAATGTTAAAGGTTTTTGTGATTAGAAGCCTGTGAATAGCAGAGTACCACGGTGATTCGTGCTGGGACCCTAGTGCTTTATTGTCCCTATTTGTTACATATTTATTATTTATGAAGGACATAGAAAAAGTAGTAATTAAGAAAGCTTTCTTCATAGAAGTGGTGTCAAGACTAGAGATATAGGTTTAGAGTAAGGGCTGAGAGGTGTAAATGGGATCTATGAAAGAACTTCATCATCCAGAGAGTAGATAGAATCTGGAACACACTGCCTGAGGGGATGGTGGAGGCGGAAATCCTCAAAAGATTTACAACATATCTAGATGAGCACTTGAATCATCAAGTGCTGGTGAAAGGAATTAGTATTGATAGGTTCTTTAATGATCACCATGGACATGTCAGGCTAAAGGTCTCTTTTCTTATAACAATGACTTCAAATGCAAACAAAAATTGTACTGTTGGGGAAAAACAAACAAGAGGAACTAATTGCAATACTCTCAGATGCAAATACGAATAATTAGATGACTACTAAATTACAATTCTCTGATTTCCAAGCACAAAATACTTTTCTCTTACAGGCACAATGTTGAGTTCAATCTGAACATTCAGTTTGAATTCATACTGTTTTTTTTAGGATGGAAAAACTCAGTAGTTAGTGATGCTGCCTCTAAATTGAATCCTAACTCCAGGTGCTGTCTGTATGAAGTATACAATTTCTTCATCCAACCACACGGGTTTCTTCAGAGCTGAATTTCTTCCCACTACCGAACAAATGCTGGAAGCTTAAGTGGCAACTCCAAATTACGTCCAGTGTCAAAAGAATCAGGGGGTTGGAGTCTTGGGGAGGGGGGGTGGAGGTGGATGTCGATGAGAGAAAATAAATTGTAGAGTTACAGGGAAATGAAATGGGGACTGGGGTTGGTAGGAATACTCTGCTGAGAAATGGCAAATTGTCGCTTCTGTGTGATATTCAGTACACCATTAATCTCTTGAACCGAATATTCTATCCAGTGATGTTTCACTGATTTCTTTTGCCATTACAGCTTTATAAGCAAATGAGAAAATACTTCGCTGAATTTAAGTTTCAAGGTCCTGTGTGGACATTTTGCCATCCTCCCTATGATCATGTGTGTTTTCTATGGTCTCAATATTGATTTTTCTTAAGCTACCCCTGTTATTTTCTTCACACTGCCAACTTTTATATCAGTGCTTTTCTACTTCACTGGCTATTTAGCAAATTACTTTAAAACGACCCTTGATGGAATTTTGCAACACCATACGATGCACTAGTCTATTTTGGTGATTATATCTCTGCAATGCTAGATTTCATGGATTGAAACAGTCGTGACAGTGTGGAATGATCAAAGAAGCAGTGATTCTTTTCAAGGCAGGACGTAGAAAACAAAATCCTTTGTGACTCATCCACTTCAACACCCACTGTCATGTATAAAATTAAATGGCACAGTGAGTACTTTACAAAAAACACAGTACTTATGGCTGTTTAGTCATTCAGCTTGTGTCCACTTGAGAACAGCTTCAGCTGCACTCTGGTGTATCTGGAGCTTCTGTCCGCGAGTTCCAGAGACTGGGATTCAAACCTGACCTTTGGTCCTGTCTGTGTGGAGATTTTGTCTTCCTTCCTATGATCATTTGTTTTTTTTTCCTGTGGAATGCTGTGACTTTCTCCCAAATCCCAAAGACATCTGGGCTGTTGACTGGCCACATCAAATTACTCCAAGTGTTCGAGTGAGTGGTAAAATCTGGAAATGAGTTGAGGGAAACATAGGAGCAAAATGACATAATGTTGTTGGATGCTAAATGCTTAGTGTAAACTCTACGGGCTGAAGAACCTGTTCTGTACCCAGTTACTCTCTGATAGTTGTTGAGGAATAATATGTACAGTCCCTGTTGAAAATGACTCAGCCACAATCAAAATAATAACCAGATAATTAGCAATGTTATGCAAGAGATAAAATATTGATCAGGATACCAGGAATAAATTATCTGTTTTTTTTACAGAAGAACCCAGAAACATCATTGCTTGTGTCTAGATTGGGCTCTTGTCTTCATATTACATCCCAAAGCCATCACTTCCAACAGTCCTCCAGTCTCTTAGTATGTCAGTCTGTATTTTTTAACATTCAAAACAAAATTGTCTAGGCGGAGCTGCCAGCAGTAGCATCTGTGTTACACTGGAATTTGTAAAAAAGGATACCTCTTATGGGCTGCAAGAATAGCATATAAATAAATTCTCAGTTTAAATTATTAAACACCTGCGTTGTGCAAAGTGACATGTCACATATAATATAATGAAGAGGGAAAAATCACAAGCATCCAAACTAACTATCCAGCCTCTGCACTTCAGTCTGCAGAGCATCCTGCAAGTACTTTTGGACTAAAGAACTTTTCTGACAAATCTGGTCCTATATCTTTCCAACAACCTTCCTGCTATGACTTGGTATGATCTAGATGATGTCTGTGTGCATGCATGCATGTGTGTGCACTAGATGGCTCTGCTGGTTTCCACTACTGTTCTGCTGTGGGTATGATATTCAGCACACTTCCAAACTTGCTGGGGACAGGTCTTTGGTCTTCTGCTGTGGCATCTTCCTCCACTTGTCCAACGGCACACATTTTGCACTTCTGTCCCATGAACAAATCTTCAATCAGTGCTGAAGTGATTATTTCTTTTGGATCAATCTTCATGGTCCTGACATGAGTCTTCACCAGATCCATTTGTACAACAGCACTGTTTCCAGGTGTGGAGATACCAAAGACTGCCAATGCTGGAATTTGGAGTAACTAAGCCATCTGCAGGAGGAACTCAGCAGCAGCTGTAGGGGAGGGACAGGTGTGGAGGGGGCGGGTACGGTGGTGGGAGGAATTGTTGAAGTTATGGTTTGAACCCTGCATCAGGACTGGGGCTGATTTTACGTTTCTGATTCCAACTGAGTTGCTTCCGAGTATGACTGGACAATAAAATCCATATATGTTGGATACACTGCCATCAGGTGACATCTGCCAGCTGGCTCCTGAGTAAATTTGAAATGTCACTAGTAGCCTTTGCATCTAGATGCAGTTACTAGGCGTTCCTTCCATAGACCAGACATCACACAGCAAGTACATTGTGTCCATCTGATAGTCTGACCCCCTCTGCATACTTTATCTCATCTACTTTACAGACTTCTCTTGTCCTCTTCGTTGTCTGCGCCGTTCTTTAGCTGCCCTGTGTGGCTATCCCTTATATTTCTCAAGTGTAATGGAGAGCCACCTTGGTTGTACTTTCCCTGTCCGGCCTGTTGTCTTGCAGTTTACTACATGTACCTACTCCTGCTGACCATCCAATGTTTCAGACTTGCCTTGATAACTTTGCAGCCTGGCACATCCAAATATACTCCTCTACAGCCTGCTATATTAACGTCTCACATAGTGGTTATTGCAGGCTAAACTTAGGAACCCTACAAAACACGTCATCTTTGATGAATGACTCCTTCATGTCAACAAAACTTTAGCTAACAAATTGCTTTATTTACAAATTGTCATGCAAGCAGCATTTCTTACAATAGTTTCATCAACAGGGACAGACTTCCTGGAACTGTCTTGCTAAATACTATCCCCATATATACAAACATGTGCACGCACATGGTAGTTACTGGGAAGTGCAAGGGGGGTCACATTGGAAATGGAGAATGTCACTGATCTTATCTGATGCTAGAATATAAAATAAACTGCACTAATTTTGGTATGTTACAACACAAGTTTGCTTTCCACCTGCACATCCAATCCAGTAATTTGCGTTCAAATCCAAGCTAATAAATTTATGAATTAAAATCATAATGCAATTTTTAATGGTGCTGCTCTTGTGTGATAGATCAGCAGTAGGGTATCCATGTAAAATTTATTTAATGCAAGGAATGGAATTCTTAATGGACACAAATATATCCACAGAAAGGAAGACCACTGATGTTATTGGGGGTTAATCCCAGGACGTTGGAGTAATTCTTCAGAGTACTACTTAGAGCCAATCACTTTCAGCTGTTTTTCCTCTAAGAAATTTCTAGACTTGCTATTGTATTCAGTTCCATTTGACAGTCTTCATACAGTGAAGCAGACATCGCTCACAAAGAACTTAAATCACAAAGACGTAGATGGCTATAAACCAAGTATTGGTAAAAGTGCTTCATACAGATAAGTACTTGATGGTTGCTAAGGACACGATGGGTCAATGGGCTTGGCTTTGTGCTACAGTAGATGACTATAATTAACATGTATGACCTGGACAGCAGTCAGATGAACTAATAAATGGAAAAGGATGAATGTACCAGTTAAGTACTAAATAATTATCATCTTCAATATTTGCCTGGCACCAGGCTTGAGCTCTTCCACCACCTCTCAGTAGGCCGTCTCATCGCTGTTGGTGATGAGCTCCACCACTGTCATTTCATATATGAACTTGACAATGTGACTACTCGGGTGCTTTGCTGTGCAGAGTGTACAGCAGTGGGCTCAGCACACACCCGGGGTGGAAGATGATGGGGATGAAAGAACAGCTGTGCATCCTATCTCCATTTTACTGTAAATTGTCACCCTAACAACAAGGGCTGCGGTTCAGAAATAGCTTGTTTAATGATTTGGAAGTCCTGGAAGTGCTACACTAGAGAAAGTCTCTTTCATTCTTTGCCAATCTTCGTGACAGTGATTTGTAAAATCCTAATCACTGTTTGCAAAACAATTTTAAAAAATCACTTACTCCATTCAGCTCTGTAATCTCCACCAGCATTCAGAATTCAGAATACCAGCATTTTTAATCCTACTCTCTTAATTTATAACACATGAGCATTTCTCTCCTTCCTTTACGAATGGTTCCCTCCCACCCAAGTTATTCGCTGTTCCTGTACAGTGTTTGTTCCTTTTAAGTGCTATGTTGTAATGAGTGCTATAACAGGAAATCAGAAATGAAAATATATCAGAACTCTAAAGCAAAGAATTTCAAGATTGTTTATCAGCTTGTTAAAGATAGAAACTTTCCATGTATGGAACTTGTTTATATACCATTTGCACTAAATTGGGGCAGCAGCAAGCATCCACAATATCTTTAATGTATGGCAGGGCCATCAAAATTCAAGCTGTTCTGGAAAGGACGACCTCTTATTAACCCACAGTCAAATTACAACTCACTTTAAAAGCATGGTTGCATCTTGAGTATTTTTAATGAGTAAAATACATCAAAAATATTAACTGTAATGTAAAATGTCAAGAACTAAATTTTAGAAAAATCAAAAAGCAAGTGAATATTTTGCTTTATGATGCTGCTCTCCTGCTATCTCTAGAATGGAAATGAAGAGCTGAAAAAATGCTTAGTGCAAGAACAAAACCACTGAAAACAGAACAAATTGTTGCCTTTGAAATCCTGACTCCTCACAGTCTACTTTAGAATCACTACTGGTAGACTGAAATCCTGGTCATTGTTCGATGTCCAGTGAAGCATACTGCTAATAGAATGCCAGAAATTGTTTCATGAACATCAGTTAACTTATTAATTTTGAACATGGATAGCTCAGTGCTTAATATTGCCACAATATTAATGAATACAAATCTTTTTGAGTATATTTAGGAGATAAAAAGGTGCTAATTTGAAACTGAACATGAACGTGAAATCAATGCCATGCCTCTGGAGTAAGGGGTGTTTGTCAAGGGACCCATATGAGTAGGATTTTGAAGGGCAATGCAGACAAAAAGATCTTAAGCAAATGAAGCAGTGGAGGGAGAGATAAAGATGGACAGCGAGGAAATGAGATACAAACATGTCCTGGAACACCAAAGGATATTGGATTGAGGTGGAGAAAAAGTGAGACATTTTTAGTTCACAGCTGGAAGAGTGTTTTCAAAGAAAAGGCTGGTCAACCCAGGCTTCTATCTACTGAAGTTTAGAAGAATGAGAGAGCATTTAATTGAACAACGACAAGCTGGATGTAGAGAGGGTGTTTCTTCTTGTGGGAGAACCTCGCACAAGGTTGCCATTGCTTAAAAAGAAAAGGGTCACAATTTTACCCAGAGTTAAGACAAATTTTCTCTTAGTGGGTGGTGAGTCCAACTCTCTCCACAGAAAGAATGCTGGAATAAGTCTTGAAGTATTTTAAGGTAGTGGTATACGAATACTTGGTAAGGAAAGGTTACTTCAGGTAGATGAGACACAGAATTGAGGTTACAACAGACCTGCCGTGACCTTATTAAAAACCAGATAGGCTTGTGGGGACCAGGTGGTTAAGCCCTACTCCTAAATGATACGTTTGATGCAGTGGAAGAAATAGCTGGGGGAGTCATAGAGATATATCGCATGGAGGTGAGCCCTTCAACTGAATGAGTCTACATTGACCATGAACAACCTATATACACCAATTCTCCATTAATCCCATTCCTTAATCTCTCACATTCCCATCAGATCCCTCCAGAATCAACCTCTCACTGAAACATTAGGGGAAATTTGGACCAATCACATGACCAACTCACACACCTCTGAGACATGGGAAGAAATTGAAGCATTCGGGGGGAGGGGGGACCCACACAGTCACAAAGGGAATGTGCAAACTCCACACCAGCAGCACTCGGCTGTGCGGCAACAGCTCAACAGCTGAGTCACTGTTCTGCCCGATACAACATATGACAACACTCTGGGAACTTCATGCATACCTCCTGCCGCAGACCTAGACAGAGATTATAAACAAGAAAGGCTCCAGCCAGTTAGCACTCAATTAGCATCCCTTCAATTGCATTATTGCAAATAGTAACTCCTCCTTACCTTGCACATGAATTGTTTTATGCTATTAAAACAAGATCTCACAAAACAGTCTCGATCGACACGATTAATGATGTGGGATGACAAGTCATTAAACAAGGTATTCAGAGGGTAACACACATCAAAGTTGCTGGTGAACGCAGCAGGCCAAGCAGCATCTGTAGGAAGAGGTGTAGTCGACGTTTCAGGCCGAGACCCTTCGTCAGGACTTCGTTAGTCCTGACAGAGGGTCTCGGCCTGAAACGTCGACTGCACCTCTTCCTACAGATGCTGCCTGGCCTGCTGCATTCACCAGCAACTTTGATGTGTGTTGCTTGAATTTCCAGCATCTGCAGAATTCCTGTTGTTTGTATTCAGAGAGTGCAGGCTTTCATTAGAAATAGGGAAATTACCTTACAGATTGATTAGATACACTTCTGATGAAAACTGCCATCAAACAACTGCTGGCTGAATTGAACCACCCTTTCTTTATTACTTATTTATTGAGATACAACAGGGAGCACTTCGAGCCACGCCACCAAGCAGTCCCCCAATTTAATTGTAGCCTCAGAGTAACTATTACTGCTAAGAGTAAACTGATTGGAAAGCTGAGCCTACTGGGCCTGAACACCTCGCTCTGCAACTGGATCCTAGACTTCCTGACTTGGAGACCTCAGTCAGTCTGGATTGGAAGCAGCATCTCCAACACCATCACACTGAGCATGGGGGCCCCCCAGGGCTGTGTGCTCAATCCACTGCTGTTCACTCTGCTGACCCACAACTGTGCTGCAACACATAGCTCGAACCACATCATCAAGTTCACCGGTGACACGACCGTGGTGGGTCTCATCAGCAAGAACAATGAATCGGCATACAGAGAGGAGGTGCAGCGGCTAATGGACTGGTGCAGAGCCAACAACCTGTCTCTGAATGTGAACAAAACAAAAGGGATGGTTGTTCACTTCAGGAGGACACGGAGCGACCACTGTCCGCTGAATATCGACGACTCCTCCTTAGAGATCGTTAAGAGCACCAAATTTCTTGGTGTCCACCTGGCGGAGAATCTCATCTGGTCCCTCAACACCAGCTCCATAGCAAAGAACGCCCAGCAGCGTCTCTACTTTCAGTGAAGGCTGAGAAAAGTCCATTTCCCACCCCCCCATCCTCACCACATTCTACACAGGATATATCAAGAGCATCCTGAGCAGCTGCATCACTGCCTGGTTCGGGAATTGCACCGTCTCGGATCGCAAGACCCTGCAGCGGATAGGGAGGTCAGCTGAGAAGATCGTCTGGGTCAGACATTTACACCACACGCTGCATTCGTAAAGCAAACAGCTTTATGAAGGACCGCACGCACCTCTCATACAAACTCTTCTCCCTCTTGCCATCTGGCAAAAGGCTTTCATGACCAGACTATGTAACAGTTTCTTCCCCCAAGCCATCAGACTCCTCAATACCCAGAGCCTGGACTGACACCAACCTACTGCCCTCTACTGTGCCTATTGTCTTGTTCATTATTTATTGTAATGCCTGCACTGTTTTGTGCACTTTATGCAGTCCTGGATAGGTCTGTAGTCTAGTGTAGTTGTTGTGCTGTTTTACGTAGTTCAGTGTAGTTTTTGTATTGTTTCATGTAGCACCATGGTCCCGAAAAACGTCTCGTTTTTACTGTGTACTGTACCAGCAGTTATGGTCGAAATGACAATAAAAAGTGACTTGACTTGACTTGAACTGCAATGACTAGCTGGTATGCCTTTGGACTATGGGAGGAAACTGGAGCACCTGGAGGAAACCCATGCAGTGATGAGGAAAACGTACAAACTCCTTGCAGACTGCGGTAGGAACTGAACCTGTACTGTGAAGCGTTATGCTAGCCATTACGCTTCTGTGTTAGTTTAAAGATCACTGTGCCATAAGGTACTAATGGATCCTCATTGTTTTAATGTCTCTAGTTTTGCATGATGTAAAATTACTTCATTTAATTGTGTATACTGTCTGTAAGTCTGTGAATTAATCATTAGCATCTCTTAAACTTATCTGCCACAAAGGACTGAAACGTCTTGAGATAACACATGCCAGTAATTACCTTGTGAAAAGCTAATGTTTGCTTTAAAGCATTATATGTTAAACAATGTGAGCTTGCTTTACATTTCAGTGCTGTGAAAACTGATGAGAAACACACAGAATGCTGATGCAACTTGGCAGGTCAGGCAGCATCTGTGGAAGGAATTGAACAGCCAAGGTTTTGGGCCAAAACCCTTCATTAAGATTGGAAAGGAAAGGAGCTGCAGCCAGAATAAGAAGGTGGTGTTGCGGGGGGGGGGGGGGGGGGGAGGGAGCAGCACAGGCTGGCAAGTGATAGGTGAGTCCAGGTGAGGGGAACGGAAAGTGAGATGGGATGAAAGGGAATTATGTGAGAAGCCTTAAGGCTGATTTATACTTGTGCGTCAAATGGACGCAGTAGGTACGGCGTAGCGGTGCACCCTATGCTGTACTCTACGCAAACCCTACGCCGTAGCCTAACACGCACCTCTCCCAAAGTGTAACTACGCGTTGCGGCGACGCAGACCGCAACAACTGTGATTAGTCCGCTTGGTAGCATCACATTTCTTCATACGCTGCAATAGCTTCCCATTGGGCGACTGAAGAGCAGGGAAGGAACTCTGGCTGCAATGCTTTCCATAAAGCTTTACAGACCTCTGAAATTATGGAGGACCCTGTGCTTGACGCCAGTTTGTAGCTAGCTGCTGCAGCCTGTTGACTTCCACCTGAAGCTAAAACTCAAATGGTGATTGCCAGTCTCTGAGTATACTGTGGGTACACTGATACGATATTAGTGGTTGGAGACGGTGAACCGAATTGTCAAATCTACCTGCTGACATCCGAAAATATTTGAAATGCATTTCCTCGTCCATGTCTCTCAGTGGCCGGACAAGCACAGAAAATACACACTCCTTTAGTTTCAGTCACCATTGTTTGAAGTTTGAGTTTCAACACGAAGAAACTCAACACAGTGGCCTAGAAACCCCATCACCAACTAGCGTTTTGGCAGTGAATTGCAGCGCGACGCAGACACACTAACGCACGAGTATAAATGCTCACAACAGCGTAGCCCACTTGCGTAGGCTACGGCATAAGCTAGTACACACAAGTATAAATCAGCCTTGAAAGTGATAGATGGAAGAGGTAAAGGGCTGAAGAAGAAGGAACCTGATAGGAGAGAACTGTGGGCCATGGAATAAAGGGAAGGAGGTGGGAAACCAAAAGGAGCAGATGGACAGCTCATGAGTTCAGGGGAGGAGAAGAGAATGGGGTGAGAGTGCCATGAGAATAGGGAAAACAAAGGGGGAGGGAAAACATAGAGGAGTGGTTACTGAATACAGACAGTGATGGCCATATCTCCTTTTCACTATCAGTCCCGATGCAGGGATTCAGCCTGAAAAGTCAGCAGTTTCCTTCCACCCACTGATGCTGCTTGACCGGCTGAGGTCTTCCATCAGATTGTGTCTTGCTTCAGATTCCAGCACCTGGAGTCTCTTGTGTCTCAGTCAACAGCATTATTGGGCTCCATTGGAGCAATACAGTAAATATTAATGATCAGAAATGATTAAGAGATATGTTCAAAAGTTCAAATTAAATTCATTATCAAAATCCATATATGTCACCATATACAACCCTAAGATTCGTTTCCTTGTGGGCATACACAGAAAATTTAAAAAACGCAATAGGATCACTGAAAGACCACACACAAAAGGATGGATGAACAACCAACATGTAAAAGACAACAAACTGTGCAGATATGAAATAGAAAAAAGTACAATAAATATAGAGAATATGAGATGAAGAATCCATAGATGGTGTCCATAGAATCCAAAGTCAGTCCATAGATTGCAGAAACCGTTCAGAGGTGGAACAAGTGAAGTTGAGTGAGGTTATCTACTTTGGTTCAAGAGCCTGGTGGCTGAGGGGGTAATAATCATTCAGGAATCTGGTGGTTTGGGCCCTGAGGCGCCTGTACCTTCTTCATGAAGGCAGCAGCGAGGAAAAGCCATGACCTGGGTGGTGGGGGTCCTTGACAATGGATATTGCATTCCTGCGACTATACTCTGTATAGATATGCTCAATGATGGCGAGGGCTTTACCCATGATGTGTGTGTCACAAGCTTCATTTATCTACCCATTTACTGGAGTGCTTATAATCCCCAATTGACATTAAGTTAAGATTTAGAACCTTATCCACCCCGTTATCAAAACCACACACTTCTACCTGTAATATTACAGTCTCCATCTTTACCTCAATGTCTGAACGATGTGGTAGCATAACCTTTGGATCCAAAGCACCGAAATTTAATATAACCAGTTCAATATAAATGGGGCAATGATTGTGAATTTTGTCCTTCTATGGGAAGGTCTATTAGGAATTTAAAAGTCGCTTGATGGGAATAATAATTTACCTTCAAGAGCTTCCAGCCAAGTTTGCTACTAGTCCACTTTTCATAAGTACAAGAGATTTTGCAGATGATGGAAATCTTGAGCAACAGACGCAAAATACTGGACAAACTCAGCAAGTCAGGCAGCATCTACGGAGGGGAATAAACAATTGATGTTTTGGGTGGAGATCCTTCATCAGAACTGGAAAGGAGGGAGTAGGAAGGGGGCTTCTCCTTACTGCTGATGAGATATACCCAAGGCACGGTTATTGCTTATTGAAAACATTCTCCAGCATTTTGTGTGTGTAGCCTACTTTTCACTGCCCTTCATGAATTAAAGCTGCTTGGAAAAATTTGAATTAGTTCACTTGTAGACATTCGGTATGTGTGTTGAGTTAAGTGACAAATTGGACAAGGGTCCATTCTCCGATAAGGAATAGACATGAGCAATCGCAGCGAAGTGTGACATTCTACATTTTACAAAACACTGCCACCCCCTGGTAAAATATGTAGCTGAACCACAGTTAAAATAGTGTCCTGCTTGCAGCAAGTTTAATGTCTGTTCAGCCCAGGAATCATGAATGCAGCCTGACGACTATGAACAAGCATAGTAGCCTCTTCTGTCTTGTACTCACTGAGACCTGCAGTCAAGCATGGGGTAAAAGTGTCAGCCACTGGCTTTTGCAGCTTACAGTTAAAATATTAAAAGCACTGTGACATTGCTAGCACAGCTGCTCTTTCACAGCTCCAACAACCAGGACTCAACCCAGACCCCACCAGTGCTGCATGAATGTACATTATCAGTGTTATTGTATGAGTTTTCCCTGGGTGATCCTACATCACAAAGACATGGGTTGATCAGTTAATTTTTTTCTATAAATTGCCCCCTGTGTATAAGTGACAAGTTGAATATGGGAAAGGCTGATGGGAATGTGGGTCTCAAGGGAAACAAACTACTGTAGTGGGGGAACAAGATTGCTCTGTGAGCTAGCATTACATCAATAGGATGAAAATTACCTCCTTCTATATCATAAGAAATATGGAAATTTATTAACCAGTGTATAAAAACCTCAACCTACAAGGCCATAAGGGGAAATAAAAAAAAATGCACCTTCTGAAGAGGTTTCTTGACCAGCACAGATAATATTTAGTCCAATGCAATTTCAGATAGACTGAGGGACTGCAACAAAGCCCCAGGAGAACTGACTTAATTTTAAAAACGGTTAAGTC
Organism: Mobula birostris; assembly: GCF_030028105.1. Taxonomy (NCBI): domain Eukaryota; kingdom Metazoa; phylum Chordata; class Chondrichthyes; order Myliobatiformes; family Myliobatidae; genus Mobula; species Mobula birostris. Next base: position 81,950,477 of record NC_092373.1, read on the forward strand.
ATGAAGTGCATTTATATAACTCTTTCAGTATTACGCAGTTTAAAACATTTTCCTGCAAGTGAGAGACAGCGAACAATATACAGGATGTTTCACTTTATTTAAAATTCAGACTAGCAATCTGATGGATTTACCACAACAGGGACATATTACCCACATGGAATCTAGATGGGCACACAGACCACTTTGCCCAACAGGCCCTCCCGGAACACCCTAGCCTTTCCAATATACTGCCCTGCATCCATACCTACCACATTCAAAACTGTGGTATTCCCTTGCCCCAACCACAAACAAATGTCCCTCCAATCTATCAGCACTGCAATTGCCAGCCTCACAAATAACTTTTTCAAGCCCACTCAATCCCATTAATTAATCAATTCCAATATAAATACACTTGCTTGAATTTAGACATGTTACTTGCTCTAGTTCAAATACCCCATTATGGGAGAACACATGGATGACAATCCCAAGACCAATTCATAGGGATATTCACCATTTCATGTTTACCGTAGAGCACATCAAGAAACCTCCGAGGCCAGTTTATCAAGCCTTCATCTATCAGCAAGTTCTCTGGAACTTCTGAGGTCTGCAACTAAGAAATCAATTTTAAGAGAGTCATCAGGTCAAATGAATTCATGATCATGGGTAGCTTAAAAGAGATTCAACGCAACCTGATCAAAATCAGGGCAGGAAAAGCATCACCTTCTGAAGAAGAGGAGAAGGGCACATTCTGCCAGTAGCAGAGCCAATTTGTTATAAGCTCATTTTGTCTAATTACTCCGCACGGACATAAGAAACAGGTCCAGGAAAAATTATATACCATCCCGTGAAAATTGCATCTAACTAGCAGAATTTCAGTACACAGCATCCAGGCCAGTTTAAATTGTGATCATTAACAATTTGTTCTAAAATTATATGCAAAATCCAGACTTTCAAACAGGTGTGCCTATTAGCAAAGCACCATTTGACATCTGGTTTCATTACCTAAAACAACACATCTTTCATGTCCAGGCACCAGAATGTACAGACTCTTATAATGAGATCTTCAGTGGAATGAGATTGAAAAGGCAATGAAAATAAAATGTCCTCATGGGCTATTTTGTTTTCTCTCTCTTAGTGATTTGTTTCTCAAATGCATTTACACCACAGTTCTTGTTTAATGTTATTAAATGCTCAGCACTGATTCTAATAGCAATCCTGCGGCCAGCAGCTGATATGCTTGGAAGATAAGGATCTAGGGAGTGATGCTCAAGCCATGTGGATTGCCGAAGAGGCATTCTGCATACCTTATCCTTGTCCTTTGATTTTCGTGCAAGTGAATTTTTATTAAAGCATGTAAATTGGTTTATTAGTGTCACATGTACAATCTCTCGCATACCATTCACACAGTTTGAATTCATTTTCAAGTTCGAGTTTAATTATCATTCAACCATACATGAATACCTATGAATAGAGTAAAATGAAACAACATGACTCCAGGGTCAAGGTACAAAACACATTACCAACAGTCACTCACAGACAAGCCACACTTTCACATAGACTGTAAGAGAGCAGTAAAATACATTCACACACAAACACAATGTAGTCCAAGCCCCTGAATCCATGAATGTCGCAGCAGTCTGCAGCCAAACACGATATGTTTTGTCTTCTGCCGAGTGAAATTGGAGGGCAGTACCAACTCCAGCATGGACACTGCACTACGCGGCCTCCAGCACTCCAGTGGAGCACACTGACTTTGATGCTGCTCTCCTGGGAGGCTTCAAATAGGTAACTCTGTGGTTCCAGGCCTAGTCCTTGCTGTGACTGAGGCTATGCAGCTCCCCTGCCATTCGCCAATTAAACAGTGAATCAGACTTGCAGCATCCCACATTACCGATGTCCAACAGGGTTTTATGATCACAGGAACAATGACTACAGCATTAGACTGCACAGCGCCTTTGTGCCCTGACACCTCTTTGATGCTGGCAGCAGCACGATCTGCACCAAGTGCAGCTCCTTCAGTTTCTCCACCAACGTGCAACTCACTGATGGTGTAGACCTGCGGTACGTTCAATTCCTCATGTCCAGCAGGGTCTTGTGATCAGAACAAATACATTTAAAAAAGACAATTCAATACAGATCAGTTCATTACAACTGTGCATTCAGGTAGTACAAGGTAAAACAATAACAGATTGCAGAATCACAAACAAGAGAAAATCTGCAGATGCTGGAAATCCAAACAACATACACAAAATGCTGGAGGAACTCAACAGGCCAGGCAGCATCTATGGAAAAGAGTACAGTTGATGTTTCAAAATGAGACCCTTCTTCAGGACTGCAGAATGTAAAATAAAGCGCTCCAGTGGATGATGCTGAGCTGTGATGTCCAACAAGGTCGTGGCTCAGAGCAGTAAATGAAGAGTCTGGGAAGGGGTAAGAGTTCAGGTTGCAGTGCTCTGTAGCTGAACATCAAGCCCTGATGAGACCAGCGATTCCCAGGTATAGGGAGTCCCAGTCCCAGGTCAGAGGTCGGTACTGGCAGTAAATTCTGGGTGTGGGAAAGAGTCATGAGGGCCGGTGACGTCCTAAGCCATCAGCGTTGAAGGGCTGTGCAAAGTCAGCTGTCAGACCAAGAGAAGTCCAGAAGGCAAAGCTGAAGATCAAAGCCAAGAACCCGGCAATTCACGAAGTGGAAGACTGAAGGTCGAGGACCGAAAGTAGAGGCCTGAAGGAGTCACGAGAACCCGCGTCACTGGCGTCAGAAGTTTGTGTGATTCTGGTAGTTGAAGCCTGAACAATATACCCATGATCGGTGAGTCCTGAGGTCTAAGCCCAAAGATCAAATCTGTGCTTGGTGTCCTGGGGTGAAGTTTGAACTTAGAGGCCCAATGTCTGTGAGCCTGAGAATCCGGGGCCTGGAGGTGGGCTGTCCTGCAGCTGGAAGCCTGTCTGTGTGGTAGTTAAAGGAGGGAGCTGTTGGGTGGGTGGATGAGTGTTAGGGTAGGATAAAGGCTCGATTTGCCGTTGTCTTGCTTTGCTGGTTGCTGTTTCTGTCTGTGATGTTCTGGGGAACATTGTGGGCGTGTTATGTTGATGCCAGAATATGTGGTGACACTTGCAGGCTGCACCCAGCACATCCTTGGGGATTGGTTGTTAACACAAATGATGCATTCCACTGTATGTTTCAATGTACATGTGATAAATAAAGGTGAATCTGAATGAGTTCCATAGAAAGGGTAGTCTAGGTAGATAATAAGCTGCAAGGTCTTCACCAGACAGATTGCGAGTTTAAGGGTCCATTTTATCAACCATTCAAAAATTCTAAAACTGTGGGACACTGACTCTGCTCCCAGCAGTTTAACTTGATATTGACAGTAATTATCATATTAAGTATATCATAAACCATAAACAACACCAGCACAAATCTTGTGTGAGAAATGTGTGCCACACTCATGCAGTCAGCAATGGCAGGCAGTAGGATTAATAGAAATGTGAGACAATAGGGTAAAGGGAAAATTAATGTTTAAGAGTGATTGCTCAGTGAGCTGGCTCAGACTCAGAGGGTCAAATGAAAGTAAGAAAGTCTTTGGATGCTGCTGTTCAAGACGAGCACAAATATCTGCTGCCAGTTGTATCTGCTTCTCTACATGTGGCTCTTTGGATTCAAAGACTAATGTCTCCTCCCCTCATCTACTGTGTACCCTCATTTGCACCTAACTCTGTATCTCTCTTCACAGATGCTACCTGACCTTCAGAGTATTTCCAGAATGTTCTGTCACTCTTTATATCAGAATTCAGAACCTACTGTTTTGTATCATCTTGCACCTGTGCTGTTCCACGATACAGCGCTCTTCATAATTTTAGCAAAACATTATCTTCATTCTCTTCTGAACTTTGAATTTTCCCCAAGTTTCTTAGCGTTTTTTTTAAAGGACCTGCTTCTTTATCTATTAATGAGTGTAGATGCCTTGTTGGAAACCAGAAGTGGAGACAATGATGAGCTCAGTCTGATGAGAAAGATTGTCATTTTCAAATACTCTAACTAGGCTCAACTGAGCATTGTGCCTTCAGCCAAATGTCTTGAGCCTTCCCACCAATCTCATAATCATAGGCTGGACATACAGTATGTCAGATCCACAGAGAACAGTTAACAAGACGTAGCACACAAATCAGCACTTTCCACGACCTTGTACTAAATTGCTGAAGTGCACAATGCATTGGACATCAAGTGGAGGCAAACCTCACCTCCTACCCTGTATCTCGGTTTGCCATTGAATCCATTCCATAATAACTTGAGCTGAGGTAGCGGGTAACTCTTCACATTTGGCCCACCCATCGCTCTACTCACCCTCATAGCTTGTGCGTCCAGCCTGCCCCCATTCATTTGAATTAGGCTGACATTTTCATTCCCCCTGCTTCTCAACTATCCATCTCCCCCTGGCTTCAAAATATTCAGACAGCAGGGTGAGGAAGAGAGCATCAAAAATGCATGAACCTCAGAGAAAAAAAAATCATTCCTCCTACCTTGAATGGGTGAGGTTCAGTGATTCCTGAGTCTAGATTCTCCCTCAGAATGAAACACACCCACAGGGACTGATATATATCAAGTACCCTGTCACCATTCAAAATTGTCTGGTCTAGAATTACGTCACTGAAATAGGCACTTTGGTCCATCATATTCGTGCTAACCAATATACCTTTCTATACTAACTTCACTTATGCCGCAGGCTTCTATGCTTTTACAATTAAAGTCAACACATCCTGAACTCCGACCACAAAATGAAGTATAAACTCCTAGAATTGTTTTCAATTCCCTCAGTAATTATGTACTGTTCCTCTCTACCAGCCTTTTTGTAAGTCATGTACTAGGTCACCTAGATTCCTCTGTATCTCTGGGCTCTGCCATTTGTCATTACTTAGATAATAAGCATTTCCTAACAAAATAAGACCATGAGATACAGGAGCAGAAGGCAACCATCCGGTCCATTGAGTCTGCTCTCCCCATTCCATCATGGCTGCCTTATTATCCTTCTCAATCAACCTCATTCTCAAGGCTTTTCCACATAATCTTTGATGCCCTGACTAATCAAGAATGCATAAACTTCCATTTTAATTATACTCAGTGACTTGCCTCCAAAGTTGTCTGTTTCGCCGAATTTCACAGAGTCACCAAACTCTGACTAAAGAAATTCCTCCTCATCTCTGTCCTAAAGGGATGCCTTCCTATTCTGAGGCTGTGCTCTCTGGTCCTAAGCTCCCCTGCCATAGAAAACATCAAATGGACAATATTCATTGTCCCCAAATATGTTTCATTTGCCCAATCATTGCCAACTCACTTAACCAGTGTATACTCTTCTGTAGCCTCTTATTGAAAAGAGGAGAAATATCGGTGCCATTAGCAGATTCAGAAAAATGTACCAACAATATCTTCAGCCAAATCATTTACTGAAACTATAAAACACTGAGGCACCAGCTCTAATTTGGGTGTTCATGCGCCCTATTTTAAAAAAAATTCTGTTTCCAACATTTTAACTAAATTTCTAACTTCCACTTCCTTCCAGATGATTGACATTAAACTGCGGTAATGTTTCTCAACTGCGTGCTATGTTTGCAGCTAGGGTTAAAGAGGAATGAGTAAGTGGCCACTCTTCTTCCAGCACCCCTCAAAATGGGATCCACAAGAAATATCACCAAGGATTTCTGTGTCAGTCAGCCAGATGTAGTATCACCAATGTAGACAAGGGCTGGTCATATGGTCTGTACTGTTAAGTGGCACTGAGGTTGGGCTGCAAATTGAGAGGGGAGGTCAGCAGGAGAGCAAGAGGGACGGGATGTGTCCAAATCTACAGGCAAGGATCCAACAGAGCAGTCCGACACATCAGCTTCTCTTGTGGTACAAAACACGAGTCACTTGTATCATGTACAGCAGGGGTCCCCAACCTCTTTTGCACCGCGAACCAGTTTAATATTGACAACATTCTTGTGGACCGGCCGACCGGGGTGGGGGGGGGGGGGGGCGTTGTTCAGGTAGGGTTGCCAACTTCCTCACTCCCAAATAAGGGACGAAAGTAGCAGTCAAATACGGGACTCTTGTGTTTACCCCGAGAAAGACTACCATGACCAGGAAGCCTTGTGCGGGCACCTATGTGCGCATGCGTGACGTGTGCATACATGACGTGCACATGCATGTACGTGCCGATTTTTTTTCTACAAATCAGTTTAGGCTTAATCTTCCCAATTCTGTTAAGTGAAACTACACTGTACATACATTATTTCTACTATATAGGCTGTGTATTTATCATATTGTTCCTGCTTTTACTATATGTTAGTGTTATTTTAGGTTTTATGTGTTATTTGGTATGATTTGGTAGGTTATTTCAAGTTCAACAGTGCATGACAGGGAATGAGGAAAGGTGCAGCTGACTCATAACACCAAATCATATCGTTTCCTCGCGGCCCGGTAGCACATGCTTTGTGGCCTGGTATCGATCTGCAGCCCAGTGGTTGGGGACCACTGACGTACAAGTATAAACGCAACTTGTAATGCAACCAGGTTCCCTACCAGCCCACATCATACATGCCTATGAATACATGCACTCAGCTGCAGTCTGTGGCCTGCAGCTCAAAAGAGCTAATGTTAGCCAAATGGAAAAGTTCACAAGTATGTTCCACTGTTGCGTCCAACATGGCTTTCCCAATAACACTTAAATATGAGATGCTGGAAATCAAAATAACACACACAAAATACTGGAGGAATTCAGCCGGCCAGGCAGCATTTATGGAAAAGAGTAAACAGTCGACGTTTTGGGTGGAGACCCCACAACAGAACTGGAAAAAAGAGATGAGAAGTCAGAGAGAAGTCTCGGCCTGAAACGTTGACTGTTTACTCTTTTCCATAGATGCTGCCTGGCCTGCTGAGTTTCTCCAGTATTTTGTGTGTATATCAACACTTCTTAAACCCTTAGGCCTCTATAACTTAGTCACACTATTTGGCAACAGTTCCATCTACAAATTGCCATCCAATTCACCCACTTATAAAGTTAGGGGTTTTTCATTACTCCAGGAAAAAGAAACCTTGTGAGTCCCTATCCACTGTGAGAGTACCTCTATGTAGATTGTAACAGGTCTAAAAGATAGCCGACCATCGCAATTATTCATAAGTAAGACATGCATTCTGTGAAAAAAATCTGATCTCAGCTGAATACTTTGAAATTTCAATTCAAAACACCTTTTTACCATCAGTTCCCTTAAGGTCATTCCTTCAAACCTCAGTGTTAAATGCTTCTGAGATTTAATAGACTAGACATACTGTCATCAATATTTTACAGCTTGCAGTCAGAGGCTCAAGGAATACATGTAGATGCAATGTCTTAGCTCCTGTTTAATGTGGTAAAAACATTGTACTGCGTTTGAAGATATTTTTGCTGTAGGCATTTATGTCCCATTCCATTATCATCATGCAGAGACAAGCCCTGATCTACTCGATGTTAATCGGATGTAGTTTGGCACGTGGGCAGCTGAAAGTAAAATTACTGCTTAATTAAAATGGAGAATATTCATCTTTTAAATGTAACCAGCATATCAATCAAATTCTACAACAGAGGTCAAGATTAAATTCAGTTTACTGGAGGCGTGTGTTCACAGTTTAATTGTTATGTCTCTGCACCACTATTGATTTCTGCTTTGAATGTAATCAATTGCAAAGCCTCCATATCCCTTCAGTGGTGAGAATTCTGAAGATTCAGCGCCTTCTGAATGAAGAAATTTCTCCTCATTTCAATTATACCTAGTCTACCCTTTATTTGCAGACAGTGACACCTGGTTTCCAATCCTTCAGTCAGGGAAACATCCTCCTTGTGTCTACTCTGTTGAGCTCTACGAATATTCTGTACATTTCAATGAAGTCATCGCTCATTCTTCTAAACTTCAGGCAATAGTTCTCCAGTTTATATTATCTGTCTGCGTATGTTAGACCTGACAACTCAGGACCCACCGTACGTCCCCCACAACAAGTACATCTCTTATGAGATATGGAGAGTAAATTGTACGAGGGTGATTGATAAGTTTGTGGCCTAAGGTAGAAGGAGACAATTTTAGAAAACCTAGCACATTTATTTTTCAACATAGTCCCCTCCTACATTTACACTTACTCCAGCGGTTGTGGAGCATACGGATCTTGGACCTCCAGAGAGTGTCCACAGCATGGGTGATTGATAAGGTCGTGGTCTAAGGTAGAAGGAGATGAGTTATACAGCTCTTGTTACATGCACATGCAGGTCAACTCTTTGAGTGATTATGCAGAAAGTTTGAAGTCAATAACTCATCAGAGGTGATTGATAAGTTTGTGGCCTAAGGTAGAAGGAGATGAGTTGTTAACTTCAAACTTTCTGCATAATCACTCAAAGAGCTGACCTGCATGTGCATGTAACGAGAGCTGTATAACTCATCTCCTTCTACCTAGACCACAAACTTATCAATCACCCATGCTGTGGACCCTCTCTGGAGGTCCAAGATCTGTATGCTCCACGACCGCTGGATTAAGTGTGTAAATGTAGGAGGGGCCTATGTTGAAAAATAAATGTGCTAGGTTTTCTAAAATTGACTCCTTCTACCTTAGGCTACAAACTTATCAATCACCCCTCATAAAAAAAAATAGGAGCAGGAGTAGCCTATTGCCTCGTCAACCCTGCTTTGCCATTTAATAGGATCATAGTTGAATAGCTGATCTGACCGTGGACTCAGCTCCACCTTCCTGCTTTCCCCCCCATACCCCTTAATTCCCTTGCTGTGCAAATATCTATCTTAATGTGGCTTAAATATATTTAATGAGGCAGCCTCTATCACTTTTTGGGCAGAGAATTCCACAAATTCCACAATGGTATGAGAGAGGAACTGGCCCAAGTCGATTGGAAGAGTAAGCTAAATAGAGGGACAGCAGAGCAGAATTGGATGAAATTCCTACAAGAAATAAGGAAAATGCAGGGAAAATATATTCCAAGAAAAAAGAAAATCATGAATGGAAAAGTGGCACAAATGTGGCTAATGAGAGAGGTTAAGGCAAAAATAAAAGCAAAAGGAACGCCGTACAAGGAAGCAAAAATTAGTGGGAAAAATGAGGACTGGAAGACTTTTAAAAACTTACAGAAGGAAACTAAGAAAGTCATTAGGAAAGAAAAGATGAATTATGAAAGGAAGTTGGCGATTAACATAAAAAATGATACTAAGAGTTTTTTAAAATATATGAAGAGTAAAAGAGTGACAAAGGTAGATACGGGACTGATTGAAAATGATGCTGGAGAAGTTATAATGGATAACAAAGAGATGGCGGAGGAACTGAATGAGTATTTTGCATCAGTCTTCAGAGTGGAAGACATGAGCAATATACCTGATAGCCAGAGATATCAGGGAATAGAATTAGGTACAGTCAAGATTACTAGACAGAAAGTGCTTGGGAAGCTAAGTGGACTAAGAATAGAGAAGTCTCCCGGTCCGGATGAGGTGCACCCAAGGGTTCTGAAGGAGGTGGCTTTGGAGATTGTGGAAGCATTGGAAATGATCTTCCAGGAATCAATAGACTCTGGCATGGTTCCGGAGGACTCGAAGGTCGCAAATGTAGTTCCGTTATTTAAGAAAGGAAGGAGGCAGCGAAAAGAAAATTACAGACCTATTAGTCTGACATCAGTAGTTGGAAAGATATTGGAGTCAATCCTCAAGGACGAGATTATGAAATACCTCGAGGTGCATGAGAAGATAGGCCGAAGCCAGCATGGTTTCATGAAGGGAAGATCCTGTCTCACTAACCTATTGGAATTTTTTGAGGTAATCTCAAATAAGATTGACAAGGGAGAGGCTGTGGATGTTGTGTATTTGGATTTTCAAAAGGCCTTCGATAAGGTGCCGCATATGAGGCAGCTTAATAAGATGAGAGCCCATGGAATTATAGGAAAGATATTGCAATGGGTGGAGCATTGGCTGATAGGCAGAAAGCAAAGGGTGGGAATAAAGGAATCCTATTCTGATTGGTTGCCGGTTACTAGTGGTGTTCCGCAGGGGTTGGTGTTGGGGCCGCTTCTTTTTACGATGTATATCGATGATTTGGATTATGGATTAAATGGTTTTGTGGCTAAGTTTGCGGATGACACCAAGATAGGTGGAGGAGCAGGAAATGCTGAAGAAACGGAAAGGTTGCAGAGAGACTTAGTCAGTTTAGGAGAGTGGGCAAAGAAATGGCAGAAGAGATACAACGTTGACAAATGTACGGTTGTACATTTCGGAAGAAGAAATAATCGGGCAGATTACTATTTAGATGGGGAGAAAATTCAAAAATCGGAAGTACAAAGGGACTTGGGAGTCCTCGTGCAGGATACCCTAAAGGTTAACCACCAAGTTGGATCGGCGGTAAGGAAAGCGAATGCTATGTTGGCATTCATTTCAAGAGGAATAGTGTATAAGAGTAAGGAGGTGTTGATGAGACTCTATGGGGCATTAGTGAGACCTCATTTGGAATACTGTGTGCAGTTTTGGGCCCCTTATCTTAGAAAGGATGTACTGATGTTGGAGAGAGTTCAGAGAAGATTTACGAGGATGATTCCTGGAATGCAGGGGCTAACATACGAGGAGCGTTTGTCGGCTCTTGGATTGTATTCATTAGAGTATAGAAGAATGAGAGGGGATCTCATAGAAACATTTTGAATGTTGAAAGGGTTGGACAGAGTAGATGTGGAAAGGTTGTTTCCCTTGGTGGGTGAGTCCAGGACAAGAGACCATAGTCTTAGAATTAGAGGGTACCCAGTTAAAACAGAGATGAGGAGAAATTTTTTTAGCCAGGGAGTCATGGATTTGTGGAATTCGTTGCCACATACAGCTGTGGAGGCCCGATCATTGAGGGTGTTTAAGGAGGAGATTGACAGGTATCTAATTAGTCAGGGTATCAAGGGATCTGGGGAAAAAGCCGAAAATTGGAACTAGATGGGTGAATAGTTAAGCTCATGGGGGAGCTGCGGAGCAGACCGATGGGCCGAATGGCCTACTTCTGCTCCTTTGTCTTGTGATCTTGTGAAATTCACTACTCGCTGAGAAAAGCAGTTCTTCCTAATCTCCGTTCCAAATATACAGCCCATGTCCAGAAGTTGTAGTCTCACTTACCAGTGGAAACAACCTTCCTGACTCTATCAAGTCTATCCCTTTCATAATTTTAGTTATTTCTATAAGATCTCTTCTCATTCCTCTAGCAAAAATAAGACTATAAGGTACAGGAGCAGAATTAGGCAATTTGACCCATCAGGTCTGCTGAACCATTTGATCATGGCTAAGTTATTTCCCCTCTTGGCCCTATTCTCCTGCCTTCTCCTCATAACCTTTGATGCCATTACTAATCAAGAGCCTATGAACTTCCACTTTAAATATACCCAATGACTTGGTTTCCGCAGGCATCCATGGCAATGAATTCCACAAATTCACCACTCTCTGGCTAAAGAAATTCCTCCACATCTCTGTTGTAAAGAGACATCCTTCCATACTGAGGCTGAGCCCTCTGGTGTTAGATTTTCCATCTAATTGAAGAAGCCTCTCCACATCCGGTCTGTGTAGTCCTTCCAATATTCAGTAGGTTTCAATAAGATTCCCCCTCGTTGTTCTGAACTCCAGCAAGTACAGTGCCAGAGCCACAAGATGTTCCACATCCGTTAACCCTATTATTCCCGGGATGAGTCTTAAAAACATCCTCTGGCTCCTGTACAATGCCAGTGGATCCTTTCTTAGATATGGAGCCCAAAACTGCTCACAAAACTCCAAATGAGATCTGACCAACGCTTTATAGATACTCAGCATTACACCCTTGCTTTTATATTTAGTCTTCTCTAAATGAATGCCAACAATGTATTTGCCTTCCTTACTACCGAATGAACCTGCAAGTTAACCTTTAGGGGATCCTGCACTAGGGCTCCCTAGAGTCACTAGGGCACTAGCGACTCGATCTCTCCTCATGGGCTAATCTCCTCTGTGCCACTTCCAAAGCCAGTGTATCTTTTCTTAAGTAAAGAGACCAGAACTGCACGCAGGGCCTTAGGTGTGACCTCACTATTACCCTGTCCATTTGCAGCATAACCTCCCTGCCCTCATGTTCAATCCCTCTAGGCCAACGTTCCATTTGCCATCTTGATAACCTGTTCTATGTGCAAACCAGACTTCTGCAATTCATACACAAGCTCTCCCAAGTCCCTCTGCACAACAGCATAATCACCCTGCTTGGGTGAAGATTATGAGATCCCTTAAGCCTCAGCCTGTAGATAGTTGGAAATATTTCTAACCTTTGATTGTTCTCCAGTGATCTCTACTGGAAAATATCCAGCTGAACAAGGAAAGAAGAAGGTTGTAACATTCATCTCCTGTGGATGACTTATCTATGTGCATTATTTAAGGATACCAATGCAAAACAACTCTTCTATTGCAGGAGATTACCTGCCTTGCATACTGCACCAAATAAACATTGTACAGTATTCATCTTGAGGAGGCAAAAGGAAAAGTGAGGGGGGAAATGGTAATGCTCCCCATTTTCCGCCCTTAGCTAGCCGAGTTTTCATGGATCCATAATTGAAAAACATGTTGCTCCTCATGCAGCTGAAACAGCTGTGTGGTTTGGAATGTGGTGAGCATTATATATTAAACACCAAAGAAAGAACATTCATCATGGAGAAATAGAGCTGTTAGACAGGATATGTTATATCGAGCACTGTTAATGCTATAGCGGAATAGGTAATCCCTTGTCTCCTAGCCTCTGACACTGGGATATACTTGTGCATCAACAAAGCTATGCTGAGAAGCAGATATAAGGGATGCTACAAGCAGCAGGTAATATTTTATCTCTTATAAGGAAATGCAATTACTTTTTTTCCCTTTCACAGGGATAATTCTTTGTTTCCTGATTTGATTCTGTAATTTTCACAAGAGCATTAAAAATTTAGCTGAAAAAGCAGAAATATAGGAGGTTGCTTAGCAACCCTTAGAATATCTAGCAAAAGTCTACAGCTTGGAATATTGTACAAAATAAAATTGTTTCGATGAATCATTAAGCCTTTACTTTCTTCTAATACTCTGTGATGATTAATATCTCCCTGTGCTACTTAATGTCCTTAGATTGGATAACTTATATGATGCATGATTTGATGATTTCAAAGCTTTTTCCAAGATAATTTTTAGTTTCTGCCTGAATAAAAATCAAAGATCCTAAAGTCACAGTGCAATTTAACAGTGTAAAATACCATTGCCTGACATATTGCAACAACTTTACTTCTTTTAGAGATACTTTTATCTCTAAAAGAAGTAAGATACTCTTACTTGTATTAAATAACCGGGTAAGCCATTGTCTGAAAGTGGTCTATTTCTGATTTTATTTTATATTCAGTCATTAAAATATATAGTTGCACTTGTGCCGAGAGAAAACATTAAATACGGCTGTACAGGCAGCAGATGTCCTCTGGAATAAAACATCCTTATTATGTTCAGAGACACTATATACTGTGAACAATTTTGGACCTCTATCTAAGAAATGTGATGACATTGAAGATGGTTCACAGGAGATTCATGAGAATTTTAGGCTTATCATATGAGGAGCAGATAATGGCTCAGGGCATATAAATTGCTGGAATTTAGAAGAATGAAGGGGGGATCTCATGAAAACCTGTCAAATGTTGGAAGACCTAGTTAGAGTGGATATGGAGAGAATGTTTCCTATTGTGGGGGGACCAGGGGGCACAGCCTCAGAATAGAGGGACGTCCACTTAGAACAGAGATGAGGAGGAATTTCTTTAGCCAGAGTACCTGTGGAATTTGTGGTCACAGGCAGCTGTGGAGGCCAAGTCTTCATGTATATTTAAGACAGAGGTTGATATATTCTTGATTGGTAAGGGCATGAAAGGATATGGGGAGAAAGCAGGAGAATGGGACTGAGAGGAAAATGGTTTAGCCATGATAATTGCGGAGCAGTTCTGATGGGCCAATCAGCCTAATTCTGCTCCTATGCCTTATGCTCTTATAGTCAGTATCTCTGCACACAAATTGGCTCTTTCTTTATACTTCATACAACACAAGTTTATGTTTGCTATCTGTGGACTTTGCTCAAATACTTCTTGAAGCTGTATTATTATTGCCCATTCTCCAGAAATAGCCTCCTTCAGACCCCTGGCCTGAAGTCACAGATTGGCGGCAAGAGGCACGTAAATTTTCCTTGAGTTAATAGTTGTCCAAATTGGCCAAGAGTTAAACAAGGCAGAAGGTTCACTCAATATGACCCTATGGATCTGAACAGAAGAAAATAGAGCAACAAGCAAAATGTGACAGGAACTCAGCAAGTCAGGCTCCATCTGTGCAAAGAGAGGCACTTTAGCCTTTTGGGTCGAGGCCCTCTGTCGAGACTGAAAGATGGCAGGGGGATAGCCTTTATAAAGAGGTGGGGGGACAGGGTGGAGCAAGAGCAGGCAGGTAAGGGAGTGTGATCGGCACATTGTGGCAGTAGAGTGGAAATAACAAAAAAAAGGTTGGGGGTTGATAGGTGGAGTGAGTGGAACAAATATTACCGCCACGTTTTGGTAAACCAGGACAAGTGTTATTGTAACTTAGGATAGATATATCTTTTAGATTGGTATCATGTGACCATCCACTCTGCAGTTCCAGGTGTCAGCGATCATGCAGTGTGTGAAGGTCTGAAGGTAATTAAGTCACCTGAACAAGATGGTGTACACCCCAGGGTTCTGAAAAAGGTAGCTGAAGACATCACGGAGGTTTTAGTAATGATCTTTCAAGAATCACTAGATTCTGGAATGGTTCCGGAAGACTGGAAAATTGCAGATGTTACTCTATTCTTCAAGAAGGGAGAGAGGCAGAAGGAAGGAAACAATAGGCCAGATAGTCTGACCTCAGTGATTGGTACGATGTTGGAGTCGATTATTAAGAATGAGACACCTGATAAAATAGGCTGTAGTCAGCATGGATTCCTCAAGGGAAAATCTTGCCTGACAAATCTGTTGGAATTCTTTGAAAAAATAACAAGCAGGATAGACAAAGGAGAATCGGTTGATGTTGTGTACTTGGATTTTCAGAAGGCCTTTGACAAAGTGCCACACATGAAGCTGCTTAACAAGCTACAACCCCATGGTATTACAGGAAAGATATTAGCATGGATAAAGCAGTGGCTGATTGGCAGGAGGCAAAAAGTGGGTGTAAAGGGAGCCTTTTCTGGATGGCTGCCGGTGACTAATGGTGTCCCACAGAGGTTCATTTTGGGACTGATTCTTTTTACATTATATGTCAATGATTTGGATGACGGAATTAATGGCTATGTTACAAAGTTTGCAGACGTTACGAAGATAGGTGGAGGGGCAGGTAGTTTTGAGGAAGAGAGAGGCTACAGAAGGACAGACAGATTAGAAGGGTAAAGAAATGGTAGATGGAATACAGTGTTGGGAAGTGTATGGTCATACACTTTGAAAGAAGAAATGAAAGAGTTGACTATTTTCTAAATGTAGAGAAAATACAAAAAAACTGTGGTCCAAAGGGACTTGGGAGTCCTTGTGCAGGATTCCCTAAAGGTTTATTTACAGGTTGAGTCTGTGGTGATGAAGGCAAATACAATTTTGCCATTCATTCCAAGAGGACTAGAATATAAAAGCAAGAATGTAATATTGAGACTTTATAAAACACTGGTGAGGCCTCACTTGGAGTATTATGAGCAGTTTGGGTCCCTTATCTTAGAGAAAGGATATGGTGACACTGAAGAAGTTTCAAAGGAAGTTCATGAAAGTGATTCCTGAATTGAATGGCTTTTCATATAAAGGGTGTTTGATGGCTTTAGGCCTGTTCACTAGAATTCAGAAGAATGAGGCATGACCTAATTGAAACCTATTGAATGGTGAAAGACCTTGATAAAGTAGATGTGGAGAGGATGTTTCCTGTGGTGGGAGAGTCTAAGACCAGAGGACACGGCCTCAAAATACAGTGGCATCCTTTTAGCATGGAGATAAAGAGGAATTTCTTTAGCCAGAGAGTGGTGAATCTGTGGAACTCTTTGCCACAGGCAGCAGTGGAGGCCAAGTCTTTATGCATATTTAAGGCAGAGGTTGATGGATTCTTAATTGGTCAGAGCATGAAGGGATATGGGGAGAAGGAAGGAAATTGATGCTGAGAAGAAAATTGGATCAGCCATGATGAAATGGCGGAGCAGACTCGATGGGCCAAATGGCATAATTCTGCTCCTGTACCTTATGGTCTTGCTCAATCTACTTGTTTATCTAGGGGTAGGTACAGAGAATATGAAATGCTCTGTCTGTCCCTTCAGAATTTTTTAATTCAAGCGCTTTAATTAGTTTGATATACCTATTACTGTATTTTCCATTTTCTTTGCGAACAAGGTGGAAAGAGAGAGATTTATAGTTCTTCAGCATACTTCCCTTCCAATTTGTGTGACCAGCACTCTCGTGGCAAAGATATGGTGAATAGATATCCGACAGCAGTTGTGAGCTGAGAAGTCTAATTGAGAGACTCAGGTGACATGAAAAGCAAAGCTGGAAAGATTTATTGCTGTTATCTGAACTCATAGATTAGATTACAGATTTGAAATAGCTCCCTTGAATGTGTAATTCATCCTTTGTCCAATTACAGGACCACAGGAAATTGACTAATAAGTTAAAAATTGGTTTATAAAAATTGAATTACGGATGTCCTTGTGACACGGTGTAAAACATGAGAGTTCCTACAGGGTGTTTCTGCTGTAAAGAGCAAATTCATTTCTCAGGCTGGGTGTGGTTAGTTCATCTAAGGTTGTCAAATCGTTAGTTAAGAAATTCTTCGAGAGTTTCAATTGTTGACATACTTTGATCATATAATGAGTAAATTTGTTAATTCTTATGATGCGCAAATGTTAGTGGATTAGCGAATTCTGAATGTAATTCAACTAACAGTGTATAATTCCTGACATACTTATTCTTGGCAACAGTGATTCCCTTAGCCAGCTGGATTGTAAATGAGCAACGATAAAAGAAAATACTTCAGCTATTTTTAACTATCTTTGAAAAAGCACATTTGAAAAACTTTTTTATCACTGTTATGTTCTAACGAAGGGGCTCGTATTTTTAAATTTCTGATTATCAATAGTGGAAAGGACACAGTGGCTTCTTTTATCTTTCACATATCCTGTGGCATTGGAGGTTTTTATCACCAGCATAAACCATAATTCACTGCAGTATCAAAAGTAGAGGTTCAGCATGTTTTATTAACTTTTACTATTTTAAGCAATTTTAATTTACAAGAGATTTTGGAAAATCAGAATCACCCTAGAATTTGAGCTCTAAAAGTGTTCCGTTTATAGTCATTCTGAACTTTTATGCCATCTTTCCTGAGTCATCCGGTTCTTTGTCCACGTTTTTCACAATCACAGCTTTTACTGATGTCCAGAAACATGTTGCTCGTTCAGTAAATTCTCAAATAATCCATTGTAAGTTTATAGAGCAATTACATTTTTTCTCTAATAGAATGTCCACATTATTATTCAAAGTTCAACATCATGTTGCTTAATTAAAACTACAGCAACTGAGTTTTTAAAAATGACCAACTTGGTCTGTTGCCATTTCTGGAGTGTGTCAGGATATAAAGGTTTATCGGAATACTTTGTTTAATTTTGACAACGTATTTGGGACTCTGCAAGGGCATAACTTAAGAGATACTACAAGCATGCTCTTCCCAAATGTGAATAATAATTCAGGAATAAAATTGATGGTTTTGTTTGCAGGCTTATCAAATTTTTAAACAAACACTGACCTTTTAATTTGATATTTCCCAATAAACATGCAAGAGCCTTTATTCGCCAGAATGACAAATGCTGAATAAGAAACTGAAATTAATTCCTTTAGTTTGAGCATTGCCTGATCTCAGACAGAACTTAAAGCTTTGTCACATTTATTATTCAATCTATCCAATGATCAATACTCATGTTTGCAAATCGGAAATCTGTTGGTCACAGCAACTGACTCAGGATAAGTGTGATATCTCAATTGACAATATATACTTATAAATCTTTGGGCTTGATTCCAATTAATTTTCCTTTAAAGTCATAATGCGAGATCTGAACTCATACAAACTATTAGAAATCTGATGACTTTTAAATAAATTACAATTATTTATTTTCAAGTTACTGTGTAACTTTAACATTTCTGTGAAACACACCCACTGATCACATCGCTCAATATTAGGTTAAAATTTAGTTAAGCACAAACATAGCCTTTATTGTCAGCACCCATTAGGACTTAGTTAAAAATTAAATTGAACATTAATTACATATTAGTTATTTTAAAGTACAACATAACGTCATTGTGGTAGCATCACTAGTCAGAGAATCCATATGTTTTTTTCAAAAACAATTTCTTTGCAACATCACTGGTCAAATCCTGCTAACCTGATTTGTTTGGTTTTGTAGCATTTAGCTGTGAGATTTGGCCTCAATGCTCTTTGTACTGGAATAGTTTCTTGTCTGAATATTTATGGACCATGTGGAGAGAGCAGATCCCTAATTGCATTTTATTTCTTCAGATGGTTGTGTTTTGCATAACTTATTTACCTGTACAAGAACATAATAATATACACCAAGCTGGGCAGAGTCAACAATACTGCAACTGGAGTCAGCTAAATTTGTAACCTGGTGAAGCAGTGGCAGAAAAAGTAAAATTACTAATCAGTGGTTTAGTAGATAACCATTTAGAACTCATCTTCGTTAACGACTGCCATTGTTGTCACCAATCAGTTAGTCTGGGAGTTCACATAGCAAAAACAGACACATATCTGATTTATTTTTATTCAGTCTTACTTTCTGGTTTTAGCAGCAATATTTACACTCAGTGGCCACTCTTTTAGGTATACCTGTCACCTGCTGATCAATGCAAATATCTAATCAAGTAATCATGTGGCAGTAACTCAATTCATGAAAGCATGTAGATGTGGTCAAGAGATTCAGTTATTGTTCAGACCAAACATCAGAAAAGGGAAGAAATGTGATCTAAGTGACTTTGACCGTGGAACGATTGTTGGTGCCAGGGTGGGTGGTTTGAGTAACCCAGAAAATGCTGACCTTCTGAGATTTTCACACACAACTGTCTCCAGAGTTTTTACAGAGAATAGAAACATAGGGCCAACAATGTTGTGCCAACCATGTAACCTAGTCAAAAAACAAAAGAAACATCCAGTGAGCAGCAGTCCCCTGGGTAAAAACACCTCATTAATGGAACAGATTAGAGGAGAATGACCAGACTGGTTCAAGCTGACAGGAAGGCGACAGTAGTTTAAATAATCACGCGTTACAACAGTGGTGTGCAGAAGAGCATCTTTGAACACACAACGCATTGAACCTTGAAGTGAAGGGGTTCCAGCAGCAGAAGATTACAAACATATATCCTGTGGCCTCTTTATTAGGTAGGGGAGGTACTTCATAAAGTGGCCACTGAGTGTATATTGCAATCTTTTCCGGGCTGGAATTAGATGACTTCTCCAGTAATCAAAGCAAGGTTATTGCTTTTCTACTGTTTTGTTAATGATTTTGAGGAGGTGTGATTGAGGTAGTGGTGAGGGTCAGAGGGTTTATAATGGATATTGATGGACAGTTTGTCACCTGAGATTGAGAGACTGTGAGATCTGGAAAACACAGAGAGGTGGTCAAAGTGAATTTGAGGACAGGGTGGATGTTTTTAGGAAAGGTGACAAAATTGATGAGTTTCAGCTTGGTGCAGGAAGCAGAAGGTGAGTTAGGGAGGGGTGCCAGGAGTAGGTCTGGACCAAGGGTGGTTCCGTGTAGGCAACAAAAAGACTGGCACAGCACAGGCCCATGCACGATTCAGTCAACAATGGAGTAGTGTGCTCCGGTCTCAGTGCCGGAGGCGTAAGAGAAGGCGACTTGCATCTGGACTGCATAATTGGCTATTGTAATAGAGGTAGATTCAATTGTGGTGTTCAGAAGAGACTTAGACAAATATGTAAAATACAGATTATGCTGAAGGGCTGTGAGGATTTGGCAAAGGAGTGGGACTAGCTGGATTGTTTCTCCCCAGTGCCAGTTGGCCTCCTTCCATGCTGTAACCGTTCTTTATTCCATGTTTCTAAATGTGCACGGATATTGTTGCTTTGGACTTCAATTGATTCGGCAGCAAAGCAAACAGTAACCAAACCAAGCAACACACACAGACTGCTGGAGGAGCTCAGCAGGCCAGCCAGCATCTACGGAAAAGAGTAAACAGTCGACATTTCAGTCCTGATTTTTGTAAGTTTGACTTTTGACACACCTAATAAACACCCTTGCACTAAAGTGCTAAGCAACTCCAGCCATTTTTTTCTTTGGTCATAACCCAAGTACCTAACCCCAACCTACCTTATCTTATGTTCCTTATGATCTTATAAATCTTATAAGATCTTATATGATCTTATTCTCTGCCCCTTCCACTCCGGGAAAAAGAGTCCCAGCCTATCTACTCACTTCTTATCATTCAGACCCTCTAGTCCAGGCAACATTCCTGTGAATCTTTCCCACACACACACTCACCTGCTTTGCTTTGAATTTTTTAAGTAATTTGTTGCCCCCCCTTTTTTTTGCAGTGTTCTGTGAGGACAGTACTTACAGTTACACTGTGGGCCCAGGCTTGCATGAAACTGGCTCAGAACTGACTCTGCTACTTAGAATCACAGGTGAGTCCATGGCCAGATCAGCCATGATCTTATCGAATGATGGAGCAGGCTTGAAGGACCAGATAGCCTACTCCTGCTCCTATTTCCTATGTTAAATTATTTTTAGAAAACATAGAAAATCTACAGCACAATACAGGCCCTACGGCCCACAAAGCTGTGCCGAACATGTCCTTACCTTAAAAATTACCTGGGGTTACCTATAGCCCTCTATTTTTCTGAGCTCCACGTACCTTTCCAGGAGTCTCTTAAAAGACCATATCGTATCCGCTTCCACCACCGTCACCAGCAGCTCATTCCACGCACTCACCACTCTCTGTAAAAAACTTACCCCTGACATCTCCTCTGTACCTCCTTCCAAGCACCTTAAAACTGTGCCCTCTCATGTTAGCCATTTCAGCTCTGGGAAAGAACCTCTCATCATCTTATACATCTATCAGATCACCTCTCAACCTCCGTCGCTCCAAGGAGAAAAGACCGAGTTCACTTAACCTATTCTCATAAGGCATGCTCCCCAATCCAGGCAATGTCCTTGTAAATCCCCTCTGTACTCTTTCTATGGTTTCCAAATCCTTCCTATAGTCAGGCGACCAGAATTGAGCACAGTACTCCAAGTGGGGTCTGACTAGGGTCCTATACAGCTGCAACATTACCCCTCGGCTCTTAAACTCAATCCCATGATTGATGAAGGCCAATGCACCATATGCTTTCTTAACCACAGAGTCAACCTGCCCAGCAGCTTTGAGTGTCCTATGGACTTGGACCCCAAGGTCCCTCTGATCCTCCACACTGCC
Source organism: Mobula birostris (assembly GCF_030028105.1). Classification (NCBI taxonomy): domain Eukaryota; kingdom Metazoa; phylum Chordata; class Chondrichthyes; order Myliobatiformes; family Myliobatidae; genus Mobula; species Mobula birostris. The sequence goes on from NC_092373.1 coordinate 81,971,959, forward strand.
AAGAGTCTTACCATTAATACTACATACTGTTATCACATTTGACTGACCAAAATGAACCACCTCACACTTATCTGGGTTGAACTCCATCTGCCACTTCTCAACCCAGTTTTGCATCCTATCAATGTCCCGCTGTAACCACTATCCACAACACCTCCAACCTTTGTGTCATCAGCAAACTTACTAACCCATCCCTCTACTTCCTCATTCAGGTCATTTATAAAAATCAACTTTTCCTCAGTCCTAGTTGAACTCAATCTAGTTTGACAGGCTGCATATGAATTACTTTATCACTTTATCTTCATGGGCAGGAACCTTAAACAAAAAAACACTGTATTGGGGTTACGCAGCAGTTCAACCTGCATCTGTGGAATGAAAAACAGAGTTAACTAACATTTTCAAATCAATCATACTTCTCTTTTTCAATTCTGACAAAAACAAGCTAGGTTATGTCAATGTAAAGCATTAACTGGTCTTTTTCCACAGATGCAGCCAGGCCTGGCCAGTGCTTCCCTCTAATTTGTAATGACCAGTGTACAAAAATCCGGTGCTGTGCAATTTTTTGCTCAGTGACAACACCATGTGCACACTGAATTTTTAAATGGAAGTAAACCTGAAGCTATTCTAAGGATAATAAACTTACCAAGTCCAGTTTGTTGTTCATTGTTTTAAAAGAAATAAAGTAACTGTTAATAAGAACTTTTATCTCCTCTGGGTTTGATCGTTTTCACTTTTGTTCATCTGCACTCACACAACATGTAGCAGGCCTGTAGCGGGTAATGAAGGATTTTCTCGCTGGAGCTTTTGCACACCGTCATAGTGATTTGCTTGTTAAATGATGCTTTAAAAAGTGAAGTTCCAAATATTACTCCACTTCTTCCCACTTGCAAATTCTCCAGCAACTTTTGTATCGTGACAATAAACGCAGGAACCCCAGTTTCTGTATTGTAGATAAATATTCCTCGTAGCTGCATGTTCCTGACCTCATGTGCTTCTGGTGTAGCAGTTTCTACTGTTTCAATGAGCCTTTAAATGAACTAGCAGTTCCTTTGTGCTTCATGCCCTTTGCTTCTTTGGAATTCTTCAATAAAAACAGTATAAATAAGCCAGTTCTAAAATCTGCTTAGATTTTACTTATTTAATATATTTAACATGCCAATGCGGTAGACGGTGACAATATTTTGTGTGTAGTATAAATTTCTATGTGCACTAGTAACAAAAGACGTGAGCAAGTGCACACATGCACACCTGAGAGGGAACATTGGTTTCCAGCATCTTCTGCCTTTATTTCAGGTTTTCAGCATCTGCAAAATTTTTTACGCCTACTTTGCACAGCGTAGAAAAAAACACTTCTTGAGAGCTTGAATTTAAAATATCGAGCTTTTGTGTAATGATTTCTGGTCTGCATTCGCCAGAAGACCTGCATTCCAAATTAATGAAACCTTCCACTTAAGAAAGAAGTCTGACTGTCAATTGTGACACAGTATAGACCATTCTATTGTTTGCTACATATATTTATCTACAACTGACGGGAATGACTGAGATATATAGTTGATAAATGTACTTTGCTGATTAACATACTTTCCAGCACTGGCAACGAATCCATGGCAATCCTTTATCTCCAAGGGCCAGATCTTGTTGAGTTTTTTGCTAGTAGTTCAGCAGTACCGATGCCTAGTTATTCGAACAGCCATAAATTCCAGATTTCTATGCATGTGATTTCAATGCAGAAATCTGGGACTTACTGAATGACAGATGGCACTGCAGCTGACACTAAACTCCATCACCGGACTACGTGTGTGACTGTCAGATCTGAGACCTTGCTGACTTCATTGGGATTTCTGGCTTGCATATTAGGAAGCCCTCCAAGATGACCACAACCTTGTTGTAGGGTTCAGGGGCTTGCATGCTTCAATGACCCAGAGAGCTATGTAGGCTGGAGTCAGGGCTTCATGCTTTGACTCTTGGTAGGGTCGCCCATGCCAAATAGGTCAAAGGGTGGAGGTCAGACTAAGAGTGGTCCACCAGTCCTCCAGGTTCAGGGCTTCAGCTCAAGGCTAACAACCCTGACTGGTAAAACAAAACCGCTACGGAAAAGCAAGGAAGTATCTTTCTATATCTGTGTGCGATGGTATGGACAGACAGATGGAGGACCTTCATTGCTGCCCCTAGTGCCGGTGGCATAATGGGCAGTAAGTAAGTAAATACTAGGAGGGAAAGGGAAGATGCATGTAAAGAGATGTACAGGGCAAGTTTTTTTACATAGAGTGGTGAGTGCCTGGAACAATCTGCCAGAGGTAGTGGTGGAAGCAGAAACAAGAGTGACATTCAATAGCCTTTTGTATAGGCAGGTGAATATGCAGGGAGTGGTGGTGGAGGGCGGGGTGTGGATATGGACCATGTGCAAGTAAATGGGAACTGTTTAATTTGACATTATGCTCAGCTCAAACATCATGGACCATATGACCTTTTCCTGTGCTGTATTGCTCAATTTAAGTTTCAAAAAATTATTTTGCTTTAGTTTCATGTTAATAATCATTCTTCTATGCTTTACTTAAATTATTTGAATTAATATTTGAAAAACTACTTTAAATGTATTAGCTCATTTTAAATGCCTCAAATGTCACGGATCCTTAAGAACTTTTAAAATGTTATGTAATTCTCACATGTGGCATTCCTCTGCCCCAACTTTGCCCTCTGTTAAAGCCCACTGGGAGTTTTCAGAGCAAGACCACTGCACTGAAAAATCACCACCTGAAGACTGGGCCCGAGGGTGCAAAAGGTCAATGAGAAAAGTCCACTGCAACTGGCCTAGATGAATGTGGGCATGTTGACACTCCTTGTTAATTCATGTAAAAACATGCACTGGGCCAAATAAAATGAATTGACTTCACAATCTCTGGCTGGCAGCCAGTCAGCCATCATTTCAGAGTCAAGAACGTCTGCTGAGGAAGGGAGGGAGATTTAAAGAGTTATCTCTAAACACAGTTTAGAATTTGATGGAAGAAAGTACAAAAAAATTAAGTTCAATCAAAAGAATTATTTGCTGGAATATCTGTTTGAATAGGGAGATATTGGGTTTCTCAACCAGCGTTAGTGACTGGATTAAACAATTAGCTAAGCAGAACAACACACTGAAGAGCAACCAATTGAAAGTTCCTTTCTGCCTCACTTTGGCAGAATGTTTTCAGATGAGCTGATGGTTTGGGAGAGACATATTCATTTAAAGTGAGCCAACAAACAAGCTACATCTATTTGCTTTTTTCAACTGTAATTTAAAAGTTGACATCTAACTTCACTTTGTCAGGCTGGTTCTATAACAAATATACGCTTTTGTAAATAATCCATTGGCTTTACTTGAGTGTTGATATCACAATACAGGGTAGGTTCATCTTTACTTCATGAATTCCAGTTTGCTGCCCACTTTTTGGATTTTATTGCAGCTTCCAACAGTCAAATATGATGCATTGCTGGCACTTGTGGTAGCATTTGTTTTGTTGAAGGCAAATGGAGCAGAGGTCCCTTTGTTGCTGTATAGTCATCAGGAAGAAACACTGCATGGCCTATTACAGAGTGGCTAACATCCCTGGCTGAGTCTGACGAATGACAATACTGATCTGAAGATGATGTAAAAGGCCCCAAAGTCCAAGTTGGAGCTATCAACCTATGGTATCTATGAGCAGGAAAACTCAAACATCCCATGGATTTTCCTGTAATAGACTTTTCTACAAACATTATGTTCCTTTGTGACATGTTGTGCTTAACTAATTTTTATTTCCAGGAAAGAAAATATGACTTTTCTTGACAGGATGATATAAGCAAGCTATATCAGCTAAATGTGGCTGTCAATGATGATAATATGCATCACTGGATTTCCACTCTCTCCTATTTGATGCTACATTCTTGTTTCTTTCAAGTGGGTTAACATAACATTTGGATAATGTCATACAAGCATATTAAGCTTTTGTCTGAAATTACTGTCAACAGTGGTTTCCATTCCTGTGCATCAAATCTTGGAAATGTTTAATCAGCACCACTGAAAATGTGTCCAAAGAAGATTTAGCCTCTTCTTAGGCTTCATTTGTCAGATTTTAGTGCAGTATTCATTCAAAATTTTGTGACAACTAGTAGTCTCTCTCTCCCACATAGTATTTAAGGCATAGTTTCAATACATCCCCATGCATCAGAAGTTATGGTTTAAAGCTTCACCATCTCAGTACATACATTCCAGGGGATGAGTATAAATATCCTCCCATGCCTCAAAGTCAGCAATTTCATTACCTCCCCCACCTTGCATGTGAAGTAATGGCTCCCAAGACTTGAAGTGCATTGGGTCTGAAGAAATCTTGTTACTATATCAGTAGGAGGCCTTTACTTTTCCCTCATCCTAGAGACGGCATCACAGAGCTGCTTCTTCAGCCTTTAGCTGCTTCACTCCATGTGGTGTGTATCTAGTCTAAAGGGGAGCAACGGATCACTTTGCTCTGGAGGTTTGTAACACCTTGATCTGGAACTTAAACAGCAAGTTTAATGTAACTGTGAAGGTCTTTGTGACGTCCTGAGTGTCTAGAAAAATGCGGAAAGGCCTTTAAACACTTTTTTTAAATCTGAAGGTTTATGTTGTAATAATACTCAGATCAGAAAGAAATGTTATATTTTACTTTATTTTCAAAGATGAGGGACACCAATATCACAAATGAAAATCTGTTGTTCCTACATTCATCCCTTTACATTTATGTAATGATTGTGAATAAATATATGCCAAACCTTTCCTTCTATTGGGAGGGAGAAGAGTCATGTCTTGTCATTGGCATCAGAGGCCAAAGTAATCTGCTGAACCATTTTTTGCCATTTTACTTTACTACAGTACTGGCATTCTTTTAAACACATGAAGTAGAATCTGAACTTTGCTTAATCATAACTTGAGTTTATCTAGCAATGTTAAATACTATTTCTACCTCACTCACAAACCTTAATGAGAAAGTGTTAAGATACATCAGAATTCACTTCCTCTGATGAAGCATTGATTCACAATGGTGATATGTTGACAGGCTGGGAGTAAATGCAAGGAATGGGAGGAAGATTATGTAGCTATGAATAAAATGCTCTTCTGTGCTTGTAAAAGCTATTTATTCTTAAAAATGAATTGATGGCATTGTGATAGAAATGAATAAGATCACACCCATACAATTAACAAATACATTACTGAAATGAAAAATGCCTTGATGAATTCTCCATGCTTTTGAATCAGTGCGCTTTACAACAGATTTAGAACAACTTTACATTCCAAACTTTTAGTGACCTGTCAACATTAAAATATAACTTCAACAATTTATTCTTTAATATTTAAAAAATATCTCCAAGGTGAAGCATCGGAAAGTAGAGAGAATATGGGGCAAATGCTTTTTCACATAAACCACATGAAAACGAATCTATGGAAACAAATTCCTTCCAAAGGCACAGCACAGAGTTAATTCAATTAGTTCTGACCTTGGCAACATTCCTGTAAACCAGGTTTGAAATTCATTACATTCAGTGAACATCACAAACTCCCACTAGACTGAACTAGAGAAAGCTGCCTAGGATTTTAAGGGATTGTACTCGCTGTATGCTTGTAACTCACCCTGGAATTAGAGAGATTTAAAGCTTACTATATTTTATATATTAATCGCTATTTGACCTTTTAGAAAAGGTACCTTTTCCCTCATCAGACAAATCTAGATATTACACATTTAAAATAGAATAGTACACCCAAATGAATTGAAATCTATGAGAAGCAACATGTCAAAAAAGGGAGTCTCCTCATTCTGTGCCTAAGGATGGGCTACATTTATCTACCTGTTTGTAGATAATGTTAGTCAAGGTCAATCAATTGCACAGAGATCAAGAGATGCTTACCACAAGCCGATTGCAGACTCTCCAAGCTCCAGTACCTTGACAGGACTCCCCTTATACCATAACTGCTATCAGACTCCGAGCCAGGAGAGAGCCCTGAGCTGCCACTGCTGCTGCAGCTGCCAGCAGTGTGCGACCCGCTCGACTCGCCGCATTGTTGGGTCCTCATGCAGAAAGGCAGCCTGAGAGAGGGTTGCCCTCTCCTTGGTGCGAAGTCGGCTGCAAGGCTGGGCTGAAGAATCCGCCCTGTCGCAATCTGCCTTCAGCGTAGTACCTGCTACTTACTGTCTGATGACAGACTGACTGCAAATCCCTCAGTGAACACTAGCTGCATCTCTCACACATACAGTGATGTCACAGGGGTCCACTGAAGGGGGCTCCTTGAATTACAGTACCGTGTAGTAAAAAGCCCAGAGAACTGTAGACATAACATAAATTTTTTATTTCTATACTGAACAATTTTGTACTCCAGTGGAAATAAAATTCATTGAACATACATACTGAGAAAAGTAAATATAAATTCTGAATATTTATATTTTTGCAGCAAATTGCCAATTGGGAGAAGAGATAGTGAGTCTTTTAATATCCAGTATTGCTTCACTACAGCAGAGATTCTTCACAATTTATTTCTTGTCAATAGTACAGTCAAATGACCTCTTACAATTTTCTGTCCCTCATTTACAAGGGAAACAACAGGCCTTTCAAACACAGGGATGGTCAAATATTTACAGTGGAATCAGAGTTTACAACTTCCATCTGTGGAAAGTCTGGGAGACTGTAACGCACTGATCAGATACTCTCACTCCCAGGAGCAGGAATTTGGAATCTAAAGACTGATTATCTTGTCACAGTATTTAATTTGCTTTAATTAGTGGCAAAGTCAGCACTCTTAACAGGTTAGTAATGCTTTGCAGGTTAGAACTATTTGTCCTTGCATTTCTTTGCAAAAAAAAGCCTTTGGGATAAGTAATCCTAACCCAAGGAATTGTTCCACAACGTTTTCTTTAGGTGTTCAAACAAAATTATGGTCATCCTAATGCTGTTGGTAAAAGTTGAACTAAAGACCAAGAACTTCAGTTGTGAGGTTGACAGAACAGCTTTGCCAGGTTTCCATGTGTTGGAATTTCAGAGGTGAAGCCAAGCTCACTGTTTTAATCTAAGCAAGATAAAATCAGTTGATCCTTTACAATAGATTACTGGAAATGGGACAAGAAGTTCAATCTTTCACTTCCTGGAGAAGTGACACGTGAGCAGACAGCTACCAATAACTGAGAGTAGGCATGTAACTTGTGGTGCGCACAAGATGCTGGAGGCAAGCAGCGGGTCAGGCAGAGACTACGGGGAGAAATGGACAGTTGATGTTTCGAATTGAGGCCTGACATGTGGAGTAAAGGATAGAGTGGAGATACCCAGTAAAAAATAATGGAGGGAAAGGGTGGAGACAGATCTAGCAAGCAATGGGTGGATCCAGGTGAGGATGGATGATACGCAGATGGGGGAGGAGAGAGTGAAAGTAGCAACCGAAGCTGGGAGGTAATGGCAGAGACGACCAAGTGCTGTAGGTGATGGAATCTGACAGGAGAGGAAGGTGGAGCTTGGAATCAAGAGAGGGTAGAGGAGAGGAACCAGTGAGAGGAGTGTGTGGGGGATGGGTAGATGCAGTGAATAGAAGAAGGGAAAGAAACACGGTGAAGAGGGGGGCTGAGGTGAGCGTAGGAAGAAATGGGTGGATCACAAAGGGAAAGAAATAAGACAGGGAGTTGGTGCTGGCTGAGAGGTGATCAGGGGCATCAACCTCACCAGTAATCATTAAGCATTTTAAGAAACCACATGTGTTTACATATCATTGTGTTCTTCCAAAATCAGTCAAAAACATTGAATGTTGAACAGTATAGCACAGTACAGACCCTTTGGTCCACAATCTTGAGCAGACTAATATAAACTTACAGTGCTCCATGACTAATTTAACCTAGAAAGCATATAACCCTACATTTCTCTGGCCTCCATATGCCTATCTACAAGTCTCTTAAATATCCCTGTAGTATCAGTCTCTACCAGCATTCCCACCTATCCATTCTGGGCATCCACCACTCCCTCCTTTCCCTGCCTTAGTAGGACAAACCTATCTAAAAATCCAAGCAAGAAGTCCCTAAATAACCACCATGTCTGTTGTCCATTTCCATGAGAACATCTGTTTCACTTCCAAGTTCCAACCTAATACCACTGTAATTAGCCTTCCCCTAATTAAATACCTTCCATATTGTCTACTCTTATCCTTTCCTATGGCTTTGCTAAAGGTCAGAGGGTTGTGATGAAGTGGATACAATCTCACTGGCTCTCCAGTCAGCCTTCGATCACCTGGACAATGCCAATAACTACGTCAGGCTGCTGTTTATTGATTACAGTTCAGCATTCAACACAATCATGCCCTCAGTTCTAATTAGCAAGCTCCAAAACTTGGGCCTCTTTACCTCTCTCTGCAGCTGGATCCTTGACTTCCTCAGTGGGAGACCACAGTTTGTACGGATTGGAAATGACATCTCCTCCTCACTGATAATCAACACTAATACATCATAAGAATGCGTGCTCAGCTCACTGCTTTACACTCTCTACAACCACAACTGTATGGCTAAACACCAAAAACACCATGTCTGAATTTGCCAATGACACAACTATCCCTGGCAGAATTTCAGATGATGACAAGGAACAAGATAGGTCAGGTGGTTGAGTGATGTTGCAACAAAACTTGCACTTATCAGTAAGACCAAGGAATTGATTGTGGACTTCAGGAAGGGAAATTCAAGGGAAAAAACACCAGTCCTCATCGAGGGATCAGCAGTGGAAAAGGTGAGCAGCTTCAAGTTCCTGGGTGGGAACATCTCTGAAGGTCTATTCAGGGACCAACATATTGATGCAATTACAAAGAAGGCACAGCAACGGCCATAGTTCATTAGGAGTTTGCAGACACTTGATATGACACCAAAGACATTCACAAATGTCTGCAGTTATACAGTGGAGAGCATTCTATCTGTTTGTATGTCCATCTGATATGGAGCGGGGCATGGCATAGGTTTGGAAAATGCTGCAGAAAGTTGTAACCTCACAGTCTAACATGTGCACTGGCCTCCCCAGCACTGAGGACATCTTCAGAAGGTGATGCCTCAAAAAGGTGGCATCCATCATCAAGGACCCCATCACCCAGGACATGCCCTCTTGTCATTGTTACCATCAAGGAGGAGGTACAGGAGCCTGAAGACACACACTCAATGTTTCAAGAACAGCTTCTTCCCCTCTGCCATCAGATTTCTGAATGGACAATGAACCCATACACACTACCTCAGTATTTTTTTCTCTTTTTTTGCTCTTTTTGCACTACTTACTTAATTGAATCCTTAGATATATTTCTTTTTGTAATTTATATATTTTTTATTATTATGTATTGCAATGCACTGCTGACACAAAACAATAAATTTCACATCATATGCCAGTGATATTAAACTTGATTCTGATTCTGATTCCAGTAACAAGGGTCCTTACACAGAAGCAAACCTTAAGCAGAATATAGAAGCCTGAACCAGCATTAAAAGGTTCAGTACATCCAGGGTGCCTGAGCGAGCTGGGTTATCTTTTATCACCTGTCTCAAATGATAGCTCCCACATCCATTCCTTAAACGATTCTGATTCACTGTCTCCAAAATGCTTGCTCAACGTGAAGTCTATCACCCGACCAGGTTCACCATCTAGTATTAGATTAAGTATGGCCTCTCATCTAGGCAGCCTGTCCACATAGTGTGTCAGGAAACCTTCACAGACACATCTAACAAATTCTGCCCCATCTGAACCATAAGGAGGTGCAATCAATATTAGGAAGCTGTAAGTCATCCATAAAAACAACCCTTTTTTTTTGCACCATTTCAAAATCTGTCTACTTACCAGTTCCTCAGTGTTCCTGTTGCTGTCGACACTTTTATAGAATACTGCCAATAGAGTAATGACTCCCTTCCTGCTTCTGATTTCCAATAGAAAATCCCTCCATAATGTCCTCACTTTCTGCCACTGTAATATCATCTCTGATTAGCAATACCACTCTCCTCCCCTCCGCCTTTACTTCACTTCCTAACCCTTTTTGAATCCCAGAACATCAAGCAGCCAATCCTGCCCTTATAACAGCCAAGTCTCTGCAATGGCCATAACTTGGTAATTTTATCTGTGATAGATTGATTAGAGGTGATCTCCTATTACTTCCATCAGTCTGTAGTCATCTTCTGAGTACAAAATAAAGTAGCTTCATAATCACTAACTTTCTTCACTTTATTAAGTATATCATTCAGGAATTGTTAAAGTTCTAAAATACCTATTATAGGAAATGAGCTATTTAATTTCGATTATAAGAGTTCACTATTGTTACACTCCTGGGTTATAGTTCAAGGTAGTTTGATATTGTGTGATATCAAAACACTTCTTAATATCAATTGTATTTAAAGAAATTGAATTTCATAGTGTTCGATTTTTCAAAGCTATGTGATCAATAATCAATATACCCCATAGCACAGAATGGAAGCAACAAACTGCATTCAATGTTTTCCCGGTATCAGACATGCAGCAAATTATAATCATTTGAAGTCCTATCAATCTACGTAAGTTCCTGTCAGCACCTTGTGGTGCATTCAGCAGCAACTTTGCTGTTTCTTTCGCATTAGTCTGTTTTTCTATGAGGCCGAGTTGCTAACTCAATGCTCAACCCAGTACGGATGGAAAGCATGCAAAGAGCCAGCTGGATTCAAACTCAGGACCTCTCACCTCGAAGTCCAGTGCAGATGCCACTTCACCACCTGCCAGCATTACTAATCTACAAAAGATGTTGTCAAATCTAGAAGGCAACTCTTGTTCAGTAACCCCAGAAAACAAGGGACACAATCAGTTAAGTTTTCTATTTACACCGACTTGGTTCGAAATGGGACACTTCACAAAGAAGCTCCAAGATCCAGATCTGTCAGCCAAAGTCAGGCTAAGCTCAAAATGATAAAATGAGGTACCCATCAAGGAACTGACTCAGTTGGTGTTTCAGTGCTTCCTCTTTTTTGGACTCACTTCTCAGCCAACTTTAGTGCAGATTCCAAAGGCTCCCCTTCTGCTGTCGCTGAATTTCCGCACATTTCTGGCTGATTCTGTGTCTATAATGCAAGCACTATTTTCATTATCTTTCGTAATCCAACCTGTGTAGTGGTCATGGGTAGCCATCAACAGGAGGGGCATGTTTGTGAATATGTATTCCTGTTCTGTGTATGCAGGTCTCCCTCTTCTGGTGTGCTTCTTTCAGAAACAACTCTCTGTGTTCTCTCCAGCCTCCTGTCCTCTTTTCCTGATTTCTGTTAGACCTTTTACACCAGCATCAACAAATTGCGAATGCTTCAGTTAGAGGCCAGTTTATAATTTTACACAGTATTTCAAATGGAGAACAAATTGATGCATTTGTCTGGAGCCAACTTTGCGATATTTTGTAGGGGAGAAATGTGATTTAGCACCTTAGTTGTACTTATTGATGGTTTCATGCATCAAAGGAGGTGAAATCTAATTCTCTTAAATTATGCATCAGGCTTTTATGTGGCATCTTTTCAAAAGCCCTCTGAAAATCTAAATATACTACATATCCAGAATTAACACAGGGGAACCTGTGGATGTTGTGGATTTCAAAAGGCATTGGCAAGGAGACACACAAAAGCTCGGTGCATGAGAGAGCCCATGGAATTCGATTGAACGCAGTTTATTGTAAAGCAAAAAAGATGGTCAGAATAAATGGACCTTTATCGAGCTGGAATGAGGTAACTTGCAATGTGATCCAAGGATAAGTTCCTGGTCCTCAATTACTTATAATTTATATGGTTCAGAGGGAGAGTCAGAGCCCAAGTTCTCCAAATTCGTCATTGCACAAAATAGGTGGGAGGACGTGTTGCAATAAGGATATTTGGACTTGACAACAGAATATAGATGGATTGAATGGACAAAAATTTAGAGAAGCATTTAATCTAAATGTTGAGAGTTCTGAAATGCAAAGTGTTCTCATGCATGATTCCTGCAGGTACAGTTTGTAATTAGGAATGAATACAAAATTAGGGTAATGGTAAGTCCACATCTAGCATACTACGCATAGTAACAGCCTCCTTAATTGAGGAAGGATGTGAAAGAGTTTAACACAGTTCATTTGAGGTTATTTGACTAATACCTGGAACTAGCAAATTGTTGCATTTGCAAATGTTGAACAGGTTGGGCTTGTAGTCACTGGAGTTTAGAAAAAACTGTTCAGCTGATAAAGCAGCTGCCTCGCTGATCTGGTGACTTAAGATTCTGGACCTGTGAACGTGCACATTCTCCTTGTGACTGCATGAGTTTCCTTTGTTGGCAATGGGCTTCTCCTACACACCAAAAATGAGCTAGTCAGTAGGTTAATTGGACTTTGTAAATTAGCCCTAGTATAGGTGACTGGTGGGAAGATTAGAATAAACTGATAAGAAGTCCCCAGTGTGCAGATGTGTGATAGAATCTGGAGGACGCAGAATTAATGGGAATAAAATTATTTAGTGTGAAAATGCAAGCTTGATGGTCAATATGGATTCAGTGAGCTAGTGGGCCTATTATAGATTCAATCAAGGATGGATGTGGAGGGGATGCTTCCTCTTGTGGGAAAGTCAAAATTTGAGGTCATTGTTTAAAAATAAAGGCTTTCCCATTCAGGACAGATGAGCTGAATGTTGCTTCCCCTCTGAGACTAATGTTGTAAATGCATAAACACAAGAGATTCTACAGATGGCGTAAAATCAGAGTAACACAATAAAATGCTGCAAGAACTCAGCAGGTCAGGCAGCATCTGTGGAAAAGAATAAAGAGTCGACATTTCGGGCTGGGACTTTTCATCAGGGCTGGACAGGAAGGGGTAAGGAGCCAGAATATGAAGGTGGGGGAAGAGAAGGTGCCCATGCTAGGTGATGGGCAAAGCCAGGGGAGTGGGAATGTAGGTAGGTGGGGGGAGGGGAATGATGTGAGAATCTGGGAGGTTATAGGTGGAAAAGGAAAAAGGAAGTGATCTGATAGGAGAGGGGAGTGGACCATGAAAGAGAGGGAAGTAGGGGAGGCATCAGAGGGAGGTTATAGGCAGTTGAGGAGAAGAGCTAAGAGGGGAGCCAGAATGGGGAATGAAAAAAGAGAGAAGTGGAAGGGGAAGGGAAATTACCAGAAGTTAGATAAAATGATATTCATGCCCTTGGGTTGGAGGATACCCAGCTGGAACATAGGGTGTAGCTCCTACAATCTGAGAGTGGCCTCATCATGGCAGTTGAGGAGGCCGTGGACCAACATGTTGGAATAGAATGGCTTTGGAATTAAAAGTGTTAGCCACCAGGATATTCTGCTAATTGCAGATGGAGCATAGTTGCTGCAATCTATGCCAGGTCTCACTGATGTAAAGGGTCTACATTGGGAGTACCAGATACAACAGATAACCCCGGCAGACAGACAGGTGAAGTGTTGCCTCACCTGGAAGGATTGTTTGGGGCCCTGCACGGTGGTGAGGGAGGAGGTGTACGGGCAGGTATACGGCTGGTCACGCATACAGGGATCGTGTCATGAGGGAGATAAATGGGGAAGGATGAATGGACAATGGAATCCCGGACAGAGTGAAACCTGCATAAAGCAGAGAGGGGGGAAAGGGAAGTAAAGCTGTGTTTGGTGGTAGCATCATGTTGAGGGTAGCTGAAGTTGTGGAGAATGATACGCTGGGTGTGGAGGTTCCTGGGGTGGTACGTAAGGACAAGAAGAACCCTATCCTTGTCAAGGCAGTAAATAGATGGGGCGAAGGTGGATATCTGGGAAATGGAGGAGATGCAGATGAGGGCAGCATCAATGCTCGAGGAAGGAAACCCCATTGTTTGAAGAAGGAGAACATCTCTTATGTTCTGAATAGGAAAGATTCATCCTGAGGACAGATGTGGTGGAGACGGAAGAGCTGAAACACAGGAATGGCATTTTTACAAGTGTCAGGATGGGAAGATGTATGGTCAAGATAGCTGTAACAGTTAAAAGGTATCAGTAGATAATTTTTCTCCAGAAAGGTTGAGAAAAGGGAGAGAGGTATCAGAAATAGACCAGGTGAATTAAAGAGCAGGGTGGAAGTTGGAGGCAAAGTTGATGAAATTGATGAGCTCAGCATGGGTGCATGAAGCAGCACCAATGCAGCCATCGATGTAGCGCAGAAAGAGCTGAGGAGCATTACAAGGGAAGGCTTGGAGCATGAACTGTTCCACATAGCCAACAAAAAGGCAGATGTAGCTGGGGCCGATGCATGTGCCCTTGGCTACACCTTGGGTTGGGAGAAAGTGTGAGGAGTTGAAAGGAAAATCGTTGAGTGTGGAGGGAAGTTCTGCCAGATGGAGGAGGGTGGTGGAGAGCATCCTGACTGGTTGAATCACCACCAGTTACGGAGGCTCCAATGCACAAGATTGAAAGAGCCTGCAGAGGGATGCAGACCGGGCCATCTCCGTCACGGGCACAACCCTCCCAAGCGTCGAGGATATCTTCAAAAGCTGATGCCTCAAGAAGACAGCATCCATTATTAAGGACCCTCACCAGCTAGGACATACTCTCTTCTCATTACTACCATTTAGGAAGAGGTACAGGAGCCTTAAGACCCACACTTAACATTTTAGGAACAGAATCTTCCCTTTGTCACCAGATTTCTGCATGGTGCATGAACTTATGAACCCCACTCCTCCTGTTTTGCTCTATTTAATTATTTTATATTTTACTGTAACTCACCACTTGTTAATGCATTGTTTAGAGCAAGAGCAGACACATTTGTGATGATCTTTGAATGGGCTGGTACTTCCTCTGGAGGATATGGAAGACCACTGTTGCATACAGAAGTGGTTGTTTAGCATAGGACATGGACCTGAGCTTCTTACCAACCATGGAAAATTGTTTCCCCACACATCATTTAAATTGGATTACCAATTTTATGAGGCTTGAAATTGAAATAGAAATAAATTTGAAGAGACAGGTACAAAAGGTCTAATTTAATGTTCAATAAGTTCAAAACCGTGGTAAATAATAAATCTGAGCTTACACTACCTGTTCTTTCCACATAGCTTCTTTGTGACCTTATAGAGAAAAGTTATTGATTTTTTAAACTCATCGTCAATCATTAATTTATTCAATATGTTAGCAAATAAATAGATGGCAATGAATATCAAGGAGTGAAGGGGAGCAATGGTTTAATCAGATTACTTCAGAAAACATGAGAATGAATTTGCCAATTTTTTCAAGAATTATTTTAAGGTTCCTAATACTTGTAGGAAGTATATCCCCTGCTGTGTATAGATTTTTTCTTCTGTGCTGAATTAAGTGTTGTTGGAAGATTGTGAGTCTATTCCAATTCTGAAGAATTGAGTGTGTTGATTATGCTGTGAGAAGCCTGGCTTACTGTACCTTCATCAATTTAGTAACAAATGAAGGACATTTCATGAAGCAATTTTTTTTTTACCACACTGGCAACTGAAACACAAATTGTAATTGTGTGGGGCCCAGTTAATTTGCGGTGGCATGGTAACATAGTGGTTAGCACAATGCTTTGCAGTACCAGTAAGCCAGGGTTCAAAGCCCACTGCTGCCTAAAAGGAGTTTCCACGTTCTCCTCGTGACCATGTGGGTTTCCTCCGGGTGCTCTGGTTTCCTCCTACAGTCCAAATTGTCCTACGATTAGGCCAGGATTAAATTGGCTCAGCTCAAAGGGCTGACAGGGCCTATTCCACACTGTATCTCAATAAATAAATAAATAAATTCCCTTTCTTAGCATTCCTGCACCCCAGCTTTAACGAGCTATGTGTGGGCATGGAGTTAATCCAACGGACCGATGGGAATCTGTTCAATCTGCATCACCACCACTCCAGAACCACCATCACTCCAAATTCAGAAATAGGTGGAAAGATCAAAAATAATTTTATTGACTGGCAAAAGGATTAGAGGATCAGAAACGGTTCCTTCTTCGTTTTATTTCTGCTGGTACTTATGCACGATGGCATTGGAGCATGACAAATCTTTGCAAAGCTGCTCTCTCACATCTATTCATTACTTCTGTTATTCTCATTCTACTACCTCAATGTACCGCTGTGGTGAAATGATCTATGCATTGCATGCAAAACAGTCCTTCACAGTAGCTCAATACATGTCCCAGTAATAAACCCATTACCAGTTTCTGAGATCAGAATTTGGGAGGGGGAGGATTTGGGAAAAACCATACAGGCCTGAACTGTGGCTGGCAGGAGAGGGGTGTCTAGAGCCAGTGTTTTTGGAAGAAGAAACTGGAAGACATGGGAAATATCTGAAGTGCTCACTGTCAGCTTGTTGCAATGTCTCAGTTCGCATGCACCTTTCAAATAAACTTCACCATAAACACTCACTGAAATGATAAAGGAACAAAGATAGGTTTTGAACTTGCCTACCCTCAGCTGTAAGGTCATACTTTGGAATGATTAATACACGGCCATCGGAAGCAACCGATCTTATTGTGAGACAGTAGATCTAAGGACAATAGTCTATTCCAGGTGTTCCTAACCTGGGGTCCACAGATTCCTCTGTTAATGGTAGGGGACTATGGCATAAAGGTTGGGAACCCCTGGTCTATATCATTCTTTTTCATTTGAAGTATATGGGCAAGGCCAGAACTTAATGCACACTGATCATTGGGTATTGAGCATCTCTCTGGTGCCCTATTTGTAAACATATACTTCACGGAAATACATTGGGGAACCGAGCATTCCTGGTGAAACACAGATTAACCATATGTGAGCAAGTATTGTTTGATAGCAGTGTCAATCAGTTTGGTGATGATTGGGAGTTTTTGTAACTATATGCGTAAGACTTATGGCACACAAAGAAGCCATTTAGATCAAACAGATCATGCATTTATGTTCCACATGAGCCTTACTCCCTTTCCTTATCTAAATCCATCACTAACGCTCCCTATTTCTCTTCCTTCTATGCATCCCCTGAAATATACCCATACTATTCACATCAACCATTCTCCATGGCAACAAGCTTCATACTCGCATCACTGTTATAGAGTCATAGAACATTATGGCAGAGAACCGGCCTGCTTTGGCCTGTGTGCTCCATGCAGATCTATTAATCTGCCAACTCCCATTGACCTGCACCCGGACCATAGCCCTTCATGCCCCTCCCATCCATGTACTATCCAAATTTCTCCTAAATGTTGAAATTGAACTGGAATCTCCCACTTCCCCTTATTTTTGTACACTCTAGGAAATAAGTCCTAACCTGTTCAGCCTTTCCTGGTAGCTCAGGTCCTCAAGTCCTGGCAACATCTTTGTAAATTTTCTCTACATTTTTTTAATCTTATTGACATCTCTCCTGTAGGTAGGTGACTAAATCTGGACACAATGCCCCTTATCTGAAATTCCAAAATCCAAAAACCTCCAAAATTTTTTTGAGCAGCAGACATGACATCACAAATGGAAAATTCCATCAGGCGTTGGGCAGGTACCTGGGCAATAAGCAGGTATCTGCACAGCAGAAACAATTCTGAGAACCGACCTCACATATGTGATGAACAGAAGTTAATGAAAAATAGAAAAGCACTGCATAAAGTGAAAAATGAAGACCTCGAGCATGTATTGAAAGAATGGATTCACCAGTGTTGGAGTGAACACATGCCACTTAATGGTACACTGATCATGATACAAGCAAAACCCTATCACGGTGAGCTGAAAATTGAATATTTAGCATGCTGGTTGCAGAAATTTAAGAAATGTTACAGCATTCAATTTTTAAAGTTATGTGGTGATAAAGCAACTGCTGAACACAAAGCAGCAGAAAATTCATTGATAAATTCACCAAGGTCTTCACTGATGAAAAGCTAACTCATTGAATGGCTGCATCAGTACGTATGTCTGATGAACTAGTAGAAGACAAAGACTTCTTACCAGTGGCACGTAAATTCAGAGTCAGTAACAAAGGTAATGCCAAACAGGTACTAACTGTTCACCTGCATGGATGAGGTAGTGATAGATTACCTTTCTAATGGTTCAATGTATACGTTATAGTTTCATGCACAAAATTATTAAAATAACTTCAGACTACTTTCAGGATATGTGTATAAACTGTACATGTAATGTTAATGGATTTTGTGTTTAGACCTGGGTCCCATCCCAAAGGTATCTCATTATATAGATGCAAATACTCTCAATTCAAAAAAATCCAAAATCTGAACAACTCCAGCCTCAAGCATTTCAGATAAGGTGTGCTTAACCAGTACCATCAAAGTTGGCATTTCTCCAATTTAGAGTCTTCACCCGAGGACCAGACCCATCCTTCTCCACAACATAATCCCTTTGAAACTAATGGCAAAGAGAAGTGAAAGCCAACATAAAAGCCAAAGAGACAACATATAATAGAGCAAAAATTAGAGAGAAGTTAGGAATGGGAAGGTTTTAAAAACCAACGGAAGGCAACTAAAAAAGTCATTAAGAAGGTAAAGATGGAACGTGAAAGTCAGCTGAGAGACACCAAAAGTTACTTCAGGTACATAAAGTGTAAAAGAGAGGCAAAAATGGATATCCGACTGCTGGAAAACAATACTGGAAAGATAGTAATAGGGGAAAAGGAAATGGTGGATGAACTGAATAAGTACTTTTCATCAGTCTTTACTGTGGAAAACACTAGCAGTATGATGGTAGTTTCAGGTGTCAGGGGTCATGAAGTGTGTGAAGTTACCATTATTACGGAAAAGGAAAGCTGGAAGGTCTGAAGGTAGATAAGTTACCTGGACCAGATGGTGTACATCCTCGGGTTCGGAAAGAGGTGGCTGAAGAGATTGTGGAGGCATTAGTAACGATCTTTCAAGAATCCCTAGATTCTGAAATCATTCCAGAAAACTGGAAAACTGCAAATGTCATTCCACTCCTCAGGAAGGGGAGTGGCAGAAGAAAGGAAATTATAGGCCAGTTAGTCTGACTTGATAGGTTGTGAAGATGTTCAAGTTGATTATTAACAATGTGGTTTCGGGGTACTGTACTTGGAGGCACATGATAAAATAGGCCACAGCCAGCATGGTTTCCTTAAGTGAAAATCTTGCCTGACAAATCTGTTGGAATTCTTTGAGCAGGATAGACAAAGGAGAATTAGTTGATGTTATGTACTTGGATTTTCAGAAGGTGTTACACACAAGGCTGCTTAACAAGTTATGTGCCCATGGCATTACAGGAAAGATTCTAAAGTAGATAAGGCAGTGACTGATCGGCAGGAAGCAAAGTGCGGGAATAAAAGGAACCTTTTCTGGTTGGTTGCCAATGACTTGTGGTTGTCCACAGGGATCTGTCTTGGGACTGATTCATTAAAAATAAATTTATGTTATATGTCACTGATTTGGATGATGACATTGCTGCAAAGTTTGCAGATGATGGGTAGAAGATAGATAGAGGGGCAGGTAGTTCTGGGCAAGAACAGAGGCTTCAGAAGGAGATACAGATTACAAGAATGGGCAAAGAAGTGGTAGATGGAATACAGTGCCAGGAAGTATATTGTCATGCACTTTGGTAGAAGAAATGTAAGGGTTAACTATTTTCTAAATGAAGGGAAAAATACAACAGAGTGAGGTACAAAGAGATTTGGGAGTCCTTGTGCAGGATTCCCTAAAGATTAATTTGCAGCTCGAATCTGTGGTGAGGAAGGCAAATGCAATGCTAGCATTCATTTTGAGAGGACTAGAATATAAAAGCAAGAATGTAATGTTGAGAATTTATAAAGTAATGGTGAGGCCTCACTTGGAGTATTGTGAGCAGTTTTGGGCCCTTATCTTAGAAAGGCCATTCTGAAACAGATGGTGAACGGCCTACATAGAGTGGATGTGGAGAGGATATTTCCTATGGTGGGAGAGTCTAGGATCAGAGGATCCTCAGATTAGAGGGGTGTCCATTTATAACGGAAACAAAGAGAAATTTCTTTAGCGAGAAAGTGGTGAAATTCATTGCCACAGGCAGCTATGGAGGCCAAGTGTTCATGTATATTTAACACAGAGGTCGATAGATTCTTGATTGGTCAGGGCATGAAGGGAAACAGTTGGGAGGGGGTAAGCAGGAGGTTGGGGTTGAGAGGAATAATGGATCAGTCATGATGAAATAACAGAGCAGACTTCATGGGCCAAATGGCCTAATTCTGCTCCTATACCTTTGGTCTTATGATTATCAGATGCAAACTGTTCCACTATTCAAACTTTGGTCACCTGCCTTGTCTCATTCTCTAACAGGAGATCTAGTGTCACACTGTTTCTGCTTGGGACCTCTATGTATTGATTAAGTTCAAGTTCAAAATCAAGTTTATTGTTATCCAACCGTGCACATGTATACAGTCAAACGAGACCATGTTCCTCTGCACCAAGGTGCATAATACGATATATTTAACTCAGACATATGACACATAAAGTAATATTACCACATGACACAAAAGTAATTTTACAACAAATAAGTTAACAAGTAAAAAGGTGCATTAAAACATAAACATGTACTGGTGCTTGAGACCTGCTGGTGGCAGGGAGCGCAGTAATCTCATGGCCTGGGGGAAGAATTCCCATCCTAATAATTCTTGTCCTAATGCTACGGTGCCTCATGCATGATAATAGGGGGTCAAAGGGATTTTTGGATGGGTGGGAGCGGTCACTGACAATGAAATGAAGGAAACTCTCCTGAACTTATTTGACAAACTGTATCCCATACAGCCCTTTCACTGTATGTGAGTCCCAGTCAATATGTGGAAAGGTAAAATCTGCTACTATCACAACCTTGTTTCTTGCAACTGCCTGTGCTCTCTCTATAAATTTGCTCCTCTAAATCACAAACTGACTGTTGGGTGGTTTATAAAACGATCCCAATATCGTGGTCATCCCTTTCCTATTCCTCAGTTCCATCTGTATAGGCTCAGTAGAGGAGTTCTCCAGTCTGCCCTGTCTGAGCACAACTGTGACACTTTCCCTGATGAGTAATGCCACCCTTCCCCTTTTAATCCTTCCCACTCTATCCCGTCTAAAACAGCAGAACCCCAGAACACTGAGCTGGACCGGCAGTCCAGATCCTCGTGCAACTGAGTCTCATTAATACCTACAATGTCATAAGTCCATGTGCTGATCCATGCCCTAAGCTCACCTGCCTTTCCTACAACGCTCCTTGCATTGGAGTATACAGTTGGCCCTCCTTATCCGCGAGTTCCGCATGCGCGAATTCAACCAACCGCGAATCGGGAAAATCCGGAGGGTCTCCCTCCAGCACTCATTGTTCGCCTCGCGTCTCGTTCGTTCGCTACTTTGTTTCTGTGAAAAAATGGCTCCTAAAAAGCAATTACGTGGTCAAAGCAATTCCCCAAAGGCTAAGAGCGAGCGTAAAATGCTATCTCTCGCCGAGAAATTAGAAATATTAGATCTTTTGAAAAGTGGCATGTCGCATTCTGAACTGAGCCGTAAGGTCGGTACGAAGGAATCGAGCATTCGTACAATAAAGCAGAAAGAAGCCGAAATTTGTGGAAGTGTTAGTGCTAGGGATGATGGCTGGCTGTGTAAAGTGCTACAGCCTCAAGGACTTAAAGATCACGGGAGAATCGGCATCGGCTGGTGCCGAGGCAGCATCAGCGTTCCCAGAAGAGCTACGATGGTTGCGTCTGTACTGAACATGTACAGACTTTTTTTCTTGTCATTATTCCCTAAACAATACAGTATAACAACTATTTACATAGTATTTACATTGTATTAGGTATTATAAGTCAACGGAACAAAAACACTGCGGGCGGTGGGTCCTGTGCTGCCCTGGGTCCTAAAGCCCACCCGCACTGAGACAGGTTAAATAGGGGACTTGAGCATCCGCATTGTTTGGTATCCGCGGGGGGTCTTGGAACCAATCCCTCACGGATAAGGAGGACCCACTGTACTAAACTCAGAACATTAGTCCCAACACGCACAACCTTTCGATTCCTGACTTTGTATGTGGGCTTAACAATATCTTTCCCGACAACCACTCCACAATCTGCTCTGGCGCTCTGGTTCCCAACACCAGCGACACAGTTTGAATGGTTCCCACCCCCCTTGTAACTCTTAGTTTAAAGGAGAAAGTCTTCTCATTTACCAGCTCACCTTCTTGCTATCTAACTGTCCTTTATTTGACTACTGCTGATTTAAAATGACTGCAAAGCAATTCAGGAAAATCTAAGAAGCATCGTGCATGAGATTTATATGCCACTTTCAGTAGGATGTCGACAAAGCTACGTTAGAATCAGTTAGATGATCTTTGGCTACAGTGTGCCACCTATAGGTACATCACTGCTAATAAAATGTTTCTGAAAAACTGCAGCACAATTACAGGCTTGAGCATACTGAACTTACCTGTCCAGACTCCAGAAACAGAGACTCTGTTCTGAGCTGTTGTGGGAGGAGATTTTCAGATGGACAGAAGAAAAGGTTTGTGGATGTGCTCAAAGTTTTCTTTAAGAAATGCAACATCTTTCCCTAATTCTGTGATGATATTGAGAAACCCAATTCCAAGCTCTGGGGGGATAAAGAGTCTGTGCAAAAGCAGAAGAAGGAGTCCATCGACAAAGGGCTCACCTGCCAATGTGTGGAAGAGTCTACACTTCTCCTAATGACCTGAGAATCCACGGAACCAGAGTTGGAGCAAATCTTTTTCAAGCCTATTGGACTACTTAAGAAGGTGGTGAAGGTTATTATGAGTTAATTTGGGGTCACCTATCCCAAACACTGTTCCTCTGCTTCTTAAATACAGATCAAACTGTGAATGATAATATTACCGTTGTATCTGATAAAATGAAACACATGTATGATACAGGTGGTGTAGCCGCTAAACCAAAACCAAACAATCACCACTAGCCTGCGATCGCTACAGAGTTGTTATACTTGCATGAGGCAGCCCGGCTCCATTGATAGCTCCAAAAGTTGAATCCTTTATTCGATCCTTTACTGGCAAATAGCAAACATACAATCTTGAAGCGATGACTTAAGCATACCCAAGTATAAACCAATCGTTACTCAGCGGTTAGCAAAAGACATGACCTCCACTGGTCCCAAGCTATAAACTGCTATGAAAGAAGCAAGAATACATAACTTATTCTCTTCATTTTTACCATGACCCCACTCATGAGACCAGTTACCATAATGAATGTCATAAATGCGCAGCACAGAATACAGTGCAGATAGAGAACAGATACATGGCTCTTACAGGTGGTATCATGTGAAAAAACTTGCAGTTGCCGGGAGGGGGAGGGAGTCTGTAACAATGTGTTCAGTTTGATGTGTGGTTGATACGCAGTTACTGTAATTATCAACAACAATGGAAAATTGTGGGATTGTACATGAATGGAACATTAGTAATGTGTTTACTGGCATCACAGGTAGACAAGTTCTTCAGGAGCAACCTCATCAGAATGGCGTTGGAAAATTGCCTTTCTCCTATCCCTTTCTCCTCTTCTGCCTGCTGAGTTCTCAAGATTGTGTAGTGGTACTCAATAACTCCAAACCACTGCTCTCTTGAGTATTATAGGGTTCCTCCAGAACAGTCCAGAGGATGGAGCTGTCCTGGGGAATACAAGGCTCCTCCAGAACAGTCCGGAGCACAGAGCTGTCCTGAGAATTACAGGATTTTTCCAGAACAGTCCAGAACACAGAGCTGTCCAGAGTATTATAGGGTTCCTCCAGAACAGTCTGGAGCACAGAGCTGTCCTGAGAATTACAGGATTCCTCCAGAACAGTCCGGAGCACAGAGCTGTCCTGAGTATTATAGCGCTCCTCCAGAACAGTCCAGAGGACAGAGCTGTAGGTTCAGCAAAACAACAGTCCTTACATGGGCTTGAATGCCAGAGTCATTGCTCCTATCATCCACATTTAGCCCTTATCTGCTGTGGGTTGTCAAATGATAGTACACTGCAGGGGAATGAGGCACTATGACTGCTACCACAATATTGACCTTTAACTACAATTGGTCACACACCACCTAGACTCTGAAATCCCTTCTGGTCATGCCATCTCAGTGAATGGTGGTGCTGGCTCGATGGGCTGAATGGCCTACTCCTGCACCTATTGTCTATTGTCTATTGTCTAACTGAAAGAAGTTTTGCTGTGGGAAAGCCTGCCAAATCGAAACCTATGTGTGTTTCCTCTATATACTGAGTCAGTACAGAGGCTCTATGAACCTACAGGTTCGTTGATCTATCTTACACAAGGTGGCTCCATCTAAGCACATAAAGGTCCTTTGTTATGTTATCTTGGCAGGCACTTGGAATGTGCTTGCAGGCGTGGATGCAGTATTACAGCTGATCTCAAAGAGGCAAACTTCACCAAACACTAGTCATCTCATATACTGAGGTTCAGGGATGAGAATTACTCCCTAAATACCACAGGCATATACAGCCTCCACACAGAAGACCATCCTCTCTCTCTTACAACATTTTATGCTATCCTGCAAGCCCTCTGCTCAGTCTTCCAGTCATGGTGTACTCCACGGGGTGTTTCTGGTATAGTAGGCATGTCTTATAACTTCAGCTTCTTGTAGAATTTCAGAGCAAGTCGCAGTTACACAATGCTATGGATCCTATGGAGCAAATGTAAGGATCTCGCAAATACAACCACACTCTTGTATCAGAAAATACTGAATAAAAATCAGTGAGCAACTTGCAAGCAGTTGATGATTTTTTGAGATGCACAAGAGAAGAATCATTCCTGCTGCTTCAGGTATCTTCAGTTCTGCAGAGTTAAAAGGGGGTTCTAGCTGAAGTGATGATCTTCAAAATGGCATTGTAATGTCAAATCAGCATTATGTGCTGCTTGATGTCACAACGTATCTACTCAATTCACACCAGATGTCATATTAACGCATCCAGTCAACACCCACATAAAGTAATCTAAATAGACACAAAAGTGCATGAGGATATCAATGTCTCATTAGAACAAGATCACTTAGATTTTCTCATGCTTCTTTGTTTTTCATGATAACACAAATCCTTACCCTTCATAATACCACTAACTCCAATCCCTACACTTCATAATACTCCTAACTCCAATCCTTACCCTTCATAATACCCCTAACTCCAATCCCTACACTTCATAATACTCCAAACTCCAATCCCTACTCTTCATATTTCTCCAGGCTCCATTTCCTAAACTTCATAATACCCCTAAATCCAATCCCTAAACTTCATAATACCCCTAACTCCAATCCCTGCACTCCATGATACCCCTAACTCCAATCCCCACACTTCATAATACCCCTAACTCTAATCCCCACACTTCATAGTACCCCTAACTCTAATCCCCACACTTCATAATACCCCTAACTCTAATCCCCACACTTCATAATATGCCTAACTCCAATCCCCCCCACACTTCATAATACCCCTAACTCTAATCCCCACACTTCATATTACCCCTAACTCTAATCCCCACACTTCATAATCCCCCTAACTCCAATCCCCACACTTCATAATCCCCCTAACTCCAATCCCCACACTTCATAGTACTTCACAGTACGTAGTGATTGTAAGAACTGTGTTTTGAAACTTGGCCCCAGAGGAACACTGCTCCGTTTGGCAGTATACATGCATATGGTTGACTGACAACTAAATTTGAACTAGAACTTGAAGAGAAGAATTCCACACTGAAATACCCAGCATTTTGAGGTGACTAAATCATTAGTTCTCTCCGGAAATTTATTTTTAGTTGTACAACATTCTTCAGATCCACAGGCTGGAATGGGTGTGCATTTGGTACTGTATATTTTGCTGAGATAGCGTCCAAGCTACAGGTCAAACATTGTGAATTAGACAAATTGGGACAAGTACTTTACTTTAAAGAGGTATTCAGAGCGCTGATTGTTTTCAAACGTGTTGCATTTGTTCAAGGGAAAATCAATCACTAAATCATCTTGGATTACGTACCTGAAGTTTCCATCCAGTGTTTATACCCTAGACAGTCCAGTCCTGTTGGTGTGCTCTGGGATAAGGTAAGAAATCTCAGGGGTATGTTTTTGAAGGTAGCAGAGAGAGGTGGTAGATAGGGAAATCTCATTCCAACCTAGGGAAAAAGATAAAGAATTCAGTGTAATTGAATTGTCTAGTTCAGTCTTGTACAATTCTGAGCATAAATGATGTTTGATTTCTCATTAGATATCAAACATTCCATTCACCCAAACTGATATTTGATACACAGACAGACCAAATATTAAGCGCACTTATCAAAATGATGGAAATGATAGTGAAACAAAGATAATATTTTTAATAGCAAAACTTTACAATTGACATTGTTAAAGCGAGTCTATTTGAATAATTTAACACTTATGAAATGATCCTTTCGCTATCCTCAAAGATTAAGAGTGGTGTACATACTACACTTCTAGTAGATATGGTGAGTAGGCACTCTTTTCCAGGTGTCAAGTATATTATGACTGGAAGGATTTTTAGTAATCTTTAGACAAAACAAAGGTAAGTAGTCACAGAAAAAGCCAAGAAATGAAATAAGTACGAAAGTGGGAATACATCAAGTTATAGAATGTTGCATTACGAAATACTTTACTTCCTCTGCACCCTCAAGCAAAGAAAGAACAGATTAAATTTGCTTAAGTGAATTGTAAATGAAAGATGATTTCAGATTTAATATTACTATTTGGTTATGCCCCATGCTGTAGGAAGGGAGGGACAGGGTAAAGGACTTAATTGACAACAAAAATAAAATGAAAAGTAGATGCTTTTGGGTGGTACAGTAGTGTAGTGGTTAACACAACATTTTACAGTACCAGCAGCCCAGGTTCAATTTGCGCCACTGTCTGTAAGGAGTTTGTACCTTCTCCCTATGACCATGTGGGTTTCCTCCAGATGCTCCAGTTTCCACCCACAGTCGAAAGACGCACCGGTTGGTGGGTTAATTGGTCATAATAATTGTCCCGTGATTAGACTAGGGATAAATCAGGGGTGGCTGGCCGGTGCAGTTTGAAGGGCTGGGAGGGTCTGT
The DNA here is from genome assembly GCF_030028105.1 of Mobula birostris. Lineage (NCBI taxonomy): Eukaryota > Metazoa > Chordata > Chondrichthyes > Myliobatiformes > Myliobatidae > Mobula > Mobula birostris. Next base: position 81,998,909 of record NC_092373.1, read on the forward strand.
ACTGTGTCTCAATAAATCAGGGGCTCCCAACCTTTTTTATGCCATGGATCAATGCCATTAAGCAAGGGGTCTATAGACTATAGTTTGGGACCCCCTGCAATAAATAAATAAACAAACAAATATGATGAATTGTTGGAAGTATGTGGCAAGGGTATCTCTAATTGCTGTGCACAGTGACATGGGTAATCATTTTGTGGAAATTTCTCTCACTTGTTATTTCAAGTCAGGCTCTAAACATTCTATAAAGGACCATTTTAACAATTTCACTTTGAGTAATAAACAGAGGAAATCACCAAACACAATAAATTACACCATTACTCTGTATAATCAGGAACAAACTGATAGCCCCAAACTGGGTCATGAAAATACATCTTTCTAGTCAATTATAACACCATATCCACACAATGGTTGGTGAAGGGAAGACAGAAAAGGGAACAAGAATAAGGAGATTCATTGGAAGTCAGTTCCCAAATGCACACTATGCAAGATAATAAGTCATTGGAATTACACAAAATCCTTTTGGGAGCAAGTAACACTTATACATTCTCAATGTGTGGCACATGCTGCCTGCTATTACTTATTACCAATTTGCAATGCACTTTTGAAGATCAAGTGAACTGTTCATAATGTTGAAAAGACAGTAATACCTCAAGACTAGAGAGCCAGAGCCAACCATGAAGTGATAGTAATGCAGAACACAAATGATTAAGAGGACAGTTTGTGAAGTGAGGCATCCAGAGACACAGAGCTAGGAGAAGAAGATGAAGGTGTAAAAGTACTTCACAGCTCACAGTACTTCAGAGGACTTGATGCGTTATCTTACTTCATTGCGAGTCTCAGCGTTGGTCCTGCCATGACGTTTTCTGCTGTTCTTTACATCTGCAATCAACTTCCTCCGCCTCTTCCTTGCTTCTTCCTGCAGCAACTCATCTGAGCTGCATCGCTTGTAAGATGGTAAGCATAACTCTTCCATGTCATCCTCACTGTCTAGTTTACATTTCGCTTCTTGCTCAGTGCAACCATGTAGCCAGGCCATCTGTCCGCTGTCTGAGAAGGGGCGCTGCCGCAGGTGGCTCTGCTGATGGCTCCTCAGGACCGCTGAAGCAGTTGGGTTCATCTCCTGTGTTGGCTGGTTTGGATGCTTACTTACTTCCTGTGTGGCAGTGCCGGGTAGAGAAATGTGTCAGACACAAACATTTAAGGAATGAACATGAGGACATGTGATATAGCAATGGAACATAGGGCCACTGGCAGCATGATCACTTTCCTGGCCTTCAGGAAAATCAGAAAATCAGAACTTAACATTCTTCTTGTTTAAGGTTTAGCAGGTGAATAAAACAGGCATTATAATCATCCACAGAAACGTCTGGCTTGCAAGTGTGTCAAGACCTCTTCCCCCCTCTCTCAACAGACATCAAATCAAGAAAAATTGACAGGCATTTCTTTCTGAGAAAAATGTTCAGAGATACAAAGTATTTCAAGAGCGAGCCCTTTGTTAAATGTTACAGTCACTACTGAAGTAATATTAAGCTAATCTCAATCTTGAAGAGTAATTGTGGTTTTAAACAAGTTTGGTTCAATTGTTATGAATGACAATAAATTTATTTGGACTTGTAGTAACCTGTATTCTCTTTATGAAGCTCTTGCAAGTTTTTGAGATACGTTTCACTGTCATGTTTAACTCATCTTGAAGTGGGTCTGACAAATGTTACTCTAAAGTGGAGACATTTGAAGGTGCAGGAATTTTAGAGGAGAATTCATCTACCAAGAGCAGATAACAATGGATAAATTTTATTGGATGAGCATTGTGTGTTATCCATCATGTTATTTTAGGACATTATTTGCTTTGCCTCAAGCATGCATCAAGTTATTTATTTCATCGTACACTTGATAAAATTAAGGATTGATAGGTCAAATATCAATAGCAACCAATATCAACTACAATAAAAAAGTGTGGGGATTGATGCTCATGAACTCATTTTAGGCTTCAAAACCTGCATAATGGATTGTTAATGTGGTGTCAAATTAGTTCAGTTTAATTCTTGACACTGTTTAATTCCATGCATATCAGAACCAGAATGTGAAAAGTTTTATTGGGAATAGTTGTCTATGCCCGGAGTAAGTGAGTACAATAAAACTTTTTTTCTGGAATTCAACTAATTTGATATTGCTTTAAAGTATTTAAAGATGGCCATATGCAAGGGTTGCCCTCCACCTTGACCCAATAATTTTATCCACTCGTTATTAGACATGAAAACCATGCTGAACGCTATGTACCACTTACACTGAAGGGCGGATTTTGCAAAGAAGTACTGAAGGCTTCATAGACCACTGTTTGCCTTTCTTCATGGAAATTCCAAGAAGATTCAGATTCCCACATGCTAAGCGAGAGTGTGAAATATGGAAGTCTTGAACTATCTAACTATTGGCATTTTTCAAACTTTGTACCAACACATGGAGTCTATTGGTGGAGCGCAAAGCCGGGGAAACTGCCAATCATTGACAGTGGACAATCTATCTGAACAACCCACAAAAGTATTAAGGCACATTTGCTGTCTTTAGATTACTTATTAATTGAACTTATTTAAATAGTTTTAAATGCTTTTGTTTCCTTTTCAACAATTTATTAAATGTTTTGTTCTTTTTTACTTAGTTTAATAGCTTGATAAATATTTTCACATTTCAATTGTTTTTAAAGTTTTCACAAACTTTCTCTATAATTTTGACAGTTGGATAAACATGTAGATATAGCTTACGGGTTCCCAAGGTTTAATTATCATTTCCATGGGTTGGGTTTCTCTGTCTCCACCTCCCTCACAAATATATTTACATGGCAATAGAACTTGCCACGGGGATTGAAGCTGATTATGTCCCTTTGTTCCTATTGGAGAATAAGGAAGGGTATGCAGGTGTGGGTAGCTTGTGGCAGACCACAAAATTCAGGGCATGTTATATGTTACAATGGACATATATAAATACAAAGAGTTTGCTTTAAAAAAAATCAATAATGACCCAAAGGTAATCCAGAAATCTCTGCATTTGCTACTATTGGCCAGTAGGTGGTAGATTCACCATTTCAAAATCAAATATCATCTATATTTTTCATATAGTATGTCATTGCGATTTACAATACATATAAAAAGCAGCTATCTTTAGTTTAAGCTTGGCATTTTGAAATTAAGCCAAATAAAGCTTCCTTAGTTGTTCCATTCCAATTGAAATTGGGTGGAAATCGATAGGGTGGTTAAGAAGGTGTATGGTATTTTGGCCTTCATTCGTCTCGGGAGGGAGCTCAAGAGCCACTAGGTAACATTGCAACTCTATAAAAACCTGGTTAGAACACAGATTGGAATATAGAGTTCAGTTCTAGTCACCTCATTGGATATAACAGCTTTAGGGAGGGTGCAGTGGAGATTTACTAGGATGCCGTCTGGACCAGAGGACATGTCTCACCAGAATAAGTTGAGCAAGATAGGGCTTCACTCTTGGCAGCAAAGGAGAATGCGAGGTGGCTTGATAGAGGCATAGATTGTATGGATAGCCAGAAACTTTTTCCCAGGGCAGAAATGTCTAATATGAGGGGCTTTAATGTTAAGGTGATTGATAGAAAGTATAGGGGAGATGTCAGAAGTAACTTCTTTACCCAGTGAGTGGTGAATGCATGAAATGTCCTGCCATGAACCGTGGTAGATGCAGATACATTAGGGACATTTAAGAAACTCTTAGATAGGCACATGGATGAGAAAAAAATGGTGGGCTATGTAGGGGAAAAGGGTTAGATTGATCTTAGTGTAGGTTAAAAGGTCAGCACCACATCATGGGCTGAGGGTCTGTACTGTGCTGTAGTATTCTATGGTCTATGTAAAAGAACAGTATGTGTTTATAGATCATGATAATCTTAGAACAGTTTAAGGCTGGGTACCTGCCTCATGGTTTAGTCAGAATCATTCCAAACATATTGACAAATACTGAGCATTCTAGTGAGAATTTTACACAGTTCTTCATGGAAAGTCATTCTGAATTTGTCCCCAGAAAGGATTTATACTACAAAAAAAAGTAAAGATCTATTTTATGCCAATTTTTCCAACAAGATGATTATCATTTTTCACAAGGAAGGAGCTCTTAGCAATAATTTGGTCAGATCTAAAACTGGAACTGGTCAATATGCTCTTCATCAGGGAGAAACAGAGATGACTCTTTCGAGGACAATTATAGGGTAACAAGTGGAAAACTGCTAGATTATCTAATAATGAAGAAAGTCACTTGTGCTTTTGTTTATAGAGAATTAGATGTTCACAGAAGCCACTACTATCCAATGAAAACTTATTCCCTGGTTAATGCTTCATTGTTCCATGCATGACTGAGCTGGAAATCGTATCTGGTGGCAAAGGTGAACCACACTTTGTACCTTGTCAAATGTTGGGGGAGGCACAAGTAGACCCAGAAATATCAGGTTCCACCCCAGAAACAAGTGACTTTGGACTTGGTGAAGAATCTATAAAACTAATTAGCTGGGCAGGGTTATGGCCTGCTCTGCCTGACCCCCATCCTGCCCGTTTTCAATAGCTTATGTGTAAAGCAACAAGATCTGGATCTTGGTTTTTAACAATACTAAGTTTTTCTGTACTGGCACATTAAGAGAGCAAGTAGTTTCATATTGAATACTTAAGAGATGTGCAAAAAAAACAAACTGCTGGAGAAATTAATGTGCAATTATTAAGGTAATTGGAAAGCTGCTTTTATAGCTGTATTGTATGCAATAATATCTGAACCACTCACCTCATCTTTGGCAATGTCAATGACTGAAGATGTCGTATTTAGACTTGTCTGTGATTGACTGCTTATTCCACTGTCCTCTTTCTGACATTCATAATTCAGGGACTGTACTGAAAGAAGGAGGTTTCCTCTTGGTTTTGATGTTGTCGGCCTTTCAGGGCTTTCCAACGCACCATCTGTTGTCCTGCTAGAATCCAAGGAAGTCCACGACGAAGTGCTACCTCTGTTGCTGGAACGAAAGCTCCTTCGAAAACTTGACCTTGGACTTTGAGGTTTAGGACTCATAGGCCTTGCAGGGAAAGGACCATCAAAGCATTCGGAAATCACACCAGGCCTATTCCAAGTAGGGCTTAACTGATTCATTAAAGTGTGTGGGATGGACTGACTTGGTGTAGTTCTGAAACCATCATCAGTTTCCAGATTATTGTTGGGCATCAGTGCAAGTCTCAATCCATTTGGAGATGTTCTTTTCCCTCTTTGTTCGACTGGTTTTGCAACAAAATCTGAGTCAGAGGAGCAACTTGAAAACTGAGCTCTGCATGACCTCCGAGCTGGTGGAGGTGAGGAGGGTGATAAGGGGTGGCCACTGTCAACCTGATCCATTGAGATCCGCCTTGCATATTCACTGTGCACTTGAGACTGTGTCCTTATGAGTTGACTTTCCCCACTGCTTGTACTTGAAGTGCTCGATGGATTTAATCCCTTTATGGATTCCGACTCGTTTAGTCTCATGAACCTTTTCCAGGACATGTGCCTTGATTTGCCATCATCACCATCAAATTTCTTGTGAGATTTTGAGTGCTGATGGGCACTTTCTTTTTCTCCAGATTTTGTTTCAAAGAAACTGGAGAGTGATTTATTAGCAAAAGCCCGTTTCATTCTAAGGTTAAGGCTGTCGGCACTTCTGCTCTTTTTACAACTGCTATCTGTTGTGGGAGCTATTTTGGTATTTTGATCCTCTGTGTTAATGTCATCTCCCTCTATAGAGTCTGTGATTCTGCTATGGAAATAATGACCAATCTCTGCCACACTCTGAACTTCTCCCATACCTTCTACATCCTGGCGTCCACCAGTGCCAAATGCTCTACTCACATTTTGGTTCGACGGACTGCTACTTTCGAAAACATCATTGTCTTCGTCTGAACCATCCAAAATTGGATGTTCACTCTTATCTTTGACGTGATGAGGCAGATGAATTTTATAGCTTGGGTAATGCACTTTATACACTGAGACACAATTTGCATTGCTCTTGGTTTGTATTTTATTCTCTTCCGCATCTCGCACCTGTTGCCTCTTGTTCCCCTCTCTGTTGGTACTTTCAGTTTGATGTTCTTGTGACCATGATTTGTTTCTCCTAAATGATGCCATTTTAGTGAAAACTGAAAATTTTGAGCTTTTGAAAGAAGCGGTGAAGGAGTTTAAGGAGGAGAACGATCCAAACCGATCTTCTCCTTTTGTGGAGCTCTGTCTCTGAAGTGCTTTATGTAAGCTGCTGTTACTTCCAAATGGGTAAGTCCTTTCCTCTAGTTCTTCACTAGTTGTACTGTTACCATCAGTATCATAAATAACTGGTGGACTATCAGTAGGTTCACCATCTAATTTAATTGTCTCTTGGCTGCCATTTTCACAATTGGCTTGTTGTTCATCCACTATTTTGTCATAATCCATGCTGTCAGTGTTTTCAGTTTGCAGAGAGTCTACCTCTGCAGGTATGCCAATGTATTTTCTGTGCACATCTGCGTTTGCAATTCCAGTGTCTTTTAATTTTGCTTCTACTGGAAGTTCAGCTGTCTTTGAGTCAGTACCTTGAATACTGATTGGATGGTTTTCCAAACCGTTTTCAGGAGCTACAATATTGTCTCTGAACCCTTTTTCAACAAAAAAGATTGTTTGCTCTAGCTCAGCATCAGTTATCTCCATTTTATTTTTTTCAGCAGTGCTATTCTGTTCAAGGGTGTTAGTAGTCTCTGATACTGACAATCCTTCAACAAAAACCTTTCTTGGTTCAGATTCTGAATCAAGACCTGCTTCTATGCTAGTTTGAGAAGGAATGTCAACTACCCCTGTTTGTTCCTCACCAGAGACATTACTTATCCTTAAGTTTTGTTCTGTGGTAGCTTCGAATACCAAATGCAATTTATCTGTTTCTGGGTCTGTTTCGCTGCACTCTTTAATAGGTTGTTCAATCAGCACAAGTGTGTGTGCACTTTCCTGGCCAGTGAGTTCAAAAGCATTCTCCCTTCTGACACTAGTGTCATCAGAATAAATTTTGTTAGTTTCTATTGCCCTCTCAAGGAAAACCTCAGTTGGTGTGGTGTTGGGAGGACTTTCTGAATCAACCCTTGCATTAACTGAAGCCATACTTGTTTGTTTGTCCGTTTGAAGGTCAATCTCATGTTTTTCTATACTTCTAACCTCTGGGTCTGTGTGTGAATAGCTGTCCCTCAAAACCAGTGTTTCATTAATCCTCTGACTTGACAGATGTGTCTCAAAACCTCTGTCAAAATTCTCATTTTGCTCCTTTCCTGGTGATGTTAAGTCAGTGATATCCCCTTGCTTTCCCTCAATTATATGTTCATGTGGTTCTGTTTGAGTTTGAGAGAAAATCTGCGTAACTTTCAATTTACCCTCTTCAGAATCTTCTCCATGTCTCTCTGTGGAACTACTTCTTGTTCTTTGTGTTGCTCCTGCTGTTTCCTCAGTAGTCCCAGATCCTGTCTCAAGGGGAACTACTCCACTCCCTTCAACATTAACTTCAATGGAAGAACATGTTGATTCCAGCTTAGCTTCAGTGATGTTGTGTACACTTTCTTCATAAGTAGTTTGCTCAGTCTCTGGCCAAGCTGAAAGGATTTCCCGAGTCGTTTCCCCAGGTAGCAGTTCAAATGAGTTACAATGAGTGGATCTTACTTCCGAAATAGGGTCACTTATGTCCACTTTTCCACTTGCAGAAATTTCACTTTGGTCTTGATGTACTTCTTGGTTGCTTACCTTGGTTTCCGAAATCTCACTTACATCTGTGTAGCCCTCTGACTCCTGAAAAACCACATTCTGCTCTAATCGGCTTTCGACATCAAATCCCAGTTGGTGAAAGGTTTCCTGACTAGTGTTCAGTTCGGCGGTAGTATTTGTTCCATTGATGTCTTTTTGATTTACAACACAAACTGTAAAAGGCTCTAATTCACTCACTGGGCAAATTAAAGAGGTTTCGGATTTAAATTCTTGAGCAGTATCACTTGTTTCTATCTTTGGACACCTATCATCTAAACCAGGCAGACTCTTTACCTCTGAATTTATCAAGGTTGATGTTTTATTTATTTCAGATATTATGCCAGGCGTAATCTCAGGAAAGCCCGTTTCTGTTTCAGAAGGGATTTCACTCAGAGCTCGGTCTGTCTCCTGGGAAACACAGACTGATTCTGAATCTAAAATGAGGCCAGCAGAAACCACATTTGCCTCTGTGCACTGTAGTTCAGTTTCAAATGGGATTTCACTTAAGTTTTGCTCTGAATCCAGGCAAGTCCAGACGGGCTCTGATTTAAGACCAGCAAAAATCTCATGTGTCTCAGGATTTGTTTTCGTGGAAAGTGATTCGACTTCAGGGGCAATTTCAATTAAATCTTGGTCTGGATGGAAGAAAGCCCAGATTGATTCTGATATAATTTCACCACAAGTATTGTTTGTCTCAATGGTGGGGATTTGTGATTCAACGTCAATAAGAATTTCACTTATACCTTGATTTGTTTGCACAGAAGGGCATGTTGGATCAGGTTCAAAAGCACTGAAATTTTCACTTGATTCTAAAACTGTCTTAGTGGAATCTGGTTTTCTTTGGTTGGGAATTAGACTTTGATCTGGACTTACACTCTGAGAATATCTGATTGATTTTGATTCTGCAGAGTCTTTACTTCTTTCACAGCCACTTTCAAGGGTATTTGAATGTGATTCAGAGAAAATTTCACTTAGTTTCTGGTTTGTATCTTGGGAAGCGCATAATGTTTCTAATTTTGATATTATCCCATTCAAAGTCTCATCTGCCACTGGATAAGCTTCAATGATATCAGATTCTAGACCCTCTGGAATTTCACTTCTGAATCTGTTCACATCTAGTGGTGTCCGGGTTGACGTGGATTCTGCAGGAGGAGTATTACTTGTTCCGGGACAAACTACAGTGGAGTTTTCAGTATCTCCTGAAGGATTTTCATGTAAAATCTGTTCCTTATTTGAGGAAAACCAGTCTGTTTCTGCCAAAGCGATTATACTTGGATCATGGTTAATTCCATTGGATTTATAATGTATCCCAAGACATGTTGAAGCAGGTTCAGATTGTTCATCGGGGGGAATCCTTGCTAGCTCTGGTGATTCTGATGAAAACACAGTTGGCTGTACACTTAAGTCTAAAGAAATCCCACTTAGCAATGATTCTGTTTCAGAGGGAATAGCAATCTGGTCTTGTGTATGCAGAGAAGTTTTACTGGAGTCCCGTTCCAACTCAGGACAACCAATGTATGCATCAAAAGCAACACTTGATGCTGTTTCTGAACTAGAGGATATATTATGTTGAGCTTTTGTTTCAAAAGAAATGCTGCATTTTTCTAAATTAACTTCATTGGAAAGTTCAGCCCCCTGTGGTTCTGACAGAGAAGAAAATTTGCTTGCCTCTGATTCGGTTTCTGGGGAAAGGTCACCCGGTTTAGGTTCTGTGTCAGCAGCAGGATGACTAGCTCTGGAGTGGGAAATTCTTTGCTTAAGGCACACACTGGGACAGCTGTTTAACGTTACTGCAGAGGTTTGTTCTGAAATGTCACTTTGCACTAATTTTGTCCCTGCTGCAGCTGCATTTCTCACCTGTGGACTAGGGGATCTGCTTTGTATCTCCGAATCTCTAAAGAAGGAAACTGTACAAGTCCTTACTTGTGTTGCACACAACTGCAATGTATCAGAGGTACTAGCACTGAGCTCTGGATCAACAGATATATCAACTAGCCTTTCCCGATCACCAGTATAAGCGTCAATTGTTTCTACTTTTAGTTCAGGATCTGTCAACGTTATCTCTGAAGATGTACTAGTAGGTTCCAATGTTCTCTCACTTGTTGTTGGTGTTTCTATGACATTTTTACTGGATCCAGGTGGAGCACCACGAGAATGTTGGCTTGATCCTGGAGATTCTTCCTCTGAACCATCTTCCCCTTCAGATTCACAGGGTTCAGAAAGATTTTCTATGGATCCTGAGACCTGCCAGAAGAAAGTAAAGGTTTAGTCTTACCTAATTGGATTAATTGGACAAGTTTTCGCATTTTTAACAGTAGAATTCTTCACATTGACATACATTCTGAGCAATAGCATACAATAATGTAATGGTCCCAGGTGTGAATTATTAGTCCTGCTCACATCATGACGAGTACCATGCACCAATAGCAATGGTGTCCCTAACATTCTGCGCTGCATAACTGATTTTGTGTCTTTGCACTTCAAGGCATATGCAAAGGATTGCTTTCCAGTTCTTTCCCTCATTGTAACAAAAACACTTTGAATTCATGTCGAAAGGAACACATTTTTAAAATTGCCATACACCTTAAAGCAGTTACCCTAGTCATAATCAAACAATTGGCAGCAGCCAAAGAAAGAGACCTACAAACAAAAGCTTTGAACTAAGAACCTAAGAAGAAACTTAGAACTTAAGAAGCCTAAGAAACTTCAAAACACTTCAGTAATTTTAAATGCCTTGGTGTTATCATATCACAAGACTTGAGACTGAGACTGTTTCAAAAAGGCATGGCAGCACCTCTACTTTGTTAGAAGTTTGCACAGACTCAGCATGTCATCTAAAACTTTGACAAAGCTCTACAGGTGTGTGGCGGAGGGTATCCCGACGGGTTGCATCACGACCTGGTGGTGACCCCAATACCCAAGAAAGGAAAAGCCTACAAAATGAGGTGGATATAGCCCAGTCTATCACAGGAAGAAACCGCCTCACCATTGACCACATCTACAAGGAATGCTGCCATAATCCATCATCTTGTTGCTGTCATTAGGAAGGAGGTATACGAGTTTTAGGTCCCACACTGCCGGGTACATGAACCACTATTACCCTCCAACCATCAGGCTCCTGAACCAGTGCGGACAACTTCAGTCACCTCAACACTGAACTGATCACTGAACACAACCTGGAGGCTCACTTTAAAGAACTGTACAACTCAGGTTCTCAGTATTATTTATTTATTTATGTATTTGCATAGTTTGTCTTCTTTTGCACACTGGTTGTTTGTCAGTCTTTGTGTGCAGCTTCTCAACGTATTTCTTTTTTCTACTGTGAAGGCCTGCAAGAGAATGAATCTCAGTGTAGTATGTGGTGACGTACACGTACCTGGACGATAAATTTACTTTGAACTTGAAATTTGAAGGGGAAGAAAAACGTATACATTTTTAAGAAGTGAATTCCAGAAACTTGGGCATTGACAGCTATAGACATGGATGCTAATTGTTGGGTTATAGACAGGGTAAAGAATAAAAGGTCAAATTTGAAAGATTACAAAAGCAGAGAAAAGGGATACAAAGGCTAGAGAAAACAAACAGAATATGAGTGAAAAGATCATGAATGGAATTGATATTTAATAATTTATTGATTCATAGGCCAATGAAATTAAAATTAAGATGAGCTTTATTTGTCACAATTTACTTCAAGACATCAAGATATACAAAGAAATGCATTGGTTGCAGCGATCTGAATATGTCCGCAAATGTTGCCAGGCTTCCAGCACCGACAGGGCACGGCCATGACTCGCTAGTCCAAACCTGTACATCTTTGGAACGCGAGAGGAAACTGGAGCATGAGGAAGCCCACACAGTCATGGAGAGAACATACAAAATCTTTACAGACAGCAGCAGGAATTGAACTCCCAATCACTGGCAGTGTAAAGCATTTTGCTATCCGCCACTGTGCTGCCCGCAATGCAGGGTAAATTGGAATCTGTTGAGAGGTAGGGCAGGAGGATTAAAGTCCTTGATAAATATTTTAACTTAGCCAATTTGTTGAAAGAAAGAACATTGCCAGTTCTGTTGATCAGAGGATTTGGATATAACTCTCGGGTAATGGTGCTGGAGTTGAGGTTCTTAAGGATCGGATGGTGACAGTTCTTGACTGAATTCAGATGGGTTTTGAACCACCTTATCTCCTTCTGTGCTTACAGCTGAGAAGTGCACTGGGAAGTTCCTCAGAACCTCACCCTGCTCTGGAAGTGAAGGTTTCTACCAAGTCTGTGCCACCTAGCAACAGGAGAGAAAACTTGGAAGAGAATCCAAAGAAATTCAGCTCCTTTGTTTTGGAAGTAATGACACTCAGATGTCATGGATGTTACATTTGAAACTGCCTGCAGAGTTAGCAATTTATGTTCATTAGTCTAATCAGCCACAAGAATTTTGTGTTCCAAATTTAAAAATGCACTTTTTCACAACTGAGCTTTTTTTTCAAACAGACAACAGTATTGGAACTGAGCATTGCTAGGGCACACTTGACTATGTAAATCGGATAACAGGGAACTGATGCAGATCTGTTTATATTATAGAACATTTGCAGTCAGGGCCACAACTGAGAGAGAGAATGACTAAACATACAAAACACTGAACAAAATCATTATTAAATCACTTGCATTCTCCATAAAATGAGCTTGATTGTAGTTGAAGGTCATTAAATATTCATTTCAATTGCAATGCAATTGGAGAATGTTAAATGAATTGTATCAAACCAGTGTTATTTTTGTGAGGTACCAAACGGAGTTCTCCTCTTTTATTCAAGGCACGTTAGCTCTTTCACTGACTCAATCCTTCAGTCAGTGTTGAACAAAGTGCTTCCTGTGTGGATTAAGCCTTATCATTTATAGAGGTGAATTCCTCAAGTGGGTGGTATCTCGACAACAAACTTGTTTTGTCTAATCACGGAAGCCATCAAATTAGACTGCCGGCGTTACAGAAATTTGAATCTTAAACAAAAGCAAAATATCATGCAGGGACTTTCTTCGGAAGAATAAAAGATTTGTTATGGTTTTTAGCAACTCTACATGAGCTGTGTTTTATTTATTTCACTACTTTGATTTCCAGTGTTAAATTTTATTTTTTCACTGGCATCATGCCGAAGACCCAATCAGAAATTATTTTTCAAAGCGGTTCAGAGAAAATGTACAAAATGTGAGAAAATGAAAAAAATACACCACTAAATTCTTGTATCAATGCATAGTGAAACAGAGAAAGGCATGAAACTAAAAGGTGACAGACACAAAACGCTGGAGAAACTCAGCAGGCCGGGCAGGAATAAACAGTAATGTCTTGAGCCAAGACCCTTCATCAGGAAGTGTGAAGGCACACACTCAATGATTTAGGAACAGCTTCTTCCCCTCTGCCATCTGATTTCTAAATGAGCATTGAAGCCATAAACACTACTGCAATACTTTTTTCATTTCAATTTTCACACTACTTATTTAATTTCTGTGTACATACATCTACTGATGCCTCTGGACACACCTTCAGTGATGTTCCTGGAATCATCGGGTGTTTCGGGTCTTTCAACATCATACACCCTCCTCCAGGTGACCCAGCCGGGGCTGATCAGACCCCAGCTTGTGTCCAGATGGCTAGCTACTTATGACTCCATGGCTCCCCTCTTTTGAGCCACAGCCATCTTGAGGCCGTCGCTGCCGCATCGGTGGTACTGCGGATGGCTCTCCTCTTCCTCTCTCCCTCGATGCCCAAAATGCTGAAGGTTCTAGCTAAGGAGCGGGCTGTGAATCCCCTACAACCAACCTCCACTGGGAGACACCTCGCTCTCCATCCAGCCTGCTGACAGTTGCTGACCAGTCCTGCGTACTTGGAGAGCTTCCTTTCAAAGGCCTCCTCCAAGCGATCTTCCCATGGGACTGTCAGCTCCAGTAGCACCACTTGCTTAGTAGACTCAGACACAAGGACAATGTCTGGTCGCAGGGTGGTGGCTGCGATATAGTTCGGGAACTTCAGCTGCCCTTCGAGGTCCACCAACAGTTGCCAGTCCCTTGCAGAGGTCAGAATGCCTGCAGATGTTCTTTTGGCAGGTATTGGCTGCTCCCCAGCTCTGACAAAGGCAATGGTCTGCTTGGAGGGTCGGGACTGCTTCGCCCACTCAACTCCTGCACTGACGGCTTCAGCGATGGTCTTCAGGACCTGATCATGCCTCCACCTGTACCGTCCCTCACCAAGTGCCCTTGCACAGCCGCTGAGGATGTGCTCCAGGGTTCCTCGCTTGGAGCACAGTGGGCACGCAGATGACTCTCCCTTGCCCTATGTGTGCAGGTTTGATGGGCTTGGAAGCAGATCGTACACTGCCTGGATGAGAAATTGGATGCGGTATGGTTCGGCTTTCCAAAGATCAGCCCAGGTCACTTTCCTCTCAACCGCGTTCTCCCATCTTGTCCAAGCTCCCTGTTGCTTCATTCCCACGGCCTTGCAGGTTCTCGTTTCCTCCACTACTGCTCTCACCTCCTCCTGAATGAGACAACGCCTTTCCTTCCCTCTGGTGTCTATTTGGGGAGTTGGAAAGGAACATAGCCCAGCTTGGCCTCGTGTGACCACTCCCACCAGCCTCCTGTGATGCAGCCTTGCCTATAACTAATATATATATAGTAATCTGTGTTTTTTTCTTTCACACATGGCATTGTACTTCTGCCACAAAGACAACAAATTTCATTACATTTGCTGGTGATATTAAACCTGATTCTGAAATTGACAGTGGGAGCTTGCAGTTGCAGGAAAGGCCAGCAAGAATAACCAATGGACTACTACATTTTATGCCTGCAACTGAGTATAGAAACCATAGAAAAACTACAGCACAGAAACAGGCCTTTTGGTCCTTCTTGGCTTTTTTGCCTAGTCCCACTGACCTGCACATGGACCATTATCCCTCCATACACCTCCCATCCATGTATCTGTCCAATTTATTCTTAAATGTTAAAAAAGAACCCGCATTTACCACCTCGTCTGGCAGCTCATTCCATACTCCCACCACTCTCTGTGTGAAGAAGCCCCCCCCTAATGTTCCCTTTAAACTTTTCCCCCCTCACCCTTAACCCATGTCCTCTGGTTTTTTTCTCCCCTTGCCTCAGTGGAAAAAGCCTGCTTGCATTCACTCTATCTATACCCATCATAATTTTATTTACCTCTATCACATCTCCCCTCATTCTTCTACGCTCCAGAGAATAAAGTCCTAACCTATTCAACCTTTCTCTGTAACTGAGTTTCTCAAGTCCCGGCAACATCCTTGTAAACCTTCTCTGCACTCTTTCAACCTTATTTATATCCTTCCTGTAATTTGGTGACCAAAACTGAACACAATACTCCAGATTCGGCCTCACCAATGCCTTATACAACCTCATCATAACATTCCAGCTCTTGTACTCAATACTTTGATTAATAAAGGCCAATGTACCAAAAGCTCTCTTTACGACCCTACCTACCTGTGACGACACTTTCAGGGAATTTTGTATCTGCATTCCCAGATCCCTCTGTTCCACTGCACTCCTCAGTGCCTTACCATTAACCCTGTATGTTCTACGTTGGTTTGTCCTTCCAACGTGCAATACCTCACACTTGTCTGTATTAAACTCCATCTGCCATTTTTCAGCCCATTTTTCCAGCTGGTCAAATCCCCCTGAAAGCTTTGAAAACCTTCCTCACTGTCCACTACACCTCCAATCTTTGTATCATCAGCAAATTTGCTGATCCAATTTACCACATTATCATCCAGATCATTGATATAGATGACAAATAACAATGGACCCAGCACTGATCCCTGTGGCACACCACTAGTCTCAGGCCTCCACTCTGAGAAGCAATTCTCTACTACCACTCTTTGGCTTCTTCCATTGAGCCAATGTCTAATCCAATTTACCGCCTCTCCATGTATACCTAGTGGCTGAATTTTCCTAACTAACCTCCCATGAGGGACCTTGTCAAAGGCCTTACTGAAGTCCATGTAGACAACATCCATTGCCTTCCCTTCATCCACTTTCCTGGTAACCTCCTCGAAAAACTCCAATAGATTGGTCAAACATGACCTACCATGCACAAAGCCATATTGACTCTCCCTAATAAGTCCCTGTCTATCCAAATGCTTGTAGATTCTGTCTCTTAGTACTCCCTCCAATAACTTACCCACTACTGACGTCAAATTTACCGGCCTATAATTTCCCGGATTACTTTTTGATCCTTTTTTAAACAACGGAACAACATGAGCCATTCTCCAATCCTCCGGCACCTCACTCGTAGACACCGACATTTTAAATATATCTGCCAGGGCCCCTGCAATTTCAACAGTAGTCTCCTTCAAGGTCTGAGGGAATACCCTGTCAGGTCCTGGGGATTTATCCACTTTAATTTGCCACAAGGTAGCAAGCACCTCCTCCTTTTCGATCTGTACAGTTTCTATGATCTCGCTACTTGTTTCCCTTAATTCCATGGACTTCATGCCAGTTTCCTTAGTAAATACAGATGCAAAAAACCCATTTAAGATCTCCCCCATTTCTTTTGGTTCCGCACATAGCCGACCACTCTGATCTTCAAGAGGACCAATTTTATCCCTTACTATCCTTTTACTCTTAATATACCTGTAAAAGCTCTTTGGATTATCCTTCACTGTGACTGCCAAGGCAACCTCATGTCTTCTTTTAGCCCTCCTGATTTCTTTCTTAAGTATTTTCTTGCACTTTTTATACTCCTCAAGCACCTTATTTACTCTGTTTCCTATACATGTCATACATCTCTCTTTTTCTTTATCAGAGTTGCAATATCCCTTGAGAACCAAGGTTCCTTATTCCTATTCACTTTGCCTTTAATCCTGACAGGAACATACAAGCTCTGCACTCTCAAAATTTCTCCTTGGAAGGCTTCCCACTTCCTGATCACATCTTTGCCAGAGAACAACCTGTCCCAATCCACATTTTTTAGATCCTTTCTCATTTCTTCAAATTTGGCCTTCTTCCAGTTTAGAACCTCAACCCTAGGACCAGATCTATCTTTATCCATGATCAAGTTGAAATGAATGGTGTTATGATCACTGGAACCAAAGTGCTCCCCTACACACACTCCCGTCATTTGTCCTAACTCATTTCCTAATAGGAGAGCTAATATTGCATCCCCTCTAGTTGGTACCTCTATATATTGATTTAGAAAACTTTCCTGAACACATTTTACAAACTCTAACCCATCTAGACCCTTAACAGTATGTCATACGGCGGTGGCTGGGAACGGACCCAAGTGCCAGACACAGACACTGAAGTACTAGGGACAGGACTAGGATACAGGCTGAGGGCAAGGACATGGATACAAAAACTGGGAACCCGGAACAGGACTGGACAAGACAGCTAGGAGCCCGGGCTTGGACTCCGAGCCAGAGACTGGACAAGGACCCAGTACCTGGGTCTTGCCTCTGGCTCAGACCCCAGAACTAGGCAAGGACGAGGCTTGGCAGGAGGCAGGAGGCTGGAGTCTTCAGGCTTGAGGCCAGAGACTTGAGGCGAGGCTTGGAAGGAGGCAGGAGGCTGGAGACTAGAGGCGAGGCTTGGCAGGTGGCAGGAGGCTGGAGACTAGAGCGAGGCTTGGCAGGAGGCAGGAGGCTGGAGACTAGAGCGAGGCTTGGCAGGAGGCAGGAGGCTGGAGACTTGAGGCGAGGCTTGGCAGGAGGCAGGAGGCTGGAGACTAGAGGCGAGGCTTGGCAGGAGGCAGGAGGCTGGAGACTTGAGGCGAGGCTTGGCAGGAGGCAGGAGGCTGGAGACTAGAGGCGAGGCTTGGCAGGAGGCAGGAGGCTGGAGACTTGAGGCGAGGCTTGGCAGGAGGCAGGAGGCTAGAGACAAGGCAAGGCTTGGCAGGAGGCAGGACGCTGGAGACTAGAGGCGAGGCTTGGCAGGAGGCAGGAGGCTGGAGACTTGAGGCGAGGCTTGGCAGGAGGCAGGAGGCTGGAGACTAGAGGCGAGGCTTGGCAGGAGGCAGGAGGCTAGAGACAAGGCAAGGCTTGGCAGGAGGCAGGAGGCTGGAGACTTGAGGTGAGGCTTCTCCTGGGCAGGGCGCGGTACTTCTGGGCAAGATGCAGATCACCATCCAACGGAGGCTAGGGACAGGAAGGGACAGAACCAACCGCAGGTAACGGCAAGACGGCCTGGCTTACCCGACGGAGGCAAGGGACAGGAAGGGACAGAACCAACCGCAGGTAACAGCAAGACAGCCTGGCTTACCCGACAGAGGCTGGGGACAGGAAGGGACAGAGCTAGCCGCAGGTTAATGGTAAGACAGCCTGACTTACCCGGCAGAAGCAAGGGACAGGAATGGAGCTAGGTACGGGGTGGCTCCAGGACAAGACTGACGGTGAGACGAAGCGAGAGTTACCAGCAAGACCAGGCAAGGCTTCAGGCAATGCAAGGCGAAACGAGAACTTCAGGCGAGGAAACAGAAGGCAGAGGAAGGGATACAAGGAGTAAGGACAAGAACAATCCAGCAGCCATGTCCTGGTCTCTGAAGGTATTTATGCAGCCAGCCCCAACGAGCATCAGCTGCCTCAATCAGAGCTCAACAAGAACAGGAACAGGGTAGACAGGAAATTTTGGAGCAAGGGTCGATGGACCGGACCATGAACCGGAATACAGACTTCACAGACTGGACCATGACACAGCATGGGAGTCCCAATCAATATGTGGAAAATTAAAATCCCCTACCACTACAACTTTATGTTTCCTGCAGTTGTCTGCTATCTCTCTGCAGATTTGCTCCTCCAATTCTCTCTGACTGTTGGGTGGTCTATAATACAACCCCACTAATGTGGCCATACCTTTCCTGTTTCTCAGCTCCACCCATAAGGGCTCAGTAGACAAGCCCTCTAATCTGTCCTGCCTGAGCACTGCTGTAACATTTTCCCTGACAAGCAATGCTACTCCCCCACCTTTCATTCCTCTGCCTCGATCACATCTGAAACATCAGAACCCTGGAATAATAAGCTGCCAGTTCTGCCCCTCCTGTAGCCAAGTTCCACTAATTGCTATAACGTCATAATTCCACGTGTCAATCCACGCCCTCAACTCGCCTGCCTTCCCCACAATACTCCTAGCATTGAAATATATACACCTCAGACGATTTTTACCACCACTCACAACCTTTCTATTAGCGGCTTTGCTTGAACTTTTAACGTCATTTATTTTCCATAGAACCATAGAACCATAGAAACTACAGCACAGAAACAGGCCCTTTGGCCATTCTTGGCTGTGCCGAACCATTTTCTGCCTAGTCCCCCTGACCTGCACATGGACCATATCCCTCCATACACCTCCCATCCATGTATCTGTCCAATTTATTCTTAAATGTTAAAAAAGAACCCGCATTTACCACCTCGTCTGGCAGCTCATTCCATACTCCCACCACTCTCTGTGTGAAGAAGCCCCCGCTAATGTTCCCTTTAAACTTTTCCCCCCTCACCCTTAACCCATGTCCTCTGGTTTTTTTCTCCCCTTGCCTCAGTGGAAAAAGCCTGCTTGCATTCACTCTATCTATACCCATCATAATTTTACATACCTCTATCAAATCTCCCCTCATTCTTCTACGCTCCAGGGAATAAAGTCCTAACCTATTCAACCTTTCTCTGTAACTGAGTTTCTCAAGTCCCGGCAACATCCTTGTAAACCTTCTCTGCACTCTTTCAACCTTATTTATATCCTTCCTGTAATTTGGTGACCAAAACTGAACACAATACTCCAGATTCGGCCTCACCAATGCCTTATACAACCTCATCATAACATTCCAGCTCTTGTACTCAATACTTTGATTAATAAAGGCCAATGTACCAAAAGCTCTCTTTACGACTCTATCTACTTGTGACACCACTTTTAGGGAATTTTGTATCTGTATTCTCAGATCCCTCTGTTCCACTGCACTCCTCAGTGCCTTACCATTAACCCTGTATGTTCTACGTTGGTTTGTCCTTCCAACGTGCAATACCTCACACTTGTCTGTATTAAACTCCATCTGCCATTTTTCAGCCCATTTTTCCAGCTGGTCCAAGTCCCTCTGCAGGCTCTGAAAACCTTCCTCACTGTCTACTACACCTCCAATCTTTGTATCATCAGCAAATTTGCTGATCCAATTTACCACATTATCATCCAGATCATTGATATAGATGACAAATAACAATGGACCCAGCACTGATTCCTGTGGCACACCACTAGTCTCAGGCCTCCACTCAGAGAAGCAATTCTCTACCACCACTCTCTGGCTTCTTCTATCGAGCCAATGTCTAATCCAATTTACCACCTCTCCATGTATACCTAGCGACTGAATTTTCCTAACTAACCTCCCATGCGGGACCTTGTCAAAGGCCTTACTGAAGTCCATGTAGACAATATCCACTGCCTTCCCTTCATCCACTTTCCTGGTAACCTCCTCAAAAAACTCCAACAGATTGGTCAAACATGACCTACCACGCACAAAGCCATGTTGACTCTCCCTAATAAGCCCCTGTTTATCCAAATGCTTGTAGATTCTGTCCCTTAGTACTCCCTCCAATAACTTACCTACTACTGACGTTAAACTCACCGGCCTATAATTTCCCGGATTACTTTTCGATCCTTTTTTAAACAACGGAACAACATGAGCCACTCTCCAATCCTCTGGCACTTCACCCGTAGACAGCGACATTTTGAATATTTCTGCCAGGGCCCTGCAATTTCAACACTAGTCTCCTTCAAGGTCCGAGGGAACACCCTGTCAGGTCCCGGGAATTTATCCACTTTAATTTTCCTCAAGACAGCAAGCACCTCCTCCTTTTCAATCTGTACAGTTTCCATGGTCTCACTACTTGATTCCCTCAATTCCATAGATTTCATGCCAGCTTCCTTAGTAAATACAGACGCAAAAAACCTATTTAAGATCTCCCCCATTTCCTTTGGTTCCGCACAAAGCCGACTACTCTGATCTTCAAGAGGACCAATTTTATCCCTTACAATCCTTTTGCTCTTAATATACTTGTAAAAGCTCTTTGGATTATCCTTCACTTTGACTGCCAAGGCAACCTCATGTCTTCTTTTAGCCCTCCTGATTTCTTTCTTAAGTATTTTCTTGCACTTCTTATACTCCTCAAGCACGTGATTTACCCCCTGTTTCCTATACATTTCATACAATCTCCCTCTTCTTCTTTATCAGAGTTGCAATATCCCTTGAGAACCAAGGTTCCTTATTCCTATTCAATTTGCCTTTAATCCTGACAGGAACATACAAACTCTGCACTCTCAAAATTTCCCCTTTGAAGGCTTCCCACCTACCAATCACATCTTTGCCAGAGAACAACCTGTCCCAATCCACGCTTTTTAGATCCTTTCTCATTTCTTCAAATTTGGCCTTCTTCCAGTTCAGAACCTCAACCCTAGGACCAGATCTATCCTTATCCATGATCAAATTGAAACTAATGGTGTTATGATCACTGGAACCAAAGTGCTCCCCTACACAGACTTCTGTCACTTGCCCTAATTCGTTACCTAACAGGAGATCCAATATTGCATCCCCGCTAGTTGGTCCCTCTATATACTGATTTAGAAAACTTTCCTGAACACATTTTACAAACTCTAAACCATCTAGACCCCTAACAGTATGGGAGTCCCAATCAATGTATGGAAAATTAACATCCCCTACCACCACAACTTTATGTTTCCTGCAGTTGCCTGCTATCTCTCTGCAGATTTGCTCTTCCAAGTCTCGTTGACTATTGGGTGGTCTGTAATACAATCCCACTAATGTGGCCATACCTTTCCTGTTTCTCAGCTCCACCCATAAGGACTCAATAGACAAGCCCTCTAATCTGTCCTGCCTGAGCACTGCTGTAATATTTTCCCTAACAAGCAATGCTACTCCCCCACCTTTCATTCCTCTGCCTCGATCACATCTGAAACATCGGAACCCTAGAATATTAAGCTGCCAGTCCTGCCCCTCCTGTAGCCAAGTTTCACTAATTGCTACAACATCATAATTCCACGTGTCAATCCACGCCTTCACCCCAGCCCCACTGTCAGCTCTGGCACTCTGGTTCCCATCCCCCTGCAAATCTAGTTTAAAGCCTCCCCAAGAGCACTAACAAACCTCCCTGAAAGGATATTGGTCCCCTTGTAGTTCAAGTGTAACCCGTCTCTCTTGTACAGGTCCCACCTACCCCAGAAGAGGTCCCAATGATCCTGAAATCTGAAACCCTGCCCCCTACACCAGTTCCTCAGCCACTTGTTCATCCTCCAGAGCATCCTATTCTTACCCTCACTGGCACGTAGCACAGGTAGCAATCCTGAGATTACCACCCTCGAGGTCCTGCTTTTCAACTTCCTACCAAGCTCTCTATACTCACTCTCCAGGACCTCCTCACTCTTCCTTGCTATGTCATTGGTACCGATGTGCACCACGACATCTGGCTGGTCACCCTCCCACTTCAGAATGTCATGCAAGCGATCAGAGACATCCTTGACTCTGGCACCCGGGAGGCAACAAACCATCCTGGATTCTCTGTCACGACCACAGAACCTCCTATCTGCACCTCTAACTATCGAGTCCCCTATCACTACCGCTCTCCTCTTTTTCTGCCCACCCTTCTGCACTGCAGAACCAGACTCAGTGCCAGAGATCTGGCTGCTGCAGCTTGTCCCAGCTAGGTCATCCCCCACCAACAGTATCCAATGCGGTATACTTGTTGTTGAAGGGAATGGCCACAGGGGAACCCTGCCCTGCCGGCCCTTTCCTCTTCCCTTGCCTGGAAGTGACCCAATTTCCTGTGCTCTGTTCCTTTGGCGTAACTACCTCCCTGTAGCTATTATCTATAATGTCCTCATTCTCCTGAATGATCCGAAGGTCATCCAGCTCCTGCTCCAGTTCCCTAATGTGGTTTGTTAGGAGCTGCAGCTGGATGCACTTCTTGCAGGTGTCGTTGTCAGGGACACCGGAGGGCTCCGTGACTTCCCACATCCTGCAAGAGGAGCATTCCAACATCCTGCCTGGCATTCTATCTACTCTAAACAATCTGGACAAAAAACTTACCGGAACCTACCCTGGCCTCTGCCTGTTCTCGCCGAAGCCTGTTAAGCCAAAGCCGTCCCACTCTGCTCCCTCTCACTCCGCTGCCCGCTCACAACGCTGCCCGCTGTATATGGTGTTCTGTTTTTAAACCTTGGCGCGCTATGTATTTTCTGCTGATGGCTTCAAGAGATACATTGTTGGGAGTCTCTCAGTGCTCTGGCCTGAGCATCTAGCGATCTCAGCAAGCTTGGAAGTAATTGGAATTTGTTCTCCAAAATATAGCTTACATTTTTCAGTAATAAACTCAGGAAATGATGGAAGCACCCACCAGATTACATGTCATCTGTGGAAAGAGAAGCCAGTTCAACATTTCAGGCCAATGTTTCCAGCATTTTCTGTTTGTATTTCAAATTTTCAATGCCTGTGGATTTCTTTTAACATATACAATAGTCTGCAGTGTGTTCAAAGGTAATGTTTAAATGTGATACGTCTTGCCAATGGTTACCCCAATAGCACACTATTTGGTTGTATAATATGAAAAAGGGGGGATTTATTTGGATTTACAAAACATAAATTTATATTTTTTTCTAACACAGCAGCCTAGGAAGACTGGTTACAAAGTGGCAAACCCAATCCAACTACAATCACCTACATTCAACAAACTACTTATATAAGCAATCAATTATTTTAAGAAAGCATTTCTGGAAACTGCTCCAACAATGGTTCCTCAAAGCTACCTTGTCATTACAGCAACTCTCACAGAATATTTTGTTCACACGTAAAGTAAATTTCTCTCTTCTTATATATTCCCTCATTGTCTTCAACCCATATCATCAGATCTCAAAATTCAAGCCTCTCTAATAATTCAGCCCTCATTTCTGTTATCATGTTTGTGATGAAGTGGCATTCACACTACTGAGTCCTAAGATTCTAGACCCTCTGGACTTTAGATGTGCTACATTATCAGTTGCTCCATACCCTTGTTGAGACACTATAGTGCATCCTCATCTGCCACCTCATATTGATGTGAACGATCTCATGGTCCAATGTCGAAGAAGAGCAGGTAAACTTTCCCTAGCCTCCAGTCTAGTGTTAAGCCCTCAACAAATACTTAAAGCAATTTGCCTAATCACTAATTTTAAATAATTGTACAATGTATGTTTCCTTCATTACAAAAGTGGTTATGGTGCAAAAATTATGGGATTGGATGGAAAGGTCCTTGGAGCATTCTGAAATTCTGAAATGCATGAGGTAAATACGTCTACTTTTATTTTTTGCTGGTGGACTCTTTGCAATCACACAAATAAGGAACTGACCAAATAGCTGCTTTGGGATTTGACCAGTTCCTTTTGAATGTGAGACTTGCATCTTGGCTAGTTCCTGTGCAGTATACAGTTGAGTGAAGCGCTGTTACATGACTTAATACACCTTGATGTAGCATGTTTGCTATTTTCATGCTCTTTAAACAAGAAGTACCATTCTCACTAGCACTGCTTTACTCCACTTCATCTGATTGTAATTTCCTCCCCTGAAAATAAACAAAGTTACATTTCATTTAACAAACAATGCTGCTAGTTAATGTCATTCATTAGCTTCTGACATCTGACAAAGGATTATTCTTTTAATGATTAAATTTGGATTTTTATCGGATTGGTTTCATTATCCTCATTTGTATTTTATTCCATTATTTGTTGCTGTGCTAGGATGGAAATCTAATGTTTTGAGAGTAATATATGAAGATTCATTAACTTTTTAGCATATTTATATATTGTGTTATTTATTGAAATAATATGTTTGCATTACTGTGAAGTGAGTAGAAAAACAAAAGATTCAAAGTACATTTATTATCAATGTTTCAAAATATATACACATCCCTGAGCTTTGACTTCCCACAGACAGCCACGAAACAAAGAAACACAACGGAACCCTCTCAAAGAAAACATCAAACACACAGGGCGCAAAAAAAAAGAACAAATCGTGCCAATGGCAAAAAAATGAGCACAACACAGAATATAAAACACCAAGCCACAGAGTCATTGTAACAGCCTAGGAATGTTCAGTTGAGTTCAGTCCAGCTGTGTCAATCATCGACTGCAGGTCGCAGAGCTAGTCTGCCCAGATCAAAATCGTACAAAATAACATTTAAGAAAAAGAGCTACCAGAAACCAGAAACACGTCATAACATTGACTACAGAGTTCAATCCACAAACTGCGTTGATTAAACCTTTCCCTAGACCCAATACATCGGCACCATCCTCTGGCAGCATCAGTTGAGAGGGACAGAGAAAGACCGGTCAAACAAACTGGCATCTTCCTTTGGCACCAGTGAGTGGGTGGGGGGGGGGGGGGAGAGAGAGAGAGAGAGAGAGAGAGAGAGAGAGAGAGATGGAGACTAGTCAAATGCAGGCACCTTCCTCTGGCACCAGTGAGCAGGAGGGAGGGAGGGGGGAAGAGAGAGAGAGAGAGAGATGGGGAGGGGGACAGGGAGAGGGGGGGAGAGAGAGAGAGAGAGAGAGAGAGATGGAGACTGGTCAAACGTAGGCACCTTTCTCTGGCACCAGTGAGCAAAAGGGAGAGAGAGACCGGTCAAATGCAGGCAGATGATGCTGAACACTTGGCTCGCCTGCCAGTCTCGTCCTCTTGACTTCTGCCTTGCTTGACGATTTAATCAGTGAAATCGGTGAGAAATGGAGTTGATCACGGGCTCGTGGCACATCTCCAGGACACACAGTCTGCTCAAAACATCACCAAATTTTTTTCAGAGACAACAAAGCGCCAGGTCACTCAATCAGGCCAAAAGCACACCATCAAAATGTAGATGACAGGCTCCACCTATACCAGAACCACATTTGAAAGAAGAAATAATAGAAGTAGTTTCATGAACTGTCTGAAGGACATTGACTTTGGTCACGTTGTTCACTGGCAACATCTTCTTCCACAAGGAATGCAAATAAAATTAATAACAAGTCAAATTCTCCCCAGCCATTCTACCTTTTGTTAAACTGAAGCAGGTTATTTTTAAACAGCACCTTCAATTAGAGTTTTACATTTTCATCTTCTATCAGTGTATCAGACCCATAACTTGTTTGCCTATGCCCTTTAGTCAGTCGCTAAGCAACAGATAAAAACAAATAAAACTGTAGATGCTGGGATCTGAAAAAAGAATGGAAACTCTGCGTGACTCAACCAGTAAAGCAGAATCCATGGAAAGAGACAGCAGTTAATGCAAAAGATCTCTTGCATAATTGATGATATCTCTCTGTTAAAGTTCTTCTTCAACTGAAAAAAATCAGATTTAAGTCTCGCACTCTCTTTCACACCACAGCCAAGATCAGGAGTCCTCGACCCTGAAACAAATTTCTGATACAGCAGATGAGTTGACGGTCATTATACTACCTTGTCACACTGCTCTCCAAAGGACTGTACAATTTTCAAGAAGAATTTACTTTTTCCCTCTTTGGTTCCTAAACAGCTTGACTACTTTTTACAGCATTGTTTCTCAGAGCAATGCCTCAGCAATGGGTTAAGGGAAAACTAGAGGAAAAATGGACTAATGTGAATACTCCAAAAATCAACACAGTCTTGATGAGTTCAATGGAGACACAAATGACTGTATCAACACAAAAGGCACTGGACGGACTGAGTGAAACAGGCAGCATCTATGGAGGGAGTTGGACCATTTCAGGTTGAGGCCCTTCATCTGGACTCAAAACCTGGACTATTGATGAAATCAATGACTTCTTTTCTAAGTTAGGACAGAACAGGAGATGTTAGGATCCTAAAGAGAAACTCCAATATATGTCTTTTTTTATATTAGCCTCTGATCATGTGTTGTTCAATTCTGGAAAAAAAAGCTCTATTGAGAGGGATTCGATCACTGATATTTTGGATTTCATAGTGTCAGTTTTTTTTTGGTAAATGTTAAAAGCTGGAGAATAATAAATAATAGATTGCATTATTTTGAGTTGTGCTACTAATACATTTATCATCTTTGATTTACTATCGGTATAGACAAAGGAGTGTGGTAATAAGCACAAAATAATGAGCACCTTTTTGCTACCTCCTTTCACCTTTCCAAAATGTTATTGTGCACTGAATAAAATACCCAGCCGAAACACTCAGAAAGCAATGCTGTACAGCGATTGAATTGATTTTAATGGCCAGAAATAGTGGGCTGCTAACTGGCTGCCAGCAGGCAGATTGCTAATATAACTATCTTATTGAAAGTGAATACCCCTGCGTTATGTGTTTTACATGTTTAACAGAGGTTAACTGAGTTTCCCAGACTCCAAGACACCTGGCAGCTAGAGGGAGAGAGGATAACTTCAGGAGGCAGGGAACTAGGAACTGGAGGGGTTTTTTTTCTCCCTAATTACCAGGTTTTACACATCCAGAGTTCCCCTATCACTTACAAAGCCCTCTAGTATTAGTAATGGGCCCTTTGGGGATCAGATGTCCTTTAAGAGTCAGGATTGGATTCCAGCCGCTGGGATCACATTCAATCTGGTCCCATGCTGAGGTCAGCTCCAGAGGGCTGAACTCCAAATGGGAAATTTAGCCTAATGACCACCACAATCTATTTACTATGTAGAGAACTCCAGCTCTGGCTTTCACTCTTCTTAATATTCCAGCCTAACATGCCACTACAAGTGCAGACTACGTCTTAAGTGTTAAGTTAGGGGGCGTAAAAATAAAAGGACAAAGTAACCTGTGTGGAACTTACAAGTTCCAAAGATCTGCATTCCCAGGAACTTCAGAGATACTGCACAAAGATTTAATGGCAAATTATTTTGAATATGAAGTCTTGTTAAATATAGCCATAAAAGATGAAAGCGACACACACAATATACTGGAGGAACTCAGCAGGTCAGACAGCATCTATGGAAACAAACAGTTGATGTTTCAGGCTGAGACTCCTCCCCAGGACAGAGATGAAGCTGTGCAAGATATAATTAAATGTCAAATTCCTGTAAATATTCATTTACTGACTGAGTGTTAGTCTTATAGGAAAGGACATTGCACACAAAAATTACAAATTGTCTGTGTGTGACTGTGGCAGAAACAGGAGTAAATTTAACCTTACCCTGGAATGGGAGAAATACTCCCAGGGTTTGCTCTCCATTTTACTATCATTAAGTTACATAGGATGGGCTGCAAAATTGTATACCAGGAAACACTGTGCTTGTCTCCCACCTCATTACTCCATTTAGATATAACATACAATCTGATGCATGGAAGGGAGCATTCAGCCCAACACATTCTTAATGCACACAAGGTTGTTTATGAACTTCTGGAAGGGGAAGTTGAGAGAACACACACCAGTCCTCACTGAGTGGTCGGCTTCACTGAGCAGCTTCAAGTTCCTGGGTGTTAACATCTCAGCGGATCTGTTCTGGGGCCAACACATTCATGCAATCATGAAGAAGACACGGCAGCGGCCTTACATGACTGGGGGGGTTGAGCCCATTCAATATATCACTAAAGGCTCCTACAAATTTCTATAGATACAGATTCTATAAGACCATAAGATATAGGAGCATAAGTAGGCCATTCGGCCCATCAGGTCTACTCCGCCATTCAGTCATAGGCTGATCCAATTCTTCCAGTCATCCCCACTCCCCTGCCTTCTCCACATGTCCTCTGATGCCCTGGCTAATCAAGAACCTATCTATCTCTGCCTTAAATACACCCAGTGACTTGGCCTGCACAGCCACTCATGACAACAAATTCCACCCTCTGACTAAAGTAATTTCTCTGCATCTCTGTTCGAAATGGACGTCCTTCAATTCTGAAATTGTGCCCTCTTGTCCTAGACTCTCTTACCACAGGAAATAATTTTGCCATATCTAATCTGTTCAGACCTTTTAACATTCAGAATGTTTCTTTGAGATCCCCCCTCATTCTCCTGAACTCCAATGAATACAGCCCAAGACCTGCCAGACGTTCCTCATACGGTAACCCTCTCATTCCTGGGATCATTCTCGTGAATCTTCTCTGGACCCTCTCCAATGTCAGTATATCCTTTCTAAAATAAGGAGCCCAAAACTGCACACAATACTCCAAATGCAGTCTCATGAGTGCCTTATAGAGCCTCAGCATCATTTCCCTGCTCTTATATTCTATACCTCTATAGATTCTATAGGCATATGGTAAAGACATTGTATGTGGTTGTAGCACAGCCTGGTTTGCAGCATCCATAACACAGGAGGCTGCAGTGTTTTTCAGGAACTAACCACCACAACACTGAGCTCATCGTCAAGAGGTGGAGCCTCAAACACATAGTATTCATCACCTGGGACATGCCCTTTTCTCATTACTACTATCAGGGAGGAGATACAGAAGCCTGAAGACCCACAGTCAACAATTCAGAAACAGCCTCTTTCTGAACGGTCCTCATGAACACTACCTCTTCATTTCGTTTTCTTCACTACTTATTTAAGTCATTTATAGAAATGTTTCATTTTGCACTGCACTGCTACCTCAAATTTAACATCATATATGTCAATGATTATAATTATGATTCTGAGATTCTTAGAATTTTACTTCATTTCACCCTCTCCCCACACTCATCTTCTCACAAATCTTATCTAATTTCTGTTTTTATGCCTCAATGCTATTTACCTCATTCTTTCAATGATGGTTCTACAACCTTGCCATTCTTGGAGCAGAGAACTTTCTCCCGAACTCCATAAAGAATTTTGTTACAACCTATCCAATAATTTGGGCCATTGTCTGGTTAAAACTTAAGGTGGAAGCACTGGCTCAGAAATTCATTGTCAGCGGGGAAAATCAAAGGGGAATTGTGCAGTGCTCCAGGCACGGTGTTAGTAACACACATCAAAGTTGCTGGTGAACGCAGCAGGCCAGGCAGCATCTTTAGGAAGAGGTACACTCGATGTTTCGGGCTGAGACCCTTCATCAGGACTAACTGAAGGAAGAGCTAGTAAGAGATTTGAAAGTTGGATGGGGAGGGGGAGATCCAAAATGACAGGAGAAGACAGGAGGGGGAGGGATGGAGCCAAGAGCTGGACAGGTGATTGGCAAAAGGGATATGAGAGGATCATGGGACAGGAGGCCCAGGGAGAAGGAAAAGGGGGAGGGGGGAAAAACCCAGAGGTTGGGCAAGGGGTATAGTCAGAGGGACAGAGGGAGAAAAAGGAGAGAGAGAAAGAAAGAATGTGTATATATAAATAAACAACGGATGGGGTACGAAGTGGATCTCACTGTCCGAGACATGCCTTCTTCTCATTACTACCATCAAGGAGGTGGTACAGGAGCATTTTAGGAACAACTTCTTCCCCTCTGCCATCAGATTCCTGCATGGCCCCTGATCTATTTGGCTCTCTTCTTGAACTATTTATTTATATATACAATATTCTTAGTGCAATTTATAATATTTTTATATACTGCTGCCAGAAAACACATTCCATGATATGCATCAGTGACAATAAACCTGGTTCTGATGCTGTTGCAAAGGTCTTGCCATCTTTTCTCTTGATTTTTCCTTATTGCTGGGTGTCCAGGGGGAACAGCAAGTACGCCTGGCAGTGGAGCTGAGAGAACTACTGGTGGAGAAAGGGCCAGAGGTTGAGTAGGGGTTTTGATCAAGGACTTTGGGTTGATTAGGAATCAGGGAATGAGAGCCAGAGTCTGTGAATATTGCAGTTGAGTCAGTGGTAGGGTCAGGGTGATAGAGGCAGTGGGTTCATTAAGAAGTAAATTGGAAAGTTATTGGGTAACATTGGTGGGTGGGGTGGGATTTGTATGATTATTTGGGGAGTAGAGGATCAAAGAAAAAACATAAATAACTTTTCTACATAGACTTCCTAGCCCAGGCTGAGACCAGCCCATGGAATAAAGCCTAGTTCTGAAGAAGTACACATAAACTGACACCCTCCAGCGTAAAATAAACCAATTTCTTGATCAATTTCCAAGAAATTCCATTGGAGTCACGTCTGACTCGGTTGCCATCTGAAATATTCTTGTACTGATTTCTCTCACTCCAGTTTTTATGCCTGTCTTGAGCTTATTCCAAGGACATGGGGGGGGGGGGGAATACTATTTTCTTGCCTTATTTTAGTACCTGATGTGGTAATCTATAAGATTCTAGAAATTTAAAAACCCTTTGTCAATTTCTGTTCCAGCATATCACAGGAATTAAGTTTACTATTATGCATTCCTGCAAAATACTTCAGAAAACTGTCAGTTTCACTGAGGATGTTGTCATCAGGACAGACAAAAGGTGGGAAGGCCAGACATCAAAGAACAGGCTTCTCAACCCAATGCCAACATATTGATAATCTGATTCACCTGAACGTGCAACTGATTGTAACCAACAGACTCACTTTCAAGGACTCTACAGAAATTTATGTGCTCAGTATAATTTTTTAAATTTTATTTTTCCACACTTTTTCTTCGTTTATACATTGGTTGTTGGTCAGCCTTTGTTTATGTATAGTTTTTCTTAAATTCTGTTGTATTTCTTTATTTTCTTGTAAATATCTTCAGGGAAATTAATCTGAAGGTAGAATAACTGTGATATATACATACTTTAATGAAATGGTATTAGGTGGAGAGTATTCTGCCTGGAGGTTGGTGAACAGTGGTGATCTACAGGGATCTGTTCTGGGAGCCCTGGTCTTTCTGACTTTTATAGATGACTTACATGAAGAAGTAGAAAGGCAGGTTAGTAAATCTGCAGATGACACGATGGTTGGTGGGGTTGTGGATAGCATGCAGGGTGGTTGTAGGTTGTAACAGGACTTTGACAGGATGCAGAGTTGGGCTGAGAAGTGGCAGATGAAATTCTAACCAAAAGACTGTGAAGTGATTCATTTTGGAAGGTCAAATTTGAAGCCATATTGTAAGGGTTAATGGCAGAATTCTTGGTGGGACAGAGGGATCTTGAGGACCGTGTCCATAGATCTCTTAAAATTGGCAAGCTAGTTGAAAGTGTTGTTAAAAAGGTACTTGGTGTGTTGTCCTTCATTAGTTGGGGGATTTTCAAGCGCCACGAGGTAATGTTGCAGCTCCAGCTGGTTAGACCACACTTGGAATATTGTGTTCAGTTTTAGTCGCCTCATTACAGGAAGGATGTGGAAGCTTTGGTGAGGGTGCAGAACAGATATACCAGGATGCTGCCTGGACTAGAGAGCATGTCTTATGAAGTCAGGTTGAGTGGGTTAGAGCTTTTCTCTTCGGAGCGAAGGAAGATGTGAACCCATCTATTGGTCGGGGTCAACCATGGGTGTTGCGTCCTAGCGCATGCCACAAAAGTACAATATGGAGAGCAAGCTGTTGCCCATGCAGCTGATGACTTCAAAGGAACGGCATGGACTGATACAGTTTGGCACCAGCAGGAGTTGCCGGTCAACGTAGGACTGCCTTAGGGACCGCAGCTCCAGGTTGTTCCTTAGGGTTTACTCCTGAAGCCTTCCCCATGAGTGGGTATAGCCGAAAGGCAGCTGAGGTTTGAGTCAGAGATTTCTTTCTCCTAGATGAGCTGTCAACCATGGCTGACAAGCCCCATCTGCCCAAAACGACTGGTTTTAAGATGTCAGTAGCCCGCCTTTAGTAGTCTGTCAGTGACCTGTCAGTAGAAACAGTTTCACCAAGCTTAGTAGCTAAGTCACACATGAACTGGACTTGGGTGTCAGATGCATTGGAAGCATTTAATAGGTAGTGGGAGCTTATTCCCACTACCTCACCCAACTATGGCAGCATAAAGGAGGATGAGGGATGACTTTATGCAGGTGTACAAGATGATAAGAGGCATGGAAAGTTGATTGCCAGAGGCTTTTTCCAATACAAGAAAGCATAATCTTAAGGTAATTGGAGGAAAGTACAGGAGGAATGTCAGAGGTAAGTACTTTACACAGAGAGTGAGCGAGTGATGCAGAGAGCATGGATTGCCCTGCCAGAAGTGGAAATAGAGGTAGATATAGAGTGGCATTGAAGAAACTCTTACAGGGACATATGGAATTTAGCAGGGCAGGGTTAGATTGATCTCAGAGTAGGTTAAAATGTCAGAACATCATGGGCCAAAGAGCCCATATTGTGCTTAATGTTCCATGTTCTAAATTGACTTTGATTTGACCTTGACCATCCAGTACCCTTCTACACCAATTGCATTTTCCCCGATGCATCTCCACGGCGGGTGGGGGGTGGGGGGGTCAATATACAGCTGAGAGGTACATGGGAAAAACCAGAGCATCTACAGGAAACACACATCATCAAAGAGGGAAACTACAAGCCCTTTGCAGGTAACCCAAGGGTCAGAATCAATCCCAGCTCTGAGGCAGAAGCACTAAAAATAGTGTGTCATCCTCTTATTCCAGTTTCGGTTCTTTTTACGTAATAAACCTCATTAAATATTACACAGAGAGCTTGGTCATTTCTGAGTCACCATCTCTTCATTTCCATTTATTTAGAGATACAGCTCAGTGACAGTCCCTTCAGGCCCACAAGCCCTTGCCACCTAGTTACACCCATGTGACCAATTACACTAATAAACCGCGTGCATTTTGAATGTGGGAGGAAACTGGAGCACCCAGAGGAAACCCACGTGGAAAATGCACAAATTCCTTACAGATAGCGGCGGGAATTGAATTGCTGGTTTTGTAAAAGCGTTACACTAACCGCGATGCTACCATTGTTCTTCCTTCCTCCCTCTCCCTGGCTTCACGTTTGTTGACTGCTGGTAACCCAGTTCTTCCACGGTGGAAGAACAGAAAATATTGTACAGCATAGTACATTTCTCTCCCTCAGATTAAACTCACTTAATAAGTGTTCAGTCATTGTGAATGTAAGAGTTATTAACTCCTGAGCTGAAGCAGACTACTCAACCCCAAAACAATTTCAGGGGATTATTTATAGAACTTGTTGCAACCAAGCACAAAGGGATCTAAGCAATTTAAAGAGCCTGCCTCCCTGCTGCCTACCACTGGTGCACAGGACACTTTTGTTCTGGATGTTGAATGCCCAAGCGAAGGTTCTGCAATCGGCTGCAGAACAGGAAGAAAATCTGCCAGCAGAGATGCCAATCCTTACGGCACGAGGCGCCCCAAACTAATGTGAATGTCTATTTTCCACATGTGGGTCAAAGCTTTCTCAGAAATCCAGAGACATTTTGAAGGCCTGGAATCCCAGGCTATCACCCATCTGGGCCACACTAATAAGGACTACAGCAACCTTTGGGAATGAGGGGCAGAATCAGAATCAGTTTTAAAATAATCGATAAATGTTGTGAAATTAGTTGTTTTGCAGCAGCAGCACAATGCAAGGCGTTACTGTAGACTACAATAGATAGATAGTGCCAAAGAGGAATAACAAGGTAGTGTTCATGAGAACCTGGTTTAATTTGGGGCTTCTTGAAGGTTTGTACAGTCCACTTAGCTACACCATCATGTGCAAGAGACAACATTCTACAGATCCCATTTTGTTTTAGGAAGTACTCACAACCATGTACAACAAACTGAGGGGCATTGTCTGGTGAAAGCTCTCTACCTGCCAAGGCCCTGAAAACAAAAGCAGTTGGGTGTTCTATATCTGAAGGTAATGAACACAAAATGACGACAACAAATCCGTCTTGGAACAGAGAGCAGACAAGTATCAGAGGCTTTTCTGAATCGCAGTGTCCTGCCCACTTGCTATTCAAAAGTCAGTGCTTGCATTGTTTAAATAATATAATGATATCATCAGCAAGATCTCTTTCTACCTCATGGTGCTACTGCAAAAATCTGAACCACTTTGCAATGACAATGTGCTTGGACTTGAAAAGCTTTCACAGTGTTCCAATCTGTTCTTTGTAAAACAAATCCTTCTGTTTCTTTACAGCAACCAAACTTTTGAAAAGTTCAAAATCTGGAGGGCACAGAACAGCAGGAATATAATTGCAATCTTCTCTTTTTGAGTTATAGGATCAGCGTAATATAACATGGAAATAGACCCTTCGGCTCAGCAAGACTACATCAAATATCAACCACCCACTTCTGCACTAACCATCATTCAAATCCTTCCAAACGAGAATCAGTCTCCTTTAAATCTCACAAATAAATCTGCTGCCTGCCTTAATGGTGGATTTTTACTGACTGTGCAGGTTTAATGTGCAGGATATTTGCAGTATCTGCTTCAAGTCAGGCTTACATCTTGTCACAGTAATAACTTCTTTTATAAGTAATACAGAGAGACATATATGCCAACAGCCATCTTCCCCCCCACACACAAATCATCCTATTAATTAACTGCTAGCAGATAAGCAAAAGTTGCATAAATTGATACTCATAATTTAATTTTATTCTGTGATTTTCTCCTCCCTTCATTTAACTAACAAAGTTAATTTCATATGGAAACAACTCTCTTTACTCTCCCTACGTTCCTCATCTTTTCTCTCTCCGTTCCTTCCCTGCATTCCTTTTTTGGACGGTGCAATGAAAACAGGAGCTGTGAAGGGTTGAAGGCTTAACGCTTGAGGGCATTTCTGCAAGCCGTTTGCAAAACAAATGCTTTCATAAGTACAATTTTATTCTGTATTTGAACAATGGGACATTATTCTGTCTCTCAGCAACTCCAGTGCTCTGTCAGTTGGTACATCATTTCACTGCTGGCACGTACATTGCATGGAGCAACCAGAGAATCCCTGTCCACAGAGTTAAAGACAGGACTCACCCACTGAAGTAGAATTTGATTAATGGCCAGATTGAAACAGTATTCTCAAATTTTCATATCAGCATCTTCCCACTTGGTTACTGTTATGTAACAGGTGTGCAATGGTGGAAGGAGTGTACCCCTCATAAACTACCCGCCTGCCCTCCCCATTGGACACGGTCTGACCCATCTATGAAGAAGAACACAGTTCCCACATTGGCCTCATCAATCAAGAATGGAAGTACGTCATCCTCAGACCTAAGAGACTGCTTAAGAAGAAGATGTTTAACTGCCTAAGCAGTGAAACTAAAGTGACTATAGCTTTGCCTGTAGTGTGATTTCTCATAATCCTATCCCTACCCCACAGGGCTTGATCTGTCCATCACCTTTCATTCCTACTCAGTGAATCAATCACCTCTTCAGTCCTTTCCATCACACTGCTTCTCTCCTTTATGCTGGCTATCTCTCCTCTCCATTCTGAGCCCTGTTTTGACCTGAAACATCAATAATTCCATTCCCATTACCAATGCTGGTTGACATGGTGAGTTTCAGTGGCATTTTGTGTTTGTTGTTTTGGATTACCAGCATCTGCAGAATCTCTTGTGTTTAAGATTGCTGTCCGGCCAATTTCCTTGCAGCATCCCTTCTGGGAGTTAGTCTGATGTCCTTGGTCATTGCTCAACCAGACAAATAGCTATTAAGTCACTTGAAAATTGCAAAATGGGCATTATTGTAGTCAATTAATAATTGATTTCATTTCCGTTGGGCAAATAAAAACAATTTATGGAAAAAACTCATTCAGTAGAAAACTGAAGTAATTTACATTTCCTTTCATTGCAGCCAGAACAATTTATAACAATTCTTTATATCATTCTTCTTTTAAAAGTGGAAAAAATTCCCCTTGATGGTTGAGGCTTAGACTTGCCAACTTGTGCAGTAAACCTGCAGTAAATTGTAAAAGTGCTGAGGAAGTTTCCCTTGGGGATGTGTTCAATCTGATGATTGATGACTGCACAATGGGGAGTCTCTGAATTTGGCAGAATAAGAAAGACTTAATATAAAATGACCAAATCTCCTTATTTTCACAAAACAGCAGCTGGATGGGAAAAGAATTGACTGCATGACCAGTCTGGACAAGTTGGAAACCTCCTGAGTGGGTATTGAATAATCTCTCAGTTAATTATAAATTCTATGTCTATCTGCAGTCATACATGCATTACAGTAACTCTTTCTCTCCTCATTCAGGTCAGGAGACATATGCAATAAATTAAAACTGGAGTTTTTTCTCTTCCTGTTTCTGATTTTTTTTATGATATAGAAGAGGGTAATTTGACCTATCACTTTTATGCTGGACTTCAGAAGACGTCTCACCATCCCATTCCCTCACTGACTTCCCTGTTACAAGCCCAATAACTGACCTTGATTTTGCTGCCACTACCGATACTCAAGGTCACTGACAGAACCAATTAACATCGACGTGTCCTTGGGATATGGGAGGGAACCAGAGCACCACACGGTCAAGGAAAAATTGTGCAACATGTACACAGATAACCTGAAAGGTCAGTACTGAAACCAAGTTTCTGGAGCTGTGAACACCTGCTGCCCTACATGTTGCCTAGAGTTACACTCCTTCATATGTTCAGCAGGAATATTTCCAAAGCTCACATCATGCATAGAATGTTTTGATTGATTATACTGGACAAACAAAGATTTTGCTTCCTGAATACTTTAGGGTGTATATATGGATTTTGGGCTGCTGATCATGAAAATCACCATGAAATTTCCCTATCACGCACCTTTTTTTAGAAATCATATATACAGGTATTCGTTATTTCAATTCATAATTCAAGTCATGATGAATGATGCCACAAATAGAGAAGGCATTTTTGTTGGTCCACAAATCAAACAGGCCATCAACGACAAACAATTCAAAGAACTTCTAGTGGGACCAGAGAAAATCGCATGGAAGGCATTCAAGGATGTTGAAAATTTTCTTGGCAACTTCAGAGCACCAAACCACATGCAGCTGGTTTTCAACAAGCATACAAAAACCATGAAATGCGACATGTCACTAAAGATTCATCTTCTGCATTCCCATTTAGACTTCTCTCCTTGAAATCTCAATGCTGTCAGTGACGAGCATGGTGAAAGATTTCACCAGGATATTGCAGTAACGGAGAAATGGTATCAAAGCAACTGGACTCCAATCTATGCTGGCTGATTATTGCTGGACAGTTAAGCGAGAAGCCTCAGACTCTGACTACAAATGAAAATAATCAACAAAACATTTTTTTGCTTAGTAGAACTATTGCAAAGCATCAGCAACAATGTGGTGCAATTAAATGCATTATATTCAATAAAAGTTAATTTCTTGTTTCTCCAAATTACTATTTGATTCAGGTTGTCTGAAATTATATTTGTGTTCAGCTTCAAGCAGTCTATCACAAACAAAAAATATCTCTGAGGAAGCAACACATTTGAAAAAAAAATGCTGTCTAGTGTTACTGAAGGGACAACATTTTACATCTCCTTACATATGCTTCCAATAATCACAACCATCAGTACAAGATGAGTTTCCATTACTAAGATTCTTCCTTCATGAAAACTTATTCAGCAAATTATGTTGTTCCCACAAAACAATGTGCAACCACATAAATGGTGTTAAAATTAATCATTTCATTACTTCTGAATAAGAAATTTGATTGAGGCTTGCAGCCATGCACCTGTTCTTCAAGACTGTGCTTCTTTTAAATGAGGATGAAAATTTGTTGTGCAATATTCAAAGTCCAAAATTTAAAGTACATCTATTATCAAAGTACATATATGTCACCATATACAATGTTAAGATATGTTTTCATGTATGCATATACAGTAAACACAATAGAATCAATGAAAGACTGTCTCCAGAAAAACAAACAACCAATGCGGAAAAGGCAACAATTAGGCAAAGTTATAAAAGAGAAATAATAATTATAATTAATAAATAAATAAACAGATAGATAAATAAGCATTAAATATCAAGAACATGAGATGGAAGTCCTTGAAAGTGAGTCCATATGTTGTGGGAATACTTCAGTGACGGAGGAGTGAAGTTGAGTGAAGTTATCCGATCCTGGTGGTTGAGGGCTAATAACCATTCCTGAACTTGGTTGTGTGAGCCTTTAAGCTCATGTACCTTCTTCCTGATGCAAGTGTGCAGAGAACATGGTCTGGGTAGTGGGGCCCTTGATGATGGATGCTGCTTTCCTGTGACAGCACTCAGTGCTCAATGTTGGAGAGAGCTTTACCCATGATGGACTGGGCTGTATCCACTATTTTGTGTAGGATTTTCCATTAAAGACCATTGGTGTTTTCCTACCAGGGTGTGATGCAACCAGTTAATATACCTTTCACTACCCCTCTATGGAAGTTTGCCAAACGTTTAGCTGTCATGCCAAATCTTTGCAAACTATTAAGGAGTTAGAGGCACTGCTGTGCTTACTTCATAACTGTACTTCTGTGCTGGGCCCAGGACAGGTCCTCTGAAGTGACAACACAGAAAATTATAAAGTTGATGAGCCTCTCCACCTCTGATCTCCCAACGAGGACTGGTGCATGGACCTGGTTTCCTCCTCCTGAAGTCAATAATCAGCTCCTTGACCTTGGCATTATTGTGGCACCACTCAACCAGATTTTCAATCTCCCTCCTTTATGAAGATTCATCACCACCTTCGATTCAGCAATAACAGCGGTGCTGTCAGCTAACTTGTAAATGACAATGGAGCTGTGCTTAGCCTCACAGTCATAAATACAAATTGAGTAGAGCAGAGGACTAAGCACACAACCTTGTGGCGCACCTGTGCTGATGGAGATTGTGGAGGAGATGTTGTTGCCCATCTGGACTGACTGAGCTCTGCAAGTGTGGAAATGGAGAGTTCAATTGCACAAGGAGGTATTGCGGCCAAGGTATTGAAGCTTATTGTTTAGTTTTGAGGGGGTAATATTATTGACTGCCAAGTTGTAGTTGATAAAGATCATCCTGATGTATGCATCTTTGCTGTCCAGATGTTCCAAGGTCGAGGGAAGAGGCAATGAGATGACATCTGTTGGTGACCAGTTGCACAAGTAGGCAAAGTGGAGCAGATCCAGGCCATTTCTCAGGCAGGAATTGCCACTCCCATCTACGACCGTTTTTATAAAGCCTGTGAAAACTGTCACAGTTGAACACTGCCCACTTCACTGACGATAAACAAGCCCATAACCGCTCCTCTGCCTCCCTCGACCACCCCTTTGTTGTCCTTATCTCTGGAGTCTTGTTCTTTAGCCTCTGTCTCTATCCAGGTAAGAGATGTACTGTCAAGTGATCAGATTTCCTGAAATGCAGTCTAGACATAAAATGGTGGGCATTCCTTACTGTAGTATAGCAGTATAGTGTTGGGAACCCTGGTTCTACAGGTTATATGCTAATGATAACTGGG
Organism: Mobula birostris; assembly: GCF_030028105.1. Classification (NCBI taxonomy): domain Eukaryota; kingdom Metazoa; phylum Chordata; class Chondrichthyes; order Myliobatiformes; family Myliobatidae; genus Mobula; species Mobula birostris. The sequence continues at coordinate 82,038,835 of NC_092373.1, forward strand.
CGGAGACTTCTTCAAACAAGCCTGATTGACGTCCCCGCCTACGATTTCAAATATGTCAAGGTGGTCTGTTTCTTGTTTGGTGAAAGCAGCATTCAATATCTCGAGTGCCTGATTAACGCTGGCCTTTGGCAGTATGTAAACTGTGGTCAGGATCACAGAGAAGAACTCTCTTGGTAAGTAGAGCAGTCAGCACTTAAATGCTAGGTGTTCCAGGTCGGGGGAACAAGAGTACTACAAGATCTCATGTGCACCTGGTCGTCCAATTGTGACTGATCCCTACCTAATATTATTCATCACACCTGATACATATTTCTGGATGAGGTTCGATTTCTTTCCTTACTAACCCTTAATCATGAACTATGACTTCAGCCTTTCTCTCTGATTTATGTTACTTTAGTTATGAATGGCATATGAATTGCTGTTTTATGTTGAGCATATTGGCCTTTTATTGGAAGAGAAAACTCTACATCTTCAAACTCGGAGTGCAAATATTCCATTCATTGAGTGGAAAATTATGTTAGGATCTGTAACATGTTCAGTTGTTTATTCCAGACAATATTAAGATTTGATCTGGTGCTTGCAAGAGGAAAAAGGTATCGCTTACTTTAATATTTTCTAATTAACATATTAGTAAATGTTTTCCTCAGCAGTAATAACTTGAGGTTACTAAGGGTGGCATAGTTAGCATAACGCTTTACAGTACCGGCAATCAGAAGATCCAGGTTCAGTATCCACTGCTATTTGAAAGGAGTTTATGTGTTTTCCCCATGACCACATGGTCTCCCCGGTTGCTTTGGCTTCCTCACATGTTACAAAGATATACTGGTTAGGATTAGTAAATTGTGGGCATGGTACGTTAGTGTATCAAGCATATCAATACTTGCGGGCTGTCCCAGCACAGCCTTGAACTGTGTTGGTGGTGAATCAAAATGATAATTTTCACTGTAAGTTTCAATGTTTTGATGTACATGTGACAAATAAAGCTAATCATTAATCTTTGCTGATAATGTGCATACTTGCCTTGGTTTCTAAGTCTAATTGTACATGCAATACTTCTTTTGAAGGCAAGGAACAAAGAAGCAGGTATTAGTGGCCAGTATCCAACAGACCTTCTTTCCAGCATCTTTTTGCATGTCGGCCAATATTATGAGTTAAAAATTTTAATTTTAAACCATTGACCTCCATGAGTATTATTTCTGAGAATGTCAGCAACTCACTGGTAAAGTCAGACTCACAAATTGGCAGAAGTCTGGGAGCTCTAAGCCACTCCACAGAACCCAGAATGACAGTAAATTGCAAACCTGTGGTCATTGAGTATCTCCCAAAACTCAATCCACAAAGGTCTGATCTACTTTGCAAGAACTAAATGTTACCCAATCAACCGTCTGGCGTTCCTTTTGAAAACAATCTGCATTATATTCAATGGTAGTTAAAGTGTGCAGCAACTACTCCATTGCATGTGTAATTGTAGCAGAATACTTGCTTAATTGATTTCAAGAATACTACAATAGTATTTTTTTTAATGATGTTGCTTCAGACTGCAGATTTTCCCTTTGGTGACAACTATCCAATTTCTTTCATCTAAAACTTGGAGCCCAAATCTAGAATGAGCACATTTTGAAATTCCTAATGTAAATATTAAGTGTCACTTTCCAAAAACACGTTGTATTATCCCATAAACAGTTAAACAAATTTACTCTTTGGTAATGATCCTTAAAAGAATTTGTGATATATTTAAGGCAAATACCATACTAGTCCAGACCTGACTTACAAATATAATCAATTACCCTTAAATTACACATGGCTCCCAGGTTCTCACAATAAACTGCACTTCATGTTGCTTTCCAGAAGCGACAGTATGAATCTAAAGTCCTTTTCTCAGGGGTAGTCTTTTGTCACAAAGCCTCTCCATTTCATGTTGTAATAATCCGTCATTTGATATTCACTTTGCTGCAAAAGACAGTTTTGGCAAATAGTACTCTTCCTACAATGGCTTTATCTTCCTTCCTGCAAAAGAACTTTTCAGCAGGGGAGGGAAAAGTTTAAAACTTTACCTCTTAAATTCACGGCAGAGCGAGGAGCTGTCAGTGTGATCTGGTATGTGAAGGCAGAAGAAGTGGGTTGCAAACCAACTCCATCGATGGCACCATTGGAAGTCCGCGGCCGAAATCAGTCATGCAGAATACATCAGTGTCGTTCAGTAAGCTTCTGTTGAGGTAGCCTCCGAAAGATGCCCCTAAATAGTGACCTACAGAACCTGTAGCGATGCCTGTGCTGCACTGTTGAGGCTAACAGATGTTTGGCTTCCGACTAAAGGAAGTTTGTTTTTTTTTACACCCTTCTCCCTGTTCATCAATCTGCACCAATTAACTCACATGTTTAGCAACTTTTCAAAGGAATCCAAATACTTAACACTTGATTCTCCAAGACAAATCACCAGCCTGCTTTGTGCTTGAAATTTCTACTTCATTTGCATAACACTTCTGACTTTCCTGTCAGTTGTACAAGAAAAACAGGACTGGGTACTTCTTTTTTAAAAAAAACAAGAACTGTTAGGAGCAGTTTGCAAGCTCCCTCTGTTGACTAAGTGGTACCCATACTCCTTGAGATTTACAATTTTATTCAAAAGAACACAACTTAGCTTCAGATCAGAATGGTGTAGGTTCACGATCAACTGCACAGACCTGACTACGTAATCTCGGACTTCTAGGCTGATACTCCCAGAGCAATACTAAAGAATGGTCAGAGAGTTTGCATTGTTTAATTGACCCACTACACAGCAGATTAATGATTATCAAGTTATTAATGATTATCAAGTTAAGACCTTGCTTTGCAGTAGAGCCATCATCACGGTACAGACCAGAAGTAGGCCCTTTGGCCCATCATGTTAATGCTGACTCTGTCGACCATCTACATTAACACCATTTGCCCGCATTAGGACTGCATGGTTCTACGCATTGCCTACTTAAGTGTCTATCTAAATGCTTCTTAAATGTGTCTGATTCCACCATTTCCTCTGACCGGTGGTCCAGTTATCAACCACTCTGTAGAAACATTTACCCCTTCTATCCCCTTTAAAATTCCTTCCAGTCAACTTAAACCTTTGCCCTCTTTGAAATCCTTACAATGGGAAAAATATTTTGTCTCTCCATCTAGTCTACACCCTTCATAATTTTACAAACTCCTTTCAAGTCTCATAATCTTTTGAAATGCAGAAGGCATAAACTATGAATGTATATTGTACTTTGTGGCCTAGAAATTCCATAACTCGTGGGAAAGTGTGTTACAAGGTGGATACAGTGTAAATTACTGAAACGATGTGAACCATTGAATGTCTGACTCAACAATACACAACTATGCCTGAGGCCAGAGATATCACTCACAGTAAACAAGGAGAGATGCTGAATTTCTCAAGGGCCTTTCTTCCCTTTACTTCGGAGTCACTACAGGAAAACAGAGAGTCCAGCTGAGCGTTGCACAGACAACAGAGGAGGATGGAGGTTAGGGGAATGAAGCAGCTGTTGTAGAGAGGCTGAGGCATCAGCTAGGCCAAGATTGGGAAACGTTGGGAAGTTTTGTGTCAACAGATCACATTGAGGGTAAATCAGAGCCATTATCATCCACTGGGGTAGTGGTGACATTTGGAGTTACACTCAGGGTGAAGGGGTTAGGGGACGAATGGATGAACCCAAGGAGAACCAAGGGGACTGCCATCACAAGTGCTAAGACTGAAGTTAAATAGAACGGCCTGACACTGGTTCCTGTTGACTGGATCATTCAAGGCACCTCTCCTTCAAGTTGAACTGAAGCAAACCTCCAGTATTTTGCTCAAGCCTCCTCCCGCAAGAGTTTCTTGTGTTTTCTGCTAGATATACATAGGACATCATAGAGGAAGCATGCAGACACGTTGACTGTACATCGCTCTGTACCTTCGTGCCTGCACAAGGAAAATGGGAATTTCACTACTCACACTTGAAGTCTTCAATTTCATCCAACAAGTTTCCTTGGATAGAAATTCAGTACCGAGGGGCATACAAATATTGCACTGCACAATAGATTTTATCTACAGCCCAGAGATGGATACAGTTTTGATGAATGAGATAAAATAGTGAACATAATGAATAAATTGTCAGAAGCTTCTGAAGTATTATTAAAGACAATATATTCGATCACATCGCAATACATTGCGTTCTGAAGCATCCATATATTGATTACTTCAGTTTAAGTGGAGTTGTAATCAAACAGCTTTGAAACTGAAGTAATCCATTATATCGGGAGGTGCTCCGAAGCCATGATGTGTCAACACCACACCTATCAAACCAACAAAGATAATGCACCATGTCAGAACAACAACATATGAATATTTTAAAGGAAAAAAGTCACATTATATGTTGTTTTTACATTTTTAGATAATCTATAAGATATTTTGAATAATTTTGATATCCCTTTTTTATTCTTTCTAACTGATAGAATTATGCATTCATACTGGAAAGAAATAAAACTAAACATTGGTGATTAATTTTAGACCTCTAATGATAAACTGGTTTTACTGGTATTCAGTCCCGTCGAAACAAATAGTAATCTTAAAGGGGAAACTGGCTTAGGAAAAGATCACATTGAATTGGTGTCTGGTTGTAGAGTAGCAGACTCGGCCTACACGTTAACAAGTTGGCAGAATCAAGGCAAATTTGTCAATGTTAATACAGTGCCAGAGAACATCAGCCATGAACACTGAGGTAATTTACTGGCCACAAGAAAATGTAGACAGATTATACATTGGGTTTCAGGCAGGGCTTTAATATCAAAGCAAAGATGTAATGTTGAGGCTTTATAAGGCACTGGTGAGGCCTCACTTGGAGTATTGTGAGCAGTTTTGGGCCGCTTATCTAAGAAAGGATGTGCTGACATTGGAGAGGGCTCAGATGAGGTTCATGAAAATGATTCCGGGATTGAAAGGCTTATCATATGAGAAGCATTTGATGGCTCTGGGCCTGTACTCACTGGAATTCAGAAGAATGAGGGGTGACCTCATTGAAATCTATCAAACGTTGAAAGGCCTCGATAGAGTGGTTGTGGAGAGGATGTTTCCTGTGGTGGGGGAAGTCTAAGACCAGAAGACACAGCCTCAGAATAGAGGGGTGTCCTTTTAGAACGGAGATGAGAAGGAATTTCTTTAGCCAGAAAGTGGTGAATCTGTCGAATTTGTTGCCACAGGCAGCTGTGGAGACCAAGTCATGTGGTATACTTATGGCAGATGTTGCTAGATTCTTGACTGGTCAGGGCATAAAGGGATATGGGGAAAAGGCAGGAGATTGGGGCTGGAAGGAAAATTGGATCAGCCATGATGGAATGGTGGAGCAGATTCGATGAGCCAAATGGCCTAATTCTCTCCTGTGTCTAATGATCTTATGGTCTTAAATAGGCTTCTAATAATTATTGTATGGTTGATAAGTTTGTGGATGACACCAAAATTGGTGGTACAGCGGGCATTGAAGACAATTATCTAAGATTACAATGAACTCTAGGGCAACTGCGGAAGCTAAAGATATTATATTTCCAATGCATATGCAAGGCATATAATGCCCTTCTGAAGTGACTACCAATGATAATTCCAGAGCACATAAACCAGTGAAGAAAAAGACTTGTTTCCGATACTGCTTGACTTTGACAGGCTGGTCACCAAAGTCCAAGTATTTAGGTAACAGCTGTTTGCTACCACAGATCGTCCTTGACAATCAGTAAAAGGAAAAATACTACAATCTCTTAAGGAAGTGTTAACAGCAGACTTAGAAAATAATAACATCAGGCAGAGTGACATGGATTACAGTGGCAACAAGCAGAAAAGATGCAGGTCAATGAGTAGATGGGGGCGTACCTGGGTTTTTAGAATAGCTTCCTTGAATTGTTACTAAACAGAACTGGAGCACGTGAGATTGAGAATATGGATGTGAGGAATATTTGCCAGACAGAAATTAGGAATAAGCGTGTCATCTTTAGACTAATGGAATGCCGCAGAAATTGGAGCCAGCCCTCAGCAGTTCACAGTCAATGTCCATCATATGAAGGAATTGCTTGAGCTTCTTGCTGATACAAATCTGTGTGGCACTGAGAGTTCTGAAATAGATGCACAGAGGCTTCAAGGGAATACAAACAAGCTCACCGATTTGATGAGGACATGGCAAACGGCATATATTATGGAAAAATGTGAAGTTTACATATCAGTAGTAAAAGAAAAACAGTGTATTCTTTACCCTACCTGAAAAAAGATACACTTGCCACAGAAGAAGCATAGCCACAGTTTATTAGACTAGTTCCTGGGAAGGTTGGTTTTGTCCTAGGAGAAGAGATTAAATATTCTGGGCCCGTTCCCTCAAGAGTTTGGAAGTGTGAGGTGAAACTTCATTCAAGTATACAAGATCCTTACCTGCTTTGACAGAGTAGAGATTTTTGTTCTTGCATCACAAGAATAGGGCCGTAAGAAAACTAGAGCTCATTCACTGAGTATATTCGAGACAGAGGGATGTTAAAGGATTCAGAGGAAAAGTGTTGGAAAGAGGGCAGAGATGAAAGAATAGTTTTGATCATTGAATGTTGGAAGAGGCAGGAGGTGCCAAAGGCCCACTCCGATTGGGTATCCCCTCCTCCTTCCTTTTCTCCTATCATCCACTGTCCTCTCCTATCAGATTCATTCATCTCCAGCTCTTTACCTTTCCAACCAATCTGGCTTCACCCGTCACCTTCTAGCTACCCTCCCTCCCCTCCTCCCATCTTTTTATTCAGGTGTCTTCTCCCTTCCTTTCCAGTCCTGAAGAAGGATGTAGGCCCAAAACCTCGACTGTTTCTCCATTCCCATGGATGCTGCCTGCCCTGCTGAGGTCCTCCAGCATTTTTTGTGTGTTTGTTGTTCTGTTCCTTATGTTTAGTTGCTGTAATAACTAAAGACAAGACAGGACCTCAGACCTGACTCCAGGCTCATAGCTTACTTTATTTATCAGCATTGGTTGCTGCCTTCTTGTGTGCACCAGAGATATGAACACCTTATAATAGGCACCTCAAAGCACTGCAGAAGTAAAACCCTCCCAACTCATTAGCAGAGTAGGTGAACTAATGTCAGTGTTCTCTCCCAGGTGACTTTTGGCTCTGTTGCCTGACTAAAACTTCCTGGAGTAAACATTCTCATCTTTACCAGGACATCAGATTTCCAGGATATTAAGGAAAACATTTAAGTGACATCTTCAAAGTGGCAATGAAAAATTCGAAGGGAGTAATGGCCCATCAGGATGGAGAAGGAGCATTAACCACTTGGAGTCTTTGAGATGGGAGAATATGGATGGCAAGTGCAAATAGCAGAAAGAATCTACAACAGCCCACACCTGGACTGACTCATGCTTGCAGGTGCTTGCAGCTACATGGACTCAGCGGCCCACACTAGTATTGAGTCCAGTGCTCTCAACCATTTCTGGTTATCACACATAGCAAACCAAATTAGCTGGAGACCAGCTTCTGTGGTGTGGACCTCAGTAGGATGAAGAAACAGATCATTTATTCAGCGCTCCTAGTGATCACGATTATCACAAATGACCTGATTTGGTCCAACCAAGCAGAGTTCACTGCCAAGAAGGCCCACCAGCGCGTTACTTCCTGAGAAAGCTAAAGAAATTTGGCCTGTCCCCTAAAACTCTCACTAATTTTTATAGATGCACCGTAGAAAGCATTCTTCTAGGGTGCATCACAACCTGGTATGGAAGTTGTCCTGTCCAAGACCAAAAGAAGCTGCAGAAAATCATGAACACGGTGCAGCACATCACACAAACCAATTTTCTGTCCTTGGACTCACTTTACACCACACGTCGTGGGAGCAGTGCTGCCAGGATAATCAAGGACACGACCCACCAAGCCAACACACTTTTTGTCCTTCTCCCCTCTGGGAGAAGGCTCAGGAGCTTGAAGACCCGTATGGCCAGATTTGGGAACAGCTTCCTTCCAACTGTGATAAGACTGCTGAATGGATCCTATCCCAGATCTGGGCCATAACCTCCAAATATCCGGACCTGCCTTTTGGTTTTTTTGCACTACCTTACTTTCCATTTTTCTATTTTCTATTTATAATTTATAATTTAAATGTTTAATATTTACTAATTTTTACTATTTTTAATATATAATATTTGTAATCCAGGGAGTGGGAAGCACAGAATCAAATATCGCTGTGACGATTTTACGTTCTAGTATCAATTGTTTGGCGACAATAAAGTATAAAGTATCAATGCTTCAACCATTTCTTAAGCCCTCACAGGTTGGGCCCCACTCAGGGATGCTCCTGGCAACTCCTCCTACTCATGGTAATTCTGTAGTTGTCCATCATCATTCATGACCAGATGAAGGGAGATTGTAGAGCTTTGATCTAATCAGTTGACGGTAAATCATTTGGATTTATCCAGGGTATGCTGTTTCACGCCCATGCGCAGTCCCATGTTGCAGTTTCACTGAGCTGGCAGCTCATAATTTTTAGTCATGCCTGGTGCTGTTTCTGCAAGCACCACCACAATAGCATGTGAACTGGGATAGAGCCTTTGGCTGGATAGTAATATTAGAGTGAGTGACATGTGGAGCCATGAAACTACAGATTATTGTTCTGTAGATTGACTGCAGTCAATGGTCCCAGAGATCCTCATGGATGTCCAGTGTTAAGCTGCCAGGTCTGTTCTGAGTCTACCCCACTCTGCACGTTTGAATACAACATGACATGATACAGGATATTCTCAGTTCGCACTCTGCCTCCACATGGACTGCATCGTTTCTACATCTACTAATGTTGTCATGGGCAGTTGCAAGGGCTAGAGGTAGACTGGTGGGGAAAAGCTCACTGGTTTTATCCACCATGTTGATTCATTCACTTCCTGTCACTGGTCCAATCTGACAGCAGTGTTACTACTGCGACATTCTGAGTGAACAATGAAGTCCCTCATCACGAGTACGTTCTGTCCCCTTTGCTATCTTTAATACTTTTTCCAAGCACTTTCAAGATGGAGGAGCACTGATTCACCATGGTAATCAGCAGAAGATTTCCTTGCCCACCTCTTTTGACAACTGGCCAAGCTTGGGGCTGTAGCTTATCTGGCTGTCAAGGTCAGGGTTTGTTGACTTGTTATGCACTCCCTGTCCATTTCCCATCTCTCACGACTCTACCTCTTCTCAACCCCACTCTCTTCTCATCTCAAAGGATGCCCTTAATGTCAGCAAGGTGCTGTTGATACACACCAGATTCTACTGTGAGGTGAATGACGTCTCCAAGCAACTCCCCATTATGGGTATACCACAAGATTATTACACAGATCAACAACAAACACACCTCGCTTACAACTCACTGCAATCTTCATATCATTGTACGCTATGTACACTATTAGTTCCCCACTGAGCTTCATAAATTATTTTACACACTAAGTGAATTGTGCAATTGATTTAATATCATAAAGTACGTGGTTGAATTTCTCAGATAAACTTTAATTCTTCATCAAAGTTAACTACTAGTTATTATGTTGCTGTAAATATAAGTCACTCAGCAAGGATTAATCAGAATATGCAGCTCTGTTAAACAGTTGTAATTTTATTCTATGTATGGACTTTTAGAATTCCATTCTCACTTGGCTTGAGTTTGTTTCTTTGCACTCTGCACAGGGCAAGGGTTTTCAGTCTGGATTGCTGACCGATGGCTCACTCATACTCCTGCGATTCTTGGTCAGGCCAGTAGGGGGAAACATCCTGCAGTGGCTGACACAGCATGTTCCATTCTCCCAGAGCACAGAGCGGAGCAGATGTGTGTGTGTGTGTGTTTTGTTCTCAGATGAATCCATTGCAGAAAATTCTGAACACTGCTCAAATTTAGCACATTGGAAGAAAACAGTTCACAAAATGAGATGAAGTGAGGAAAAGCTTGAAGGAATGATGAGTCAGACTCGGGAGTGAAAGCGGAGCCTTCCAAATCTGGCTGTGTGTTCACTGACCAGACTGTACTTGGCTCCAAACTGCTCTTAAGTTTAATCGATCCCTTTCAGTGGCTTTTGTTAATTCACATCTTAAGTATTATACATAGATAACTTCCAACTTTTACCACATAAAGATATTAGTAACTGGTCAATTGGTGCTCGAGTAAATTAAAGTTAGCTGAAGAGAGTCCTTCTACCTGTACTAAGAGCATCCAGGGACACCAATTGCGATCTGAGCAGCTATCTCCTTTTGATAAATGCTGACAATCCCAAAAGCAGTTGAACTTGTAAGATCCGTCCTTAGGATCTTTGCTCTATCTCCAGCTTGTTTCAGTGGGTTGAATTTTACAATTCATAGCAGGTAAACATTTATTGCCTGGAAGTGACAGAATCTGGGGAGAATTTATGAGAATCTGGGATGACAACAATAGAGAGATGGCGTAGGATTAATGTAAGTGGGCAAATGAAGCTTGGTGTGGACTTTATGGCAGAAGAGCCCACCTCATTGCTGTATCATTCTGACTCCGCCTCCGAAAAATATCTGTGACCACATCTTCAAGATGTGATTGTTATTGCTAAGCACAAGAGAAATATCTTGATGAATAGTAAATTTTAGGATATTGGTATGAGTATGTTATTGCCACTGAGATACAGTTAAAAACATTTGTCTCAATGCCATGCAGCAGACGATGCTATACTTACGTACATTGAATGTAGAATATATTGTAGCAGCTATCGAGAAAATGCAGTGCAGGTAAACAAATAAGGTGCAAGGGTCATAGCGTAACAGAAAGAGAGTTCAAGAATCCATCTTTAGTATGTGAGAGGTCTGTGGAAGAATTTGATAACAGCAGGATAGAATCTGTCCATGAGGTTGGTGGTACAAGCTTGAAAGCTTCTGTATCTTCTGCCCAATGGGAGTTAGAAGAAGAGAGAATCACTGGGTTGGGATATAGGTAATAAATACCCTGCTAGGGTAATTTAAACCTGCCACTCTAACCTGTGTAAAAAGAATACTCAATAAAAGTGTGCTGATTTTATTTGGTTATCAACTTCTTTGTTTTATCCTTCCTGCAGTTCATAAACACGTGAATTGACCCCAAATTAAATACTTTTAGAACTTGTCACTTGGAATATAAGCTCCCTTTATTGCACTGTTTAATTGTCCATTAATATCTCCTCTATGAAAGTAGTGTGTCCTATTTCAGAGGGCAAATGGAGTTTATCACCCACCACAAGAATGGAGTCAAGTGTGGGCCAGACTAGATAAGAGTGGCAAGGTCCCTTTCCTGAAAGCTATAAATGAACCAACTTTCATGCTCTTTCTATACTATTACTGAAGAAACTGCAACGTAGTAAATTGGTTCAAATACTATCGTCCAGTAACACTTACATCCACAGTACTGAAGTGTTTTGAGAAGTTGGTGATGAAACATATCAACTCCTGCCTGAGAGTGACTTGAATCTGCTCCAATTTTCTGAAGCAAAAAAGTCTACAGCAGATGCCATTTCATTGACTCTTCTCTCAATCCTGGAACATCTGGATAGCAAAGATGCTCTTTATCTTTGTTCTTTATTGACTATAGCTTGGCATTCAATACTATCATCCCCTCAAAACTAATCAACAAGCTTCAAGACCTTGGCCTCAATACCTCCTTGTTTAATTGGATCATCAACTTCCTCACTTGCATACCCTAGTCAGTTTGGGCAACAACATCTCCTCCACAATCTCCATCAGCAGAGGTGCACCACAAGGCTGTGTGCTTGTCCCCTGCTCTACTCGCTTTACACTTTCGACGGTGTGGATAAGCACAGCTCCAATACCATATTTAAGCTTGCTGAGGACACCGCTGTCATTGGCCAGATCAAAAGTGGTGATGAATCAGCATATATGGCAGGAGGGAGATTGAAAATCTGGGTGAGTGGTGTCACAACAACAACCTCTTACTCAATGTCACCAAGACCATGGAGCTGATTATTGACTTTAGGATGAGGAAACCACAGGGCCATGAGCCAGTTTTCATTGACGTGGACAGGGTGATCAACTTTAAGTTCCTCGGTGTTATCATTTCAGAGGACCTGTCCTGGCTCCAGCACACAAGTGCAATTCAGAAGAAGGCATTGCAGTGCCTGTACTTCCTTAAATATTTGTGAAGATTCGGCATGATATCTAAAACTTTGACAAACTTCTATAGATGTGTGGTGGAGAGTATATTGGCTGGCTGTATCACAGCCCTGTATGGAAACACCAATGCTTTTGAACAGAAAATCCTACAGAAAGTATTGGATATGGCCCAGTCCATCACGGGTAAAACCCTCCCCACCATTGAGCACATCTATATGAAGCGCTGTTGCAGGAAAGCAGCATCCATCTTCAGGGACCCCCGCCACCCAGGTCCTGCTCTCTTCTCACTGCTGCCATCAGGAAGAAGGTATAGCAGCCTCAGGACTCTCACCACTAGGGTTAGGAACAGTTATTACCCCTCAACTATCAGGCTTGTGAACCAGTGGGGATAACTTCATTCACTCCACTTGCCCCATCACTGAACTATTCCTTCAACCTATGAACTCACTTTCAAGGACTCATCAGCTCAGGTTTTCAGTCTTTACTGCTTCTTTATTTATTACTATTATTCATTTTTTTCTTTTATATTTTTGCACAGTTTGTTTTCTTTTGCACACTGGTTGTCTGGCCTGCTCAGTGCCATCTTTCATTGATTTTGCTATGATTATTGAATTGATTGAGTATGCCTGCAAGAAAGAAAATCTCAGGATTGTATATGCTGACATATATGTACTTTGATAATAAATTAACTTTGAACTTTGGTTTATTAAATTCAGCCGCATAGTGGGACTGTAAACATCTGTCACTACCCAAACGCTCAAGATTTATGAATAGGGAATTTGTCAGTGACGTGTATTTTGTTAGCTTCTCATGATTGCCTGATTACTGGTTTGAAAAGGGTTCAACTTTTCTCAACATTGACTGGAAAGAATGATAGACATATGTTCTAAGACTTTGTGTTATTGGAAGTGTTTTTGGTTATTAGTTGTGATGGTTTTGGCAGAATGCACTTGAACAAGTGCCAGGTTTTCAGATTGTTTTCCCAGCAACAGAGCCAGTTAATATACTGTACATGGCTGTGCTACCCAACAGCTACTGAAAATTTGAATACAAACAGTCCTGGGAGCTGATACATCTACATAAAGGCAGGTGCGATTGTCGATTGTCATTTGATGACGATGTGGTCCTGGAGTCAGTTGTGAGGCTTAAGCACATATATCAGAGCTGATTCTCCACAGCAAAACTGAGGGGATGCTGCCCTGTGGAATACCTGTATTGTATTGTTAATGAAACAGGTCACACAGGTCTATCTAGTGTGTGGATGACTGGCAAACTGTTGGGGCTGGGTGGTGGGGCGGTGGAAGGTTATTGGGCACATGAGGAGAATGAAGTAAATTAGGGCAAAATCAGTGTAAATGGGTGGTTAAAAGTTTGTCAGTGTGAATCCAGTGGGCCAAAGGACCTATTTCCATACTGTGTCTCTCTCTGATCTTATTCCCGCTGGCAGGGAAAATTACATAAGAAAATAATTACAGTAAAGAACAATGATTAAAACATGAAGTTAACATAAACATTCTGAAATTAACAGCCTAACTTTTGTTCAAATAAATTGTGCCTTTCTTTTACAACATGCGAAGTGGAAAACAAACTTTTATATTGAAACTGTCAATAGGAGAGGACGTTTCCTCTAATGGGAGAGTCTAGGACCAGAGGGCACAGCCTCAGAATATAAGGACATCCCTTTAGACAAGATGAGAAGAAATTTCTTTAGCTGGGGGTGGTGAATCTGTGGAATTTATTGCATAGATTTAGAGTGGAGGTTGGTTGGTTTTTACATTTAGAGTGGAGGTTGGTTGGTTCTTGATTAGTCGGGGTGCCAAAGGTTAAGAGGAGAAGGCAGCAGACTGGGGTTGAGAGGGATAATAAAGCAACCATGATGGAATGTCAGAACAGACTCAACGGGCCGAATAGCCTAATTCTGCTCCTGCGTCTTAAATCAGTTTTATACAGGACAAATGCACATTCAAACAAATATCTAAACAGAGGAAGCTATTGCCTACTTTGGGTCAGATTTTACTGTGTAATATTAAAGTGGTTCTTTCACTCTCATGTCAGGGAAGAAGAGATCTTAAGAACAGTTTAGTGCTTAGCTTCAGTTTTCCAGTATTTAACACTAAACAATGCTATAAATTTTCAAATTTTTTTGTAGCAATCCCATTTATTTAAAGGCTCATCTTTTTTCTATAAAGCCTTCAATTATAACCGCAGTATTCTTGGCAAAAGGAACGGAAAAGGCTATTTTGAAATCACAGTCAATAAAACAATCCAATCAAGAGACGACCTGTTGAGCAGTGCAAAGAACATTGGAGTTGTATATGTTAAAGTTGCTTATTCAGAACTTCATTGAGAACCAAAGTCAATTGATGCAGTCATTTATTTTGTTTATGGACTTAATTATCATTACAGAGAAATTGAATGGATACCCATGGCTACAATCACAGCATTTGCATTTCTCTGAAATAAATCTTGTTTTTAATACAAGACAGAATAACATGAATCATATTGAAAGAAACAAAAGATTTGGTACTCTCCAGAGAATGACCCAAACAATTCTGCCCATTATTCCTTCATACAGGCAGTATTTTTTGTATAAAAGATATGCTCTCCACCCATCAACTCAATAAAGAAAAATAAATATCTTGGCGCATTTGTGATGTGGGCACTGAAACACCTAGTGTTTCAAAAATTCAGAATGTAACTGAAAATGTTACACGGGAATTACTTGATTAAATAAAGACAATCTAGTTCACACTCTACAATCTTACTTCTCATATGATACAACAAGGATAAAGTTCTTGACCAGCTATTGCAATCAATTTTTACAAATTGGTCTACAAAAGAAACCAGATCAGAGGCCTAGTAAATCTCAGGGTAAAAGAACTTTGCAAAGTATTGGTACAAGTTATTAAACACAAAAGATTCTGCAGATGCTGGAAATCCAGGCCCACACACATAAAATGCTGGAGGAACTCAGCAAATCAGGCAGTGTCCATGGAAATGAATAAACGGTCGACATTTTGGGTCGAACCCTTCATCAGGACTGGAATCTGTTGGGGTTGTCTACCATATCCGGTGACCCTGATGTGGCCTCCTCTACACTGGTAAGACCCAGTGTAGATTGGGGCACCACTTCGTCAAGTGCCTTTGCTTTATTCACAAAAAGCAGGATTTCCTGGTGGCCAACCATTTCAGTTCCTATCCCCATACCCATTTTGACATGTTGGTCCATGGCTTCCTCTTCTGCCACGATGAAGCCACCGTCAGATTGGACAAGCAACACCTTATATTCCGTCAGGTAGCCTCAAACCTAATGGCATGAACATTGATACCTTCAATTTCCCCCTCTGACCTCCTACCTCTCCTGTTCACCTGCCTATTACCTCGCCTGGTACCTCTCCTCCTTCACTTTCTCCCAAGATCCACTCTCCTCCCTTATCAAATTTCTTTTTCTCCAGCTCTTCATCTTTTCCTCCTATCACTTTTCAGCTTCTTACTTCATTTCCCCCTGCCCTATCCACCTGTCTTCACCTATCACCTTATAGCTTGTACTCCTTCCCCTCCCCCTGCCTTCTTATTCAGGTATCTTCCCCCTTCCTTGCTCATCCAGATGAAGGATCTCAGCCCAAAACATCAACTTCATTCATTTCCATAGATGATACCAGATCTGCAGAGTTCCTCAAGCATTTTGTGTGAGGTGCATTGGTACAAGTTCAAATGTTTCTGTTGAACATGTCGAGTATTATATTAATTAATTTGTGTGTCTCAAGAACAAAAACAATCTCAATTTTGTTTCACAAATGCATTACCAAATTCCATGTGACTGAAATATTAGTTGGGCACAATAACTCTGTTAACAGCTCTCTGCCACCTGCACAGACACACACACACACACACACGCACACACACACGCACACACACATGTGCACACACACACACACCTGCAGTACACCCACGTTTTGTAAGGAAAATCAATCCACATCTTTGTGAAAGTTCTATGTCAAGAGCATGCTTGCTCTTCTAATTTTAGAAGTTCAGCAGTAAGGAAGAAAGTGCGGTATCAGGTCAATGTTCTAACATTTAAAATTATATTCAATGATTTTCTTTTATAGCCCTTGCAAGCATTACAAATGCAATATAACCTAAATAAACAGATATCTTGCCGGTGTGATATTTTCCAAGTCAGAGGGTAAGGGAGAGTAGTTATTGTACCAGTCTCATATGGTGGTGGGCAGCACACTTTTACTTCACTGGATGCTGAGACTCGCTAGAGAAGGAGGGAGGCTAAATCTTCAACAGCAAGAAACGTAGTGAACAAAAGACTGGTTTTAATGGAACTGTGCAAAACAATGTAACTTTCAGTTGAGACATTTTCACTGAAAATGGCCACATCTTTGTTAATTTGCTCAGGTACAGCTATTTTTCTGCAAACATCGAAGTTTTGAACTGACCTGCGCAAGCCTGATCCTACCTCAGCAATGGAATACCACAAACCTGTCTCCGATTGTGTCTTTTTTTAATGTTTTGCTTTTGCAATTTTTTTTCTCTCTTCACTGTCTTGTACAATGTATGTATATTTCTTGCTTTGTAAGTCTGAATCAGACATCCCACCCTGCAAAAACTCATTTCAGGGAGGCAGCACCCTTGCCCCCGCCCCCCCCCACGCAATCCTCACTCCCCCTCACCCCTGGTCGACCTCCAAGGGTGTATGTAATACTTTGTTTAGTGATTTTTGTCTAATCTGTAAACTAAATTGGGTATATGCAGAAAATGTGACATTAAAATATGTACTTATATTATCATGTTTATTCTATTACAACTTTAAGCAAGTCTACAGGGAGTTTGGCCTCATCATGTAGGACATCAATAGCATAGCTCCTTGGCAGCAAGCCAGCTAGTTTAAATCAGGGGTCAAACTAAAAGGTTGGCACGTAAATGTCGGCCCAGATCAGAGGCGACGCAATCGGCAATCGCCTCTGATCTGGGCTGACATTTACGTGCCAAGCAGCACCTAATTAATTAGCTTGTTTATTTCAGCTTTTTTCTTTAAGATGTGCTGGGTGTGTTCCAGCCACCGCTGTATTCTTCGCGGCTCAGAAGTTGGGGACCACTGAATTATAAGTCACTTATAAGTCAATAGCACCATAACATTTTAAGTAACGTTTGGATATTAAACACACAGCACATATTTTCCTCGTATGAACATATAAAATCATTGCAACACACCAATCTCGCTGAATCAGTGGGAGCCCTGGGCTTGTTTTCCTGCAACAACACGGTCCCATCGAGGGGTGAGGGGAGACAGCGATACTCGAAGGGGTTTCCTTATGTCCAGTCTATTGCGCAATTTAGTTTTCGTTGCATTCATTGCAGACATATGTTGGAAATGGAAGCAACGTTTTCAGTGCTTTCGTGGCTATCTCAGGATATTCAGCCTTGACTTTGATCCAGAATGCCAGCAGAGATGTTATGTCAAACATACTTTTCAGCCCGCCGTCATTTGCAAGCTCGAGGAGTTGATCGTTTTTTCGCGGTGACATGGATGATTCACCGGGGACATTCACAAATGGGTCTCGGACCCATTCCTTTACACGCCTTGGGTTACTGATGACTTCGCGTGCGTTAAAATTCAACAGTGGGCGTGACAGGGAATGAGGAAAGGTGCAGCTGACTCATATTGTTTCATATCGCCAAATCATATTGTTTCCTCACGGCCCGGTGGTTGGGGACCACTCTTAGCACTAAGAGAGACCAATCAGGATGCTCGTTCTCCCTCTCTTTCTCAAAAAAAAATCGATTTCCGGGATATTGTATATAATTTCCGGGCGTCAGGGAGCCACCATCAATATGCGGGAGACTCCCGGAACTTCTGGGAAAGGTGGGATGTCTGCTGAATCTATATGCCTGTGATGCTGTTGTGAGCAAAATTTTCATTGGACCTGTACTGAACCTTTGGAAAGACAATAAACTGACCCTTTATGTAACTGGTGGAACTTTGGATACTTGGCAATTTTCAAAGGGGTAAGAAGTGCCTAACATCCACCAGACTCACATATGCTCACTGACATTTGACAGCAGATATGAATGAAATCATTTAAAAAGATGACGGATTGGGATCACACTGAGCTGATGCCAATTTTTTTAAGAATGGGTTTTGGACCTTACAATATCTAAATTCTTGCCTTCAGCATCTGAGAGACTCGTTTCCATTGAAAAATCAAGTCTAAAAAGCCTTGCTTAAAAACTGAACTACTTTTTTCAATTTAGGTCTACTTATTGATTGGAATAGTTACTTCTAAATCATTTTTATGAAACAGTGCACCTTACATATAGCCCAACTACAGGCAGAGAGGTCTTAAATGATTTGCATTAACATTGATTGAAAGGTATATTTTTCAAAACTCATTTGCTATGGAAAGTGATAAATGAAAGACTTGTACCTACTTGCTCCTCAATTCATCCCTGAAATACCTGTGAGTGCTTCGTGCACTTAAAGCACCTTGACCCTATCCATACAGAAAGCACCTTAGGTATGTATGCTTGTAGAAAAATCCCATAAACTGCAGAATAGCTAGTTCCTATTTTTATTGATGGCTGAAGAAAGAATTTTGGCCTTAGTATTGAAGAACATAAAGTTAATCATGGTCTAATTGAATAGTGGAACAGACAGGTAAACAGCCTGGTTACCTGCTCCTGTTTTTATGTTCTTCTGCAATTCTCTAACCTTTTTCAGAATTTATTCATGACTGCTCAAGCCACTAGAGCAATCAGTCAAGGCCATGATTTCATATGTCTGCCAAATGACAGCTGCTCGAACATTATCCCATTCATTTGTGACCGTGCTACAGTGTCAGTCTAAGCAATGCACTCGAGGCTAAGAGTAGAGCTAAAACTAAGGCAAGAGTGTCATTGCTCTCATCCAGCTCCAATTCTTCAATTAACACAGAGTCAGTAATAAAGAAAGACACCTTTTCTGGACGATATTGGACTCCCTTAAAACTGTACTGAAGTGTCAGCTTCACACTTGAATCAATAAATGGAATTGAGGTCTGCAAGCAAGCAATGGCATGCAAGAGAGTTCGTAGAAGCATGGTTTTCTACAAACAATTCTATAAACAGGCATGTAGACCTAGATCCCATTTATAAGCCAATGCAGGCAATCTTCCAGCCAGCGCACGGAGTTCGCCACGAACCAATCAGCGACGAGACCCCCCTCCTTACATCACAATTGAGTTTCCATAATGATGAGCAATCAACTGATTGATAAGTACCACTTGTATATAAAAGTTTAGCATTCGGAGGACGCACCACAAGTGAACAGCGCACTGATGATATCTCCTCATATGGTGTCGAACATTTCCAAAGGGATTGCCAAGACCAGAGAACAACTCAACCCAAACAAGTTTCTACATTCAATGAAAAATGTTCTGTGATAGCTCTGTCTCTGCTATTTCATTATGTAAGCAGCAATACAAAGGAACCTATTCACACCGCATTGATATGCTTATTATCAAATACACCTTTTTATTGTACTTACTTTTAATGCTCTCTCTGGTCATTCAGATTCCAGTACACCACCTTAAGTTACAGTCCATTATTTTTTAAACCAATTTATTTTTCTAGATAATGCCACTTTCCTCAGTGGTGAGGGTGATTAAAAGGATAGCAGAAAGCATAAAAAAATAAGGTTCAATATCCTTGTGGAGGTGTGCTGATTTCCAGTTTAACCTCAGTGGGGAGGTAGGATAGCCTAATGACCTGCTATTTGTCCTCACAAACTCTTTGGATCAGCTTGAGGAACAACAACTCACATTCTAAATGTCACAATACAGTTTCCCAGAGTCGATGGATTCAACAATTTCAGGACATCAATATTTCCATCATTTTTATTCTGTATTTCCAATACTCCTGAGTTTTTTTGTGATTATAAATAACCACTCTGCTTTTCATCTCTTCTAGGCTTTTGTTACCTCAGCATACAATTTATCTTCAAAGTTAAAAGTACATTTATTATCAGGGTACGTATACGTCACCATATAATACTACACTGAGATTCATTTTTCTTGTGGGCATTCACAGTAGAACAAAGAAATACAATATGATCAATGAAAAAAAATAAACACAAACAATAACTGACAACCAACCAACGTGCATAAGGAGACAAATTGTGCAAATATTAACAATAATAATAATAAAACAGTCAGGCATGAAGATAGGAGCTGGTCAGAAATTTAACTCATTGAAAACTGAGTGGCTGTTGGGGACAGAAAGAAAAGCCAAGCCTTAACCCATTGTGAAATGACTGAGCCAAAGGAGCTGACTGACTTACTGTTGTCCAGTGGGAACTGGGGCACTTGTAAACGGAAAGATTTATTGATAGCCAAAATAGTAATGACTATATAATCTGCTTTGGGTGCATAATGTGGAATAAATATTGTACAAGCAACATGAAAAAAAAAATGCCCTCACTTCCACCTGAAAGAAGAGAGGAAGATTAGTTCAGCACTTCATCCAGATTCAGCATGTTTTTCAGTAAAATATCTGAGTGCTGCATTGAAATGTCACTCAGACCATGGGCTCAGGTTCATAACTGTAATTTGAAACTATACCTTTTCAGCAAGAAGGCAAAAAACAGATGTTTTATGCACCCAACTCTTAGCAAACATGCCTTCAGGATAATATTCTTCTGAATTTTTGAAATCTGCTTGCCTCCCCTTTTTCTCACACCTCTTTGTCATCAATCACAATGTTAAACCTTGCTTGATAACTCTCGTGAATGGCATGGAGACGTTGTATTATGTTATAGGCTCTATATAAATGCATGCTATTGTTGAACCAAATCTAGTAGCTTTCAGGTATTACAGGAGGGCAAGGCCATTTTAACAAATTCTAATCCAAAAACATTCCCTTCAACCTATTTATAGAACGTAGAATACAAAGCAGAACATCACTGGACAGGCCCTGTGCCAAACTAATTAACCAATGGCTCCTAATAGTTCTAATCCCTCTTCTTGAACATTGACCATATCCCTCCCTTGTCTCTGTCTATTCATGTGCCTACCTAAGAGTCTCTTGAACATTTATGCAATCTGCCTCTACCACACCCCTAGCAGTGCATTCCAGTCCACCACTTCTCTCTGTGTAAAAGAACTTGCCTCAGACATCTCATTCTTACTTTACCCTTGGCATCTTAAACGCATGCCCTTTGATAATGTACATTTCAATCCTGGGAAAAATGATTTGGCTATCTACTCTACCTATGCTTCACAAAATGGTATACACTTCCATCACATCTCCTCTTTGCTGCTCTAGAAAAAACAGCCCTGGCTTGTCCAACCACTCCTCATTATCCTCCAAGCCGGAGAGCATCCTGGTAAACCTCTGCATTCTTTCCAAAGCCTCCACATAACTGGTTAGCTTTGATTAAACTGGTTAGCTTTGATTTGATTAAAGTAGATTTTTTAAAATGTATCTTAGTTTGAGGCAGCTGGTAAGTCAATCCTTTTCCCTTGTAAGAATTATTTCACAGAATGGGGATGAAATAAAAAAGCTGTCATAAATCTTGTCAGATTTCAATCTACTTTGGAACACACTGGGGATTGGCTCAGTAGTGTAGAAGTTAGCATAACACTATAACAGTGCCGGTGACCCAGGTTCAATTCCACCACTGTCTGTAAGGAGTTTGTACATTCACTCCAAGACCACGTGGCTTTCCTCCGGATTCTCCAGTTTCTTCCCACATTACAAAGATGTACGGGTTAGTCAGTTAATTGGTCACATTGGTGTAACTGGGTGGTGCAGGATTCTTGGACTGGAAGGGCCTGTTACTATGCTGTATCTCTAAATAAAATAAACATTAAACCATTAAAAATTATGATGATTTTATGTTGCATACATCTTGCTAAATCCATCTTTTGTACATCCCCAGTTTTTCCAACCATGGAGTACCTGAACAGCTTTCTCTCACACATGTGTGAGTTGGATTAGATTTTGGTTCTGTAGGTGGGTGCAGACTTCTACAGCAGTAGCCTTGTACTATAGACTGGATGGTATCATTTTATATCACTTGAACCAGCAACTAGAAGCACATTCAGTGTCTCACGTCATTCAGTAACGGTATGCCTGATCATTTACTTTAGTGCCATGTTCCAATATCCCTTGATCCTCTACAGCCCTCTTGTATAGAGGCATTGATCGTGTGGATAGTCAGAGGCTTTTCCCCAGGGCTGAAATGGCTAGCACGAGAGGGCATAGTTTAAAGGTGCTTGGAAGCAGGTACAGAGGAGATGTCAGGGGTAAGTTTTTTACACAGAGGTGGTGCGTGTGTGGAATGGGCTGCCGGCGGCGGCGGTGGAGGTGGAAACCATAGGGTCTTTTAAAAGACTCCTGGATGGCTTCATGGAGCTCAGAAAAATAGAGAGCTATGGGTAGAGCCTAGGTAGTTATAAGGTAGGAACATGTTTAGCACAGCTTTGTGGGCCAAAGGGCCTGTATTGTGCTGTATGTTTTCTATGTTTCTATTACCTGTAATCAGGTAACCTGAATTGAATGAAATACGCAAAAAAATGGGCTAACCAGTGTCTCATAAAACTGGAACAGAACTTCCTGTCTCTTGAACTCAGTGCCTCCAGTAGTGAAGGCAAGCTGCAATGGTTTTCAGATGAGCGAACCCAGGTGCGGAGCAAACTCTGGACTCCATAGTAGAAATTAACGGTGATGCTTTATTCAGACAATAATACAGGGAATAATCAAACTAAGAACTAGCTTCCTCAGGATTTGAGTACACAGAACCTGAACCCAGGACTCAGTGATGAGTGCTGGTCCAGAATAACCTTAAGTAGAACATAAAACACAGAAGGTCACAAAAAACAGGGACAGCTCAATTATAAAAGTAGTCATTAAGCAACTCTAAAAAACTTAAGTAAATTACATTCAGATGCATCAAGACCTGACGCTACCTGGCACCCCTCACTGGTCTGAAGGGTTCATGACACAAGCATGTCATATGACTTCTTTACCACCATACCAATCTGTGCAGCCACTCTTCATTAATGTTGTTAAAGTTCCTGTCATTAAATGTGTAATCCCCTTTCTGCTGGATCTCTTGATGTGCCGCACCTCACAATTTTCCAGATTAAACTCCGTCTGCCACTTCTCTGCCCAAATCTGCAACTGATCTACCTTCTGCTGTATTCTTTGACAAGGTTCCATGCAATCCAAAATGCCACCAATCTTTGAGTCATCTGTGAACTTACTCACCCACCTTACCAAATTTTCATCCAAATCATTTACATATATGATAAACAACAGAGGCAGATGTTCAAGTACAGATTTCTGCAGAACAGCACAGGTCACAGACCTCCATCTGTCATAACCTTCTAAGTTCTACTGGCAAGCCAACTTTGGATTCAATCAGCCAAAGTACCATGGATCAGAATCAGGTTTAATGTCATTGGTAAATGTCATGACATTTCTTTTCTTTGTGGCAGCAGTATAATGCAATACATAATAGAGAAAAAAACTGTGAATTACAGTAAGTATAGATATATCAAATAGTTCAATAAGTAATGCAAAAATAAAAATAAAAAAAGTAATGAGGTAGGGTTCATGGGTTCAGTGTCCATTCAAAAAACAAATGGCAGAGGGGAAGAAGCTGTTTCTGAAGCATTGACAGTGTGCCTTCAGACTCCTGTACCTCCTTCAGGTACAGAGATCAGTAACGAGATCAGGAAATGTCCTGGGTGATGGGGGTTCTTAATGATGGATGCCACCTTTCTGAGGTATTGCTCCTTAAAGACGACTTGGATACTACGGAGGCTAGTGCCCAAGATGCAGCTGACTAAGTTTACAACTCTCTGCAGCTTATTTTGATCCTGTGTTTTTTTCCCGGAGCTGAAATGGCGAACACGAGAGGGCACAGTTTTAAGGTGCTTGGAAGTAGGCACAGAGGAGATGTCAGGGGTTAAGTTTTTTTCGCAGTGGTGAGTGTGTGGAATGGGCTGCTGGCGACAGTGGTGGAGGCGGATACAATAGGGTCTTTTAAGAGACTCCTGGATTGGTACACGGAGCTTAGAAAACTAGAGGGTTATGGGTAACCCTAGGTAACTTCTAAAGCAAGTACATGTTCGGTATGGCATTGTGGGCTGAAGGGCCTGTATTGTGCTGTCGGTTTTCTATCTTTCTATGTGTAGTAGCACCCCCTGCCCATACCAGATCATGACGCAGTCAGTTAGAATGCTCCCCATGGTACATTTGTAGAAATTTGCGATCTCATGCATTCTAATTTTCTTGACAAATGTACTATCTGGGAAGTTGTTGAATGTCTTACTGAGGGTTCATCAATCACCTTCGTCACCTCCTCAAAAAACTCAATCAGATTAGTCACACATGACCTGCCCCGCACAAAGCCATGCTGATTGTCCCTAATTAGCCTATGCTTCTCCAGATGCTCATTAATCATCAGATGATCCTTCATTACAAAACTGAAGAGCTATACCCTGATCTGTCGGTAATTCTCCAGATGGTAATGAAATTCTGTAAACATCGGACCAGCCCAAAGGAAGTTATTAGTTACTTCATTTAGTACTTGCACATATCACATTCACCACACATTCAGAATAAAGCCTTTCAACACATCTAAACATCATGCTCTGAAATAATTTTAAAATTTTCAAAGTTCAAAAGAGTTTCATCAAATGAGGAAATACATACTGATTTATGTGTTTATTACAGAAAGTCAGGGTGTGGCTATCTCACAAGAGTCCAGGCAAACACTCCCAGGGGTTGCACATAATTACTGCCTGAAAACTTGCTCCTTTGAAACAATTAGAAAACAAATTAAATTTGACATCTGCATTGACGCAGTAAATGCATGCACCGATTATTTACACCCTTGGCTTTCCGAAGAGGATAAATAAGCCCATGTTCCATTGTTATGCCCTTGGGAAAATGTGACTAGTACTGTCAGGATTTCACTTACACACCATTCAACAAGCCAAAATGGTACCTCTGTGACGGGCCAAGTCTGGTGGTTAAAACTCTCCAGTAATATGCTTCACAAGGCTACAATTGTTGCACTGAAGGGGTCATTAAAGTAAATGCCTGTCATGTTATTCAGAGGAA
Organism: Mobula birostris; assembly: GCF_030028105.1. NCBI lineage: Eukaryota > Metazoa > Chordata > Chondrichthyes > Myliobatiformes > Myliobatidae > Mobula > Mobula birostris. The sequence goes on from NC_092373.1 coordinate 82,064,062, forward strand.
GGAACAATAGCATACGTGTTGTTGAGGTAGCATATTTTCTTCCGTATTAACAGTTTTAATTACTTTCTCAGATTATTCTGCTCTAATTGAATTGCTAGTTCTGTTTATTTCATTACAGCATTGACTAAGCTTCAAAAAGGGCTTAAGTGACTGCAAACCTTTTCGGGATAGTCCAATGTCATAAAGTGCGGAGTATAAAGACCAGACTTGCTCCCTCTTCAATCCAAAGGGACATTGTTGCACACTGTTTCTATCCCTGTCACAGTGCACGAGCAAATCCACTGCAGTCAATGCCCCATGGCTCAGCACCAACCACAGTAAATCACCTTTCCTCTCCGATTTTTTACATCTCTGATTACAATTGACTGGAACTATGGCATTCATAATAATTTGCAAAAACATGCATGACTTACTGACAACTAAGAAAAAAAAAACAAGCATTGAAGCATAAAAGTATGGTAACATCTTAGCCTCTTAAATATGCTGATATGTTTGGGTCTTTTTCAATTAAAAGTGAATTCTGCAGTATTATTGTGTTGATTCAGTATTAATGAGCACTGAGGCATTACAATTAAGTTGCTGGACTAGTATCCAGTATCCCTGGGTCATTGAAACCAAGATACAGGTTTGAATTCCACCATAGCAGCTGGAGAATTAAGTATAAAACCAGCATCAGTATCAGTAACCATGAAACAACTGCAGTACCATAATCACCCACATCTCCTGATGCCTCCGGAGAAGTAAATCTGTCTACTTCACCCAGTTTACTGTACATTTCTCCATATCATTCAGGAGGCTGATCTTAATCATCCAATGGGATGGCCAGGCAAGTCACTACAATCAGTTCCTGAAACTGGGTCATGAGCTACCTTCTCTCCACCTGAGAAGGTAGACAGAACATCTGAAAGTGAATTCTCCAAAAAGCAACCGCAGCAGTAGCACACCATGCATTGGTATCACATGCATGACCCTAAATTAAGTGCTGTATCACAGCAATAGGGTTGACGTTCTTCTGACCCAGTTATGGGTGGTGCCACAGACAAAAAACATTTAATACAGCCATTGGCAGCATTCAGTCTGCCTCCTTCCTCCACCCAATGCCCTCATTACAAAGAAGATTTAATTATTACCTCTGTTTGATTTAAGAGATAATATTTTGTAAGATAATAAAATCCTCTAGTTAAAACCTTTAAATCCAGTACTTAGCAATGCAATCTATATACTTAATCACTTTTGTTTATTTTCTGAACTTTCACCTGGTGGATAGTTATGCTTTCTATGTTTTGTTTATATGAAGCTGGAAAATTTAGAGGAAAATTTAAATCGCGTTTTATGTAAATGGCAGTTTATACCCCATGAGGGAATCAAATCAAATCAATTAAATCATCTTCTGATGACAGAAATTGATTGACATTACACTAATAATAACTATGTCCCATAGAGGTCCTTGTGCTGATAATTACCAGTTGTGTTTATGGGCAATTAATACACAGATCCAGCAAATTCTTAGAGATTAAGTAGGTTAGAGGCAAGAAGATATTTGTGAGAGTAAAATGTTGAAGCCCTGATTATCAATCAGCTATATCTGCATTCACTGTATTTCCCTTAATCCCCTAAACTTGTTGGGGGATTACTACATTAATAAAAGAGTTGTTTGCTAACACGACTATTTCCTATTATCAGTCTCCTTTGAAATTTCCTCTGCAGGTTTGCTGCCTACATCAACCATTGCCTTGTAGTTGTCAGTAGATGGCTCTCAGAGACAACATTCACAAGTCTATTTCAAAGTTCAAGGTAAATTTTATTATCAAAGTACATATGTGTCACCATATACAACCCTGAGATTTATTTTCCTGTGGGCATGCTCAGCAAATCTATAGAATAGTAACTATAACAGGATCAACAAAAGATCACCCAGAGTGCAGAAGACTCCAAACTGTGCAAATGCAAATATAAATAAATAAATAGGAATAAATAATGAGAACAGTCCATGAAAGTGAGTACATTGGTTGTGAGAACATTTCAATGATAGGGCAAGTTAGGTTGAGTGTAGTTATCTCCTTTTGTTTAAAAGCCTGATGGTTGAGGGGTAGTAACTGTTCTTGAACCTGGTGGTGCGAGTCCTGAGGCTCCTGTACAATCTACCAGCGAGAAGAGAGAATGGCCTGGGTAGTGGGGATCCCTGATAATGGACGCTGCTTTCTTGCAGCAGTGGTCAATGGTTGGGAAAGCTTAATTCATGATGGGTAGAATTCACTACTTATAGTAGGATTTTCCATTCAAAGGCATTGGTGTTTTTGTACCAGGCTCTGATATAGCAAATCAATATACTCTCCACTGCACGTCTACAGAAGTTCGTCAAATTTTTACGTGTCACGTCGAATCTCTGCAAACTTCTAAGGAACCCCTTACGTGCTGGACCCAGAACCGGTCCTCCAACATAGTACCACCTCATCGGCTGATAGTTCAAATTTGAAACTATCTATCTATCTATGACTGAGACTCGAGAGATTACAGATGCTGGAATCTGGAGCAACAAACAATCTGATGGAAGAATTCAAGGTTCAGAATACATTTAATTGCAAAGTATGTGTAAGATTCAGAGAGCCAAGCAGCATCTGTGGGTGGAAAGGAATTGACTAACTGACCATGGACAATACGTGAAGTAATACTAGCGAGTAAAACAATAATCATATTGTGTATGGAAAATCTGCAATCATACAGTAGCTCATAATAATCTGTGTCTAGCCTGTTAGTAATTACAGAACAGAGAACAGAAAAGCACTGGAACAAGCTCTTTGGCCCACTGTGTCTGCACTGAACATAATACTGAACTAAATCTCTACCACATGATCCATATCTCTCCATCTCCTGCTTATTCAGGGGTCTAACTAACACCACTCTTGTACCTGTTTCCACTATTACCCTTGGTAGTCAGCTCAGGCACTTTCCCCGCACTTTTCCGTTAAACTTTCAGATTCATATACTATAGTACTTGCCATTTCCATCTCAGGAAAAGATTCTGACTGTCTACCCTGTCTATACCTCATATCACTTGATAAAGTTCTGTCAGTCTCCTCTCAGTCTCTGATACTGCAGATAAAACAACTGGACTTCATCCAAAGCAAGACACACAAAGTGCTGGAGGAACACAGCAGGTCAGGCAGTGTCTATGGAAATGAATAAACAGTCAATGTTTCGAGCCAAGACCCTTCTTCAGGACTGAAAAATGAAGATGCCAGAATAAAAGAGTTGTTGGGGGGGCAGGCAGAAGGGAAGGAGATGATAGGTGAATCCAATTGGGTAGGAAAGGTAAAGGGCAGGAGAGGAAGGAATCTGATAGGAGAGGGGAGTGGACCATAGGAGAAAGGGAAGGTGGAGGGAACCCAGGGGGAGGGTTGATGCTGCCCTCATCAGCATCTTCCATGTTACTGAGTTTAAACTTATGGTGAAATGGATTACGTACAAATACCTCAATCAGGCAAATATTCCTGTACACTCTACCAATAATTGTATCAAATTACATAGGTTTGGGTAGGAGACAGAATAAGGAGGAATGGGGATGTCAACAAACTGGAGGAAACCTGGAATTAATTCTGCTTGTCACAACAATTATTACTTGATGCTGCTATCACACAAAATTGGATTTATGTTTTCCAGTGGATTAACTCCAATTCCTGCAGTTATCTTTAACTTCTTTGGCACATGACTATCCTTCTGAACCCAGTAGGTTCACATTATTTGGGAGGCTCAATCACTTCCAAAGCAATATCTAATATGCACACACTACAGTGATGCAAGTTATACTAGATATCATTTTGGTGACTGAGTGTGTGAATGGGCAGATAAGAGGTACCTAAAATATGCAGATTCTGTAGCATGTGACACCTATCAACACTACTTTTACACTAGGGTTGCCTGTTTGCATTTCAAATAGGCAGAGTGAAGCAAATCCCTTTGGTTAAGTTCAAGCGGATTCAGCTCTGTACATCATGGGTAAAGCCCCCCTAAACTTTGAGCACCCCAGGTAATGTGTCGTAGGAAAGCAGCATCCATCTTCAAAGATTCTCACCACCCAGGCCATGCTCACTGCTGCCATCAGGTAGAAGGTACAGGTGCCTTAGGATTCGCACCACCAGGTTCAAGAACAGTTCCTACCCCTCAACCATCAGGCCCTTAAACAAAAGAGGATAACTACACTCATCCATTGAGATGTTCCCACAATAAAGTGATCTCATTTTAAGGACTCTTCATCTTGTTACTTCGTGCTCTCGTTATGTATTGCTATTTGTTTATATTTGTTTATATTTGCACAGTTTGTTGTCTTCTATGCTCTTGCTCTTTCTTTGATCCTGTTTACAATTACTGTTCCATAGATTTACAGAAAAAAAGAATCTCAGGGCTGTTTGTGGTGACATGTGTGTACTCTGATAATAAATTTTACTTTGAACTTTGACTAGTGCATCCTTAATAGTTAAAAGGAACCAAACTTCCCTTCTAGTAATATTACGAAGGGATCTCAAAGAACTCTTTGATCAATGTTGACTAATTTCTATTTTCCCCTTTTCTAACTAACTGTACAAGTGTACAATGATCTCTAGATTTTTGTATAGTTGCTGAAGTAAGTAGACAAGCCCATGAGGAGCTGTCTGAAAGGTGCAAAATGATTTGAGCATTTCCTCCAAAAAAAAATCTATTGCTTTGCGACATGCATACATTGTTAGAACTTCCCTCTTGGAATGAGCACAGGAAGAAGGAACTGAGGATAAACTAGCAAGAAAGTTGGGAGGAGGTTGGAGGGGAGGGTGAAAGTTTTGTGGTAAGAGATCACAAATGGTCAAGGATTTCAAAGAAACTTCCTTGAGGTGTAGTGAATTACAATGTTCCTGCTGCCAATCCTTCAGTAGGAATGATCTCCCTGAAGCCTGGCAACTAGTTCAGATACAACTGCGAGCAGGTTGAGGACAATGTCAATGTTTACGTGTTACAGAAAGAAGGTCCCAAGTGTTCTCTATTCCAAGAGTTCCAGCTTGATGTCATTCCGGCTTGTCAAGGAACAGCATAAGCAGTGAATTGCTGCTAACTGCAAGTATCACTGGAAGATCATCTCAAATATCTTTGGCCATCGAGAAGCCAATTTCAGAAAGAGCTTTTGCAGCATACAGGACAGTTGCCTGGTGTAGCTGACTGGGATGTAACAGCAATGGTACTGGCTGGAATGTCAGTGGTGATATCATGGATCATGTCATCTTCTGAGAATTTCACGTTGCACCAGCAAACAGCAAATACACAACAAACTGAAGAACATTCGACTGAAAGGGTTATACGCCCTTAAGAATATCTATATTGTCATTAAGGTAGCTACAGAGATGGGTAGGGAGTGGAAATTTTCATTTGAACTCAGTTTTATCTGTTCCAAATGATGAGTTGTTTTGAGTTTCTCGATATTGGGTAAAACTCGAACAAGTGCTATTCCTAAAAATGATTTTCTTGTTTCCTGTATAAGCTCAAATTTCTCAAACAAATACGATTTATACAAGAATAATTTCAGAACACTGGAGAAAAAGACATATCATACTAATATTGCACATCTTTTCCCTGATTTTCCTAGTGCTTCAGATTAATATTTTCTGAATAATTACAAAATATAAATCTTTACTGAAATCCTGGAGATGTCTTAATACAATCTTTTAAGTTTGTGTAAACAGCACAACTTAACAAGTCCAGTAAAATGCTTTGGCATAATTCAAATATACTTTAGATTGTTAGAGTCAGTTTCTAAGTACTTTGCTTTTATTATCAGACCTAGCCATTTATATGAAGGCTACTACAAAAATATCCTTGAGATTAGGAAATGCATCTGTTTATTTCCTTTCTAAGCATTTGATAATTATTCACGGAATCAGAATTATGCACCTCAAAGGTATGTTATGTAGGACTAGATGTCAATATCCCTTACTTGCACTCCTGAGACATGCTGCCTAGACTCTGTGGGGTGGCCGAGTGAGTGGTGGCATCTTCTGGGTTAACAAGTGGTCACCCTCTTTCCTCAGTGTTTCGCTGATAGGCCCACGACACCTCTGGAGGGTTCAGCAGTGAATCCTGGCGTCCTGCGCTCACCCCCTAGATGCCTTTCACTCACTTGGGGTCCTAGATGGAATCCTTTCTCTTCATCCAGAGCCACTGACTGCCCTTTTCAGCAGCTCTGGAGAGGTCTTTGACTGCTTTGTCGATGTGTCCTCCCTTGCATTCCCAACTCCCGGAGTAGCCTTGATGTTGATGTGGCTACAAATGCTCTGCAGCCTACTTCGACCGGTCGGACCCTTGCTCTCCAGCCACGTTGTTGCACGTCGGCTGCAAGCTCAGCATACCTCAGGTTCTTGCGCTCGTAGGCCTCCTCCACTGCATCCTCCCAGGGCACTGTAAGCTCGATGATGTAAACGAGATGGAATGAGCACAAGGTCTGGTCTGAGGTTGGTTTCCACGGTTTCAGTTGGGAAGCAGAGCCTCTGGCCTAAGTCTGCCACCATCTTCCAATCACATGCCACGCCTAGCCGCCCGGTGCCTGGTCTCGAAGTATCGAATCTGGCTTGACCCTCACCTTCCCGGACAAATGCTGTTAATGGCCAGTGGGATGAAGAGGGAGGGAGAGTTTTGACGCTCATCTGCCAACTTTCCAGCACTGCTGCAAGACACCGTAGTACTTGGTTGTGCCGTCAGGTGTATCAGCGTTGAGTAAGGCTGGTCTTGCAGCCCACCAGGATGTGTTTTAGTGTTGCTGAAGTTGGGCAGAGGGAGCATGTGGGGCCCTCTCCATCCCACTGGTTGAGATTCATGGGAGACAGCAAGACATCGTAGGCAGCCCTGATGGTGAAGCTCGCTCTGGATGTCCCCATCTCCCACAGCTCTTTTCAGGAGATCTTTCTTTTCTCCACTCCCTCCCATTCAACTTCTCCAAGATTTTTTGCCTATTACAATAAAGAAGGTCATTTGGCCCCTCAGATCCATGGCTACTCCCAGGGGAGTATTCTCAACAACCCCATACTTTTCTATCCTCCAGCAATTTTTTTTCTCTCTCACGTCTCTCAATTTCCCTTTTAGATTCTTCTGTCTCTTATTCACTCTAAGGAGTAACCTAGAGCAGCCAATTAACCTACCAGCACACCTTTGGGATATGGGAGGAAAACCAGAACTCGCAAACTCCATAGAGGTTCCTGAAGCTAAGTGCACTAACTGATGTCCCATCCTGCCACACTTGGTGCAGCATTTTAGGAAAGGCAAAAATTGGAAGGGACATTCGTTCTGATGAACAAGAATGCATCCCGTGATCACCATCTGCCCAGTTACACCCCAGTATGACACCATCTTTTCTGAAGGGCTTTCAGGAAAATGAATAGATCTGACACAGTTAGAAGGTCAGTGATAAAGGGCAATTAGTTTAAAAGTGAATAAGATACCTTTATTTGTGAGCTTATGATGCTTTTGCCTCAGAGAATTGTTGAGGTAGAAATTATGGCATCTTTTTAACCTCAAAGATTCAAGGTTCTACCAAAAGAGAAGGTCACTTCGACTGCTTTTTCATTGCTCCACCAGTCAGCTGAAACCAAAACCAAAGGCCAAACGAAATCCTCTTAATGTATAAAATGCCAGTACTCTGCTTCAAAGGCTTTAAGCCCATAATAATGTTGTTTTTATTTAAACATAGAAAGACATTCCACTGAAGGGAGTTTGAAACTTATGTTGCATGAAACATGGTAGAGTTAATGAAGGCAACGGGACTTCTTATATTCGTACTGTGAGTGCAAAAAGCCATCAAAAGTTCATTCAAGGTCAAACTTGCAGTAAATTCAAACTCTCTAAACTTTGCTCTGGTAATATTTATCTTTCAAATTAAAAGATATATTGATAAACATTTCTCAATTACATCAACAACCTGAAGCCATCAGTGTGGATCTCATTCTCTGTAGCAGCCACAGGGCAACCAGCCATCATCCAGGAAAACTAAACTAAGGTTGAATGAGTCTCTATCTTGCAATGTACAGATAATATGAAATACTATCTGACAAATACTTCATGACAAATCCAGGACCAGTATTCTAAGTTCGGGCTGAGCCTGAATCTTACTGTCAATCTTCACAAAGCATCTGAAGATCTTGATAAGACCCATTATTTCCTGAGGAGACTGTACTTCCTGAGGTGGCTCCGGTCATTCAATGTCTGCAGTACCATGCTGCAGATGTTCTATGACTCAGTGGTGGCCAGCGTTCTATCCTATGCTGAAGTCTGCTGGGGCAGCAGGGTGAGAGCAGCTGATGCCAAGAAGGCCAATAATGTTGTCAGGAAAGCTGGTTCTGTTCTGGGGGTGGAACTGGATTCTCTGGTAGTTGTGTGTGAGACGAGGATGCTGCAGAAGCTACAGAGCATTATGGGCAATCCCTCCCAACCTCTCCACTTCATACTGGACAAACAGAGGAGCACCTTTAGTAACACTGATTCCATCACTGAATGCCACAGGAGATCCTTTCTCCCTGTAGCTGTAAGACTCTCCAATTCCTCTTCCTTAAAAGTATATGGTTTCATTGCACATTTGTATTTTGCACTATTACTTTTTAATGCACATTTTGATATTTTTCGAACCCCAATGCTTACATTTTTAATTTTAAAGTATATATTTCTGACTGAGCAACCTTGCAACAATAATTTCCTTCAGGATAAATAAAGTTTTATCTTATTCTGCATTCAAGTTGGTCTTATCTTTGTCTTGCATGCAATTATCCGTTCTCGGCACTGACCTACTGAGGGTAGATTGCAGTAATCGCTAGATCTTTCATAAATAAACAATGAAAACAGAAACTGAACAACATCACCATCTGAACAAGAAACAAGTATGTGTTGTTAAAGTGTGAGCTTTCATTAGAATTCCCACTGAAGAGAGTTTGTTTTCCTGTTTCAGATGTGCACCTTTGGCATTTCTCTCATCTTTTTTCATCAGCGTCATTGACATTTTTCCCCAAGACATACTTTTGCCACCAGAAGCCATTTCCAATTCCATATCGTCCTTTTCTTTTAAACCTAATTGAGGACTGATAATTCTTATATTAGCGCATTCTATAAACAAAAACAAATCAATAATTTTATTGCAATACAGTTTACTAAGGGACACAATAAACAAATTATTGAGTTTAACCTGTTCTGTCACAGACTTGGATTCTAATCTCCCCTCAATAGGTCAGGTGGCCAAATTTTCATTCAATGAATCTGATCACCACATATTGTAATAAGCCCATATCAATCTTAGTTTAATTATTGAATGACTGAAGACCAGAAGGTCATTCACAATTTGTCACAGGCCTGAATACATTTTGATGAAGTGATTCTGAATTAAATATTATGGCTGTTCATGGGCATTGAATGGCTGAGATAATTATTAGATTATGAGTCAGATTTTTGGCATATGATTTTCTCGCAACAGAAATCCGAGTACATTAATTCCAAGAAATCTCAGTGTTGTTAATTATTCTGTTGAAACTTGTTGAAAAACAGCCAGTTGTACACAGAATGCAGGAACTGTATCATTATTGTCTCAACTGGTTTGGCACGAACAGAGCAGAGTAAAACAAAATTACTCTGATGAATTGAAGAAACTACTCTGGATACTGGATTAATTACATTACAGAGGGACAGCAGGAATCTGTTCAACCCCAGGATCTGAAGATATGCTAGACCTTGAGATTAAGTTGACGTTCATACCCGGAAGCTCCAGACACAGTTTTTTCAGACTACTGAACACAAACACTGACAAAGGTGTATGTGTAGTTCATGGTATTGGTGGGCAGGTCTTTCCACCTTTATGGGTCTGGGGTTCACGACAGATTAAAAGACAGGTAGCTCCCAGAGCTTGTCCTGCCTGTTCTTGGGGGTGGATGTACAATTCTCACTCTGTTCTTCAAAGAGGAATAGATGGAGTACATAAACGAGGGAGTAATGCTGAAATGAAATGGTATACATATTCAGGCATGACAAAGGTGAACTAAAATGGTACCAGCAACTAAGTCAAGAAGATAAACAGGAGAATGCTGAAACAGAAAAGGCTGAAATATGATTTGATAGAAGAGCATCCAAAATTATTAAAGGTTTTGATAAGGGCAGTTGGTTTTCAGCAGTATAAGAGTCAATGGATGATGACAGTGATCAATAGTAGATTTAGGGAAAAAGAACTAAAAAAAATGACATGAAATTACATGAAGTGAGCTGTTGTATAGGGATAAAGGTGCCAGAAGCATATTCAAAAGTAACTTGCATACAAAACTGTAGAAATGGCTGAAACGTTTTTTTAAAATCAAGATATGGATTAGAATTAACTGAACTGCTACAGTGAGTGTTAGTACAGTCACATAAACTTATTTGTATCTCTCTATAATGATCTTAATACTAGTTGTGGGAGCTTCCTGTCTACAAATTACCTAATCCATGCATACTTTATGACAATGACTATACATCAAAAATATTCTGTGATTAACAAATACTCAAGAGGTGAAGAAAAGTATTATCTAACGGTATGAAAAGTTGTTTATTTCTTTAGAATTTAGTTTTGAATTCCAACTTTTCTTTGGCAAATTGCCAACTTAATGGCAACTTTCTACGACAGTATTAAATGAAGCTCAGACTTTTGAAGGATTACAGCATTGTAAAGTGCCCTTCCTGGCTGCCCAATAGCTGTACCACCTCAAAATGTATTTTCTTCCTGAATCAGATGTGTTGGTGGCTGATAGCCATCACAAGCAAAGCTAACTGGGGCTGCTCATTCGATTCCCTCTACTTGAAGAGAAAGACTATGGTGAGAAACACACACACACACACACACACACGATTCAAAACTAAAAGTATGCTTTCTATTTGGAATGCACAGAAGAAAAGCTGAAGAAGAACATCTAAACACAAAATACTCTGCAGATGCTGGGGTCAAATCAACACTTACAACATGCTGGAGGAACTCAGCAAGTCGGGCAGCATCCGTGGAAAAGATCAGTCGATGTTTCGGGCCGGAACCCTTCGTCAGGACTGTAGAGGGAAGGGGCAGAGGCCCTATAAAGAAGGTGGGGGAGGATGGGAAGGAGAAGGCTGGTAGAGTCGGAGCGAGGTGGAGGTCACCGAGGGAGAGCAGTGAGACAGGGTCTCACTGAACTCCCGTCGAAGAGAAAATGTAAACTTCTTCAGGGTAGGCATACCTCAAAGAGACTTCGCAGCAGAGTAGCGAATCATAAACACAAAATAATCTGCAGATGCTGGGGTCAAAGAAGAACTTCTAAGAATTGACATACATGAATGCAAAATCATTCAGGATATATCAAAGGTTAACCATTAATATTGTTTTAAGTTAAAGTGTTGTTGGAGCATGTGCTTAAACTATTAAAAAGAGATTGCTGAACCTACTAAGGATGTGCTTTTCTGACATGCAATGTGTTATTGCATTGTATCTGCCTGTACTGTATGCTGTTACTGTGCTATATCTCTCTCGGCCTCTATGAAGGTCTCTGGGAAAGGATGCAAACTTTTCAATGTTTCACCACCAAAACTCCAATTTTGAATCTAATATCATTTGGGGGCAACAGAAAGATTCTTCTTCAGTGGTGGAGGCAGGGTCTTTTAAGAGACTCCTGGATGGCTACATGGAGCTTAGAAAAATAGAGGGCTATGGGTAATGCTTAGATAGTTCTAAGTCAAGGGCATGTTCGGCACAGCTTTGTGGGCCGAAGGGCCTGTATTGTGCTGTAGGCTTTCTATGTTTCTATGTTTTCTCCCTGTGTTCATTCCAATTCCATACGGACACATTCATTATTCCAATGGGGTTGTGAAGTGAAGAGCCACTTGTTGTTATACCACAGGCAATTTATATCAGGAATCAATTTTGATTTATAACCTCATTATATGTAGATGAGGAAAACTTTATCCTTTCAGTTAAGCCAAGGTTTTGAATATAAAAAGCTGGTGTGATGACACTGCACTACGGGTCTTTTACAGCTATGCCTTTGTGAAAAAAATTGCTGTTGTGAAAAATACAGTTACCAACTCTAGTTTGTTATGATTTGATGCTTCCAAAGTATTTAGAAGTGTTCAAAAGAGTAGAATGGTACAGTTATAACTTGAATCCACTTTGATGTAGATGACAATTCATGTTTCCCAAAGTAGTCATAGTCCACGTACCTACTCAGAACAAACACAAAGCGGTGGCAAATTATGATGTGCAAAGAAATTTGCATTGTGCTACACAATGGATTCTTCTCATGTGCTGATATCAGAGTTCAGGGATTCAATTAAAACACTGTCGATAAATCCTCAATTCGCTTGTACTTAAGCTTTTGGTGTCTTACAAATGGTCAGGAAAGATTTATTTTGCCAGCCCTGATAGTTCTCCGAATTTAGTAAGGACCTCAAGTTGTCAGATAGAGAGAAGCTACAACATAACACAATGTCCCATATTGAGTATTTCGTCTCTTCCTCTCCCCACCGGATTTTGCAGAAGTCTTCATCAAAGGATCCATCCATCACACCAACACCAAGGCAGCAGGTTAAGGTAAATGTTATTGTTAGTTAGTTACGATGCTTTTCTCTTTGAGACTGCTGCAGGTACAAATCCTATGCCATCAAATAACGCAGATGAGGTTGCTTAACCATCGTCACATTGGCTTCCTCAGCTAATTCAGAACAGGCACTGAATATCCTGATAGAACCACCTAAAGAAGATATGGAGCTGGCCCAACAGTATGCTTCTCTCAATCAGCATTAATAAATCACTAACAAATTAAGAAAGCATACGGTGCATTGGCCTTCATCAATCGTGGGACTGAGTTTAGCAGTCGAGAGGTAATATTGCAGCTGTATAGGACCTTGGTCAGACCCCACTTGGAGTGCTGTGCTCAGTTCTGGTTGCCTCACTATAGGAAGGATGTGGAAACCATAGAAAGGGTGCAGAGGAGATTTACAAGGATGTTGCCTGGATTGGGGAGCATGCTTTATGAGAATAGGTTGAGTGAACTCGGCCTCCTTTCCTTGGAGGGACGGAGGATGAGAGGTGACCTGATAGAGGTGTATAAGATAATGAGAAGCATTGATTGTGTGGATAGTCGGAGGCTTTTTCCCAGGGCTGAAATGGCTAGCACGAGAGGGCACAGTTTTAAGGTGCTTAGAAGTAGGTACAGAGGAAATGTCAGGTGTAAGTTTTTTATGCAGACAGTGGTGAATGCGTGGACTGGGCTGCCGGTGACAGTGGTGGACGCAGATACGATAGGGTCTTTTAAGAGACTCCTACACAGGTATATGGAGCTCAGAAAAATAGAGGGCTATGGGTAATCCTAGGTAATTTCTCAGGTAAGGACATGTTCCGCACAGTTTTGTGGGTCGAAGGGCCTATATTGTGCTGTAGGTTTTCTATGAAATACAACCTTATTGTTTTGTAAGATTTTGAAGGAGGAAAACCAGACAAAAGTCCAATGGTTAAGAGAACACATGAGCAGTCCCCATATTGGGTGCATATTTGTAGTGCTGGCAGTGGGCTTTTACACCTTCAATGGCCCATGTTTCTTTCCTACAAAGCATGCACTAATCCCAACTGAACTGTTGTAGATGAAGCACTTTTGGATATTTCTCAGAGGATGAATCTCAAAAGAGATAACATTTCCAGAATAATATGAAAAGATATCAGAAATAAACCTCATCACACTTCACCCTGAAAAAAAGCTAAATCAAATCACTGTAAAAAGCGTTATACAATTGAATATCTGGCCCAACTATGCTCTGTTGATCAAGCCCTATAAGATAAACCAGGCTAAAAATAGCAGGAATTTGTCAAACTTCTAAAATCCCCTCATGACTCCTGTTTATATGCAAGTTGTCATAGAGCCTTTGAAAGCATCAGCTTCTATGTTATTTTAGCTACAGACTTTTTGAAAATTTTGAAGTGTGGAACGTACTCTTTGAGATAATTAACTGTGCACCATTTCAACTCATTAACCAGTTAGATCAAAGTGATTTCTGAAACACTGGCATCTTGGACATTTTGAATATTATTTCTGACTAGGTTCATTTATTCAACAAGAGTAGAGTTGAAGTTTGATTGAATATTCATGAAAGTAAGGAAATTCCTCACATCTCCCACTGCTCTGTGTATTTTCAAAAATTGCCACACTTTACAGAATATTTGATTCAGCATCTTTTATGTGTAGCATCATTTAGTGGGAAGTATTAATATGCATGGTAGACATCTCAAAACAACAATCTAATTGTAAGGCCACACAAATAATTACCATATGGAATGTGGCAAGTGACAATGAAAATCCTGAATGCTTCATGGGCTTTTCCAATGGAAGTTTTGCTAAATCCTTTTTAAAAGGGTAATGGATTCATTTTCCTCTTGATGCAGAGGAGATATTCCCCCTTCCCAGATCTGTTGTTTGGCATCTGAAACCTCCAATTTAAGGTCACTGCCTTGCCCTCTCAAAAATCAACCTCACGAGAATGGTGCCCTCAGGATAGTGTTCGGTAGGGAATTTGACACAGGTAGGTAAGATGAGTTTTGAGATCAGGCGGTGTGACATACAGAAGAATTTGTATGCCCATGATGTCTCAGCACTTGTCTTTCTTGGTGGCTCATTAGCATAACTAGGAAGTGAAGATGAGTTTTGCTTTGTACCATCTCTGAAGACATCTAAAGGTTAACCGCATATCTTTACAAGAATGTAATACCAATTTATAACTCATTTATTAAAAAAAACAAGTTATAGATATTTTATAAGAACAGACAGATTGCATTAATTTTTCTATAATGAGGAATGAAACTGCTTTTATCAGTTTGAAAATCTATTTCAAAGGGAATGAAAGGGAAAGTGTTTCAGTTTTCAATGCAGTTTAAAGCCTATCAAGTAATTAAAATATCACATATTTCACTGATGGAATAGCTGGAGTACAATATAAAGGAGTTAAAATGACATTTATTTCCATTTTTGCTACCATCAGGCAATATTGTGCAGACTGAGCACAAATATATCGTCAATTTTTGCCAACTTACTTGGGATTTTTGTTTGGTATTTCATATTAAAGTAATTTAAGCCTGGAAGGTCTTCATTAATGGGGTGAACTGTAATAGATCAGCTCTGCATCACTACAGACATGTGGGAATCAAATGCTCCAGCATTTTACTGACCTCTTTCCTCAGAGTGAGGAACAAAATGGACAGGTGCAACAACCCTTGACAGGTTGTGATAATTCCGTTAAGAATAATATTCCTAATAGGCCATGTTATATTTTTGGCAACTTCGTTAACTTGAAATCTTAAATGTTTTGTTGGTGAATATTGACTTTTTTGACTGTCGGCTTGCCAAAGAATGTTTGAAATAGAATGGTAAGAAAGTGTCATGTCAAATTGAGAGCAACACACGTAAAAATTGCTGATGAATGCAGCAGGCCAGGCAGCATCTATAGGAAGAAGTACAGTCGGTGTTTCGGGCCGAGACCCTTCGTCAGGACTAACTGAGAGTAGAGATAGTAAGACTTACTTCAGTTGCCAGCCTACACCAGCAATTTTTATGTGTGTTGCTTGAATTTCCAGCATCGGCAGATTTCCTCGTGTTTGCGACGTCAAACTGAGAACTTAGTTATAAGCCATATGCTCCTGCTTCATTTCGTATCATGAAAATGTCATAATACTCACAGCTTCTAAAAATATACAGTACACTTGGACATTCATGGACTTATCTGAAACTCATAACATCAGCCTGAAGGAGATAGTTGTTCTATTATTACAGAGGGACCAGCATAATAAAACTCACCGATATATGTTTAACACAGTAACATTTAAACCAACCTTCTATTGTGAGACCAGCAAGTAAAAAATAATGTCCACCCTGTTCAGTTTCAGCACTTGAAATCAGATGGAAAGGCAGATGTGCCTTTCATGATAATATTTTCAGCTGGGTGCAGCCCCTCTCTAAGAAGGAAAGGCAATAAATATTCTCAACCATGACAAAACCCCATTCGCAGACATCCCACCCTGCAAAAACTCATTTCAGGGAGGTAGCACCCCTGTCACCCGCAACCCCATATTCCCCAAACTGCCCCCCTCCCGTCAACCTCCAAGGGTGCATGTAATACTTTGTTTAGTTATTTTGTCTAATCTGTAAACCAAGTTGTGTATATGCAGAAAGTGTGACATTAAAATATGTACTTATATTATATTATCATGCTTATTCTATTACAACTTTGAGCAAGTCTACAGGGAGTTTGGCCTCATCATGTAGGACCTCAATAGCATAGCTCCTTAGCAGCTGGCCAGCTAGTTTAAATAACGTTAGCTATGCTAATGAACGAATGACACCTGTTAAACTCACCTCAACGTGTCTTTTACATTTTAACCCACCATGGGCAATAGAGAAGTCACTGTTGCAAACAGTGCAGCGAGCAACACTATCATTATTTTTGAGGTCGACTGTAAAGCCCGCCCACAGAGGAAACTGATAGGTCTACTTAGCAGGGGTCTCCAACCTTTTTTGCACTGCGGGCCATTGAATATTGACAATATTCTTGCGGACCGGTCGACGACGGGTGGGGGGTGCGATTGTTAATCACGACTGGAATATAGGTGATAAGTCAACTATCAGTCACTTATAAGTGGCTAATACACTCAATTTTATTTCTAAAAGGGTTTATCTAACGAATTTAACATTAAACACACAGCGTATATTTTCCTCGTAGGAACATATAAAATCATTGTGTCATGATACCTCGATGGGATCGCTGAATCAGTGGGAGCCCTGGGCTTGTTTTCCTGCAACAAGACGGTCCCATCGAGGGGTGACGGGAGACAGCGATACTCAAAGGGGGTTCCTTATGTCCAGTCTATTCCGCAATTTAGTTTTCGTTGCATTCATTGCAGAAAACTCCGCTTCGCAGAGATATGATGTTGGAAATGGAAGCAACATTTTCAGTGCTTCGGCGGCTATCTCAGGATATTCAGCCTTGACTTTGATCCAGAATGCCGGCAGAGATGTTATGTCAAACATACTTTTCAGCCCACCGTCATTTGCCAGCTCGAGGAGTTGATCTTCTTCCCGCGCTGACATGGATGATGCATGGGTAATGACCTTGCGTGCGTTCAAGTTCAACAGTGGGCGTAACAGGGAATGAGGAAAGGTGCCGCTGACTCATAACATTTCATATCGCCAAATCATATTGTTTCCTCGCGGCCCGGTGGTTGGGGACCACTCTTAGCACGAAGAAAGACCAAACAGGATGCTCGCTATCCCTCTCCCTCTCCCTCTCAAAAAAATTGATTTCCGGGATATTATATATAATTTCTGGGTGTCAGGGAGCCACCATCAATATGTGGGAGACTCCTGGAACTTCCGGGAGAGGTGGGATGTCCACATTCCATAAATGGTTTACTCATTTCTACAATTCTGCTGAACCACAGAATTGTACTTCTGCTGATTCTGATTATATTTGTCCTTTTGCCAACAAGTATTTTATGTATTTTATTGCTTTGACTCCCAGTTGTTTTAATTAGACCTAATTAGGAAGGCAAACTTGATTACGTACTGCACATGGGATCATTCATGTTCACTGATCCATGGGTTAATTTTGATTCCTCACTGCCTATCACCAAAGCATATTTGCCTCAAAATTCAACTGTGTGACGATGTTTTTTGCATAATATGCGATTAAAAACCATTTTAATCTGAAGTGAAATGTGATAGGACTCACTTCCTGGTCATTTCAGATCACTCAACAATTTGAACTGCTACCAGTGCATGAGTAACCCTCGTGTCAGGGTTCATGGGATAATGTCATTTGCCACTGGAAAACAGCAAGGGAGTTCTGACAACACTCTCCTGGCATGGACTTCTGGTATAGCATTGGGATTCTTACGGGGTAAGTTCCTTACTTACCTTCTGTGCACTGCACTGCCGCTATTCTTTGGCACTGACACACTACCCGGTGGTTGGACAATTTAAATGCCACTCCAGATAGACTGGAAAGCCCCAGGGTCGGGATCTGAGGTGAGGGTCGGGCTGATTTCGCTTCCTCTCCCATGATGTTCATTCCTGTCTCCGTGGCGCCGAGGCTGTGAACTGCTCGGGCCGCTGTGCTTCACTTCACCTCTGTGTGTTTCACAGCATTTTGCCCCAGTAATATGATGAACTGAGATCGAGGCTTGGGCCTACTCCAGCTGCTCCAGGGAGCAGGTCTAAGGACTCAATCTGGTTCCGACTGTTGTCGCTTGCTGCTCTTGTTTGCATAATTTTGTGTTTTTTTTTTAATCTTTCTCTGTGCAGTGGTTTTGGCCTTTCTTTCTTTTTTAATTGGGTTCGTCGTTTTCTAGTTTTATCTCTGCCTGTAAGCAGACAAATCTCAAGGTGTATAATTTATGCATTCTTCAATTATAAATGTAATTTAAATCTTGAATCTCTGGCCCAAAACCTTTTCATCCACAGCTCATGGTTTAGCAAACCCCTGCTCCTCCCCATCATTGCAGTTCACCATTTTACGACAATCTCTCTCCCAACCATAGTTCGGGGCAGGCAAACTCCTGCCTCCTGAGACCAGAGCACAATGGGATCCCATTGGACAATTCTTCCCCCCGGCCCACCACCACCTCTATGTTCAATCAGACTGATGGCAAATCAAACGACTCTGATAACCTTCACATTATCTGATCACTCTATTCACAGCACCACCCGAGTCTGAACTGCAGCTGCCAGTGACCTTGACCCCTGTGAAAAGTCATGACATATTTTTAAAACCAGAATATGTGCCATTCAGTTATACCCTAGACCTTTGAATCTGGAGATAAAACAAATTAAATAGTTACTAGCACCCTACTGAATTGACCACCTTTTTGAGTACATTAGATTTTTTAGGTCATTAACTGATCTTACTGCTTTCAGTGTCACATTGAAAACTCAGTTCCTTCATCGAACCTAAAATTATATTTCACAATTACTTACTATAAATCGCCGAGGTTGTGAGAAATGGAGTGTGGATTGGAAGTTATTTTTTTCTTCCCTATTTTATTTCCCAAGACGGAGCTTTTAGAGTGAGAACCTATTATGTGATGAATTAATGTGAACTAGTTCTGAGCCATTGTTGCTATTTTAAATTTCTCCCATGAGTCTAGTTTAGGTCTTCAAAAGGTGTGTACCAGTTTGCAGATAAAGAGCAGACATGCTGCCCCGAGCTGCTATTTCAACCATTTATTGCTGTGGATACGCCGTCTGCTTTTTCACTCCATAAGACCATAAAAATAGGAGCAGAGTTAAGCCATTCGGCTCACTGAGTCTGCTCCACCATTCCATCAGGTGCTGGTATAAGAATTGAGGTTGGAATTGGAATTGGTTCATTTTTGTCACATATACTGAAGTACAGTGAGAAAATTGTTTTGCATACTGTTCATACATAGAGTAGTGGGCACACCCTCCCCACTATTGGTAGTCTCCACAGGAAGCACTGCCTCGAGAAGGCAATATCCATAATCAAAACTCCCTCCACCAATCCGGGCCGTGTGTCTTCTATCATCTAACATCGGGCAGGAGGGCAGGAGGGCAGGAGGGCAGGAGGGCAGGAGGTGGAGATGCCTAAAGTCCCACACCACCAGGTTCAAGAACAGCTGCTTCCCTTCAACGGTTTAAATAGAACCCACCAACACAACCCCAATCACCAGAGTTTAGCAACACTATGAACACTTTGATCACATTGCATGAAAGTCAACATTGTTTTTTGTTCTAAATGTGTTCATTCTTACAAAGATTGTGTCTAATTCATGCTTTTTTCTTCAGAATGCTGCAGGTAAGTTTTCCATCACACCTGCGCCTACCTGTACTTATGCAAATGACAATAAACTTGATTCTGACGATGTTCAGCAACCCAGATCAGGAGGCTATCACTTTAAAACCATTCAGATTTATTACGACTGTATTTCCCAAAGCTTGTGGCACAGCTTAAATGGAGAAAAAAAAAGACACACCGTAATTTAATATGAGCTGATGAAATACTAAAAAACCGAAAAGTTGGAATCTGAAATAAAGACACAAAATTGCTGAAAAACTCAACAGGTCAGAAGGCCTCTGTGGCAAGAGAAATGGTTAATGCTTCAGATCTGAGGCACTTTGTCAAGAAGTCTAGAATCTAGACTCTAGATGCTAATTCAAGGACATGGTGCTGCCTTTCTATATTAGACATATGTGTTGTGTTTGAAGCAAGAGCTGTCTTGTTTAGACGTGCGAGGGAAACTGAAGTGATACATTACAGACATGCATACTCCAGATTCCTAAACCCAGAGAAAGTTGTCTCGCTCCAAGCTATTGCAGTCCCAGTGGTGAAAGGGATGTGTTGTAAATCACTTGCACTATTCCCTCATTAAGAAAGTGGATCTCAGGAATTCAGTGGTACAGCACTGTACAACAGTCTTAGGCTTATATAGGGTACCTGAGACTTTGGCACAGTATTGTTGTAATTTCATGTATTGCACTGTATTGCTGCCTCAAAAAAAACAAATTTCATGACATTTGTGAGTGATGTTAAACCTGATTCTGATATGGGTCTCTATTGTGGACTGAGAGTGGGAAGGGGGAGGGAGAGGGGAATCATAGTTGGGAAATGGGGAAGGAAGAAGGGAGGGAGCAGGAAGCACCAGAGGGACATTCTGTAATGATCAATAAACCAATTGTTTGGAATCAGATGATCTTGCCTGGTGTCTCAGGACTGGGTGGGTCAGCACCAATGCCCCCCACCACTGCCCCAGCACTCCTTCTCTGCCACCTGTCCCACACCCCTCCCAAGGTGCTCCACTCTCACCATCCTCAACATCCTTTGCTCCTTTGAGATTTACAAACTCGCCCTCTGCTCCATGTTGACAAATATTTATATAATTACAGAAACAGATCGTTCAGCCCAGCCCTGATACCACTCTAACTGATCACATCTGCCTCCAAATGGCAGGTTTCTCTCTATTCCCTGTCTGTCTGAAGGTGTAGTATGTGTTACTGCCATCTCCCCTAGCAATGTATTCCAGGTTTCTGCAACTCTGAGCACAGAGCTTGGAAAAAACAATGTAACAGACTTTTAACATCGTAAATCAGTGAGTTGTTTTGCTATGTCACCCCGCTCGCTGTGAAACAGACACTTCTTATTCCCTTACCAGGGAGAGGGAGAGCCTGTGGTATGTTGAATTACTAGGTGAATGAGTAGTCTTTGGGATACTGCAAGTCCGTGTCTTTATTGATGCTTTGCTGCACGCTTGAGTGCTCGGTGGGGGAGCCAATGCTTTTTCGCTGGTGGGGGGGTTGTTGCCTTGCTGCTGCTTGTACATGGGGGGGAGCTGGAGGGGGCTTTGGGGTTCTAACATTTAAATGTCATTTATTTTTTTGGGCACTCCTGTTTTCGTGGATGTTTGCAAAGAAAAAGAATTTCAGGATGTATATTGTATACATTTCTCTGACATTAAATGTACCTTTGAAACCTTTGAAACTGTGAAAATAAAAGCTTGCCTCACAAACCTTCTTCAAACCCCCTCACCTGAAATCTAAGCCCTCTTACAGTTTTGGTAAATACGTATGACCGTTTTTGATTGTGCTGCTCATTTTTATAAAAACGCAATTGGAACATTAAAAATGAAGGTCATTTGAGTGCAATATGATTAAAGTGATCATCGTGTTGTAAACTCTAGTGATAGGGTTGTGCCGGTTGGTTGAAAAATTTGAATTGTTGAAGGGAAGTAGCTGTTGTTGGACCTGGCAGTGTGGGACTTCAGACTTCAAGATTGTTTAACACCATTTCCAGTATACAAGTGTAAAGGAGAATGAAATAATTGCTACTCCAGATTTAATGCAGCACAAAAAGTAACACCATAAAATAAAGACGCAACAATAATAACTAAAACACATTAAATATAATGTGTTTATATTAGCTGGCCAGGGGTGTAGTGGCATCAGCACCAGACTTCGAGGTTAGCTTTCCATCTGTGCTGGGCTGAGAATCGTGCTAGCAACTCGTGCTTGCGTGTCCCCAAAACTAGGCAGAGGAGTACATAAAGTGACCGAGAGTTTGGAGATGTGGAGAGGTGGGTTAGTGGACGGAGCTGTTGATCAGCCTTACTGCTTGCAGAAGGTTTTTGAGTCTGGTGGTCTTGGCGTGGATGGTACATGTGCTCCTTCTTGATGCGAGTGGGACAAGCAGTCCATGAGCGGGGGGGTGGGATCCTACATGATGTTACTGGCCCTTTTCCAGCACCACCTTTCTGTATATATGTCCTTGATAGTAGTAGGCTGGTGCTGCTGATGCATTGGGCAGTTTTAACTACTGGTTGTAGAGCCTTCCTGTCCACCCACAGTGCAGTTTCTGTACCAGGCAATAATGCAGCTTGTTAGCACACTTTTTACTGTGCAGCTGTGGAATGATGTGAGTACAGATGTGCATAATCTAGCTCTCCTCAGCTTCCTTGGAAAGGAGCTTATCTGACTTTGTAAAATATGTTCTGGGACCATGAGAGGCTGTGCAAGGTGTGCACTCCCGAGAACTTGAAACTGCTCGCAGTTTCCACTGCTGTGCCACCGCTGTGAAAGGTGTGAGTTCCCCTGAAGTTGATAACAAACTCCTTTACCTCATTGACATTAGGGAAGAGGATATTTGCCTGCACCAGGCTTTGAGCTCTTCTACCTCTTCTCTGTAGGCTGTCTCAATGTTGTTGGTGATGAGCCCCACCACTGTCGTGTCATCAGCGAACTTGATAATGAGATTACTCATGTGTTTGGCTGTGTGAGCAGGGTGTACAGCACTGAGCTCAACTCACAGCCTGGGGAGCAACCGTGCTGAAGAAGATGGGGTGGAAGGAGTAATTGTGCATCCTGACTATCTGAGGTTTCTTAGTTAGCAAGTCCAACCTCCAATTATTGCATTTAGACTGAGGTGCAGGTATTGTTCACCAAGGTCTGTGGGACTATAATGTTCAATTCTGAACTGAAATCCAGAAACATTATTCTGACATGTGTCCTTGTTGTTGAGGTGTGCCAGGGCCAGGGGCATGACGGATGTGATGGCATCTGCCGTAGAGCAGTTCTGTTGGAAAGCATATTGGTGAGTGTCCAATATGACAGAAATGGAGCTTCTGGTATGTTGCATTGCTGATGGTTATCCGTTGTGTCTGTTGATGATGATTGTCCTAGTGCAGGTCGTCTGTTATGGCACTGAAGGTGGCTGTGGAATCCAAGTCTTCAGCGACAAACTCATTCGCAGTGAGGGCAGGGGGACTGTCTTGTAGCTTTCCATTGCTCTCGGGCAGCCAATAATGCCTCTCCTCAAAGTTGTTGCAGTCAATTCTTACCAAGGTGCACCATACAATCTGGTCTCGTAAGCACTGTTCCAGCTGCTTTGCAGTAAGTCCATCACTTGTGATGTTAGCTTTCACACCATCTCTGAACCTCTTGTGAAGCCTACCTTGGTTTCAGAGGTAGCTCACCATACAGTACCTGTTTCAGGATGCTGAGTCCTCCATGAAAAAGCCAGTGGATGCCTGGGTTCAGCCTCAGACTGTGAATGTGGAAGCACTCTAGCTTCCTGAGGTGTCTTCTGTAAACAGTCCATGTTTCACAGCCACAAAGGAGTCTGCTAACAATGACAGTGTTCCACACCGGAGCTTTGTGGATAGTCGAATGTTGTGCTGGTCCAACATGAGTGAACACGGGTGGCCAAGGCTCTGGCTGGCTTTGCAAATCCTGGCATTGATTTTGCTGTCCAGGGAGCCCATCGCTCGAGACAGTGCTGCTGACATACCTGAAATCATCTACCGGATTCAATTTTGTTCCCTCGATGGTGATGGAAGGAGGGACAACATCAGGTCGAGGAGAGGAACAGAGTGAAACAGCCCTTCTATTTACCAGGATGATGGTGAGGCCAAAGAGATGAGAGGCTTCTGCAAATCTGCTGACAATGAGTTGGAGATCAAACTCTGTGTGGGCCTTCAGGGCACAGTCATCAGCATAATGTATTTCAAGAATGAGTTTCTCAATTGTCCTCAACTTGGCATTCAGACGATGCAGGCCAAAGAATGATCCATCAAACCTATACTTCAGATCCAACAGTCTGATGGCATGGTTCAGTACGCATGTGAAGTGTAGGTTCAAAAGCACAGGGGCAAACACTCGCACCCCTGTTTCACACCATTTGAAATGTTGTATGACTCTGAAGCTTCTCAGTTTAATAGGACAAAGCCAGTTATATTGTCATGAAAAAGGCAAATGAGGTTGATGAATCTGCAAGGGAATCCCAGCCTCAACAATATCATCCACAGTGTTTCTCTGCTGATGGTGCTGTTTAGATCTGTGAAAATGACATGCAAGTTCATATTTTTCCTGAACCGCACAGACAGCAAAAACCATGTTGATAGTGCTACGACCCGAGCGAAACCCACACTGTGTCTCAGGAAGGTTCTCTTTTGACATGCAGGTGATTAGGTGATTGAAAATTATATGGTCTGAATCTTCCCAGAAATGGACAAGAGGGAGATGCTTCGGCAGTTAACAGAGTCAGCTTTGCTTCCCTTGATTTTGAGAAGTGGGATGATCTTCCCATCCTTCAAGTCAAAAGGCATGTTTTCTTCTTCCCAGGTGATTGTGAGAACGCCGTGGCAAGTTTCAATTGCAAATGGACCTGCTGACTCGATGATTTGATGGGGATTCCATCCCGCCCTGGATGAATGGGAATTCTGAAGGGCGGAAGAATAGCTTGTCTGTCAATGGCTCCCATAACAGCTCGGGATGGGTACCCTGTTGCTGCAATCTGCTCACGCTGCCTTGCGCAGCCACTTGCTTGAACTAACGCTAGAGGTGACTCCTCAAACAAAAATACAATGTAGAACTACAAAGTCAGTTTCAGCAGGCTGGGCGGCGGGGATCAACAGTGTGATCTGACGATCAGAAAGGTGATTCGGTAACACTTTGTGACAAGCAAGAACACATTGCATCATGGCCATCAAATGCAACCAAGGAAGTCTCCAAGTCATGACGACTCTGCATAATCATTGGGTCCTGGCTTCTGAGGTTGAGAGAGTGGAACTGCCCGAATGCAAAACTATTTCCACTTTAAAAGCTCTCCCACACAGGTTTCTTTCTGCAGCCAACACCTAGTTTCCTCAAGTCCTGCACCAGTGGAATGACAGCTGGAAGCAGCCACTGGCAGTCGCAACTCCAACCCTGCATGTTGGTGGCCTGTGAACATTAGTCATCCAACTCTGACTCCGGGACAAAAGAGGAGTCTGTTGCATCCTAGGTGATTCAGCAGCCCCTTTTAGGATCAGTTCTGCTCACCCTCTAATAAGGAGAGGGACGACAAAAGATGTCCTCAACATTCCTTGTCCCAAACCAACTGGCCAGCATACCACAGCTGGCAATTTACCCCACAGCGGTCGAAAACTTATGAAAAAAAAGATATGACATTACCAATTATTCAAAGTACCTCCTGCCCAATCTGAAACGAAGAAACTGCTAGAGGAATTCAATGGGTCAACCATTTCTGAAGCAAAGGGATCATCCTGGCGAATCTCTTCTGCACTCTCTCCAAAGACTCCATATCCTTCTGGTAGTGTCACAACAAAATGTGCACAATATACTCCAAATGTGGCCTGACTAAAGCTACAACATGACTTCTTTTATATTCCACGACCTGACCGATGAAGGTAAGCATGCCATAAACCTTCTTTGCAGACAAGCAGCTCACACCTCGTAACCTCCCATTCATCTCTCGTTGAGCTTCTGCTTTTCCTCTTGTGAAATTCCTATTCCTGATATTGTGAACCAGAATTTCGAAGCATGGAAAAATTCAGGACATGCGAGGAACCAAACAATGATCTGCCAAATTTAAAAGATGCGGGCAGCCAGCCATAATTGGAGGCTTAAAATAACCTTCATATGTCCTTATTAGTCTTGAACCTTGGTCAACACCACCATAGGAATTATGCAGGCATGGTAATCAGAAACCTAGATGTTGAGTTATGAAATATCCTCCATTCTACACACGCCTGCACCGAGGTCACAAAACTTTACAGACAC
Organism: Mobula birostris; assembly: GCF_030028105.1. Lineage (NCBI taxonomy): Eukaryota > Metazoa > Chordata > Chondrichthyes > Myliobatiformes > Myliobatidae > Mobula > Mobula birostris. Next base: position 82,090,152 of record NC_092373.1, read on the forward strand.
ACACACATTAAGGAGACATTAGATTTATTTGTGTGCACTTTTATACTCATTTGGTTAATTTTGTTTTTCTGTTGAATGAATACAAATTGAAATATCTCAAATCATTGTCTGTTTTCACTGGATTCAATCCTGGTAATAGTGTGACATTAACTGTAAATTCCTGAAAAGAAAATTTTATTATCTCTTCAAATACTTTATTGTCTAATTGCACGCAGTGACTTTTTAGAAAGCATACTGTGCAATTTCTGTTATTTCAACTGCCTGGCAAGTTGACAGTAAATTAAGATTAGCAACCCTCCTATGATAGTGTGCTAATGTTGGGAACTTTGAGTGAATTACAGCTAATGAACAAGTAGTGCAACTTTATTCATTTACACAAATGAAAGCCAATCCTTGTAAACTGGAATTTTGCAATTGAACTCTTAAAGCTCTAGGGCAAGGGTTTTCAACCTGGGGAACACAGACCCCTTGGTTAATTGCAGGGGTCCATGACATAAAAAAGGATGGGAACCCCTGCTCTAGGGTGAATTTAGTCTAATCAATGTCCATTTTTAAATGTGTGTCCATTATTCCTTTCTCCTTGAACTAAACTTAACTGAACAGGAAATAGACCTGTACATCTGTCCACATTTCATAAAAATTAATGAGCACGGGAAAATATAACTCAAGACAGTCTATTTTGATAGATCTCTGCATTTTACCATAACTGACCTTTACTTCTAGTTTTCAATCAGGCTAACATCTGTATCCAAAAAGCAAATCCATGTGACTGAATGAATTGCAAACCAAATAAATGAGCTGCAAGTTCTGAAAGCAATGTTACTGCAAACCCTCTGTTATTTTATCTGTTCATGAAAATTAATTGTCTTATGCATTTATGTGCAGTGTGCTTTTTAGTAAGGTTTGGCTACTCTATGTTTGCAGTAACATCTTGATTTAGTTAGAAATTAGTTCAATATTTTTAACATAATTCTTGGACTACAAATGCATGCTGCCTTTTTTACTTCCTTAATTTCTTTCTCTATGTTCACATTTCATGTTAGTTATTCTAATTTTCCCTTTGACTCTCCCTCTGTCTTTCTGACAAGAGACGATTTTGTGAACAGAAATAGTTCAGGAGGTGAGAATGTTTTCTTAAAGAGAGAAGGTTCCATTTCAAAACACATCCTTAAGTCCCCACCCACTTTTCATGACTAGCCCCACACCGAGAGACACACCCCACTGGGAGATGTGGTGGCAGCAACATAAGCAGTATGATTGTCTAAAATGTGACCCCACCACCGTCACATATTTCCCTCCCCCACCCCGTTCTGCTTTCCACAGGGCACACCCTTTCTGTGGCTCACTGGTTCATTCAACCCTCCCCAGCCACTCCTCCCTCTTGCCAACTAAAGGAGGCATAGCATCTGTACATACACCTCCTCCCTCTCCAACCCCCAGGGATTTCAACACCACTTCCAGATGAGCCAGAGATTCACATGCACCCCAACCAACTTTATCTAAGGCATTCAATGCTTTTGATGTATCCTCCTCTCCAAACGTGAGACCAATTGCTGACAAGGTGACCACTTCGATGAGCACCTGTGCCCCAGCTGCCATGGCCACTTGAAGCTCTAAACTGCTAGCCACCTTAATTCTCCTCCCCTTTCCTACACGAACCTATCTGTCCTTGGCTTCCTTGACTACCTCAGTGTGACTAAATACAAACTAAAGGAATAGCACCTGGTATAACCATATGTCACCTGGTTAGTCTACAAAGTAAGGCATGAACATTGAATCCTCCCATTTCGTTTAAGCTGCTTCCCTCCACCCCTTTTCTCTCTCCTTCTGATCTACCCATCTCCTCCTGAATAGTGAGGATGTTTCATTCCTTTATTCAAGCAAGGGAGGGCCAATAATCCTGGGAATTATATACCAATGAATCTTACGTCAGTGGTGGGCAAAATATCTGAGAGAATTCTTAAATACAGGATTTATGAGCATTTGGAGAAGCATAGTCTGATTAGGGATAGTCAGCATGGCTTTGTGAGGGGCAGGTCATGCTTCACAAGTCTGACTGAATTCTTTGATCATGTGACAAAGCACATTGATGATGGAACAGCAGTGGATGTGGTGTATATGGATTTTAATAAGGCATATGATAAGATACCCCATGGTAGGCTCATTCAGAAAATCAGGAGGAATGGGATCCAGGGATACAGAATTGGCTTGGAAGTCAAAGAGTGGTAATAGAGAGCATTCTGCGTGGAAGTCGGTGACCAGTGTGGATGTTCCGCAGCGATCTGTCTTTGTGACCCCTGCTCTTTGTGATTTTCATGGATGAGGAAGAGGAAGGGTGGGTTTGTAAGTTTGCAGATAACATAAAGGTTGATGGAGCTCTGGATAGTGTAGAGGGTTGTTGTAAGTTGCAACAGGGTATTGACAAAATGCAGAGCTGGGCTGAGAAGTGGTAGATGGAGTTCTACCTGGAAAAATGTGAAGTGATTCATTTGAAGACAGAATACAAGGTTAATGACAGGATTCTTGGCAGTGTGGAGGAACAGATGGATTTTGGGTTTTAATCCACAGATCACTCAAATTTTCTACACAAATTGATAGGATTGTTAAGAAGCCATATGCTGCGTTGGTCTTCAGTAGTCAGGGTAGTGGGTTCAAGATCTGTAAAGTGGTGTTGCAGCTCTATAAAACCCTAGTTAGACCACACTTGGAATATTGAATTCTGTTCTGACCATCTCATTGTAGGAAAGAAGCTTTAGAGAGGGTGCAAAGGAGATTTACTGGGATGCTGCCTGGACTAGTCGGCAAACACCATGATGATAGCTAGGGCTTTTCTCTTTGGAGCAAAGGAGATGAGAGGAGACTTGATAGATGTGTATAAGATTATAAAAGGCATAGATAGAGTGGATAGCCAGAGGCTTTTTGCCAGGGCGGAAATGGTTAATATGTGCGAATATAAGTTTACAGCGATAGGAAGAAAGTATGGGGGGGGGGGATGTCAGAGGTCAGTTCTTTACAAAGAGAATGGTGGGTATATGGATTTCCCTGCCAGGGGTGGGAGGAAAATAAGTTAAGGGCATTTCAATAACTTTTAGGCACATGGCTGATACAAAAATGAAGAGTTACAGTCAGTAGGAGAGAAGGTTTAGATGGACCTAAGTATAGGTTGTGATGCCAAACCAAGCTATCGGACGATTGATGCTAATGAGAGAGATAAGAGAGACAATGGAGGAACATTCAAAATGCTAATAAGAGAGGAGAGAGGGATTAATGGAAAAGAAACACAATTCAGCATATTGACAGACCGGTTGCTTTGAACCTGAACTGTTTGAAGTTTGATGGACAGGTGATACCCCAGCAGGGGGATAAAAACAGCAGGTTCGCTAAGGCACGGGACACCACGACACCACGAGACAACGAGACCCTGGAAAGAGCAGTGTGCCCCCACGAGTGGTGGGAGTTTGGAGGTCCGGTTCGCGGGAACCAACCATAGGCTCACAGGGTGTAAAGGTACGATCGGTGGGAACCTGGTGTGTGTGTCCGCCCTTGCCTGGGTGCCTGGTTCACGGCGGAAGAACGATCGTATCCGGAACAGAGGGGTCACAGTCAGTGACCACAGCAGGATAGAAGACATCAAGAAGGGTCTGCCCGAAACCAACTGCGAAGATATCAAAGGTCTGCCTGAACCAAATTGCATCCTCCCTCTCTCTCTCTCTCTCTCTCTCCCCCCCCCAACGGTACAACAGCAATTACTGCGAACTGCACTAAGCTGAAATGAACTCTGCATCACTGTAAGACTGATCATTTTACCCCGAGACTGCGATAGAGCTTGGTTGATTTCTATTATCCTAGTTCTGTGTATAGGTGTGTATTATCATTGCTAACCTGTTACATTTATATCCTTACAATTAGAGTACTGTATTATTTGTTTCTTTAATAAAACTTTATTAGTTCCTAGCAATCCAGACTCCAACGAGTGTTACACTTCTGCTGATTTGGCAACCCAGTTACGGGGTACGTAACAAGGTTAAAAGGTCAGCACTACATTGTGAAACGAAGGGCCTGTACTGTGCTGTAATGTTCTATGTTCTAATTGCATGTTCACAAGAGAAGGGTTGCAGACTCAATTAATTATGTCCTTTATTCTAGCAGTTTAAGATCGGTATTGTTGTAGTTGTGATCTAGTTAGAACGATCCCAAAAATATAATTACCAGATGCGAACATAAATTATGAGCACGTCAACACTATCATTCCACTAAGCATGGCAATAGCTAACAAATGCAAAATCTGAGAACCAGTAGTTATAGTTCAAATCATGGAAATTATGATTTAAAATTTCCCAGACATGCGGTATATTTTCCAATAATGTTAGCATTGGAAATGCCTTTTTATATTATTTCAAAAACAAAATATGAGCAAGTCAATCAAAATGATTAGGATACCCTAAATTCCTGGTTTTCTTGAAAACCTTGTTTGATACTAGAATGTTTAGTTTCCTTTGTAGAACTAAACTGATCAATGGATAGAAGAGAAAAAAACACTAAAGATTTTCTTCTGAGTCTATCTTTAAAGACAAAGAACCTTATATCCCTACAATGCAATATATTGTTTATTTTAAAATACAGTAAGCATCCAACATGGAAATTCTTCAATAATTGCTGTTAGCAGACTTTTTCCGCACATCATCATTGCTTCCGCTGCCAACTGTCCAGCAGAGTATGGAGTCTCATTGTCAGAGAACAATTTCCAATGACCTAAGTGATGAGAGGCAAGAACCCTGTGCATGTAAACACCCACCTCACACTAACTAGGGAGGGCTACAAATGTTTTCCAAAAATCTTTGGATCCCAAGGTTTACAACTGTGGAACTGATGACATGCTTGGCAACTACGTAGGAAGCCTGAGTGGAACCATTGATGCTACAGAGCTTTTATGACACTGCTGGGGATAATTGCCTTGTAATGAAACTGGCATAATTAATAAAAGATTAAAATCACAAAGACTGAAATTGCTTCCAAAACCAAAGCTGAATTATGTACTTTACAGTTGAAAACAAAAAAAAAGTGGTGAATAAATGGTTAATTTGGAAGTGCAAAATTCTACCTTTGGTAATATTAAACATGGTACAAATAAACATGAAAAAATACTCTCTTTTCAAATATCCATGCTTAATTGGTATTTTGACTGCTTTTATTCTTATTTAAAGGTTCATTTATTATCAAAGCATGTATCCATATGCAACTCTGGAATTGGTACAATCTCCAGATAGCCATGAAACAAAAAACAAGAAAGTCGTTCAGAGAGAAACAGCAAACTTCCCTGTACAAAAAAGAATGGCATCCCGATCATCAACCTCCCTCCCCCCACAAAATGGAAATGGACCATCGACCCCCCCAAAAATAACTAACAGAAGAATAACAGAACATCAACCCCCCCAAACCCTCCCCTCACACGACAAAATGGAAAAGGATCAGGTGATTAAAAAACACAGAATATAAAAATCCTCAGTCTGAAAGAATCCACAATCCATAAGCACAACAGTCCAATCCATACATGCAGAACCATGATACCATCCTATGACAACATTGACATTCTTTGAAAAAGAGGGATACCACACGAGGCAGAGTTACTGTACAAAGCTTCTCGCTTGAGTCAAATCGTGACCAATTTCGTGCAACCCATTCAAAGAGATAAGTCTGCACAATGATCATTTATTGCAACTGTAGATACTCTCCTGAGATTAACGTACAATTCTAAACAACAATGCTTATGTTTTGTTCTGTAACTTGATCTCAAAGTAATGTATAATGCATGCAAAAATGGGAATGAACTTTCAATTTTGTTTCTCTTACCCTAAATAATAAGCTCCATTGTCTATATTAGACCTTGGATTGCCTGCTCCTCTAAAAAAAATTGTATTCAATCTATCATAAACATTATTTAATCAATTTAATATTTAAGTACAAATGCCCTGCATAATCATTAAATAATTGTGTATTATAGTGTAGTTTTGATTTACCACGTTTCCATGATGGAAATTAAGTAATTCAGTTTTACTAGAAATACAGGGGTGGCTGACGGGATTGTTATTAAATTACTCTCCTGATACTGCATTAGATCAAGGTTTCACTATATTTCCCTTTTTAAGTGAGGAAAACAGTGCAAATCATTATTAGTTTTGCTTACTGGCTCATTAGTAATGTTTTTTCTTGCTTTCAAGAGACCTTGCTTGCTTTCACTTGATTTAATATTTGACTAGAAACAACCAAACATGAGCAGGACCTCATTATTCGGCCCATTGCCATTATGTAGCAACTCCCCACAGACCTCCTTTCACTGGATGCTGGATTGCTCAGCCGGTGTTTATAATCCACAGTACAATCTGGATGGGTGTATTGTACATAAATAAATCATTTTCAGGTTTTACGGGAAAGCTAGTAAAAGTAATATCAATGAAATTCTAACATGCACAAAGACGGTTTGCACTGCTTTGCTCATAATATTCCAAGCACTTAAGAAATAAACACTTGTATTTATGACATTTTAAATCAGCTCTTAAAACAAGAAAGCTCATCCATATAAGAAGTTGACTTCAGTATTGACACAAAGTGCAATTAAGATCCAAATGATTTCTAGTGGACCAAAAACTTGGGCCAATTCATGGTGACTTTCTTGCTAGTATTGAATGCCCGAAGCACAAGAGCCACAGCTGAATAAAAGTATTCATGCCAGCTACCAGTGTCTAAATAAGAAGTTGTAGACTTGTGTAGACCAGGAAAGCCATTCCATCCTGCTAAGGAACATTTTAAGCTATGTTGCTTTTAGAGAGCAATCATATTTGATGCAAATGGTTTCTCTCTCCCACTAGCTTGATGCTGCCGGAGGACAGTGCTGGAGTCCTGGGTCTTGGTCAAGGTTGAATCGATACAGTTTGTGGATTGGACTCTGTAGTGCATGTTATGATGTGTTTCTGGTCGCTGCTATTTTGTGCGATTTTGATCAGAGCAGCCTGCAGATATCGAATAACATAGTGCTGGACTGAACTGAAGTCACATATACTAAAATGCCCGGATTCTTTCAATGACCTTTTGGGTTGATGTTTTATATTCTGCGTTTTTTGCTTGTTTTTATTTTGACATTTGCCCAATTTGTGTTTTTATTTTGTGTTTTGCGAGTTGTTTTTTTTTAAATGGGTTCCGTGGTTTTTTTTGGTTTTGTTATTGTCTGTGGAAATGTAAATCTCAGGGTTGTATACTGCATACATACTTTGATAATAAATGTACTTTGAATCCTTGAAGCTGTTGGGCCTAATATTGCTGTGATTAATATACATTCCATTTGTGACAGAGCATGTAAATGTTTCCTAATCTCAATAAACTGCATGTAATATTTAGGCATTGACAATGATGAGTTAAAAAAATAATTAGGCATCGATTCTGCTAGATGTTCAGGTATCTGTCCAGTCATCCACTTCAAGGAACAAGAAGTAAATGCCTTCTTCTACTCAGTGAGACTTCCACAGTTTGTATGTACTTCTGAAGAAGCCATGAACTACTCCCATAAAGTTCTTGTAGCATTGCTATCCTTAATCACCAGAGTTCTGTCTGATATTTAAAAGAAAATACTGATTCTCTAAAAATTATTGTTTTAAATTGCTGATCAGCAGCTTGAAGGCTTGATAAAAGTCTAATGAAAATTGGGTCTTGGTATTCTCACTTGCATGTCTGATTGATTAAATGTAGCAAACTGTCAAACATCAGAATGATATGTTAAATAATGGCCAAAATAAGACTATAGAATTTGAAAACAATTTTCACACCATAATCGTAATGTTGTACGTCTTATCAGGATTAATACGCTTTCTCAAGATATTCATGCTTTTCTCTCTCATTTTCATCCTTTTAGACCTGATACCATTTTAGACTAATGCCGTGAGCATCTAATACACAAGAGGCAAAATTTTCTATCAACTGTGAATGCAAAAAGAAACTTAAAAGTAGACCACCAGATATGAATATTGTCAATGAAACACTATAATCTGCCAATAGAAAATATGGTATCATATATAGTATAAGCAACTCTCAAAGTCTAACCCAATGTCCCTGTGGTGAGAGGTGGAAACGGGTAAGGCTGGCCAGTGGGGCTCCGGTGAAGCTGATTTGGCCAATCACCTGTACAATGGATACATGGACTGCAGAAACATTGATGAACTCCAACCATGCCATTGCCTCTGGACGATGGAGACGAGAGGTCATCAATGGTCTATTCTCCATTGGGAGTGAAGGGCCCAAGAAGAAGAATTCAGTATAGGCAAAACATTTGCAGATTTTAGGATCTGAAATGAAAACAGTGTGGTTAAAATACTTAATAGATTAGCTGGCATCTGCAGTGAGGGAAATGCAGTTAAACTCTTAGGCCAACGACCCTCCATCAGAACAAATGCTGAAGTAGAGAGCTGGGGTCCCAGCTCAGCACATCACAGAAACTAACCTCCCCTCCATGGAGTCTGTCTACATTTCTCACCGCCTTCATGAAACAACAAACATAATCAAAGTCCCACCCATTCTGGACATCCTCTCTTCTCCCCCCTTCCCATCAGGCAGAAAATACAAAAGCCTTACTGCATGGTCCACCAGGCTCAAGGACACCTTCCATCCGTATGTTATAGGACTAGTGAACACGCTACTATTACAATAACGTTGACTCTTGACCTCACAATCTTTCCCATTATGGCCCTGCACCTTATTGTCTACCTGCATTGCACTTTCTTTGTAACTAACACATTACTCTGCGCTGTTATTGTTATCCCTTGTACTAACTCAATGCACTGTTGTAATGAAATGATCTGTATGGATCGCATACAAAACAAAATCTTTTCATTGTACCACAGTACATAATAAACCAATTTACCATAGACATGGAGTATTTACTCTGTTTCTCTCTCCTAATAGTTACATCTAGTACCTACTGCTTTTACTTATCTTTGTATAATACACTCCTATTTAAACTTCAGACATCTATGAGTGAGTTAGAAATTCAGACGGGTTCACGTCTTTGCCTCAGCTTGTACATGAGCTCACTGTGCCTATAGCAGTCAGAAGAATATAAGAAATAAGAGCCTCAGCAGCCTGATCAACATTCAAAAAGGATCATGCTTGCTTGATCTGTCACAGCTCTTTTATCCAGTCTCCATGGTTTATTATCACTGACGTTTGTCATGAAATGTGTTCTTTCGTGGTAGCAAAACATAAAATTACCTATATGTAATAGAAACAAAAAAGGAGTGCAAAAGTTGATTAATGAAGTGAGTGTTCAAAGGTTCATGGACTATTCAGAAATTTGATGGCAGAGAGGAAGAGCTGCTCTTGAAACATTAAATGCGTCTTCAGTCTCCTGTACATCCTGTCTGATGGTAGTAACGAGAAGAAGGCATGTCCAGAGTGGTTAGAGTGCATAACAGTAGATGCCTGTTTAAGATATCCTTAATGGTGGAAGGCTTGTGCCGATCATGGAGCTGCCTGAGTCCAGTACCCTTCTGTAAACTTTTTCAATCCTGTGCATTGGAAACTCCATACCAGACATTAATGTAACCAGTCAGATTTGTCCCCACCATACTTCTGTAGAAAGTTGTAAGTCTGATGGCATTCCAAACCTCCTCAAACAAAGTAGACCAGCTGGTATTTCTTCTTCATAATTGCATCAGTGTGTTGGGGGCAGGAAAGGTTCTTTCGTAATGTTGGCATTCAGGAACTTGAAGCTATTCACCCATTCCTCTGCTGTTCTCCCAACTTCCGCCCCCCCGCCCCCCCCCCCCCACCCGTGAAGTCCACAATCAGTTCCTTGGACCTGCTCATGCTCGGTGTGAGGTTGTTATTGTGACCCCGCTCAGCCAGCAGATCCATCCCGCCGCTGAAAGCCTCCTTGTTACCATCGGAGATTCTAATAAAATCAGTGATGTCATCAGCAAATTTAAAGATGGCATTTAAGCTGTTCCTAGCCACATTGTCATGGGTGCAGAGACAGTTATTGCAGGGGCTAAACACACATCTTTGACATGCATCTGTGTTGATAGTCAGTGAGGAGGAGACGTTATTACTGATCTGTACTGATTGTGGTCTCCTGAAAAGGAGGTCAAGGATCCACTTGCAGAGAAAGGTATAGAGGCCCAGGATTTGAAGTTTATGATTAGTACTGAGAAGATGATGGTCTCGAAATGCTGGGCTGTGATCAATAAACAGCAGCCTGATTTATGTTTCACTGATGTCAAGGTGTTCAAAGCCTAGTGCAGAAGCAATGACCTTGCAACCACTGTAGGACTGTTATGGCAGTAGGCAAATTGCAGGAGATTCAGGCCTTTGCTCAGCAGGAGTTAATTCTACCCATGGCCAACTTCTCAGAGCACTTCATCACAGGTTGCACTTCTTGGGCAACAGGCATCAGGGTGCACTGTTTCATAATTGCTGAACATGATGCTCATCACTTTGCACTTTCCAGGGACAGGTTCCACAACTAGGGTAAGGATGGAGAACTCCCTCAGCAGATAGAATAGACAACACTTGACAGACAGATGTTCCAAGTTGGGGGAACGGGAGTGAGACAGAACCGCCATGTCTATGCACCAGGAGTGGCACAAAGTTGTAGTTAATCATGAAACAAACGCCACCACCTCTATCTTTACCTGAACCCACTGTCCGGTCCTTGCAGTGGATGGTCAGTCAATGAAGCTCCGCAGTCTTCTGGAAACATTTTCCCAGCTTCTCCTTTTACAATTAAGAGATGATTGGGTAATCTTACTTCCATATTAAGAATTTTTATAAGGAGTCATGCCAACAATGGTGTTCAGATGGGAAAGCTCCAAATTCCAGCTACATTATAAAGTTCGCTATCCAGCTGGCTCACATCTCTGCTGCCTTGCCAAGGTATTTGTTACAGGACACTCAAAGAAACCCAAGAAGAGCTGGCAATTCTTGCTGTCTGATAATATGTACAATTTGTACAGAATGTGTACACATTTTATATATTTAAGGATCTTCTGATCCTATACTGTATACAAATATATGTAATTGACCGATTTTCTTGTGTTTTACTCCTCCTCAGAATGAAGAACGTTTCTCTTTCTCACTTCTTGCTATCATTTCTGGTAAAGGAAAGGACAGGCCAGACGCAGATCCTTTCAGCTCTCCTCAAACCACATCATTCTGACTCAAGCACTAGCCAATCAGCATTTGGATCCCAATGACTGTTTGAGGAAGGAAATCAGCCCAGAGTACAGGGCTCATCTCCAGGCCCACTCCCACTCCCTTAACACGAACTCTTAAGATCTCAATTACTAAGCTGAGTACTAAGAAAGTCAATTAAAAGTTTACAACTTAAAATGCACAGTAAGAACACAATCATGTTAACTGTTATCAATGCACAACAAATTACAGCAGCATATTGTCAATGCATGAAAGCAGTGTGATCAATCATTGAATAGGTTTCTTTGTCAATTAAAAATAGTTTTAGACCATGAACCTCTGAGGATGTGCATCAGCATGGTTTGACAAGCCTCGGCTCTTGCCAGATTATGCTAGGGCTTGATTTTAGTTCTTAATTTTTCTAGGATCTGGATGTCAATGCTGAGGCCAGCAGTTATTGCCTATTGCTAATTGCCCCTGAAGAGGTGGCGGTGAAGTATCTTCTTGAACCACTGCAGTTCTTCTTGTGATGGTACTTCCAGCATGCTGTGGGTAGGGACATACATGATTTAGAAAATTACAATGATTTTTTTTCCAACTCAGGATGATGTGGAAATTGGAGTAGAACCCGCTAATGATTCCACGCACCTGAAGCAATCATCAGAATGTTTGGGCGGTTGTGAACATAACCTGAACAGGTTGTATTGCATTTTGTAGATGGTTCACACCTTAGTTATTGTATGCTAATGGTAGAGAGAATTAATGTTTATAGGTAGGTGACTAGGGTGCTAAACAAGTATAAACACACAAAAGACTACAGCTGCTTAAATCTGGCACAAAAGAACTGAACAGATCAAGCAATACTGTCTCTCTAGACATCTTTTTGCCTCCACAGATGCTGCTTGGCCCAATGAATTTTTCCAGCAGTTTACCTTTTGCCAGTCAAGCAAACTGCAATGTGTCGGATGGCACTTCAGTGTGGTCACTGATCCAAAGAAGTGAAGAGTATTCTGTCATACTATAGTGTTGTGCTTTGAAGGTATAAATTCTTTGGGTATCCAGAGGATAGACAACATACTTTGACTCATTTCTTGTAGCCACAACATTTATGCAGCAGGTCCAATTGAATTTCTGATCAATGGTAACCCACACCCACAGCATATTTGTTTGGGCTTGGTGATAGCAAGCTATTTAGTGTCAAGTAGGTGCATAGACTTTCTCTTGTTGGAAATAGTCAATTTCCAGTACATTAATTTTCAGGCCATGTTTGAATGAGGTATCTGTGTTGCTGCTTTCTGGGAAGGCCTGTGTCATTTGCTGAGGAGTTGCAAATGGAATTGTATGCTATGCAATCGTCAGTGAACATTCCCACATTTGACCTATTGATGGAGGAAAGGTTCTTGATGAAGCAGTTGAAATTGGTAGGGTATGGGACACTGCCTTGAGGAACTCAAACAATGAGACCTTGGGTTTGGAATGTTGAGTCTCCAAGAATCAAATCCAATTTCATTTGTATGAGATGAGGCTTCCCATGGTTCTAATGATCTGTTACCATTCACTTGTGCACTGGCATAAACTAGGTGACAGAGAAATTGGCTGCTCATTTTACATCACCCCTGATTTGTTTTTTATTGCCAATGACATTGTTGAGTTGTAAATCCCCACCCTACAACAGTATCACCCACTAAGTACGATGGTTTAGTTAAGCATATTGAAGAATGCCAAAGCCCCTGAAACCAGAGCAAGTCCATCCTAAACTGGAAAGTTACCAAAAACAGACCAGGATCACAAGGTGTGACAAATTTTGGGGTAAATTACAGGAACCTGTAATTATGTTGATTAGCATCCATGTAATCTTTTATTTAAGTTGCATTTTATTGTCTTCCCTTCCTTTCGGTCCCTGAATACAACATACTATATCTTAATTGGACCACTGTGCAATTAATAACTCTATAAATTGCAACTGGAAGCTTCAGAAGTGGAGTAACCACTCCTTCTGTGCCTGCTTAGGCATGGCTTCATTATTCTTGCACGCAACATGAACAGCAGAGGTTGGTGTTGCGTTTTTTGGAAGCATGAGTGACACAAGGTAACAGGGTTTTATGTCCATACTCTACTGACATTCTGATTACTAGTGACTGATAATAATGGAGGGAGTCATGATATTAAATCAGCAACAAAGGGTACATAGAGATCAATAGATTAATAAAGGAAACTTGGATTATCGGTAGGGGAATAATAACAATTAAATTTGAATTCTTATTTGAGCATGGTAGTTGAAAAGTTATTCATTATTCATGCAGAACATATACATCAGTTTTGTTAATCCTTTGCCTTGATCATATGGAAGAAATCTACAGCCTGGAAAGATGAGCTCTTGTATTATTGCTTCCACAATGACGAAAATAGTGCTCGTGATGAACCAACCCTTAATAACAAGGTGGCTATGATACAGATAGTATCACTTTTCAAATTCAATCACTCAACTTAATATTCTGTTTTTTTTTCCCTTCTTGAGAGATGTTATTGCTTGGCAATGCCTTTTGTTACTCTTGTAGCAATATGAACCACTCCTACGTCATCCAGAGTATAGACACTTACAGATTTAAGTTCTCCCTTTGTTGCCTTGTCAACATGCCTTAAGCTAGCATCAGAAGAAACCTTTCAGTGTCATATTTCAATTTCCCACAACTAGCCGTGTTCATGAACAGACTCCCTTAGAGTTTGGTTCAGTATTGCTGCCCTTTGACCCCAGCCAGGACTTCCAAAAATTTACTAATTTTTAACCCAGGCCAAATTCAAATGCGTTCCAGAGGTGAAAATACTTAATTTCTTCATGATAAATTGGATGCAGAGTGGTTAAATCTGTGGCATGGGAAGGGTTTCTCACTGGATATTCTTGTTCTGAAGAAGGGCAGGATGATGCATGCCAAGCTGCCTCAGAGTTGTTTCATATCCCGCCCCACTTTCGACACCCAAACACTTGCTAATGGAAACAGGCTGAACAAAGATTCAAAGGTTCAAAGTACATTTACTAACAAATGCAGTATACAACCCTGAGATTTGCCTTCCCTCAGACAGCCACAAAACAAAGAAAACCCTGGAACCCATTCAAAGAAAAGCATCAACCCCTCCCACACTCACAAAAAAATGAGTGAGAAACACATAATATAAATTACAAAATCGAAGGAGTTCAGGCATATTCAATTCAGTTCAATATAGCACTGTGTCATTCATTATCTGCAGGCTGTCCTGTTCAAGATCACCCAAAATAGCAACAAAAAAGAAAGCAACCAGAAGGCTAAAACACATCATAACATGAACTACAGAGTCCAATCCACAAAACGCATTGATTAACCCAGTCTCAAGGCCCAGGACTCCAGCACTATCCTCCGGCAACATTAGGCAAGAGGGAGAGAGAGACCATTCGAACACAGGCTCCTTCCTCCGACAGCAGCAAGCAAAAGACGATAGAAGGTGCTGAACATTGATATTTGTCAATGATTTCAATCTTCCTCAACGCTTTAATCGGTAAGATCAGTGAGAAATGGAGTCAATCATGGGCCCGCATCTCGTCTCCAGGCGTTTTGGCCTCGAGGCTGCACGCTTCGCTCAAAACCTCACGGAACACCCACGGAGACAGCAAAGTGCCAGATCTCTCAATCAGCCCCGAAAACACTCCACCAAAATGTAGACCACAGGGTCCAACGGTAGCAGAACCGCACTGGAAAGAAAAAGAAGGCATAAAAAGAAGTAGTGTCGCAAACCGTCTGTTGCGTTGTGATCACTGGGGCCATTTTCTTCCATGAACATAGACTACAGCGCAAGGTTTGCTTTTAATAAAATAAACAGGAAACTACACCAAGTAGTCTGGGATTCTTATTTCATCAGTAACTCTTACTGATGGTGGATTCTCCTTCCTGGAATTGCTTAAAAAAGATAGGTAGGTTGCCATGGATGATGAAAGTGCTGGGGCTTTTCCTGAAGGTCAGCTGAAACAAAACTGTGGCAGCATTAAAGTCTATGGTTAAACACTCTCATAAGAAATGGAATCTAACAGGAAGTGCGGGTGCAAATGGTTTACTGATAAAATGAAAATGTTTCTGAAGACGGGCATGAAGAGAATTCTCCCAATGTAAGCTCCAGGACAGCATGACCATTAGAAGAGAGCGATCAGATGACGACACAAAGAATTGAGAAATGCTACAAAAAGGCAATCAAAGCATTTCAGAAATCTCTTTCAATGTGATTTTCCTCCAGTAACAGAATCTTGAAGGGATCATGCGTAAAATTACAGCGGCTACAAGGGACTGGATGTTGTGCAGTAAGTGGCACACCTCCTCACTCTCAAAATCCTTTCCAGCATCTCAGTACAAACTCAGGATGGTTGAATTCGTATCCAACTGAATGCAGCTCCAAGAACTCTCAAGAAGCTGGACACCGTACAAGACAACGTTGCCTATCTCAGTGGAACTCCATCATCAACCCGAAACGTTCACTGCCTCTGCCACTGACAAACAAAGACCATGGTGTATCCTGACAAAATACCAGCCCAGCCCTATTCAGACAGCATCACCTCAAAACACATCCTCTATCAGCAAGAAGGCAAAGGGCAACAGGTCCACGGAAACAAAACCTGCAAATCCCTATTCAAGATGCACACTATCCTGACGTGAAACTATATTGCTGTTCTGCCATTCTCTCTGGCTGCGAATCATGGAATTCCCCAGCTGACAGCACTGTGGGACCACTCAGAATCAGAATCAGACTCAGGTTTATTATCACCGGCATGTGACGTGAGATTTGTTAACTTAGCAGCAGCAGTTCAATGCAATACATAATCTAGCAAAGAAAAAAATAAATCAAATAAAAAATAATAAATAAACAAGTAAATGAATTACTTATACTGAATAGATTTAAAAAACGTGCAAAAACAGAAATACTGTGTATTAAAAAAAGTGAGGTAGTGTCCAAAGATTCAATGTCCATTTAGGAATCGGATGGCAGAGGGGAAGAAGCTGTTCCTGAAACGCTGAGTGTGTGCCTTCAGGCTTCTGTACCTCCCACCTGATGGTAACAGTGAGAAAAGGGCATGCCCTGAGTGTTGGATGTCCTCAATAATGGACTCTGCCTTTCTGAGACACCACTCCCTGAAGATGTCCCAGGTAACTTGTAGGCTAGTACCCAAGATGGAGCTGACTAGATTTATAAACCTTCTTTAGCTTCTTTCGGTCCTGTGCAGTAGCCCCTCCATACCAGACAGTGATGCAGCCTGTCAGAATGCTCTCCATGGTACATCTATAGAAGTTTTTGAGTGAATTTGTTGACGTGCCAAATCTCTTCAAACTCCTAATGAAGTATAGCTGCTGTCTTGCCTTCTTTATAACTACATCGATATGTTGGGACCAGATTAGATCCATGCAATTTCAGGCATACAGATGCCAGGTAATGAGGTTTAAAAATATCATAACCCTCAGGATTACATGCCTCTCATTATCTTGGTCCATGGGATAAACACAAGCTGGGCCTGATCAACACTGGTAACCTGGGAGAGGGTGCCTAATGATTAAGGACCCTAAACTCCTGATGACTCCAGGTTGCATTACTGATGATCTGTCCAAGTACACACCCGGTTCATTAAGCCAAGTGGTGTCAGACCATGATAATGAAAGGCATGGGCAAGATTACACTACCCTATCCACCATAGCCCCACATAACTCACCACACAAAACTCTGCAACTGTATCTCTCTGAACCCCACATATACATCCACCAGCCCTACCCTCAAATCTAATCCTAAGGTCTAAGGGGGCACACACCCCCACTGACTACAGGCGCACCCCGAGTAACCCTGGCCACAGCCCCACAAACCTAATGACTTGAGTAAGGGGGAGCAAGATCCAATAAAGGCAAGTGTTGGACCTGGTTAATGAAGGTGTGGGCCAGATCAAAGTGACAGGGTTGTGTGACACTGAATCTCAAGTGACGAGATCAAGATGCACAAGAGGGATGATTCGCCCACTGCCGCATACTCTCAACCTAACCTCACAGTGACACGCTCTTCATTCTCCCGGTCCATGAAATGCCAATAAAAAACCTGAGATACCCAAAAGGCGAGAGGGAACCAGTAAGATGGGTCCACAGAAAACAAGTCACCACTAATCTCAGTGACAGGGTGGAGTGATACTGAATCTACCTTTACCAAAAGAAATACAGCGCTTTAAGAAGAAAGGGCAATTAGGAATGGCAATAATTGCTGGCAGGTAAGATCGAGATCCCATATGTATAGACAGGGCCAGCTCAGGGTCCAACAATACATGGCTCTAGTCTTCTCAAGAATTCTTTTGAAATAATTTACCAGATTGTATTGTCTGTTGTAAACAATGAATATCAGTTTAAGGCTTTCACCCCTTTAAGCATGGTGTCGTGTGACAAATAGATCACATGATATGCATAAATACCTGTATGGGCTACTACCATACAGCTATTTACATAAAGTTCCACAGGATATCTGTGAACATACTATGAGTTAATCATACTGTCAAAACATGCAGGAACCATAACAATCTCCCACAGCTCCCGATGATCCTATGATTTCAGTCTTTGAGGGCGATGTATGAGCAGCCTTCAGGAGGCTGAACCCAAGAAAAGCATCCGGCGCAGATGGAGTACCTGGCCAAGTACTAAAGACCTGTGCTGATCAACTGGCTGGAGTGTTCACTGAGATCTTTAACCTCTCTATTCAGCAGTTTGAGGTACCCACCTGCTTCAAGCAGGCTTCAATTATACCAACGCCCACGAAGAACGTGGTAACCTGCCTCATTGACTATCGTCCAGTCGCACTTAAACCCAAAGTGGTGAAGTGCTTTGAGAGATTGGTGATGAAACATACCAACTCCCTGCCAGAGAAGTGACTTGGATCTATGCCAATTTGCCTACCAGAGCGAAAGATCCACAGCAGGTGCCATCTCATTGGCTCTTCCACTCAACCCTGGAACTTCTGGACAGCAACGTTGCATATACTGTGTCAGGGTGCTCTTATCAACTTCAGCTTTGCATTCAATGCCACCATCCCCTCAAAGCTAATCAATATCTTTAAGACCTTGGCCTCAATACCACCTTGTACAATTGAATCCTCTGTTGAAAGAGGAACAGTTAACATTTTATAACTCATGAATATTTCCAGAATTTTCTATTTTTATTTTAGTTTTACAGCTATTTTGTGATTTTCTTATCTTTAAAAAAATGTGTGATGTTACTAATCAATACCTGGTTTGCAACAAAGGTTATCAATTTGCAGAGACAGTCTGTGAGAAGCACTTGAATTCACTACCCACACATCACTTGAGCTCCTTGTGCATAGCCTATCCTTGTGTATCCTCTGCATTGGTTCCAAAAACACCGGACATTCATAGTTTGCACCGCTTACTGTCTGAATCATGGAAAAGCTTGCTCAACATCAGACAAATTCAGGACAAAATACAGGTCACGCAGCTCATTATTATTGCTTCTTTGTAAGTCGTGTTGTATTCATCCCTGTTCACTTGATGAAAATCACAATGAATAAGTTCCTAGATGTACACAAAACAATAAATTTTAAAAAATGTAACAGGATATGCTATGTACCAACCAAAGTTCACATCACAAACTCTGAGCAGTGCAGACCACTCATGTTATTTTTGCCTTAACTTTGATCTTCTCCATTAGTCTTGATAGAGAACATTGCAAAAATCACTAAAGCCACCACCATCTTTGATAGATAACTGGATAATAGTAATCCTAATTCAGAACACAAAAGTGAGTGTTTGTCACCTTGTGTCATCTGAAGCCTTCGTTGTAACTGTGAAAATTGAGTTATATTTTCCAAATGGAACTAAAGTTTCAAAGTTGTTGCAGAAAATCCCTTGGGGCACTAATGAGATCCTTCAGAAATATGGAGAATTGGAAAACAAAGACCACATTGAACCAAGGCAGCATCCACACAAAATGCTGCAGGAATTCCACAGGCCAGGCAGCATCCAGGGAAAAGAATAATCAATCGCTTTCGTGCCGAGACCCTTCATCAGGACTGGACAAAAAGATGAGAAGTCAAAGTCATCAGGTGGTGTGGGGAGGGAGGAAGATGTACAAGGTGGTTGGTGATAGGTGAAACCGGAAGACAGGGAGGGATGAAGTAAAGAGCTGGGAAGTTGATCGGTGAAAGAAATACCTGGCTAAAGGAGGGGGATTCTGATAGGAGGGTAGAATAAATTGAACATTATTAAGATTTATATATATGGGTTCATTATCCATTCAGAAATCTGATGGCGGAGGGGAAGATGTTATTCCTAGAAGTGTGAGTGTGCATCTTCAAGCTCCCATACCTCCTCCTTGATGGTAGCAATAAGAAGAGGTCATGTCCTGGGTGATGGGAAGTCCTTGATAATGGATACCGCCTTTCTGAGTCATCACCTTTTGAAGATGTCCTCTGTGCTGGGGAGGCCAGTGCCCATGATGGAGCAAACCAAGTTTGCAGCTCTTTCCAATCCTGTATAGTGCCCCTCCACACCAGACGGAGATGCAATCTGTTAGAATGCCCTCCACGGTACGTCTATAAAAAATTGATAGAGTCTTGAGTAGCACAGCAAATATCCTTAAACTCTCAATGAAATATAGCAGCTGTTGTGCCTTCTTTGTAATTGATTCAATATGTTGGGGCCAGGAGAGATCTTCAGTGATTTTGACACCTGGGAACTCGAAAGTGCTCACCTTTTCCACTGCTGATCCCTTGATGTGGACTGGTGTGTGTTCTTAAAATTCCCCTTCCTGAAATCCACAATCAATTCCTTGGTCTTTCTGACATAGTAGCCACAGTCACAGTCATAGTCATACTTTATTGATCCCGGGTGAAATAATTAAATAGTAATATGTAAATTATGCCAGGAAATAAGTCCAGGACCAGCCTATTGGCTCAGGGTGTCTGACCCTCCAAGGGAGGAGTTGTAAAGTTTGATGGCCACGGGCAGGAATGACTTCCTATGACGCTCTGTGTTGCATCTCGGCAGAATGAGTCTCTGGCTGAATGTACTCCTGTGCCCAACCAGTACATTATGTAGTGGATGGGAGACATTGTCCAAGATGGCATGCAACTTGGACAGCATCCTCTTTTCAGACACCACCGTCAGAGAGTCCAGTTCCATCCCCACAACATCACTGGCCTTACATATAAGTTTGTTGATTCTGTTGGTGTCTGCTACCCTCAGCCTGCTGCCCCAGCACACAACAGCAAACATGATCGCACTGGCCACCACAGACCCGTAGAACATCCTCAGCATCGTCCGGCAGATGTTAAAGGACCTCAGTCTCCTCAGGAAATAGAGACGGCTCTGACCCTTCTTGTAGACAGCCTCAGTGTTCTTTGACCAGTCCAGTTTATTGTCAATTCGTATCCCCAGGTATTTGTAATCCTCCACCATGTCCACCTTGACCCCCCTGGATGGAAACAGGGGTCACTGGTACCTTAGCTCTCCTCAGGTCTACCACCAGCTCCTTAGTCTTTTTCACATTAAGCTGCAGATAATTCTGCTCACACCATGCGACAAAGTTTCCTACCATAGCCATACATAGAGTGTAAGATTATTTTTGTGACACCACCCAACAATTGATCTCTCTCACTCCTGTACGTCTCCTTGTGAGCATCAGAAACGCTGCCAAAAATAGTTGTGTCATTGGCACATTTATGGAGGGTGTTTGAGCTGTGCATAGCCACTCAGTTATGGGTGTAGAGAGAGTGGATCAATTGGTTCTAAGATGCACCACTGTTGATTGTCAGCAAGGAGGAGATAGTATTTCTAATGTGGTCTTCCGATGAGGAAGTCAAAGATCCAGTTGTGGAGGAAGGTACAGAGGCTCAGGTTCTGGAGCTCTTTGATTAGTGCTGACGGGATGATGGTGTTGAATGCTGAACTATAATCAATAGTCAGCAGCCTGACGTAGGTATTGCAGATGTCCAGGTGGTCCATGGCCGAGTGGACAGCCAGTGAGATTGCATCTTCTGTAGACATCTTGTGGTGATAGAAAACTGCAGCAGGTCTAGGTCCTTGATTAGGGAGGAGCTGATTTGGGCCGTGGTTAACCTTGCCATAAGACCATAAGACATAGGAGCAGAATTAAGTCATTCGGCCTATCAAGTCTGCTCCACCATTCCATGATGGCTGAATTTATTATCCCTCTGAATCCCATTCTCCTGCCTTCTCCCTGTAGCTCTAGATGACCTGACTAACCAAGAAACTATCAACCTCCACTTTAAATCTACTCAATGTCTGGCTCCACTGCCATCTGTGAAAATGCATTTCACAGAGTCACTACTCTCTGACCAAAGAAATTCCTCTCATCTCTGCTCTAAATGGATGTCCCTGTATTTTGAAGCTCTGCCCTCTGATCCTAGACTCACCCACTATAGGAAACATCCTCTGCACACCAACTCTATCTAGACCTTTCAATATTTAATAGGTTTCAATGTGAATCCGCACATCATTCTGCTAAACTGCAGTGAGTACAGGCCAAGAGCCATCAAACACTCCTCACAAGTTAACCTTTTCATTCCTGGAATCATTCTCGTGAACGCCTTCTGGAACTTCTCCAATGGCACCACATCTTTTCTTAAATAAAGAGCCCAAAACTGTTCACAATACTCAAAATACTGTCATATAAGGCACTTCATCACAGTAGATGCAAGTACAGGGCAATATTCTTTGAGGCAGGTCACTCTGCTATTCTTGGGCACCGGTATGATTTTCGCCATTTTAAGGCAAGTGGGAACCTCTGACTGCAGCAACAAGAGATTAAAGATGTACAGGACTGATAAGGAAATTAAGAACCTGGTGGCATGGTGCACAGAAAATAACCTATCCCTCAACATCAGCAAGAAGGAGGAATTGGTTGTTGACTTCAGAAGGAGTAGCGGACCGCACGACCCAATCTACATCGGTGGCGGACAAGTGGAACAGGTCAAGAGCTTTAAGTTCCTCGGGGTCAATATCACAAATGACCTGACTTGGTCCAACCAAGCAGAGTCCACTGCCAAGAAGGCCCACCAGTGCCTTTACTTCCTGAGAAACATAAAGAAATTTGGCCTGTCCCTTAAAACCCTCACTAATTTTTATAGATGCACCGTAGGACACATTCTCCTAGGGTGCATCACAACCTGGTATGGGAGTTGTCCTGTCCAAGACCGGAAGAAGCTGCAGAAGATCGTGAACACGGCGCAGCACATCACACAAACCAATCTTCCGTCCTTGGACTCACTTTACACCGCACACTGTTGGAGCAGTGCTGCCAGAATAACCAAGGACATGACCCACCCAGCCAACACACTTTTCATCCCTCTTCCCTCCAGCAGAAGGCTCAGGAGCTTGAAGACTCGTACAACCAGATTTGGGGACAGCTTCTTTCCAACTGTGATAAGACTGCTGAATGGATCCTGACCCAGATCTGGGCTGTACCCTCCAAATATCCGGACCTGCCTCTCGGTTTTTTTGCACTACCTTACTTTCCATTTTTCTAATTTTTCTATTTATGATTTATAATTTAAATTTTTAATATTTACTATCGATTTGTAATCCAGGGAGCAGGAAGCACAGAATCAAATATCGCTATGATGATTGTACATTCCAGTATCAATTGTTCGGTGACAATAAAGTATAAAGTATGTCCTTGAACACTGGTTGGCAGAGATTTTCAGTGCCCTACCAGGTATACCATCAGGGTCTGATGCCTTGCGAGGGTTCACCCTCTTGAAAGATGTTGTGTCGTCAGCCTCCAAAACAGAGATCGCAGCATCACCAGATGCTGCAGGGATTCGCACAGGTGTAGTTTTATCCCCCTTTTCAAAGCATGCTTTAAAGGCATTCAGCTCATGGGAGTGAAGCTTCAAAGCCATTCATGTTAGGTTTCATCTTGTAGGAAGTAATAGCCTACAAAGCCTGCCAGAGCTGTCGTGCATCTGATTCCATCTTCAACTTCAATCGGAAATCGGGATTTCAGCTGCACTGCGTTCCATTCATAAAATTTACAATTTACTCACCAAGGCTTCCTGGACAATATCTTTCAGAACCACAGCTTCTATCTCTTGGTATAAGGGCAACATGTGCTTAGGAACACCAGCGCCAGTAAATTTTCTTGAAGCTGTACAAAACCCTGACATGGAAGTATATCACTGCTCTGCCATTGTTTCAGGTATAAATCATCCTTAATGTCATAGCACAATGGGAATATATTCACCAGCAAATGAAAATCAATACTATGCTATGCTGGAAACATGGAACTAAAGAGAAAATACTGGAAGGGAGTATCTGTGGGAAGAGAAACAGTTAATGAATGCAGGTTGGCCCCCTTTCTCAGAACCACAGAACCACGGAAGAGAGAAATGAGGTTGTATACAGAGCAGAAAAGGTGTGGGGAATGGGAATGGTTATTTTCACAGACAGGCTGTAGCAAGGCCAGAGCCAACTCACTGTGCTTTCTCTCAGGATATTCAATGGACAATAAATGGAGAGTTTGGCAGAGGGATGGGAAGTTGAGTGACAGGGCTGAGGATGGGGGCATTGCTAAACAAGTCATGCATTGTGTAGTGAGGCTGTGAGGAATGACAGGCAGATGATAGGGCAAAATTGCAGAGAATGGGATGAATAGAAGTGTAACATGGGGGAGAATCGAAAGGGGTGATGAACAAAGGACTGAAGATGTTATTTTTGAATGCATGCAGTATATGGAATAAGGTAGAGGGTCTTGTACCGCAGTTTTAGAGATGGGTAGGTGTGATGTTGAGGGCATCACTGAGTCGTGGCTGAAAGAAGATCATAGTAGGGAGCTTAATGTCTAAGGATACATATTGTATCAAAAGGACAGGCAGGTAGGCTGAGGAGGTGGGGTAGCTCTGTTGGTAAAATATCAAATCAAATGCTTAGAAAGAAATTCCTCCTCGTCTTTGTTCTAAATAGGCATCCATCTGATCTGAGACTGTGCTCTCTAGAGTGTGTAAGTTTACTCTTTGACAGTTTTCCAGAAAAAGAAAATTAGTCAGTAAACAGAAACTAGAGTAAAAAATAGAATATTAATGATGGGTACAAACATATCAGAACACTAACAAATCATATTAGTTCATGTAACTTTCCATTTATCTTGATGAGAGCATACATGATCAGCCGGGCGGTACACATGATGAATCAATTTGGTTTTTGAATCTCAGCGGGTCAGTCAATGTCTATCAGAAGAGAAGCATCAACAATCTGAACCTGTAACCTTTTGTCAGAACTGACCAAGAGTCACATACCCAGAGCATTCATCCTATCTCTTTCTACAGATGCTGTCTGAACTACAAAGTGTTTCTAGCATTTTCCATTTCCTGCTGTTCCACTTACATTTTAGAGCTGGGATGTCTTAGAAACAACTCACATCAGGGGCTTCGTGGCATGGAACTTTAGCCTGCGGTTCAATCACATCACTGCCAGAATTGTTTTCATTGCAATAATACTTTTCGTATATATATTTTTTTATGACTTGTTGCTCTACTTAACCAATGTAATTACTTCAATCCGGGGGCAGTATCTGGTTGATTTGATTTTATTAAAGATGTCTGGCATTCGGATTTCAAAATTCAAAAGCAAGACATAATGCAACATTACAAAGCAAAGAAAGATCAGACAAAATAGACTATTTCCCTTGAAAAGGTTCCTTGCTTTTCCTTCCCAGAAGAAACCACCCAAAATTGGTCTTTGTGACAGTGCCCAAAGAGAATGCCCAGCTGGAAGATTCTGCCAGCTCATCTGGAGTGGCAGGTATAACTAAACACTCATCTATCAGTAGCGCAGAGAAGATGATTCACTATTAAATTACACCAGAGCTAACAGTGGATGGAGTAAACTGAAGAAGGAAACAGTATGCCTCTCTGGTTACTTCAAATAGCTCCCAAGATTCAGCATTCATATTGATAGTGGTATAATATTAGTCAAACAGGAATCAACAGCATCCAAATTTTGATAAATTGGTCAGGTTTCAGTGAATTTGCGGTTCCAGCAGATACACTGCAAGAAGAAATGGGAGTGGGGGAGTGGGGTTGGAATTCCTATGTTCAGCTGACTGGCAGACTGCCACACATTATGTTTAAAAGCAAGATAAATTCCAAAGCCGTCCTCTGATCACTCCTTCGGGAATCGTGAGAAATTACATCATTGCTTCCACACAGCTGCAGTGTTCTGCCAGTGACTGGTGTTTCTTTGACACATATGCAACACCTGAGTATTTTGCTGTTTTCAACACCTCCTCCTCACTGACTATCAACACAGGCACAGCTTAAGGATGCATGCTTAGCCCATTGCTCAGTTCTCAGTAGACTGTGACTGTGCCGCTGAGCACAGTACACATGCCATCTAGCTCCACTAATGACGCCACTGTTGTTGGTAAACTCCCAGATGCTGATGAGGAGGCTCACTGCAGCAAGGTTGATTGACTGCTTTAATGGTTTCACAACAACCCCGCACTCAACATCAGCAACACCGAGGAATTGATTGTGGACTTCAAGAAGGGGAAGACAGGAGAACACATGCTATTTCGGAGTTAACATTGGAAAGGATGAGCAGTTTCAGGTTCCTAGATGTCAACATCTCAGAAGATCTACCCAGGGCTGAACACACTGTTGCCGTCATGAAGAGCGCATGCCAGTGCCTCTATCTCATTAATAATCTGAGGTTTTGATGTCACCAAAGACTCTTGCAAATTTCTACACATATATGATGGAGAGCATATATGGACTGGCTACATCACAACCTAGTAAGGGGCTTCCAGAGAGCTGCAGAGTATTATAGACACAGCCACTCCATCATGAACCCAATCTACCACCCCCTCCAAGTGCCCTCAGCAGCCAGACATGCCCTCTTCTCCTTACTACTATTGGAAAGGAGATACTGCAGCTTGAGCACCAAAAACAATGATTCAGAAACGACCTCTTCCACTCTGAAACAAGAGAAAATCAATAGATGCTGGAAATCCAAGCAACACGCACAAAATGCTGGAGGATTTCAGCAGGCCAGGCACGTCTATGGAAAACAGTTCAGTCGGCACTTCGGGCCGAAACCCTTCGGCAGGACCGGTTCTTCCACTCTGATATCAGATTTCTGAATGGTCCATGAACTCATTATTCCATTTTTTGCATTATTTAATTTTTGGAATTTATAGATTTGTATGGCTTTGCACTGTATGCTGCCACAAAACAAAAAAACTTCATGTCAAACATCAGTGACAATAACTCTGATACTGCTTTCGATTTATCTGTCATATTTCAAAATAATTCTGCCTTACTAAAAACAGAAGTACTTCTAAATGGCGAGCAGTGGGCATCTGTACGAACAATCTTCTATCCATTCCACAATATACACAAGGCAAATAACTGAGATCTCAATTTAAAACTTGGCTTTCAACTAGCAGTCTTCATTTCCAATAATGACTGGTTGAAGAATGGGAACTCCTTATTGTACCTTGGACTTTTATCTTTTCTTACAGGTCATGGCATTGCATAAGAATTAATGAAGCCGCAGTGACGATATTTTAACATTTATTTGTGGGATCATTGTAAAGGATGAAAATAACGTGTGTTCCTAAGCCTCCACAGAAGTCCCCGCCAGAATGTGCAGGCTTGCTTACATCAGATCTGAGGATCGCAAACAAAGTGTGCACAGGTTATTAAAGGGCTCTTTACAAACATCTCTGGAACTTCCTGTAGTTGATGGTTGCAAGCCAGAGAACAGTCAGTCACATGATTTTCCTTAAAGAGGCAACAAACTTAAAGTAACAGTTATTATTTGCAACCTATACTTTATAAATAAAACAATCCTTAAAACAACTTGGGCTCAGAATATTTCTTTGCCACTGAAAACAGTACTGATACGAAATTATTATCTCTGGTTTAATGTGACTATGAGATCTGGATTCTCAGGAGATACAACATTTTGTAACATATCTTGGCAAACACTGATGTTGAAACATTACTCAATAAGTCCTGAGGGTAGAAGGAAATTATTAAGCATAGCAAGAGTAGATCAACTGAGATTGCAGACAGACATAAGATTAGTTACAAGCAGAAATAAGAGCAATAAATTGCTGCCATTTACATTGCAGGTGAGAAGACAACTGCTTACCTATGGAAGCCTACTGCTCTTGATTGTCCATTTTGTCAAATTGCATTAACTAAGATTGTTTACATTAAAGACTTGAGATTTGTACAATTACACTATAGAGGCAAACTGGTTGAAAGACTGTTTTCAATCTTAGAGTTTCACTGTGGCATGCTAAGCATCAAATTGAATGCTTATGACACCAGGCAAAATCTTTGCTGTTCTCTCTCTGATTAATCCAGTCCTAAAAATTATAAAAATGAGACATTTACAAATGGAAGCGGAAAGCTTCCCCATTACAGAGCCTTCCGTTTCAAATGGGGCTTTGACTAGTTCTGTTAAAAAATATATGAATGACTCTGAAAGCAAGGAGGGGGGATGGGAACTGCTTTGCAAATTTGTGGAAAAAAAGAAGAAAGCTGTTTCTAAAACGCCATTGTTAATATTCTTGTCACATCCACACGTAAAATTGCACTGGTAGAGCAAAAAAGAAATACTGGGGCCTAATATACTTACAGCGAACGAAGGGTCTTTTGAAACTGGATAAAATTCACAAATTCAAATTGTCTAAGTTGTCTGGATAACTCAGAGTTTTAGAAAATATATTGCATGGGTCTGGTTAAAGTCACAGTGTATATAGTTGTGGTTCCAAAGTGAAAACGTGACTAGATAATGTAATAGCTGAAAAGTGCAAACCCTCCTCTCACTTCTCTACCCATGTAGCACAAAAGCTTAACAGCTATTTCCCCTTCATTGAGCTGTAAGTCAATGGATCAAAATCCAATGCTTACAAGTGGCGTCAAAATTAACAGAGCTACAAGTGCTCTGTGTGTATGTTATGGTTCTAAACCACCTGATTATGTAAAGAAAAGCAGCTGAGGGGACGAATGTCTTGAATATCAATCAAGGAGGCTTTCAAGTCACCTGATAAACACAGAACTACACACTACATAAGCATAACTACAAAAGCACTCATATTCAGCAAAAATGTATTTTCGTATCCTCACTGGAATGAATGTGGAAGGTAGTTAAGAGAGTCCTCCTTCAGTGGATTACAGAAGTCCTGGATTTCCTGTTCCAAGACAGGATGTAAACGGCTGAAGCAAAGTAGCACTTGGCAAATACCAAAGAACGCGTTACCTCAGAGGTCTGCTGCAGGTTGAATCTTGTTCAATCTATACACCGACGACTTGTACTAACTCAGCCGTGAAAGTCCATCTCATAATCAGAATTAGAATCAGATTTATTACCGTTGACGTATAGAATGCTTATAACACCGTGAAACTTGTTCTTCTGTGGCAGCAGTACCGTGAAGTTCATAAAATTATTATAAATTACAATAAGAAATAAATTGTGCAAATGGAGGGCGAAGTAGTGAGGTAGAGTTCATGTACTGTTCAGAAATCTGATGGCAGAGAGAAAAAGTTGTTCAAATGATGAGTGTGCATCTTCAGACTCCTGTACCTCTTCCTCGATGGTAGTAATGAGAAGAGGGCATGTCCTGGGTGCTGGGTGTCCTTTGGACACCAACGTCTTGAGGCATTGCCTTTTGAAGATGTAATTGATGCTGGGGAGGCTGGAGCTGGCTGAGTTTATCACCCTTTGCAGCATTTTCCGATCCTGTGCAGTGGCCCCTCCGAACCGAATGGTGATGCAACCAGTCAGAATGCTCCCTGCCATACACTTGTAGAATTTTCCAAGTGTCTTTGGTGACATGCCGAAACTCCTCAAACTCCAAATGAAATAGAAACACTGCTGTGCCTTTGTCATAATTGCATCAATAAGTTGGATCCAGGGTAGACCTTTAGAGATGTTGATACCCAGGAAAATGAAGCTGAACAGATGACATCTGCCACCATTCATGGTATCGACCTTCCTTGATTCCAAGTAGAACCGAAGTTACAAGACATGATATGTGCAGCTCAGAATCAGTGAGGCAGTACACAACACACTTCAACTTGCCAGCGTTATGGTGGAACGGAACATGCAATTTAATTGCCAAAGACCAAACTATAAAGCATGATCTATTTGCCCGGGTATGGCTCTCAAACATACACTGACATATTAAAGGATTATAGTGACAAAGGATAGTCCTAGACAAGCTACCAGATTATTCAACCTTAGAAGACCCCAACTCTTGTAGTTTCATCCTCAACAACAAAGTACAGGTTGGTCAGCAGTAACTCACTTTTTAGACTTGGCTATGCAATTCACATCATCACAGAAACTGTCTCATCAGCTCTGCTTTCTCCGGAGCCATATTTGGGAGGGATACTTCAGCTGACAAGCTGTTTGATAAGATATGCACCAACCCAAACTTACTTTTGTTCAACTTACATTTTGTGCATCTATCACCACAACATTCACTGCATCAATGACAGAACATAACAACACAAGAAAACAGGAAGAGAAGTAGGCCACCAGGATTCCCTTCATTTACTTGGGAAGCTGTGCCACTAAATTGAGGCAGCAGACTTTTGCTGATCAGTTTCTAGCCAACATCAGTTACATGAACTTGTGTGGCCGTGAGACAGAGCGAACAGTTTTTGAATAGTGTCAGTGGTGTGCATTTGTGTTCAAAAAGCAATTACTTCTGTGACTGATGGTGAGAAATAAGCAGTAAGATATTTCTAAACTGTTTTGCTGTCTGCAACTTCAAGCATTCAGTGCTTGGAGATGCCAGAAATGGCCCGGATTGGAAATACAACGATTTCACCACGTCAACAAGTTAGGACCTATGAAGAATTTGAAAGTATGAACAATCATCTTGAATGTTATGATGAAAATGAAGACTTGGAGGATGCAATCGTCAAAGATTGTATGAAAGCAGTCATGCTTTTTGACTTCTCCACTGCGTTCAACACCATCTGCCCTGCTCTGCTGGTGGAGAAGCTGACAGCGATGCAGGTGGATGCTTCCCTGGTGTCATGGATTCTTGATTACCTGACTGGCAGACCACAGTACGTGTGCTTGCAACACTGTGTGTCCGACAGAGTGATCAGCAGCACTGGGGCTCCACAGGGGACTGTCTTGTCTCCCTTTCTCTTCACCATTTACACCTCGGACTTCAACTACTGTACAGAGTCTTGTCATCTTCAGAAGTTTTCTGATGACTCTGCCATAATTGGATGCATCAGTAAGGGGGATGAGGCTGAGTACAGGGCTACGGTAGGAAACCTTGTCACATGGTGTGAGCAGAATTATCTGCAGCTTAATGTGAAAAAGACTAAGGAGCTGGTGGTAGACCTGAGGAGAGCTAAGGTACCGGTGATCCCTGTTTCCATCCAGGGGGTCAAGGTGGACATGGTGGAGGATTACGAATACCTGGGGATACGAATTGACAATAAACTGGACTGGTCTAAGAACACTGAGGCTGTCGACAAGAAGGGTCAGAGCCGTCTCTACTTCCTGAGGAGACTGAGCTCCTTTAACATCTGCCGGACGATGCTGAGGATGTTCTACGAGTCTGTGGTGGCCAGAGCTATCATGATTGCTGTTGTGTGCTGGGGCAGCAGGCTGAGCGTAGCAGACACCAACAGAATCAACAAACTCATTCGTAAGGCCAGTGATGTTGTGGGCATGGAACTGGATTCTCTGATGGTTGTGTCTGAAAAGAGGATGCTGTCCAAGTTGCATGCCATCTTGGACAATGTCTCCCATCCACTACTTAATGAACTGGTTGGGCACAGGAGTACATTCAGCCAGAGACTCCTTCCACCGAGATGCAACACAGAGCGTCATAGGAAGTCATGCCTGCCTGTGGTCATCAAACTTTACAACTCCTCCCTTGGAGGGTCAGACACCCTGAGCCAATAGGCTGGTCCTGGACTTATTTCCTGGCATAATTTACATATTACTATTTAACTATTTATGGGTTTATTACTATTTAATTATTTATGGTGCAACTGTAATGAAAACCAATTTCCCCCAGGATCAATAAAGTATGACTATGACTATTACCTACTCTAGGTGTCTGCGTTGATTTTGTTCATTCAAAAGAACACAGCATCGTACACTGGATACATTGATAACTATTAGGAACTAATACAGTTTTATAGTACTGCAGCAGTATGAATGGTGTTCTAATTTGTTCTGTATTTCATTTAAATACATAATTTGTTACTTAATTA
Organism: Mobula birostris; assembly: GCF_030028105.1. NCBI lineage: Eukaryota > Metazoa > Chordata > Chondrichthyes > Myliobatiformes > Myliobatidae > Mobula > Mobula birostris. Next base: position 82,121,604 of record NC_092373.1, read on the forward strand.
AATCACAGTTTGTCTTTTTTTATTTCTTTTTAACTATATCCATGATACTTCGGCTAGCTTGGCAGCCGTTTAACTGGGCCCAAATGTACTGATCCCATGTGCCTTAATTAACTGGAATGCACTGTACTTCTAATATATACCCTGTCATACTCCCTTAGGATCATGGGTTTTAATATGATCATTCAACAATCTTCTGAACTCCAAGGGATATAGATCAAATCTGTTTAACCTTGGTAGTAGAAATTAGCCTGGTGAAGAACCTTTGAACTGTTTCCAATGCCACCATATCCCTCCTTCATTAAAGGAGATAAAACTGCATGCAGGACAGTCAACTTCCACCCTGCCTTTACTTGCCAACTTCATCAACTTTGCCTCTAACTTGCACCTCGTCCTTAAATTCATTTGGACAATTTCTGACAGCTCCTTCCCCTTTCTCGATCTATGTATCCATCTCTGGAGACAAACTACCAACCAAAATCTTTTACAGATCTACCAATTTCCACGGTTATCTTGACTATACCTTTTCCCACCTTGTCTCCTGTAAAAATGCTGTTCCTTTTTTTTTAGTTCCTTTGTCTCCACTGCATTTGTTCCCAGGATGTGGCTTTCTATTCCAGGATATCAGAAATGTTCTTATTCTTCAAAGAATGGGGCTTCCCTTCCTCCACCATGGATGCTACTTTCACCCATATCTCCTCCATTTCCTGAACATCTGAGCTCATCTTCCAGCCATCTTATTAGTGATAGACTCCCTCTTGTCCATACCTACCACCCCAGAAGCTTCCATGTCCAACGCATCATCCTCTGCAACTTCCATCATCACTAAAGGGATCCTACAACTAAACACATCTTTATCTGCCCCCTCTCTCCGCTTTCCACAGGGACTGCATCCTCAGTGATTCCCTTGTCCATTCAGTCCTTCCCAGCATTTATCCCTGCAAGCAGCCAAAGTGTTACACCTACACACTCATCTCTTCCCTCACTTCCAGTCAGAGCCCGAGACAGTCCTTCCAGGTGAAGCGACACTTCACCTGCAAATCAGTTGGGGTCAGCAGTGGTGTCCGGTGCTCCTGATGCAGCCTTCCCTTCATTGGTGAGATCCACCATAAATTGAGGGACCCCCCCCCCCCATTCCCATTCCAACATGACGGTCCATGTCCTCCTCTTGTGCCAAGATGAGGCCACCCTCAGGATGGAGGAGCAAAACATATTCCGAACGGGTAGCCTCCAATCTGATGATATGAACATTGATTTCCTCTTCGGGAAAAAATTATTTTCCCTCCCCCCTCCTCTTCTTCTATTCCCCACTCTGGCCCCTTACCTTTTCTCACCTGCCTTTCAACTTTCCAGTGTCCCCTCCTCCTTCCCTTTCTCCTACAGTCTACTCTCCTCTCCTATCAGACTCTTTCCTCTCCAGCCCTTTAATCTTTCCCACCCACTAGGTTTCACCTATCATCTAGCTATCCTCCTTCCCCTTCGCCCACTTTTTTTATTCTGGCATCTTTCCCCTTTCTTTCCAGTCCAGAAGAAGGGTCTCAGCCCAAAACATTAACTGTTTGCTCACTTCTATAGATGCTGCCTGACCTGTTGAATTCCTCCTGCATTTTGTGTGTGTAGCTTTGGAATTCCAGCATCTGCAGACTTTTGCAAGTTTATGCAGTATAGTATTCTAGGTGTGGCATATCAACACCACGTACAATCATAACAAAATGAAATTTGCAATGATCATCTACTCTCTTAACTACTTGCTGTATTTGCCTGTTTAATTGTGTAAGTCATGCACAAAACACTGGAAGTACTTGATCAATTCCTGCTTTTTTCCAATTTCGAAAATAATTTGCATTTTGATTCTCTCATTGAAGTGCTTGAGCTAACCTTGCCTCACCTTGAATTCTATTTCTCAAATCACTCAGCCGAGTCACAAAATGCACAACATGCATATCACAACATGCCCTTCCACATATCAGCAAACTTGGATACCTCACAATTTGGCCCTTCTATGGATAATTAATATAAATAGTCAATAATTAGGGATCAAATACTGATCCTGGGTTATATCCTTCCAAACTGAAAATGACCACTTATTCCAACTGTTTTCTTTATGACAGGCCATTTTCAATCTATACTTACAGACTTCCTCCAATACCTTTATGCATCAGCCTCTTGGCAAAAGCATTGGAGGTTCCCTCTTGTTGACTCACATTCCAATATCTTCAAAGAGCCCAATCAAATTTGTTTTCATGATTTACCTTTCATAAAACTATATGGACAATTTGATTAAGTGAAGCCTTAAGAAATTCATTATCTCCTCTTTGATAATTGATTTTGCATCTTGCTACTATAGATATTAAACTAAATGGCCTATAATTTCACCCATTTCCATTCTTCTGGTACCCTCCTAGAATTTAGTGAGTTTTGAAAATTTTCAACCACTATTTCTCTAGCCACTTCCTGGTGCAGAAGACCTTACTGAGCACTGTTTTATACCCATAACAAACCAGCTTTTGTTGCAGAATCTATTGCCTACCCACAAAGCTTTGGCCTCCCAATGTCCAGCTTTGAGCTTCCATGTCATTGGTGGGTCAACCTCAACTGATTCAAGACTAAGCAAGATCCCCGCGCAGCCAAAAAGCACCCTTGAATCTTCAAAGCAATTCAGGTTGTAGCTACAGCATGGTACAAACACTGATACATCTTAAGCAACACTAATGAACGTGAGAAACGACATCTTGTCATTTTCTGCCTATCAAATAGATCCAACAGTGCACTTTGGCAGTTCTTTCTGGCCATCCACAATGTTACTGCATAGCTTGTTAAAATGTAAATACAAAACAAATATACTTACACACAGTCCTGAACCAACATGTTATTAGTAATACTGCAAATATAAAAGATGTATCTGCATGCTTTTCTGCAGAGCACACAATGATAAAATCCTGATTGATATTCATCAGATTGAGGAATGGTAGCTAAGCAACTCTGATAGAGGAGAAGCAACCAAAAATCGTAAGTTCAGATCCAACAGTTACAAGATGTAAAACAGAATTACAGAGTTGGTAACAGAAATATGTCTAGGTTCGCTAAAAGTAAGAAAATTTATAAAATGAATGTCCTGCTTTGAGGATCATTAGTGCACAGTACAGAAAAACCTAGATCTGAAATAGGGCAGAAGTCTTTTAAATAATTTGAGGGATTAAAGTCGTTCTAATTCCACTGAAGGTTACTCACAATACATGTCTGATTCGGGATAAATAATTCTGCATGACCTGTCTAGGCTGGAACATCCTCCAGGTGACCTTCAGTAAATGGTACACCTGGGGATTGTTGTAGAACAGAGAGACTCATAATTCCCTGAAAATAGTGACACAGTGAAACAGGATAGTGAAGAAGGCATTTGGCCTGCTTGCATTCATTCGTCAGGGCATTGAGGTAGAAGAGTTGAGATGTCATGTGGCCACAGTACAAGTCACTGGTGAGACTACACTTGGGAGTATTATGCAAACCATCCAATACAGGAAGAACATCAATACACTGGAAATTGTTCAGAAAAGATTCATTTTTAAAACTTTTTTCAAGTAAAATCTATTTTTCAAATAATTAATTAATTGTTTTGCTTTTAAGAAAAGATGGCAACATTTCCTTATACAGAACACTTTATAAAAACACTGCTTTAACTCCTTATATGATCGTCCTAAATTTGTGCACTGTGTTGGTATATTAAAAACCATTGGAAATGATCTACTACCTCTGAAACTCCCCTCACCTTTTATAGTTTGGAAATATCTTTCAGGTTACACATCCTCTTTTTCGTCATTAGCAAATGAATCCATAATTTATGGTATTTTTCCAATTGATTAGACTTATTGGAAGAAACACCAGCTTCTTTATTTCAAGCCTGACATGACTTGATCTAATGGAATTTTACTTTCTGATGCTGGATGTTACTCTTAGTCCATAGTATCTCACCTCTGCAGAAAAGGAAAATGGGCAAAAGATTTAAGGGGGATTATGAAGCAAAAACTTTTTTTTAACACTAAGAGCAGCTATGATCTGGATTCACTGCACTAGACTGTCGGAAGCAGAAATCAAAGTTCAGGAGGAACTGGAAAAGAAATTTACAGAAGATTTGATGTGTTCCGAGGATTGAACAAGAGGAATGAGACAAGTACATCGCTCTACCAGGCGCCAAAAAGACTCAATGGCCTGCTTCAATAGCATGGCAATTTTAGGCTTTACTTAATTTGTGGAATAAGCTTGAGAAACTGCAGTCAATTGTAGAAAAAGCAGATAAATAACAAAAAAACGTATTATTTGCAGCAATTTGCGCAAGACATTAAGCATATTTGTTTGTGGAGTAAACACTGTAAATATGCAAATACTTTGTATCCTTTTTAAAAGCATTGACATCATGCTGTTAAATCCTGCCTGTGGAGTGTTTTATTTAGGTAACTATTGGTTTTTGTGAAATGTTCATCTCTTCGTGCATGTCATCTTGCCATTCCAATCATGGGACATACAGTACTTGCTTTGGTTCATGGAATCTACTGCAAGTCAACAAAGAGGACTAGGCTCTGGGCAGATAGCGAGTCCCAGGAACAGCCAACTTGGTGGTCAAGGTAATCAGAGATACTGCTGGAGTGGACACCAACTTGGCAGCAGCTGAGATGGATGCTAGACACGCTGTAACTGAGAGTGGGTGAGACAATCTGACCTATTACAGAATTGGTCCGAAATTGTATAATTCATAACTTTGCAATCTCACAATTTAGATCAGTTAACTATGATTTGATGAAGTTAAGCTCCAATATTACAAAACATGATCCTTCAACACAGCTCTGAATCAGGTGTTCACATAAGATCCAATGCCATTTTCAGCAGAAGACCAGACATGTTCAGCTGCTGCTTCAGACCGATTACTTTCTGTTCCATGTTGCCATGTGATGTTCAGTCTTACGTGTCCCTACAAGGGAAAATTATATAAATGCAACCTTCTTTCACAGTGATTGTCATGATGGGTTTGTGATCTGTATGGCTGGCATTGCCATTCAGCGCATCTCTCTAGAGTTCCCATTGGGAACTGAACCCTGTCCTACCCATTGTCAGCATGCTCTTGCCTTGGTCCTTCAAAGAGAAACCCTGAAAACTCAGCCCTATGGGCGAGGGTGGCTGCTCACTTGTTGGGTTTAATGTTCAAGCAGTCTTTAAACTCACCTCTAATTCAGGCTGGATGTAAAAGCTTAAAGCATTAAACCTAAACCCTCACTTTACATTTACCTGAACATGAAGGCCAGACTTCAGACAAATATCGCATTCAAAAGGGGCCAATGTTTAGCAATGTATCAATGAAAATCTACAGATAACTAACCACAGATGTAGGAAAACAGAACTAAAAACACACAGCAGGTCAGGCAATTTTTATTTTTGCAGTAATTCAATGTAACTATTGTATGTACACACACACATACACACTTACTGTAATTCAGTCTTTTTCTCTATTATTATGTAGTACATTGTAAATGCTGTCGCAAAGACAACAAATTTCACAACATATGCATTAAACCTGATTCTGATTCTGAAGACAAATAGTATTAATGTTTATTTCATTGCTAACACTATTTCTCTTCACAGTCACAAGTTACCACTTTGGATATTGTTGGGAGAAGGAAATCTACTGGGGAAAGCTGCAGTCATCAGGTCTCTGGCACTAAGTCTGCCTCTATGGTTCAGAAGGGAAGAGAAAAGCAGAGGAGAGTGGTATTGATAGAGAATAGGGAAATAGGCCATCAGGAGGTAGTGACCCATAATATGATAAGTTTTAATCTACAATTTGAGAGGAAGAAGGGAAACTCGGAAGTGTCAGTATTACAGTTGAACAAAGGGAACTATGGTGCTATGAGGGAGGAGCTGGCCAAAGTTCAATGGAACAATACTCTAGCAGGGATGACAGTGGAACAGCAATGGCAAGTGTTTCTGGGAATAATGCAGAAGGTGCAGGATCAGTTCATTCCAAAGAGGAAGAAAGATCCTAAGGGGAGTAAGGGGAGGCCGTGGCTGACAAGGGGAGTAATGGACAGTATAAAGATAAAAGAGAAGTATAACATTAGCAAAGACGAGTGGGAAGCCGGAGGATTGGGAAACTTTTAAAGAGCAACAGAAGGTAACTAAAAAGGCAATACGCGGAGAAAAAATGAGGTACGAAGGTAAACTAGCCAAGAATATAAAGGAGGATAGTAAAAGCTTCTTTAGGTATGTGAAAAGGAAAAAAATAGTTAAGACCAAAATTGGGCCCTAGAAGACAGAAGTGGGTGAATTTATTATGGGGAACAAAGAAATTGCAGACGAGTTGAACAGGTACTTTGGATCTGTCTCACTAGGGAAGACACAAACAATCTCCCAGATGTAATAGTGGCCAAAGGACCGAGGGTAATGGATGAATTGAAGGAAATTTATATTAGGCAGGATATAGTGTTGGATAGGCTGTTGGATTTGAAGGCTGATCAGTCCCCGAGGCCTGATGGTCTGCATCCCGGGGTACTTAAGGAGGTGACTTTAGAAATCATGGATGCATTAGTAATCATTTTCCAATGTTCTATAGATTCAGGATCAGTTCCTGTGGATTGGAGGGTGGCTAATGTTGTCCCTCTCTTCAAGAAGGGAGGAAGAGAGAAAACAGGGAATTATAGACCGGTTAGCCTGACGTCGGTGGTGGGAAAGATGCTGGAGTCAATTATAAAAGATGAAATTACAACACATCTGGATAGTAGTAACAGGATTGGTCCGAGTCAGCATGGATTTACGAAGGGGAAATCGTGCTTGACTAATCTTCTGGAATTTTTGAGGATGTAACTATGAAAATGGACAAGGGACAGCCAGTGGATGTAGTGTACCTGGACTTTCAGAAAGCCTTTGATAAAGTCCCACATAGGAGACTAGTGGGCAAAATTAGGGCACATGGTATTGGGGGCAGAGTACTGACATGGATTGAAAATTGGCTGGCTGACAGAAAACAAAGAGTAGTGTTTAACAGGTCCCTTTCGGAATGGCAGGCGGTGACCAGTGGGGTACCGCAGGGTTCAGTGCTGGGACCGCAGCTGTTTACAATATATATTAATGATTTAGATGAGGGAATTAAAAGTAACATTAGCAAATTTGCCGATGACACAAAGCTGGGTGGCAGTGTGAAATGTGAGGAGGATGTTATGAGAATGCAGGGTGACTTGGACAGGCTGGGTGAGTGGGCAGACACATGGCAGATGCAGTTTAATGTGAATAAATGTGAGGTTATCCACTTTGGTGGTAAGAACGGGAAGGCAGATTATTATCTAAATGGAGTCAAGTTAGGAAAAGGGGAAGCACAACGAGATCTAGGTGTTCTTGTACATCAGTCACTGAAAGCAAGCATGCAAGTACAGCAGGAAGTGAAGAAAGCTAATGGCATGCTGGCCTTCATAACAAGGAGGATTGAGTATAAGAGCAAAGAGGTCCTTCTGCAGCTGTACAGGCCCTGGTGAGGCCACACCTGGAGTACTGTGTGCAGTTTTTGTCTCCAAATTTGAGGAAGGACATTCTTGCTGTTGAGGGAGTGCTGCGTAGGTTCACAAGGTTAATTCCCGGGATGGCGGGACTGTCATATGTCGAAAGATTGGAGCGACTAGGCTTGTATACTCTGGAATTTAGAAGGCTGAGAGGGGATCTTATTGAAACATATAAGATTATTAAGGGATTGGACACGTTGGAGGCAGGAAGCATGTTCCTGCTGATGGGTGAGTCCAGAACCAGAGACCACAGTTTAAGAATTAGGGGTAGGCCATTTAGAACGGAGTTGAGGAAAAACTTTTTCACCCAGAGAGTGGTGGATATATGGAATGCTCTGCCCAGAAGGCTGTGGTCTCTGGTTGCTTTCAAAAAAGAGATGGATAGCGCTCTTAAAGATAGCAGAATCAAAGGTTATGGGGATAAGGCAGGAACTGGATACTGATTGTGGATGATCAGCCATGATCATAGTGAATGGCGGTGCTGGATCGAAGGGCCAAATGGCCTACTCCTGCACCTATTGTCTATTGTCTATTGGAATTCACCGGTTAGGGAAACAAAGTGGAGATTCTGTGGACATGAACAAGATTCCCACATGGTATGCTGCCTCTCAAATACCTACATCAGGGAAGTCTCCAGTCAAGTTCACAGCATACTAAGGTGAGCAGCCAGATGTCGTGGTACATATATTATCAATGACAGAGTTAGGAAAAGGGATGAGGTCCTGAACAAAGAATATAGGAAACTATGTAGAAAGCTGAAAAGCCGGATCTCAAGGGTAGTAATCACTGACTTGCTGCCCATATCACATGCCAGTGAGGATAAGAATAGGATGATTAGGCAGATGAACTTGTAGATGAGGCACTGGTGCAAGGGGCAGGTTTCAAATTTGTAAATCATTTGGATCTGTTCTGTGGAAAGTATGACACCTGATGTGTCGTGGGAGTACACGGAAGATCGAAAGAGTGAGCTGGCTGCTGGCTGTATGCCCAGAGACCCGAGCTCCTTGGGCACAGAACTCGCAAAACAGCCTTTTAACACCATAAACCAGCGAGTTGTTTTTCTCTACCTCCTCTCTCGCTGTGAAATGGGGACACCTCTTTTTCCCCTATTCAGGAGAGAGAAAGAGAGAGAGAGAGCCTGTGGTATGTTGAATACTGGGTGACCAAGTAGTCTTTGGGTACTGCAAGTCTGCGTCTTCATTGATGCTTTGCTTCACGCTTGAGTGCTTGATGGGGCGTGCCAACACATTTTTGCTGGTGGGGGAGGGGGGATCATTGCTTTGCTGCTGCTTATGCATGGGAGGGGGGAGTTGGAGGTTGGCTTTGGGGTTCTAACATTTAACTGTCATTCATTCTTTGGGGCACTCCTCTGTTTTCATGGATGTTTGTGAAGAAAAATAATTTCAGGATGTATATTGTATACATTTCTCTGACATTAAATGTACCTATTGAAACATTATTTTAAAATGAGTGGAGGAAAATCTAGTGGCAATGTCAGAGCTTTTATTAACACAGAGTGTGATACGTGCTTGGAATTCATGGCTGGGACTGAATATGTTAAGGACTTTTAAGGGGCTGTTAGGAACATGAATGAAAGAAGAATGGAGGGTTATAGTCTATGTAAGAGGAAAGGGTTAGATTGACAATGGAATAGGTTCATATAAGTCCGAACAACATGATGGGCTGAAGGGCCCATACTGTGTTAAACTGTTGTATGATGTATGTTGTATGTTGTATGTTTCAGGTCCAAGATCCTTCAATAGTTCAGACCTGATGTGTTAACTCCATTTTTCCACAGATGCCGCCTGACCTGTTGAGTTGTTCCAACATTTTCATCGTTTTAATTATTAATGAAAATATCCAAAAGTGGTGTCCCCAGTGCAAACTTTGCTTAACTGTGTAACCAGAAGAGTCCTTGAAGTAACTAATAACAAATTTGCTTAAAGTACAAGGAGACAATTTTTTTTTTTGCCCTTAATTCTGAGTGGAGTCATTGGGACGCCATCGTGACAGTGTTTTTTAGCAGACTTTCTTATTTTTACGAGGCCGAGTTGCTAGCTCGACGCTCAATCCAGCACGGATGGAAAGTGTGCAAGGGAGCTGGCTGGATTCAAACTTGGGAGCCTTCACTCCGAAGTGAGGCGCTGATGCCACTATGCTACCAGCCAGCCAACAAGGAGACAATGGATAGATTAAAATTATAACGTGCGATCGAATTAATTAATTGGGATATTCGCCCATCTTTTACATCCACTGTTCAATAAACAATAAAATTACATTTATCTCTGCAAACTGATGGTATCCCAGATAGGATCTTATGCTGATGTCAATTTTCACTGTATTGGTGCATGACAAATTGTACTATGCAATGACAATAAAGATATTTCATTTCAATTTATAAAGCAGTTTTGTGATGAAAAGGGAAAAAGGCCACCCATGACTTGCTATCACAAAAACAAACTTTTAATATATTAGAAAAAGTAGCCTAATTTACAAGAACCATGGTAACTCAATCTCTCCAAAGTTCAAAGTACATTTATTATCAAAGCATGTATACATTATACAACCTTGAGGTTCGTTTCCTTACAGGCAAACCACAAAACAAGAAACTCAAAAGAACCCATTAAAAGAAAAAGCAACAAACACCTAATGTGCAGAGAAGGAGAAAATAAACAACTCATGCAACCAATAAAAGTAAGCAAATAGCATTTAGATCAAATGTGAGTCCTCAGATACGAAGCCCAGCGCAGGCCTGCAAACTAGAGAAATGAGCAGCTATTGTTTTAACTCTTGCTCAGGAGGAATTCTGATTTCCCTAAAAAAACTAAAATAAAGCTACGAAAATAAGTTAAATTAAAGCCACGGAAATGTCAGAATATGTATCAGTGACATTCTGATAGCAGCTTATTTTTGTAACATCTGACTTAGCCACTGAAATACTCTTGTGCCATACTGTCTACAATCTGAATAAACAGAACTCTGATAGAGGGAGCCCTCAAAGCCCAGTGAAAAGGGAGTAGATGGAAGGTGTCAAGTATCAAGCACAGAATAATTTTTCGTTTCAAAATCCGTATCAAAAATGCAAAATAATAAGCATCATTTATAAAATACCGCATGTTAATTCCTGACGATAAAAACAAACAGGAACCAGCTCAGACAAAATTCCTGCACTGTCATTATAAAGAGGCTCCTGTGATTCTGTTACTAGTTCTACTTGAAGAGGACAGGCTTTGAAGAGATGTAACAAAGATTTGTAAAATTAAATGTTGATAAGTTAACCAAGAAATGAGCAATGAATAACGTTCAATTTAACATCTAAACTAATGTTTGGAACCAAGAGGCAGGTCTACTTTGCATAGAAGATACTTGAATGCCTTGTCTTTGGGATTAGCTGAGATATCTGTCCAGGTGTTACATGAAAGGTATTGCAGCTGATGAAGATTTGAGTGGAAGTTACAACCAAGAAAGCACAACAGGGTTTCTGATTCCTCAGAAGACCAAAGAAATTCAGCATGACCTTCACCAATATTTACAGATGCACCATATCAACCAACCTAACTGGATGTAACTACTCTGTCCAAGACTGCTAGAAATTGCAGAGTTGTGCAAGCAGACCAGTCTCTCACCTGTACTGACCCTGTCTACACTTCCCACTGCCTTGGGAAAATAGACAACATACCAATGATATCTCCAACCCTGGTTAGTCTTTCTTCTCCACTCTCTCGTTGTACAGAAATCAGAAAAGCTTGAGAACTCAAACTTGAGAAATAATTAAGTCTGAGTCATTGACTGGGATTTTCAGAAGGCCTTTTACAAGGTGTAGCACATGAGACTGCTAATAGGAAAGATACTAGACAACTAGCTGACCAGCAGGAAGCGAAGAGTAGGAACGAAGGGGAATTTTCTGGTTGGGTGTCAGTGGCTAGTGGTGTTCCATAGGGGCAGTGTCGGGACCACTTCTTTTCACATTATATGTCGATGATTTGGGTGACAGAATCTATGGTATTGCGGCCAAGTTTGCAGACAATACAAAGGCAGATGGAGGGGCAGGTAGCGTTGAGAAAGCGGAGCATATGCAGATAGGCTTAGATTAGAAGGATGGGCAAAGAAGCGGCAGATGGAACACAGTGCATGGAAGTACCTTTACTGGAAGGGAAAAAGGCTTGGACTATTTGCTAATCATATATTTTGGATATCTTTATAGAGGAGCATGATAGGTATTTGATTAATAAGGCTGTCAAAGGTTACAGGGAGAAGGCAGGAGAATGGGGCTGAGAGGGATAATAAATCAGCTATGATAGAATAGCAGAGCAGGCTCGATAAGCTGAGTGAACACATTCTGCTCCTATGTCTTATGGTTAAAGGATAGCATCTATTCTGCTGTTACAAGACTACTGAATGAACCTCTTATTCTAATAACAAACTCTTGATTGCTCAAGTTTACCTTACCACGGCCCTTGCATTTACCTGCACTGCCCTTTCTCTGAAACTGTAATACTACATTCTGTTCTTTCGGTTTCCTTTTGTGCTATCTCACTGTAACTTATGTATGTTGTATCTGTCTGGACAGCATCCAAGCAAATATTTTTCAATGTAGCTCAGCACAGGTTGACAGTAGCAAACCCATTCCAATTACCAATGAAGGCAATGGGGCAGCAGAGTAATAGAATTAGAAAAGAGCCGTCACTTATAATGATTTCTTTCCGTGCTGTGACCTCATATGATTCCGCTTCAATTGTCAAGGGAGTGGGTGTGATAACACTCTGCTATTAGAAACAACAAGTAAAATTTAATAATACTTGAAGCAAGCCTTACAACTCTCTTTCCCCAATCCTTGGTGCACAGCTCATGTGCCTGAGGTGTGTAGGTTGTGCCAGGTGTGTGGTGTGAGTGCTTGCCCTTTGCTGGGGCATAACATGAGAGGAAGCAGGTAACTCCGCTTCTCCATCCTATGTGGTTATGACTGGTGCTCCAGTTTCCCCTAACCTGATTTTAATCTCATTCTCTTCTCGAACTCCCAGTGATCTGGCCTAGACAGACCTCTGGGGTAGAGAGTTCCTGAGATTAATTTATTGCACATGTTAGCCCTGCGTTGGTCAATCTTGATTTGTGATGTGTGTGCCTAACCTTTGTCAGACGCACTTGACCTAAGTTTTGCATTCCGGGATGGTGCACGTGACTGACCCACGTGGGGCCGGCTTGACTTAACAGCTGTGTTGAGACTGCCCGCTCTGATCTGTTTTGTACATATCAAACCAGCCATATCCATTCTTGCAGAAATCTGGATTCATCTGTGTTTTGTACTTCTGACCAGCCCCAATTTGCGTGCACTTGAACTATCTGAACATCCCAAAGTTTCGCTTGCGTTTTGTTAGCGTGACTGACGTTTGATGCGCGTTTCCAGATCTCTGCTCTGCCAATCTCTCCTCGTCCTCCCAGGCAGGAGCAACGCCGGGAAGATTCTTAATAAACTCACTCAATATTTATTTACGGCTAACATATTCCATCCCACAAACATCAGTAAAAATCAAAATGCCCGTTGCTATTCGTATTTCATCGATGAGTTCGGAAACCCAGCAAAAGCTTACAGAATCCGCCGATAAAAGCAGGATAGGAAGGAAAATGAGGGGCCAGGTTAACGCAGGGTGAGGAAAGTGGCTTTAGTTTCGTTAAGGAGCTGCGTCGTGCAGGTAAATCCTCGCCAGCTTGTCAACAGTAAACGCCTTCCTCTCCATATCCCCAAAAGCCCACACTGAGAGAAGTGTAAACTTATTTTGCATCTCGGCGGAGCAGATATGAAGTTCTGATTTACAAACACGATAAATCTGCATGTCACAGCGCATGTAGAAGCGAGCCACAAACCACCAGACCTTCTGTCTACCTCCGAGAAGCAATGTGACCAGTGTTTACTGATAGAGCGCTGAAATCTGGGCAAATGCCTAAGAAAGCAACTTCCCCGATCCAACTCTTTGTACGTATAATCTTGGCAACGTCACACCCGAGTCTGCCTCATATGTTGCGAACAATATTAAAGAAAAACTTACCTTGAAAAGCGACCGCATGAAATAAATAATACTAAGCATTTTGCTGGTGCGAATTTAAGAAAGCTTGCTTGAGGAACGCGGCTCATTTCAGTTGCCCATCTCCTGTTGTGCCTCAGTTTGATGGTGTTTATTGTTACTATTTTGGAGAGACTTAGTGTTAGTGCCGTACATGAACACGCTGCCAGGAGCTTTACTTTAAGGAGTTGCATAACAATTAGAGCTTATCTGTTTCCCCTATCCAAGGCAGTTGCTGTGTGCGGGCAATGCACGGCTGGAAAAATGTTCTCGGTCTAATCTTATACAAATTTAAAATTGTGGTTTGACTGAGTGTACAATCTGACTGACGGAAACAGTCCAAAGGAATGTCACAACCCCGTCTGAGAGAGACATTTTACGTTTGTAATGTGCATTTCTTTTTACTTTATGAGGTCAGTCGCAAAGCAGTACATGCAAGCTTTATAAATTAATGTAAATTTGAAAGTGATGCTGTAATCGTTTTGTAATCTTTATAATCAATCTTCAGATAACCTGCGGTGTTTCAATGAAAACCAAATGCAAGCTCTGAATTCAGACTATTACTCAGTCTAAAATAATAAATATTTCAATTCTACAAAAAGTACCATTAACTCTTGTGTCTAATTTCCTCACTGTTACACTGTTTTTTTAAATTTTGCTCAATATCATTTAGTGAATTTAGTTTAATTCAGATGGGGTTCAGGAATGCTTGCTCCTTTGAAATACATAATGATACACCAGATAATTCAATTTAAATAAGGGAGAGAACTGTTTGAATGCTTTTTTATTGTAGCTCCAACTTCTACAGTATAACAGAAATTTTCTTCTGGTGGACATTAATTGTGATTTGAAAGTTTATACTGCTTCCCTGTGAGAAACTAATTCCACTGGCATGGAAAACCAGATGTCAAAATAGCTGGGTGTGGTCAAGGAAAGCTGAGATTTGTGCAGTAAGCTGTTATGAACTGAACTGCCCTGCTCAACAGTATGATGAATGCTGATTTAATAGTTGTCAGAAGATATGAAAAAGAAAACTTTAGAAGCCAAGGGGACGGAATGGGAGTAGAACTAACTGGAATGAGGAATTACTTTATTATTGTCACATGATAGAACTGCTTGCTCTAGGACAGATGCCATGGCATCTGTCACACACTTGGCCAAGATAAGGATACTTGTCAGGATGCTGTTTCTGGATTTCAGTTTGACATTCAACACTATTGTACCACTTGGTGAACAACCTCCTACTCCTCAATCTAAATACGCCACTGTGCAAATATCTGTTGGACCTCCTAACTGTCAAGGACGTGTATGCAGAAAGATGCCGGGAAAAGGCCAGTAATGTTCGTGAAGGAGCGCATTCACCTTGTTCATGGACTCTTTGTCCCACACCCTTCTGGGAGGATCTATGTAGCATCCACGCCAGGACTGCTAAACTCAAAAACAGTTACTTGCCCCAAGCAGGAAAGTTGATCAACACCTCCACCCACAACCCACTACTTTATATCGCTTCCTGTCAGAGTCACCTTATGTACAGACACTCTTGTACCTTGCATCACTTCATGTGCATACATATAAAGTAGAAATACTTTTCCACAATCATTACTGCACCGTCCTCCGTAGCGAAAATCTCACACAAGCACCGTCGGCAGAAAATCTCACGCAAGCGCTGTTGGCAAAAACACAGCGCAAGCGCTCTCCAGTAACCTTTAAGCTATCATACCAAATAAAACGTAAAAATACACAGCCAATATAAAGTAGAAATAATGCATATACAGTGTTGTATCACTTACCGGAATTGGTTCGGCGCTGAGCACACTGATGATGGTGTGTTAGACTGAGTCGTCGCAGGTTAGGTGGTGCAATGGCCGCCTCCAGGCAGTGACCCGATACCGATCCGCGAAGCATGCAAAGGTGTCACGGTAGCCGGGAGGTACACCGCACATCTTTAAGAAAAAAGCAGAAATAAACATGCTAATTAATTAGGTGCCGCCCGGCACGTAATTGTTGGCCCAGATCAGTGCCGATTTCCAATTGCGTTGTCTCTGATCTAGGCTGACAATTATGTGCACCTAATTAATTAACATGTTTATTTCAGCTTTTCTCTTAAAGAAGTGTCGGGTGCCTCCCGGCTACTGCTGCATTCTCTGCGAATTGGTATCCGTCCACGGCCTGGGTGTTGGGGTGGTGGGACACTGGGGTGTCATCTCGTCGTCTGTTTCCATTAGATCAGGCAGCTCATCTTCTCCTATGACTGCCCGCCTCGATGTCGAAGGTCGAGGTTCGTCGTCTGCTGTGGCTGATGTGGAAGGCTTGCTTGACTGCTGAGCGTTGTGCATTTTTCTATCATACAGTTCTTTGTAAGCACTCAAATCATCCTGCAAATATCCCCTAAATCTACATACCCTTTCAAAATTAAGGTCGTACTTTATCATTGCAGCGAAAATCTCACGCAGTTGCTTCACGTTCATTTCGCTAATGACTTCGGTTTCGATTGTTATCCTTTCTTCTTCCAATTGCACCAGCTCTTCATCTATCAGTTCTTGGTTATGGGATGCCAAAACCTCTTCAACATCATGTTCATCAGCTTCCACAAGCCAAACTCACTGTGTCCTTGCTTCATTTACCACGATCAAAATGCTTAATTATGTCTAGTTTTATGCTAAGCTTAACACCTTTACGAGCTCTTTCAGGCTTTTCCGATACCATAGAATTCATCTTGCAAATGGCTGCTCACAGGCACGTGTTTAAGCAATGCCAGCGAGAATGCCATTCTGAATCCCGGGGAGAGCGGCTGCTCGGGGCATGCACTGCTTTTTTTAATCGCTCGCTGATTTTTTCGCGCGCTGCTTCTGTTTCATAACAGTGAAAACACCTTCTGAAAGCAAAACCAGGGAACTAATGTAGGTCTTTCGCAACAGTGAGGTTTCGTAAAGCGAACGTTCGAAAAGCGGGGGACACCTGTATAATCAATCTGTGTCTAAGATATTATATGTATTTATATTTATCCTTTTATTTATCTTGTTGTGGTTTTAGTGCTGTTGGGATATACTATAACAATTATTTAATGCTCCTTTACACTTGTGTACTGGAAATGAGATTACACAAACTTGGATCCTTGAATGTACAGAAATACAGTGGAAGAATTTAGTTTAGCAAGGCATCCATGCAGATCATTTGAAAATGTAAGTACATTGAGGTAGTACCTGGGAAAAACAATGAGAATTCAGAATATAATGTTACTGTTAAAGAGAAAACACTATGCAGGTAAACAACAAGGTGCAAGGGCCCATGGCACGGCAGATTGTGAGGTTAAAAATTCATCTTTAAAGTACAAGTGGTCTGGTCAGGACTCTTGTAACAGTAGGTTAGAGGCTGCCCTTGCACCTGGTGGTACATGTTTTGGAGTCTTTATATCTGCTCAGATGGAAGGGGGGAGGAAGGAGAATATCCATGGTGAGAGGGGTTTTCAGTTATGCTGGCTGCTTTTCTGAAGCAGCGAGAATTATAGACAGAGTCCATGGAGGGGAGGATGGTTTTCGATAATTGTCTTAAAGAGCGAAACTGAGAGGACTGAATGTATGCTTTCTATTCTACAAAGCAATAACTACAAAGGTCTGGTCAGTATTAAGGCAAATCATGGCATTAAGCTGATTCTAACTTGTGGGGAGATAAAGTCCTCATTCATAACTGCAGTTTAAGGGAAGTACAATCTGAATGAGGCCTAAACCTGTCAAAATGCCTGGCTCTGTGGAACATCCGGCACACAAAAAAATTGGCATTAAAAATGAGAGCGGAGTGATAGTATTTCTGCTATTTATGGTCTTGTTGGGGAGTGGGGCTGAGGAGGGGGAAAAGGATCAGCTATGATTGAATGGCGGAGCAGACTCGATGGGCCAAATGGCCTAATTCTGCTCCCATGTCTTATGGCCTTATGTCTTATTTACCATTGCACCAGTAAATGGAGGCATAGATGTGGAGCAATCAAGGCAATAACCTGTGGCTTTGTTCAGCTCATTGGATAGGTGCCAAGCAAAGCAGAGAGAAGGAACATCCCCTTACACAGAGGAAGAGAGGAAAAGGAAGCAGCAGACAAATCATGCCTTCAGTCTTCACACACCATTCTGCAGATGATGACAGATCAGACTGGCATAGAGCCAAGGACAAGTCACCCACTCTCTGGCTGATCTGCAGTGCCTTGCAAAAGTATTCAGCCCCAACATTTTTTACACATAAATGAGTATTACAAACAGGGATTTTGATCAATTTGTTATTTGTGAATCGCATGCTCCTTTTTCCCCAAAGAAAGGGAAAATTATAAAGCATGGAAAATTTAAAAAAAATCAAAACTGAAACATCAGCAGTTCAAAATTATTCATCCCCCTTTGCTCAGCAATTAATTGAACCATGTCTCACAGCTATTACAGCCACTAGTCATTTTGGATAATTCTATATTAACTTTGCACAATGTGATGGAGCAATATTTGCCCCTTCCTCACTGCAAAATCGCTCAAGCTGTTGCAAGTTAGTTGGGGAGTGGTGGTGAACAGCAATCTCGCCAGAGATGTTCGATTGGGTTAAGGCAGGACTCTGACTGGGCCACTCAAGGACTTCGAATTTCTTCATTTGAAGCCACTCCATGGTTGCTCTGGCAGTGTGTTTTGGGTTATTGTTCTACGGAAAATGAACTTCCTCTTCAGTTTAAGCTTTCTGGCAGAGGCTATCAACAGATTTGGTGAGTTGGTAAGGTAGCAACTTTGGTGTAGTAATTACAGAGGTGATGAATACTTCTTCGGCCTCACAATTTTGGTTTTTAATTTTTAGTAAACTGTTGGCAGGTTTTGGAATTTTTCTTTTTATTTGACATGATGCACAATGTTTTGTAGATAACCTGAAAAAAATCCTACTTGCATATATGCTAAATTTAGAAAATGAGACAGTAAAATCTGAAAATAGTTATGGGGGTTGAATACTTTTACAATTTACAAGGGCAAACAACATAATAAATATAACTTAGGTTCAATATCAGAGAAAACCTTATTTGATATTTTAAGCTGCAATTTAGTACTATATGCATGCCAATATAAGATCCAAAGAGACACTTGAACACAAAGTAAGTTTCCTACCAAAATTCTATTGAGATTTCAGTGTGAACTTCTATTAAGTGAATAATTCTTTCTTTCTTTTGAAATCTTTTTATTGAATAAGTATACAAAAGGATAAGCCATATAGGCACTAATACACTGTTAGAATATAATAAAATTACAGGAGATACTAATACAGGAAAAAAAAGTGATACAATGTAATTTAAACATAACATACTAAGGTAACATAATAGTATATATATATCAATAGAGAAAAAAAACCCAAAAAAAACCCACCGTGCAACTAAACTAAAAGCAAAGCAAAGCGATGGGCTAACTTGGAACCAAATAGAGTTAAAGAACTTAAAATCACGTCCTCAAACCCGAGCTCCATTAAAAACAGTAAAAAAAACAAGAAGGGTATATAAATATGGAGCAAAAAAGAGAAGAAAAAAAAATTACATTAAATGAAAATATTGAATAAAAGATCTCCAGGTCTGTTCAAATTTAAGTGAGGAATCATAAAGATTACTTCTAATTTTCTCCAAATTCAAGCATAATATCGTCTGAGAAAACCAAAAAAAGGTGGTTGGAGCGTTAAGCTCTTTCCAATGTTGTAAGATACATCTTTTCGCCATTAAAGTAAGAAATGCAATCATTCTACGGGCTGAAGGAGAAAGATTACTGGAAATTTTAGGTAGTCCAAAGATAGCAGTAATAGGATGAGGAGAGATATCTATATTCAATACCTTTGCGATAATATTAAAAATGTCTCTCCAAAAAGTTTCCAGAGTAGGACAAGACCAAAACATATGAGTTAAAGAGGCTATCTGCCCCAGACATCTATCACAAAAAGGAATAATATGAGAATAAAAGTGAGCTAATTTATCTTTGGACATATGTGCTCTATGAACAACTTTAAATTGAATTAGGGAATGTTTAGCACAGATAGAGGAAGTATTGACTAATTGTAAAATCTGCCCCCAGTCATCCTCGGAAATGATAGACCCCAATTCCTGTTTCCAATCTACCCTAATCTTATCAAATGGAGCTTTCCCAAGTTTCATAATAATATTATAAATCATAGCCGATGCACCTTTCTGACATGGATTAAGGTTAATTATAGTATCTAAAATGTAAGTAAGAGGAAGCATTGGAAAAGAAGAAAGTATAGTACTTAGGAAATTCCTAACTTGTAGATATCTAAAAAAATGTATTCTTGATAAATTATATTTATTAGATAATTGTTCAAAAGACATAAGGGAACCATCTAAAAATAAATCCAAAAACTGTGAAATACCCTTAGTCTTCCAAATTTGAAAAGCACGATCCGTAAAAGAGGGAGGAAAAAATGTTACCTAAAATAGGAATCGCTAGCCCAAATTGGTTAAGATCAAAAAATTTTCTGAATTGGAACCAAATACGTAAGGTATATTTAACTATCGGGTTAGATACCTGTTTAAGGCGTTTCAAATCAAAAGGAAGAGAGGTACCTAAAATAGAGCCAAGTGTATAGCCCTGAACAGATTGTAATTCCAATGCTACCCATCTAGGAATGGATAGTATATCCTGATCAAGTAACCAAAATTTCATATGTCGAATGTTGATTGCCCAATAATAGAATCTAAAGTTAGGTAATGCTAAACCTCCATCTCTCTTAGCTCTCTGTAAATGTATTTTACCCAGTCTCGGGTTTTTATTTTGCCAAATAAATGAAAAAATTTTTGAGTCAACTTTATCAAAAAAAGATTTTGGAACAAAAATCGGTAATGCCTGAAATATATATAAAAATTTTGGCAGAAAAGACATCTTAACCACATTAATACAACCAAAGTTAAATATAAAGGAAACCATTTAGATGAAAGTTGAATAATATGGTCAATTAAGGGTAAAAAGTTAATCTTAAATAAATCTTTGTGTTTACAAGTAATTTTAATCCCAAGATATGAAAAATAATTATTAATCAATTTAAACAGAAAGTTATGATAAAGTGAATAATTCAAATTCATAAATGGAGCAATTAGGAATTAAAATAGGATTACATGGATTAAAATTGTATTACAGGAATTCTAATATTTCATATGTTTGTTTAGAAATTATGTTATATTTTTCATATATTTGTACTAATCTACAGCCATAGAACCTTATAATATCAGCTCAAGGACAATACAGACACTGCAGCAGATATCAGTAAAGCCACTGAATGTTACTGCATGCTTCTCAACTGAATTAATGAACCATGGCCGAGTACTTGGGTTGTTATACTGTTGTCAAAGCTGTGCTCTCAGCAACATTCCTGTGTAACATAGTTTGCAAGTTCTAGTCCCCATAATGTCGAGCCACTCGGAGACCTGGTAAAAATCCTGCTTCTTCAAAGACGCTTCTGCTGCACCTTTGCCAATGATGTATTCCTTATGAACTTCAATTTTTTAATGTCAACTGCAGAATGATTTTCCCTCTAAAAATTGATTGCAAGTGTAAAGCCTCATAAAATGAGGTGTAAGTGAGCCACTAACATCTCTGTGATTATCCCTCTGACCCTAAAAATCGTAACTTACTTTCATTGGTTGGAAATTGAAAAAAGCATGCTCATGGAAGTCTACACAGTGAATGAGGTGTTATCCAAGGTCCCAACACTAAACAATTCAGTAGGGCAGAAGACCCACAGGATTCCAAATTACGGAACAGGCCATCACTTTACCATCGTGGAGTGCACAAAGGAAAAGAATCGAGTCTGATCCAAGTTATGACTGGGTGGTGGGAGGGGAGGTGGTCACAAATCCGAGATCAGTAGGAGATCATACCAAGAGTTTGTGGGGTCAGAGATATCTGGCAGGTTGATCATTGGGAAGTGGCATTAGGTGGTGGTGTAAGCTGGAAGCCAAATGAGAGAACGATACAGAAACAGCAGTAGGAAAGGGAGTTTGTAATGGGAGGTTTATTGCATATTTCTTTCAATCATCAAGATCTATGCAACATATATGCAAATATACCTATGTATGCAAAATACAAGACTTATCATGACAAGAATACAAGATTTACAAAAAATATGCCTAATGCAGGGTTTTGACCCGAAACTTCACAATTTCTTTCCTCCCACAGGTGCTGCTCAACCTGCTGAGTTCCTCCAGCTGATTATTTGCTGCTCCAGATTCCAGCATCGACAGTCTCTTATCTCTCCACAGGCTTCTCATTCCACTTATAAGATTACTTCGTTAGTAGGACATCAATTTTCCTTTCATATACATTTAATGAGCAATAAATTGGAGATGCAACTTTCATGCATCTTCCAGGCAGTCAGCTTGCAACAACAAAATAACCTTACATTATGGCCTTTCCCCATTGAGCTATTGAAATGGCATCAGTCTGTACCAAAGCATATAGTCCTGGAGCTTGCTACATTTGGCAGTGAACAGTTCCTGCACTGGAAGACCAGCAGGTTCTAAGTTTTTCACTGACTATCAGCGAAAGCCAGCAGCATTTAGTGTTAGTCTTAGTGTATATCCTCGGAAACAACCTATGGAGCAGAGTCCTGCATTATGCAACTGTACAGGATGAAACAAGGCAAAGAGCACTGCAACCTTGTCCATTGTTTCTCAGCAAACATATATTGCAGAAAGTAACTGATAACACTCCATCTTATCTACACTCCAGCCACCTCAAGAGCAGCTAGTTCCAAAACTCCTGCTCTGTATGAAGAGCCTGAAAAGGAGATCTCTTTTCACCACAAACCATCTTCGTGTTTTTTTTTAAAGTTCTAGTGAAGCAATCTCCTGCCAAGCAACTGGGACAGTCTACTCAGAGAATATCTAATAGAATTCACCATTCCCTTTTCCCACTGAGCCTCAAGGACGTTCCACGTAGACCACTGACTAATTGATCTGTGGTTGAAGATGCTATTCTGTAGTATTTTCCGTGAGGCATGGACCAACTCAATGAAATGTTCTGTGGTAACATGAACAGACACATCTTTTTCAAAGTCCAGGCTGTCCACAGGTTACATAAAGGATTTGTTTATGAGAACTGTCCATAAGCCAACTTCTCCGCAAGTTAGAAACATCCAGTAACCCATATCCTCTTCGTCTACATACATTTGCTATAATTTGTTTTAATTTCATTGGACATTCAACCCAATGCTTTACAAAAATAAGACAGAACTGAAAGCGTAAAGTCAGATTTCTTTAAGTCAGGCCACCTGTAACTCATGGAGCTGCTATACATTAAAGTGATCCAAACTGAAGTCAGTTCCAGACACAGACACCATGGACTAAAACCTGCTCAGAAAGATCTCCTTAAACTAGTGTTAAAGCATACCACACACGCATCAAAAAGGTTTGCTTCAGCATGCATGCTGTGAGGTACCACAGTACATGAGCATGTTCCTTTGCACATCTGGAATCAGGGGGATGACTATGGATTTTATGGAGCTTGTTCTAAGTTCATAATTTTCTTTTGTGATAGAGTTTTCATTGTAATACAATCAAATTATTACATTCAGGCCACATCCTTAGCATTGCCCATTTTTTAATATAAAATTTTGTCTTTTCCTTTAACCATTTGTGTGTTCCAATTTTTAATCCACTCTCTGTAAATAGATTAAAACAAAGTATATAATGATTTTATACTTGCTTTGTTACCTGTTATGATTTTTTAGTCAGATGGATCACTCACAATCACCCAGATGATTCCATTTACAGTTTCTACCCAAAGCAATCTGGGCCTCATCATCTCAGTGATGATCCTTTTATTCTATCCTTCTAGCCACAGCCGTCTCTGCAACGTGAAACTAACACTTTCTATATTTTTTTCAAGTTTCAGTCAATGTTCTTTTATCTGCAACTTTAACTCCGTTTCTCTTTATATAGATGCTTCATGGCCTACTCAGTGTTTCCGGCATTTTCTGTATTTATTTATGCATAATCAGTGAAAATGAAGACCGCTGCTCTGGGCAAAATCCCTCTATAGGTACCATCAGGCTGAACAGCACAACAGAAAGAGAGAAGTGGCACACAACAGCTGGCTAAATGTTTGTGGATGGTTTACATTGAGATTAACAACTAATACCATCCCATCACCACTGACTCCAACATTCAGTTTGTTCTGAACGAGTTATTTCCACTATGTGTGGAACTATTTTCAGTTGGCACCATTTAAATAAAACATGCTCAAAGTATCTGGAAAGAGATATCAATCTGACCTAGAAAAATTTACATATTTATTTGCCAAGATTTCATAATATGATGAAAGGGATGATTTGATATATTCAAGGAAAAGAAAAGAACTTGCACTTATATGGCAAATATCTCAATAGTAGTAGGCCCTCCATTGATTGGGGTCAACCATGGATGTTGAGTCCTAGTTGTCTATTGCAGCTAGTATGAAAGCTAGGGCAGTACAATATGGAGAGCAAGCTGTTGTCCATGCAGCAAGCTCCTCCCTCCACACAACTGATAAATCCAAAGGGACACAAGAGACAGTTTGGCACCAGTGGCTTCACAGGAGCTGCCAGTCAGCATTGAACTCAAGATAGGGACTCCATGTGAGTGGATATAGCTGCAAGGTTTGAGATTAGAGTTTCCCTTCTCCTAGTTGAACTTCCAACTACGGCTGATGAGCCCCATCTGCATGAAGAATTTTCTCGATGTTAGAATGTATAAGCCATTTGCAGCCATTGCAAAGCATCTGGAAGTGGATGCACTGTTGTATGAAAAATTGCACAGAGTGAGATCCCACAAATAATGGCGCTGTAACTAATTAACTTGTTTTATTGATGCTGCGTGAGTGGTAGTGTAGTGGTTAGTGTAACACTTTACCATGCCAGTGATCAGCAATCGGGCCTCGTTTCCCAGCACTGTTTGTGCATTCTCCCATAACTGCATGGGCTTCCTCCCACATTCCAACACTGTACAAGTTAGGCTTATTAAGTTGTGGGCATGCTAAGTTGGAGCCGTAAGCTTGGCAACACTTGCGGACAACATACTTAGACTATGTTGGTTGTTCAAATATTGAAATATACAACTGTTTATGCTGATGTACAAGTGACAAACAAAAGTTATTTTTTAATCTTTAACAAGTATTTAATATCACACCTGAGAGAGAAATTTTCATCTAAGATCCCAAGACTTTGGAAATGTTTCAAAAGTTGTTGCCAGAGGTTTTAATTTCCTATAAAAGATCAGTTTGCTTTGGTTATAATTGTGAAGAAAGTAAATTATGCTAACAGCTAAGTTTCTTTTTCTGCGTAAACCGACCCTTACAGAAGAAAGTAGATTCACATTTAACTGCTTAAATACAAAAATGACTTTTCATCATAATATTTCATGTGTTTCTTTTACAACAGATCAAGTATCTTTCTGCTTACACAGTCAATTGGAAATTCTTTGCCACACTTTACAGTAAAGAGGTGTTTATAGTAGATCAAAAGGTAGGAGGATCTTGTTTAAAAGAGCAGGAGGTTTCTTATTGAGAAGAAGCTGGCAACTAATATCAAAGAAGATACTAAAAGTTTTTTAAATATATAAAGGGTAAAAGAGAGTCAAGGGTAGATAAAGGACCAATACAAAATGATGCTAGAGATATTGTAATGAGAGATGCAGAGGTGGCAGAGGAACTGAATACGTATTTTGCATCAGTCTTCACAGTGGAAGACGTCTGCAGTATACCGGATATTCAAGAGTGACAGGGAAGTGAAATTTGTGCAGTGAAAATTATGATTCAGAAGGTGCTCAGGAAGTTTAATGGCCTGAGGGTGGATAATTCTCCTGAACCTCATAGAATACACCCTCAGGTTCTGAAGGAAGTAGCTGGAGAGCTTGCGGAGGCATTAATGATGATCTTTTAAGAATCGATAGATTCTGGCATTTTTTTTTTTTTACTAAGTGCAATAGTGAACAATAGCCAGATCAGAAATGCTGATCAAGTCAACTAGTTTCCAAAGAGAACTCTGATAGGCCAGTCAGATGGTTCACTGCTGCTCAGCGATAGGACCCAAAGACATCATATGCACAGTTAAGAAACATTAAAAAATAGTAAAAATACTGGAGTCATGATGATCTTGATGAAGTCCGCTGGAGAGAGACATTTATACACATGCTGTCCTCCATAATTCAAAGAGATTGAAGGATAAGTTTGCAGGGTGACAAAACGTGGCAGGAGCACTTGAAACTAAAAACTAATCCCTACCGGGAGAAAACAGCACCTGCTCTTTGTGCACTGTTCTCCTGAAGTTTAAGGACTAAGTCTAACCAGAACATAACTCACAAGTGCTCTTGAAAGTCAGGTACTAACCCTACCTACCAACAACCAAGCATTGCCATCCTGGTCCCTTCATGATAGCTTATGAAGAAACATGTGACTTCCTTCCCAGAGATGTTAGATGTTTGTGCACTCGACTCTTGAAGGCTTGAATCCCATCGTCATATTGTACCGGATGAGTGGAAAATTGCAAATGTTACTCCGCTATATAAGAAGGGTGGGAGGTAGCAGAAAGGAAACTATAGACCTGTTAGCCTGATAGCAATGGTTGGGAAGTTGTTGGAATCAATTGTTAGGGATGAGATTATGGAGTACCTGGAGGCACATGAGAAGATAGGCCAAAGCCAGTGTGGTTTCCTGAAAGGAAAATCCTGCCTGACAAACCTACTGCAATTGTTTAAGGAAATTACAAGGAAGGTAGACAAAGGAGATGCAGTAGATGTGGTGTACTTGAATTTTCAGAAGGCCTTTGACAAAATGCCGCACATGAAGCTGCTTAGCAAGATAAGAGCCCATGGTATTACAGGGAAGTTACTACTGTGGGTGGATCATTGACTGATCGGCAGAAAACAGAGAATGGGAATAAAGGGATCCTATTCTGGCTGGCAGCCGATTACCAGTGGAGTTCCACAGTGTTGGGCCAGTTGCTTTTTACGATGTATGTCAATGATTTGGACTACATTATTAATGGATTTGTGGCTAAATTTGACGATGATACAAAGATAGGTGGAGGAGCGGGTAGTGTTGAGGAAACAGAGAGCCTGCAGAGAGACTTAGATTGTTTAGGGGAGTGGGCAAAGAAGTGACAAATGAAATACAATGTTGGAAAGTGTATGGTCATGTACTTTGGTGGATGAAATAAACGGGCAGACTATTATTTAGATGGGGAGAGAATTCAAAATGCAGAGATGCAAAGGGACTTGAGAGCCCTTGTTCAGGATACCCTAAATGTTAACCTCCAGGTTGAGTTGGTTGTGAAGGAGGCGAATGCAATGTTGGCATTCATTCTAGAGTTATAGAATATACGAGCAGGGATGTGATGTTGAGGCTCTATAAGGCACTCATGATACCACACGGTGTATTGTGTGCAGTTTTGGGCTCTTTATTTTAGAAAGGATATACTGACATTAGAGAGGGTTCAGAGGAGATTCACGAGAATGATTCCTGGAATGAAAGGATTACGGAATGAAAGAGTTACTGAATGAAGAACGTCTGGCATCTCTTGAGCTGTATTCCCTAGAGTTCAGGAGAATGAAGGGGGATCTCATAGAAACGTTCTGAATGTTAAAAGGTCTGAACAGATTAGACATGGCAAAGTTATTTCCTATGGTAGGGGATTCTAGGACAAGAGGGTATGACTTCAGGATTGAAGGATGTCCTTTTAGATCTGAGATGTGGAGAAATTACTTTAGTCAGAGGGTGGTAAATCTGTGGAATTTGTTGCCATGAGTGGCTGTGGAGGCCAAATCATTGGGTGTATTTAAGGCAGAGATAGATAGGTTCTTGATTAGCCAGGGCATCAAAGGGTATGGGGTGAAAGCAGGGGAGTGGGGATGACTGGAAGAATTAGATCAGCCCAAGATTGAATGGTGGAGCAAACTCAATGGGCCAAATGGCCGACTTCTGCTCCTATATCTTATGGTTTTATGGTCTAAAGGCATGCTATACTTGAAAGGGAAGCAAAGAGAGAAAGAAGTCTTGAAATTATCTACCACTATTAATGATTTAGGATATCCAGAGTACTTTACAGTCAACAGTTCAGGCACTAAAATATGTGAACGAAGGATTCCTTTTCTATTTAGTAACATTAAATTAACATAACAAAATATGGTAAACTGGGGAGAAGCTGATTTTTATATTTATTATGCATGTCAATGCAAACCAGCATGTGAAGAACAAAAATGTCAAACCAGAGCAACTTTAGAGTCAGGAGTTTTAATTCTAATTCAAAACTATTTAAAAATAAGAGAAGTACAAAGAAGTCACTACACTGGCTACATTTCATTTTAAGGAATTTGGTCTGTTGCCAAAGACACTCACAAATTTCTACAGATGCACTGTGGAGAGGATTCTAACTGGCTGCTTGATTCATAGGGGGTGGAAGCTGTGTGTGTGTGTGTGTGGGGGGGGGGGGGTTACTGCACAGAATCAAAATAACCTGTAGAGAGTTGTAAACTTAGTCAGCTCCATCATGACACTAGTCTCCATAGTATCCAGGACATCTTCAAGGAGCAATGCCTCAGAAATGGCGGCATCCATCATTAAGGACCCCATCATGCAGGACGTGCACTGTTCTCATTGCTACCATCAGGTAGGAGATACAGAAGCCTGAAGACACACACTCAATGATTCAGGAACAGCTTCTTCCCCTCTGCCAACCGATTTCTGAATGGACACTGAACCCATACACACTACCTCACTACCTTTTTAATTTATGTTTTTGCACTACTTATTTAATTTCACTAATTATATATATATTTACTGTAATTCACCTTTTTTTCCTCTACTATTATGTATTGCATTACACTGCTGCCAGAAAGACAACAAATTTCACAACATATGCCGGTGATATTAAACCCGATTCCAATTCTGAGATCATATACAGCATTGTAAGATTATCCAGAGGGGCAAATTTCCAGTCTTTCTGATTGGCTTGTAATTCTAGTATCTCATTATGTAAAAGATAGGTGCACTCAAGGCATGATGGATACTGGTTTAAAAAAAGGTTATTGTTGCTTTCTGTTAAAGAGAAAATTAATAGGTTGAGGAACGCTGCATGCATTTAGATTATTAAATCCTGAATCACAATTCTCCATTGTATCAAGTTTGAGAATATATCTCAAGGAAAGAGAGATCATTTATATTTTTGTCAGACACTCCTACATTATGAACACAGCTCTCTAATCGAGTTTGTGCTAGATGAATATACGTACTAAATAGAGTCATACAGCATGAAAACAGACCTTTTGGCCAAACACATCCGCAACCACATTGTTTGGGCATCACAGCAGCTCAATGCTATTACAACTCAGGGTGTCAGAACTCAGAGTTCAGTTCCAGTGTCTTCTGTGAGAAAGTTTGTACCTTCTCCCCGGGAGCACGTGGGTTTCCTCCAGGTGCTCCGGTTTCCACCCACATTCCAAAGGCGTACGAGTTAGTAGGTTAATTGTCCTGTGATGAAACTCGTGTTAAACATTTGAGTTTCTGGGTGGTGCAGTTCATTGGGACTGAAGGGCCTGTTTCACACTGCCTCTCTAAATAAATAAAATATTAATCACCGTATATAATAAATATCAACATATTAATCTTCCAGCACTTTGCCTATAGATGTACATTCCTAGTTGACTCAAGTGTTCATCAAGAAACTGCTTTAATCTAGAGTCTGTGACTCTACTTCCACCACTCCCTCAGTCAGTGCATTCTGGGTATTCATCACTATAGGGAAAAAGGTACCCCTCAATACACCTTTAAATCTATTGCCCCTTACCCTAAATCTATGTCCTCTTACATGCGAAAAAGTTTCCTGCAGGCTACCCTATCTATACCTCTCAAAATTTTACATACAATATTCATGTCCATTCTTTAACCTTTGCTACTCTGGGGGCGGGGGGGGGCGGCGTAATAAACAGATTTAACATCACCCATTTCTCCTCCTAAATGAACCATTTCATCTCAGGCAACAGCCTGGTGAATCTTCTTTACACTGTCAGATCTTCCCAATTGTGTGACGACAACATCGAAACTGTGTTCAACCAATCATGGGGAATCAATTAATTTTCTTAAGCTCAGGAAGGAAGTGTGAAGTTTGCGAAAATTCCATTTCTTGCAAGTAATTTTCTTAAAAACATAGGGAGGAATCCAGTATCAACTAATAACTGGACAGTGGTGACACATTCACAAAATGCTGGGGGAACTCAGCAGTCAGGCATCATTCATGGAGGAAAATGAACAATCGACGTTTCGGGCAGAGACCCTTCGTCAAGACTGGCAAGGAAGGGAGCAGTAGCCAGAGTAAAAAAGAAGAGAAGCTCAAGCTGGCAGGAGATGAGTCTAGATCAGGGAGAGGCAGATAGGTGGGTGGGTGAGGGGGGATGAAAGGTAATTATGTCAGAAGCATTGAGTTGATAGGTGGAAGAGGCAAATCGCTGAAGGAATCTCATATGAGTAGATAGTGGACTATGGAGTAAAAGGAAGGAGGTGGGTAATTTGAGGAAGGTGATGGGCAGAGGAGTTGCTGTTTTTATGTTCCTGCATCCTGAAGCCTTTTCAGAACAACTAGAAAACAAAACCTTGCATCCTGTGCAGCTACTCGACATTAAACCATACCTCACAATGTGATGAGCACAAAAAAGACTCCCTCTACAAAATGTCTCTGCAACAGTTTTCATCTTCCTCTTTCCCTAAAACCAATGAAAATATCCACTTTCCTTTCTTAATATCTAATAATGACTTCTGCTTTTTATTATACAATACCACACTACCGCTGTACAAGTTTGTAATTGTTATTCCTTTAGGGAATGGCTTGGGTTTGGAGCGAACTTGTAGCTGTCTTTAAGGAAAGACATATGTTGGACCTCATTCATGTGAAGTATCAGAACAAACAGATGTCTAGCACTTCAATTGAGTAAGAATCCATCTCTCAGTCAAGACAGCGCTACACCAGATAGAGTGTTAAGATGTTGGGTTCAAGTTTTTGAACCAAGGCTTCACTAAGTGTGGAATATATGAAAAGCATTTTGGCAGAAAAAAGCAACACCATTTATATTCCATGTTTATTTCAATGAATGAAAGGTCATTGTCAAAAATTATACCCGTCATGTATTGAAATGGTAAGGCCCATTAACGTAGTTTGACACTTGGCAAGTACGGTGATGATGTCATCAATCTGGCACAGAACAACACATGAAGTGAGGAAGTATGGAAATTAGAATGAGAAATAAAGATAGGTTCAGAGCATGAAGCATCGAGCAATGATATATGCACTACCTGATTAAGTTCTAAGATAGGTTGCAAATACACAATGGTGGTAACGAGGGTACGGACTTTGAAAGTAATTTTAACGTTAGTTGATGACAATGGAGAAATCCGGGATCCAAAACTTCCAATGTTTTATGGAGCCAGCTATGCTAGGTTCGAGATGGACACAGTGGCTCAACTCATTTGAACCTCATGCTGACAGTAAAGGAGTGATAGTGGATGATAACGCAACAGATAATACAAAACAAAGATGGAGAGCACTACTTTTGCACCTTGCAGGACCTGATGTGCAGGATATATTCTCAACACTCCCAAACACGGGACAAGTCACAGACTACACAGCAGCGGTGGATGTGCTGATTGCTTACTTCATTCCCTAGGTTAATGGTCACCAACCTTTTTAAGCCCAAGATCCCCTACCTTGACCTCAGTGAAAGGTAAGATCTACCTACTAAACCGTTTAGAGAAAAAATAGCTCAGATTGTACTTCCAATTTGAGGCCTTTTATTTGGGCGAATTGTATTTGAATTACACAAAATACTTTTGTCATATTTTCAAATTAATTCAAACAAGAAAACACTGTAACTAGCAAATCAAACAGGCCAGAGCTGTCTTTCTTTAAGAATATTACAATACTTCGCACCCTTAATTCTAAGCTTCATTATTTAATTTAATTTCAACACAAAAAATAAATGAATAAAAATTGACTGTTGCACTCAGTGTGATGACTGTGGCTGAATACTTTCTGCTAGTTCCCTGAAATTTGGCTCATAACTACAGACAGTCTGTGAGGTGTAGGGTTGCCAACTGTCCCGTATTTCCCCCGCTAAGGTAGAGCGTTCCTATGAAACCTTTTGTGCCGAAATGCTTTACACCAAAGAAGCAATTATCATTAATTTATATGGAAAAACATTTTGAGCGTTCCCAGACCCAAAAAAAACCTACCAAATCATACCAAATAACACATAAAACCTAAAATAACACTAACGTATAGTAAAAGCAGGAATGATATGATAAATACACAGCCTATATAAAGTAGAAGTGATGAAAATTAAGCCAAAACCGATTCATGGGGTTAAAATATTGGCACGTACATGCATGCGCACACAGGTGCCCGCGCAAAGCTTCATAGTCATGGTAATCTTTCTCGGGGTAAACACAAATGTCCCGGGATTTGACTGCTACTTTTGTCCCTTATTTGGGAGTGAGAAAGTTGGCAACCCTAGTGAAGTGTCTGTCAGTAAGTCAGCTCCTGTACTTAGATTTAATAATTTCATCTGTGAAAATGCAACTTCACACAAATAAGTTGACCTGAAGTAGGCACTGACTTTTACTGCTATAAAACCAACGCGCACAACGCGCATTGCTCGGCTCCATCAGTAGTAATTGCCACCAGTTTGTGAATGGGGATGTCATTTTCACGGACATATTTTTTTAAAGTCATTGTAAATATCCTCACCTCTCGTTCTTTCCTTTAATTGCAAAAGAGTGAGGAAGTTCTCCTTTGTTGTAAAATCCTGGAAAGCCATTCTGACAAATACAACAAGCTGAGCTGTTTGCATTACATCCAGGGATTCATCGAACTGTAGTGAGAAATATCCATGTCCTCTGACAATGACTCTGCCCTCCTTGTCACTGTTGCAGGGCCAAGCAGTATATTATGTATTGCGGTTGTGATGCCGTTTTTGTTTTTAAAGTCATTAAAAACAGTCTCTGCGGTAATGGCCATTGCTTCCTTGAATAAATCGCCATCTGTAAAAGGCTTCTTGTGTTTAGCCAAAAGGTGACTTACACAAAATGATGCTTCAATAGCAGACTTATTTTGAGCAGCATGTTTTGTGAAAAACGATTGCTGGGCCTTCAACCCCAATTTCAGCTCAACTTTCCTGGCACGGATTGCGCTCTTGGTGGGGTAGGTGTCTTTAAATTTCTGGTGGTTGGTGTTGCAGTGCCACTCCAGATTCCCTCTTTTAGTCAGTGTTTGTGTTTGGTGGCACAACATACATACACACTTGTCTTTCAGCAAGATAAATAGAAATTCCTCTTCCTATTCTGGATGGAATTTGTATGTTTTCGCCTTCTTTCGTGGAGCCTCCGCTATGCTATCAGGATATCATGAGCGATTGCGTCGCCATTGATCTGGGCCGACATTTACGTGCCGGGCGGCACCTAATTAATTAGCTTGTTTATTTCGGCTTTTTTCTTAAAGATGTGCTGTGTGCATCCCGACTACCGCTGCACCCCTGCATGCTTCGCGGCCCGGAGGTTGGGGACCACTGCCGTATATTGATGTTTGCCACAGTCTGTATTCTTATCTAATCTGATTGGTCACTTTGACGCAGCACAGGCTACGCTGAAGACACGGTGCATGGCGGGGGAGCTACATACATGTGCACTGGGCAGAAAGAACAGAACTAAACCCCCGCAACCCAGAAACAATCTCTCTTTACAAACTGCTTTTTTGCAAAAATATTGCTATACTACCATTATCCTAATTAGTATTACTTTTATAATGCTCACATTACAACAGTATTTGTGTATTTACTTTTGGTTTTTCTTCGGGATCTACTGGGAAAGTCTCAAAGATTGACCGGTCGATCGCGATCGACGGGTTGGTGACCCCTACTCTCATTAGCTTGCCCAAAAACAAGGTAAGACAATTCATCTTTGAGAACTGTAAGGCATATGCACCGATTGCACATGAGCTGTGTGTAGTGGGTCATCTTATCCTCAGAGGGACATGGATTGTGTTACCTAAAGCTTTGCACACACGGGCACTCGTCCGAGCTTAGGAAGGTCACTTGGGAATAGTTGATACAAAACAGCATCTCAAAACCAAGATTTAGTGGCCTGGTATGGATAAAGCAGCTGAGAAATACTGCAAAACTTATCAAAGTCTATCTAAACTCGACCCTCCAGAACCACTAAAACTGGCACCATTACCGAATGGTCCTTGCCAGGACGTAGCTGTTGATTTGCTTGGACTATTACCAACAAACCATTCCATTTTAGCGGTAGTTGATCACTACAGCCAATTTTATGAATATGACATTTTGACCTCTACAACTGCAGAGGGAGTTAGTGACAGTATGGAGAACATTTTCCATAGTATCTATCAAATCAGATAATGGACCTCAATTCAGATGTGAACAATTCAAGGAATATTGTGAGATTAATGGAATGAAACACATGAAAGCAATACTGAAGTTGGCTCAAGGAAAATGGTGAAGTGAAGTGCCAAAATGCCTCACTGTTGAAAAGGATTAGGATTGCTCGAGCAGAAGGACTACACTGGAAACACAAACTGAGAAAGTATGTGACTGCGTACAAATGTACGGAAGATGCTACCGTGGGGAAAAGTCCGGCCAAATTTCTATACAACTGCAAAGTAAGGTGAAGTTACCATACATCAAGGAGGTACACACAACAGAACTGGAAGTATGAGGTCGGGAGCAGAACAAAAAGGACAGTACAAGCTGTACGCAGATGATCACAGAGGAACACAGGCATCTACTGTAACTCTCGGGACACTGTGGTTATCCAGCAAGAAAAAGCAGACAAATTCACCACACCTTTCAGCACAACACCTAACAGGTTAGTGAGGGAAACAGGAAATCAGGTAGTAGTTGAATCTCCAACTGGAGCACGAGGAGCACCACACATATAAAAAAGTTCAATACAAGAGACATTTGACAAACAGGAGGAAACTCAAGGATTTGACATTGAGGTACCAGGACAGGAGGACAATATGATAGACAGTTACGGACAAGGTCAGGTTTAGAGAGCGAAAGCCATTACCAGATATTGAAAACAAAGAGAAGCCGGTAGAGAGACCTTAAATGACTAGAAAACAACCTCTGAAGTTTAATGATTTTGTATTGAAGTAGAACTTTAAGTTGTGGGTTTTAAAATAATGAAAATTGTTGTAAATTGAAAATGAAGTTTCCAGTTCCAGAGTTATCATTAAGTTGAAACAGAAAATGTGTTGGTTATAGTCATGTATTCTGAGAATATATGTTGGATTGAAATGGTTAAATCTGTGAGTTGAATGTCTTCTAAAACATTGAAGTTCATTTTTTAGGAAAGGAGTGATGTCATGTATTGAAATGGTAAGGCCTGTTGATGTAGTTTGACACTTGTCAAGTACAGTAATGATGTCAGTCTAGGACAGAACAACACGTGATGTGTGGGAGCATGGAAGTGAGAATAGGAAATAAAGACATGTCAGAGCATGAAGCATGGAGTCATGATGTATGCACCATCTAATTAACTAAGATAGGTTGCAAATACACAGCAAGACCCACAACTCTGATTGGCAAAAAATCCAAATATCAAATATTAGAGTATCACCTGGTACGTTTAAAGCATATAATTTGTCAATGGGAATGCATGATGACTACATTAGAGAAACAGGCCACTGCTGTGTCTATGTTCCTGCTCAGCTCCTTCTATCTCATCCGGTATATCTTCCATATTTTTCTTCCTCCTGTGTTTGTCTGGTTTTCTTTTATTTGCACCTGTATTAATTGCCACAGCTTCTTTCATTCCCTACATCTCATCCACCTCCAGTTTTGATGTTTATCCTGAATTTGCACGAAGTCCTAGATTTACTATACAAATGGCCACCATATAATCATGGTTGTGTAGTTTTGGTCTTATAGGCAAGAGGAAACATTTTCCCGTATCCAGCTCAGAAGCCCTCTCAGCACTTTGAAGATCTCAGTCCATTCTCAACAGTCCTTCAGCCCATTCTCAACAGTCTTTTTACAAGTACTTCAGTTCTAGTAATATTTATGTATGTGAACCTTTTTACTCCTCCTGCTCCAGTGCTTCTATATTTGCAACATGAGGGCATCAGAACTGTGCACAGTTTCCAAAGGTTGTACAAACAGAATGGCTCTAATGGTGATTATGAGCATCATGTTACAGCCTGGAAAATAAGTGCTGAAGATGGCTCAATCATGGAAGGCAGCTAATAGGAATAACTCTTGTTGACAACATAGCACTATGAAAAGAGATGAAACTGCAACTAAATTAGGAGCTGGTATCCTGATTTTCTCACTTTGTTAAAGGAAAGCCTTCATCATCAGTCACAATTTTCACCATCTCCGAAGGCATTAGGAAACTAAAAGATATTTTCCTGCTCTACAATAAATACGTTTGTGCTCTGAGACATCTGAATCACTAACACGTTACCATACAGCAGTGAGACCTGGTTCAGAGGTAGATGACAAGCAACTTCCGTGTGCATTGACTTCAACACATTCTGAACATATCTTAGAAGCAGTGAGTTACAAATTCTGGACTGTGCATTCATCTCAGTCATGCACACACTGCTCAGGCAGAAATACATTTTGTGGTTTGGATATATTCAACAGATAAACAATAAGAAAATTCCCTGAAGCAGAGAATGTGCTTCAGGGTAAAGGCCTACTGGTTTGCTCACATCTGCACTTCAAAAACATCTGTAAAAAGGGTCCCAGTGTGCCACATTTTAATGCGAACAACTGACAGGCAGCTGCTAAGGATTACAGTCAGTAGAAGTAAAGAACTCCAGAAAGCAAAGAGTTGCAAACCATAGACAAACAATGCATGGGCATGGCTATGTCCGCCTTCTGGGGAAGCAGATGTCACAGACACTAGAAATGTCCAGCCACTGTAACAGTTTGAGCCCAATATCTTGAGCACAAATCCATTGCTGTGCTTGCTTAAAGGAGTCAGCATACGCACTTTGAACACTGGGAATCAGGCACAGCTGACGCAACAATTTCTCAAATGGGAGCCTTGGTCAGAATTCTTCACAGCTGCCATTGGTACATTCATGCATTATAACCCAAGCCAAAAGGCAAAATCTAGTTCTAATTCCATGGGAACTCAAAGTCTCGGATGAGGAGGCGGCCAGACTCATATTAACCAAAATCTTAGTCGTTTTCTACTTTGCTAGTTCTTCATATAAAAATATCATTCCTCTACTTTAATATATTTTCCTACAATTTTCCACACTTTTTAGAAGGTAAATATTTGAACTTTATAGTGATTAACTTCATCTCATGGTGTAGGCGAGATGAGCCTGGGTGAGGTAGGCTGTTTGGTATCATTCCATTATGGCTGAACCAATTCCATTCTGGCCTACAGTTTTCACAGGCAAGACTGCAATCATCCCTTAACTACAATGGCAGATGAATTTCTCACCTTTCCAAGATCGGTCTGTCATCCAAGCTAAAAATGGGGACTAATTCTACTGATTTCTAGATTCGTTCTGCATTAGCTGACCAAAATTGCACACAATACTCCAAATATAACCTCACCCACATCTTATACAATTTCAACATAACGTCCCATCTCCTGTACTCAATATATTGATTTATTGAGGCCAGTGTGCCAAAGGCTTTCTTTGTGACCCCATCTACCTTTTACACCACTTACAATGAATTATGTACCTGTATTCCCAGATCCCTTTGTTCTACTACACCCCTCAGTGCCCAACTATTCACTGTGTAAGATCTACCCTGGCTACCAGAGTGCAAAACCTCGCACTTGTTTGGATTAAATTCTATCAGTCATTTTTCAACCCAATTTTCCAGCTAATGCAGATCCCTCTGCAAGCAATGATAGCCTTCCTCACTATCCACTATATCCCCATCTTGGAATCAAATGCAATAAGTTACCAATTATCCTGTTAATGTTACGTGCTGGCAGCATCCTTTGGATGGTGTTACAGAGCCAGGTACTTGTGATAGATTTTGCTCAGCTTGCTTTCTAAACAGAAACAGCTGCCACTTGTAATTTCAAAAACAGCTGTAACTTAAGTTCCAACTAACAGTCTGTTTAGTTTCTGGGTCTAAAAGTAAGGCAGTCTTCAGTTCTTAAAATATAAATGGAAAGTAGTAATCAGCTTGAAGTTAATGCAGAAGTTTTGCAAACAAGCTCTGTATATTGAAGATGCTCTGTCTGTGGCAATCAGATGGTAATTGCACCTGCTTTATTACTGCTTGAGAGTAGAGTATAAGAGAATGGGTTGCTTAACTTGGATTGTTTCAAACAGACAAGCTGACTCTTAAGCTGCTCAGCTCAAGGAAGCTTGCAAAGCAGATAGATAACGTAGCTTAACGTTATCTGATGTGTTTATAGTTTGAAGTTTTACTGTATGTTAGATTTACAGCATTAATGGTGAGATCTATGGCTTTGAAACTGCCTTGAGACCATTTGTGGGAAAAAGATATGTGAGTATACATCACATGCTTTTGAAGTCACC
This sequence comes from Mobula birostris, assembly GCF_030028105.1. Taxonomy (NCBI): domain Eukaryota; kingdom Metazoa; phylum Chordata; class Chondrichthyes; order Myliobatiformes; family Myliobatidae; genus Mobula; species Mobula birostris. The sequence continues at coordinate 82,159,765 of NC_092373.1, forward strand.
CAAGTGGTAGAGAAACAGTACAAATGTAGAGAGCAGTTCAGGTTTATCAGGGATGGGGTAAAGAACATCAAGAAGTCATGCAAAAAACAAGGGTTGAGCGAGAACGCATTCCGCCAGCTTTGGTTTCTGCGATGGACGATTGGTTTGTCAACAACTTGTTGGTATGTCTTTTTAGTTTATAGGAATTGTACCGGTGTTTTGAAAATCCTTTATCCTTTGAGTTTAAGAAATTCTTTGTGCTTTATCCTTTATGCTTAAGAAATGTTTTATAGTTTGGAAATACTTCCTGTTTGAGAAATGGTTCATAATTTGGATATGTTCAAGATAGAAATCCTCTGTTAGTTTTAAATGTGTTTTAAGAGCGTTGTCTGGATTTTAAATATTTTAAATAAATTCTAAATATTCTAAATTCATTCTAAATAAATGAACTGGTTTTGAACTACTTTGTTAACTGTAAGTAACTCTTTGAGAGGGAGAGAGGGCTCACTGCTTGGATAGTGGGTATTAGCAGTTAAACTCACCATGGAGAATAAACAGCAAAGTAAATTAGCTTTTGAAGATTGCACAGTTACAGTATAATTTCCCTTTAGTGAGAGTACTCATGGCTATTTATATTGGATTGGGCTTAAAGTCTCTGTTTGAGTTTAGAACCTTGTGGTCAGCAAACACAGTATCACCACAAACTAAACTCTTCTTGTGAATGATGCAAATTGAGGCGTTGGTGAATACAGGTGGTTGGAAGGTCATTTGGAAAACATTCAGAAGTAAACTTTAAGGAAAACAAGATTTCTGATTTCAATAACTGAGCCTCAGATGGGTTTGGTGACTTTACATGTCTATGGTGTTTTTACAGTTGTTTCTCAACATCTGCTTTTATTTTACCTTAAACATTAGAATAACGTTATTTCTGCCACAAGCTGATCTATACCAACTCACTCTGGAATAACGAATCTGCAGCCCCAGCTTAGAATTGGTTTTATAAATGGGCTGTATGATCAAGAATTTATACTTGATGTGTGCCGGGATCTGGTGTTTACAGAGCTGCTCACATTGTGATGGAGTCATACAGCATGGAAACAAGTCTTCTATTTCACCAGACCCATCCTGACCATTAAACACCCTCTTACATCATTCCTGCACTGATCCCATTCTACTCTTCCTCCGTCCACCCTTAGGCCTTACCACTCAACTACACAATCTGGCCAATATTGGTGAGAGCACCCAGGGGAAATTCAAATGATTATCAGGAGAACAATCAAACTACACCCAGACAGCGCCCTAGAGAGGATTGACTTAGGGTTACTGAAGTTGTGAAGTAGCAGCTCTATGACAGACACATGTGTGCTGCCCAGATATGACTGCATACAGAACTAACTGCTGACAAAGATTTATTTCCTCAAGATTTCTGCTTTTTTGGCTTTAAATTCACATAAATAAACAAACAAAAGCCTTTGATAGGATGGTTTTAGTAATATTCAATGACACAACTAGGAAACTAGTAAATATAGTTTGGTAAATATTAAAGAAACAGGCTATTCCAAATATTGTTTCACTGCCATTAAACCACAGTAATAATTCAAAGCATATATAGTTAAATCAATTAAGGGAGCAACTAGGTGCAAGTTCTGGAATACCAACAATAAGTTAATTGACAATAAAAGTTTGAATAACCTTCTAAATGTTAGTAAATCAACAATGATCCCAACGCTATGAAATATCATATAGGTATTTCACTGCACAAAACCATTGTCATCTTTCCCTTGGGCTGTGCCTGTTCCAAATTGACATACCTCAGTCCCTTCAATTCAAGCTGCTGCTCTATCCCCTTCTCTACTCAGTGCTCACTCCCTCTATTCCTTCCCATCTTTGTCAAAGCATCAGCTCTTTTCCCTGAAGTGTCATCCATTGCACCTGCACTCCTGCCCTTTATTACTGTTTTCTCCCTTTTTCCTTCTCCTTCTTTTACCACCCCCTGTCTTTCACTGCCACTCATTCTCCACTCCCCTGTAATAAAACAGAAAATGGTGGAAATACTCAGCAGGTCTTTAGCATATCAGGTGGAGGACCGCTCATCAGACTAATCTTTCATCCTTCTTTCCAAAACTTCTACTGGTAACTATTACCAATTAGGGAGATGACCTACAAATTTATACCTCCTATTTCATATGAAATTCTGACTGCAGTATGCTTTAAGACGATATGAGCACAGAATATCAGTAAAGTCCTACATAATATCCATAACCATCCATTTTATTCATTTGCACCTATCCAAACATCTCTTAAAGTTTCCAACGTTCCTGCCTCCAGCATCACCCCTGGCAACGCATTCCATGCACCCACCAATTTCTGTGTTAAAAAAAAAAAACAGCCCTTCGCATCTTCTTTTAAATTAACCCCTCTCACATTAAATGCATGTCCTTTAGTATTAAACATTTCACTCCTTGGAAAAAGATATTGTTTGCCTACTCTCTCTATGCCTTTCATGATCTTATAAACCTCTATCAGATCTCTGCTCAGTCTCCACCACTCCAGTGAAAACAACCCAACTGTATCCAGCCTCTCATATAGCACATGCCCTCTAATCCAGGCAACATTCTGTTAAACCCCTTCTGAACCCTCTCCGAAACCATGACATCATTTCATAGAATGGGGTGACCAGAACTAAATGCAGTACTCCAGATGCAGCCTAACTAGTTTTATAAAGCTGTAGCTTAACTTCTTGACTTTTGAATGCAGTAAAGGCATCTGTTAGTCTTGCGAGACCATGGCTCTGCGCCTGGAAAGTCTTCACTCTCCAGGGCGCAGGCCTGGGCAAGGTTGTATGGAAAACCTGCAGTTGCCCATGCTGCAAGTCTCCCCTCTCCACGACACCGATGTTGTCCAAGGGAAGGGCATTAGGACCCATACAGCTTGGCACCATTGAATGCAATGCCTCTACTAATAAAAGTAAGCATGCCACATGCCTTCTTAACTATCCTATCCAACCGTGTAACTATTTTCAGGGAGCAATAAAATTGAACCCCAAGATTCCTCTGCTTATCAACACCATGAATAAACTTCCACTTAAAGGTGCCCTGTCTCTTTACATTTGACCTAGCAAGGTGAAACACTTCAGATTCGGCCAGGTTAAGCTCCATCTGCCATTTCTCAGCGCATATCAGCAACTAATCTATATCGTGCTGAATTCTTTGGCAGTTTTCTATGCAATCGATAACACCACCTATCTTCATACCATCTACAAACTTACTAATTCACCTATCTACAGCTTCATTCAGGTCATTTTTATACATTAGAAACAGCAGAAGCCATTGGGTAGATCCTTGGAACACCACTAATCACAGACGTCCAGCTAGATTAAATCCCTTCAACCACTACCCTCTGTCTTCAATGGGTAAACCAGTTCTGAATCCAAGTAGCCAACTCGCCATGGATCCCATGCATCTTAATCTTCTGGATGAGCCTCCCATGAGGGACCTTATTAAACTCCTTACTAAGATCCATGTCGACAACATCCATAGCTCTACCTTCATCAAGCACCTTGTCAAAAAACTCAAGCAAGTTAGTAAAACCTGATTTGCCCCACACAAAGCCATGCTGGCTCTCCCTAATGGTTTTCCAAGTGCTCATAAATCCTATCCCTAAGAATTCTCTCCAGTAAGTTCCCTACTAATGATGTGAAGTTCACAGGTCTACAATTTCCAGGATTATTCCTGGTTCCCTTCTTTAATAATGGAATAACATTAGCTACTTGCCAGTCCTCCAGGACCTCGCGTGTGGCAAGAGAGGACATTAAGACATTGGTCAAGGCCCCAGCAATCTCTTCTCCTGTCTCTCTCAATAAACTGGGGTAAATCCCATCAGGCTCCAGGTATTTATCCACTTTAACGCTCTTTAAGAAACCCAACACTACCTCATTTACCTCGAAATGCCCTAGCATAACAATACATTCAGCACTGATCTCCATATCCTCCATGTCTTTCTTCTTAGTAAATACTGAAGTTAAGTACTCATTAAGGACCTCATCCACAACCTTCACATCCAAGCAAATATTCCCCCCTTTACCCCTGAGTGGTCCTACCCTCTACCTAGTTATCTTCTGCTCTTGATGTATGTATAGGATGCCTGGGATTTTCCTTAATCTTACTTGACAAAGACTTCTCATAGTCCCTCCTGGCTTTACTAATTCCCTTCTTGAGTTTTTTTCTCCATAATGCTCAAGGACAAGAGTGATTCTAGCTTCCTAGCTTTACAGACAGTACTATGCAAAAGTTATGGGCACACGTATGAAAGAAATCTATAATGTGAAGATGCTTTCAAAAAAATGAAAGAAGTTTCTAAATATCTAAAAAACATTATTATGAAGAGCAGTAAACAGTAAAAATCTAAATCAAATCATATTTAGTGGGAACACCATTTGCTTTTAAAACAGCATCAATTCTCTGAGATACACAGTTTTATAAGAAAATCGGCTAGTACGTTGTTCCAAGCATCTTGAAGAGCTTGCCACAGTTACTCTGCAAACTTTGGCCATCTTACTTGCTTTTGTCTCTCCAGGTAATCCCAAACAGTCAATGATGTTGAGATCAGGGCTCTGTGGAGGCCACACCATCTGTTGCAGAACCCCTTCTTCTTCTCTTTGCTGAAGATAGTCCTTTAAGACCTTGACCATGTATTTGGGGTCATTGTCCTGCTGTAGAATGAAGTTGGAATGAATCAGATGCTTCCCTGATGGTATTGAGTGATGGATGAGAACCTGCTTGTACTTCTCAGTATTGAGGATTCCATTAATTCTGACCAGATCACCAACTCCTTTTGCAGAAATGCAGCCCCAAACCTGCAGGGAACCCCTGCAGTGCTTCACTGTTGGCTGCAGGCTCTCATCCATGTAGCGCTCTCCAGCTATTCTATGACCTAACTGCCGCCTGCTTGAGCCTTGCTGCCATTGTTCAGCACCCGAGTCCTTGTGTTTTTGTGTGCGGTTGAATCTCTTGGCTTTGTTTCCACTTTGGAGGAACGGCATTTTGGCAGCAACTCTTCCATGAAGACTACTTCTGACGAGACTTCTTCGGACTGTAGAGGGGTGTGCTTGGGTTCCAGTAGTTTCTGTGAGTTCAGAGCTGATAGCAGTGCTGTACTACTTCTGGTTTAGAAGGGACATCAGTTTTATGTATCTCTTGTCTGCTGTGTTCAGTGACCAACCATTGCATTTCTGGTCTGTAACCTTACTCATTTCTTTGTGCTTCTTCAGAAGAGCTTGGGCAGCACACCTTGAGACTCCTGTCTGCCACAAATTTCTGCTTGGGTAACCTTGCTGATGTAGGATGACCATTTTGTATCTTGCTGCTATGCTCACTCTTGCCATGGTGTAAGGATTGATGATCTTAAGGTTAAACTATCATGTCTGCCACACCCTCACCTTGCAGTTTGGTTGTCCTTTGCCCAGTTTGATTCCTTCTACACCCATTTCTGTTTCAGTTAATCAGTTTAGTTCATTCAACTCATTATGTCATTGATCATTAGCACCTGTTTGTTATCTTTGTTTAATCATGCACTGGGCTATATACCTAAAAAGTAATCTAGTTTTTTATTTGAAAAGTGTTTTTTACTTAATATGTTACTTTCTTTAAAAATAGAAAAAACATTCTTGGTAACATTTAACTTTTTGTGAAATGAATGTTTGGGAATCTAAAATTTTCTCTTTTCTACTCCCACACTAATGCATAAGACAAAAAATAAACATTCCAAACAAAAGTTACATTAAAAAATCTAAGTTGCCCGAGACTTTTGCACAATACTGTACTCCTTTTCTTTCTTGACTAAATTCATCAGTTCTCTCAACATCCAAGGTTCTCTTACCTTGCCATCCTTGTCCTGCTTCCTACTGGAACACACCCATCTGTAGTCTGTGCAGGTGGTCTTTAAACACACTCTACATGTCAGTTTTGGCTTGCCCAAAAACTGCTGTTCCCACTTTACCCTATCTAGTTCCTGCCTAATGATTTCAGAATTAATCCTGCTCTAATTTAATACTCTCCTGAAAGGTCCATACTTATCCTTGTCTATAGCCAAGTTAAAACTTACAGAGTTGTGATCACTATTCCCTAACTTTTCCTCCACTGAAAGGTTGATCATCTGACCAGGTTCATTCCCCAGCACCAGGTCCAGTACAACCTCTCCTCTTTTTGCACTACCTACATGTTGATTTAAGAAACCCTCCGGGATGAACCGAACAAACTCTTGCACTCAGAAGGTCCCAGTTTATATTAGAGAAGTTGAGTCACCCATGGCAACAACCCTATTATTGTTTACACCTTTCCTTAATCTGCCTGCATATCTGTTCCTTAACGCCCCCGTAGCTAATGGGGGTCTATAGCACAATCTCATTAGAGTGATTGCACACTTCCTATTTTTGAGTTCTACCCATAAAGACTCAGTGAATGACCTCTCCAGATGTCATACAAACATAACTGATAGTTATAATAATCATGGAGGGAGAAATGCCAAAGTTACTTCAGAAACAGTACGTGCAATTTGGGGGTTTATGGAAAGTAAGGAACTTTTTTCTCTAAATATTATAAGTTCAGAAATTTTGATCCTATTTCAGTTTTATATGGTAAAACCTGCATTAATTCACTCTATAAGTCAACACATTCACATTGAGTTCTAAAGGATAGTGTTGCCCTTCTCAGATTTGATTGAATACTGATAAATAATTAGTCAATTTGATGATTTTAAAATATTTTCCTTTAAAATTCCACGCAATCTAGTTATTTCCATTTTAAGTTCTCTGTTCTCCATTGAGATAACCTTAAATATGCTGGGAACTTTATTTCAGACATACCAGTCCACAAACCCAATGCCCAATCCCCAGATCCAATTATCACAACAATCATCAATGGATAAGTCAGCATCTCTAATGATAATGCATGGCATAAAACTGCTTTCTTATAAGTAGATTCATAGATACAGGCCCTTCACCCACCTCTTCCATGCAGACCATTAATCTGCCTAATCCATAAGACCATTGGACATAGGAGCAGAATTAAGCCACTTGGCCCATCGAGTCTGCTCCGCCATTCAATCATGGCTGATCCATTTTTTCTCTCCTCAGCCCCACCCCCTGGCCTTCTCCCCATAACCTTTGATGCTATGTTCAATCAAGAACCTATCAAGTTCTGTCTTAAATACACCCAACAATCTGGCCTCCACTGCTGCTGGAATTAACAAATTACACAAGTTCACCACCCCCTAGCTAAAGAAATTTCTCCACATCTCCGTTTTACATGGACACCGCTCTATCCTGAGGCTGTGCCCTTTTGTCCTAGACTCCTCCACCATGGGAAATATGGCCTTTCAACATTAGAAAGGCTTCAGTGAGATCCCCCCCATCCTTCTAAATTCCAGCGAGTACAGACCCAGAGCTATCAACCATTCCTTATATGATAGCCCTTTCATTCCCACAGAATCATCCTTATGAACCTTATTTGAAACTCTTTCCAATGCCAGCACATCTTTTCTTAGATGAGAGCCCAAAACTGTTCTTGATAAAATACACCTCTCCTGCAGCTTCCTCTTTTTCCCAGAAACTCATGTCTAGTCCCATCGACTAGAAACTACTCCCATCAACCGACACCCAGACTATAGCCCCCCCAGACACCTCCCATCCATGTACCTATCCATATTTTTCTTAAATGTTTAAATTGAACCTGCATCAGCCACTTGCACTGGCAGTTCTTTCCACACTTTCACCATCCTCTGAGTGAAGAAGTCCCAATTCATGCTCCCCTTAAACATTCCTCTTTCCACTCTTAACCTTTGACCTCCAGTTGTAGTCTCACCCAACTTCAGTGCAAAAAGCCTGTTTGCATTTACTCTCATAATTGTGCATACTGCTATCAAATCTCCCCTCGGTTTTCTAAATTCTAGGGAATAGCTTCCTAACCTATTCAATCTTTCCCAATAACTCAGGTCCTCAAGTCCCTGCAACATCCTTGTAAATTCTCTCTGCACTCTTTCAATTTTATTTACATCTTTTCTGCAGGTAGGTGTCCAAAACTGCACAAAATACTCCAAATTAGGCTTCAGTAATATTTTATACAACTTCAACAAAACATCCCAACTCCTGTACTCAACATTTTGATTTAACTGTGACACCACTTTCAAGGAATTATGGATCTGTATTTCCAGATCCCTTTGTTCTACTGTACTCCTCTGTAACCTACTGCTCACTGTAAAAGTCTTACTTTGGTGGGTCCTCCCAAAGTGCAAAACCTCACACTTGTCTGCACTATATTCCATCTGCCATTTTCAGCTATTTTTCCAGCTGGTCTAGATCCCACTGCAAGATTTGACAGTCTTCCTTGCTATTCACTACTCCCCAAATCATGGTGTCATCCTCAAATTTACCACATTATCATCCAGATCATTGATACAGATGTAATGTCCTGGTTAAGATTTCTACTGCTATGTCCAGAGATATTTTTACTTTAGAGGTTTTCTGCAAAAGCAGTGTGTCCTGCTAGTAAGAGTGTTTTGGCTTCGGCTGAAGGTATTGAGCCAGGTTGTTCAACTTTGGAATTTTGTGTCAGCCAATCTGTTTTGTCTTAGTACAAGTTGTAACTTTCAGCCCAGTGGGATGCTAGAGAATGTTCAAAGGGGTTGGGCAGGAACAGATTTCTAAAGGTCAGTAATTTGGTTTTGGGTCTTTTGGAGGGAGAGAAATGGAGAGTACTTTTTGAAGACCTTGTCCATTCACTCGTTGCTCAGATTCAAGTTTCTCCTAAGCTGAATGATCATAAACGAGGGACTTAGTGGTATACCCAGTCAGAACCTGTCATGTTAAGTCATGAGGAGTAGCTAGAGTGACAGAGGACACCCCTTTCTGAGAGAGGTCTTACTGGTTAGCATCAGCAGAAGATGTTCGGCAGCATCTGTTTAAACTGAAGGAAGCTGAGTTCAGTCAGGAAGCAGGGGGAACTGAGTTGCTAGAAGGTACGAGTGATATATGGGGGAGGCATCCCCAAGTAAACAGGAACAGTCACAAGAAGTGCTTGAGGCAGAAGAAGCTAAAGGTGAGATAAGAAGGTCTTAGAGATTCAGGAAACTGTCAGATATGCTGTGGCTGTGGAGAAGATGGCGGCGTGACGGCAGCGCGCCAGCCTCTCCGGTGAATGATATCTGTAATCTGTCAAGTAGGGGACCGTGTACAATTCTGATTTGATGGAGACGGACGTGAGAGTACAGAGGAACATCTGGAAAACTTTTGAAATGCCCGCTTCGCTGCCGCTGCTACTGTATAGTAACCGGAATCTCCGGAGCAGAAGGCCCTGAAATCCTTGGCTTTGTGTGTTTCAGCGGCCAGGGCTAGGTCGAAGGCACTCGGCAGAAGGATGGCGTTCGGGAGGCTGTATCGGAGGGGCTGGTCAGAGGCTCGAAGTTTTCGGATGGATGAACTCAGTGTCGGCTGTGTTCGGCTGCTTCCAAGGCGTTGGCAAGTTGACGGTGCCTGGAGGTTTATGGCAGGGAGTTTCTCCCTTTTGCCGCCTGCTATCGAGGACTCGGGAGTCAATCGACTCGGGGACTTTTGAGACTTTTTTACCGTGCCCATGGTTTGTTCTTCATCAAATTATGGTATTGCTTTGCACTGCTGTAACTATATGTTATAATTATGTGGTTCTGTCACTGTTAGTCCTTGCTTTGTCCTGTTTTCTGTGATATCACTCCAGAGAAACATTGTATCATTTCTTAATGCATGTATGCATTTCTAAATGACAATAAAAGAGGACTGAGTGTTCTCATATTCTAATCTAATCTAATATGATACACTGGGGAAACAGAGTGTTGCATCGATCCCAACAGTGAGATATGCTACTTCCATTTACAAATGGATTAGGTGACCTGAAATCACAAAATTCATCTGAATAATGTGTTATCAATAATGGTTTAATAAATTCCAAAGTCATGAGGACAGGACTATTTTTGGTGGAGGGAGAATGTAATGCCCTGGTTAAGATTTCTACTGCTATGCTGTGAGGTATTTTTATTTTGGTAGTTTTCTGCAAAAGCAGTGTGTCCTGTTATTAAGAGTGTTTTGGCTTCAGCTGAAGATAAAGAGCCATGTTGTCCGACTTCGGAATGTTGTGTCAGTCAATCGATTTTGTCTTGGTACGTGTCTAAACTTTCTGCCCAGTCGGATGCCAGGGATCATTCAAGAGGACTGGGTGAGATCGGATTTCTGAAGGACAGTAGTCTGGTTTTGGGACTTTTGGTGGGAGCTGCAGAGCAGAGCACAAAGAAAGATGCCCAGCGAATGCTATTCGAAGGACAGACCCTGTTGTAGTAAGTGCTTTGTGCAGGTGAATGGCTCAAAGGAGGAAATGCCAGTACCCCTGTGTTAGCCAGTTCATTTGAGATGGTCTTCAAGGGATGTTTGAACTATAACTGGTGGCTTCACAAAGTCCGTGGGTCCAGCGCATGAGTAAAGCGATATACCCGTCTACTCCAGAAATGAGCTCCAACATTTATGTGCATGTTTAGATTGGTTTAACTATAATGGGCCCTTTTAATCTTTCTTTTTTCTTTCCTGTTAGATGCTTGATAATTGAAAAATTGGTAAATATACTTTCATTACAATTTTATGCTCGTGTAGATCTGTCATTTTTTGGCAACTAGTAATTGTGTGTGAGCAGTATTTACACTGCAATCAATGTTCCTTAATTGGAATATCCCAGATTTCTTGTTTGTTTGAACCCCAAACCGTACTGACCTTAAATGCATATTGCTTACAAAAGGTGGCTTTCACACTGCTGAGTCACGTGGCTGTTGGCAGACTTAGCTAACGAGTCCCAGTAAGAAGGTTGCAAAGAATACAAACAACAACGGACCCAGCACTGATCCTTGCAGATCACTACTAGCCACAGGCCTCCAGTAAGAGGGGCAACCATCTACTACCACTCTCTGGCTTCTCCTGCAAAATCAACGTCCAATCAATTTTACTATCTCATCTTGAATGCTGAGCAACTGAATCCTCTTGACCAACATCCCATGCAGGACCTTGTCAAGTGCCTTGCTAAAGTCCATGTAGACAACATCCACTGCCTTGCCTTCATCAATTTTCCTGGTAAATCCTAAGATTAGTTAGACATGACCTACCATGTACAAAGCCTTATTGACTTTCCCTAATCAGTCCTTGTCTATCCAAATACTTATATATCTGGTCCCTTAGAAGACCTTCTAATAATTTTCCCAGTACTGATGTCAGGCTCACCAGTGTATACTTTCTGGCTTATTGTTAGAGCCTTTCTTTAACAATGGAACAACATTGGCTATCCCCCAATCCTCCAGCTCCCCACCTATGGCAAAGGATGTCTTATTTCTTGGCATAATTGACATATTACTATTTAGCTATTTATGGTTTTATTACTATTTAATTATTTATGGTGCAACTGTAACGAAAACCAATTTCCCTCAGGATCAATAAAGTATGACTATTTGTTCCTACCTGTCTATACCTGCTGCACACCTCCTTCTTTTTCTTATCCAGTGTAACGCTGAAGTGCACTGGGCTTCAAGATCTTTAGAGCAGCTCCACTGGTGAATTGTTGTTTAACAAGTGTCATTAATCATTTAGAATTCCTTGTGTTTTTTCTTGAGTGACTCGCTCTTTGACAGTCACCTGGTGCTTTATGCTTAAACTTGTTCAGTTTATTTTGACAGCTCAGGAATTCCACGTTACTTGTATTATTTAAGTGGACATTCAATTGACATTCAAATAAGCATGGGGTTTTAGCTTTGAGAATGTTACATCCCATGGTGTCACTCGGCCAAGCCACTGATGCTCTGTTGGAGTTCTTATGAATAAACTCCGATCACCGTCTTTACATTGGAGTCTGTCTTTCCTCTGCACTCGGGTTCTGCTATTTCCAGCACACCTCATGACAGAAGTACCCTGCCCTGTAATGGACCCAGTGAAGGTTGAACAGTGGTGTTTGGACATTGGTCGGCTTTAGGTGAGAATGTCATCTATTCTCAAGTCCACGTTCAAAGTTTCTCAAGTTTACGTTTCAAGTGTCTCTAGTCTACATTCCAAGTTTATCAAGCCCACTTTCCGATTCCACGTTCTGAATTTTTCGTGTCAACTTTTCGTGTCAACATTCCGAGTTTCTCAAGTTCACATTCCAAGCTCCTCTAGTCTAAATTCAAGGCATTTTCCAGGTCTTAAGGCTTTTTCCCAGGTCTAAGCATCACCGAAGTGTTCCCAGTCAAAATGTCCCGAATTCTCAAGGTCGCCGTCAAGGTTTTCCAGGTTTCCCTTGGTCCTCCAGGTTTCCTTGATTTACTCAATGTTCTCCCGTCTCCAGGCTCCCAAGTCTCTCTGGAGCTCCTCTGGTCTCACTGGGCCATCAGGTGCTGGCCATAGGGAGGGGGGTACTGTCATGAGCTCCTCGGGCTTGTGCAGGGAGCCAGAGAGCATTGGGTTCTGAGGTTTTCAGAGCACCTGAATTGGTGAATTATCATTTAACAAGTATCATTAATCGTTTAGAGTTCCTTATGTTTTTTTCCTGAGTGACTCACTCTTTTGTAGCTTGGTCTCCTGGTGCTTCCTGTTTAAACTTGTTTGATAGGCTGAGGGATTCTGTGTTACTTGTACTAATTAAGCAGAAGCCATATTAATGCTACTCATGGGGTGCTAGATCTGAGAATGTTACTCATTCCTCCGGGATGCAGCACAGAGTGTCATAGGAGGTCATTCCTGCCTGTGGCTATCAAACTTTACAACTCCTCCCTTGGAGGGTCAGACACCCTGAGCCAATAGGCTGGTCCTGGACTTATTTCCTGGCATAATTTACATATTACTATTTAACTATTTATGGTTTTATTACTATTTATTATTTATGGTGCAACTGTAACGAAAACCAATTTCCCCCGGGATCAATAAAGTATGACTATGACTATGACTATGACTATGATTCACAGTTTCACTTGACTGAGCCATCGATACTCTGTTGGAATTCTAATGAATAAACTTTGGTCACCATCTGTACATTGGTGTCTGTCTTTCCTCCACGCTTGGGTTCCAACATTGCCATTGCACGTCGCGATGATCCAGGGCCTCAATATCCTTCTATTCTAACAGGAACAATTATTGTACTCTCAAAATTTCACTTTTGAAGGCCTCCCACTTACCAAATGCTCCATTGCCAGAAAGCAACCTGTTTCAATCCACACATGCCAGATCCGTTTTGATACCACCAAAATTACCTTTTTTCCAATTTAGAATCTCAACCCGGTGACCAGACCAATCCTTTTCCATAATTACCTTGAAACTAATGGCATTATGAGCACTAGCTGCAAAGTGTTCACCTACACAAATTTCCGTCACCAGCCCTGTCTCATTCCCTAACTAGAGATCTGGTATCACAAATTCTCTGGTTGGGACATCTATGTACTGATCAAGAAAACCTTCCTGAACACATTTGACAAACTCTATCCCATCCACCCCTGTAACAGTGTGAGATTCCCAGTCAATATGTGGAAAGTTAAGATAACGTACTATCACAGCCTTATGTTCCTTGCAACAGTCTGCAATCTCACTACAAATTTACTCCTCTAAATCCCACTGACTATTGGGAAGTCTATGATATTATCCCATTAACATGGTCATAGCTTCCCTATTCCTCAGTTTTGCTCATACAGCCTCACTAGATGGGCTCTCCAGTCTTTCCTGTCTGAACACTACCATGGCATTTTTCCTGGTGATTAATTCTCCAGAGCATGGAGCTGCCAGTCCTGCCCCTCCAGCAACCAAGGTTCAATAATGGCTACAATGTCATAATTCCACATGCTGATCCATGCCCTCACCTCATCTGCTTTTCCTACAATACTCCTTGCACTGAAGTAGAGACAACTCAGATCAATGAAGGACTTACTATTATTATTATTATTGCTTCCCAATCAGGCAACAATTAATTGCCCTCTGTGCGAGGAGTGGCACCCCACACAGACTCCAATCTGCGCCTTGTAAGGCATGAAAATGCCCAATGCAGGCCTCTCATGGTGTGAGTCGACGTTCCCTTCCCTTTTTACACCACAAAAATATTTTGGAAGATGGATAAGCATGAATGACCTCCAAATCTGCTTTGCATTAGACTGGGGTTATAGGGAACAAAAGGGGAAAACAGGTTGAGGATGAGGATCTTCATCATTTGCCCTCCTCTAGACCAGGAATGGTGAAGCATTGCTTGAAGACAATAGGATGGCATGATAGCATGGTGGTTAACACAGCACTTTACAGTACAGGTAACCCAGGTTCAATTCCCACTGCTCCCTGTAAGGAGTTTGTACATTCTCCCCGTGACCGGGTGCTCCGGTTTCCTCCATGTAATTCGGTTTCCTCCCACAGTCCAAAGACGTACCGCTTGGCAGGTTAATTGGTTATTGGAAATGGTGCCGTGATTAGGCCTGGGGTAAATTGGGGAGGGTTGCAGGGCAGCGCAGCTCGAAGGACTGGAAGGCTCTGTTCCACACTGTATCTCAATAAAACAATAAACAAACAATAATGATGCAAAAGGTCAGACCAGGAATTTTGTTGATTTGCAACTAAGTACAAAGTGATGTAGCGCAATTCATTAATTTGTGTACCACCAAGCATTCCAAAACTAATGGTTCACTTTAAAAATACCATCACTGTTACTTTGTTGGAGAGCACAGATTCTGCTATCTTAATATTTGTTCAGCAATCTGCTTTTGTCTAACAGTCTTGATTGAGGGATGGTTCTTGGTCAGTACAATGGAGACCTCTCTTCTTTACAAAAGTTCCTTGAGATCTTTTACAACCGCTCTGGTAAATAGTTGGGACCTTAGTTTAATACTTCATTCAAAAGACTAAAGAATGGAACATTCTCCATGCAACTCAGATATTGTCCTTGAATGATGTCAGTTTAAAGACAGAACCTTCTGAACTATAGGCTGGTCCGTACTGAGCCAAAATTCACAGCCCCTCACTTGTTGGCAGTACTTTTCAGCAATTAGAAATAACATGACAAAGACAACTTTCATTTATGCTGCCCTGTCGAATGCACTGTATTATAAGTGTCTATTTACATTATTATGATGAATGTATAATTGCAAAAAACTTACAGGTGCAAATTGCAGGGATGAACTGCTCCCAGTCATTGGTGGTACTGCCTATACTGGTTCATGATTTTTGTTGTTTTCTTCCCCTTGTGCAATTAATTACAAAGGAAATGGTTCTTTCCAGTGACCCAGACTTTGCAAGCAGTGCTTAACATTTTAAAATATACACACGAATCAAATGAGTAAATAGACTTTTACATTTGCACTAGATGAATCACTGCTACCAAAAATATTTCAATGTAGTGACGGCTAATTGAAGAGTGAGACAGTTATTTGAAATGTCAGCATTTGTCTCCAACAGAAAACTTGCTGTGCTGTGTTAACCCTGTAGTTTTGTTAAAGTCATTGAAAAGCTTTAGCTGAATTGCCTGAAAGAGGACATTCATAAAGAGTTCAAATCACAAGCAAGATGAAATCTACAGATGTTGGAAATCCAAGCAACACCCACAAAATGCTGGAGGAACTCAGCAGGACAGGCAGCATCTATAGAAAAGAGTACACTTGATATTTTGGGCCAAGACCCTTCGGCAGGACTGGAGAAAAAGGTGATGAGGAGTAGATTTAAAAGGTGGGAGAGGGGAGGGAGAAACACAAGGTGATAGGTGAAACAGGAGGGGGAGGGATGAAGTAAAGAGCTGGGAGGTTGATTGGTGAAAGAGATACAGAGCTGGAGAAGTTGGAGTCCGATAGGACAGAACAGAAGGCCATGGAAGAAAGAAAAGTGGGGGAGCACCAGAGAGAGGCAACAGGCTGGCAAGGGGATAAGGTGAGAGAGGGAAAAGGGAATGGTGAAGACTGTAGATGCTGAGATCTGGAGCACAACACAAAAACCTGGAAGAACATTCCAGTCACCAACATTCTTGCTTGTGCCACAGATGGGGTATCATCAATGACAGGATGTAATAGTGGACTTATAACTTCCTTGAAAAAAGTGGTAGCTAACATATTTACCATTCACTGTGTAATTTGCAGACGACATCTTGTCATAAAAAAACCTAAGTGATCGGCTGCACAAATCATTAAATTCTGTTGTTACACAGCATACAACACATTTATTTATGGTAGCAGAAAAACAAACAGTTACAAAAAATATGAAAACAATAATAATCTAGCCCAGGTTCCAGAGTGCCATGGTCTGTATATGATGGTGCATGGATGTTACCCTGGATCCCCATTTCTGAAAGCATAAACCCGCAACAATTCATCACCTCGCGCAGTGCAGCTGCCAAAGGATGCAATCCTGCTTGTCTTTCACTGAACAAACACCAGAGGGCAGCATTGATGGGGGGGGCAGTCCCCAACCCAGAACAGAATCCAATGGCACACAGCCTACTCCTGCATCTCCTTCCCCGGTGGCCACAACAGACTACCCCAAGGCAAGAGGGATGGGTCCACTCCACAACCAATGTTCCCTCTAAGGTGTGCGCTCACACACATCTTTCGCTACTAGCACACAAATGAATTTAAACTGCGCACAAAGAGTTGTCACCCTCTACCTCGTTGGCATGTTAAGTATATTTCATGATCATACACAATCACAATTTCCTTTTCCAGTTTCTGATGTGGGCGGTGTTGACAACGTGGAGATGGCAATGACTTGTCTGCAGATTTTGGAACTGGCTTATTTTTACTGATTTTATTGAAGAAATTATTGATTCACCTATGTCAAATTCCAAAAAAACAAAGCGCATGAAGCACAAAGGAACTGCTAGTTTAGTTTCAGAAACTGGTGTTACCTGCATGCATTGTCATTTTGCAAAAGTTGCTGCAGAATTTGCAAGTGGGGAGAAATGGAGCAATATTTGGAAACTTAACTTCTTAAAGAGATATTTAACAAGCAAATCACAAATGGATGGTGTGTAAAAAGTCCGGCGAGAAAATCCTTCATTACCCGCTACAGTCCCGATACGTATGTTTTGTGAGAGTGCAGATGAATGAAAACAAAATGATCAAGCTTCTTAAAGACGGTGTTTTGCTAACTGTTAAAATGAAGACCTCCATACATAGGATTCAGTGTGCACATGTTGTTGACACTGGGTAAAAAATTGTACAGCACAAGATTTTTACACATGCTGGTCATTACAAATTAGAGGGAACATTGCATGCAATTCCCTCACAGTCATCTCGCAATGAACCAGTGAATCGGATTCACAGCATTCTACATTACCAATAGGATCTTGTGGTCACAATAGAAAAGTCCGAGCTAATCATTTCTACTGTTTGTTGGATCACGCACTGCCTCCGTACTCCGCCTCTTACACCTTTTCCCTGGGTGGCTGAAGCAGGCTGCAACACGGTGCACAACAAGTTCAGCTGCACCGCTGTAGAGTGGGATAAACCTGCAGCATTCAGTGCCCTTGATAATCCACAATGTCTTGTGATCATGAAAAAGACATGAAGGAAGAAACAATTACACCTTTAGTTTGACCAGAGAAGCTGCTGTGTCCGAGCATGTCACCACCGTATCAGAGTGGTAGATGAAATTGCCCGAGATGCTTTTACCTGCGGAGGTGGTACACGATCCAACAAACAGTGATGAGACTCCTTGAGGGCTCCAATGCTTTGTTCAGTAATCAGCAAATATATTAGGCACGGCATTGCTTATTCTTCAGAATTATTCACAAAGTTTAATAAAATCTGTCTTTAATTGCAAAGAAATGATGTGGATCTTATCAAACTCAAATACTGTAAGTTGTCTCTCCGTTCCTGTCCAAGTTAACCATATTTACAGTAAGTGCAACATTGAGCATTGCAACCTTTTCCAGTTTCTGAGCCTCTCTGAGTTGGAAGAGAAAGAAGGAATACCTGATGATTTTCAGGTATTCTATGCCCACCTGGGAGAGCTGCATAAAGACATGGCGGAGAGCTATCAAATGACTTCGAGCTGAAGCCGAGGTTCAAAAAATCATATCAAGGTTCCAGAAAGAAATCTCTGAACACTGTCCTGCACTGTAGAAAAAGGTCAAGGTGTTCTTCATTGCCTTTCCAAAATCATGGAAACACGGACTCAGTCCAGTCACCCAGCTTCTTTCAAAACAATGAAAAAGTAAATTACTGAACTTGGGGAATTGAGACGCCTTCTGAGTGACCTTCTGTTGAGAAGCTGACATCACTGCACCAAGCCCATCCATCTCATTGAAAGGTGAAAAATAATGAAGTAGTGAATAGAGGGACTACTGATATAGGCTCTAAAATTGTTGATGAAAATTGTTTTTAATTAATAAAGAAATAAGTTTATTTGTAGTGTAACCGGGTGACTGTCGGATCTTATTCAGAATCATTAAAAGTGTACTTAGGCATCCATCCGGGTAATGCTAGAATAGTTGTCTGTGCCTTTAAGGGAGTCGGTGATGTCATTACCCACGCGCAGGTTAGTGTGGAGACCATTTTGTTTCTGCTGAAGACGTGGTAGGGCATTGGAATTGGGTTCCTCCCTGAGACTGGGCATGGTGAGGAAAGGTGAGCATTAATTGACAATATCTTTGTGAATTCATTTATGCTTGTTGGCGGTTCGAGAATATCGGTAATTTGACATGTTTTACATGCGAATGCTTTAGATTTCCACGTGTGAAGGAATCAACGCTGGGTAGTGTAGCTTACGCAAAGCTCCTCACCATCCAAGTAGGTCAGTCATCCTGTAATTTAACTACCAGGCAATACTTTGTAAAAGTTGTGCCAAAGTGAACCTTTTGTCTAACTTTATTGTATCAGGACTGATTGTGCATGTAACCGTGTAGCGTGAATGTTTAGTCTCTGTTCGGAAGTTCAGCACGTGTGTACGTTGTAGATGAGATGTGCTCACTTACATTTTTCGCTGTTATGTATAAGATGCAGGGTGGGTGGGATTCTAATATTGTTTGTATTGTGTTCCTTCAGGATTGCCACTACCGTATTAGAACCGTATTAGTTCTGGTATTTTTTATACTGCATACACAATTCTGTCCATACACAAGGGTGTAGATTGAAAGTTAAACTGAGATTGTAACGGCAATAACTGGTTGTAAATTCATTCCTTTTGTTTTGCGACCCTCTTCTGGCACTTAAACATCTAAAACAGATAAAGGAATTAAAACCCGAAAATGTATTTGTTGTCCTAAGTGTGTACCTTTCCCCAGGCTACAAAATCTGGTACCAGGAGAGGGGTTAATTCCAAGCCAGTTTCGAGGGTCTCTGATCGTTGTATGCAGTATAATATACAGTACCTAATACGGTAGTGGTGAAAACAGGACCGAGTTCCCGTTGGGCGGAAGGAGGGAGTGGGGTAGAGCCTCGTGGAGAGTGCGCTGGAGCCTCGGGAATGGGCCAAGACGTCAGCGACTGACGTCAGGATGCAGAGCAGAGACGTGGACCCGGGGAACTGCGGGCCGTGAAGCCATCGCGTTTGCAGCAAAGGACGGCAGGCTTGTTGCGTTAACTTTAAAGACTTGACGTTTTACTATGTCACGCTCAGAGGACACACCAGTTGAACTTGATTTGAATGAACAAATTAGGGAATTGCGTAGTAGGTATGATGAAGCCATGGCAACCATAGATAAATTAAGCAAAAGGTCCTATGTATATGTCCCAAGGGAAAGACACATTGTTCCATTTACGGGGGATGTTGAGAAAGATGGGAGGTCTGTTGACGACATTATTGAAGAAGTACAACGTGCACTTCATAGTAGAAATCAGTCTGACCAGGATCAGTATGACTTTGTTAAGTCCCTGCTCATGGGTGCAGCCTTAGAGGAAGCACGTATGTACAGTGATGCTGGGGAAGACCGCGCTGATGACTTGTTCACCTATCTCAGGGAAGCTTTTAGAGACAAGCGTAGTGCACCCCAGCTGTGGCATAGCTTCTACAGTCGCAAACAGCGTGAGGGTGAAGATGTAAGAGAGTTTTCACATGCCCTGCCCAAGCTCTTAACTTGATACTGAAGCACTCCCCTGATGCCGTGACCAATGAGAGGGTGCTGCTAAGAGATCAATTTATAGAGGGGATCAGGGGTCCTTCCCTCAGAAGGGAGCTCCACAGATTCATGCGGGGCCACCCTGAGTCCTCAATGATAGAAGTGAGGGAGGAGGCTGGTCTGTGGCTCGTAGGAGAGCCCCTGGGAAATACAAGGTCTGGGAAGTCAAAGTGTAGCAGTGGCCAGGCACAGTGCTCGATTCTTAAAGCTCGAGAATCTGAATCTGTCACACTAGCTGACATCCTTAAAGTGGTCGCAGAGCAGGGCAAAGCCCTTTGTGAATTGACTCAAGCAGTGAAAGATCTTACTGTACAGAGGAATTATACATGCGCTACTAGCAGCAGACGTAATTTACGGCCTAGGTTCACAGAAGTTGGGCAACCAATATGCTTCAAGTGTCAGGTGGGAGGGCATTTGGCCAAGAACTGCCCACAGAAGCGGGGTGCAAGGGAAGTGGAGTCTGCATCCTCCTGCTCTCAAGAGGTTGGGAGTCGGGCAATTCGGCGGAACCTCATAGATACAGATAATGTACAGCTACCTTGTGACCAGTTGCTGCAATGCGCTGTAGGGACATGTCCAGTTGTGGAGCTTGAAATATCAGGTATCGCTGTCCGTTGTCTGTTGGACACAGGTAGTCAGGTAAGCACCCTGACCGAACAGTTCTTTCAAGAACACTTGAATGGAGAGGACGAGGATATGTTGTCCATGCTGTCTGGCTTAGGCTAACAGCTGCAAACGGTCTTGATATTCCTTACCTTGGGTATCTAGAGCTAGAAGTTCAAGCAATGGGCATGAAGATACCCAGTTGTGGCTTTCTAGTAGTCAGGAATCCTGTTAGCACTGAACCCCCATCCCATGTATTGTAGGCATGAACATTATCAGCCAGTGTAAGCAACTTGTCTACGCAGTGTTTGACTTCGATGTCCAGTATTGTCTGGGTCGGAGCGATACAGTGACTTATCCACGCTCTAGGCAGCCATTTGCAGGGGAGCCTGAGCCTGTCTCAGAGGATGCGGTGTTTGATGGGGCTGTGGCGATCTGTAGTTTGATCAATCGCGGCACTGCCCTTGACCCGGCACTGGCTACCGCTGGTCTTTACAGCTGTAGGGTTAAGCAGATTCGAGCCTGGGAAGCTGGTACTAGTGATGTATGTGGTCCGATGCAAGGGAACACTCCAACCATCCCAGGTTATTCTAACGGGGACTTGCGTACTTTTCAGCAGCAAGACCCTGTGTTAGGTGTTGTAAGAGACTTATGGGATCAGAAAAGGAAGCTGAGTGGCCAGGAGCGTAAACCTCTGCCTAAACCTGCTTTGTCTCTGTTAAGGTACTGGGACAGTATCAGAGAGCATAAAGGGTTACTGTATAGGGTAGCTGAGGATGAGAAGCTTGGGAAGTGTTACCAGCTTCTGGTACCTAACAGCTTGAGAAGCACAGTGTTAGAGTATGTACATGATTCTATGGGCTATCAAGGCATAGAACGTACTCTGCAGTTGTTGAGAAGCCGATGCTTTTGGGTGGGCATACACGAGGATGTGGCACGGTGGATCAAAAATTTTCCACGTTGTGTACTAACTAAGATGGCACAACCTAGGATCCGCCCCTCCATGAAGTCATTTCTGGCTTCTAGGCCGCTTGAAGTTGTAGCGGTAGATTTCACTGTGTTGGAGCCGGCAAGTGATGGGCGTGAGAATGTCTTAGTGGTCACGGATGTTTTCACTAAATTTACCCAAGTATTTCCGACTCGGGATCAAAAGGCGGATACCACAGCAAGGGTGCTGTTGAGGGAATGGTTCATGAAGTACGGTGTCCCTGAGAGGTTGCATTCTGACCAGGGCCGTAACTTCGAGAGTGAGGTCATAGCGGAGCTTTGCGAACTGTATGGGGTAAAGAAAAGCCGTACCACACCTCGTCATCCTACTGGCAACGCGCAGTGCGAGCACATCAACAGGACGATGCATGATTTGTTGCATACGTTGCCTCCAGAAAAGAAGCACAGTTGGCCAGAACATCTACCCGAGTTGGTGTATGCATATAATGCGACCACTGGGTATTCACCTTACTGTCTGCTGTTTGGGGTGGATCCCCATTTGCCTGTGGATGATCTGTTGGGGCAAGAACAGAGGGTGGACCGGAAACATGACTGGCTAGTCTCAGTTCAGTTCTCTTTAGAGAATCAGTTAAGGAGGTTAAAAGTACCCCTGTAGTGAGCGAGTAATCGAGGACGACTACTTGAATGCAGGGGAGAATGTATCGGGTGACCGTCGAATCCTATTCAGTATCGTTAGAAGTGTACTTATGCATCCACCCGGGTAATGCTAGAATAGTTCTCTGTGCCTTTAAGTGAGACGGGGATGTCATTATGGAAACGCGGGATAGTGGGGAGACCATTTTGTTTCTGCAGAAGACGTGGTAAGGCGCTGGAATTGGGTTCCTCCCAGAGTGTGCTGGGCATGGTGAGGAATGGTGAGCATTAATTGACAATATCCATGTGAATTCGTTTATGCTTGTTGGCGGTTCGAGAATATCGGTAATTTGACATGTTTTACATGTGGATGTTTTAGATTTCCACGAGTGAAGGAATCAACGCTGGGTAGTGTGGCTTACGCAAAGCTCCTCACCATCCAAGTAGGTCAGTCGTCCTGTAATTTAACTACCAGGCAATACCTTGTGAAAGTTGTGCCAAAGTGAACCTTTTGTCTAACTTTATTGTATCCGGACTGATTGTGCACGTAACCACGTAACGTGAATGTTTAGTCTCTGTTCGGAAGTTCAGCACGTGTGTACGTTGTAGATGAGATATATTTGCTTACATTTTTCGCTGTTATGTATAAGATGCAGGGTGGGTGGGATTCTAATGTTGTTTGTATTGTGTTCCTTCAGGATTGCCACTACCGTATTAGTACCGTATTAGTTCTGGTATTTTTTATACCGCATACACAATTCTGTCCGTACACAAGGGTGTAGATTGAAAGTTAAACTGAGATTGTAACAGCAAGAACTGGTTGTAAATTCATTCGCTTTGCTTTGCGACCCTCTTCTGGCACTTAAACATCTAAAACAGATAAAGGAATTAAAACCCGAAAAAGTATTTGTTGTCTTGAGTGTGTTCTTTTCCCCAGGCTACAGTAGATTTAAATAGATGTGGTTTTTTTGAAATTATTTATCACTGCTTTGAAATTGCATAACACCTCATAGGCCTGATTTTATTCTCACAAGTCAATGAATATGTTTTAAAAAAATATATCACTCCCTACTTTGTACATAGTTTTCTTTTTTTGATTGTTCTTTCTTTCCTCTCCTTTCTATAAGTGTATACCTCAGATAAATATCTGGAGATTTGTGACAAATATGACTATATGATATATATGTACAATATCTGAAATACATCTCATGGGAAGTTTTGTTTGATGAACTTCAATAAAAAATTACAAAAAGAAAAAGAAATTGCAGTTCCTTTTTTTCACTGTACATCATAAATCAAAATTCTTCATAGTTTTTATGTAATGGGGCACAGGAGATAAGGTCTGGGAGCCAAGGGGGCAGTAGCCCAAAAATGTTTGGGAGCCACCAGTCTAGATAATGTTCTGAGGAACAAGATAATTTCACCAGTTGAAAGAAACAAATGTGTCTAACCTTGAATGCCAGAACTTTGGATATCTCCAAAACTTATCATTACGGAACTTTGTAGAAGTGAAGTCTACATAAGATTGTAGTAAAGCCAATTTTGTGGTTTAGTCCAATTTACTTTCTGTAACTTTGATTGATATTGCAAAGGTAATGCATAGGCAAAATGAAGAATAGCAGGGTTGGAAATGTTTACTCAAAGTAGCAACATTGTTCATGATTTGGATAAGAAGTTTGTCCATTCTTATCTACTGACAGAGCTTGCTTGCCAAAAATGAAAATGTCAAAAGACCTTCTGTTGAAAGAAATATAATCTTCATATTTCATTTTCAATTCCAATATAGTCTTTAGCTTTTGAAATGTTAGAGCTTTATGTCCTGCCTATTCACACTGTGAAACTATTCTCATGAATTGTAAATGCAGAACGCACATATATCTCAAATAATCTGTTGAAAGAGAACATTTAAGAATATAAATAATCCACCAGAAAATATGTAATACAACTTACCTTCTCTAATTTTCCAGTGCTTATATCTTGAGCAGTAAGCATGGTGCCTCTAGTTTTATAATTAGGGGTATAGTGTAAACACCCAGAGCAATAAAGTTTCCACAGAATGCGCTTCACATGATTAGTGATTGTAACATGGCTGGCTGTCCTAGTAACAGACCATACCCAACACAGCTGGAGAAACCCTTACAGCTGAACTATTGCTTGCTTCCGAGTCACATTCTGCAAGTGTGGGAAAATGTCTTTATTGTCTACTAAATATTAGACTGCAGATTAGCACAGGAACCATGGCAACTATTCACTGGATCAGTGATCAGGCACTTCTGAATTTCAGTTGCAGATCAGGCCCTCTGTTTGTCCACGGATAGTGGTTGAATCACTGAGGCACAATATTTATGTTAAATACTCAAAGAAAGCAAAGAGGGAGAGAGAGAGAGAGAGAGAATGCAAAGTAAGGCAAGCAGTGGAAGTGTGGAGGACGAGGGACTGTAAATCTGTACATCAACAAAGTGCCTGAGCAAATTCCATCTGTGTTATTCTTCCAACTTTTGAAAAGCACTGCTGTATATACAGCAGCTGGGATAGTTCTGTTTTAAGATAAGTTCATTAAACTGATGCATTCATACCATGGGTATGTGGTACCAAACATTTTGGAAAACTGTTTTGCTATAAAAGAATTATTAACTCTGTAATGACTGTTTGAGAATGTTGTTAGCAATCAAAGGAGTGATTACACTACTAACTGGATTTAAAAGGAATGAACAGTGCACATGCACATCAATACGTACAGTAAAACGCACCGTTTGCATTAACAAACAACACAACCTAAAGACATACTGAACACATTTAGGGCACTGCTATAGCCAATCATCTTCCATCCTGTAGAAGACAAGATGAAGGGCATGAACAATGAGGAAAAAGTGAGGATGGAAATTTATATCCATATTTAAAGCAGCCAGTTCTGAAGAATAATGACTGGAACAGACTCTTTCCATTACGTATAGTAAATACACATAGAGGCTTAAGAAACAAAAACAGCGTGCCACTCTCTGGAAGCCTGTAGGTTAGGTGTAATGTTAAAAAAAAGGGCCAATTGCTTTCGTGGTGTATATGAGGAAGTAACTCATCTCAGGCTTCCAACGGGGTATAGGTATTGATTTTAACCGACATTTCGAAGTCAAACTCTGGGCAGAGTTTGTCATTGAAACATCGGTTATAATTGACACCTTCACCCAGCTGGAAGCCCGAGAAGAGTTTATAGGTGTAATGTTGTTAAAATGTATTTCAAGCCGAGGCCATATTTCTTTAGCTAGCAATCAAGAAGCAGGAACAAACTGGGTTCAAAATTTGTCAAGATTCCCCAAAAAGAATTTAATAAACATTTCTGCTGAAACTTACTTGTAAACTCCAAGGATAAAAATATGCCTCTAGGAATCATCGTCTAGATAGGTTTGTAGTAAGCAAGATGTAAGGATGGGAATGCAAAATTGAGATTACAATCAGATCAGCCATGATCTTATTAACCGGGGGGCAGCTTTCTCCTGTGTTATTTGTTTTCTATTCTTATGAACCAGCACAGCTGGGAATTAATACAGAATGCAGTTATTTTCTGAATTTAAAATATTTGTTGATGCAATAAAGGATGATAATGTGGTGTGGTTTTATTATTACTATTAAAAGTTAGTTTAATAACAAAAGTAGGTATTTAATAATGGTGTTCAGTTTAGCGTGATGTGTACACCAATTTTAATAACAGGAAATAATTTTTAGATTATTGCACACTTTAGCGAACTGAAATATTAAAAGCAACAAACACAAAATGCTGGAGGATCTCCACAGGTCAGACAGCATCTGTGGAAAATAATACAGTCGACGCTTCATGCCAAGACCCGTCTTCAGGACTGAGAAGGACGGGGGAAGATGCCAGAATAAAAAGGTGGGAGGAGGGGAAGGAGGCTTTGCTGAAAGGTAGGTGAAGCCAGGTGGGTGGGAAAGGTCAAGGACTGGAGGAGAAGGAATCTGATAGTAGAGGAGAGTGGACCATAGGGGAAAGTAATAGGCAGGTGAAAAGAGGTAAAAGGTCAGATAGAGGAAGGTTGGGGGGGCGAATTTGTTGACTGGAAGGAGAAATCGTTAGTCGTACCATCGGGTTGGAGGGCACGCAAATGGAATATTAGGAGTTGCTCTTCCACCCTGAGGGTGGCCTTATCTTGGCATAAGAGGAGGTCATGGACCCATGTAGTGGAATTAAAGTGTTTGACCACTGGGAAGTTCCGCGTGAGGCGGATGGTGTGGAGGTGCTTGAAGTTTTAAAATGTTCACTTTAGTCTTTCTGTGGTTCAGGTAAACATTTTTTAAGAACTTCCCCGAAGCCCTCAAAAACAGCACAATTTATACTGACTTGATTGATTCGTTCTGGGATGGAAAGCTTATTTATTTATTTACAGAGATGCAGAGCAGAGTACGCCCTTCCAGCCCTTCCCATCGTGCCGCCAAATAACCCCTCAATCTAATCTGAGCTTAATCACAGGACAGTTTGCAATGACTAATTAACCTGCTGACCACTATGGGGGGAAACCAGAGCACGCAGTCACAGGGAGAAAGTACAAACTCCTTACAGGCAGCAGTGGGAATTGAACCTGAGTCACTGGTACTGTCAAGCATTGTGCTAACCACTACCCTACCACGCCGCCCTTATGGAACTGAAACATTCTTGACACGCACATATTGCATTTAGTTTAGTAGGATGGCTCAGAATCTAGCGCGATCACCTAGAATTTCATCCTCTGTTGGCAGAATTAAACATGCAGCACAGTTACATCAGTATGTTGTACCATGCTTCTGAAATTCACTCCCTTGCAATCAGCATGAAATCAGTTGGTCTCTGGACAAAAGGGATGAACTTTTGGTTGATTAATTTTTAAAGCGATTGCAGAAATTCAGTTTACCGGACTATAATTCTGCAATTGTTGTGGTGCTGGTTTGGCCACTTTAAAGCCCCATCAGATTCAAAGATTCTCCATGCTGCTGACTGAAATTATGGAGTAGGAGGGCTACAGCAAATGTAGGACATAATATTCCTGAATGTGACAGTGCATTTCTTTATATTATCATCTCTAATCCCAACCCTCCACAAGCCGTTAGGCTCTTCCTCCATCCACCAGATGAATTTTCAAATCCTGAAGAGGTTCCAAGGCTCTCAAATCCCTCCCTCATTTGTTTTTCCTATCTTCTCCCGATTCTCTGATTGTTTCTGCAAAAGTTGGATTGCCCAAGGCACTTGACGGAAATGTCAGTTTTTAAGTCATAACCCCAGTCATCTCCTGATCGCTAACCCTTCTTCCACTAGTTCCTATCACTACCCGCCAACCTAGATACCAGGCCCTGATTGGATTTATTCTCACCCAACTGTTTCACCAACCTCAGTCCAAGACAATGCATTTCCATCTCCAAAATACCCATGCAGTCCGAGGCCTCTGGCTTTGAGTATGTCTGAAGTATAGATACTGAAACAATGAGTTACACTAGAATTTGTTGGTCTGTTTGTTTGTGAATCCAACATTTCAATTACTGGCATTACAACTAGCTACCATGTTCCAGCGCCATTTTGGAATCTTCAAATATATAAAAACCACTGATAAAATTGCATCTGATGTATTGCATATAGGTCTTATTCTCCCCAGCTAAGAATGGATATAGGTAAGGAGACGCAACTTTTTACATAATATCCGGAGGAGATACCAGAAACTACAGAGGCTGGGAGATGAAAAACAAAACAAAGATCAGGCAGTACCTGTGGGTAGGAAAGGAATGTCGTGATTTTAGCTGGAGACTCTGCACATGGACTGAAACTTTTTATTGAAATTAAGGTCCAGGCATAGTCATTCCAGTAGCATCCAATAATAGAAACTCCGAGCTGGCATGACGTAATCTGCCCGCAAAGCTCAGGATGCAGGTATAATGAACTTTGATGCACCTGGCATCGAAATCCTTCTTCAAGCACGAGAAATGTCCAGGGTGAGGCAAGACAGCCTAGTGAGGATTGTTTTACTCCACCGTAAATCCATTTTCAATTTTACATCACTTTCAGATAAAGAGCATTACGCCATCTAATTTCTAAGGAACACATTCACATTCTGGAACAGGAACCATTTAAGCCTTTATGGGTGTTGCCAGAAGTCTCTTTGTTAATCTTTTGAACAAAAATGGCCCTATATTTTTGCAATCAACTGTGCAACAAAGGAGCTAACTGTGGACCACATAAAAATTCGTGAACAAGGATCTTGATTTCTCTGTGGTTGGCACTTTCCTTTCTCTGAAAGGTGCTACATTCAGGTATCATTCGAAGGGGTAACACCTACCCAGTAACAATGACGTTAAAGGAGTAACAAGAGACAGCAAATGCTGGAATCTGGAGCAACAAACAATCTGCTGGAGGAACTCAGTAGGTCAAGCAGTATCAAGCAGAATTGAATAAGCTGCAGAGGGTTGTACTTAGTCATCTCCGTTATGAGCACTAGCCTCCATAGTATCTAGGACATCTTCAAGGAGCAATGCCTCAAAAAGGTGACATCCATCATTAAGGACCCCCCTCACCCAGGCCATGACTGTTCTCATTGCTACCATCAGGGAGGAGGTACAGGAGCGTGAAAGCACACACTCAACGATTCAGGAACAGCTCCTTCCCCTCTGCCATCTGATTTTTGAATGGGTGTTGAACCCATGAAACTATCTCACTACTTTTTAAAATTTTGTGCTCTACTTATTTAATGTAACTATTATATATATATATATATATATATATATATATATATATATACATACACACACACACACACACACACACACACACACACACATATATATTCACTATAATTCAGCTTTATCCTCTATTATTACGTATTGCATTGTACTGCTGCCGCAAAGACAACAAACTACATGACATACGCAGGTGATAGTAAACCTGTTTCTGATTCTGATCTGTGATGCAAGGTTATGCCTCGAAACGTCGACAATTCTAATCCTCCGACCAAGCTGCTCGAGTCACTGAATTCTTTCAGCAGGGGATCTGTTGCAAATGTGATGTCAATGTTGTTTTTGCAGCCAATATTGGAAATAGGGTATGTTAAAAGATGGCTTGTGGTGATTTTAAGTTAGGGAGGGATGTCGAAGGGGATATAATTAGAGCGCTCATAACAAATACCGCAATTTGAGGGTTTTTTTACTAGAAGAGTTAGAGGAGTTAGGAAGCTTTTTTTAAACACTGAGGTTTGTAATTACATGGGTATGTGTAACCACAAGCGCCAATTGAGTCAGAATATGCTATTCAAAAGGAATGTGATGGGCCTTTAAAGAAAATAACATAAAATAAAAGGAGAAACCATGCAGAAAGGAAAACAGTAAATAGTTTTACCTAAACAACTTGCACCTGAGAACAAGAGATTGGTGGAGTCAGCACAGTTGATCTGAAACTGTGAAGAAACAGTAAGGTTTAGATTCAGCAAATAAATAAAGTGGATTGTCTTCTGTCAGCCAGTGTTGGCATGGATAGAAGAACGAGCAAGAAGAATATTCTTCTGTGAATGGGAAGGGAGTGGGATAGTGGAAGACAAGAGAAGTGCTCTGTACGTTGTGTAGGTTGGAGGAGGAGATATTGACTCTGGGAACCAGGAAATGTTAGGGTGAAGTAGGGACAATGCCAATCCTTATGTGATACTGATTGGAGAGCTGCCGAGGAATGGGTGTGCAAACATGGCTGTAACTCCAAAAACTAATCAAAAGAAAAACACAGGAGTTGGGGATATGGGTCTACTTTCTTTTACTCTAGTGAGGTGCACAGGTGTTTCATGGTAGTGTAATGACATATGCCATTCACCCTATTTCATATATTTAAACCGTAATGAATTATGTAAACAACGAAGAAAGCTTAATCCAACAATATATTTACAATATTACTGAAATGTTAAATACACTACAGCTAGTTAGAGTGGAAGAGAGTGGTTCCAAACTGAGGGAGGTCCTAGTAGAGAAGATTGAGAGGCTCACCTGGACATGTGAATGGGGTCGGTGAAGAGGGCCAAGATGGATTTCATTCAGTCCTGGACTAAGAATCAGTAACTATGATGGTAAGGTAGTCATTGAGTCACTGATGCACAGAAAGCATATTGTAATAAGCAAGGCACAATAAATTATTCTATTTCTTACTTTTCTCATAGGCAAATGTCCATAGAGTACAGTTACCCAAACACAGGCAGTCCTCACATTATGAGAGGTTTGTATTCCTCTTCATAATCCAATCTGTTTGTAAGTTGGAGATGAACAACAGAGTGCGGACTTGGGAAGAATGGCCTCCAGCTGGCCTCACTGAATCAGGGAGGGAGTCTGCTCAGTGCTCTCAGCTTTTGCTCGGCTCAACCCAGTACCCGGCTGTGGGGGCTCAGAGGCAAGGGAGGCATGCAGAAATGCCCCATTGCTGCCTGGCAGAAGATCCACACAGCTGGAAAGTTCTTCTCCATCCATGCCGCTGGTCGCCCAAGCACTCACTCATTTAAATGGGATGTCGATAAGCAGGGCATTTGTAACCCAGGAAAGGCCTGCACACTGATGTTAAAACCTTCCGGGTTAGAAACTCTTCCGGGCTGAAGAAAATACTTTATACTTACTTTATACTTTATACTTTATTGTCGCCAAACAATTGGTACTAGAACATACAATCATCACAGCAATATTTGATTCTGTGCTTCACACTCCCTGGATTACAAATATTAAATATTAAAAATAGTAAAAACAGTAAAAATTAGTAAATATTAAAAATTTAAATTATAAATCATAAATAGAAATTAGAAAAATGGAAAGTAAGGTAGTGCAAAAAACCCGAGAGGCAGGTCCGGATATTTAGAGGGTACGGCCCAGGTTCGGGTCAGGATCCATTCAGCAGTTTTATACAGTTGGAAAGAAGCGGTTCCCAAATCTGGCTGTACGAGTCTTCAAGCTCCTGAACCTTCTTCCGGAGGGAAGAGGGACGAAAAGTGTGTTGGCTGGGTGGGTCGTGTCCTTGATTATCCTGGCAGCACTGCTCCGACAGCGTGCGGTGTAAAGTGAGTCCACGGACGGAAGATTGGTTTGTGTGATGTGCTGCGCCGTGTTCACGATCTTCTGCAGCTTCTTTTGGTCATGGACAAGACAACTTCCATACCAGGTTGTGATGCAGCCTAGAAGAATGCTTTCTACAGTACATCTATAAAAATTAGTGAGGGTTTCAGGGGACAGGCCAAATTTCTTTAGCTTTCTCAGGAAGTAAAGGCGCTGGTGGGCCTTCTTGGAGGTGAACTCTGCTTGGTTGGACCAAGTCAGGTCATTTGTGATATTGACCCCAAGGAACTTAAAGCTTTTGACCTGTTCCACTTGCGCACCACCGATGTAAATTGGATCGTGCCGTCCTCTACTCCTTCTGAAGTCAACAACAAATTCCTTTGTCTTGCTGACGTTGAGGGATAGGTTATTGTCTTTGCACCATGCCACCAGGTTCTTAATTTCCTCAAAAAGGTGCTGCCAAAGTTATACCAACATGTCTCCTGCCCCACTAGAGGCCCAAATATACTTGACCACTGCTACACAACAGTTAAGGATGCCTACTGTTCCGTCCCACGACCTCACTTCGGAAAATCGTACCATCAGGCAGAGATACCATCACATACAGAGATCCACAACGGTTTGATTCAAGATCCTAGAGCATTAATATTCTCCCATGCTAGAAGATCAAGATAAGGCAGACCGTGTTCACACAATCATGCAAAAGAGCCCTCCTCTGGAGTCACTGCTGAAAGGAGCATCATAAGGGTTAGGGATAAGGTCACAGGGTTAGAGGTTTTGAGGGAATGAGGCAGGCGGGGCTGTGCTAAGCGGGTAAATGAAGATTGCCAGCTATGGAGATGGTAAGATTGGGGATGACCTCCAGGAAGATGTTCAGGTGATGATGGTCAGAAAGCTGTTCAGGAAGTGCTAAGGAGATGCTCTAGGCAACAAAAATAGGATTAGAAAAGGAGGTGAGATGAATAGTGTGACTGCACAGATTGTTGGGAGCAGAACCAAGGAAAGGCAAGAAAACATCTGCAGGGAAAGGAATGGATGCAAGAGTTATCATTTGAGATAGGTAAGAAAAAGATAAACTACCTCAGGCACCCTGGATGTACTGAACCTTTTCGTGCTGGTTCAGGCTTCTATACTCTGGTTGCTCCTGTGTAAGGACCCTTGTTATTGGAAACAGAATCAGAATCAGACTAATATCACTGGCACTTGATGAGAAATTTGTTGTTTTTTTACATTTTTTTTAAAAAAACTAAATTAAAATAAGAAACATATATAAATTAAATTAAAAAGCTGTGCAAAAAGAGCAAAAAAAGAATAAAATAATGAGGTAGTGACTAAGAGTTTATTGTCCATTCAGAAATCTGATGGCAAAGGAGATGAATCTGTTTCTGAAACGTTGAGTGTGTGTCTTCAGTCTCCTGTACCTCCTCCTTGATGAAGGCATGTCCTAGAGGAAGGGGGTCCTTCGTTATGGATGCTGCCTTCTTAAGGCATCGCCTTTGAAGATATCCTCGATGCTGGGGAGGCTAGAGTCCATGATGGAGATGGCTAAATTTACAACCTTCTGCAGCTTTTTCCTATCCTGTGCAGTGGCCCCTCCAAATGACATATCATGTCTACTCAAACTCCGAAAGAAATATAGCCGCTGTCATGCCTTCTTTGTAATTGCAACAACATATTGGGTCCAGGATAGATCTTTAGAGAAGCTGACACTCAGGAATGTGAAACTGCTGATCTTTCAATGAGCACTGGTGTGTGTTCCCCTGATTTCTCCTTCCTGAAGTCCTTGGTCGTAATGACATTGAGTGCAGAGTGCAGAGTTCACTCAACCAATTGATCTAACTCACTCCTATAAATTCTGCAGAAAATAATTGTGTCATCAGCAAATTTATAGATGTCATTTGAACTGTGCCTTGTGTGACGAAAATACACATAGACTAAGATATTGACTGTCCTGTGCTATCACCAGTGGGATCAACAGTTGACCTGCCACCTGTCTTCAGGAGAGAGATAAGTAAGACAATGGAGCAGCATTTGGAAATGTTAATGAAGAGATGAGAGAGATTAACAGAAGGAGACACCGGTCTGGGTATTGTCAAGACTGGTTTGCTTTGAAACTGAACTGTTTGAAGTGATGGACAGGCGATACCCCAACAGGGGGGATAAAAAGGGATGGGTTCGCTAAGGCAACAGACACCACACAAGACACCACTCACGACACCCCGAGGTATCAAGACCCTGGAAGCGGTGCACCCCCACAAGTTGGTGGGAGTTTTAGAGGGCTGGTCACGGGACCAGCCATAGACGCACAGGGTGGAAAGATTCGGTCGGCGGGAACCTGGTGTGTGTGTCCACCCTTGCCTGGGTGCCGAGTTCGCCGCAGAAGAACGATCGTATCTGAAAACGGAGGGGTCACAGTCGGTGACCTCAGAAGACATTACAAAGGGCTCGCCCGAAAGCTAACTGCGAGAAATATCAAAGGTCTGTTGAATCCAATTTTGAATATCAGCATTCGCTCTCTCTCTCTCTCTCTCTCTTCAACGGCACAAAAACGATTGCTGCGAACTGAACTAAACTGAACTCTGTCACTTGTGATTGATCATCTTACCCCTAGACTGCGATGGAGCTTGATTGATCCTATTATCCTAGTTCTGTGTACATGCGTGTTTATTCAGTGCTAACCTGTTGCATTTATATCCTTACTAATAGAGTACTGTGTTGCTTATTTCTTTAATAAAACTTTCTTAGTTCCAGTAATCCAGACTCCAACTGAGTGATCCATTTCTGCTGGTTTGGCAACCTAGTTACGGGGTACGTAACACTTGCCACACAGTCATGGGTGTAGAGAGAGCAGAGCAGTGGGCTAAGCACACATCTTTGAGGTGTGCCAGTGTTGATTGTCGGTGAGGAGATGTTATTTCCAATCCACACCTTGCTGGTGAGGGAATGAAGAATCCAGTTGCAGAGGGTGCACAGAGGCCCAGATTTTGGATCTTGTTGATAAGAACTTAGGGTATGATTGTTTTGAACACTGAGCAATAATCAATAATCAGCGGTCTGACATAGGTATTGCTATTGTTCTAAGGCTGAGTGGAGAGCCAGGGAGGTTGCATTTACTGTGGCCCTATTGTGGACTTGAATTGGATATGTGGATAGAAGCAATAAGCACATGTGTAGCCAAGCACTTGTATAATCAGGTTTAAGTTAAAATTTGCTTGCACACTGCATAAATGTGCCGCGGTACATAATTGAATTTCCAGTCATTGAGGATCGAAAACAACCTATTTAAAAATTACTCACAGCTTGATTTTTCTTGCCCATCAGCACAGACTGCCATGGCTCTGGAGTGGATATTTCAAAACCACAAGACTTTGTCAGACTGGTGCAATGTGTGAAATGAATACTTTACAAGGATTAAACTGACTATTGACAGCTGGGCATTAATAACACGATGTCTTTTTCTTCCGCTAATACCTCTGTTAAGTTACATGGAACTTATTTCTACAAGAAGCAGGTGCATACAAGTGCCAACATTGCAATTAGAGTGATTACCCGGGCTAGTATAGACAGTTCTGTAGCAGGCAGAGATGCACAGGTTTATAGTCAAATAGTGCATGCTCTAGTGATCCTAGATTTAAATAAACCATTCTTATTTTTATGACTCAGACCATGTGGTTAGTAATAATCTGTAGACAACACAGATTTAGACTGTCTCTTTGCAGATTCAGACCACAAATAACTTTTAAATGTTATGAGAGTAGACTTTAATCTCATTTACTCAAATTGGATTTGAACCAGCAGACTAATCCAACCTGGCCAATAGAATCAGAGAGATTGATGCATCACAGTAAAATGACCTTCAGCCCATCAAGCCGAACCTGACTATCAACCTTTTATACAGTATTCACCCATTTCATATTCACCCGATACTCTCATCATCTCCTCCCCAGATTCTAGCACTCACCTACTTTAGGGGCAAGTTAGTAGACGCTAATTAACCTATCAACCCACATGCCTTTGGGATATCATGTCATATTGAGTTCTATCATCGAAACAGGAAGTTACTCTCCATCACTTTTACAGATTATCAGCCCTTGACTATGACAATTGATGAAATAGTAATGGTGTAAACAAGAGCTCATGTTGGGTAGGTGGTTTCTCCGCTGTAATGTTGATCAGGCAAACCCTGAATTTCACAGGATAACATTTCATTCTATATCACCTTGAGGACAGTCAAGTGAAGATGAGAGGAGACGGGCTGTGTCTGGAGTTGGAATGGAGGAAAAATGAACCATATGTGTGAGATGGGGGGATGGGTACAGCAAGTGGAGTGGGAATAGTGAGACACATTCTAGAGGGCAGAGAGCATGATCGGATGGGGTTAGGAAACTACAGTCAGGGTGGGGTGGGGTTGGCGGGACAGGCATCAGAAGTGGAGCCATAATTACAGCTTGGGAAGTCAGGGTCCATAGGATCCAAAGCAACTAGATTAAAAATACTGACTTTGTAATAAGAGAGAGGTTAATAGTTACTCTCCCCCCAGTTTCGTGCTCTGACTTCTCGTCTTTTCTCCAGTCCTGATGACGGG
The DNA here is from genome assembly GCF_030028105.1 of Mobula birostris. Lineage (NCBI taxonomy): Eukaryota > Metazoa > Chordata > Chondrichthyes > Myliobatiformes > Myliobatidae > Mobula > Mobula birostris. Next base: position 82,195,660 of record NC_092373.1, read on the forward strand.
TCTTGGCTCTCAACTTCGACTACTTATTCTTCTCCACAGACGCTGCCTGGCCTGCTGAGTTCCTCCAGTATTTTGTGTGTGTTGCTTGGATTTTCAGTAACTGCAGATCTTCTCTTGTTTGTGCTACTGCATCTTCCAAAATCTCTTCCAGGGATGGAATCTCTTCCATTAAGAAGCTTAAAACTTTCCTTTGACAGGTGTTCAGTGAAAACCTCTCTCACTGCTCCCCTTCTGTGATCTCTGCTGCCCTCTTCTTCCTCCCCACCCCTTCTTTCTTACTCTGACTTCTCATCTTTTTTTCCAGTCCTGATCAAGGGTCTTGGCTGAAATGTCAATTGTTTACTCTTTTCCACAGATGCCCGCCTGGGCTGCTGATGTCCTTCAGTACTTTGTGTGCGTTGCTTGGATTTCCAGCACCTGCAGATTGTTCTTGTGTAATGGTCAGGGATTGTTTTTGTGATTTGGATCAGTGGTAATAGGGAGTTAGTAATAATGTTTATTATATACATGAAAGACTTAAAAGTTAATGTAAGGGTTATGATTGGCAAGTTTGCAGGTGACACAAAAATTAGTCATGTTGTGAATGATGATGAGAAAGGAATTGAAAAGCTGGTTAGTCAGAGTAATGGCAGATGAAATGTAATCCTGTTTTATGCAAAGTAATGCATTTTGAGAGATCAAATAAGGATGAGGCAGGAAGTAATAAATGGCAGGCTCCCAGGAGTGTCGATAAACAGAGAGACTTGGTGTGCAAAGCCTAAAGATCCTTGAAGATGGCAGGTGGTGAAGAAGGTATAGGAGATGTTTGTCTTCATTAGCCAGGACATTGAATACAAGTAGAAATTAATAAAACGTTATTGTGATTCTATCAGGAATACTGTGTCCAGTTTTGTTCACCACAATGCATAAAGGATATGATTGCTGCAGTAAGGGAGATTCACCAGGATGGAAAGTCCCAGTTATGGTCAGAGAATTACAACTAGGTTTGTTTTCCTTAGAGTGGAACAGGCTGTGCAGACCAGGCTGGGCAGAGTAATGAGAGGCCAAGAGAAGACAGCTAGAAGAAAACGTTTCCACATCAGAGACGTCTTTAACTATTGGTCATAGGTTGAAGATAAAGAGCAAGAGGTGTAGAATGAGGGGAGGAAGGAGATAGAGGAGAATATTTTCACTTGGAGGGGGACTAGAATTTGGAACAATTCCTAGAAGGGCAATGGAGGCAAACACACACATAATATTTACAAAGTATCAACACAAGCTCAGTACTTAGGGCAGGTAAATGGTGACATATGGGATTAGTATAGATGGGTAATTAATGGTCAGCATTGATCAAACGGCCCTTTCTATGCTCTATGACTCTAATCCTCTTTGTGCAGCACAGTACTGCAGAGGCAGCATAACACTATTATAGAGTCAGCAGCCCGGGTTCAATTATGGACTTCCCACGTTCTCCCTGTGACCTTGCGAGTTTCCTCTGAGCGTTCTCGTTTCCTCCCACCTTCCAAAGACGTACGGGCTGGTAAATTAATTAGTGAAAGTGGGTGGTGCAGGCTAATTGGGTTGGAACGGCCTGATATCAGGGATGGCCTGTATCTCTAAGTGATTAATAAACAAAATAATTACAGTGAGAGTGGGACTGGGTAGGCTGCACCCTGTTGTGGGGCTGGGGACAAAGCGAGGAGCATGACGGGGTGGGGACCGGGAAGACTGCAGTCAGATGGGGCTATAACTGGGGAGAGGTGGGACTGGAGAACCAGAAGTCAAGAGATGGGAGGGATAGTAGTCAGGGTCAGGGAGAAAGAAAGAGCATGATTGTGATGAATTCTGAGAAGAAACAATTAAGATTCCAATAGAGGGTGAGGATCTCCACAGTCTGGATAACCTATCCATCATAGTTGGATTAACGTCAATGCCATCTTTGCACTGACTGAAAGTTAATAATTGAACTGGCCACTGAGTAGTGCTATTGCTCAGCACACTTTGATCTGATCCAGACCCCAGTGGTTTACGACTAGGCAATGCATCTTATAGCAAGGAATGCCAAGACTACATTCCAGAGCATTTGTGGACCCAATCTGTTCTAAAAAGCAGCAAAAGAGTCAAGATTTTTGACATAACTATTGCATGTTCAGGAGACAGCTGTGAAGTCACTACCTGAGGGACTGCATGAATTTAAGTTTTCCAGTGATCGTGTATACCTTTTACTGCTCTGGGCAAATGTCTGTATATGCATTCATTGTTTAGATGAAAACCAAGGCCTCTCTTTGATTTCACACATTGGTCACATATTCTTTGCTGGGCTGCAGTCATAAAAGAAATGTCTTCTTGATATCATTGCTCCAGCAGAGTGCTTCAAAAAACTGTGTCTGATTGGAGAGATGGCTCAGATACTCAAAAATCTCATTCCACCCTACATAACCTTTCACCCAATTTATCATTTTGAGCTGTTTTTGCACAAATCAACAACACTCAGCTTTTATCTAGCAAATGTCATTTAGTGTGGGACATACAGAATATACCAGAAGCAGTTGGATGGGGAGAAAATTTGAGATCAATATTGCGTTATTTTTTATATTACACATCAATCAATTTATAGCACTAAACAAGCCAACTACTTCCTTCAAGTTGGACGAGAGTTCGAGGATAGTCTATTGTTTGACCAGGGAACATGCCTGTCAGCCAGCTGCAGTGCACAAGTTAGCTTGTCTCCAATTTCTGTGCCTTCGCATTGAATTGCAGGTATTAGAGACAAACAGCAGAACAGGTGACAATGCAAAGGCGTACCACTCCACCACCGGATCTCAAAGTCCAGGGTTTGAATGTACTTTATCTGGCCCATCAGTATTATACACTTGGATATTACTACACAAGGGATTGTTTTCACAACATGGACTTCCTGCAGTTAACAAACAAAAATGTGATAGCACAGTCCCCTTCATTGTAAACAATGCAAACCCCAAATGAACATGAGCGCCTGAAAATCTTCTACATCATTAGCCTGTATTAATAAACATTGAAGTGTTTAAATACCTAATATTAGCCAATAAGCTACTTCCATTGAATGTATTGATATTTCTATAGCTTATGAAATTACAACATGTTGCTATGTTAAGCAATGGCTGACTAATCTTACAGAGCTGCAAAAGGAAAATCAAGACCATTATTAAATACCCTACTTCAAAGTCTATTATTCTGCTTTTAATTTTATAAACTACTTTCACTGTTTCTCCACTGGTACAAGGACCAATTATGTGACAGGATTGCATAAGCAACTTGCAACATCACGATGCAGGTGTGCGGATTTGAAAAGGATCAGAGGAACTTTGAGTGTACACAAGAATCATAATATGCTCCAGACAGATTTTGTTTATAGTCACGAATAAGTACGCAACACGAAAGCCAGCATTCTGTTTCAAAGCTGTGACATTGATGGTTTGAGATCAAGAAAAAAAGCACAGCTTATTTAAGTCATCAAGAATTGTTAAGTTTCATGAGAGATTTGAACCAGACTGCTTGGTGCTTGCTAAAGTACATGGGGAATTTTTGAAGGGAGTTCTTTTACATTTTGGAACTATATTAGTTTCTTTGATTCTAACATCTGTTCTGTTTTACACTATGGAATCTGCTTTATATGGATTGCAATACATAGAGATTCTAGAGGCCATGTGACTTACTCCTGCTCAAACATTTGTTTTTATTTAAATCCTAAGGCCAGTTTTTATTTACAACATAGCCATGCTACAACTGAGGCCACCAACTTCCACCTCCATAACTTGACAAACTCTTCCCCTGATCTAGTTCCTTCCATGCTTCTTATCTCAATCCCAATTCCTGACTGGTCCTGTATATCCTTGGAGATGCAGAGATGCCACAGATGCTGGGAATTAATACAGCAAACAATCTGCTGGATGAATTGGAGGCAAATGGACAGTGGGTGCTGCAGGTTGAGACCCTTCACCTAGATTAACAAATTTCACAGAGTAAACATTGTAGCTCCACTAAAAAAGGAAACTACTGAAAATACTTAACAGGTTAGGCAATAGCTGTGGAGACAAAAATAGTGTAAGGTCATCAATCTGCATTGTTTTCTCTCTTTATATATTTTTAGTTATCATTAACTGGATTTTAAAATTGTCACTATCTGGTTTACAACTAATCATTGAGACAGTTCAACTCTTATTACAATTTGATATTAACTCCCTTTGTCACAGATGAATCATCCTTGTCATAGTCCTCATTTCTTATTGGAATATGTAGAGATTTACGAAACATTACCTTAAATAACACTTGCTGCAGATCTGTCATCTTACTTTGCTTAGACAATTCTGCTCTTTGCAGTTGTCTTTAAGTTTAAGGTATTAGGTACTTAATGAATACTTTGTTTCAGTATTCATTACGCAAAAGAATCTTGGCGATTGTATGGATGACATACAGCAGACTGAAAAGCTTGAGATACAGATATTAAGAAAGAGGATGTGCTGGAGCTCTTGGAAAGCATCAAGTTGGATAAGTCACTGGGACCAGATGAAATGTACCCCAGGCTACTGTGGGAGGTGAGGGAGGAGATTGCTGAGCCTCTACCGATGATCCTTGCATCATCAATGGGGACGGGAGAGGTTCCGGAGGATTGTAGGGTTACAGATGTTATTCCCTTATTCAAGAAAGGGAGTAAAGGTATCCCAGGAAATCACAGACCAGTGAGTCTTACCTCCTGAGAGGCAGGATTTATGAACATTTGGAGAGGTATAATATGATTAGGAATAGTCAGCATGGCTTTGTCAAAGGCAGGTCATGCCTTACAAGCCTGATTGAAATTTTTGAGGATGTGACTAAACACATTGATGAAGGAAGAGCAGTAGATGTAGTGTATATGGATTTCAGCAAGGCATTTGATAGAGTATCCCATGCAAGACTTATTGAGAAAGTAGGGAGGCATGGGATCAAAGGGACATTGCTTTGTGGATGCAGAATTGGCTTGCCCACGGGTGGCAAAGTGTGGTTGTAGATGGGTGATATTCTGCATGGAGGTCGGTGACCAGTGGTGTGCCTCAGGGATCTGTTCTGGGACCCCTATTCTTCATGATTTTTATAAATGACCTGGATGAGGAAGTGGAGGGATGGGTTAGTAAATTTGCTGATGACACAAAGGTTGGGGGTATTGTGGATAGTGTGGAGGACTGTCAGTTGTTACAGTGGGATATCGATAGGATGCAAAACTGGGCTGAGAAATGGCAGATGGAGTTCAACCCAGATAAGTATGAGGTGGTTCATTTTGATAGGTCAAATATGATGGCAGAATTCTGTGGTTAAGAAGACGTACGGTGCATTGGCCTTCTTCAATCATGGAATTGAGTTTAAGGGCCAAGAGGTAACGTTGCAGCTATATAGGACCCTGGTCAGACCCTATTTGGAGTACTGTGCTCAGATCAGGTCACCTCACTACAGGAAGGATGTGGAAACCATAGAAAGAGTGCAGAGGAGATTTGCAAGGAATTTTCCAGGATTGGGGAGCATGCCTTATGAGAATAGGTTGAGTGAACTCGGCTTTTTCTCCCTGGAGTGACGGAGGATGAGAGGTGACTGATAGAGGTGTATAAGATGATGACAGGCATTGATCGTGTGGATAGTCAGAGGCTTTTTCCCAGGGCTAGAAATGGCTAACACGAGAGGGCACAGTTTTAAGGTGCTTGGAAGTAGGTACAGAGAAGATATCCGATGTAAGTTTTTTTACGCAGAGAGTGGTGAGTGCATAGAGTGGGCTGCCGGTGACGCTGGTAGAGGTGGATACGATAGTGTCTTTTAAGAGACTCTTGGATAGGTACATGGAACTGAGAAAAATAAAGGGCTATGGGTAAGCCTAGGTAATTTCTAAGGTAAGAACATGGCACAGCTTTGTGGGCTGAAGGGCCTGTATTGCGCTGTAGGTTTTCTATGTTTGCATGTTTAAGCTACTAGCTTCAGACCCAAGTTCCTCATTGTCAAATGAACAGAGAACTTCTATTATATTATGATCACCCTTCTCCAAAGCATACTTTACCATGAGAACATTAATTAATCCTGTCTCGTTACACATGACCTCATTTAAATTCCATGTTCGATTTCATAATGGGTTCGATGAGTATCTGTCTTGAACACAGTCTATCAAGTCATCTTAAGACTATATTTGTAAATTCAATTTGTTCAATCCATATGAAGATAATGATTATTTCTTGCTTTATAAACCATTTCTGAAGTATTTCTCGCTTTACTGTTCTATATCGTAGGCATTGATACGAGGTGTTTGGCCTACCTCTACCAATTACTCTTTTCCTTTGCTTTTTACGTATTCACAGACATTGATTCTAAACTTTAGTCTTTGAAGTGAAGATCGTTTTCTTTTAACCACCCACTTCTTTAACCCCATTTTGACGTATTATCCTTGTTTATCCTAACATTGACTCGATGTCAATTTTTCACTGTATCATTACTGTGAATAGCCTTCTGACACCTCTTTGATAAAAGTACTTTACAAAAGTTGTTTTTTTTCCCCCATGCTCTGATCTCAGTCCACATTTGAACCATTTAAAAAATGTCAACATTATACAGTGAGCAGAGATATTCTAAATCCTACTTTTGGTTACATAAATGAAAGGAGAAAAGAAATGATGCTGATGATTTTCAGTGAGCACTTTAGCCACTAGACCTTACTTACTTGGAATAGATCGAACAGCTGGTCAACGCTAACCTATTTGGGGTTGAGGGTTGGGAAGTTAGGGGATTCCCATATCCATCCTAGGGTAACTTGCAGAAATGCTTTGACAGCAACTTAAATGATGATCTAGGCTGAACCAGCTAGTTAATCTTTCATATGGCTTGCTTATGTACATTCAAAATTATTCATATGTAACATAAAACAGTATTGTTTCATGATTAAAATTATTTTTACAAAACTATCTAAAAGCACAAAATATCTTAAGTCAATAAATACATTTAAATTAACTCAAACTTTGCAAAGTATGTAAATTACCTGAACAGTTCCCTCTCCCTTGCAACTGCTCCTTTCATTGAAATGACTGGAGTCACTGAAACTGCACCGGTATTAGCACGAGGAAACCAGTGTCAGGAAACTCAAGACTTTTGCACTTAAGTAGTCCTGAACCTCCTGACATTTAGCTCAGAAATGCTGGCAGTTGTCGCAGCTCCGCTGCATCCCTCACGAAAATCTGGGCCACCGTTGGACTGGTGTATTTAGCATTGCAAAATAGTACAGAGAACAGCAGAATAATAAATAGATTCAAATTACATATTTTAAATGATGCTGAAAGATGGGAATCTAATAATTATAGGGGAGATATGAGACATGATACAAGATCCCACATACATCCAGCTGGGGACATTGTAGTTCCAAGTTCAATTACAATGCCATTTGTAAGAAGTCTGCACATCCTCCCTGTGGATTGTGTGGGTTTCTTCCCACAGTCCAAAGACATACTGGTTAGTAGGTTAATTGGCCATTGTTAATTTCCCCGTAATTAGGTTAGGGTTAATTTGGGGGTTGTTGGGTTGCTGGGAGGCGTGGCTCAAAGGACTGGAATGGCCTGTATCTTTAAATAAAGAAAATACAAAACACATTGACTGCATAACCTACCAGCTGTGTTGCTTAGTGTCAATATCGATTGGAATAATGACAAAGTTCTGCTTCCTCCTTAGGATAGAAACATAGAAAATAGGTGCAGGAGTAGGCCATTCGGCCCTTCAAGCCTGCACCGCCATTTATTATGATCATGGCTGATCATCCAACTCAGAACCCTGCCCCAGCCTTCCCTCCATACCCTCTGATCCCCGTAGCCACAAGGGCCATATCTAACTCCCTCTTAAATATAGCCAATGAACTGGCCTCAACTGTTTCCAACAGTTATATTTATATTTAACAGATATATATTTAGTTCCAACATTTAACATGACCTCAGCACCAGCTAACGTTAGTATATGTATTTCTGTAATATACCACCCAGGATTACCTTTAAAATGCCTTGGAATTTTGCTTTAGTTAAAATAGTTATTGTAATTCATGAGTTATCAACAATTTGCCAATTGAAAGACAGTGGTCTACAGAGCTCTCATCACCAATCACCATTTTCTACAGTTTAGTTTCATCTCCATTCAGGTTTTCAAAAAGTATAGATCTAAGCCAATGCTCGATCAGTCATGTAACTTCATTTACTAGTCTATAACAGTGATAAGTGGACAGCTGGCTAAAGGCGGGTATTAACGGCGGTGAGTTGTGCAGTAATAACACTTGCCTTGCCAGAACCAATGTACATTCTAAAATCACTGGTGAATCAACGACTAATGACACAACATGCAAAGTTCAAACTGTGAGGCAAAACATTGCTCAGGGTCACAAAACAGGATTTGCAAAGATTTGTGAATAAAGTCATATAGTGTGTGTTGAAATGGCAGTTAATCTGAGCTGGATTCAGTGAATATACTGCCACTGTGCTTGTCATGTGGTCAGGTACTGCTAAATATCAGGATAAAACTCATCTGAACTGACACTGAACAGGGACAAGCTGGAAAACTTTTCAAGAGGACTTTTGCGTAGCTAATGCTGAGCAATTCTGCCAATGAAAACAATATTAGGATTTACTAAAGCTTTTTATTTTTTTATATTTTATTTTACAACATAGAAGTAAGCCATCTGGCATCAAGTCTGTGCCAGCCCTAGAACACTCCTATCAATCCCATATTTTCCAGGAAACTATTTTAAATCTCTCCTCCCTGCTTTCAAGCTGTCCAATACAGCAAGGATAATTTACAGCAGCTAATTACCCTACCAACCAGTACAGCCTTGAGACGTGGGAACACAAAATACTCTGCAGATGCTGGGGTCAAAGCAACAGTCACAACACGCTGGAGGAACTCAGCAGGTCAGGCAGCATCCGTGGAAACGATCAGTCAACGTTTCGGGCTGGAACCCTTCGTCAGGACTGAAGGGGGAAGGGGCAGAAGCCCTATAAAGAAAGTGGGGTAGGGTGGGAAGGAGAAGGCTGGTAGGTTCCAGGTGAAAAACCAGTAAGGGGAAAGATAAAGGGGTGGAGGAGGGGAAGCAGGGAGATGCTAGGCAGGAAAGGTGAAGAAGGAATAGGGGAAAACACAATGGGTATTAGAAGGAGGCAGAACCATGAGGGAGGTGATAGGCAGCTGGGGGAGGGGGCAGAGTGAAATAGGGATAGGGAAAGGGAATTACCGGAAGTTGGAGTATTCTATGTTCATACCAAGGGGCTGGAGACTACCTAGACGGTATATGAGGTGTTGCTCCTCCAACCTGAGTTTAGCCTTATCATGGCAGTAGAGGAGGGAAGAAGCTGGACGGTAGGATAATTAGCTGCGGTAAATCCAGGGAGAGCCCAGGTGATCACAAGGAGAGTGGGCTCAAACTACATACTGATAACATCTGAGGTCAGGATCGAATTTGGATCACTTAAGCTATAAAGCAGCACCCCATCTACTGGACTACTGTGCTTTCCCATCTTATTAAGTCACAGCATTACAGGCTGGAGGTTGTTGGACAGTGCGGCTTAAAGGAGCTGTTCCCAATAAATAAAACACTTAAGATCACAGAACTGATTTGCTTCTTGTTGAACAGTGTGTTAGTAATGCAACCTGTAAACTAAAACATTTTGATCCGGATCTTGCCATTGAGTAATATGCGCCGTTCACATTGATGACATAATGGTGAAATAGCATTGCCATTAGGGTGAATCACAAGGGTCTGAATGGGTAAGAAAGACTGGTTTTGTAAATTATTCTCATGTTCTGAAAAATAAAATAAAACTTATTTCCTATACAGGTGTCCCCTGCTTTTCGAACGTTCGCTTTACGAAACCTCACTGTTATGAAAGACCTACATTAGTACCCTGTTTTCACTAACAGAAGGTGTTTTCACTGTTACGAAAAAAGGCAGCGCACGCCCCAAGTAGCCACTCTCCCCCGGATTCGGAACGGCATTCTCGCCGGCATTGCTTAAACACGTGCCTGTGAGCAGCCGTTTGCAAGATGAGTTCTATGGTATCAGAAAAGCCTGAAAGAGCTCGTAAGGGCGTAAAACTAGACATAATTAAGGGTTTTGACCATGGTGAACGAAGTAAGGACTAAGTGAGTTTGGCTTGTAGAAGCTGACAAAGATGATGTTGAAGAGGTTTTGGCATCCCATGACCAAGAACTGATAGATGAAGAGCTGATGCAATTGGAAGAGGAAAGGATAACAATCGAAACCAAATGAGTAATGATAAAGTATGACTTTAATTTTGAAAGGGTACGTCGGTTTAGGGGATATTTGCAGGATGGTTTGAGTGCTTACAAAGAACAGTATGATAGAAAAATGCACGAGGCTCAGCAGTCAAGCAAGCCTTCCACGTCAACCACAACAGACAACGAACCTCGACCTTCGACATCGAGGCGGGCAGTCATAGGAGAAGATGAGCTGTCTGCTCTAATGGAAACAGACGACGATGAGATAACACCTCAGTGTCCCACCACCCCAATGTCCAGGCGGCGGACAGATACCGATTCGCGGAGAATGCAGCAGTAGCCGGGAGACACACAGCACATCTTTAAGAAAATAGCCAAAATAAACATGCTAATTAATTAGGTACCGCCCGACACGTAATTGTCAGCCCAGAACAGAGGCGACGCAATCAACAATCACCTCTGATCTGGGCCGACAATTACGTACCCTTTCAAAATTAAAGTCGTACTTTATCATTACTCATTTGGTTTCGATTGTTATCCTTTCCTCTTCCAATTGCATCAGCTCTTCATCTATCAATTCTTGGTCATGCGTGGCACCTAATTAATTAGCTTGTTTATTTCAGCTTTTTTCTTAAAGATGTGCTGGGTGTATTCCGGCTACCGTTGGACCCCTGCATGCTTCGCGGATCGGTATCAGTTCACTGCCCAGAGGGTGGGGGCCACTGCACCACCCAAACTCCAACGATTCAGCCTAACACACCATCATTAGTGTGCTCTGCACTGTTCCAATTCCAGTAAGTGATACTACACTGTACATACATTATTTCTACTTTATATAGGCTGTGTATTTTTACGTGTTATTTGGTATGATTTGGCAGCTTCATAGCTGAAAGTTTACTGGAAAGTGCTTGCACCGTGTTTTTGCCAACAGCGCTTGTGTGAGATTTTCGCTACGGAGAACAGTTCAGGCAATGATTATGGAAAAGTATTTCTACTTTATAAATACTGTGTATTTATCATATCATTCTTGCTTTTACTATATGTTACTGTTATTTTAGGTTTGATGTGTTATTTGGCATGATTTGGTAGGCTATTTTTGGGTCTGTGAACGCTCACAAAATTTTCCCATATAAATAAATGGTAATTGCTTCTTCGCTTTACGGCATTCCTGCTTACGAACCGTTTCATAGGAACACTCTACCTTCGGATGGCGGGGGAAACCTGTAATGCAGAATTGTGTGCAATTGATTCAAAACATGCACACAGTCGCATGTTACAGTCTGGTTACCAATAAAATAAAAATGTAACTGATTTTTCCTACTTTCTAAATATTAGGCTATGAAAATCAAACCTTGAATTTCAGAATATCATCCACAATAAGATGGCCTGTGAACAAATCATTTCTCCACACAGAAGTGTAATGTTGCAACATGGCCAAGGTCCGTCAAGTTTTGTGTAACCTTATTCCAAAGTCAATTAATTGTTTATGACCAAGTATTCAAATTCATCTCTCACGTCTGCAAAACGTGGCCAACATCACTCTGCCAGGCAACTTGTCAGATATATTTTCCCCAGATGAATTAACTAAAACACTCTTCAGGGGCTGAGCACAACCACCTTTCAATAAACCAGGTCAATCATAAAACGGCTAGAGTTCTGAGCTTGGTTCATGAAGGAAAATAATTCCAAGATTTTTGCAAATGTCCATGAATTCTTGATAATAAGTAAAACACAGTACAAGGCCAGTGTTAAAGGTGATAACAAGTGATGACTCACTCAGCCAAAAAAGTTATTAGCATCTTAGTTAAGTAGTAAAAGTTTTTATTTATTTAGAAGTTCAGCACAGTGACAGGCGTTTCTAGCCCTAAAAAAGGCCTTGCCACCCAACTACACACAATGTGAACAATTACCCTACTAACCCGTGCATCTTTGGACTGTGGGAGGAAACCAGAGCACCAGGAGGAAATCCACATGGTCACAAGGAAAACGTCCAATCTCTTTTCAGACAGCAACATGATTTGGACCCAGGTTTCTAGCACTGTAAAACTAATACACAAACCACTATGGTACAGTGCCACCCATGTTGTCTACAATTCCTGAATTATAAATAGATGGTAAAGTTCATCAGCTTAATGTTCAACCTGTGAAGATGTTGCACGTTAAATACATTTTGTGTGCGATATTGATATTAAAATATGAAGCCTATCTGCCAGTCGGGGATGTGGAGGGGTGGAGGAGGTTTAAGGTTGGCTTAAGAATCTCTGTTCTGTATTAAGTAGCTGCAGTAAAACAAGCTATCATGTGACAAAAATAATGATGCCTGCTATTTGTTGAAGAAATTACTAAACCACAAATCCAGATGTTCACTCAACAGGAACCCTGGCACAAACCACCTTTCCACATCAAGCGATATCATTTCTAGGTTGTGCGGGAAAAATGCTGTTTCTACTCCCAGATATAAACAGTGGCACAGTTAATAGCTGGAAAGAACTTCTTTGAGAATAGCAAGCTGTCATAAGTAAACCACCAGGATTGTACACATCTGACTCAGTTGTGTAATGAGAAGAGATTAGAGGTCAATATTTACAGTTGGATATAATGTAGAGGATGACAGAGCGGTGTAAAAATGTTAAAGATTTGATATAATGATCTGATATGTATGCATGATGTCTATAGAGCAACAGAGATGTAAAGCCTATGTGGACTATTAGGTTATTAAATTTGATGTATTGTCCAGGATTAAAATGTTATGAGCCAACTCTCTCATGCTGTTGTTAAAAAGCTGTTTTTTAAAAAAAGTTCACCAGTACCAAGCTCAGAACCAAGCTAGCAGGCTTTCTCAAAGCTCAAAGTAAATTTATTATCCAAGTACATATATGTCACCATTTACACCTGTGAGATTCATTTTCTCATGGGTGTAGTCAATAAATCCTGCAAATACAATAGAACCAATGAAAGAGTACACCAACTGGATGTAAAACCAATGTGCAAATGACAACCAACTGTGCAAGTACAAAAAGAAAATAGTCGCAAAAAAAATGACAACAACAGTAACCCGTGAGGGTTTGCTGTCTCCATAGGGCGTGTCCCCAGGTGGCCGATTGGAGAAAGCTCTGCAAATATGAAGGGCAAGTGGGAAAATACCACCCACAGACCAAAACAAAAACAAGCCCAGGCATATCTGTACGCAGACTGGGGCTCAGGTTAGCATTTGTTCTCCATGCTAGGGGCAGCTGAAATAAAGAAGCAGGCTCTCAGTATAAAGAGCAATACCTTTTCACTTTAGAAATGGAGAGATGTCTACATACATAATTGATTGATACAGCCTCTGCCTGGGGATTGCCAGGGCACACCTGGAGCTAGCACTGGGTGTGACAGTAAGGAATCTGTTAGTGGAAGCACTGGGAAACTCGAAAAAGATATAGCCAGCGTTCAAAGTAGCTCATCAAGCTCACAGGCTGCGACTGCTGCAAGTGTTTCTCAGGGGAGCAGTCCACTTTCAACAGAGACCACGCAAACAGTTATAAGAAGAAAGGCACATGTGAAATGGTCATTAGAAGTAAACACATTCATAATGTGTGTATATTATCGAGTAACAGAACTTGAGACTGACATAACAGTATACAGGGGCAAGCTTCATCCACAGTTATAGCACAATATTCTTTCATATAAATAAATGCGCAATGAATAGCAGATCAATGAAGAGAGATAATAAAAATCATTTGGTCCCAATCACAAAAGCTGGAAAGAAATCAACCTAAAGACCACAGCAATGCTATATAAGCAAATAATGAAAATGCCAACCCCAAACTGATGAAAAATAGAATTACTTCAACAACTGCTCCACAACCTGACAGTAACAGCAACAACAGAGATGTCGGACCCCCTCAGAATGCTGATGACAAAGCTGAGCTGACAGACAAAATGATTCTAATATTCAACACCACTCTAGCAGAATACATGGGCACTAAGCTAACAGAAGGTCCCTACATACCAAAACAAAACACATTATCAAAATTTGCAAAAATTGTTAATACTGTCAACAATATTATATTACCACAATATTTAGGAAAACTTGAAACATTTGAAGAACTGCACACAATAACATACTGCGCAGCATTAACAGCAGTATAGTGCTTTGGCCCCAAAATAGAGGCACTCATTAATAGAAACCCTAAATTGAGTAATTGAATGAGACACAAAAGTGCCAAAAGAGATTAAAGAACAAAATTGAATTCTTAAGAGCAGAAATAGCCCACCTAATGGCCAACCCAAGCAAGAAAGTTAAGAAAAAAGCTAAGGAAATACTAAGGAAGGCTAAAATCCATACAAGATACGATCAACCTAACCAAAGTATTATAGAATTGTAGCTACTCTAAAAAAAAAGTTTGGTGCAAACAAAGCCAGACGAAATAGATACATGAAATGGGCCAGATGAAGAAAACAGAATTATCAGTTCAGGAACAATGAAAAATGATTATACTGGACATTGAAACTAAATTTGATGTACCAACATGTCTCAAAACCTAGCACAGAATTAATAACTAACACAGAGATAATGAACTTTTGGTCTAATATCTGGTTAAAATGGATGACGCACAATCAAGAAGCAAACTGGATTAGGGAGGGAAAAGAACACACTCACACAATTGAAGAAATACGAACACACAAAGTTACAATAGATATGTTAAAAGTGGTTATAAAAATACCCACAACTGTAAAAGTTCCAAAAGTGATAATATTCATAATTATTGTTAATTTACTTGTCTTCATATATTAATACATGTCAACAATTTTCTTAGAAGTCCTGAAAAAGTGCCCAAATTTTTTACAAAAGTAAAATATATCTCTTACCTAAGGAAAAATCTCAAATCACCCATCAAAATATCATCCTATTACTTGTGAACAAACTGTATACAAAATTGTAACATCATGTACCTCACAACTAATCACCAGTCACTTAGATAATCACAATATACTCACAGAAGAGCAGAAAGGATGCCATAAGGGTATGAGAGGATGTAAAGAACAACTGATAATAGATTCTGTCATTCTAAATCAAGCCTTTCATGTTGTTATATTGACTACCAAAAAGCATTTGATTTTGTCCCACACTCATGGTTAATAGAAGTTCATAATATATATAAACTGCACCCAGTACCTATGAAATTTCTACAACATCTGATGAAGCATTATACTACTGCAGGTGTCCCCCGCTTTTCGAACGTTTGCTTTACGAAACCTCACTGTTACGAAAGACCTACATTAGTTACCTTGTTTTGCTAACAGAAGGTGTTTTCACTGCAACGAGAAAAGGCAGCGCACGAAAAAAGCAACGCGCGCCCCGAGCAGCCGCTCTCCCCCTGATTCGGAATTGCATTCTAGCCGGCATTGCTTAAACACATGCCTGTGAGCAGCTGTTTGCAAGATGAGTTCCAAGGTGTCGGAAAAGCCTGAAAGAGCTCGTAAGGGTGTTACACTTAGTGTAAAACTAGACATAATTAAGTGTTTAGATCATGATGAACGAAGCAAGGACAAAGTGAGTTGGCTTGTGGAAATTGATGAAGATGATGTTGAAAAGGTTTTGGCATCCCATGACCAAGAACTGAGAGATGAAGAGCTGATGCAATTGGGAGAGGAAAGGATAACAATCGAAACCGAATGCAGTAGCAAACGGACCGAAAGTGAAGTCGTCCAGGAACTGAACATGAAGCAACTGCATGAGATTTTCGCTGCAATGATAAAGGACGACTTTAAGTTTGAAAGGGTACATCGGTTTAGGGTATACTTGCAGGATGGTTTGAGTCCTTACAAAGAACTGTATGATAGAAAATGCGTGAGGCTAAGCAGTCAAGCATACTGTCAATTTTCAAGCCTTCCACGTCAGCCACAGCAGACGACGAACCTCGACCTTTGACATCGAGGCAGGCAGACATAGAAGAAGATGACCTACCTGCCCTGATGGAAACAGACAACGAGATGACACCCCAGTGTCCCACCACCCCAACCCCCGGGCCGCGGGCAGATACCGCTCCACGATGAATGCAGTGTTAGCTGGGATACACCCAGCAAATCTTTAAGAAAAAAGTCAAAATCAACAAGCTAATTAATTAGGTGCCGCCCGGCACGTAAATGTCGGCCCAGATCAGAGGCGACACAATCGGCAATCGCCTCTGATCTGGGCCGACATTTACGTGCCGGGCTGCACCTAATTAATTAGCTTGTTTATTTCAGCTTTTTTCTTAAAGATGTGCTGGGTGCGTCCCAGCCACCGCTGCACCCCTGCATGCTTCGCGGATCGGTACCGGTTCGCTGCCTGGAGTGTGGGGGCCACTGCACCACCCAACCTCCGACAACTCAGCCTAACACACCATCATCAGTGTGCTCGGCGCTGTCTTCCCAATTCTGGTAAGTGATACTGTACTACACCGTACATACATTATTTCTACTTCATATAGGCTGTGTATTTTTATGTGTTATTTGGTATGATTTGGCAGCTTCATAGCTTAAAGATTACTGGAGAGCGCTCGCGTTGTGTTTCTGCCGACAGCGCTTGCGTGAGATTTTCGCTATGGAGATCAGTGCAGGCAATGATTGTAGAGAAGTATTTCTATTTTATATAGGCTGTGTATTCATCATATCATTCCTGCTTTTACTATATGTTACTGTTATTTTAGGTTTTATGTGTTATTTGGCATGATTTGGCAGGTTATTTCTGGGTCTGCGAACACTCACAAATTTTTCCCATATAAATAAATGGTAATTGCTTCTTCACTTTACGACATTCCGGCTTATGAACCATTTCATAGGAACGCTGTACCTTCGGGTGGCGGGGGAAACCTGTATAATCACCTTATCTATTAACAACCAAAGAAGAACAATCTCGGTTATCAAAATAAACCAAGGCATTTTTTCAGGGTGACTCTCTGAGCTCAATATGGTTTTGTCTGGCTTTAAACCCACTCTCTAATCTACTGAATTGGACAAAAATAGAGTATCAAATCAGAAGCTACTAAACAAATTACATATATCCTAACACACTTTCTATACATGAATGATTTGAAATTAGACACTCCATCAATAAAGTTAGAGCAATTAATTCAAGTATTATAACAACTTTGAAAAGCTAAAATCATGAACTTTGGATTCAATAAGTGCCAAACCAGAACATTAAGCATTAAAAGGTGCAGTAGAGCTAGCAGAATATAAAATAGAGCAATAGGATACAATACAACTGATGGATGAATATGAGACATGTAAGTATCTGGAATATCAACAAGCAAAGAAAATAGATCATAGTGCGATAAAGGGAAAACTTTCGACCGAATTTACTTCAAAACTTAAGAAAATCTGCCAAACAGAGCTCAATAATAAAAATATAATAAAGGGAATAAACATTTTCACTGTAACCATATTAACACATGGTTTTGGCATAATAACTTGATTTGAAACTGGAAAATTTACAAAGAAAAATAAGAACAGAAATGACAAGTTATAGAAAACAGTATGCACACTCAAACACACTTAGGTTAACAGTATCTAGGACAGAAAGAGGACGAGGAATTAACAGACATAAAAAGTTTACACAACAGTCAGATAAACTTTTCATCTAGGAAAACAAGGTTCAGCACTCTATGTGAGCATATGCAAATCTGATAAGAAGTACACACCACTAAACAAATGAAAACACAACCCAGAAAAATGAAGCAATTATTACTATGGAAGGAAAAGTTAAGCAATAGAAGACCATGACCTTCCATAGCAGACATCCCCACAATCTGAGCAGACTAGATGTCAACAAGGAAGTGAAAACCTGGCTCAGAGTTGAAGACCTCTTCCCAGAAGCAGAAGGGTTCTTTGTGGCAATACAGGACCAGGTGGTTAACACAAAAAATATCGAAAATACATTACAAAAAGACAATAAATTCTAGATGATAAATGCAGAAAATGCCAAGAGAAACTAGAAACAATCCAACAGTACAGAATCCTGCAGCAGTGTAACTCAATCTGATTACTTACACAGGCATAAAACTTTTAAGAATATATTTTCATCAGTGAAAACTGGATTCAGCACTCCATGCTAGCATATGCTATTCTGATAAGAAGTATACACCAGTAAACTTAAATGAAGGCACAACCCAGAAAAATGAAGAAATTATTACTATGGAAGAAAAAGTTAACTAATGGAAGAGCATGAGCCTCCATGTCCACCGAAGACATCCCCATGGTCTGGACAAACTAGATGTCGACAAGGAAGCAGCAAATGCCTGGCTCAGAGTTGGAGACCCCTTCCCAGAAACAGAGGGATTCTTGTAGTAATACAGGATCATGTGGTTAACATAAATAATATCAAAACTACGTAACAAAAGACCAACAAATTCAAAATGATAAATGCAGAAAATTCTAAGAAGAGCCAGAATCAATCCAGCACATTACAGGATCCTGTAGCAGTTTAACTTAATCTGATTACTTACATAGGCACAATTAAGTAGTAAACATCATTCAACAAAATTTGTTTTAAAATACAAATTCATAAAAGACACCATATCCATAGAGCCCTACAAATTATATTGTGACTGATTCATTATTACTGATAGGACAATCGATAATAACCATCCACAATAAACAAGCAAGAACAACTTAATTAATAGACATAGCCATTCCAAACACACATAACATACAGAAATCAATAAGTGAAAAACACCAGAAGTTGAGGGAACTTTTCAGTGAAGGGTCAAGTGAATTTGAGTGAAGTTATTCCTGATGGTTGAGGGGTAATAACTGTTCCTGAACCTGGTGGTGTAAGTCCTGAGCTCCTGTACTCCTACCTAATGGCAGCAGCAAGAAGAATTCATGAGCTGGGTGGTGGGGATCTCTGTTGATGGATGCTGCTTTTCTGTGACATCTCTCTATGTAGTCGTGCTCAATGGTGGAGAGGCCTTTACCCATGATGGACTGCACCATATCCACTACTTATTGTAAGATTTTCCATTCAAGGGCATTTGTATTTCTACACAAGACTGTGATGCAGTCAATCAATATATAGAACCACACATCTATAGAAGTTTGTCAAAGTTTTAGATTTGGTATGACATCTTGAAAAACTCCAAAGGAAGTAAAGGTGCTGTCATGCAAGTAGGGCAAGGAGCTAAGCACACAGCCTTGTGGTGCACCTGTGCTAATTGAGAAGGAGATATTGTTGCCAATCTGAACAGACTGGTGTCTGCAAGTGCACAAGAGGGTATTGATGCCAAAGTCTTCAAGCTTATTGAATAGTAATGCTGAGTTGCAGTTGATAAAGAGCACCATGATGTATGCACCTTTGTTGTCCATTTGTTCCAGTGTTAAGTGAAGAACTAATGAGATGGCATCTGCTGTGGACCTATTAAGACCATAAAACACTGCAGCAGTATTAGGCCATTTGACTCATCGAGTCTGCTCCACCACTTCATCATGGCTGATCCAATTTCCCTCTCAGACCCAATCTCCTCCTCCCCATATCCCCTCATTCCCTGACCAATCAAGAATCCATCAACCTCTGTCTTAAATGTACATAAAGACTTAGCAACAGATTCCACAGATTCACCACACTCTGGCTAAAGCAATTCCTCCTCATCTCCATTCTAAAAGGACGCACCTCTATTCTGAGGCTATGTCCTCTGCTCTAAGACTTCCCTACCATTCGGAAACATCCTCTCCACATCGTCTCTATCAAAGCCTTGCACCATTCAATAGGTTTATGTGAGGTCACCCCTCATTCTTCTGAATTCCAGTGAATGCAGGCTCTTCTTATGACAAGCCGACCAAACCTAGAATCATTTGCATGAACCTCCTTTGAATCCTCTCAAGTTTCAACACATCCTTTCCAAGATAGGGGTCCAAAACTGCTCACAATCTTCCAAGTGAGATCTCACTAGTGCTCCATAAAGTTTCAACATTGCATCCTTGCTTTTATATTCTAATCCTCTTGAAATGAATGCAAACATTGCATTTGCCTTCCTCACCACAGTCTCAGCCTGCAAATTAACCTTCAGGAAATCCTGCACAAGGACTCCCGAGTCCCTTTGCACTTCAGTTCGTTGCTCCAGTAGGCAAACTGGAGTGGATCTAAGTTGCTTCTCAGGCAGGATTTAATATGTTTCATCACTAACCTCTCAAAATACTTCACCACTGTGGGCATAGGTAATGTGCAGTAGTCTCTGAGGCATGTTACCACGTTCTTCTGAGGCACCAGTATAACTGAAGCCTGCTTGAAGCAGGTGGGTACCTAGACTGCCAGAGAGAGAGGTTCAAGATCTCAGTGAACACTCCAGCCAGTTAATCAGCACAGGGTTACAGTACTTGGCCAGGCACCCCGTCAGGGCCAGATGCTTGCCACGGGTTCATGCTCCTGAAAGCTGCTTGCACGTTGGCCTCAGAAATTGAAATCAGAGGATCATTAGGGCCTGTGGGAGTTCACAATGGTTCCTCCATGTCTTGATAGTCAAAGTGAGCATATAAGGCATTGAGTTCATCTGGATACGAAGCCCTGTTGTTGGCTATGTTACTTGATTTCACTTTGTTAGGGGTGACAGCATTCAAGCTCTGCCACTACTGTCAAGTATCCTACATTGTTTAGTCTGGAATTGCCACTTTGCCCATGATCGTACCTGGACCTCTTGTAACCTTCTTGATCGCCAGACTTGAATGCCTCTGACCTGGCCCTCAGCAAATTGCGGATCTCATGGTTCATCCAGGGCTTCTGATTGGGGAAGACTCTGAATGATTTTGTACTGACACACTCGTCTACAACTGTTTTAATCAAGTTCATGACAACATGGTGTATTCATTCAGATCCACAGATGGGTCCTTGAACAGGACCCAGTCTACCAACCTGAAGCAATCCCATAGCAGCTGCTCTGCCTCCTGCAATCTCCTCTTTATTGCCCTAATCTCTGGGGCATTGCTCTTTAGCTTCTGCCTGTATGCAGGTAGGAGAAGGATAGTCAAGTGATCCAACTTCATGACATGCACTCTGGGCATGAACAGAAGGCATTCATTATTTTAGTATAAAAGTGTTCCAGTGTATTGGGACCCCTGGTGCTGCAGGTTACTTGCTGATATTAATTGGGCAGGGATTTCTTCAAACAAGCCTGATTGAAATCCCCGACTACGATTTGAAATGCTTTGGGACGGATTGTTTCTTGTTTGCTGACCACGTCATGCAGCATCTCAAGCACTTGATTGTAGTTGGCTGCTGGTGGTATGTGAACTGCGGTCAGGAACACAGATGAGAACGCCCTTGGTAAATCGAATGGATGGCATTTGACCTTCAGGTGTTCAAGTTCGATGGAACATGCGTTTGACAGAACGACCACATCAGAGCACCATTGAGAGTTTATCATGATCTCACACCTCCTTGTCTGAATCAGCAGTTCAGTACATCCTGAGTATCAAGAATAATTTTACTTTATACTCTCATATAATGTTACTTTGTTTCAGGAGGAGAGGAATTTTCTGCATTCTAGTAACTTCTCTCACAGCCCTAACCCCAGGAAATTGTTCTTCTAATCCAAGGTCATATCACAATTAAACCAACGCTCTTCCAGTTATAGAGAGCAAGGGAAGACTGCGTGCCAGGGTAGGAGTTAGCTGAGGACCTTGCAGAGGTTTATGAAGATCAGTGTCCTTAGGAGGCAAACTCCTTGTAAAAATGACACTCACTGCAGATATAAGGAAGTTCGTGCCTTCCAGTGTGGATGGATGGGAATGTGAAAGCTTCATTTACCAATTGGTCAGTAGAATTTTTCTTAAGTGCTGCAACGAGCAACAATGTACCATCTCAGCTGAGACAACCCACGAGGAACTGCGGCAAGGTTTCGGAGACTGAGAATAACTTTGAGAGAAATGCTGGCACATCAGTTTTGTCCAGCAAACAGACTTATGTACCTGCAAGGTGGAGTCATCTCTTTCAGATTTATTTATCACATGTACACCAAAAATACAGTGAAATGTGTTGCTTGCATTAACCACCTGCACTCTGAAGGACGTGCTGGACTCAGCTTGCAAGTTTCACCACAGTTTCCAGCACCAACGTAGTCCAGAAGACCAACACTAGCATCATTGATAGCCGAATATACACAAGAAAATAGGAGCATGAGTGGGCCTGTCCTGCCATTCAACATGATCAAAAGCATCTACCCCAGATCCCAACTCTTCCTCTAAGCCAGAGTTCCACATCACTCTCAATTCCTAAGTCTTTCAAATATTTATCTCCTGTCCAAGCACCTCCAATGGTCTCAACATTCCAAACCTCTGGGACAGAGAGTGCTAGGGACTCACAACCCTCCACAATAAGAAATTCCTATGCACCTTAGTTACCATTCCCTTATAAGTAACTATGTCTGCTTGGTCAAGATTTTCCCACTAGTGAAAAAAACAATGTACTTCTACCCTGTCCAGAACTCTCAACATTATATATATTTCAATATCGCCCTCACTCTTCTAAACTCCAAAGAATACAAGCCTAACTTTTTTAACCATTTATGCTAGAACCTCCTCTCTCTAAAAATTAGTCTCATGGATTTCTCCTGGACTGCCTCCTGTGCCAGTACTGTATATCCTTTCTTTTAAAATAAAGGTCCACATTTGGAGATAATCCTCCAGTTGCATCCTTACTACCAAGCAATCAGTATTATTGCCCAATAAGTCTGGATGAAGTGGGTGTGATTCCAGCCTTAATGCAGCAGATAGTTGTAGAAGTGTGTATGTGATCCTTGAAGCAGAAGATGTATCCAATGAGACCGAGGTCACAAAAACTACCAGTCTAAACAGATGGTCTCACTTCTACAGACTCTCACAAAGTCTTTACATGCTGACCACTGTGCAACAGGTAGACTGGGACAGCAGGACAAACAATTTGCATTTGTCTTCCTTTTCACCTGCACACATCTATATTTCTGGAAACCATTTGCTGCTTTTTATTTTCTCAATTACCCATTATTTTAGCCTGGAAGCTTTCAATATGTTATCCAAAATCATGAATGTGGGATTGGCCATGGACCAAGTAGCCTCCTTCAGTACCACAACAATACAAATGTTCAAAGATTCAAAATACATTTATTATCAATGTATCATAGTACGTATACAACCCTGAGATTCGTCTTCCCACAGACAGCCATGAAACAAAGACAATGTTGGTACCCATTCAAAGAAGAAAAACAGCAAACCCACAACATGCAAAAAAAAACAAATTGCTCAAACAGCAAAAAAGTGTAAAAAAAACCATAAAGTCGTCCAAAAAGTCCAGGCATTTCAGTACAGCTCAGTTCAGCTCACATTCTACAGTTTGCTGATGTTCTATCCAATAGAAGGTGACATATGATAAATTATGCCACATAATTGCAAATATACCTTTAGTGTTCATCGGTAAAGCAGTCCAGTGGAGGGAAAGCCTGCCACTTCCGAATGCACAGGGAGATGCAAAGATGCTAATGATAGTTTAACTTCTAGACACTTGGCTTACAGTTATTTCACTCTCTAAAACTTGAAGAAGTTGTAAATAGTTGTGAGATTGACTTGTCATTTGATTCTTTAAATCACAACAGGTCTGAAATCTTCAGATTGCAACTGCGAGTTGAATGGAAGGCAGGGGACCAAATTTTAGGGAGAACATCTGGAGGTTGGGTATGCTATCCTTGGTTGACTTTCGAAACCGCACGTGCTGACAAATGAACATTTACAGTCTGGCCTTAGACGCAAATATTTTCTTTATTCATTTTATTTTATTCATTCAAAGAATATTTATTTATTATCAAAGTAAACAACTCTGAAATTCTTCAGTTCTCCGTGTAGCCATGAAACCACAGAAGAAAAAGAAAGAAAAAAGAAAGGCGGCACGATCATCAAACCCCAAATCCCTCCTCCTCGCAAAAACAGAACGGGCGCATTGACCCCCAAATCCCTCCTCCTCGCAAAAACAGAACGGGCGCATTGACCCCCAAATCCCTCCTCCCGCACAAAAAAACAACCAGAATGGATCAGGCGCATCAACCTCCAAATCTTCCTCAACCCATGAAAAAAAAAGATCAGGCAAAAAAAAACACAGAATATAAAACTATAAGACTAAAAAAATAGAGTCTGTAGTCCAAAGTACAAATCCAAAAACGCAGAAAAATCTGGACAATACTCTCTGGGCCCAAGCGCAGCAGCAATCTTTTCACTCTGCAGTACAGAGCAACCAATCAAAAGACAGGCAGCCGGCACTGACCCCCTGCACTTGCCTCAATGCTTCAATAGCCCTGTTGCGTTAGTCGACAAATAATCGGAGCTTCAATCAGCAGAATGGAGCCAAACATTAGCTTACGCCCCTGTCCTGCTGCCTGCCCATTACGAGGTCATGCATGCTGCCTCCTGGAATCCTCTCTGAGACTGCAAGCGCTGGAGCACCCAAATAATCTCCAAACTTTTGCACTCACCGTGATGTTTCAATCACCCTCGAAGCTTTAACCGGCGAAGTGGGGTCAAACATCAGTTTGCGTGTCATCCTGCAGCCTTCTCGCCACAAGCTTCACTCACACTGCCTCTGCCTCCCAGAATCACGGAGACTGCAGAGTGCTGAAGCATCCAACCGATCTCCAAACAGCAAATCACGGGCTCCAACAGTTCCCGAATCACATTCAAGATGAGAAACAAACATAAGAGACATAAAAGAAGTGAAAAAGATGGTTCCACTCCATGCCTTCATGAATATTTAGGCAGAGGTTGATAGATTCTTGATTGGTCAGGGCATGAAGGGATGCAGGGAGAAGGCAGGAGACTGGGGCTGAGAGGAAAAATGGATCAGCCATGATGAAATGGCAGAGCAGACTCAATGAGCCAAATGACTCCTATATCCTATGGTCTTATTCTCTTGCACAACTTCCCCTCTGCATTGTCCTCTCTGTGACTCTCTTGTCTGTTTGTCCCTTCCCAGTGATATGCTCCAGGCAATTTTCCCGGCTACCACACCTGCCTTTTCACCTCTTCATCACCACTACTTGTTGAGATCTTCAGCAGGATCATGGCTAATTGAATGATTCTTGGTGTCATTAGGATAATAGTCATTCGTAGCAAAGGTACCAGCATTCATGTCTCCTCAGCCCCCTAAACACCAGGACTAATGCAAAAATATCCAGAAAGAAGCAGCGATCAGAATGGTGGCATTATAACATCACAGACAAATTATTAAACGAGAGTTAATGAGCCAAAGATGCAGGTTCAAATCCTACTACTGCAGCTGTGGAAATTAAATTCTGTTCTCAAAATAAATCTGGAAGAACTACTGATGCTCGAGAAATCACATGGTTGTTTTAAAAATCTATCTGATTTCTAGACATACTCTAGGGAAGCAAATTTGCCATTCCTTTGTAGCCTCATCTAAACATGACTAAGAGCAATAACATTCACAGAAAAAAAAAACCCTCCAAGCTATTCAGCTAACCAGAACATAGTTTACCATTATTTTCTTAAGGATGCCAAATTCTGGTACAGATCAATGTATAAAATGTACTCTGTAGTGCTTGTAATGCAAAGTATTTGTGTGCTGTGCTTGAAGGAATTTAATCAAAGGCCTGATCATAAACTGTGATTAGCCCTCTGTGCACGGTGCAGGCAGTTTGTTCAAATTACTTCTGAACCCTCGGTGCACATGACGCACGTACACAAGGAGGTTGTCAAATGCATGCTGTAACACCAATCTCCGTGCAGACAAAGCTTTGGCATCGTTTGTGATAGCCTTGTTTGTAATATCCTTGATGTGGAGATAATGTCGACTGCTCGCACAAAAGCAGATCGTAATACCCAGTTGGAGCTTGTATCTACACTTCTTATAGGAAAATAGATGGCTTAGTTCAATGACATTAAATCCAAATTCTCCTTAAGGTTTCTACTTACTGTTCACACCAACTCCATTCCAGGAAGTGTTGGATCTTTCTTTCTGCAGTTCTGGCCCAGTGATATTTCCTCCTCACTAGTCCCATAACCTTATGCATATCTGTTCAATGAGCATTTTAAATGGCTGAAGTGTTCCTTGGACCAATTTCTTCCCTGATACATTGATGCCAAATTGCTTTTATTCTATACTGGCAAAAACTAAATTCAGGTCACAAGACCAAGAAAGTTACTTAATCAAGACAATATTCAGTTTGAAGTCTCTCAATCAAAACATCAACTGTCTGTTTTCCTTCAGAGCTGGTGCAGGCCCATGAAATTCCTCAAGCATTTTGCTTGTTGCTCCAAATTATGTAATCGTTGTTGAAAGATAATAACGATTTGACTTATAGATGGTCAAATAATAATTACTTCCAAACATTTATTAATAGCATGGAATTTTCTTGTGCAGGGAGGATGAAACATTCTCGGTTGAGCTCGACAATGAAAGTATTAAACAAAATACAGGAGTTATATACATATTTGATAACACGTAATTAAAGCATGGTTTGCTCACTATAGATGACGGAGAAACAGAGGGACGATAGATTAAGTGAGGCAGTGAAGTTTTCAACATCTCCATTGATTGTTCATTGAAAAATTCCAATATTTTTGATTGTGGTGGCACTTTCTCCATCCAGTTATTATTAAAATATAAAACATTATTGTGTTAAAAGCAAAATACTGAATGCAAGCAAGAAGGTACAATTGATTGTAGTAATAGCATGAAATTGGATGGAACTTGCATACATGCAGAAGGAGATAAATACCAGGCTGCCTCAGACAGGCTACAATACCATTATATCTGATACACTCGCGTGTTTTGTCTTACAGATGATGGGCTTCTACACCATTGTAAATAATCACCTACAAATGTGATTAATGCAAATGTTTTCAACTCCTGCGTCAGCAAGGACCTGAACCAACTGCAATTTGCTATTGCCTCAACAGGTCTACAGTGGATGTAATCTCGTTGGCTCTCCATGTGGCCTTGGATCACCAGGTCACTATTAATACTTATGTCAGGCTGCTGTTTATTCACTATAGCTCAGTGTTTAACACAATCATTCCTGCAGATCTGATCAAAAGCTCCAAAGCCTGGGCCTCTGTACCTCCCTCTGCAAATGGATCCTTGACTTCCTGACCGGAAGATCACAGTCAGTGTGAATTGGAAATAACATCTCCACCTCAGTGACAATCAACAGTGGCACATGTCAAGGATGTGTGCTTAGCCCATTACTCTATTCTCTCTACACCCATGCCTGTGTGGCTAGGCACAGATCAAATATCATTTATAAAATCTGGTGAAGACAAAATATGTTGGCAGAATTTCAGATGGTGATGTGAAGGCCTACAGGAGCAAGGTATATCAGCTGGTTGAGTGGTGTCGCAGCACCAACCTTGCACTCAACATCAATAAGACCACAGAGCTGATTGTGGACTTCAGAGAGGATAAAACAAGGTAACACATCAGTCCTCACAGGCAGCAGAAATGGAAAGGGTGAGCAATTTCAAGTTTCTGGGTGTCAACATCTCTGAAAATCTATTGGCCCAACGTATTGATGCAATTGCAAAGAAGGCACAACAGTGGATATATTTTATTAGCAATTTGAGGAGACTTGGTATGTCACCAAAGACACTCACAAATTTCTACAGGTGAGCATTCTAACTTGCTGCGTCACCGTCTGGTCTTGGTGGGGTCCAGGGGTCTCAGCACAGGATCGAAATAAGCTGCAGAAAGTTGTGAACTCACTCACCTCTATCATGCACTAGCCTCCCCAACATCCAGAACATCTTCAAGGAGCAATACCTCATCTATCATTAAGGACGCCTTCACCCAGGACATGCTTTCTTCTCATTGCTAGCAATAGGGAGGAGGTACAGGAGCCTGAAGGCACACACCCAACAATTCAAATACAGCTTCTTCCCCTCTGCCATCAGATTTCTGAGTGGACACTGAACCCATGAACATTTTTTTTCTCTTTATGCATGGCTCATTTAAGTTAACATATACATACCGTAATTTACAGATCTTTTATGTATTGCAATGTATGACTGCCGCATAACAACAAATTTGTAATGCAAGGAGACAGTACACTTTTGTGCAGGATCCTTCATGGTGGTCATAAGCAGAGGAATCATGGAGTCCAAGTTGATAGCTCCCTGAAAGTGGCTACCCAGGTAGACAGCATGGTTAAGAAAGCATATGGCATGGTTGCCTTTATTAATCGATGCATTACACTCAAAAGCCAAGAAGTTATGTTGCAGTTTATAAAAGTCTAGCTAGGTCACATCTGGAGTATTGTGTACAGTTTTGGTCACCCCCTAATAGAAAAGATGTCAAGGCTTTGGAAAGGGTGCAGGAGAGGTTTACCAGGATGCTACCTAGATTAGAGGGCCTTTGCTATTAGAAGAGTTTGGACAAACTTGAGTTGTTTTCTCTGGAGCGGTGGAGGCTGAGGGGAGAGCTGATAGATGTTTATAAGATTATGAGAGGCAGAGATAGAGTAGACAGACAGTATCTTTTTCACAGGGTTGAAATGTTTAATACCAAAAGGCATGCATTTAAGGTGAGAGGAGGTTATTTTAAAAGAGATGTGAGGGCCAATTTTTTTTTAAATGCAGAGCATGGTGGGTGCTTGGAATATGCTGCCTGGGGTATATTAAGGGTGTTTAAAAGATGTTTAGATAGACACATGAATATAAGGAAAATGAAAGGATATGGGTATTATGTCGGCATAAGGGTTTAGTTTATTTGGCCAACGATGACTAATTTATCTGACTCGGTACAATGGTACAAGGGAGAAAGTGCTCAAAAAGTTCAAAGGGGTACATGTCACCCGGGCCAGATGAGCTGCACCCTAGAGTTCTGAAAAGAGTAGCAGTCGATATTGTGGAGGCATTAGTAATGATCTTTCAAAAATCATTGGACTCTGGCATGGTGCCAGAAGACTGGACAACTCCAAATGTCACTTCACCCTTTAAGACAGGAGAGAGGCAGCAGAAAGGAAATTATAGACCAGTTAGCTTGAACCCAGTGGTTGGGAAGATGTTAGAGTCAGTTGTTGAGGATGAGGTTATGGA
Source organism: Mobula birostris (assembly GCF_030028105.1). Lineage (NCBI taxonomy): Eukaryota > Metazoa > Chordata > Chondrichthyes > Myliobatiformes > Myliobatidae > Mobula > Mobula birostris. The sequence continues at coordinate 82,224,925 of NC_092373.1, forward strand.
GTATGTGGCCAAGTGGTTAAGGCGTTCGTCTAGTTACCTCAAGGTTGCTAGTCCGAGCCTCAGCTGTGGCTGCGTGTTTGTGCCCTTGAGCAAGGCACTTAATCACACATTGCTCTAGTCTGTGCAAGGCGTGGCGCCCCACACAGACTTCCAATCTGCACCTTGTAAGCCATTAAAATGCCTGACACAGGCCTCTCATGATCTGAGGCGACATTCCCTCCCCTCCTATGGAGTACTTGGTGACATAGGACAAGATAGGACGAAGTCAACATGTTTCCTTCAGGGAAAATCCTGCCTGACGAACCTGTTGGAATTCTTTGAAGAGATTACACGTAGGATAGATAAAGGGGATGAAGTGATATTATATACTTTCAGAAAGCCTTTGACAAGGTGCCATACATGAGATGACTTATCAAACTAAGAGCCCATGGCATTACAGGGATGTTACTAGCAAGGTTGATTGGTAGAAGGCAGTGAATGGGAATAAAAGGATCCTTTTTTGGTTGGCTGCCAGTGACTAGTGGTGTTCTGCAGGGGTCAGTGTTGGGACCACTTCTTTTTATGCTGTATATAAATGATTTAGATGATGGAATAGGTGGCTTTGTTGCCAAGTTTACAGATGATACAAAGATTGGTGGAGGGGTAGGTAGGGTTCAGGAAACAGGTAGGCTGAAGAAGAATTTAGACAGATTAGGAAAATGGGCAAGAAAGTGGTAAATGAAATATAATGTTAGAATTTCCTTTAGATTTTATTGAAAATCTGTTAGGTTTTATTGAAACCTTGCAAATGTTTCCCATGGTGGAGGAATCTGGGACAAGAGAGCACAGCCTCTTCATAGAGGGGCGTCCATTTAAAACAGAGATGCAAAGAAATTTCTTTAGCCAGAGGGTGGTGAATTTGTGGAATTTGTTACCACAGGCAGCTGTGGAGGCCAAGTCATTAGGTATATTGAAGGCAGAGCTCGATAGGTTCTTGATTGGACACGGCATCAAATGTTACGGGGAGAAGGCTGAGGAGGAGAGAAAAGGATTAGCCATGATTGAATGGTGGAGAAGAGTCAATGAGCCAAATGGCCTAATTCTGCTCCTATGTCTTATGGTCTTGTGGTCTGAAGGGCCTGTACTGTTCTATGATCTATAGATAGGCCAGATTACCAGAAACTTTTTCCTCAGGTGAAAATGTCAAGTACTAGCGGGCATAGATTTATAGACTTTAGGTGAATGGGGAAAAGTTTATAGGTGGTGCTAAAGGAAAGTTTTTTTTTAAACAGACAGTGGTAGGTGCCTGGAGTGTTCTGCCAGGTGTGGTGTTAGAAGCAGATACAATGGTAAAGTTTATGAGGCATTTGGGAAGACTCATATACAGTCAGGGAATGGAAGGGTATGGACCATGTACAGGCAGATGGAATTAGTTAGATTGGCATTATGGTTGGTATGGATGTGGATTGCTGTATGGCAGATAACTGTGCTGTACTATTCAAAGTTCTAAGCTCAATAAAATTCCTACCAGAACTTTGATTCAGTTACCTAGGATGAGAACCAAGCAGGCTCCATTGTGCAAAGATTCATACTTGGTTTAAACCTGATTTCTCTTCCACCACCTGCATATTGATTCTGTATAAATAGAAAGAAGGCACATGTGTGTGAACTATACAAAACAGACAAGGTGCACTTGGACAAAAAAGTGGCAGATGGAATACAGTGTTGGGAAATGTATGATAATGCATTTTGGCAAAAGGCACAATCGCGCAGATTGTTATCTAAATGGGGAGAAGTATCAAACATCAGAGGTGCAGAGGGACTTAGGAGTCCTTCTGCAAGACTCCCAGAGGTTAATTTGTGGTCTGTGGTAAAGAAGGCAAATGCAATATTAGCACTTATTTCAAGAGGCATAGACTATAAAAGCAAGGAGATAATGCTGAGACTTTATAAGACTCTAGTCAGGCCGCACTTGGAGTATTATCAACAGTTTTGGGCCCAGTATCTCAGAAAGGGTGTGCAGTCATTGGAGAGTCCAGAGAAGGAAAACAAGGCTGATTCAGGAAATGAAGACGTTAACATATGAGGAGCGTTTGGTAGCTTAGGGCCTGTATTCACTGGAATTTTGAAGAAAGCCAGGGGATCTTATTGAATGCTACCGAATGTTGGAAGGACTAGATAGGGTGGATGTAGAGAGGATGTTTCCTATGGTGGGAGTATCCGGAACTAGAGGGCATCAAAGGATATGGTGAGGAGGCAGGTGCATGGGGTTGAGTGGAATCTGGGATCAGCCATGCTGGAATGGCAGAGCAGTCTCGATGGGCTGAATGGTCTATTTCTGCTCCTATGTCTTTTGGTTTTATGGTAATTCTCCACACCTCATCTACTAGTGATACTTCATCAGATGCTAGTGATTCAGCTTCCGTATTCCCAATATACCTTACTTCTCCCCTCTAGTGGCAGAGCAGGCCTGAAGGGTCGAATCTCCCACTGCTAAGCCTATATTTCTATATTTCTGTGTTTCAAAGTCCAGTGGGATAATTGACCAGAAAGCTGCCTTATTGTGACATTAAATAATAAGTGTTAGCAGGGAAACCAGGGAGATTAGTCGAAGAATATCTCTTACCAGCATCTAAGAGGGAAAGTGGAGTCTTAGCTTAGCATTTCATCTAGAAATCTCAGTTTCAGGTTGGCAGGGGAGAGGCCAGAATTGCTGGTGAGAGGAGGAGTGTTTTGACTCTGAAACAAAATAGCTTTCACCAAGCCAGTGCTAACATGTTGGAGCAATCATTTATCTACAGTAACCATGGACCCTTGGATCCAATTGCTTCAATTTAATCTGATCCTTCTATATAAAGCAAGGGCAAATAGAAGAAGGAGTAAACCATTTTCGTTTGGAGTAGGTGAGAGCAGAAGCCTTTGAGGGTTAAATTCCAGAATGCAATCGTACTCTTCTTCTCAGCCGAATTCTCAAAGTGAGCACAGCAGTTTGAAAGTGACAGATTCTGAACAGCACTGAGTCCGAAATACGCCAACATTTTTGAAAAGAGAAAGGGGATTTGTAAACGTCATCCCCATCCTGAAACCCATCCCGAAACCCATCCCACCTACCTTTACCTACCAGCATGTACTCTTCCCCCTCCCCTCCCCTTCTTATTCTGCCTTCTGCTCCTTCCTTTCCTGTCCTGGTGGAGGATGTTGACCCAACACTTCAATGTTTATTTCCCTCCATAGATTCTGCCTGACCTGCCGAGTTCCTCCAGCATATTGTGTCTCTTGCTCACCTTTTCCAGCATCTGCAGTATCTTACATTGCTTGCGGGTGTTCAATACAGGATTCCAGTTCCAGAGATCACAAGTATACATCTTGTAAAACTGAATAAAGTGACATGGTTCTTAAAGATGACTATCGGCTTCAGAGGCTAACACACAATGCTTCATACATTCGCAATTAGGTTTAGGGGTTATTGACATAGCACCCATAATTGAAAATAAAAGCTGTTTTCCCCATTTTAGTGTAAGAAAGAGAGAAAAATATAACGCACCACATCATAAACACGGGAAAGTCTGCAGTTGATGGAAACTCAAAGCAACACACACACAATATGCTGGCAGGAACCCAGCAGGTCAAGCAGCATCTACGGAAATGGATAGATAGTCAACATTTTGGGCCGAGACCCTTCTTCAGGACTGAGAAGGAAGCAGGAAGATGCTAGGATAGAAAGGTTGGGGGCAAGGAAGGAGGCTAACTGGAAGGTGATAGGTGAAAGCAGATCGGTGGGAAAGGTCAAGGACTGGAGAAGAAGGAATCTGATAGGAGAAGAGTGGACCATATGAGAGAGGGAAGTAATAGACAGGTGAGAAGATGTAATTTGTTTACCAGAAGGAGAAATTGATATTCATGCCATTAGGAAGGAGATTGTCCAGATGGAATGTAAGATGTTGCTCCTGTACCCTGAGGGTGGCCATATCTTGGCAAAAGAGGAGTTTATTTCTGTTGCTTCATGATCAATGGTAAATTCCAATTATTCAACACTGTCCCTGCACAGAGCTTGCACTCCTTGATTCACATCAACTTAATGTGCGTTCTAGAAGTAAAACTTCACACAAATTAAAAAGTTCATAAAAAAAGAGGATATAAGGTTTGTTGACTCCTTTCAACTGAAATGTTTAATCTTCACAAACTGTTTGAGATCCTTTCAGCTTGCAAGTTACAGGGTATAATCGAGATGCAGAAGCTAAATTCTACATCTCTGAACTGCATTTGATTTCCAGTCAGTGGTCACTTTATTAGGTACCTCCTGTTACTAATAAATTGGCACTGAGTGCATGTTTGTGGTCTTCTGCTGCTGTAGCCCATTCACTTCAAGGTTTGACACTTTGTGCATTCAGAGATGCTCTTCTGCACACCGCTGTTGTAATGTGTGGTTATTTGAGTTACTGTCGCCTTCCTGTCATCTTGAACTGGCCTGACCATTCTCTTTTAACCTCTCTCATTAATAAGGCATTCTTTCTCACAGAGCTACCCCTCACTGGATGCATTTGGTTTCTCGCAACATCCTCTGTAAGCTCTAGAGACTGTTATGCGTGAAAATATCAGAAGATCAGCAGTTCCTGAGATACTCAAACCATCCCATCTGGCACCAACAAACATTCCACGGTCAAAGTCACTGAGATCACATTTCTTTGTCCTTCTGATGTCTGGTCTGAACAACAACTGAATCGCTTGAACATGTATTACATGTTTTTGTGTATTGAGGTGCTGTCATATAATTAGCTGATTAGATATATGCATTAACGAACAGGTGTACGTAATAAAATAGCTACTGAGTGTAAAGCAATTCAGGGAACAACTTAAATTTTTGAAAGGAGGATATGGTGAACTGAGCCCTGAGCAGATCACTCAGAATCATATTGGCGAGTGGGCAGGCTTGAGGGCCCAAGTGATTTAGTCCTGCTCCCATTTTCTTGTCTTTCATTTGGTTCTGCTTTCATGGGAAAGGCCTATGTTCATAAAGGCTGTGAGTGCTCTGTACAAAGCCAAGGAAATTATGATAAGAATTTACGAAGTTCTTGTGCAAACTTATCTGAAGCATAGAGTCCAAGTGCAGGCTGTAGACTTGAAGATGATGTCAAGGTGATAGAGCAGGGAGTTATGAGAATAATACATTGGTGAAGAAGTTAATTATGGAAGAAACTGGCAAATCTCATCTATGGAGTGCTTTTGACCCTGAAACATGTCAAAAAGATCTTGCCTGACCTTGACCCTGATCATTCTCCAGCAACATCACGGGTGTTAACAAGACCTTTAGTATTGCGGCCTCAAAATGTCCTTGACATCCTTTTACTCCTGACAAAATCCAGCTGTCAGCTGTAAAATCAATGAAGGATTTTTCTAATATTCGAGGACATTTAAAATTGTGCATTCTGCATTGTTAATTAAAAGTTATCAAAAATTAAGAAAATACCGTTAATTAAAACACCTAAAATATTAATAAAAGCAGTAGAATAATGTAATTTTTCAATGTTCCTTTTTGTTCTGAATATCTGAGCCTACTCATTGAAATTAATGTGGCCTCAAGTCCTGTGCCAGGTCTGATCTGACGCACAATCCAAGACTTGTCTTCCCAGCATCCTACTGGGGAGTCCCAAAAAGTATAGATTCTACTTTAGGATTCCATGGAGACTTTAGCCTTCTGATTCTGACAGGAAGCCCAGACCTCTGCACTCAGAGCACATGCAAAAGCCCAGGACTCACTGATGTTTAAATAATTATATTGCTGGCAGATCCATATGGAATTGTTGACAATAGTCAGCAAGACCCAGACAAAGATGCTCCAGAGTCACATTTTCAGATACAATGAATATTGAGCCAACAATGGTAGTTATTAAATATGGCCTTCATTTGAATAAGTGATGTGAAGTTTCAGAGAATTGAATGAGGAAGTTCTTGTGTATGGGTGCAATAATCTGAGTGAAGGATTTGCTGGGTATAACTGTGAGGAAATTATATTAAAGTTGAAAGTAAATTTATTACCAAAGTACATATATGTCACCAATATAACACTGAGATTCATTTTTCTTGTGGGCATACTTAATAAATCTGTAGAATAATTACTATAGCAGGATAAATGAAAGATCAGCCAGAATGTAGAAGACAACAAATTCTGCAAATGCAAATATAAATAAGTAGCAATAAATAATGAGAGCATGAGATAACAAGGTAATGGGTCCTTAAAGTGAGATAATTAGTTGTAGGAATAGTTCAACGATGGGGCAAGAGAGTGTAGTTATCCTCTTCTATTCAATAGCCTGATGGTTGTGGGGTAGTAACTGTTCTTAAAGCTGGTGATGTGAGTCCTGCGACTCTTGTAACGAAGAGATCAGGACCTGTGTGGTGGGGATCTTTGACGATGGAAGCTTCTTTCCCACGACAGCGTTTCATGTAGATGTACTCAAGTTTTAGGAGGGCTTTATCCATAGTGTACTGGGCTGAATCCACTACCTTTTGTAGGATTTTCCATTCAAAGGCATTGGTGTTTCCATACCAGGCTGTGGTGAAGCCAGTCAATGTACTCTCCACCAGACATCTGCAGAAATTTGTTAAACTTTCTGATGTCATGCCAAATCTCCGCAGACCCTTAAGGATGTAGAAGTGCTGCCATGCTTACTTTGCAATTGCTGGGCTCAGGGCAGGTCCCCCAGGACTTTAAAGTTGCTAACCCTCTCCACCTCTGATCATATGATGAGGACTGGCTCATGGACCTCTGGTTTCCTCTCCTGAAATCTACAATCAGTTCTTTGGCGTTGCTGACCTTAAGTGACGTTAAGGTTGCTGTTACGACACCAATGTAAAACAAGAACCACTCACAAACAGAAATACGGTAAGATTTTGAATCAATCTCCTTTCAAACATTCAAGAAAAATTACAGTGCAAATTTATTCTTTTGGATACTTGAGCACAAAATATATTTCACAACTGGCTTAATGTAGATGTATGTTCCTTTAAAGCAGTCAAATCTACTTGAATTTAAAGAAACTCTTGGTAAGTTCATGAGAGGTCAAGAAGCTATAGATACTGCTCGTTTCCCTTAAATGCATTTGTTTTGTTCTCAGGTCACCATTAATACTGAATGTCTGAGGTTCACAGCTTCTTCAGCCAGGCTTCTACCATACTGGTGTCTAAGAAGAAAGTGGTAACCTGCCTCAATGAATACTGTCCAGTAGCACTTACATCCACAGTGATTAAGTGCTTTGAGAGGTTGGTGATGAAATATATCAACTCCTACCTGAGGAGCAAAATGGATGCACGCCAATTTCCTGACTGACACAACAAGTCGATAGCAGATGTCATTTCATTGGCTCTTCACTCAACCCTAAATAAGCTTCAAGACCTTGGCCGTAATACTTCCTTGTGCAATTGGATCCTTGATTTCCTCACTTGCAGACCACAGTCAATTCATATTACCAACAACATCCCCTCTACGATCTCCATCAACACAGGTGCACCACAGGCTGTGTGCTTAGACCCCTGCTCTACTGGCTTTACACTTACGACTGTGTGGCACATCTCCAATGCCATATTTAAGTTTACTGATGACACCACTGTCATTAGCTGAATCAAAGGTGGTTATGAATCAGCATAGAGGAGAGAGATTGAAAATCAGGCTGAGTGTTGCCACAACAACAACCTCTCACTCGTTGTCAACAAGACCAAGGAGATGATTATTGACTTTAGGAGGAGGAAACCAGAGGCCCATGAGCTGGTCCTCATCAGGGGATCAGAGGTGGAGAGGGTCAGAACTTTAAATTTCTCGATGTTATCATTTCAGAGGATCAGTCCTTGGTCCAGCACGCAGGTGTTGTTACGAGGAAAGCACGGCAATGCCTCTGCTTCCTTCAGAGTTTTCAAAGATTTGGCATGACATCTAAAACTTTAACAAACTTCTGTAGATGTGTAGTGGAGAGTATATTGACTGGCAGCATCACAGCCTGGTATGGAAACACCAATGCCCTTAAACAGAAAATTTTACAAAGAATCACGATTGGGGCCGAGTCCATCACAGGTAAAGCACTCCCCACCACTGAACACATCTACACAGAGTGTTGTCACAGGAAAGCAGCATCCTTCATCCACCACCCAGGTCATGCATCCTTTTCGCTGCTATCATCAGGAAAGAGGTATAGGGGCCGCAGGACTCACACCACCAGGATCAGGAACAGTTATTACCCCTCAACCATCAGGCTCCTGAACAAGAGTGAATAACTTCATTAACTTTACTTGCCTCATGGCTGAGATGTTCCCACAATCTATAAACTTATATTCTCAATATTTATGACTTATTTCAGAAAATCAGAATCAGAATCAGGTTTACTATCACCGGCATATGTTGTAAAAATCGTTAACTTTAAGGCAGCATAAAATGAAATACAGGATAAATAACTATAGGCAAAAAAACAATTACAGTAAGTATATATGGCTATAAAATCGTGAAAGTTAAAGTAAGTAGTGCAAAAAAAAATGAAAAAGTAGTGAGGTAGTGTTCATGGGTTCAATGTCCATTTAGAAATCCGATGGTAAGGAGAAGTAGCTGTTCCTGAATCACTGAATGTGTGCCTTCAGGCTTCTGTACCTCTTTCCCAAAGGTAATAGGAGAAGAGGGCATGACGTGGGTGGTGTGGTCTTTAATGATGGACAAAGCTTTCCTGAGGCATCCTTGAAGATGTCTTGGATATTACGGAGGCTAGTATCCATGATGGATCCAACTAATTTTGCAAATTTCTGCAACTTACGTTGATCATTACAGTAGCCAACCACCCCCCACCGCCCCCCTCCATACCAGACAGTGAGTGATGCAGCCACTCGGAATGCACTCCACAGCACATTTGTAGAAGTTTTTGAGTGATTTAGGTGACAAACCAAATCTCCTCAAACTCAAAGTCACTGAGTTTGCCTTCTTTATAGCTGCATCAATATGTTGTGTCCATGTTAGGTCCTCAGAAATATTGACACACAGCAACTTGAGATTGCTCACTCTGTCCACTTCTGATCCCTCCATGAGGATTGGTTTGTGTTCCCTCATCTTACCCTTCCTGAAGTCCACAATCAGCTCTTTGGTCTTGCTGATGATGAGTGCAAGGTATTTGCTGTGACACCACTCAATTAACTGTTTATTACTTGTTTATTTATTTTTCTTTCTTTGTACAGTTGTCTTTTGCACACTGGTTGCCTACCCTGTTGATGCAGTCTTTCATTGATTCTATTATGGTTATTGGATTTATTGAGTATGCCCCCAAAAAATTAATCTTTGGGTTTTATACAGTATGAACTTTGAGGTCTGGAACAGAAATTTCATGGAGGTGTATGACATCTAATTTGTGATGGAGAGAAAGACTGTTGTATTTTTGTAATTACTGTATAATGTAGAATGAGATCTTCTTGTGCACAATCCCAAGTTTCTGCACTCAACGTTTTCCCATTGTCAATCCCTAGGCCCAAAAGTATGTTTCCCTTTGAAAATGTAGTTGTCTTCTTTTGTCGCTAGATGGCACTGTAGAGAAGTTTTCCCAACTAAGATATCTAAGACTGACAAGAGAAAGTCTGCAGATGCTGGAAATCTGAGCAACACACACAAAATGCTGGAGAAACTCAGCAGACCAGGCAGCGTCTATGGAAAAAAGTACAGTCGACGTTTCGGGCTGAAACCCTTTGGCAGAACTGGAGAGAAAAAGCTGAGGAGTAGATTTTAAAGGTGGAGGGAGGGGAGAGAGAACCACCAGGTGATGGGTGAAAGCTGGAGGGGGAGGAATGAAGAAAAGAGCTGGGAAGTTGATTGGTGAGATGAGTTGAGAGAAAGCGAAGACTGAATTAGATCTTTGAAAGATGATGAATTCAAGTCATACCTAGACTAAATTTTACAATATTTGAAACATGAGAAAATCTGCAGATCATGGAAATCCAAAGCAACACACACAAAATGCTGAAGGAACTCAGCAGGCCAGGCAGCATCTATGGAAAAGAGTAAACAGGCAACCTTTCGGGCTGAGACCCCTCATCAGGACTTGGTTACAATATTTGAAACATGACTTGAACCATCTAAAACCTGTCCATTTCTGGTTTTAAGAGAAATCCACTAATAGGGAGTTGGTACTTTATTTAAATACAATGAAGTTGGCTGCCTTTGTTGCAATGGTCATTGAAGGCCACTGAGTGCTGAATCAACACAGGAACCAGGAGAATCAAAAAGGTTTCTATGTGACCCATTAAGCTATCCAGGCCATTAACCACCTCAAAAATCACTGGTCTCCCCCACCCCCCACCACCCCTCTCATCTCTCTCCAACTTCCAACCTACAGAAGAATCACTGAAGCCACCAATTGCCTTATATTCTTCCTATCTCCAATCAGTATATCATAAAACCTGTTCCAATTACACTCAGTTCTCTCCCGAAATCCAATCCCCACTCCCAAACTTCCCAGTTATGGACCCCCAAAGAACTTGATCTGGGCACCCATTCACACAAGACTTCAAAATTCTTATATTTATCCAACTTGCTGCTGGCTGCCTTTAGCTTGAAGACATTTCTTTTGTTTGTTTCTTTCTTTCTTTTCAAATGTTTTTATTGTCATATACAGGAAAAAATAACATGAGTACATCGAAGTAACAACACTTACAATACCTCAAAAAAACATTATCTTGAGGATTGAAAAAAATAGTTTGTGATAACAAAAAAAACCTACTAGTCAGAAAAGTGAGAAAAAAAAGAACCCATTAGGTGTACAACCCCAGAGCCATGCATCATACAAAAAGCTTCTAAAAATAAACATCAAACTGCCAGCAAGAAAAGAAAATACACTAAAAAATTTATGATTAGATCGTGGAAAAATTATATCAATTAACTCAAATGATAATAAAGAGCAAATGAGCCCCATCTTTTCTCAAAATCAAATAAAGGTTCAAAGGTTCGACTTCTAATTTTCTCCAAACTAAGACATAGCATCACTTGAGAGAACCATTGTGACAAAGTGGGAGCTGATGTATCCTTCCACTTCAACAAAATGGCCCTCCTAGCTATCAATGTAACAAATGCAATAACATGTTGGTCAGACACAGAAGTACCATGAACATTTTGAGGAACTATTCTAAAAAGCGCAGTTAATTTATTAGGTTGTAAATTAATTTTAAGTGCTTTAGAAATTGTTGAGAAAACTGACTTCCAGGACTGTTCCAATATAGAACAAGACCAAAACATATGTGTCAGTGTAGCTATCGCAGTTTTACATCTATCACAATGACTATCAACATTAGGAAAGATTTTAGAAAGTCTCTCCTTTGTCAAATGATAACGATATACAATTTTAAATTGAATCAAAGAATGGCTAACACAAATTGAAGAAGAGTTAACCAACTTCAATATCCGCATCCAATCCTCCATTCTTTTGTTAGTCTGTACCTGCTCTCAGGATTTGGACTTGCGAAATCAGGTAATCTATCCTAGTTTTAAGACCTGTCACTCAGGCAGAATGCAAGCAAAACACTTGTTTTGAAGGATGTGGATGTGTCTGCTAAGATAATGGCATTTCTTTTAGGGGTGAGGGCATGTGGTGCAATGTAGAGCTGTCATTAAAAACCATGGCTCAAAATGCATTTATACTGAGTAGTCTCTCACAAAGCCAAGTTTGTGTTCTGTAGAAACGTAGAACATAGAACATAGAAAAACAACAGCACAATACAAGCCCGTCAGCCCACAATGCTGTGCCGAACATGTGCTGACATTAGAAATTACCTAGGGTTTCCCATAGGCCTCTATTTTTCTAAGCTCCATGAACCTGTTCAGGAGTCTCTTAAAAGACTTTATCGTATCCGCCTCCACCACCATCACCAGCAGCCCATTCTATGCACTCACCACCCTCTGCGTAAAAAACCTACCCCTGATATCTCCTCTATACCTATTTCCAAGCACCTTAAAACTATGCCCTCTTGTGATAGCCATGTCAGCCCTGGTAAAAAGCCTCTGACTATCCACACAATCAATGCCTCCTCATCACCTTATACACCTCTATCAGGTCACCTCTCAACCTCAGTCATTCCAAGGAGAAAAGGCCGAGTTCACTCAATCTACTCTCATAAGGCAGGCTCCCCAATCCAGGCAACATCCTTGTAAATCCCCTCTGCACCCTTTCCACAGTTTCCACATCCTTCCTGTAGTGAGGCAACCAGAACTGAGCACAGTACTCTAAGTGGGGTCTGACCAGGGTCCTATATAGCTGCAACATTACCTCTCGGCTCTTAAACTTAATCCCATGGTTGATGAAGGCCAAAGCACCATATGCCTTCTTAACCACAGAGTCAACCTGCACAGCAGCTTTGTGTGTCCTATGGACTCAGACCCCAAGATCCTTCTTATCCTCCACACTGCCAAGATTCTTACCATTAATACTATATCCCTGCCATCATATTTGACCTACCAAAATGAACCACCTCATACTTATCCGGGTTGAACTCCATCTGCCACTTCTCAGCCCAGTTTTGCATCCTATCGATGTCACGCTGTACCCTCTGACAGCCCTCCACACTATCCACAACACCCCCAACCTTTGTATCATCAGCAAATTTACTAACCCATACTTCCACTTCCTCATCCAGGTCATTTAAAAAAGTCATGAAGAGAAGGGATCCCAGAACAGATCCCTGAGGCACTCCACTGGTCACCGACCTCCATGCAGAATATAACCCATTTACAACCACTCTTTGCCTTCTGTGGGCAAGCCAATTCTGGATCCACAAAGCAAGGTCCCCTTGGATCCCATGCTTCCTTACTTTCTCAATAAGCCTTGCATGGGGTACATTATCAAATGCCTTGTTGAAATCCATATGCACTACATCTACTGCTCTACCTTCATCAACGTGTTTAGTCACATCCTCAAAAAATTCAGTCAGGCACATAAGGCATGACCTGCCTTTGACAAAACCATGCTGACTATTCCTAATCATATTATACCTCTCCAAATGTTCATAAATCCTGCCTCTCAGGATCTTCTCCATCAACTTATCAACCACTGAAGTAAGACTCACTGGTCTATGATTTCCTGGGCTATCTCTACTCCCTTTCTTGAATAAGGGAACAATATCACAACCCTCCAATCCTCTGGACCACCCCCCCATCCCCATTGATGATGCAAATATCATTGCCAGATCCTCAGCAATCCCCTTCTGGCTCTCCTAATTTCATTCTTAAGCTCCTTCCTGCTAGCCTTATAATCTTCTAGATCTCTATCACTAACTAGTTTTTTGAACCATTCATAAGCTTTTCTTTTCTTCTTGACTACATTTTCAACAGCCTTTGTACACCACAGTTCTTGACCCTTACCTTCCTTTCCCTGTCTCATTGGAATGTACCTATGCAGAACGCCACACAAATATCCCCTGAACATTTGCCACATTTCTGCCATACATTTCCCCGAGAATATCTGTTCCCAATTAATGCTTCCAAGTTCCTGCCTGGTAGCTTGATATTTCCCCTTACTCCAATTAAATGCTTTCCTAACTTGTCTGTTCCTATCCCTCTCCTATGCTATGGTAAAGGAGATAGAACTGTGATCACTATCTCCAAAATGCTGTCCCGCTGAGAGACCTGACACCTGACCAGGTTCATTTCCCATCAAGTACAGCCTCTCCTCTTGTAGGCTTGTGTACATATTGTGTCAAGAAACCTTCCTGAACACACCTAACAAACTCTACCCCATCTAAACCCCTCACTCTAGGGAGATGCCAATCAGTGTTTGGGAAATTAAAATCTCCCACCACAAGAACTCTGTTATTATTACACCTTTCCAGAATCTGTCTCCCTATCTGCTCCTTGATGTCCCTGTTACTACTGGGTGGTCTATAAAAAACACCCAGTAGAGTTATTGACCCCTTCTTGTTCCTAACTTCCACCCACAGAGACTCCGTAGACAATCCCTCCATGACTTACTCCTTTTCTGCAGCCGTGACACTATCTCTGATCAACAGTACCACGCCTCCACCTCTTTTGCCTCCCTCCCTGTCCTTTCTGAAACATCAAAAGCTTGGCACTCTAAGTATCCATTTCTGCCCCTGAGCCATCCAAGTCTCTGTATTGGCCATAACATCATAGCCCCAAGTACTGGTTCACGCTCTAAGCTCATCTGCTTTGTTCATGATGCTTCTTGCATTAAAATAGACACATCTCAAACCACTGGTCAGCGCATAACCCTTCTCTGTCACCTGCCTATCCTCCATCTTACACTGTCTCCAAGCTTTCTCTATTTGTGAGCCAACCACTCCAACTAAACACTGAGCAACTAAAATGAAAGATATATTAATATATAATTATCACCCTTCAGACATTTAAGGCAACATTTTTGAAGATTACAAAGCGTATTATTAAGAGAATACACTCAGATGTTCTGTAGTTAAATGGTTTAGACTATAAGCAGCATTGGGAAGCAGATTTGACTGTTTACAAAATGGGAGGATTAGACACAGCCAAATATCCAACTTAACATTTTGTGATAAAATATTCCAATCTGGCTGACAATCTATCAAATTTGAAAGTTCAAAGTAAATTTGTTATCAAAGTATATACGTGTCACCATATACAATCTTGAGATTGCTTCATGGCGGAGAAATCCAAGAAACATAGAATCAATGAGAGACCGCCCCCAACAGTATGGACAAACAACTAGCGTGCAAAAGACAAACAACGGTGCAAATACAAACCAAAAAAGAAATAATAATAATAATAATAGTAAATAAGCAAAATATATCAAGAACGTACAATGAAGAGTCCTTGAAAGTGAGTCGAGAGGTTGTGAGAACAGTTCAGTGATGGTGCCAGTGAATTTGTTTCTAAGTGATTCAAAAACATGAAATAGTTCAGAAGATAATACACTCAGATAATCTGTAGTTGGATGGTTTAGACAATAAATGGTATGGGATTTAGATTTGACTGTTTACAAGTACTTCTCTCTTACCTTCTTAAGTAGAATGGGATAGACAGGTGCATTACTGCCTATAGACTAAAAGATGCTTGATCCAATCACCAGATTTTTTTGAATATGCTCCGATTCTATGGTCTGAAGATACTTGATTATTTTGTGTTTAAATTACTTCACCCTCACCCACCCCACCCCACACCTCTTCTGTTTAATATCTGCTGACCTTATTTTCATCTGTAATCCTGCACTATGCCTCTAACACAAACCGCACTTCCTTCTCTTTTCTATTAGTAACCACCCAGGTTTTAATCTTTGAAACTCTCTACAAATCTCTCTGCTTCTTCCTTCTCCGTTAAGTATTGAAGATGTTCCTATTTCCAAGTCAGTGAAAGTCAAATTTATTGTCATTTGCACAAGGTTATGTGTGCACAGGTGCAATGAAAATCCTACTTGCAGCAACATCACAGCAACATAGCATTAGAGACACCACATTCACAAGAAAAAATATAAATTAAACAAAGCTGTACATGGTAGAGGACAAGTTGAACAAAAAATAGTCATATTATTTTCAAAGGTTCTTGTTTCAGTTGAAGCAAGCAGCTGAAGAAGGGAGTGGAAGAAATCGGGTAGAAAAAGTCGTTTTTTTTAAACACTGCTCAGGGAGAAGGGTCTGCACTGCGCAAGCGCGTGACGTAGCGCGCCAAGGTTTAAAAGCAGACCTCCATATACAGCGGCCATCGTTGTAGCGGCCATCGTCGGAGTGGACTGAGTCAGAGTGGGACGGCTTTGGCTCAAACAGGCTTCGGCGAGAGCAGGCAGAGGCCAGGGTAGGTTCCAGTAAGTTTTTTGTTCAAATTGTCTAGCGCAGAGAGAATGCCAGGCAGGATGTTGGAATGCTCCTCTTGCAGGATGTGGGAAGTCAGGGAGCCCTCCGGTGTCCCTGACAACTACACCTGCAAGAAGTGCATCCAGCTGCAGCTCCTAACAAACCGCGTTAGGGAACTGGAGCAGGAGCTGGATGACCTGCGGATCATTTGGGAGAATGAGGAGATTATAGATCGTAGCTACAGGGAGGTAGTTACGCCAAAGGAGCAGAAGACAGGAAATTGGGTCACTGTCAGGCGAGGGAAGAGGAAAGGGCAGGCAGAGCAGGGTTCCCCTGTGGCCATTCCCCTCAACAACAAGTATACCGCATTGGATAGTGTTGGGAGGGATGACTTACCTGGGACAAGCTGCAGTAGCCGGATCTCTGGCACTGGGTCTGGCTCTGCAGTACAGAAGGGAGGGTGGAAAAAGAGGAGAGTGGTAGTGATAGGGGACTCGATAGTTAGAGGTACAGATAGGAGGCTCTGTGGTCATGACAGAGAATCCAGGATGGTTTGCTGCCTCCCGGGTGCCAGGGTCAAGGATGTCTCTGATCGATTGCATGACATTCTGAAGTGGGAGGGTGACCAGCCAGATGTCGTGGTGCACATCGGTACCAATGACATAGCAAGGAAGAGTGAGGAGGTCCTGGAGAGTGAGTATAGAGAGCTTGGTGGGAAGTTGAAAAGCAGGACCTCAAGGGTGGTAATCTCAGGATTGGTACCTGTGCTACATACCAGTGAGGGTAGGAATAGGATGCTCTGGAGGATGAACAAGTGGCTGAGGAACTGGTGTAGGGGGCAGGGTTTCAGATTTCAGGATCATTGGGACCTCTTCTGGGGCAGGTGGGACCTGTACAAGGCAGACGGGTTACACTTGAACTACAGGGGGATCAATATCCTTTCAGGGAGGTTTGTTAGTGCTATTGGGGAGGCTTTAAACTAGATTTGCAGGGGGATGGGAACCAGAGTGCCAGAGCTGACAGTGTGGCTGGGGTGAAAATAAATGATGTTAAAAGTTCAAGCAAATCCGCTGATAGAAAGGTTGTGAGTGGTGGTAAAAATCTTCTGAGGTGTATATATTTCAATACTAGGAGTATTGCGGGGAAGGCGGATGAGTTGAGGGCGTGGATTGACACATGGGATTATGACGTTATAGCAATTAGTGAAACTTGGCTACAGGAGGGGCAGGACTGGCAGCTTAATATTCCAGGGTTCCGAAGTTTCAGATGTGATCGAGGCAGAGGAATGAAAGGTGGGGGAGTAGCATTGCTTGTTAGGGAAAACATTACAGCAGTGCCCAGGCAGGACAGATTAGAAGGCTTGTCTACTGAGTCCTTATGGGTGGAGCTGAGAAACAGGAAGGTATGGCCACATTAGTGGGATTGTATTACAGACCACCCAATAGTCAACGAGACTTGGAAGAGCAAATCTGCAGAGAGATAGCAGGCAACTGCAGGAAACATAAAGTTGTGGTGGTAGGGGATTTTAATTTTCCATACATTGATTGGAACTCCCATACTGTTAGGGGTCTAGATGGTTTAGAGTTTGTAAAATGTGTTCAGGAAAGTTTTCTAAATCAATATATAGAGGGACCAACTAGAGGGGATGCAATATTGGATCTCCTGTTAGGAAACGAGTTAAGTCAAGTGACGGAAGTCTATGTAGGGGAGCACTTTGGTTCCAGTGATCATAACACCATTAGTTTCAATTTGATCATGGACAAGGATAGATCTGGTCCTAGGGTTGAGGTTCTGAACTGGAAGAAGGCCAAATTTGAAGAAATGAGAAAGGATCTAAAAAGCGTGGATTGGGACAGGTTGTTCTCTGGCAAAGATGAGATTGGTAGGTGGGAAGCCTTCAAAGGGGAAATTTTGAGAGTGCAGAGTTTGTATGTTCCTGTCAGGATTAAAGGCAAATTGAATAGGAATAAGGAACCTTGGTTCTCAAGGGATATTGCAGCTCTGATAAAGAAGAAGAGGGAGTTGTATGAAATGTATAGGAAACAGGGAGTAAATCAGGTGCTTGAGGAGTATAAGAAGTGCAAGAAAATACTTAAGAAAGTAATCAGGAGGGCTAAAAGAAGACATGAGGTTGCCTTGGCTGTCAAAGTGAAGGATAATCCAAAGAGCTTTTACAGGTATATTAAGAGCAAAAGGATTGTAAGAGATAAAATTGGTCCTCTTGAAGATCAGAGTGGTTGGCTACTTGCGGAACCAAAGGAAATGGGGGAGATCTTAAATAGGTTTTTTGAGTCTGTATTTACTAAGGAAACTGGCATGAAGTCTATGGAATTGAGGGAATCAAGTAGTGAGATCATGGAAACTGTACAGATTGAAAAGGAGGAGGTGCTTGCTGTCTTGAGGAAAATTAAAGTGGATAAGTCCCCAGGACCTGACAGGGTGTTCCCTCGGACCTTGAAGGAGACTAGTGTTGAAACTGCGGGGGCCCTGGCAGATATATTTAAAATGTCGGTGTCTACGGGTGAAGTGCCGGAGGATTGGAGAGTGGCTCATGTTGTTCCGTTGTTTAAAAAAGGATCGAAAAGTAATCCGGGAAATTATAGGCCGGTGAGTTTAATCTCAGTAGTAGGTAGGTTATTGGAGAGAGTACTAAGAGACAGAATCTACAAGCATTTGGATAGACAGGGACTTATTAGGGAGAGTCAACATGGCTTTGTGCGTGGTAGGTCATGTTTGACCAATCTATTGGAGTTTTTCAAGGAGGTTACCAGGAAAGTGGATGAAGGGAAGGCAGTGGATATTGTCTACATGGATTTCAGTAAGGCCTTTGACAAGGTCCCGCATGGGAAGTTAGTTAGGAAAATTCAGTTGCTAAGTATACATGGAGAGGTGGTAAATTGGATTAGACATTGGCTCAGTGGAAGAAGCCAAAGAGTGGTGGTAGAGAATTTCTTCTCTGAGTGGAGGTCTGTGACTAGTGGTGTGCCACAGGGATCAGTGCTGGGTCCATTGTTATTTGTCATCTATATCAATGATCTGGATGATAATGTGGTAAATTGGATTAGCAAATTTGCTGATGATACAAAGATTGGAGGTGTAGTAGACAGTGAGGAAGGTTTTCAGAGCCTGCAGAGGGACTTGGGTCAGCTGGAAAAATGGGCTGAAAGATGGCAGATGGAGTTTAATACAGACAAGTGTGAGGTATTGCACGTTGGAAGGTCAAACCAAGGTAGAACATACAGGGTTAATGGTAAGGCACTGAGGAGTGCAGTAGAACAGAGGGATCTGGGAATACAGATACAAAATTCCCTAAAAGTGGTGTCACAAGTAGATAGAGTCGTAAAGAGAGCTTTTGGTACATTGGCCTTTATTAATCAAAGTATTGAGTATAAGAGCTGGAATGTCATGATGAGGTTGTGTAAGGCATTGGTGAGGCCGAATCTGGAGTATTGTGTTCAGTTTTGGTCACCAAATTACAGGAAGGATATAAATAAGGTTGAAAGAGTGCAGAGAAGGTTTACAAGGATGTTGCTGGGACTTGAGAAACTCAGTTACAGAGAAAGGTTGAATAGGTTAGGACTTTATTCCCTGGAGCGTAGAAGAATGAGGGGAGATTTGATAGTATATAAAATTATGATGGGTATAGATAGAGGGAATGCAAGCAGGCTTTTTCCACTGAGGCAAGGGGAGAAAAAAACCAGAGGACATGGGTTAAGGGTGAGGGGGGAAAGTTTAAAGGGAACATTAGGGGGGGCTTCTTCACACAGAGAGTGGTGGGAGTATGGAATGTGCTGCCAGACGAGGTGGTAAATGCGGGTTCTTTTTTAACATTTAAGAATAAATTGGACAGATACATGGATGGGAGGTGTATGGAGGGATATGGTCCGTGTGCAGGTATGTGGGACTAAGCAGAAAATGGTTCGGCACAGCCAAGAAGGGCCAAAAGGCCTGTTTCTGTGTTGTAGTTTCTGTGGTTTCTATGGTTTCTATTTCTGTACTGAAGTTGTAATTAAGATTATGCAGGATAACTCAAGAACTGAATGACTGAAGGACTTCAAAAACAGCCACTTCTCTTCATCCTACTTAATATCTTGTTTTTTTTTACCTCAAGACAAGCAGGTATTGTTTTAGCTCTCTCCTTAAGTTGTTTTCCTTTGGGTAGATCTTCTGTGCATTCATAGCTTCCATCCCTAGTAGGAACTTAGTAACAGAATCAAAGAAAAGTCTCCTGACAAGAATAAAGTTAAGCGCAGAAGCTGAGACCAGAGTATTTATATTTGTGTCACATGGATTGTGCTGAAATTAAATGAATTTGAGTTTAAATTATCAATGTTGCAGTTTTTGACAAAGAGAGATTGTAATACATTTTAAACCAGTAACAAATAGCGAGAGACCATCACTGCCAATGCACCAGATCTTCAGCTATTGAACAATAATTCTCATGCAGGTAACAGGGCTTGGTGCTGACTCAAAGCTGTTACCCACACTTCCTCCACCTTGAAATATCCTTGCTGGTTAGCGACTGTGACGGACGCGCTCCAGATGTTTCCAAACTTCCATAAGGCTTTTAGTACTAAGTGTGACAAATTATCTCCTGCCAGGTTTTATGTTACTTTCCCGATTTGATAACTCTGTTGTAAAACCTGCCTGATCTTTCCTGGTCAATGTATTGTTTTCAAATCTGACAGAAATCTGAGGTAACTAAAGAGTACAAATCCTCAATGCCATTATCAGTAAAGAACAACTTATTGTCCCTCGTTTCTTATCTCTTCATTCACTGCTGTTGCTTCCTGAGCCTATGAGTAGCTTGTGTCTCTGGAAGAAGTTCTTCTGCAAGCTAAATATGATGAGTGTCTGGAAACTCACACAATGGACTGGCCCACAGACTTCAATGCTATGTATCTGCAATGGATTTTGTGACACTACATCAGCTTAAGGTATAGTTAGTTATTTTTCATAGCCTCTTGTTAAACAGGTTAAAATTCCATGAGTTAATCATGAAACTTGTGTCCTTGACTGTTTCTATTTAAGTAAATGGACACATGTGTCATTGACACTCATAACACTCTACACCAGCCCTTTGCTTAGCAACTAGCCATTATGTGTTCTAAAACCAGTTTCATGTTGTTGTGCAGATTATACTTATAGATAAATAGTGTGTTCTAGAAGACAACAGAGGTGAAGCATTCTTGAACAGGAAAAGGGTTAGCAAGCCTAAAGAGGACAATGAGAAACAACTTTACTTAATTATTTGAAGGTCACTATGGCCACTGAGAAGTCTGTGGCAAGCACTTTCTGTTTACAAAAACACAAGACATCAGCATACTCATGTGAAGCTATATAAATTATAAAAACATTGCAACAGTTGCTGCTGCAACTGATCATACTATATTGTCCATAATCACTTGAGGCTGTTGGGGCTGGTTTCTTAACTGTACTAATAGGAGTGTTATGTTTATTCTTAATAAAGACAAACTTGGCATGGGCTTAAGCTAAGAACGTTTTATTACAACACTGAGAGCATGTGACCTGGACCCCACAGAAGCTTCCAGTTCCAGGTGAACCGCCTGCATTGCCCATTGAAAACTGAAGTGCTTTATTATATACACAAATAGTAACACATCTTCCCCCTTTAAAGAAAAAAAAACACAATATTGTGTCCTCCAACCTGCAAAGAACAATAATCCTTTCCAACAATGATATCTACAATCTGTAGCCAGTCCCCTTTCAACCCATCAACTTTCAATCAGTCTCTGAGGTGGTTTAATGATCCTTTTTGGTCTGCTGTATATTTCCACAGGTATATTGGTTACATTTGGTGTGTTGATATTAATGTCTTTGTGAGAACTCTGATCAACCTGTTCATTTTACACCTGCTGGTCCCTTTGGTGTACTGACAGGTGATGTGTCAAAGCAATGGGTTGGAGCTTGTGGTCATAGATCCACATGGTTCCTTCTCAGAGGTGCTCCTTGCTCCATCTGGATCTGGTAGGAACATAGAACAACTTCTTCTTGCACATATCTTTGAATAGACCATGTGCCAGAATTGTGATCTCAGATTTGCACTTGATCTCCAGGCTTCAGGACTGTTAGACTTTTCACAGTCTTGACATTATACTCTTTCCCTTTCACCTTAGCCAATTTGACCTTGTGTGCTCCTTTAGGTGTCTGTGCACTGGTAGGTTGGTGCGTAAGCATCGACACAGCAGTTGGGCTGGTGAAAGGCCATTCTACAGTGGTGCACTATTGTAAATCATGAGACTTTTGTGGAAACCCTCTCATCTATCTTGTGCCTTCTTCATGCCCTTCACTACCTTGACTGAATTCTCTGCTAGGCCATTAGATTTTTGGTGATGTGGGCTTGAAATTACATGTCAAAACCCTCAATCACTGGTAAAGGACTCAAATTAATAATAGCTCAAAAACTGTGGACCATTGTCTGATATCACTTCAATCCCTGGGTAATTGGAGAAGTAGTCTGTTACAACAATATGACTCTCACCAATACAATCAAACAATTCTACTCAAACTTCGAAGTACAGCCTGCCTGGTACAGGCTGTGGTGTAAGCCGTTCTGCTTGCTGCTTTGGTCCATAGGTAAGACATATTTAACATGAAGCAGTTGACTTTGTTCATTTTTGGCCAGCCCATCACTTCACAAGCTCTGCATTCACATTTTTCCTCTCTAACATGCCTTTCATGTATTTTCTGGAGCATTCCCTTGCATTGCAACACTGGACTCACAAATCTGTTCCATTTGAAACCAAATTTTCCACTACTGTTCGAAGCTAAGCATGTGTGACTTGATCCCCATCGAGGCTTCCAGTTCTGGGCAATCTGCTCACATTGCTCACGAGGAACAGAAGTTCCTTACTGGATACACACATAATAACACAGGAATCTTATTAAAGAATAGGAATTTCAGTGCCTTTTCACAAATCCCATCTATAACCCATCGAGTGATTGGCTAGAACTCTGATATGGTTTCAGGCTAACGTGAACTTACGGTAAGCATATGATGGTTGCCAAAATTATTTAAATTCCTTGACTGCAGAAAGTTGTGAACAATCAGAACCTCCACCCTACTGAAGTTGTAAGAGTTCACTTTCAAAATGAAGAAGCTGCCATTTTAAAGAAATGTTTCCTTATACAAACTCACGTTTTGGCAATGCTGTGACAAGTTTTGAAGTGCCTTTCCTATTAAATCAAAATGTTTTGTATCAGGAGAAAAAAACTATTAATATCATTTCAAAGCAGCCTCTCCAACACCAGTACCTCAATAAATAAATGACAGTTGCCAAAGGAGTGAGGATGCACTGTTTCAGAATGCAGTTTTATAGGAATAATTTATACGTAGGATAGTTCTTGAATTATAATGTCAGAATCACATAGCACAGAAATAGGACCTTTGGCCCAACTGGCCCATGCTGACCACGATTCCCACCGAAGTTCGTCCTATTTGCTGGCATTTTGCCCATACCCCTCTGACATTTCCTATCTAGGTACATGTAAATGAGCCACCTCAAACACTTTATTCGGCAGTTCCTTCCATATACTGATTACTCTCTAGATGAGAAGGTTGCCCCTCAAAGTTCCTATGAAATGTTTCCCATATCACTTTAAATCTTTGCTCTCTCATTCTTGATTTCCCAACCCTGAGAAAAAGACTATCTATGCTCCTCATAATTCTAGAAGCAATAATGTTAAAACATTCTTCTTTATTTTCAGAATTGTACAATTGAAGCAGAGTACAAAGAAGGTAAAAATTTTCCAAAAAAGCTAATGTTGCAAGATCACTTCAGCTTCAGGCATAAACTTTTTATTGTGAATCCCTGGCGAAATAAATGTACAGTAGTTTTGGCACAATTGGTCTTAGGTATTTGACATCAGCTGGGGGAATCAGGAATGTTTGGTGAGATCCTGAAACACTTTCAATATTCAACACTTTCAAAAAGCTGGAGAAACTCAGCCAGGCAGGCAACATCTACAGAGAAAGAATGGTCAAAATTTTGAGTCAAGATCCTTTATTTGAAGTGAAAGGTCAAAGGGAAATGGTCAAAGTAGGGAGAAGGGGCAGAGCAAAACTGGATCTCCTTATCACCTGCCAACTCTTGCTTTCATTGCAGATGAAGGATCTCAATTCAAAACATCAATTGTTCATTTGTTCCATAGTTGCTACCTACCCACTGAGTTCCTCCAGCACTTTGTGTCTTTCTCCAGATTCTTGCATCTGCAATCTTGTGTCTCCACTTTCAACACTCACTTTGATAAAGTTGACTCTTTATCTGGAAACCTGCCATCTCAGAAAATGGTTGCACCTAAGATTATATTCTGACCCTTTGGTGTGGAGAGGCAAAGGTGCAGAGCTGGGGATAGCAAGGACTTGTATGGCTTTGTGCTGTTATTTCCTCATGTAAAGAGGCATCTTGAACAAACCTTTACAAAATTTAAAGTACATTATTCATTTCTTCATGCTCACTCAGAGATGCATAAATGTATGGTTGTGATTTAAGTAAATAATTAATATTTACTATCGATTTGTACTCCAGGGAGCGCGAAGCACAAAATCAAATATCGCTGTGATGATTGTATGTTCTAGTATCAATTGTTTGGCAACAATAAAGTATAAAGTAATTAGGGAGGGAAGGTGATTTCTAGCATTCCTGGAATAAAGGAAATGTTTACTCTGATTTAATTTTGCAGGTGCTTGGGCAGTTGAGTTGGGAAGAGTTAATGACAGAGAGGATAGATATAGTCTACAAATAATGTAGATTCCTGTGCCTAAATTTCCTTCTTTCAATGTAAATTTTTAGTATTATTGTGCTTCACATTAGGAGAATTAACATAAAAGTGACCACAGTTGCCAATCTAGATAACTGCATTTCTCATTTCTCACTGTTCCAACAATTATGACATCCAGAGAGATTGTTTGTAAATGCTTGAGCTATTTGACAAGAATGAAGGACATTAAGACTCCTTGCCAAATCCTGCCAAATCAACTCGCAACTAACCTGCGATACTCAATGTGCCATTCCATGTGCCACAGTTGACCATGCTCAAGAGCAGCTCTTTCTCCACTGCTTTCAGACTTATGAACCGATCACTTCTTTCACATCCTCTTCCCGATGAAGCTGCCATCTTCAAACTTTTCTTCTTTCCCTTTCATTATCATTATTTTAGAATTTTTCAACTTTCCTGCTTGATACAAGCAGGATCCATAGTGAATTATGAGGCAGTTCATGGGAGACATCACCAGGGCACACAGGACATAGTAAACTGATAAAAAGGCAGGCACAACTTAGTGTAGCTAAGGAGTGATGAATTTGAAGAGGCAGCATAACCTAAAAGATGTTACCTGAAGGGGTTCAAGGGCAGAAAGCAGTCCCAGTACGTCCAGGGCATGCTCAAGAGAAAACCTGAGTACAAGATGTGAATGATTTGTGTATGTCTCAATCTACAAAACATCTACAATGAAGACTAAATCTGGTTCCAAAAGCTCTTTCACACATTATAAAAGATTATTTTTAGCACCGAAAATCAAAGAATACAGAAACATTTGTACTAACATACCAGACCTCACAAACAGTCAGAGTGTCATAGAAAAGTACAGCCAGGAAACACGCCCTTTGGCCCATCTAATCTGTGCTGAACCATTTAAACTCCCTACTTCCATTGACCTGCACTGGGACCATAGCTCTCCATACCCCTACCATCCACGCACCTATCCAGACTTCTCTTAAATGTTGAAATCGAGCTCAAATGGATCACTTACACTAGCAGCTCATTCCACACTCTCATGGCTGTCTGATTAAGTGACAACTTGATTAAGTAACTGCCAACAAATTTTGCCACACTCTGTCATTGTGTATTTTAGAGTCAGCGCTCTAGTAAGACAGAAGTAGGTGCACACAAACAACAATCAGGTAAAATTAGGTTGAATGGATCAAGGCTAATGCATTGGAACCAGGAAGACATAAGACAACTGTAACCTTGATAGTAAAGGGGAAAAAGACTTCTTACCTGTTGTTGCAGGAGTGAATTTCTATCCAATGCTCGCTGCGGAGAGAAAATATCTAAATTAGATTTTCCAAAAAGTAATTAATTAGCTGACAAAGTTAAAGACAACACAGGAACATTAGACAATTACAATTTCTGCATTTTCTTTCAGTCTCATTGTCTGCTATTCTGCTTTGAGTTTATTAAAGAAAGTGGTTTGATAACACCATATTGGTCCATTGTACTCCAGAATGCGAACATTTTTACTGAATTATCAACTGAGGTTGAATATTCAAGGTTGTGAAAATGTATGGTGACAAAGCAAAGAAAAATAAAGTCAGCTTCTACGTTTATGTGGAGGAAGAATTCATTATAAATAATATATCACATTGAGAATATTTGTATGGGAGAAAACATGCCTGCATCAAAATATCTAAAATGATTGAATACTGTAACAGGAAAAGTTTTTCCCCCATTCACTCTAGCCACTTCCAGAATATCACAATATATATTACGTTCACCAAATTACCTTAAAATACAATTAATGTTGATATGTCCACACCAATCTGTAATTGGTAATGAGAAAAGCTTATCAGCTTCTGCTTAAAGGAAGGTGTTTAGCTTTTAATGATCTTGCTCTTCTTCAGTTCATTCCACAGGATCTTTAATATCCACCGCGGTTCAGATTAAAACTTTATGCAAAAGGTAGTATTTCTGGAAGCCCACTACCCCTTTCTTGTACTAAAAATTTGGGATTTTGTGCTCAAGATCTGGAACAGGGCTTGCATCTACAACTTCTGATTCAGAGGACAGGATGGTGCTATATGAGCCAAACTGAAACTCAAAAGGAATGGTCGGTTGGCTTGTATGACAAAACTCACTGAAACCGCTTCAGTTGCAATGGAAGGAAGGTACCAGGGAAAAAAATTATAATTAGTCGATTCAGCCAACACTCTCAGAACAAAGGAGTCTTACAACTAGCAGCTGTTTCTAGTTAATGGCTGGGATGGGGTAGACCTAGACTGTCAAGGTCTCAAGCTGTCTGAGTAAGATAAGAGGAATCAGTTTTATCGGGTGTTCTCCAGATAGCTAGCATTTGAAGCAAAAAAGTAGCATTAGCAGCGTGTGAACAAAGTAAAAGAGTTCTCTCTTTATTGACAATCTGCATACATGCTTAAAGTGCTTAAAGGGGATGTCACTTAAAATGCAGCCTTGAAGTGAGATGAGACGTGTTGATTTTCCAACTATTGAAACAGGTGGGAGAGTGAGCTCTGTCTTGGGTTGACTATGATTATAATGGGCTGCGACTCTTGAAAGAATGTCTAGGAAGTTAAAATCAGAACTTAAGCAGTGGGTCTGCAGGTCTGAGATGCAATACTTTCAGAAGAGATAACAAAAGTCAAACGTCCCACTTTGACAGTAATTGCAGTTTCAGCACTGTTCAAAGTACTACAGGTTTAGTTACACCAGATGACTGGGGAAGGCCTGATGGATGTAGGAAATCAGCTGTTCCTGAACTTGGTGATGTGAGACCAAATAATTCCCATATTTATGATCTTCATAATTGATAAAAAGGAGGGAGTTGATGAAATTCTAGAACAAGTTATCATTTAAAAAGGAGGAAGCATTTGATATCTACAGTATGTAGGCTAAAGAGTGGACAATTCCTCAGGATATGAAGTGATGTATCCTAGGGTGCTTTAAGAGGCAAGGGAAGAAATTACTGGGTCCTGACAGAGGTGATTGCATTCAAAGGTTGAAGATACCAAGTCACTGGAAAGTTGCCACTAATGAGACATCAATGTCAGTGGTGTAACAGTACAGTTTTGTTAATGGCCAAGTTAGAGATGGAGTGCAAATTGGTGCTCATCGCTCCTGTTTCTAGGGTGGAGCCTGGATGCAAAGTTCATCAGTTTAATAGGGTCTAGCTCTTGATCCCATATTAAATACATAAGGCTTGATACTGAGATGCTACAGTAGAATTCTGTCATGTTAACTAAGACATGAGGCTGCTAAACAAGGTAAGAGCCCATGGTATTACAGGAAAAATACTAGCATGATAAAAAATTGGCTGACTGGCAGGAGACAAGGAGCGGAAATAAAGTGAGCTTTTACTGGTTGGCTACCAATGACTAGTTGTGTTCCGCAGGGGTTGGTGCTGGAGTCATATCTTTTCACGTTATACAGTATGTCAATGACAGAATTAATGGCTTTGTGGCCAGGTTTGTGGATGATCCAAAGATTAGTGGAGGGTCAGATAGTGTTCAGGAAGCAGGAATTCTGCAGAAGGGCTTAGATAGATAAGGGGAATGGAAAAGAAGTGGCAGATGGAATATAGTGTAAGGAAGTGTATGGTCTTGCTCTTTGGAAGAAGGAATAAAGGCACAGGCTATTTTCTAAATGGGGAGAAAATTCAAAAATTGGAGGTGAAAAGGGACTTGGAAGTCCTCAAGCAGGATTCCCTAAAGGTTAACTTGCAGGTTGAGTTGGTGGTAAGGAAGGAGTGTTTGATGGCTCTTGGCCTCTACTTGCTGGAGTTTAAAATGAAGAAGGGGGTAACTCATCACAACCTATCGAATATTGAAAGGCCTAGGCAGAGTGGACGTGTAAAGGATGTTTCCTATGGGGTGGGGAGGATTCTAGCACCAGAGCGCACAGCCTCATAATGCAAGGGTGTCCCTTGAGAACAGAGGAGAAAATTTTTTAGCCAGAGGCTGGTGAACCTGTGGAATCATTGCCATAGCCGGCTGTGGTGGCCAAGTCATTGAGTATATTTAAAGCAGAGGTTTAAAGGTTTTTGTTTAGTAAGGGCACCAAAGGTTATGGTGAGAAAGCAGGAGAATGGGGTTGAGAGAGATAATAAAATAAGCCATCATAGAATGGTGGAGCAGACTTGATGGACTGAATGGCCTAATTCTGCACCTTTGTCTTATGGCCTTATAATGTCCCTTTAATAACCCATTCTCAAAATTAGCCTGGAATTATGAAGGACTAACTACAATCAAAATCTACCTGCAGCATAACCATAGTCCTTAAAGATATCACAGAGTGTAGAGACAAAAAGTTAAAAAAAACTTGGCTGAGGATAAAACTATGAGGATCTGGCTCTGGGATAAAAGTTCCAAAGCAGTGCAAATCCCACTGCTACCCAGACCAAGCCCCGCAACAAACTCTAGACCCAAGGCCCGAAAATAATATTCACTTCCCCTCCTGAGCTGCCTGGGGATAAGGAGGCTGCTCACCTGTCTGCTTACCTTTGACTGAGGTTTGGACCTGTTGCAATGGGAGGTAATATTCTGCACCTATTCATGCTGGAAAATTTTACACCCTGATCATTTGAACAGGACCGATTCATATTAATGAGTTAACTCCACAGATCAAATAAATCTCTAATTATACCTAGGCTCATGGTAAAATAACATCATCCACAGCCAGAAAAACACTGGAATTAATTTCATATCAACCATCTAAAGTATTCGCATAGTTCCACAAGATCGTTTAACAAAACATCTGGATAAATAGAATTATAGTCCTTGAAGTAGTCCTTGTTACCAGTCCTTGTTATCATGGCAATTAACCAGGGATTAGGAATTTAAGAGAAAACATCACCTTCAGCAAGGCATCATAATTTAGAATTAGGCATCCAATGCTTAATTATTCCTTATATCTTGCTGGAGAGCATCATTCTGGGTTGTGTAGGTTTTGTCATCATTATGAAACAGTTGAACATATACTATTACAGTGTGAAGCACATAAGGTTGAAATAAATCAAATGCAGGCTTCATTACAATCTTTGAGGTTGATAGTTTTCATTTACAAATCTTGTTAAGTCATTGAAGTGACTTCAGTTTAGTTCACAATATTGTCTTTCATTGCTTACAATCCATAGGGCTTTTTGGGGAAATTTAGCTTTCACTTGAAAGAGAAGTAGTAGTGTGTTTGTTTCCCAGTTCTCTACACCACACTCCAGTTGGTTACAGTAAAGCAACTTTAAATTGGACTGCTAATCACCACAAAAAGTCAGTAGAAGAAGAAGATCAGCCATCATCATGGCAATTAAGCACTCACTCAACAAGTAATCCCAGTTTACTATCTCTTAAAATATCTTAATATGACAACCTCCCTGTGTATTAAAGTGACAACAAACTTGCATTTGCACTACACCTGTCAAAATGCTTTGGTATTTCATAGGCAGTAATTATTTTAGAGCTCTTGGTTAAAATACAGTATAGGTAAACCCTGCAGCTAATTTGCACAACAGGGTCCCACAAGCAGCAATGTGATAAGTGTTTGGGCAATGTGTTAGCTGTGTGTTTCAATGCTGTTAGTTGTTATTTCAGAGTTGTGGGCAATGGAAGATTTCCCCATACCTCTGTGGACGGTCTCTCTTTTGTGGATTTCAGTTCTGAACACTATTTGATTGCTTTTATTGTTGGCATGATTTGCTTTTTTCTATCCTCTGCACATTTGGTGTTTGATGGCCCTCTTTTTTTAGTGGGTTCCTTTGAGTTTCTTCGTTTTGTGGCTGCCTGTAAGGAGATAAGTCTCAAGGTTGTTTAATTTATACATATTTGGATAATAAATGTACTTTGAACTCTGAACTTTGAGATAGCATCTGAAATGCTTTATGCACCCGATGGGGTAGATGGTGTCTCTAAGTACTTCACTTGAGAGATGGCACCTCTGACAATGTAACATTTTCTTTGTAATGGAGTCACTCATCAATATAGATCAGTTCTTTGGACTGAACTTAAACAGACAATATACCACTTGGTTTTCTATTCTCTGTTGTTGACCAATACTAACATCTCACAGAGTCATACAGCACACACAGGCCCTTTGACTCACTATCTCCATGGAAGTCTCCATGATAGTATCCATCAATACTAACCCCACATACCAGCTATAGTTTTCTCTTCCTTGGTGATTCTAAGGCTCATCCAGATACCTTTTAAATGTTTGAGTTTCCACCTCCACTGGCTGGAGCAGTTCATACTTTAACAGCTTTGGGTGAAAAACTTATCCCTCTAATCACCCTTAACCTAAATGTATGCCCCCTCATTATAGATACTGTTGCTATGGGGGAGAAGTTTCCAACTATCTACCCTTCCTGTGCCCCTCGTATAATTGTATACATCTATCAGGTTCCCATTCAGTTCCCTCCGCTCCAAGGAAAACAAGCCTCACCTATCAAGTCTCTTATCATAACCAAAATGCCATCCCAGGGCAAGGATTTATTGTGTCTATCCCATCCCTCAATGCATCCATGTCTCTCCAGAAGGGTGCACACAACGCTCCAAATGTGTAGTAGCCAATGTTTTATAAAATTGACTACCATAATCTTATACCCCCTGACTTGGCCAGTGAAGGCAAACATCCCATATGCTTCCTTCAGAACCCTGTATATCCCTGTCACCACCTTTAGGGATCTTTGAACTTGTACACAAAGATTCCTCAGTACTTTCTAGGTGTCTAACATTCATGGTATTGATATTCATTATTTATTTTCACATGTTTTCACACATTATTTTCCATATAGATCACTTGAAAACTCAAGTACTTTGAGGTGGTACAAGGGAAGTGCAATAATAGAATGCAGAATATAACGTCATGGTTGCAGTCACAGAGAAAGTGGAATGCAGGCAGGCAATAAGGAGCAGAGATCAGGATGAAGTAGATTGTGAGGACAAGAGCTTATCTCTAATTTACAATAAGTTCATTCAAAAGCCTTATAATAGTAAGGTTGAAGCCATCCTTAAACCTAGTGTATGATCAGTCCTTACCAGCTCACACTTAAAGGATGAAATTCCATCTGCTACTACCTTGCCTAACTCACTAGCTGATCAATATTGTACTGTATCCTCCTCACTATCAACAACATCACCAATCTTCTTTTCACTTGCAAGCTTACATTAACATCTGTCATTCATGCATATGTAAGGAGTTTCTTTTTTTTGTCACTGCGTAGTCTAATTAAAATGGCTTCTTTGTTATGTTATAATTGAAAGGGCTTCTTTGTTATGTTAACTGCTGAGAAAGTCCTTCCCGCTAGCAATTTGTTTTGGATTATCTATTGATAAGAGGACGAATGAACCAATTGCGATAGTTGTTTTGCTTTTGGTGTGTCTATAAGATATTGTATGCACGGGGTTTCGGGGTAGAAGGCGGGAGAGAGAGACAGAGGATGGACAAGGTGCTGTGAGTCCGCTAACGGGGTCGGACCCCGAGCTGGGCTTTCAGCGAGGAGAGGAGACAGAGACGGACTTGGGTGGAGCGTCTGGTCGACCACCGTTGTTGGTCCCAGGCAGCCGGTCAAGATGGTCCGAGGGGTCGCAGGGTGAAGAAGGGTCCTGAGCTCCAACTGTTTGTGCACGAAGAGATTGAACTTTGATAAGTGTGGTGCCTTTTATTTTCCTTTTATATTTTATTCTCTATTTCTTGTTACATACACCTGTTAGGGTGCATTCTCCAGTTACCTTATAAGGTAACCGTAGCCTTCAACCAGGAGCAGATGTCATCAGGTGGTTCCCAAATTATATAGTTCCAGTAATATCTATAAACTGTAAATCATTTAATCGTATCTGGTGTATTGTCTGTTATTTGAGCGGGGCTGGCTACATCACACAGCATCCACACAAACTAATTACCCAGTTTGGCGGGGCCGAGGGCCGTTTCCCTTGACGACAGCGAGCCGAGTGACCCTGAGGCTGGCCAGGGGGGCCACACATATAACACCCAGTGTCACAGCACTGATTCCTGTTATACACCACTGACCAGAGGCTTTCAATCATCAAGTCCAACCTCCCACCATTATCCTCTATCTCATGGTACCAAAGCAACTTGCACTGGATCCCATCGGTTCCAAACTTGTCAAAGGTATTACTGAAGTCCATGTTGACTATATTCATGATACTGCCCTCACCAATCAGATAGGGTATCAAATTAACTAGGGCCTAAACAATTTTGACCATTCCAATCATATCCTCAGAATTATTCCAATAACATTATGACCTTTGACCTTAAAATCACTAGTCAATAATTATCCAGCTTATTCTGCTACCCACTGAAACCCACAGTGTCTGAGTTAATGCTTTCAGTGCTATGAACGTTGAGAAATCACAAATATTAATTCTGTTAGATTGTAATCATGGGCAGCTCTCTCCCAACTCCCTAATCACTACGAAACCACCAGCCATATGCATCAGTAAATTTGAAATTGCTGATTAAATATTAGCTCAGTTGAATGTATTTACCTAACTCCACACCATGAATCATGTCTGAGTATCCTTTGGTCACTTAAGTATAACAATACCCAAAGATACAACATGTCTCAATCATTCTGCTAGTGTTATTTTTTTTTATCCTGTTTGAATCCAAAAAGAACATTTGTGTCCCATTTGATCTACTTCCCTGAAGTTGTGTGGTTTGGATTCAGAGCGCAGGATCATGCCCCATCATGTGTAAAACACAACTTTTTGATGCTCCAAAACACACTGCAATTATGCCACTTTGAGATATTTTATTAACTGTGTCTGAACTATATCATAACTGCCTTCAGTTCTACTAAGGGAAGCTGCGGAAAGAAATTAATTCCTGAAAAACAGTCCCGATGAAGGGTCTCAGCCCGAAACATCAACTGTTTACTCTTTTCCAGAAGTTTTGTGTGTGTTGCCAAGAAATTCATAATGCCTGCACTCACAGCAGATTTGCATCCCAAAACTCTTCCCAAATTAAATGCTGCTTTAATCAAGGACTCCAGTAAAACAGCAACTTTTCAAACAATAAAGTATGCAAATAGAAAGACTTGTTCCCATATAATATGTTTCACAGTTTCACATACTCCAGATCTTTCAAACTGTTTTACAATGAATGAATTCAATGAAGTGAATCACCATTGTAACAAGGAGATATGGGGGGTGTGAATGCCTTTCTAAATAAGCATAAATATTTCAGAGGGTAAAATGGCAGGAACTGTGCTCGCAAGTTGAGCATAAACAAAATATAACAGCAAGAAGTTCTTTCAGTATTTGTCAGAAAGCAAGCGGATGGAGACGATGAGTTGTGAATCAAATGGGAAAGAGACAGAGAACAGACACAGGGTAGTTAATAACATTTGCTATCTTTAAATAATCACTAACAAAAACACAAGTAACTGACCTCTCCAGCTAAAGATATCCAAAAAAAAATCACTAGTCAATAATTATCCAGCTTATTCTGCTACCCACTTTGATGAGTGGAATCCTTAGACCAATGGTAAGATTCAATTTATTCTAGAATATTGCAACTCAAGGACAGTTGTCATTAGACCTTCTAAGCTTCCTGTAAACCCTGTATAATTCACTACCTTCAACATAATAGGCTCCCAGTTGCAGTAATTAATGACAAGAGTACCTGAAGTAGGTTTTAGACTGGTGCTCGTTTCTACCAAACATAATCATGGAATAATCAGAACCAGGTTTAATATCACTGGCATGTTGTGAAATTTGTGGTGTTTATGGGATCAATGTCCATTGAGAAATTGGATGGCAGAGGGGAAAAAGCTGTTCCTGAATCGCTGAGCGTGTGCCTTCAGGCTCCTGAACCTCCTACCTGATGGAGGGCAGG
Organism: Mobula birostris; assembly: GCF_030028105.1. NCBI lineage: Eukaryota > Metazoa > Chordata > Chondrichthyes > Myliobatiformes > Myliobatidae > Mobula > Mobula birostris. The sequence goes on from NC_092373.1 coordinate 82,259,290, forward strand.
TCTTGGGTGATGGAGATCCTTGATGATGGAAGCCGCTTTTCTGAGGCACCACTCCTTGAAAATGTCTTGGATACTTCTATGACAGGGGACTAAAGAATTACAGAGTTCACTGTGGTACTGAGTAAACTAATAGAATTGATCATCAGTATTACACACAATACTTTATGTGGTTTTGGGAAGACCTCTGTTGTTTTTTGAGCAGGTTGGAGAAACACTTTGCAATTAACCTGATAGTACTGACTATAAATGGGTTGTTCTACAACAAAGACAAGCTGAAGGAGCTGGAAAGATACTGATACTGAGAAATACAAACACTTTGGGTGTTTTTAAACATGCAAATAAATGATCAAAAATAAAATGTTCCTCATTTAACATTTTGGTGACCTTTTCCAGTGGGAGTCCTATCCTTTGAGAAATGGGATTGGGCACATCCTGGTATCTTCCACCCTAAGAAGATTCCATTTGCCTACAGCAGGTCTTTATTAACTCACGGAAGAAAGATAAGGAGCCCATATTACTGAAGGTAGTGAATTAGGCATGATTTATAGGAGGTCCAAAGGGTGCAACTGGCTTTACGTTTAAAAAGTCCCTCATAATTTTAAAATCAGATAGTAATCATAGCACCAGGAAAAGATTTTACAATAAGTCACAGACTTCTTGATCAATGAGGCCAGGATTGCCACTGATCGAAAAGCCGGAGGCCATCAGCAATCATAGCACAGTATGGTTTAGATGACACTATTGATTATCCCTTCCATCACTTTGCTGTTGGCCAAAAGTAGACTATCAGACAGTAATTTGCTTGGTTGAATTTGTCCTAATTCTGTTAGCAGACCATACTGGGATAATTTTCTGCACTGTTGGGTAGATGCCAGTGTTGTAACTGCACTGCTCCATAGTAAGTCTCTGCCACAAGATCCATGCAACATTAACTTCTCCCAACCTGTTTCCCCCTCCCGCTTCATATATGTATAGTACTGTAGATGTTTGTGAAGAAGAAGAATTTCAGGATCTATATTGTATACATTTCTCTGACATTAAATGTACCTATTGAACCTATTGTTTAGTTAAGCATTCTTGTTTATTTAAGTAATTAATTATGTGTTGTACGTATATCATCATACATTTTGTGTACACCTCGCTTAAAGTAAAGACAAAGTTACACCTGCATTTTGGACTTCCCTGTCTTCCTTTGAATTACTTTAATCTTTTTAAGTTTCAAAACATAACACCTATAACCTTCATTCTCCCTCATGTTTGAGGAAATAAACCCTTTCTTTCACTCGATTGGTGAGAGAAAAGATCTAAGCTATGGAATTAGTTGCCACGTGATTTTTAAAAAATTGGAAAATTACTGATTTCCTGAAGGGAAGATTTAGGGGAATTATGTTCTTCATGATCAGCACCTTTAAAGTGCAAACACTTCTACCTGTTGTGCAATTCTACCAAGCCATTCTCCCCTGCCCTTTGTTTTACACCAAGCAGATATTAAGCCTGATTTCTACCTTCTGTTGCCTTTAGAAAAATAAACATGTGGAAGTACTAAACTCATTTTGGTGTGCAGCAGGTGCTTAAATCTTTTTTATGAAGTCTGAAATAATAACAGATCACGTGAGGATACCTTGGCACAACTTGAAGCCAATTCTAAAGTAAAACGCATTTAGCTGCAAACATTAATGTTCAAAATTACTTACAAGTACTACATATTCTGTTTCTGCTTCATTCTTTATTAATTGTTGTGAACTTTGCTTGTATCTATGTTCAATCTTTTGCATCAACAAGAGATCAAGGAAATAAAGTTTATGTCTTACACTGAAAGTATTTCTGGCAAATTGGATATTGAGCTGGCTCTCAGCCAATCAGCACAATCCCTACTAACTCTGTAATTATGTTTTTGATTATTTCTCTTGTCACTTCAAAAAAATACAAAGGGCAGCCAGTTGTAGAATGGCCTATCAGTAATGTAACCTCCTGGCATGCAGTACACTCTGCTCACGCGACTTTCTCCTGGAATACTTACACATGCCTTTGTCAGCTGCACTTCATTATTTCAATACTTGCCTGGCTAGCTTCTCATCCTGAATGCTCTGTAAAATTCAGCTCATCCAAAGTTGAAATGTTCTAATATACTACACTACACCACACAATTTGAGCCTCTCGCATCAAAGTTCTTGGAGGTTTCACCCACCCCTCATTACCCTTGCAACTTAATTCAATGTTTCAAGCCCTCAGAAATCTCCATTCCTTTCAAATCTATCATTTTGTCCACCTGCACTTTTCTTTGCCCCATTATTTAAATCATTTAAATCCAGTGCTCTAAAATTCCTTTTACATCTTAACTTGTCACTACTACGGATTCGGCAGTGCAGTGGATACAGCAATTGTGCTCATAAATATGCATGTGTCAGCTAATTATTATTTCCTTGTGATAGCATTTAACTCCATTCATTCCATCGTAGTATTTGTCGAGACTTGGACACAGCACAGCAACGCTTCGCTGCCTGTTTGCATTCAGCGTTGCCTGAGAAATTAGACTTTGAGTCAACTGACTCTGAAGATTAGCGGTATTCATTTTATTCTTGTTCTTTTCAGCTGCAGTGTGGGCTTCGTTTTCCATTTGAGAGTTTTAGTTAATGACCCTGTTTTGGCTTAGTGTTCATTGTTTTCTTTTCCCCTTTAACACTGTTTGCATTAAAGTCTGTGAAATATTGACCCGCTTCAGTGTCTCTCACTCCGCACTTGGGCCACATACACATTGGGTGACATAACCCTCCTCAGCTCCGTCAGTTGTGAACTTCCCATTATTCAGGATATTTACAAAGACAGGTGTGAGAAAAGGGCCCAAAAGATCACTGGGGACCCGAGTCACCCCAACCACAATCTATTCCAGCTGCTACCATCTGGGAAGTGGTACCTCAGCATAAAAACCAGGACCAACAGGCTCCGGGACAGCTTCTTCCACCAGGCCATCAGACTGATTAACTCACGCTGATATGAGTGTATTTCTATGTTACAATGACTGTTCCGTTTATTATAAATTACTATGGTTGCACATTGCACATTTAGACAAAGACGTAACACGAAGATTTTTACTCCTCATGTATGTGAAGGATGTAAGAAATAAAGTCAATTCAATTCACCAGTTTCCTAGCTTTGGTCAGCTTTGTGATATCACTGTCTGGTTGCTTGGTTCTTGTGGTCTTATTTATTACATCTCACTGTCCAGGACGTAGGGATAGTATTTGACAAGCGAGAACTAAACAGTTCATGGACATCAAAATCTCACATAAGTGTTGGCGTTTAAGGGCTTAAATGGCAAAATGTGAAGGAGGGCTGTTATGTTTTGGAACTCCAAAACATTAAACTAATTTGAGGGAAGGCAAGAGAGTCCAAAATATGGGTCTAACTTCATGTTTGCTCTAAATGAGGCGCACACATATCATGTGGCAGTGTGATGACATATGCAATTCACACATTTATATATGTAAGCCAGAATGAATTATTTAAATAAACAGGTAAGCTTGATTTCCCAATATACATATATACAAGACTACTCAAATATTATTGAAATACTAAATGCACAACGAGGGCCCAAATGGATAGGAATGGGCTCTGTAAGTTTTAAACATAAATAAAAATAAAACATAAAATAGTACAGCACAGTACAGGTCCTTCGGCTCACAGTGTTGGCCCGACCCTTAAACCCTGCCGCCCATGTAACCCCCCACCTTAAATTCCTCCATATACCTGTCTAGTAGTCTCTTAAATTTCACTAGTGTATCTGCCTCCACCACTGACTCAGGCAGTGCATTCCACACACCAACCACTCTGAGTAAAAGCCCTTCCTCTAATATCCCCCTTGAACTTCCCACCCCTTACCTTAAAGCCATGTCCTCTTGCATGGAGCAGTGGTGCCCTGGGGAAGAGGCACTGGCTGTCCACTCTATCTATTCCTCTTAATATCTTGTATACCTCTATCATGTCTCCTCTCATCCTCCTTCTCTCCAAAGAGTAAAGCCCTAGCTCCCTTAATCTCTGATCATAATGCATACCCTCTAAACCAGGCAGCATCCTGGTAAATCTCCTCTGTACCCTTTCCAATGCTTCCATATCCTTCCTATAGTGAGGCGACCAGAACTGGACACAGTACTCCAAGTGTGGCCTAACCAGAGTTTTATAGAGCTGCATCATTACCCCATGACTCTTAAACTCTATCCCTCGACTTATGAAAGCTAACACCCCATCAGCTTTCTTAACTACCCTATCTACCTGTGAGGCAATTTTCAGGGATCTGTGGACATGTACCCCCACATCCCTCTGCTCCACCACACTACCAAGTATCCTGCCATTTACTTTGTACTCTGCCTTGGAGTTTGTCCTTCCAAAGTGTAACATCTCACACTTCTCCGGGATGAACTCCATCTGCCACTTCTCAGCCCACTTCTGCATCCTATCAATGTCTCTCTGCAATCTTTGACAATCCTCTACACTATCTATAACACCACCAACATTTGTGTTATCTGCAAACTTGCCAACCCACCCTTCTACCCCAACATCTAGGTCATTAATAAAAATCACGAAAAGTAGAGGTCCCAGAACCAATACTTGTGGGACACCACTAGTCACAACCCTCCAATCCGAATGTACTTCCTCCACCACGATCCTCTGCTTTCTGCAGGCAAGCCAATTCTGAATCCACCTCGCCAAACATCCCTGGATCCCATGCCTTCTGACTTTCTGAATAAGCCTACCGTGTGGAACCTTGTCAAATGCCTTACTAAAATCCATGTAAATCACATCCACTACACTACCTTCATCTATATGCCTGGTCACCTCCTCAAAGAACTCTATCAGGCTTGTTAGACATGATCTTCCCTTTACAAAGCCATACTGACCGCCCCTGATCAGCCCATGATTCTCTAAATGCTCATAGATCCTATCTACAAGAATCTTTTCCAACAGCTTTCCCACCACAGACGTAAGGCTCACTGGTCTATAATTACCGGTACTATCCCTACTACCTTTTTTGAACAAGGGGACAACATTCGCATCCCTCCAATCCTCTAGTACCATTCCTGTGGACAACGAGGACATAAAGATCCTAGCCAGAGGCTCAGCATCCTCTTCCTTCGCCTCATGGAGCAGCCTGCAAAATATTCTGTCAGGCCCCGGGGACTTATCCATCCTAACATATTTTAACAACTCCAACACCTCCTCTCCCTTAATATCAACATGCTCCAGACATCAACCGCACTCATATTGTCCTCACCATCATCAAGTTCCCTCTCATTGGTGAATACCGAAGAGAAGTATTCATTGAGGACCTCGCTCACTTCCACAGCCTCCAGGCACATCTTCCCAACTTTATCTCTAATCAGTCCTACCTTCACTCCTGTCATCCTTTTTTTTCTTCACATAATTGAAGAATGCCTTGGGGTTTTCCTTTACCCTACTCGCCAAGGCCTTCTCATGCCCCCTTCTTGCTCTCCTCAGCCCCTTCTTAAGCTCCTTTCCTGCGAACCTATATTCCTCAATAAACCCATCTGATCCTTGCTTCTTAAACCTCATGTATGCTGCCTTCTTCCACCTGACGAGATTTTCCACCTCACTTGTCACCCATGGTTCTTTCACCCTACCATTCTTTATCTTCCTCACCGGGACAAATTTACCCCGAACATCCTGCAAGAGATCTCTAAACATCGACCACATGTCCATAGTACATTTCCCTGCAAAAACATCATCCCAATTCACAACTGCAAGTTCTAGCCTTATAGCCTCATAATTTGTCCTTCCCTGATTAAAAATTTTCCTGTCCTCTCTGATTCTATCCTTTCCCATGATAATGCCAAAGGCCAGGGAGCGGTGGTCACTATCCCCCAAATGCTCACCCACTGAGAGATCTGTGACCTGACCCGGTTCGTTACCTAATACTATATCTAGTATAGCATTCCCCCTAGTCAGCCTGTCAACATACTGTGACAGGAAACCATCCTGGACACACTTAACAAACTCTGCCCTGTCTAAACCATTGGAACTAATCAGGTGCCAATGAATATTAGCAAAGTTAAAGTCACCCATGATAAAATCCCTGTTATTTCTGCACCTTTCCAAAATCTGTCTCCCAATCTGCTCCTCGGTATCTCTGCTGCTACCAGGGGCCTATAGAATACCCCCAATAGAGTAACTGCTCCCTTCCTGTTCCTGACTTCCACCCATACTGACTCAAAAGAGGATCCTGCTACATTACCCACTCTTTCTGTAGCTGTAATAGTATCCCTGACCAGTAATGCCACCCCTCCTCCCCTTTTCCCCCGTCTCTATCCTTTTTAAAGCACTGAAATCCAGGTATATTGAGAATCCATTCCTGCCCTGGTGCCAGCCAAGTCTTTGTAATGGCCACTACATCATAATTCCATGTATGTATCCAAGCTCTCAGTTCATCATTTTTGTTCCCGGTGCTTCTTGCATTGAAGTACACACACTTTAACCCTTCTGCCTTACTACCTTTACACCCTTTGTTCTGCTTCTCTTTCCTCAAAGCCTCTCTATATGTTAGATCTGGCTTTACTCCATGCACTTCTTCCACTGCTCTATCGCTCCGGGTCCCATCCCCCTTGCAAATTAGTTTAAACCCTCCCGAACCACACTAGCGAACCTACATGCAAGGATATTGCTCCCTCTTGAGTTCAGGTGCAACCCATCCAATCTGTATAGGTCCCACCTTCCCCAGAAGAGATCCCAATGATCCAAAAATCTGAAACCCTGCTCCCTGCACCAACTCCTCAGCCACGCATTCAACTGCCATCTCCTCCAATTCTTACCATCACTGTCATGTTGTCATAGTTCGGTCCGATTCCGGTTCACGGTCTGGTCCATCGACCCTTGCTCCAGGTTTTCTTATCTACCCTGTTTCTGTTCTTGTTGAGCTAATTGATGCAGCTGATGCTCGTTGGGGCTGGCTGCATAAATACCTCCAGAGACCTAGTTGTGGCAATTGGATTGTTCTTGTCCTTACTCCTTGTATCCCTTGCTCTGCCTTCTGTTTCCCTGCCCTGCCCTGCCCTGCCCTGCCCTGCCCTGCCCTGCCCTGCCCTGCCCTGCCCTGCCTTGTCGGTAACTCTTGCCTCACCTGAAGTTCTGTCTCGCCTTGCTTAGCCAGAAGCCCTGCCTTGTCTTGCCAGCAACTCTCACCTTGCCTGAAGTTTTCGTCTTGCCTTGCTTTGCCAGTAGCCTTGCCTTGTCTTGCTGTCTGGTCCTGGAGCCACCCTGTACCTAGCTCTCTTCCTGTCCCTTGCCTCTGCCCAGGTAAGCTAATCCATCTTTCCGTTACCTAGGGTTGGATCTGTCCCTTTCTGTCCCTTGCCTCTGCCCAGGTAAGTCAGGCCGTCTTGCCATTACCTGGGGTTGGTTTTGTCCCTTCCTGTCCCTTGCCTCTGTCGGGTGGTGATCTGCACCCTACTCAGGTGTACCGCGCCCTGCCCAGGAGGAGCCAGGCCTTGCCTCAAGTCTCAAGTCTCCTGCCTCCTGCCTCCTGCCAAGCCTCGCCTCAAGTCTCAAGTCTCCTGCCTCCTGCCAAGCCTCGCCTCAATTCTCAAGTCTCCTGCCTCCTGCCAAGCCTCGCCTCAATTCTCAAGTCGCCTGCCTCCTGCCAAGCCTCGCCTCAATTCTCGTCGCCTGCCTCCTGCCAAGCCTCGCCTCAATTCTCGTCGCCTGCCTCCTGCCAAGCCTCGCCTCAATTCTCAAGTCGCCTGCCTCCTGCCAAGCCTCGCCTCAATTCTCAAGTCGCCTGCCTCCTGCCAAGCCTCGCCTCAATTCTCAAGTCGCCTGCCTCCTGCCAAGCCTCGCCTCAATTCTCAAGTCGCCTGCCTCCTGCCAAGCCTCGCCTCAATTCTCAAGTCGCCTGCCTCCTGCCAAGCCTCGCCTCAATTCTCAAGTCGCCTGCCTCCTGCCAAGCCTCGCCTCAATTCTCAAGTCGCCTGCCTCCTGCCAAGCCTCGCCTCAATTCTCAAGTCGCCTGCCTCCTGCCAAGCCTCGCCTCAATTCTCAAGTCGCCTGCCTCCTGTCAAGCCTCGCCTCAATTCTCAAGTCGCCTGCCTCCTGCCAAGCCTCGCATCAAGTCTCCTGCCTCCAGCCTCGCCTCGCCTCGCATCAAGTCTCCTGCCTCCAGCCTCTAGCCTTGCCTCGTCTCTTGCCTCCAGCCTCCTGCCAAGCCTTGACTTGTCTCTTGCCTAGTCTCGAGCCTGAGGACTGCAGCCTCCTGCCAAGCCTCGCCTCGTCTCTTGCCTAGCTTCTAGCCTCTAGCCTCTTGCCAAGCCAAGCCGAGTCTCTAGCCTCTAGCTTCAAGCCTGAAGTCTCCAGCCTCCTGCCTCCTGCCAAGCCTTGCCTCTAATCTCTAGCCTCCAGCCTGAAGATTCTAGCCTTGTCCTGCCTGCCTGCCAAGCCTCGTCCTTGCCTAGTTCTGGGGTCTGATCCAGAGGCAAGACCCACGTACTGGGTCCTTGTCCAGTCTCTGGCTCGGAGTCCAAGCCAGGGCTCCTAGCTCTCTTGTCCAGTCCTGTTCCATGTTCCTGGTTTTCCTGTCCATGTCCTTGCCATCGCCCTGTATCCTAGTCCTGTCCCTAGTAATTCAGTGTCTGTGTCTGGCACTTGGGTCCATTCCCAGCCACTGCCTTATGACAGAACAGTTCAGCCAACCATGTACCCAGCGACATAGACACTGTCGCTTTCCTCTTACCACCCAGGATTCCTTTCTATTACATACCCTCCCACCCGCCCGGGTCGTCCATAGTCTGGATACCCTGTTTGGTCACCCGGAGGCTCCTGTAGAGGTTGGGGGGAGGGTACTGTCATAGTCTGATCCGCGAAGTCTGTATTTCAGTTCACGGTCCGGTCCATCGACCCTTGCTCCAGGTTTTCCTGTCTACCCTGTTTCTGTTATTGTTGAGCTAATTGATGCAGCTGATGATCGTTGGGTCTGGCTGCATAAATACCTCCAGAGACCCAGGCGTGGTCGCTGGATTGTTCTTGTCCTTACTCCTTGTATCCCTTGCTCTGCCTTCTGCTTCCTTGCCTGAAGCCCTGTCTTGTCTTGCCGGTAACTCTCGCCTCGCCTGAAGTTCTCGTCTTGCCTTGCTTTGCCAGTAGTCTTGCCTTGTCTTGCTGTCTGGTCCTGGAGCCACCCTGTACCTAGCTCCCTTCCTGTCCCTTGCCTCCGCCCCGGTAAGCCAGACCGTCTTGCTGTTACCTGGGGTTGGTTCTGTTCCTTCCTGTCCCTTGCCTCTGTCGGGTGGTGATCCATGCCCTGCCCAGGAATACCGTGCCCTGCCCAGGAGGAGCCAAGTCTCAAGTCTCGCCTCCAGCCCCCAGTCTCCAGTCTCCTGCCAAGCCTCGCCTCGTCTCTTGCCTAGCCTCGAGCCTGAAGACTTCAGCCTCTAGCCTCTTGCCAAGCCAAGACAAGTCTCTAGCCTCTAGCTTCAAGCCTAAAGTCTCCAACCTCCTGCCTCCTGCCAAGCCTGCATCTAATCTCTAGCTTCAAGTCTGAAGACTCCAGCCTCGTCCTGCCTGCCTGCCAAGCCTCATCCTTGCCTAGTTCTGGGGTCCAAGCCAGAGGCAAGACCCAGGTACTTGGTCCTCGTCCAGTCTCTGGCTCGGAGTCCAAGCCCAGGCTCCTAGCTCTCTTGTTCAGTCCTGTTCCAGGTTCCTGGTTTTCCTGTCCATGTCCTTGCCCTCACCCTGTATCCTAGTCCTGTCCCTAGTACTTCAGTGTCTGTGTCTTGCACTTGGGTCCATTCCCAGCCCCCGCCGTATGACACAAGTAGCACTGGCAGCAATCCTGAGAACGCCACCCTTGAGGTCCTGTTCTTCAGCCTTCTGCCTAGTTCCTGAAACTCACACTTCAGGACCTCATCCCCCTTCCTGCCTACATCATTGGTACCGACATGTATCACAACTTCTGGTTGCTTTCCCTCTTGTACCAGGATGTCATGCACCCGGTCAGAGTCATCCCAGACCCTGTCACCCGGGAGGCAACAAACCATGCGGGTGTCCTTCTCACAACCACAAAATCTCCTGTCTGCTCCCCTGACTATAGAGTCCCCAATGACAACAGCTCTCCTCTTCTCCGTCCCACCCTTCAGCTCCACCGGGTCAGACTCAGTGCCGGAGGCCCTGCCACTGTGGCTCACCCCTGGTCGGTCGTTCCCGCCAACTGTATCCAGGACGGTAAACTTATTATTCAGGGGAATGGCTACAGGGGTGCTCTGCACTACCTCTCTGCTCACCTCCGCTTCCCCCCCTCTGACTGTCACCCAACGACCTGCTTCTGGCAGCTTAGGTGTGACTACCTCCCTGTAGCTCTCATCTATGACTGCCTCATTCTCCCTTATGAGTCGAAGGTCATCCAGCTGCTGCTCTAGATTCCTTACCTGGTCTTCCAGATCGCCCAACCATCTGCCTTATTCTGTTTCCAATTGGCTTACAAAATGAGAATTTGGAAAATAAAAATCAAAACCACCAATTGGCAAAAATCTAAAATAAGATCAGGGTTCTCAAAACTGTCAATAGTTGAAAAAGGGAGTAAACACTTGCAATGCTTGTCAAGGGTTCTCTTTCAGTTGCTGACTTGAGCTACTATTGTTTTCAAATTGCTTCTGTGTTTCTTTTACTAAAGCGGTGATGTTTTTAAGTTCTTGTTGCTATTGTTGGTTGCTCCCATGCTGATGAAACTTCCTGGCTTTGCCTCATGAGTAGTGTTTGCTCCCCTTCCTGTGATGTAAGGCTGTAGGGACAATCAATGATACTTTCACAGATGTGTAATATTAGCCTTTGAACTCACTGTTGTGCAATATCATTAAAGGAGATGAAAAATATATCAAGGGATACTGAACTGTTGATTTCATCCTGTTGATACAGATGGTGGTGTCACAGTGTCCTATTCATTATTTCGCAGAAGTAAATAATTAAAATTAAAAATGATAAGCAAAGCAATATGATGATGAGGGAGAATAAGTAGCGAGATTACCTTAGATTTGTCCAAGCCCACTACTATTCTGTGTTAAATGGACAAGTAAATGTAATGGACTTTAGAAATAGGATCCTTGTGTTACATAGCACAATTTCTACAATGAAAATCTCCCTTAATGATTCAGAGGGATGCGTTTATTCAATGAGATTGCATTCCCTGATTATGATTATCCAAGTATTTGGTTGAATAGCTTGAACATTGTCCCCAAAACAATTTCCTATAATCCTTAATACTCCTATCTACAGGCTAGCCATGTCTTACACTTGGTGTCAACTTCTGATTAAGATCTTATCAAACAGACCGAGATTGGGATGGGTCAGCCAAGATTCACCCAATGGAGTGGTGTGAAGTCACTTTCAGATCAGTGCCAGTATAGTATAACTGCAATCATTGTAAAGCAAACTTGAAAATGTTCCCAGAAGCAGCACAAACTTTACTGAAGAGCTTTAAAATGTCAGTAAATAGCCCATTGCCTTTTCATCATTTCACTTACATTGAAAACTCAACTAATCTGTGTGATCTTGTACAATAACTCATTCTTGATGAGAGCCAAAGACAAGAACAATGTTAAGCAAATACAAAGATCTTTTTACACGTTTCTAGACTTTCACTGGAATAGAAGAAATTCTAGAAATAGAAATTTCTATTCCACATGTTCACTTCTATTGACAAGAGTGTCATTCCTTCCTGGTGAAGCATGCAAATGAACCGGTTAATACTGTCATCTTCATGAAGTTGCTAAACATCCATCCTGGCTAGGTTTATGGAGGTACAATCAGACATTATAAACATCTCTACTAGTCCTGAACAGAGAAGGCCTTAGAACCATAGTAATTTACAGCATCAAACAGAACTATTTAGTACAGTGTTTCCCAGACCAACACAAAAGAATCATCCAGTCTAATCACAAATTACAGCCATTAGGCTGTTGCCCTTTAGACAAGAGATTTCAGAGGGATAGCTGAGTACTTTATCAAGGCAGTGAGCACTTTTCCCTCTACTAACTCTTCAAAGTTCTACACTCCCTCCATCCACTGGCTGAAAAAAAATCTTTTTAACCTACCCACCCTCCAGCAACCACCCTCCCCAAGTCTTTTATCAATTACTTCAACTTCATGCCTTCAGATTTATTAAATCAGAATCAGAATCGGGTTTATTATCACGGGCATGTGTTGTGAAATTTGTTAACTTAGCAGAAGCAGTACAAAGCAATACATGATAATATAGAAAGAAAAAATAAGTAAATCATTTACAGTAAGTATATATATGTATATTAAATGACAGAGAGGAAGAAGCTGTTCCTGAATCGCTGAGTGCGTGCCTTCAGGTTCTGCTGTTGTCGTGGTAATCCCTCGAGGTCGAGGATGATGGTCTTCGTTCTGAAGAAGTGGCCCACAGAGCGAAGCTGCCTGTGCGTGTATTTGTTTAATATGTACTTGATGTTGCACTCCAAGAAGCACACGATACTTCACAAATCAACCAACTGATTCCAGTGGCATGGAAACCACGACGATTGGAGCTGATGGATTTGTTGCAGCCTTCATCCGCCTGCACAGCCATTGAGTTCGAAGTGACTTCGTCCGTCTGTTCCACCGTTGAGGTCTTGGTTGGATTGTTCTTTGTCAGGGACCTCACTCTCGACCTTATGGCCATGGGTGACCCTACCAGGAGCATAGTTCCAGAAAGCATTGCTCTCGGGATCACAGGACCACACAAGCTTCTCCACCACGACAAGGTGACAATCCACAGAAAAAAGGCTTCTGTACCTCCTTCCTGATGGTAGCAATGAGAAGGGGAAATGGCCAGGGTGATGGGGGTCCTTAATAATGAATGCTGCCTTTCTGAGACACCGCTCCTTGAAGATATTTTGGGTACAATGGAGGCTAGTACATATTATCAGCACCATAGTCTCTGTTTTATTATTTTGTACATTATTATTGCACATTGGTACAGTATTATTGTGTATATTATTATTCTGTACTTTATTATTAGTTAAAGCCTGCACACTGCTAAATACGCCCTTTCATCTCCAACTAAGCTCCTACTATGAGGGGGTAGAGTAACACAGCGGAAAGTGCTCCTGTCTCACAACTTACAGCATTCTAATTTCAGTTATAATCTCAGTTTATGGAAGGTTTTCACATTCTCTGCATAACCGCATGGGTTTCCCTTGGCGCTCCACTTTCACGGAGTCAGAAAGATACAATACTAGAACAGGCCCCTTTTCTCAACAAGTCCATGACAACCCCTAACCACGCAATTACAATAATCCTATATTAATCGCTTATTAAATCTGCCAACATTTGCATCAGCAACACTCTCACCCACTCCCCTGATACTATCACTCACCTACAGTAAACTCTTGGATCACTTTCCAATGGCCAATTAACCAATCAACACACTTCTTTGGATTCTGGGGGACACCAGAGTGGTGGGGGAAACTCACATGGTCACAGCAAGAATGTGAAAACTCCACATAGACGGTACCCGAGACACAAGAGGTTCTGTAAATCTTAAGCAACACACACAAAACGTTAGAGGAGCTCAGCATGTGAGGACGCATCTTTGGAAGGGAATGAAAGGTAGAGCGACCGAAAATGCCGACTGTTCATTTCCCTCCATAGATGCCGCATGATTTCCTGAGTCCTTCAGGCAATGTTTGAGTGTGTTGCTTGACAGTACATGAGCCATTGGAACTTTGAGGCAGTGGGTCAGCTAGCTAGCTGCCTCCTTGTGCCAACCATCTCCCTATCCCAAAGATTTGAAACTGAGAGGTTATTTGAGTGCTACAAATTCCCTCTGGAGTGGGAGATTCAGGATGGTCTTGATAAGCATAAGTGAGAGGAAAGACAAATTCTGGTTGAACATATAGAGAAAATAGCAGGAGCATTAGTGAACAGGGAAATGTTGGGGTGGAAATGTATAGCTCACAGGTGGATAAGGTAGTGAAGGAAGAATTTGGTGTGCTTGCCTTCATCTGTTGAGGGACTGAGTAAAAGAGTTGAGGGGTCATATTGGAGCTACACAACATATTGGTCTGACCACTTTTGGACTATTTTGTGCAGTTTCTGTTTCCATGCTGCAAGAAAAATATGGTAGCAACACAGAGAGTGCAGAACTGATTCACTGGAATGTTACCTGGAATGAGAGATCACATAGGCCTGGTTTATTTTTACTGAACTTCAAAGACCAAAGGTTAACCATATAGAGGTTGATAAAATGAAGGTGGTCAAGCATGAGGTAGATAGGCAGAGTCCTTTTTTACCCATGGAAGGGTCTCCAGAACAAGAGGGCGCAGGTTTAAGGTGAGAGGGGAGAAATTTAAAAGAGATCTGAGAGGTATCTTTTTCCACACAGAGGATAGTGGTTATCTGGAATGAGCTTCCAGTGGAGATGCTAGGGACAGATGCAGTTACAACATTTTGAAGCCATTTTGATAGGGACTTGAATGGTAAATGCAGACAGGGATACAAATGGACAAATGGGGTGAATGTAGACAGGTACCACGTTGGGTACGGATGGGGTGGGCTGAAAGGGTCCATGTCTGTGCTCTACGATTCAATGATTTTGTGGTTTTGTGGTCAGGGAGAAATAAGTTTGGAAATGAGATTGACAGGATTCTTTGGAGATCCAGTAGATTCCTCGAGTTTATGACATTGATTTGAGTGACCTCAGCCCATGGGGTCAGTGTCATAAGGAAATATGAGAAATCAGGAAAGATTTCCTTTTCTGTTTAGGCCCTTATAGCTTTCTGAACCTCCATTAACTGCTACAGTTCCAGATAAAACAGATTCATTCTATTTAAATCTTTCCTCAGAGATGAACATCTCCAGTGCCAGCTGCATCGTCATTAATCTCCTTTGTGTACAATCTAGATTCTGCATTTAACTTAAACCATATCTGGTCTGGGAATGCAAACTGTTTGTGTGGGGGGAATCTGTTGCACCATTGACAGTTTGTAATGCTCAGAGGTATATATCAGGTAGGAACGCTATATGCAAGTGATAAAGCACACTGCTTTGTAAGCAACATACGATTTTCCTGGCAATTCTTCAGCAGTATTGTTGGAACAGACTGTCCTCTGCAAGTGAAGCAGCCCAAAACACAAGCCAATAATAATTCTTCAAGTTCTTTACTCTGTAGTTATTATGCTGGCTGCCGTCTGTGGAAAGTTTAATGCTTGCCGCGCAAATTCCCAATCAGTGCTTTGCTTATATTAGGATAAGTATGAAGCAGAGGAATATGAAATATGAGGCGGCCTTGTACCATCAGATTGGGAAGTATTTAAGAGCTTTTAAATCATTCATCTTTATCCTCAAGATTTATGAACCTACAATTCCTGGAATTGATTGTTGCATTTAAATAGCTAAAGGCTAAATATATGGAACACTGATCTAGAAGTTCAGTGTATAACATGTTCTCTTATGTGGCACATGGTTGATTTCAAAGCTAAGTCAAATCAGAAACAGCATCGGAAACTTAAAACACTCATGGTGAAAATGCAATCTTCCGCCAATACTTTTGTATGATACACCTATGCATAGTTGTATCGATGACATGTAATTCCTGATTACTGGATTCTCATTTAAATCAGATTATTTATATATGAATAATATCTTCCATGTGCCATGTGCAAGAAAGTATATCTAAGCAGGAAATATGTTGGATCTGTGCAATTTTAAATGGTCATCAAATTCAGGCAGATTTGGCATGATCAAGTGAGCTCAACACTAGGCAGAAGACTGCAGTTAGAAGTTACAAGAAAAGTTTGGGTAAGCACTGAGCTCCCTCAAGCTTTATATTGCTGATTACAATGAGAGATTGATAGGTTTGTCAAAATGCCAGATCTAAATTAGATGTCAAGCATTGGCTCGTAATCCATAAGAGCATTTGTTTGAGAAGCCCAAAGAAAGAAGGCCAGAAATGGTCAAACCTGGAATTCGCATATCACAAAGGATGTGCAATAGACGTGTTATCACTAGTAGTCAAAGTGATGATTCTGGGAAGTAGACCATATTGCAGCCAAAATATAAATGAATTTGGGAACTTGAAGCAGATGCATTCCTAGTTTTAAAGCAAGACACTCAGTGAATTTGCTTCATGTTCTCAACTTTAAGAGAAACGTGATGCTTTTTGGTACTCTTTACAAGGAGATGTAGCAGTAAAAACTTAAAACAGTCCATGTGCTGTGCACCCTACTCCTCTGATTCTAACCTTCAATCTGCAACAGCGAACTTCATGCTCATTTTATTTTGCTCTTGGGATATCAAAATCACACCAAAATATTATTTATTAGCCATCTTTAGTTGCTTTGGGGTATCAAAAATAACAGCAGTTTTTTAACTTTATTACTGATGATTTAAAGTGTGTTGCCATTTGCTGTAGAGTTACTTTGCGACTTGGTTCAAATTCAAAAATTCAATCTTTCCCAATCAGAAGCCCTGGATGAACCATGAGATCCACAACCTACTGAGGGCCAGATCAGAGACATTCAGGCCTGGCGACCAATTAAGTACAAGAGGTCCAGCTACAATCTCCAGAAACCCATCTCACATGCAAAGTGGCAATTCCAGACCAAAACCGAATCACTGAAAGATGCATGCCAGCTGTGACAGGGCCTGAATGCTGCCATCTCTTACTAAGTGAAACCAAGCAGCATAGCGGACAACAAAGCTATGCTCCCAGATCAGCTCAAAGCCTTCTATGCTCACTTTGACCATCAAACCATGGAGGAACCTTCATAAACTCCCATAGCACCCGATGACCCTGTGATTTCACAAGAGCTGATGCAAGAGCATCCTCCAGGAGGATGAACCCACAGAATGTATCCGGCCCAGATCAGGTCCCAGGCCGAGTACTAAAGACCTGTGCTGATCAACTGGCTGGAGTGTTCACTGATATCTTTAAACTCTTGCTTTGAGATATCTGTCCGAGATACCCACCTGCTTCAAGCAGGCTTCAATTATACCAGTGTCTAAGGAGAAAGAGGAAACCTGCCTCAATGACTATCGTCCAGAAGTATTTACATCCACAGTGATGAATTGCCTTGAAAGGCTGGTGGTGAAACAGATCAACTCTTGCCTGAGAAGCGACTTGGATCCACTCCAATTTGCCTACCAGCACTCAGACCACAGCAGGTGTCATTTCATTGGCTCTTCCTCAACCCTAAAACATCTGGGCAGCAAAGATGCATATATCAGCATGCTCTTTATCAACTACAGCTCTGCATTCAATACTATCATCCCCTCAAAGCTAATCAATAAGCTTCAAGTCCTTGGCCTTAATACCTCCTTGTGCACTTGGATTCTCAATTTCCTCACTTGCAGACCCCAGTCAGTTTGGATTGGCAATCACATCTCCTCCACAAACTCTATCAGCACAGGTGGACCACAAGGCTGTGTGCTTAGCCCCCTGCTCTACTCGCTCTACACTTGTGACAGTGAGGCTAAGCACAGCTTCAATGCCTTATTTAAGTTTGCTGATGACACCACTGTCATCGCCAAATTAGAGGTGGTGACGAATCAGCATATAGGAAGGAGACTGAAAATCTGGCTGAGTGGTTGTCGCAGGAAAGCAGCACCCACTGTGAACCACTGTGCTCTCTTCTCGTTGCTGCCATGAGGAAGGTACAGGAGTCTCAGAACCCACTCACTCAATGTCAGCCAGACTGCAAGCTGATTATTGATTTCAGGAGGAGGAAATCAGGGGTTGATGAGCAAGTCCTCATCAGGGAGTCAGAGGTGGAGAGGGTCAGCAACTTTAAATTCCTCGGTGTTATCATTTCAGAGCACCTGCCCTGGGCCCGGCATGTAAGCACAATTATGAAAAAAGCACGGAAGCACCTCTACTTCCTGAGAAGTTTGAAAAGATTTGGCATGTCATCTAAAACTCAATTTCAAGATCAAATTCAGGTTTAATTGTCATACAGGAATACCCATCAATACAGCCAAACAAAACAGCTTTTCTCTGGGACCAAGGTGGAAAGCAGAGTACCAATAGTCAACCACCGCACAAGGCAGGAAGAGCATATGTAAGATAGCAGTGAAACATACCGTCACATTAAAAATATAACTTTGACAACTTCTATAGATGTGTGGTGAAGAGTATATTGACTGGTTGCATCATGGCCTGGTATGATAAGACCAATGTCTTTGAACCAAAAACCATACAAGATTAATGGATTAGTCTAAAATGAGCGCTGTCGCAGGAAAGCAGCACCCATCATAAAGGACCTCTACCACTATACTCTCTTCTCTTCTACGCCACCATGAGGAAGGTACAGGAGTCTCAGGACCCACACACCATGGTCAGGAACAGTTATTACCCCTCAACCATCAAGCTCTTAAACAAAAGGGGACAACTTCACTTGCCCCATCATTAAAATGTTCCCAAAACCTATTGCCTCACTTTCAAGGATTCTTCATCTTGTGTTCTCAATATTTATTGCTTATTTATTATTATTATTTTTCTCTCTTTTGTTTATTCACAGTTTGTTGCCTTTTGCACAATGGTTGTTTGTCTGTCCTGTTGGATGTGGTCTTTCATTGATTCTATTGTGTTTCTTGGATTTACTGTGTATCCGCAAGAAAACAAATCTCAGGGTTGTATGTGGTGACATATACGTACTTTGATAATAAATTTACTTTGAGCTTTGATATTGTCCACCTTGTGGGAGTTCTGCCATATATAAGTGGTTAGAGAGACAAGTTAGAGGAACCAAGAGCACTTTTACATCACATCTGTTGTCTTTTCACAAATCACTGAATTTAGTGATTTTATTTCCACAATTTGCCATTGTGTGATTTGAACTCACTCTCTGTAGCAACTATCCAAATTCTATAACTGCTGGATTGCCATGCTTATTTACAAAAGAACTGAATTAATTTAATCCCAAAACATGGAGTAGAACACTTAAGTGTTTGTCACTAAAATGAAATGCTATTTTATTTCTCAATTGTTCAGACTATTCTAGTGGTGTTTAGTATTGAGATCGCTCCACGCATGCAAGAGGTTTAGAAAACATTTTACTGTAAGCCATCAGAGAATAAACAAGAAAGTTAGATGAAATACTTTCCCCACCAATTACACATCTTCTAGTCACAGTATAATAATTGCGTCTGCTCAGACTCCCAGCGATGAGTTAATGTCCTGTACCTCAGGAATGTGAGAAAGCATTATCTAAAAACCATTCCAAATGGCAATAATGAACATATTATTTTTGCCACTGATTTGCTACTCTAATACTCAGTGGAAATAAGGGAAGCAACAGCAGCTTACACATCAGTTTAAAGCATAATGAAAATCATAGACAATTGTGTAGGGAATGGGAAAAGCTTTCTCAGGTACATGAAGGATCAAAAACTGTGTTGGTCCATTGAACGCTGATTATGGTGGAAACTCCAAATGAATACTTGCTCTGATCTTTATTTTCACTTCCAATTTAATAATGATGCCAATTATGAAATTAGTCATCTTAACATAGATTAGATTATGAGAACACTCAGTCCTCACTTATTGTCATTTAGAAATGCATGCATTAAGAAATGATACAATGTTCCTCCAGAGTGATATCACAGAAAAACAGGACAAACCAAACACTAACACTGACAGAACCACATAATTATAACATATAGTTACAGCAGTGCAAAGCAATACCATAACTTGATAAAGAACAGACCATGGGCACGGTAAAAAAAGTCTCAAGTTCCGATCGACTCCCGAGTCCCCGATAGCAGGCGGCAAAAGGGAGAAACTCCCTGCCATAAACCTCCAGGCACCGACAACTGCCGATGCATTGGAAGCACCCAACCACAGCCGCCACTGAGTCCGTCCATCCGAAAACCTCAAGTCTCCGACCAGCCCCTCCGATACAGCCTCCCGAGTGCCATCCTCTGCTGAGCACCTTCGACCTCGCCCCGGCCACCAAAACAAGCAAAGCCGAGGATTCGGGGCCTTCTGCTCCAGAGATTCTGGTTACCACACAGTAACAGCGGCAGCGAAGCGGGCATTTCAGAAGTTTCTCCAGATGTTCCTCTGTACTCTCACGTCTGTCTCCATCAAATCAGAATAGTGCACGGTACCCTACTTGACAGATTACAGATATCATTCACTGGAGAGGCTGCGCGCGCTGCGTCGTGCCATCTTCTCCTCCTCCTTTTGATGAATTGATGAATTAGATGGAATTGAACTGGTAGAACACCTAGGAGACCTCAAGGTTAGTCTACAGCTGTATCAACCCAATGCCGGAATGTAGTTCCACACAGGGATAGTTACTATAGACTTATTGAGAACATAGGGACAATGCAGTCCCCATCTTCAAGTGACAGGTCAAAAAGCACCAGGTTACCCAAATGACAATAGGCTCATTAAATTTACATCAGTAGAAGACTAAGAGGCCCAATGACTGTGCAATACATGTTCACCAGCATATCAGGGGGTTTCCAACATGACTTCAAAAAATGATGTTAAGTTTAAGAAATTTGATTTTAACTTTTGGAGGTGAACAAACCTAGGCTCTTCTACCTTTTCTTCCAAATATCTATTACTAAAATATTATGTAAGAGGTTTCTCTGCAAGTTTGAAGCTCTTAATGTTATTTGGATGCTGGACTGAAAATTGCGTGGAAGATTGTAGGTAGGATGTAATCATAAATGGATGTGGATGTGTCATTTTCAGTGGTGTCCCTTGGGATCAGTGCTGGATTCCTTGACTTCATTATTTTATGAATGATTGATGTGGGAATTAACACCACGGTCTACAAATCTGCACTTTACCCCACAAAACGTAGACAATGCTCCAAATCATAAACACAAAAAAGTTTGTAGATGCTGGAAATCCAAAGTAACACAAATAAAACACTTGAAAAACTCAGCAGGTCAGGCAGCATCTATGGAAACGACTAAACAGTTGATGTTTCGGGCTGAGACCCTTCTTCAGGACTGAGAAACAAGGCGGAAGACACCTGAATAAACATGTGGGGGGAGGGGAAGGAAGCAAGCTGGAAGGTGACAGGTGAATCCAGGTGGGTGGGAAAGGTCTTTCCCCTCCTCTCACTGACCTACTACTTCTCCCTGGGACTCCTCCTCCCTCCCCTTCTCCTATGGTCCACTCTCCTCTCCCATCGGATTTCTTCTTCTACAGCCCTTGACCTTTCCCACTCATGAACTAGCTTTATGTTAAATAGTTTCCTAGAAATAAACCATCTGATATATTCATCGAATGAACAATATGGTGACATTCAAGAATTCTTGTATAATCTTGAACTGTGACAAATACCACAGGTTTCAATATACTTCTTTAAAACTAACAAGAAATGTAACTATTCAGCTGCTGCATACAAATTCTCTCCAGAGACTGAACATAAACGGAGTATTTATTGTACTAATGCTATTTTAATTGACAATGTTTTAGCTCTAAAAGTAGACAGTATGCATAAAACTTCATATCATGTATTAATGGAAAACTTTACATTGTCTTGTGGCTATGAACTGTCACGTAGATCATCATTAATTCAAGCAATTTTTACTCCTTAGGAGAAAGCAGATAAATTAGATTTAAGTTTTGTTGCACTGTAAATTTGCCAAATTAAATTTCTACGTCAAACGTTGAAGGATCTTTCATTCTATCAAAAACAAACTGCAAGTCCAGGCACTGTTGTGCCTCAAGCACATTACAGCTGTCAACAATTCACATTTGTGTGGAGAGGTTAGGGAAAAAGACGGGGAGAAAGACGGGGGGGGGGGAAGCCAGAGGATGGGCAAGGGGTATAGTCAGAGGGACAGAGGTTATTTTTATACACACATTCTTTCTCTCACTCTCCTTTTTCTCCCTTTGTCCCTCTGACTATACCCCTTGCCCATCCTCTGGGTTCCCCCCCCCCCGTCTTTCTCCCCGGGCCTCCTGTCCCATGATCCTCTCATATCCCCTTTGCCAATCACCTGTCCAGCTCTTGGCTCCATCCCTCCCCCTCCTGTCTTCTCCTATCATTTTGAATCTCCCCCTCCCCCTCACACTTTCAAATCTCTTACTAACTCTTCCTTCAGTTAGTCCTGACGAAGGGTCTCAGCCTGAAGCGTCGACTGTACCTCTTCCTAGAGATGCTGCCTGGCCTGCTGCGTTCATAAGTAAACTATTGTACTATATGTAAATTCAGTCTAGTTTCTTCTCAGTTTTGCAGCCTAGTTGTACCAGCCTCTGAGAAGTACAGATGTCCACACTTAAATGCACAAAACTTCTCAGCTGAATTTCATTCTTGTAAGAAGAAAAGACAATTATTATATGAAAATTTTGAAAAAAATAGAAATGAATATGTCCTTGGGCAATTTAACTCACCATTTGAATTCTGTGTGAAGTTACAGATGAAGTGTACCCATCACCCTTCTGGGTGAACATTTCTCTTTGTTAATACTTAGATAAGTACTAACTAACAGTTCTCTGAGACTTGTTCATTGTCAGACACAGTGTAGGAGCAGAGGTTTTCCAGTTAGAGCAATGGCTACTTTACACAACTATTATGGGATCGGAAGTATTTGCATCAGTCTGTTGCAATCACCTTTCTTATTCTGTTTTTACTGGCTTGGTACAAATTATGGAAAATGTGAGGAGAGGTCTGCAACAAAATAAGAATCAGAGTGGGATGCTGATGCAAGAGTTGGAACAGCTGCCATGCCTCTGCTGGGACCATTGGTTCAGTCCTGGTCTACAGTACTGCCTGTGCGTGGAGTTTGCCTGTTCTTCCTTTGATCACGTGGCTCCCCTCCACGGTCTCCAATTCTTACCCACGTCTCAAAGGTGCGCAGGTTGGGAGGTTAACTAGCTTCTTTAAGTTGTGTCTAATGTGCAGGCGAGTGGCATTGTGAAGGCAATTTGATGAGAATGTGAATGAAAATGGGACGAGTAAGGTTCCGTGCTTGATGGTCAGTGTGGAGATGTTGGGTAAAAGGCCTGTTTCAGTGCTGTATAACTTTCCAACTCTATGAAATATCTACAGGATGAGCTGACTATTATCTTTCAATGCTAGCAACATAGATTCACAGCAAAAAGTCAAATGACATGAATAGAAGACTGTCTTATAGTACTTAGATATTGTAATGTGTCTCCATTTAATTATTCTGGATGCAGCACTATTTCATGATTCACTAACAGCCTTAACAAAAAAATCATTAAATTGTGCTTTCTTTTCACTTTGTTTGCCTACCTTATCACCACTTACAAAGTGGCAAACTTACAATATATACAGTGGTATGGAAAAGTTTGGGCACCCCGGTCAAAATTTCTGTTACTGTGAATAGCTAAGCGAGTAAAAGATGACCTGATTTCCAAAAGGCATAAAGTTAAAGATGACACATTTCTTTAATATTTTAAGCAAGATTACTTTTTTATTTCCATCTTTTACAGTTTCAAAATAACAAAAAAGGTAAAGGACCTGAAGCAAAGGTTTGGGCACCCTGCATGTTCAGTACTTAGTAACACCTCCTTTGGCAAGTATCACAGCTTGTAAATGCTTTCAGTAGCCAGCTAAGAGTCTTTCAATTCTTGTATGGGGGATTTTCACCCATTCTTGCTTGCACAAGGCTTCTAGTTCTGTGAGATTCTTGGGCTATCTTGCATGCACTGCTCTTTTGAGGTCTATCCACAGATTTTCGACGATATTTAGGTCAGGGGACTGTGAGGGCTATGACAAAACCTTCAGCTTGCGTCTCTTGAGGTAGTCCATTGTGGATTTTGAGGTGTGTTTAGGATCATTATCCTGTGGTAGAAGCCATCCTCTTTTCATCTTCGGTTTTTTTACAGACGCTGTGATGTTTGCTTCCAGAATCTGCTGGTATTTAATTGAATTCATTTTTCCCTCTACCAGCGAAATGTTCCCCATGCCACTGGCTGCAACACAAGCCCAAAGCATGATTGATCCACCCCATGTTTAACAGTTGGAGAGGTGTTCTTTTCATGAAATTCTGCGCCCTTTTTTCTCCAAACATACCTCTGCTCATTGCGGCCAGGAAGTTCTATTTTAACTTCATCAGTCCACAGGACTTGTTTCCAAAATGCATCAGGCTTTTTTAGATGTTCTTTTGCAAACTTCTGACGCTGAATTTTGTAGTGAGGATGCAGGGAAGGTTTTCTTCTGATGACTCTTCCATGAAGGTCATATTTGTGCAGGTGTCACTGCACAGTAGAACAGTGCACCACCACTCCAGAGTCTGCTAAATCTTCCTGAAGGTCTTTTGCAGTCAAATGGGGGTTTTGATTTGCCTTTCTAGCAATCCTACGAGCAGTTCTCTCGGAAAGTTTTCTTGGTCTTCCAGACCTCAACTTGACCTCCACTGTTCCTGTTAACTGCCATTTCTTAATTACATTATGAACTGTGGAAACAGCTACCTGAAAATGCTTTGCTATCTTCTTATAGCCTTCTCCTGCTTTGTGGGCGTCATTTATTTTAATTTTCAGAGTGCTAGGCAGCTGCTTAGAGGAGCCCATGGCTGCTGATTGTTGGTACAAGGTTTGAGGAGTCAGGATATTTATAAAGCTTTGAAATTTGCATCACTGGCCTTTCCTAACTGTGACTGTGAACAAGCCATAGCCCTAACAAGCTAATTAAGGTCTGAGACCTTGGTAAAAGTTAACTGAGAGCTCAAATCTCTTGGGGTGCCCAAACTTCTGCATGGTGCTCCTTTCCTTTTTTCACTCTAAAATTGTACAAAACAAAAATAATACACTAATCTTGCTTAAAATGTTGAAAAGAATGTTTCATCTTTAACTTTATGACTTTTGAAGATCAGTTCATCTTCTACTCAGTTAACTATTCACAGTAACAGAAATTTTGACCAGGGGTGCCCAGACTTATGCATGCCACTATACATTACTGCTTAATTCTCCTCAGATACCCAGCCTGTCTAGGTGCTCCCTCAACTTCATTTAGCTGGAGCTGTGCCTCCGTATGCTTAAGACCAGAAGACCAGAAATTCACTTAAATTCACTTGATCTATCTCTGACACCTCCCTCCCCTTGCTCGATCTCTCTGTCTCCATCTCTGGAGATAAACTGTCAACCAACATCTTTTATAAACCTGCAGATTCCCATGGTTATCTGGACTCTATGTCTTCCCACCCCATCTCCTGTAAAAATGCTATACCCTTTTCTCAGTTCCTTCACCTCCACCACATCTGTTCCCAGGACGTGGCTTTCTGTTCCAGGAGATATAATGTGAAAAGTGATGCAACCACCACTGATTCCAGCAGAACACTTCTAGTCACCAAGACATCTAGGAATTTCTCTTGCTCCACTATTGATAACACTCTCACCCGCATCTCCTCCATTTCCGAAACACTTGCACTCACCCCATCTTCCTGCCGCCTTAACAGTGACAGAGCTCCTCTTGTCCTTACCTACCACCCATGAACCTCTGCATCCAACACATCATACTCCATAACTTCCACCATCTCCAAAAGGATCCCACCACTAAATGCATCTTTACCTCCCCCACTCCCCAGTTTCCAGCAGGAATCAATCCCTTCACGATTCCCTCATCCATTCATCCCTCCTCACTAATCTCCATCTTGGCACTTATCCCTGAAAGCAGCCTAAGTGCTACACCTGCCCATTTGCCTCATCCGTCGCCTTCATTCAGGGGCCTAAACAGTCCTTCCAGGTGATGCGACACTTCACCTGTGAATCCGCTGGGTTTGTCTACTGTGTCTGCTGTTTCTGATGTGTCCTCCACTACAATGGTGAGATAGTCATAAGTTGTGGACTGCTTCATCGAGCACCTCCACTCCATCTGCCAAAAGTGGAACTTCCCAGTGACCAAACATTTAAATTCCGATTCCCATTCCTGTTCCTTCTGGTCTCCTTTTGAGTCAAGATGAGGCCACCCTCGGTGGAGGAGCAATCCCTTACATTAAATCTTGGTAGTCTCCAACCTGATGGCATGAATATTGATTTCACCTTCCGGTAAAAGAATTTCCCCCCTCACCCCTTCCTTTATTTCCCATTCTAACCTTTTACCTCTTCTCACCTGCCATCACTTCTCCCCTGGGCCCCCTTCTCCTTCCCTTTCTCCTATGGCATACTCTCCTCTCCTATAAAATTCTTTCTTCTCCAGTCCTTGATATTTCCCACCCACCTGGCTTCAGCTATCACCCTCCAGCTAGCCTCCTTTGTAACCCCCCCACCACCATTTTATTCTGGCATCTTCCCCTGGCCTTCTCAGTCCTGAAGAAGGGTCTCAGCTCGAAACATTGGCTATTTATTAATTTCCATAGGTGCTGCCTGACCTGCTGAGTTCCTCCACCACTTTTGTGTGTACTGTATTCCTCTGCCACTTTGCCAATTCTGCAAATCTGTTCAGAATTGCTCTTCTGCAGCAATGCTTCCTCAACCTCGCCTATTTTTATATCATCTATAAACTGGGCCACAAAGCCAGCAATTCTGTCATCCAGATCATTAACATATAATGTGAAAAGAGGTGCAACCAACACTGATCACAGCAGAACACCTCTAGTCACCAGCAGCCAACCAGAAAAGGCCCCTTTATTCTCATCATTTTCCTTCTGTCGGCCAGCCAATCTTCTCCCCATGCTAATATCTTTGCTGTAACATGAAAGTCTCTTATCTTGATTAGAAGCCTCATATGCAACATCTTGTCATGTGATGGATAATCACTGTCTTGGGCAAAGGGACCTAGTCTTTTGCCAAGCTCAGCTTTCCATACGTAGCAGCTGCCACTTGTGAAAATCGAAGTGGTGTTTTTGAATAACTTAAACTTCCAAACAATATTCATTGTTTAGCTTCTGGTCGTAACTGGGGGCCAGTCTTCAGATTTTAATGTAAATAACAAGCATCAATCAGTTTGAAGTTAAAAGACAGCTTTGCAAATAAGCACTGTCTATATAGCAGTGTGACAAAATGGGTTATTTAATTTGTGTTGTTTCAAACTAGAAAATGCTGGCTAAGTTGTTTACTTCAAGGAAGTTTGCAGACTAGATTGATATTATCAATAGCAAATGTGTTAATATTTTAGAGGTTTATGCATTCAGGAAATCAGCTTCACAGCATTAATTGTGGTGCCTGGGACCTCTGTCTCCAGAAGCTTTCAGACCATTTGTGTAAAAGGTATCTGAAGACATATCACATATGTATGGAGTCACCCAAGTGACAAAAGCACAGTATAGATTTAGAGATCTTTTTAGTAATGGTCCAGGAAATGAACTGGAAAAGAATTAATCTCCCAGTAAGATGGCAGCATGCTTGGATACGGCAGCTTCTACGGGGTCAACTAAAGATGTTATTGTCTTTTTTAAACATATCTTTTATGATCACAAGAACTTGCTAAACATTAAGAACTTAAAGTACAGCAAGTCTACCCAATCAGTGAGTTGCTCATTGGTGGAGAAACTGAAGGTGTTGGATCTGGTGAGGACCATGATGCTGCCTGTAACGGAGAGGCATCGGTGCATGAAGGAGGTGCACATCTCCTTATATTTTGTGCACCTCCTTCATGCGCTGACGCCTCTCCGTTACAGGCAGCATCATGGACGACTATGGTACTGTGTTTTGCACCTTGGCCCCAGAGTAATGGTGTTTTGTTTGGCTGTATTTATGGGTGTTCATGTATGGTTGAATGACAATTAAATTTGAACTTGAACATGGGAAGAATTAGAATACATTATTCTGCCTTTGATTCCTGTGATGGGCAATTATCTCATTGGAGGTCTTTTCAGCTTGTAGGAATTGCACCTGTGTCTTGGAAAACCTTTGTGTTTTAAAAATGATTTGTAATTTGGAATGTTTTTATAGCAGAAATCCTCTGTGAGTTTTAAATGTGTTTTAAGAAGGTTGTTTGAATTTAAACATGTATCACTGAAAATAAATTAACGGTGTTTAGCTAGAAGTATCTGCTCCTTGGCAGGGAGTGGAGATCCACCACTCAGATAGTGGATACTGGAAGCTAAACTTGTTGTGGAAGATAAACACAGAAGTTGACTAGTCAACTTTAAAGATTAGCTTGTTACAGGATAACCTCTCTTTAGTGAGGATACCTGTAGCTATCTATATTGGATAGGGCTGAAGGCCTTCATCTAAGTTTAGAACTTCACAGTCAGCAAACCGTATACCAGTACTGTGAAAGGCATTCTGAAAGTCCAAATAAACAGTATCTACCGACTCTCCTATATCTATCCTGCCTTTTATTTCTTCAAAGAATTCCAACAGATTTGTCAGACAAGATTTTCCCTTGAGGAATCCATGCTGACTTTGGCATACTTAATTATGCTTCTCCATGCCCTGAAAGCTCATCCTTAATAGTGGACTCCAACATCTTCCTAATCACTGAAGTCAGGCTAATTGGCTTATAATCTCCTTTTTTCTGCCTCTGGTACCATTCCAGAATCTATTGACTCTCAAAAGATCATTACTAATGCCTCCACCATCTCTTCAGCTACCTGTTTCAAAACCCTGGGGTATAGTCCATCCGGTCCTGACCTTTCAGCTTCCCAAGCACCTTCTCCCTAGTAATAGTAACTTCACTCACTTCTGCCCTCTGAAACGCTGGAATTTCTGGCATACTGATAGTATCTTCCACAGTGAAGACTGCCACAATGTACTTATTCAATTTATCTGCAATCTCCTTTTTCCCGATTAAACCCTTTACAGCATTATTTTTCAGCATCTCACGTTTAATCTTGCCTCTCTTTTAGCCTTTATATAGCTGAAAAACACTTAGTATCTTCTTTGATAGTACTGGCTTGTTTACATTTGTGTTTCATCTTTTCTCACCTTACTGCTTTTTCAGTTACCTTCTGTTGGTATTTAAAAGCTTCTCAGTCCCTTAGCTTTCCACTTAGTTTTGTTGTATTGTATGCCTTTGCTTTTGCTTTTATGCTGTCTTTGACTTCCCATGTCATCCATGGTTGCCTCATCCTCTCTTTAGAATGCTTTTTCTTCGGGATGAACCAACCCTGTATCGTTCACATTACTCCTGGATACTCCAGCCATTGCTGTTCTGTTATCATCCTTGCTAATGTCCCCTTCCAATCAACATTGAGCAGCTGTTCTCTCATGCCTCTGTAGTTCCCTTTACTCCACTGTAGTAATGATATATCTGAATTTAGCTCCTGCCTCTCAAATGACAGGGTGAAGTCTATCATTTTATGATCACTGCCTCCTGGGGGTTCCTTTACCTTAAGCTCCAAATCTAGTTAATTTAGGCAATCCAGAATTGCCTTTATCCTAGTAGGCTCAACCACAAGCTGCCCTAAAAAAAGCCATCCTATAGGCATTCAACAAAATCTTTCTCTTGGGATCCAGCTGATTTTCTCAACTTTCCTGCATACTAAATTCCTCCATGACCTTCATAACATTTACCTTTTTGCATACCTTTACTATTTCCCATTGTAATTTGTACCCAACATCCTGGCTACTGTTTGGAGGCCTGTATGTAACTCCCATCAGGTATCTTTGTATCCCCTCAGTTTCTTAACTCTACCCGCAAGGATTCTACATCTTCTGATTCTATGCCACATTTTTCTAAGGATTTGATTTCAGTTTTTTAACCAACAAAGCCACTCCAACCTCTACACACCTGCCTGATGTGTATCCTTGGATCTTTATCCAACCATGACCCTGTGGTGCCTATAACTTCACACGGGTTAATTTCTTGATATGTTGCAACATCACCTACCCTATTTTATACATTGCATGCGTTCAAATATAACAACTTCAGCCCTATATTCACCACCCTTCTTTTTGATTTTTATCTCCATGTTGTGTGAAGTTAAATTCTGATACTTTTCTAAGGCCTTCTGTCTTATTATTTATTCTGGAGAATTCAGTGACCTCTCCTACAGTCTCCTTCACTTTTATTTTATCCATACTTTTCCAATTTATTGAACACACAGATCTTCCAATAGCCTCTACTTAGATTTAAGCTTGTTGTCTTTCTTGCTCAGAAAAAAGATCATTTTGATAATTAAAGTGACTTGTAAATTATTTTATGCCACTATCGAGGTTCATAATGGCAAAATGATTATGCTATCTAAATTTGGATCTGTTACATGTCGCTTCCTCCTGGAATGTTGCATTCGCTGACAAAGCGGTTCATATAGTCTGGAAACCACCCCTTTTGCCCAATAAATCCATGGTGACAATCTAACACTCACCTTTCATTAATTCTACATTGATTCCAGTTTTTTTTAATAATTCTCCCCACATTCCCACCAACTACCCCAGACTAGACCACTGACCCACATCCTTGAGGCAGCAAGTAATCTACCAGCCTGCACATCCTTGAGGAGTGTGAAGAAACCGGAGCACCTGTAGGAAACTCACATGATCACAGGGAGAGGGCACAAACCCCACACAACAGAACTGGAAATCAGAATTAAATCTGGGGTAGTGGTCAGTGGAGCTAGTTGTGTTGTGCTCATGTCAACCTGTACACGGATTTTCCAATTAAAATTTCTCCATGCCATGTGAGCAGTTTTCTTCTGATAAGTGAGCTGTGATGTTTCCATGACCTCCTGAGCCTAATGCTTGATATAGTCTTGTACACTAGATGGCAGGATGCACTTGACTGGCAATACATTCCCTGTGTTTGGCCTTTCGAACAGTAAAACCATCTTCTGTTCTGTGGTTAAAAGCTACATCAAATTTCTGATGCTGCCCATGTAACTAACTAAAGAAACTCTAGTGAGAAACTCACTATTCTTACTGCTGAGCAAACAATTGTTGTTTCACTATTGTCCAACAATTGCCTGAAGAATGGCAACTCTTTGTTTCAAGATGAGGTATTATTTTGATCCTTAATTTCGCTTTATCTGACGTTTTTGTGGAACAAAAAGATTCTCAGGTTAAAAGGACTGCATGAGCTGTAAATGCTTTGTAACGTGCTCTTCTCCACCTGCACAATACAATCTTTTGTTGAAACCATCAGTCATGTTCAGCTCCAAATAATTGGGTTCTCTCTGTCAGCCAAGCTTCGTAAACAATTAGCTACTTCTATATATGTTCACCTCCCAATCCCATCTATTTAGATAGCACTGCTCTTCTCCATATCTTCACACTGTCAAATTCACAAACACACTTCAGCAAATTCCTAATACATCTGAATGTATGTGGCAAATAACAGTTGTTCCTTGCTGAGTTATACAGCACAGAAACAAGTCTCTTATACCTCCTAGTCTGCACTAACCATCAACTATTATTTACATAAATCCTATTCTCCTCACATTCTCACCAACTGCACTCGAGATCAAACATTCCCCAATACACTAGGGGCAATTTATATTGGATAATTTTCCATCAACCCACACATCTTTGGGATGTGAGAAGAAACCAGAGCACCCAACCAAAACCCTTGTGATCTCAGGGAAAGCTTGGGAATACCACAAAGAAAGCACTTTGCTAAGTTGCTTTGTAAGCAAAGGTTCTACTACCTAGTCTTGAGTCTGATAAAGATCTTGTTTGTGAAGAATAAAATGTGTGACAGCTAGCCATTCTGCTTCTATGTTAAAGGCACTGGCTGTTTACTGTTGCCTGTTATAAAAGGCAACAGACAAACTGCAAGTGTTGTAAAGCCTTACATCCATCAAACGATTACACTAATCATGCATTAATCCCATTGATTTGCAATAAAAAGATGTGTGCAACAGTTAGCGCAGACACAGTGGGCCAAGGAGATTGTTCCAGCTCCATATGATTCTGTGACCCTAAGAACAGATTGTTCAAGGATATATAGGCTGCTAACAATGCCATGAGCTGTGGTCCTCGTGCCTGTGAGAACTAGTTCTCCTCCACTGCACAAATTTTTGGCAAGGCACTTAGTGATTAGGATAATGAACTGAGTCCAATTTCCTGTATATGTAGATTCACAATATCCATGAAGTCACATGACCCACAACAAAACACTCGGGTCTTCTGTACAGTGCTGTGGTCTTTCTTTTGAAACATTTGCATGCACCCATCCCTCATGGTCACAAATTATCCCTTTATTATGTGTGGCATCATTACTAATGGGTGCTGGCTTTTCCTGTACTGTTGATGTGGGATTGCTGTATTACCCACTGGTCATCAACCACCAAACTTTGTCTCATGACAATCTCATGAGGCAAACTTAAGGAGGAATGAGAGAGGAGCTGTCCAGGTGGATTGGAGGAGGATACTAGTGGGGATGATGGCAGAGCAGAGATGGCTGAAGTTTCCGGGAATAGTTCACAAGGCGCAGGATAGGTATGTCCCACAGAAGAAGTTATTCTCAAATGGCAGGGATAGGCAAACATGACTGACAAGGGAAGTTAAGGACTGCATAAAAGCCAAGGAAAGGGCATGTAAAGTAGCAAAAGTGAGTGGGAAATTGGATGATTGGGAAGTTTTTAAATTCCAACAAAAGGCAACTAAAAAATCTATAAGAAGGGAAAAGGTGAAATATGAGGGCAAACTAGCCAATAATATAAAGCAGGCTACTAGAAGTTTTTTCAGTTATATAACGAGTAAAAGGGAGGTGAGAGTTGATATCAGACCACTGGAAAATGACGCTGGTGAGGTAGTAATGGGGGACAAAGAAATGATAGATGAACTTAATGGATACTTTGCATCAATTTTCACTGTGGAATATACTAGCAGTGTGCCAGCGGTCCGTAAGTGTCAGGGAGCAGGAGTGAGTGTCATTGCTATTACAAAGAAGCAAGTGTAAAGGGAAATCTTTCTTAACAAATCTGTTAGAGCTCTTTGAGGAAGTGACAAGCAGGGTGAACAAAGGAGAGGCGGCGAGTGGGAATAAAAGGGGCCCTTTCTGGTTGGCTGCCAGTGGCGTTCTTCTGGGATCAGTAATGGGACTGCTACTTTTCACATTGTTTGTCAATGTCTTTGTGGCACAGTTTGCAGATGATACGAAGGTAGGTAGAGGGGTAGGTAGTGCTGAGGAAACAGTGCAATTGCAGCAGGACTTAGACAAATTGGAAGAACAGGTAAAAAAGTGGCAGATGGAATACAGTGTTGAGAAATGTACAATAATGCATTATGGTAAAAGGAACAATAGTGCAGACTATTATCTGAATGGGGAGAAGGCTTAAACCTCAAAGATGCAGAGGGACTTAGGGGTCCTCATGCAAGACTCCCAGAAGGTTAATTCACAGGTTGAGTCTGTGCTAAAGGAGGCAAATGCAATGTTGGCATTTATTTCAAGGGGATCAGAATACAAAAGCAACAAGATGATGCTGAGGCTTTATAAGACACTAGTCTGGCCACACTTGGAGAATTATCGACAGTTTTGGGCCCCATGTCTCAGAAAGGATGTGTTGTCATTGGAGAGAGTCCAGAGGACGTTCAAAAGGATGATTCCAGGAATGAAGGGGTTAACATATGAAGAGTGTTTGGTAGCTTTGGGAATTTAGAAGAATATGGGGCATCTCATTGAAACTTACCAAATGTTGAAAACACCTGTTAGAGTGGATGTGGAGAGGGTATTTCCTATAGTGAGGCATCCAGAAATAGAGGACACAGCTTCAAAATTAAAGAGTGATCCTTTAGAACAGAGGTAAGGAAGAATTTTTTAGCCAGAGGGTGGTGAATCTGTGGAATGCTCTGCCACAAACCACAGTGGAGGGCAAGTCCGTGGGTATATTTAAGGCAGAAGTTGATCATTTCCTGATCAGTCAGGGCAGCAAAGGATCTGGAGAGATGGCAGGTGTATGGGGTTGAGTGGGATCCAGGATCAGCCATGATGGAATGGTGGAGCAGACTCGATGGGCTAAATAGCCCAACTCTGCACCTATGTCTTATGGTCTTATGGTCTAATTTCAGTAGCCTCATTACCAGTCGAAAAATTGGCATGTTGCCTGTTCTGGATGTAGGTCCAGAAAGGAATAATACCTGCTGAGTACAAATCTGAATTTTCTAATGGGTATTTTTATAATAGGAATAACAAACTACTTAAAATAAGTAGGTTATTGCTGTATTAAAATAGTTAATTGACAACTCTGGTCAAGCTGACACTGCATTTTACCTATTGCAAAAATATTCAATACTAATCCTGTCATAAATATTTAAATGTATGCCTGCCTACCTCTAGTGCTAAACTAAAAGCACTAAAAGTCATTCATTTTTCAAAATCATTAACTCCAATTTTAATGAATCTGGAACAACAAAGACCACTGCAGTGCCAAGAACTGTTGAGCTATATTATATTCACAGTGCACTTGCTTTACTCAGACATCAAAAGCTGCCACTTAGACCGACTGGCCTACTGGCTAAAAGTTACAGCTAATTGTGCTTTTAGTACAATTGCTTGACGAATGTAATAACAAGAAGTTAACACAGAGCAGTCCTGAAGAAACACCTCCTGCACTTTAATTTGTGAATGATTAAATAATTATAAGACTTGATGGGAAGTTTGGCTAAATAACTTAGGGAGTAAAGAATTATGTATTTAAGAAATAACCCATACATGTGCTGCCGTTTCTCTTAGCTGTGGTAAGGATCTTTGATGTTGTAATTGACCTGAAAAGGTGCCACCGATCTGAAACACTGCATAAAGAGCTCTTTAATACACAGGGAACAATATAATAGAGGAACAGGTTTTTCAACCTATCATGTTCATACTGATCATGATGCCATTTGAATTAATCCCATCTGTCTGTACATGGTCTGTATCTATCTATCTTCTGCCTGTTCATGTATCCACCCGGCTGTCTTTTAAATCTTGCGCTTACATCTGCTTCTACTGCCTCCCCTGACAGTACATTCCAGGTTCATACCTCTCTGTGTGGAAAAACTCACCTTGCAAATCTCTTTAGTCTTTCCTCTACTTGCCTTAAATCTAAGACCCCTAAGCCACTTCATCCTGGGAAGAAGATTATCTATCTACAACATGCATCTCATAATTCTGTGCCCCTCAGTCGCTGAAGCTTGAGAGACACCAGTCCAAGTTTATCCAGCTTCTCTTAATGCAAACACTCTTTAATCCAGACAATATCCTGGTGACCCCTTCAGCATCTTCTCCAAAGTTTCTACATCATCCTTATGGTGTAGTGACCAGAAATCCACACAAAAGTCCAAAGGTGGTCTAACCAAGGCTTTATATAAATGCAATATGACTTCACAACTTTTATACTCAATGTCCCGACCGATGAAGGTAAGCATATTGTATGCTTTCTTACCACCCTATCTCCCAAGTCCTACTTACCAAAGACATTTCATTGTCTCTTGTAGCCTTTTTAATTTTCAGTTTAATTCTTTCCTACTTTATACTTCACGGGGCCCTTGTCTGAATTCCACATCCAAAACCTAACAGACATGCTTCTCTTTTTCTTCTTGACAATGCTTACACAATCCCTTGTCATCCAAGGTTACTAATCGTTGGCATCCTAATCTTTCAATTGCACAGGAACCTGCTGATTCTGAACTGTAATCAATTGATCTTTAAAAGTCACCCACGTGTCAGATACGAATTTACCTTCAAGCAGTTGCTTCCATTGCCTTTCTTCAATTCCTGCTTACCACTGTTGTAATTAACCTTCTGCCGTCCTCCTCCACACTCAATTTATCACTTTCATACAAGGACCAATCTTATTCTTATCCATAACTATCTTAACACTTCCAGAATTATGGTCTCTGTTCCAAAAATGCTATCCTACTGGAAGTTAGATCACCTAATAAAGTGGCCACTGATTGTACATACTGTATGTTGTTTCAAGAAACACTCCTGGATACACCTAATAAATTTTGCTGTTTCAAAGCCCCTGGCATGAAGGATGTTCCAATCAAAACTGGGAAAGTTAAAATTATTCACAACCACCATTCTGTTGTCCTTACATCTTTCCATGATCCGCTTGCAGAAGGTTTGTGAATCTGGGGAATTTTATACCCCCAAAGGATAAAGATCTTATAGATTAGCTTTTTTTGTCATATGTACATCGAGACCTACAATGAAACATGTTGATTGTGTCAAATCGAATCAGTGAGAATTGTGCTGGACAGACAGCAAGGGTCATCATGCTTCTGGTACTAACATAGCATACCCACAACTCAATAACCCCAACAGTACGTCTTTGGAATGTGAGTGGGAACTGGAGCACTTGGAGGAAACCCAAGCAGTCACGGGGAGAACGTATAAATTCCTTACAGGCAGCAGCGAGAATTGAACCCTGATTGGTGATCACTGGCACTATAATAGGGTTTCACTAACTACTGCATTACCAACAACATTGCCAGAATACTTCCTGGTAAATTCTAATCAAGTAAACAATTGCTTGCTATTCATCACATTAACTTAATTGGTTTTGCTCACCCTTGTTTAAAATCTGAACAGCAATTGATACTATTGGATAAGTTGGGACAGTTGAATAAAGACTAGGGATCACAGAACAAATTAATACTGAATTGTCACATGAACTCTACATAAAGTATGCAGATTACTAACTGAGGGTATTTGATCAGCACATCTGAGACGCATCGGAGAAGAAGGAAGCGTGTCAAGAGAACATAAGAAGGATGGAGCAACTGCAGGCCACTTGATCCCCGAAGCCAGCTCAACATTCATTATGACCTTGGCTGATCTGCCACATACCTCAACTCCTCCTCTGTGCCAGTTGCCCCCCATCATACCTTGCCTCTCTTTCACAAATGTAGTCTTTCCTCTTTAAATACCTCTAGCGATCGAGCCTCATTAACCAGTTCTGGTACAGAATTGCACAGATTCAACTTCCTAGGCAAGAAGAATGTCAGTCTTTTCTTAGACCACAAAACATAAGACATGAAAGCAGAATTAGGCCATTTGGCTCTTCGAGTCTGTTCCGCCATTCCATCATGGCTGATTTATTATCCCTCTCAACCCCATTCTCTTGCATTCTCTCTATAACCTTTGGCACCCTTACCAACCAAGAAACTATCAATCACTGCTTTAAATATAATGAATGAATTGGCCCTCATAGCCATCCACAGCAATGAGTTCCACAGATTCATCACACTTGGGCTAAAGAAATTCCTCCTCATTGCTGTTCTAAAGGAATATACTTCTAATTTGACGATGAGCTCTCTAATACTAGGTTCACCCATTATAGGAAACATCCTTTTCACGTCCGCTCTATCAAGGCCTTTCAATATTCAGTAGGTTTCAATGAGATCTCCTCTCATTCTTCTAAGCTTCAGCAAGTACAAACCCAAAGCCATCAAATGTATCGCACATTAATCCTTTCACTCACGAGATCATTCTCATGAACCTCGTCAGGATCCTCTCCAAAACCAACATACTCTTTCTTAGATATGGGGCTCACAGTGCTCCATGCAGTCTGATTAATGCATTGTAAACCCGCTGCATTACATCCTTGCTTTTTTATTCTAGTCCAATAAATGCTAACATTACATTTGCCTTCCTTACCACCGACTCAACCTGCAAGGGAATCCTGCATGACTGTCAAGTCCCTTTGCATCTCTGATTTCAGAAATTGTTCCATGTTTATAAACTAGTCTATGCTTTTATTCCTTCTATCAATGTGCATGACCATACACTTCCCAACACTGTATTCCATCTGCCATTTCTTTGCCCTTCCTCCTAATCTGTCTAAGTCCTTCTACAAACACACTGCCTCCTGAACATTGCCTGCTTTTCCACTTTGAACCATCCGCAAACTTAGCCATAAAACCATCAATTCCTTCATCCAAATCAGTGACATACTGTATAACGTGAAAAGAATCAGTCTCAACACTGACCATCTGTGGAACACCACTAGTCACTGGCAACCAACCAGAAAATAGCCTCCTTTATCCTCATTCTTTGCCTTCTGCTGGTCAGCCAATCATCTACACGCTAGTATATTTCGTATAACACCATGGGTTCTTCTGTAGCAGCCTCAAGTGTGGCATCTTGTCAAATACCTTCTGAAAAACCAAGTAAACAACATCCACCAACTCTCCTTTGTCCATCCTGCTTGTTAGTTCCTCAAAGAATTCCAAATAAAATTATCAGTCAAGATTTCCCCTCAAAAAAAACATACTGACTTCAGATTATTTAATCTAGTGCCTCCAAGAACTCCAAAACCTTAATAAAAGACTCTGCAAACCACAAGGTCATGCTACTGGGCCTACGATTTCCTGTCTTTTGCCTTTCTCCCCTCATAAAGAGTGGAGAGACATTTGGAGTTTTCCAGTCCTTGGGAACAATTCCATAATTTAGAGCAGGGCTTCCCAACCTTTTTTAGGCCATGGACCAATACCATTAAGCAAGGAGTCTGTGAACCCCAAATTGGAAAACCCTGATCTAGTGATTCTTGAAGGACCATTACTAATGCCTCCACGATCTCTTCAGCTACCTCTTTCAGAAACCTGGGGTGTAGTCCATCTGGAACTGATGACTTATCCACCTTCTAAGCTTCAGCAAGTACAAACCCAAACCCAAAGACCTTTAGCTTCCCAAGCACCTTCTCTTTAGTAATAGCAACGACACTCACTTTTGCTTCCTGACACTCTTGAATTTCCTGCATATTGCTGATGTCTGCCACAGAGAAGACTCACGCAAGATATTTATTAAATTTGAGTGCAATTACTTTGTTTCCCATTAGTGAAGTTTGACTGACTGGCTGGAAGCAATGAGTGGGGATAAAGGGGGCCTTTTTTTGGTTGGCTGCCAGTAACTAGTGGTGTTCTGAAGGGCTCGTTTTTGTTGGGACCCCTTCTTTTCACGTTATATCTCAATGATCTGGATGATGAAATTGACGGCTTTGAGGCCAGGTTTGCAATATGATCCAAAGGTGGAAGGAGGGGCAACTAGTGTTGAGAAATCAGGGAGTCTGCAGAAATACTTACACAGATAGGACAATGGGCAAAGAAGCGACAGAGGGAATATAGTGTAGGGATGTGTATTGTCATGCACTTTGGGAGAAGGAAGAAAGGCTTAGACTATTTTCTAAATGGGGAACAAATTCAGAAATCAGAGGTGAAAAGAGACTTTCGAATCCTTGTGCAGGATTCCCTGAAGGTTAACATGCGGGTTGAGTCAGTAATAAGGAAGGCAAATGCAATGTTAGTATTCATTTCCAGAAGACTAGAATATAAAAACAAGGATGTAATGCTGAGGCCTTATAAGGCATTGGTCAGATCGCACTTGGAGTATTGTCAGCAGTTTTGAGCCCCTTATCTAAGAAACGAAGTGCTGTCATTGGAGACAATCCAAAGGAGGTTCACGAGAATGCTCTTGAGAATGAATGGGTTAATGTATGAGGAGCATTTGATGGCTCTGGGCCTGAACTCACTGGAGTTTAGTAGAATGAGAGGCGATCTCATTGAAACCTATTGAATATTGAATGGCCTAGATAGAGTGGGAATCAAGAGGCTATTTCCAATAGTGGGGGGAGTCTGGTACCAGAGGACACAGCCTCAGAATAGAGGGATGTCCTTTAGAAAAGAGATGAGGAACAATTTTTTTCACCAGATTGTGAAAAATAATAGCACTTTATTGATCCTGAGTGGGAAATTCTTTTGTTACAACAGGAACATTTAAAAAGCACATTAGCTGTGTGCAGACTCAGTGCAGAATAATTATATACTCAATAATAATTTACTGATGTGCAATAATAATTCACAAAATAATAGAACAGAAACTAACGTACTATGATGTGTGTTCTCTTGTCACACAGAGATGGACTGCTGTATATGCTAATTGCATTTGGTAGGAATTAATTGATACAGTTGGATGTGAAGACCATATCATTGGGTCTATTTAAGCTGGAGGTTGATAGGTTCTTGATTAGTAAGGGCATCTAAGGTTATGGGGAAAAGACAGGAGAACGGAGTTGAGAGGGATATAAATCAGCCCTGATGGAATGGTAGAACAGACTCGATAGGCTGAATGGCCTAATTCTGCTCCTATGTCTTATGGTCTTACGATCTTCATACTTAATTTTTTCTCCCCTTATTGCTTTTTTGGTTATCTTGTGTTGATTTTTACATCTTCTTAATCCTCAAGCTTCCCATTAATTTTTGTGATATTATATGCCTTCTCTTTTGCTTTTCTACTGTCTTTGAGCTCCCTTGTCAGCCGTGGTTACAACATCCTCTGTTTCGAATATTTCTTCTTTTTCTTTACAATGAATCTAACTTGCACCTTCCAAATTGCTCACAGAAACTCCTCTTACATGCTTCTGTAATTCCCTTTACTCCAGTCTAATGTTGAAATATCTGATTCCAGCATCTCCCTCTCAAACTGCAGAGCAAATTCTATCATACTATAATCACTGCCTCTGAATAATCCCTTCACCTTAAACACCCAGGTCAAATTTGATTCAGTACACAACACCCAATCCAGAATTGCCTTTTCCCTGATGGACTTGTAACTATGTCCCTCCAACTGAGATTTTCTGACTATGAAAGCATTTCAATATCTACCTCAACTCTATAATGCCCCCTATAGAATTCTAAAAGTTTCAGTAAGATCACCCACTATTCTTCTAAACTCAAAAGAATATAGATCTAACTTTTGTTTTGTCATTTGCTTTTGGTCAAGATGGTGCCAGCAAACAATGACTCCTCAGGCGATATCTTCCAGATAGCAAACCTTTCCAATTATTTCACTCTTCCTACACCTTCTGCTCGTTCTTTTTGTCTTGCTTGTGTTACGGAATCTGCTTGAGCCTGTGACGTACAGTTTGAATCTCGCTGAAGGAACCAGCGCTGTGCTCTGCCCGTCCTCTGGAGAGCCACTTCATGGAGATGGGGTCCCGAAAAGGTCTGAGAACACAAGCTGACTTGTGGAAAAGACCAGAAACAAGCCGCAGGGCCATGAATGACTCCATCTGGAAGGGACGAGGAAGATTGAAGCATCGAGGTAAATGAGGAGGGGGGGTCAATGATGGCCCGGTGCGAGACAGACAGCAGCCAGATTGGCCCACTTGGCCCCAGATCAGTGGCATTCGGACCCAGGTCGGCAGTCACTCTTTATGGAAGGACTGAATTCAAGTGGCTGGTCTCCAAGTATGCAACAAAAGACATTTCCCATATTCTGAGATTTATGTGATTATTGGACTGGATATTGGTTTCCTTCAGATTTTCGTTGTTTTCTTGTGGACGATCGGTGGCTGAGTGATCCGTTAATTTTTTGTGTGTAAGAGGAGAGGTTGGGGGTTTGGTGCAACTGTCGCTGTTCTTTTCTGCGATGGGGGGTCAGGGATTGTTATGTGTAGAGGGCCATTGATTGTTATTGTAGCTGCTACTTGCTGCAAGTGGTGGGGGCGGGGTGAATTTTGGGTCTCTGAGTTTTGTTTTTCTTCTTTTTTGTGCCGGTTGGGGGGTGCAGAGGGGATTTGATATCTTTTCTTTCATCAACACCCATGATCATTCTGTCTTTAATGGCTACCCGGAGAAGACAAATATCGGAGTTGTATTGTACAGGCATACTTTGACAATAAAAGGAACCTTTGAACCTTTAATAAGGTTCTAGCATTTAGCTTAGTGAATCTCTTCCGGATTCCCTTCAACGCCAGTGTGTCATTTATAAAAAGTGGACACAGTTCTCCAGACTTGGCCTTACCAAAACTCTCTATAGTTATAATAATGCTTCCCTATTTCTAAATTCCAATCCAAAAGCAACATGTCATTGGCCTTCCTGACTACTTGATGCACCCACCTGATAACTTTTTGAGTTTCATGCACTCAGGAATATGTAGATCCCTCTGTACTCCACTTATTTGAATAATAATCTGCCTTTTCACTCCTTGGACAGAACTTTGCGACACACTTTGCCAAATTTTCACCCACTCACTCAACCTATCTACTTCCTGTTGCAAAATCCAAATATTATCACCACAGCATTCCCTCCCACCTATTTTGGTTTCATCAGCAAGCTGGCACAAAAGCAGCACCCCAAGTCACACAGGAGTAGAGATATTCGAGACAAGCTTTGATAACCTACCACATTGTTAAGTATTTTGGTGCACTTTAGAGCAACTTAATACCACAATAAAGCATGAATCTTGACTCTGTTCCTGAGGTCTAGTTTAACCAGAAACCATGTGCATATCATGGTTAACACAG
Source organism: Mobula birostris (assembly GCF_030028105.1). Lineage (NCBI taxonomy): Eukaryota > Metazoa > Chordata > Chondrichthyes > Myliobatiformes > Myliobatidae > Mobula > Mobula birostris. The sequence goes on from NC_092373.1 coordinate 82,301,327, forward strand.
GACTTGACTGATTGAAAAAAACAGAGTTTAACTTGGTGTTTTCTCCAAGGTCACTTTAACTGTGATGCTCTGCTTTAATGAGTTCCATACACTTCTGAATGAACTGACCTCACGAGGACTGCTGCCCAGAAACTTTCAAAAGCTTTCATGTCCTGCATGGAAGGATTAATTAACTTTACCTCACCATATAGATAATGAGATGCTTAATCATGGAGAGGGCACGAAATGCAAACTACTCCCCTTCAATATTTTCTTCTAAGTCAAGGTTTCAAACATGGCACTTAGTCTGACATGGGAATTACTTTGATGGTAACAACAGTGATACTTAGCTTTCTCCCAGATGTGACCTTGAATCTATCAGTATTTCAGGGCCAAGGTAAAGCAGATTGTCAAGCTTCCTCCCTCCCTACCTCCCATGGAGATGAGCTTGAATCAAAATAGATATGCCTAGAAAACACACAGAGAGCACAGTTGATTTTATATTCACAATTCCTACAAGAGCATTATATAGGCACGGCAATGCAACAGTTTGGTTTCCGGTAAAAATGAGGTGGAAGTTTTTTTTTCCGCCTCTGCGAAGTGGTTTTGTCAGCCATCATCTGCAAGTTGGAAGAAACTCCAGTCAACTGTGCTTGTTCTGTTGGTTCTGCAAGGAGACTTGCATAATTTATCAAAATAGCATCCACAAAGCAAATGCACAGTTATATCGGGAAGAGGACTGGACATGGTATTTGTAAAGGCTTAAGGACCAGCAGTGGCATGCAGGGCAGAGGGATAATGGTAGCAGTGAGAGCATAATACTGACTTGGTACAGTGCCAGATGACATTTCAGACTGCAGACTGGGCACTCTTTTAACCTATCCAGACTCTACATGTGTTCAACCTCAGGTTTTGTTTTTTCATTTCTGTGCTTAGATTTGGTGTCAATATGAGAAGCATGCAGATGATTATTTATTAACTAATCACGGTAAGAGTGTGAGCACGTTGCCATTCTTCTCTCAGCATTCACTTCTTCAATGTTCTATGCACCAAAACCAACAGATTGAAGTAAGTTCAGAGCAGAGAGGAGATTCTGTGGATGTGCAAGAGACTCTTGGATAGTATGCGGCCTCGCAGGTGCAAGAGTCATCTCATATTGGGTCCACAGTATTCACAAGGGGGAGAGTGAGCAGCCAAAAGATGTGGTACTTATTGGTACCAACAATGTAGGTAGGTAAAGTGATGAGGTTCTGAAGAGAGAATATAGAGAGCTAGGTAGGAAGCTGAAAAGCAGGACCTCAAAGGTAGTAATCTCTGGATTGCTGCCTATGCCACGTGCCAGTGGGGGTAAGAATAAGGTTATTTGGCAGTTAAATGTGTGACTGAAGAATTGGTGCAGGGGGCAGTGTTTCAGATTTGTGGATCATTAGGATCTGTTCTGGAGAAGGTACAATATATACACCTGAACTTAAGGGGAACCAATATCCTTGTGGGCAAGTTTGCTAAGGCTGTTGGAGATGGTTTAATCCTGATTGCTAAGACGATAGGTCAGAGGACAGAGCATCTGATGGAAGGGTCGACTGTGAGGAAGGATAATTGAATCAGTTGGAATAGATTGACGTGTATCAAGAACAAGAATAATGAACCTAGAGCATGGATCAGTACATCGTCCTACGACATTGTGGCCATTACAGAGATTTAGCTGCCACAGGGGCAGGAATGGTTGCTGGTTGATCTGGATTGTGATGTTTCAAAAGGGATGCGGGGGGGGAGGCCAAATGGGCGGGGGAGTGGCATTGGTAATCAGAGACAATATTGCAGCTGCAGAAAGGGCAGATGTCGGGGACAGCTTGTCTACTGAGTCCGTGTGGGTGGAGGTTAGAATCAGGAAGGGAGCAATCACTCTACTGGAAGTATTCTATAGACCTCCCCCCCCCCCCACCCCCACAATAGCAGCAGAGACTGAGAAACAGAGTGGGAAGCAGATGTTGAAAAGAAGAACATAGAAAACAGGACATAGAACTCTACAGCACACTACAGGCCCTTCGGCCCACAATGTTGTGTCAACCATGTAACCTACTCTAGAAACCGCATGGAATTTTCCTACTACATAGCCCTCTGTTTTTCTAAGCTCCATGTACCTATCTAAGAGGCCCTTATTGTATCTGCTTCCACTGCCATCGCCGGCACTGCATTCCACCCACCTACCACTCTCTGCATGAAAAACTTACCCCTGACATCCCCTCGGTACCTATTTACAAACACCTTAAAATTATGCCCCCTCGTGTTAGCCATTTCAGCCCTGGGAAAAAGCCCCTGGCTATCCACATGATCAATGCCCCTCATTATCTTGTACACCTCTAGTTGTTCACCTCTCATCCTCTGTTACTCCAAAGAAAAAAGGCCGAGTTCACTCAACCTGTTCTCATTAGGTACGCCCTCCAATCCAGGCAACATCCTTGTAAATGTCCTCTGCACTCTCCCTATAGTATCCACATCCTTCCTGTAGTGAGGTGACCAGAAATGAACACAGTACTACAAGTGGGGTATGACCAATGTCTTATATAGCTATAACATTACCCCTCGAGTTCTTGAACTCAGTCCCATGATTGATGAATGCCAACACATCATACACCGTCTCAACAACATTGTCAACCTGCGCAGCAGCTTTGAGTGTCCTATGGATAAGGACTCCAAGATCTTTCAGATCATTCACACTGCCAAGAGTCTTACTATTAATATAATGTTCTGTCCTCAAATTTGACCGACCGAACTTCACACTAACCTGGGTTGAAGTCCATCTGCCATTTCTCAGTCCAGTTCTGCATCCTATCGATGTCTCACTCTAACCTCCGGCAACCCTCCAGACTATCCACAACACCCCCAACCTTTGTGTCATCAGCAAACTTACTAACCCACCCTTCTACTTTTTCATCCAGGTTATTTATAAAAATCACAAAGAGGAGGGGTCCCAGAACAGATCTCTGTGGAACACCACTGGTCACTGACCTCCATGCAGAAAACGAAACATCTACAACCACCCTTTGCCTTCTGTGGGTAAGCCAATTCTGGATCCACAAAGCAAAGACTCCTTGGATCCCATGCCTCCTTACTTTCTGAAGGAGCCTTGCATGGGGAACCTTATCAAATGCCTTACTGAAATCCATATACACTACATCCACTGCTCTACCTTCATCAATGTATTTTGTTACATCCTCAAAGAATTCAATCAGGCACGTAAGGCATGACCTGCCCTTGACAAAGCCATGATGTCTATAAAGGTGTAAACAATGCCGAATTGTTGTCATGAGTGACTTTAACTTCACTAATATTAATTGGAACTTCCTTAGTGCAAAAGGGGTGGAACTTGTTTGGTGTGTCAGTTAAGGATTCTTGACACAATATGTAGACGGGCCAACTAGAGGAGAGACCATACTGGTTTGATACTATGCCCAGATATCTTCAGCTGTGTTGAGTCTGTTCTGAATGCTATTTTTCTACCTGTTCTGAGGAACAATAGGCTACAAAAAGAAATAGGTTGTCTTCTTACCCTTTGCATTAGGATGCTCCAAATTTTCAAACAGGTAAGGAAATAAAGAAAGAAGAAAGGATAAAAAATTAGAAAAGAAATCCTTTCCAGAGAAAATTAGAGTTTTATAGCTAACTGTAATATTAGGAAACATGCACAAAATGCTGGAGGAACTCAGCAGGCCAGTGGAAAAGAGTACAGTCAACATTTCGGGCCGAGCCCCTTTGACAGGACTGGAGAAAAAAAAGATAAAATGTAGATTAGGTGGGGGAGGGGAGATAGAAACACAAGGTGATAGGTGAAACCTGAAGGGGAAGGGATGAAGTAAAGAGCTGAGAGATTGACTGGTGAAAGAGATACAGGGCTGGAGAAGGGGGAATCTAATAGGAGAGGACAGAAGACCATGGAAGAAAGAAGAGGGGGGAGGAGCACCAGAGGGAGGTGATGGACAGGCAAGGAGATAAGGTGAGAGAGGGAAAAGGGGATGGGGAATGGTGAAGGGGGGGCATTACTGGAATTTTGAGAAATCAATGTTCATGTCATCAGGTTGGAGGCTATCTAGACAGAATATAAAGTGTTGTTCCTCCAGCCCAAGTGTGGCCTCATCACGACAGTGGAGAAGGCCATAGATATACGTATTGGAATGGGAATGGGAAGTGAAATTAAAATGGGTGGCCACTGGGAAATGTTTTAGGATTTGAGAATTGTGGCAAATGTGCTAAGCAATGGAATCGGGGCTTCAAGCCCTGTATGACGGGTTCTAATTTACTTATTAAAATACAGCAGGTCTCATTCATCTCACCAAATTCTTGGCAATTCCCAGCAAATCATTGCCATCAATCTCATCCTCACAGACTTTACTTCCCTGATGTCCTGCAACTTATCATCTCTTCCCTTGACTTTAACAGCAAATGCAAGATCTGTTGGGGGTCTCCTAATGCAGAGCGTGCTCAGAGACCACCTTTGGATGGCTTGCATTCTAAGTTAGCAGGAGAGGTTAGGCTAGAAATCATAGTGCTGGCTACAACCTTCCGTATGTACTGACTGGATGATTGCAAATGTTCCACTGTTCAATGAAAGGAGAGAACCAAGCACACGGCAGCAGAGAAGAGCCAGCACAATAAATCACTCTTGACTTATTTGTTTGATGTCTTTTGATAATGTAGCTCTGAGGGTGGATGAAAATTATTGATATCGTGAACTAAAAAAAGTGTTTTTGTACTATTTGCTTAAAAATTGAGTTCATGGAGTAAAAGTAACAGCTGCAATTTTTAATTTAAAATTGGTTAAAGAATGTGTTCTAATAAATTGCTCTTTGTCACAATGGATGGGGATTATTTCCCTAATGTTTTACACTGGAACAAATGCTATTTCTAATATGCATTAGCGAGTTAGACTACAATTATTTTGCAGATGACACCAGATAAATGGGGAAAGATAAATAATTAAGTTTTAATATAAAATTTTATATACAAGTAAATATTAAGCAATTATGAAGGAATTAGCTATATGTACACACTGTATGTGTGTAAAATTACGCATGCTCTCGTTTTCTAATCAACATATATACAGTACCATGCAGAATTCTTAGGGTTATACTGTATATATAGCTAAGGTGCCTAAGACTTTTGCACAACACTGTGGTAATTTTATGTATTGCACTGTACTGTTGTAGCAAAAGAAAACAAATTTCATTACATATGTGAGTAATAATGAACCTGATTCCCTTATGGGCCTATGTTGTGGACTGAGGGAGGGAAGGGGGCAGGGAGAAGGAAATTCTGGTAGGGAGAAAGGGAAGGGAGAGAGCAGTAAGCACCAGAGAGACATTCTCTAAGATCAATAAACCAGTTGTCTGGAATCAAATGACCTTGCCTGCAATGTTCCCTCTAAGGTTTGTGTATGTACACATGCACACATCTTTTACTACTAGTACACAAAGGAATTTAAACTGTGCACAAAAGGTTGTCACCCTCTACGTTGTTGGCATGTTCAGTATATTTCACGATCGTATACAATCACATTACCTTTTCCAGTTTCTGATGCGGACGGTGCTGACAACATGGTGTTTGTGATGATTTGTCTGCAGATTTTAGTCCTGTCTAATTTATACTGATTTTATTGAAGAAATTATTCAGTGTGCACATGTTGTTGTCACTGGGCAAAAAATTGCACAGCACAAGATTTTTGCACACACTGGTCATTCCAAATTAGAGGGAACATTGCTTGCCTGGTGTCTCTGGGCTGGGTGCATCTGCACCCGTGACATCCTCCACCCTGGCACTCCTTCTCTGTCTCCTGTCCTACATCCCTCCCCTGCAGCACTCCGCCCTCGCCATTCCCAACATCCTTTACTCCCACCACACTTACAAACTCGCCCTTCACTCCATGTTGACAAATACAGCACCCTGCAAAAGTCTTAGACACATCAGCTATATATACGTGTCTCAGACCTTTACACAGTACCTTGTGTATGTATACAGTATATATATATTTTACCTATATATCTCTGTATATCGTGATGGATGATGTTTTATTTCAATCTTGTAAACTGATTATAGATGCCTTATTCTGTTTGACCGTCCTTGAGTGTTCTCGCAAACTATTGTTACATGTCACAGTGCCAAGGTTCAAAGTAAAGTTATTGTCAAGGCACATATATGTTACCATATACTACCCTGAGATTCAATTTCATGCAGGAATTCACAGTAGAACAAAGAAATACAATAGAATCAACGAAACACTACACACAAAGACTGACAATGTACAAAAGACAAAAATGTGCAAACACAAAAATAACTAAATAATTGAAAAGATATTGAGAACATGAGTCATAGAGTCTGTGAAATTGAGTCTATAGGTTGTGGAATCAGTTTAGTGTTGAGGTCAGTTCCATGCTGGTTCAGGATCCTGATATTTGAAGGGTTCAAACTTTTTCTGAACCTAGTGGTGTGGGACCTAAGGCTCCTGTCCCTCCTTCTCAGTGACAGAACAGAGCATGGCTTGGATCTCATGATGGATGCTGCTTTCTTTTGGCAGTGCTCCTTGCAGATGTGCTAAATGGTGGAGAGGGCTATTCCTGTGATGGAACGGGTTGTATCCACCACTTTTTGTGAATTGGTATTTTCCTATTGGTCATGATGCAACCAGTCAAATACTCTCCACTGTGCATCAATAGAAGTTTGTCAAAGTTTTAGATGTCTTGCCAGATCTTTGGAAACTTATAAGAAAGTAGAGGCATCATCGTGCCTTGTTCATAATAGCACTTATGTGATGGTCCCAGGCTAGATCCTTCGATTGGATAACACCAAGGAATTTAAAGTTATTGTCTCCCTTCACCTCTGATCCCCTGATGATGACTGGCTCATGGACCCCTGATTTCTTCCTCCTGTAGTCATCATCTTTCTTTAGTTTTGCTGACGGTGTATGAGAGTTTGTTGTTGTCGTACCATTCAACCAGATTTTCAATCTCCCTCCTAGAAATACAAATTTTAGTTTGAGCAAGTCTTGAACTTCATTTCTTTAACTTTGAATTTCAAATATTCAATGCATTAAATTTTGTTTCTTGATCCTTCAAAAAGAGCAGATTAGTGATTCTACTGTAACTCATTTAGGATTATCTCTTTTATTTTCTTCAATAAATATAACTTCTGGGTGCCTTTGTTCATTCCTGCTGTCCTCCTAGATCAGCAGATGTCTCTGCCAATAATATCATAATTCAAAAAAAATTATTGACATATTTGTTAAACTTGAATAGAAAGAGTTTCCAAACCAGGCAGTGCTTCACATTAATAACATAATGATCTGAGAACATGGGATCATGGTTGTACCAAATTAAAACACTCGATGCCACTGATAAAGATGCATTTGATACTTCATTTTCAGGATAATAATGCAATATTCTTAAATAGTTTCAAAATGTAGAATGATTCTTAGGTACTTCAATTTTCAACTCATTATATGTTTTAATTACATAAATTGAGATTGCTCAACACCTGTCACATCCAAATATAAATTGACTGATTATCATAGAATTGTAGGATTTGTCAGGTTAAGGCCATTCTCCCCTTTGAATCTGCTCCAGTTTGCTAAAAGAGTTGTTCAATTAATTTCACATCCAGAAACTCTTCCTTTATTTCAAAAGTATTTATCCATCCAATTTAAAAGACAATATAGATTCTGCTTTCATCACTACATCTGGTAAAATATTCCCTCATCTAAAATTTTTTAATATGAAAGCATTTTTTCTTAATCACATCATATTGGTTTATGATATTCAAATTTAATCCCTCTAGTCACCAATAGTTGACAAATGTAAGCAGCTTCCCCACTCATCATACAGCATCGAACACCAGTCTCAAATCTCCTTAACCTTCTGCTATTATGTAGAAATGTAAAAGAGGGAAAGAAGAAAGCCATCCAATCCTTCAAGCCTCCTCTGCCATTCAGTATGAGTGTTGAACATCATTGTGATATTCCATCTCTCTCTCCATGCGTCTTACTGTCTTTGGCATCTAGAAATTAGCTACCTCCTTCAGACCTTTCCCTTTTCTCTTGTCTCCCTTCTAGGAGAAAGATAGCCTGGACAACAAGAAAATAGTTTCTACCCCACTGCTATCAGACTTCTGGACCAAACAAGTCTTTCACCCCCACCTTCCCAGTGGCACTGCCATGCTCTCGGTCTCTTAATCCTACCTCTCTCAATTAATCTGTTACTAACACTTTAACATTTCTTCTTGCAGTATTTCAGATGATCCGCAGTGAACCACTTCAATGACCTACTCTCAATGGGTCTGTGTTGTTTTGAGCTTGCTAGATTCATTATAACCATGTATGCAGTTTGATCTTCATACTCATTTTCAATTTCACTAACGTACTGTATTGGACAATAAACAATCTAAATCTGAATTTAAACCTAAAAAAGATTTGGTGATCTGTCATCTGCAGCCCTCTGCGGTAGGGCATACTCTCGTCTCAAAGAAGCTCCTCTATCCTAGGAATGAGTCAGGAAAACTTTTGCTCCACTGTGGCAGAGAAATCCATTCCTAGTTCACAGGGTCAAAACTTCAAACATTTCTACTGGTCACTCTGTCTAATTAAATCCCTTAGCTTGTTTTAAAATATAGGGTCCTACATGCTTTTCTTAAATGCTGCTGTTTAAACTCGTCCTCCTGCTTGGGCAGCTGCTTTTCTCTCTGCTTTCAATATTGTTTAATATTTTGCCACTTCATAAGTTTACTTCCTCATGTTAGTCCTCTCTAAATTTGCTATTTATTTTCATATTCTTGCTAAAGGTACATACCAAATATATTGTATGATTTCTATCTGTGATACAATACAATTTATAGTATGCTTAGTTTTCATAAAAAGAATTTTCTATCTCTTTGAGAAAGATTCTTACGATTGAATCGAACTGAAGACTTGAGTACCTGACATGGGCTAAAACAGGGGTCGGCAACCTTTTTGCCTCTGTGGGCCGGATCACGTATTGATGAGCAGATGGTGGGCCAGGTAAATGTCATAAAAAGCTTGAAATATGGGAATTATCCATTTAAATACATCTATTTATGTTTGGACTCAAATTAACGAATAACGCATGCTAGAAAATCATTTGTGCTTAAGTTTTCCTACCTCCGGGCTAAAACTTCAGTGCAGTATTGAAGGAGTGAGGCACTATTGGAAGCACTACCAGTTCAATGAGATATCAAGGCTACAGAGGAGCCATGTTGGCACAAAGCAGCATGAAATTTTGCTACTGTCCTCAGCAACAATTTTTCCACAATTGGGATAACAGGGCATGCATGAACTAAAATCACCATTCATTGTTGTATAATCTTGCTGAATGTACTAAAGATCTATTGCATTGACCTACAGCAAAACAATCAGGGGACTTCAACTTGAAAGTAATTAGGACAGAGAAATTTTAAGACCTTGCAGAGATGTGAAATTATGAAGTGAAATCAAGGTTCCAATTCACATCCTTTTTTAATATAAATCATATCTTGTACATTAATTTATATTCATGGTTATTTCTAAGTAGTTAACGGATCCTGGATTGGATACTTTCGCATTAGATGTCTAAGGTGCCTCTCTTCTCGCCATTAGAGACATTTACACCACACGCTGCATCCGTAAAGCAAACAGCATTATGAAGGACCCCACGCACCCCTCATACAAACACTTTGCCCTCCTGCTATCTGGCAAAAGGCACCGAAGCATTCAGGCTCTCACGACCAGACTATGTAACAGTTTCTTCCCCCCAAGTCATCAGACTCCTCAATACCCAGAGCCTGGACTGATACCAACCTACTGCCCTCTACTGTGCCTATTGTCTTGTTCATTATTTATTGTAATGCCTGCACTGTTTTGTGCACTTTATGCAGTCCTGGGTAGGTCTGTAGTCTAGTGTAGTTTTGTGTTGTTTTACGTAGTTCAGCGTAGTTTTTGTATTGTTCATGTAGCACCATAATCCTGAAAAACGTTGTCTCATTTTGACTATGTACTGTACCAGCAGTTATGGTCAAAATGACAATAAAGTGTGACTTGACTTGACTTGACTTGATTATTTGTAGAAAGGACAGGCAGAGTGGAAGATAGAGAAAAAATTATTTTCAATACAGATTAACGTTTTGCTGAAGAACACTTTTAAATGCGTAGCATTGCAACATTATATTGCTGCTTCCATCACTGCTTAAAATATGAAGTCACAGAAAACAAATAATTTATTCAGCATAGAACCGTTTTAAGCAAAAATTCAAAGTATGTGGCATTCTTATGAAGAATTTCGCTATTGTTTCTAAACAGCACACTGAGTCGCCCTGAATGAATTAGCCTCTATCCGAGGTGGTGGCTTCATCAATGTGATTTGTTAACTCCTATTCTAAAGGTTGAGAGCTTATTTTCTGTGGGATTTTACTAGTCTGTATTTTACAGTTGCACCATAATTCCATGGCAATGTGATAGATGTGCTGTGAGTGTGCTTGGACTTGATTTTCCATTAGGCAACATTTCCAGCTACAGTTTCAGGGATTTGAGTCAAATGAAGCTTTTTACTGTGCACTTGGCACCTGCCGTGCTTCTGCATTGCACTTAATGATCACAGAGGTTCCCAGGTCAGTTTGAAAGCACTCAATTTGGATAAATTGCACATTATAGCATCTGTAAAATTTACACTTCACTATTTTGGAAAATTGCACTCCTCTTCGAGTGCAACACCATCATGAACAATCAAACTCAGCTCCAACAGAGAGAATGCAATGAGCTAGAGACCTATTCCTATTGATGCTGCAGATTAATGAAGCTGACACTTGATCTGATGGGTTGTGGGACAGTGACCTTTGGTAAAGAGGCCAACAGTGCAGCCATCTGCCCACACAGAATTGAATGTGCTGAAAGTCATTTCTTTCCCTTTCACCAACCCCCATGCCTAAGCTTCAGTAATAATTTCCTATAGGATTGAAGTATACATGTCATGATCATGATCTATTGTGCATTAAAACATTACTAAGGATGGAAACAATAGAAAGGCATTAGTTTATGCTTTCAAAAGGTTTCCCACATCAGAATAGAAAAAAAATGCAAATGCACATTGGGATATTTTTACATAAAGATTTGCCGTCTGATAATGGGTTGTGCACTTGTCGCATGTTTTCTGTTTAATTTGTTGGGAAGCTGGAAAATTCTGAACACCAATTTTTCATTAGTTGCCAAATTCCTCAATTGTAATTGTCTACCTTTAAGAGATGACATCCATCTTCCCTATAAATGATACACTTCCTCGGCGTCAGTACCTGTCCCTGATGTAGCAACAAAGCAAGGCAATGGGATCAATAGATCCCGGTAACGCGGGTATTCTGTAGAGTTAAACATTTGGCAACAGAGTTCTTTGAAGAATTCCAAATGGAACACTGTATAATATGCTGCCTGGTATTCGTGGGCAAACACTTCACCTGTATATTTAATAGAAGAGTCAAGCAAGAGATGTTGGTCTGTATTTCAAGATTGCAGAAGGTTATTCCATGCATACTTGATACTTTGGCAAACTGGGTAGCTAACCTCTTGTTTAAAGCGGTAGTAGAAGCCTCCATTGATTTCTTCTTTAAAGTCATAAAGAAATACAGCACCAATTAGGCCCTTCAGCCCAGGAAGTCTGTAGCAACCATCCACTGCCCATTTACACTAAACCTACATTAATCCCATTTTATCCTCCACCACATTCTCAACAAATCTTGCCGGATTGAATAACAATCTGCACATCTTCTAGAGAGGAAGTTAGAAGACCTGGAGGACAATCCACATGGTCACTCAAAAAACGTGTAAACCCTACACAGACAGAGGTTGAGATTGAACTTTCCCAGCTGTCCAACTTATGCCTCCCATTTTGTTGGGGGAATCTTCACTTCTGGTTCAAGTCATGATATCATTCTGCATTCACAGCATCAAGAGTACTCACAAGCTTGCAGGTCTTCCAGACTGCTAAGAGAGAGAGAATATCTATACTGGGCCACACTTGAAAATACAGTAGTTATAGCCGCCGCACTCCAGAAGGGATGCAGAGGCAATGGAGAGAGTATGAGGGAAGTCTGCCAAGACGACCTGTAGAATTAAATGCTGGATATACAAGAGGAAAGATTAGAAAATCTGTGTATATTGTGGATAAAGGTAGTGAACTGAGAGTAGGAAATAACTTGGCTACCATGTCATGTATCCTAAACATCACTTCAAAATATGGCAGGTTGGTGGTATTTGAGGTCAAACGTAAATCCAGTGAAAAAATAAATTCAAAACAGATTCTGAAACAAATTTTGTGGCAAAATGGATGACAAGTTCTTGGAATTTTCTTTAATTTGCAGGAAGTATGACTTGAGGTGTACAATTTTTTATTGGATGCATGTGTATGTTTTGAGGTCTGGAGATGGTCCATGAAAAGAATGTGACACAATGCCATTGAGGAAGAAATAAGCCAGATTTCGCTTTCAAATATTTCTAGTGAAGTTGTAAACCATTAAGATGACCGTAAGGGAAAAAACAATGAGAAAGGAAATGTAATTATTGCTTTATCCACTATGTTCCCATGCCTTAATCCTAAAACTGATTTTGGTACATATCAATGGGATAACGATTCCAACATAAGAGTTCTCCAGAACAAGAACTCTCCTGTTCACATTAACTACAAAGATACACAGGGTCTCTTCTGTTTCTGTGGTGATTTGTGCAAATTGTATTGCCACACAAGATTTAATTTCCACATCTGTCATCTTATGAGTGCTATCAAGGAACAATGATATCATGAGTCACCCTGGTATACCCCCACACCTCACACAACTTTCCCAGCGAAAGTGCTTCATCAAGATGAATGGCAGGCTTTGTGCGATGTTCTAAGAATCAAAGTATTTCTCTCAGATAGTGTTACTTAAATAGCTACTGGTTTGAAATGAACAGCAGTTTATGGGAATAGGATGTCCTTCCTATGAGAGCAGGTTGTTTTAGAACACAGGTACTAGAAGCAGGGGGCACTTCTTTCTAAACTTTCATTAGCTTCCATTAACTTTCAGTAGCCGTAAACCTTTTGAAACCAATATTCTCCTGCTGTTGTAATTCTATCCAAAATTTCTAATTTAGATAGCCTTTCATATTGAAATTACATCATAATTCAGTGGAAGAGGAACTAGATTGCCTTCAAATTCTAGTCATCTCTTCGATTTCTGCTCTCGTATCCTTTTCTTTCTCCTTGTACGTTTTAGTCTTTGTGCAATTTCACACTCTGAACAATGCTAAATCTCAAAGCAGCACACTCTCATTGACGTCTCAACCTCTCTCCTCCAACTTTCCATTGTCGTGGGAGGTTGTAGAAGATAAGCCATTGGGTTTGTTTATCTTCTACTAAATTGGCCCTACACTCAAAATCCCATGTCACCGACTTTTCACAAATCATAGTCACACATTATGAGAATAGGTTGAGTGAACTTGGCCTTTTCTCCTTGGAGCGACGGAGGATAAGAGGCGACCTGATAGAGGTATACAAGATGATGACAGGCATTGATCGTGAGGATAATCAGAGGCTTTTTCCTAAGGTGAAATGGCTAACACGAGACGGCCTAGTTTTAAGGTGCTTGGAAGTAGGTACAGAGATGTCAGGGGTAAGTTTTATTTACACAGAGAGTAGTGAGTGCGTGGAATGGGCTGCCGGTGGCGATGGTGGAGGCGGAAGCCATAGGGCCTTTTAAGAGACTCTTGGATGGCTACATGGAGTTTAGCGAGATAGAGGGCTATGGGTAAAGCCTAGGTAGTTCTAAGGTAAGGACATGTTTGGCACAGCTTTGTGGGCCAAAGGGCCTGTATTGTGCTGTAGGTTTTCTGTGTTTCTATGTGTTGCCCCTCCACCCTGAGGGCAACCTCATTTCGGCACAAGAGGAAGCCATGGACCGACACAATGGAAGAGGAACGAGAATCGAAATTAAAATGTTTGGCCACCGGGAAATCCTGCTTGAGGCAGATGGAGCGGAGGTCCCCCAATTTGTGACGGGTCTCTCCAATGCAGAGGAGGCTGCATTGGGAGCACTGGACACAACAGACATCCCCAGCAGATTCGTAGGTGAGGTGCTGCCTCAACTGGAAGGACTGCCTGGGGCGCTGAGTGGAGGTGAGGGAGGTGAGTTAGGGAAGGTTTGGTGAAAAGTAGGAGATTGACAGTTGGTAATATCTCAGTGGGCAAAGGGCTTGTTTCTCTGTTGTATTTCTCCACAGCTCTCTAATTCAGAATACGGTTGTCGAATTCTGTGGCTCCCTGTATAGTGCTGTCTTAATGCTTGCAAGCATTAGAATTAGCAGGCCAATGTAAATTGAAGACTTAGAGGGATTATTAGGGTCAGTGAAGACCACAAAGGAATTTCACAAGTTACTTCACAAGCTTGGCTTCCGCTTGCAGAAAACATATTAATAGATTACCAAGTGATGATTCGTGAACCTTGGCAAAATATGTGCTCAAACCTTGAAACTGTTGTTATTCCATTGAACTGTGTAACCCTTTGAATGCAGTTTTTTTTGTGGTGAAAATCCTCAGTGGTTTTAAGGAGACGTCAGAGTTTTCCAAATTGTAAAAATAAATACGAAAAAAATTTACAAGGATGTGACAGGACTGTATGACCTGACTTATAAAGAAAGATTAAATAGGTAATGGTCCTGGTGCAGGTCGATGGGAGTAGGCAGTTTAAATGTTTCGGCATGGACTAGATGGGCCGAAGGGCCTGTTTCTGACTCTAAATGTGAAGATGTAGGAAGTGCCAGTATAACAGATTATAGTTTACTTTTATTTAAATATAGAGCACTGAACAGGCCCTACCAGCCCAATAAGCCATGTTGCCTAGCAACCCACCTATTTTACATGAGCCTAATTACAGGACAATTTACAAAGACCAATTAGCACCTGACTGCTACATCTCTGGTCTGTGGGAGGTAATCTGAGCACCTGCAGGAAACCCATGCGGTCACAGGGGAATGTATAAATTCTTTACAGACAGTACAGTACCGGAATTGAACTCTGAACCCTGATATCCCGGGCTGTAATAGCATTGTGCTAACTGCGACTTATCTTTGCTTTTTTATTGCATAGTTTACTTGACATATGTACCTCTAAATATGCAACTTCTAATTTTGTTGGAAGTACCCGATGGTACTTGTTTTGTTAGTCATGGTGCACTTACAATCAAATTTCCAGAGTTAAATAGGAGACTTTTGAGCTGTTTTATCCTACACCTGCCTCATCCCTTGAGGATTATTTCACCAAATCACAATATTCTCTTTATTTTTACTATTCATAGACTTTGATAGCTCTTCAAGCTGTCGCATCTTCCAAGACCCAAGAGAACACAGTACATAATGGGAAATGGGACCGAAAGATCAACTCCAATAGAAGCCAGTATAGACTTGATGGGCCAGAAGGCTTTTTTCTGTGTTTTAATGATCCTATGATTCTATGCCACTTTTCTAGGTGCTGGGGATTGTTCCACATCATCCTGAATGTGGTGTTGTATTGGACACCTTCCCCTCCTTCTATTTGACCTGTGGTTCACCTGTCTGAGTTAGGTGAAGGGTGTAGGCTCCCAGTGTCAGGGTAAAAGGTTCAGACATTGAGATTGGTTGGCTCTTCTTACCATTAGTATCCCCTGGTGTGTCCCTTGTTTGGTCCAACGTCCAAACCCTTAAAAGTGAGGCCAGTGAGAGCTGCTTCCACCTAGTGAAGTGTGTTTTTACAAGGAGATTCTAGAAGCAAATTTTTGTCTCTCCTATCTGGAATGTTTTCTGACAAACAGAATCCCTTAATCTTTCATAGTTCCTGTCTGACTTTTATCCCAATAAAATCTGTAGAGAGAGAATGAGCTGAGCTATTATAAAAGGCAGCAAATCTACTGTAGCCATGCAGGCGGTGTTGAAAGATCTTACTTTGTTTGGGTGTCTTTCATACCAGCTGAATCAGTTAGTAGCAGATAAGCGTATTAGTAGTCAACTCTTTCATCATTTAAAATACACAATATATGGCCCTGTTGAAATAATAGAATTACACAGCATACCTTCAATGTAATAGGGTAGGACAACAGTTATGTTATTTATTTATTTATTTGTTTATTTAGATGGGTGGTGGGGTGGAGATACGTCTCTACCAAAGGAGGTGTAAAGCTCTCCTTCCCTCTGCTAGCCCGCAGGTCTCCCTTGGGCAATGTGTAGCACCTGTTTAGCACTCCCCCCCCCCCACCCTGATCAAGGTTAAGTGAAGCCATGGAGCGGGTGGTGGATGGTTGTATGAGTATCTGGCGCATATCACAAGTCCTGACGCCAGCCAGACCACCTCTGAAGAGTATTGATAATGGCTGGGGTCAAGCATCTTGTAAAGACACAGCCCAGAAGAAGGCAATGGCAAACCACTTCTGTAGAAAAATTTACCAAGAACAGTCCTGGTCATAAGACCAAGATCACCCACGTCATATTGTATGGCACATAATGACAATGACAATGATTTATTTAGAGATACAGTGCAACAACAGGCCCATCGAGCCCATTGAGCCCATGCCATCCAATTACAACCATGTGACCAATTAACCTAATAAACGTCATGCCTTTAGACTGTGAGAGGAAAGTGAAGCTCCTGGAGGAAAGGCCACGGTCACGGGGAGAACATACAAACTCCTTACAGACAGCGGTGGAATTGAACCTGGGTTACTGGTGCTGTAATAGCATTATGCTAACCCCACCCAGCCATCATACTGAATTTATACTCCAGGGATCCAAGTACAAATCAAACTTTGTCAACTTGAAAATTAAGTTCAGTTGTAAAATAGGTATGTAAAAGTAACGGGAAAAGTTAGCACCATGAAGCTCTAGATTTGTTTACAGAAGGAGACTATTCCGGCAGATATCTGCTCCCAGCACAGTAATCCCATATCCCCGTTCCTTATTTCCCTGAGATTATTCTCTCTCACATGTCCACCAACTCTTTGATTATTTTTCCCTCTTACGGGCAAGTTACCATAGGTAATTAGCTTATCAGCACAGTTTTAGCATATGAGGGGAAATATGAGCGGTTGACAGGAAGTCGATGTGGTCACAAGGAGAACATTCAAACTCCACACAAACTGCATCCAACATCAGGATCAATCCCAGCTCCCTTGAGAGTGAGATAGCACAACCATTTCAATTTCTATTCAGAATTATATTTACCTCTGCCTTAAAAATATTCAAATACACTATTTACAGCATCCTTTGCAGAAGAGTCCCAAAGACTTAAAACCCTCTCAGACAAAATATGTCACATCAACCCAGTTTTAATTGGGCAATCTCTTGTATTTAACTAGTGGTCTACTAGTTATAGATTCTTCTACAAGAGGAAACATGTCCTCCATATCTACCAGGTCAAGACCCCTCAGAATACAAGAGGAGAGGCTGTACTTGATTTGGTATTGGGAAATGAACCTGATCAGGTGTCAGATCTCTCAGTGGGAGAGCATGTTGGAGATAGTAATCATAATTCTATCTCCATTACCATAGCATTGGAGAGGGATAGGAATAGACTAGTTAGAAAAGCATTTAATTGGTGTAAGGGGAACTATGAGGCTATCAGGCAGGAAAGTGGAAGCTTAAATTCGGAACAGATGTTCTCAGGAAAAAGTATGGAAGAAATGTGGCAAATATTCAGGGGATATTTGTGTGGAATTCTGCATAGGTGCGCTCCAATGAGGCAGGGAAGTTATGGTAGGGTACAAGAACCATGGTGTACAAAGGCTGTAGTAAATCTAGTCAAGAAGAAAAGAAAAGCTTATGAAAGGTTCAGAGAGCTAAATAATGTTAGAGATCTAGAAGATTATAAAGCTAACAGGAAGGAGCTTAAGAAGGAAATTAGGAGAGCCAGAAGGGGCATCGAGAAGGCCTTGGCGGGCAGTATTAAGGAAAACCCAAGGCATTCTACAAGAATGTGAAGAACAGGAGGATAAGACGTGAAAGAATAGGACCTATCAAGTGTGACAGTGGGAAAGTGTGTATGGAACTGGAGGATGGGGTGATATACTGCATCCGGTGCTCCAGATGTGGCCTTCTATATATTGGTGAGACCCAACGCAGACAGGGAGACCGCTTTGCTGAACACCTACGCTTTGTCCGCCAGAGAAAGCAGGATCTCCCAGTGGCCACACATTTTAATTCCACATCCCATTCCCATCCTGACATGCCTATCCATGGCCTCCTCTACTGTAAAGATGAAGCCACACTCAGGTTGAAGGAACAATACCTGATATTCCGTCTGGGTAGCCTCCAACCTGATGGCATGAACATTGTCTTCTCTAACTTCCGCTAATGCCCCACCTCCTCCTCGTACCCCATCCATTATTTATTTTTATACACACATTCTTTCTCTCACTCTCCTTTTTCTCCCTCTGTCCCTCTGACTATACCCCTTGCCCATCCTCTGGGTTCCCCCCCCCCTTGTCTTTCTCCCCGGACCTCCTGTCCCATGATCCTCTCATATCCCTTTTGCCAATCACCTGTCCAGCTCTTGACTCTATCCCTCCCACTCCTGTCTTCTCCTATCATTTTGGATCTCCCCCTCCCCCTCCAACTTTCAAATCTCTTACTAACTCTTCCTTCAGTTAGTCCTGACAAAGGGTCTCGGCCTGAAACGTCGACTGTACCTCTTCCTAGAGATGCTGCCTGGCATGCTGCGTTCACCAGCAACTTTGATGTGTGTTGATGGAACTGGAAGAAATAACAGAGGTACTTAATGAATACTTTACTTCGGTATTCACTATGGAAAAGGAGCTTGGTGATTATAGTGATGACTTGCAGCAGACTGAAAAGCTTGAGCATGTAGATATTAAAAAGGAGGATGTGTTGGAGCTTTTGGAAAGCATTAAGTTGGATAAGTCACTGGGACCGGATGAGATGTACTCCAGGCTACTGTGGGAGGTGAGGGAGGAGATTGTTGAGTCTCTGACGATGATCTTTGCATCATCAATGGCATGGGGGAGGTTCCGGAGGATTGGAGGATGGCAGATGTTGTTCACTTATTCAAGAAAGAGAGTGGAGAGAGCCCAGGAAATTATAGACCAGTGAGTCTTACTTCAGTGGTTGTTAAGTTAATGGAGAAGATCCTGAGAGGCAGGATTTATGAACATTTGGAAAGGCGTAATATGATTAGGAATAGTCAGCATGGCTTTGTCAAAGGCAGGTCACGCCTTACGAGCATGATTGAATATTTTGAGGATGTGACTAAACACATTGATGAAGGTAGAGCAGTAGATGTAGTGTATATGGATTCTAGCAAGGCATTTGATAAGGTACCCATGCAAGGCTTATTGAGAAACTAAGGAGGCATGGGATCCAAGGGGTTATTGCTTTTTGGATCCAGAACTGGCTTTCCCACAGAAGGCAAAGAGTGGTTGTAGACAGGTCATATTCTGCATGGTGGTTGGTGACCAGTGGTATGCCTCAGGGATCTGTTCCGGGACTTTTACTCTTCATGATTTTTATAAATGACCTGGATGAGGAAGTGGAAGGATGGGTTAGTAAGTTTGCAAATGACACAAAGGTTGGAGGTGTTGTGGATAGTGTGGAGAGCTGTCAGAGGTTACAGCAGGACATTGATAGGATGCAAAACTGGACTGACAAGTGGCAGATGGAGTTCAACCCAGGTAAGTGTGAAGTGGTTCATTTTGGTAGGTCAAATATGATGGCAGAATATAGTATTAATGGTAAGACTCTGGGCAGTGTGGAGGATCAGAGGGATCTTGGGGTCCGAGTCCATAGGATGCTCAAAACAGCTGCACAGGTTGACTCTGTGGTTAAGAAGTCATACGATGTATTGGCCTTCATCAATTGTGGAATTGAATTTCGGAGCTGAGAGGTAATGTTGCAGTTGTATTGGACCCTGGTCAGGCCCCATTTGGAGTACTGTGCTCAGTTCTGGTCACCTCACTACAGGAAGGATGTGGAAACCATAGAAAGGGTGCAGAGGAAATTTACAAGGATGTTGCCTGGATTGGGGAGCATGCCTTTTAAAAACAGGTTGAGTGAACTCTGCCTTTTTCTCCTGGAAGCGATGGAGGATGAGATGTGACCTGATAGAGGTGTATAAGAAGATTAGAGGCATTGATTGTGTGGATAGTCAGAGGCATTTTCCCAGAGTTGAAATGGTTGCCACAAGAGGACAAGGGTTTAAGGTGCTGGGGAGTAGGTACAGAGGAGATGTCAGGGGTAAGTTGATTTTTTTTTTAGACACAGAGAGTGGTGAGTGCGTGGAGTGGGCTGCCAGCAACGGTGGTAGAGGCGGATACGATAGTGTCTTTTAAGAGACTTTTGGATGGGTACATGGATCTTAGAAAAGGAGGACGATGTGTAAGCCTAGTAATTTCTAAGGTAAGGACATGTTTGGCACAACTTTGTGGGCCAAAGGACATGTATTGTGCTGTAGGTTTTCTATGTTTCTATGTTTCTAATAATTTGCTTCAATCAAGTCACCTCTCGCTTTTCTGAATTCCAATGGATACGAAGCTCAGCTTCTCGACCCTTTCCTCAAAAGCCAACCCATGCACCCCCGGCATTGACCCAGTAAACTTTCCACCCAAACCCCTTACATTGTATTTACAATCTTCAATTAAAAAGAGAACAATGCCATGCATAATATTCCACACGTCGCCTGCACAAGGAGAGTTAGTCAGGGCCATAGTTGGAACTGTGGCTCCACATGAAATCGGATTTTCTCGCAGCCATCTTCTGAATTGGACCAGCGAATGGTTCAGTCAATGTGAATGACAATCAACAGTTAAAGAATGGGGAATATTTGCCAGCCTTGCCAGCAGTCCCCTCATCTGGTAAGGTAATGAAGAAAAAAAAATCATTGTGCATAAAATAAGTGAAAATGCAGTAGATAATTTGGACCATAAGCTTTAGCTGATGCATTGTTGACAGGTGTGTTTAATCTACATGGAAGGGAACCTCATGGACCATTACAATTATACCAATGTTAACCTTCATTCTCAAGCAATCATAAAGCTTCTATCGACATGTACCTATTTTTTCTCTATTTGACTCATGTTCCTGTCAGTGCCCTAGATTCTACCCAGTCAGCTACACACAGGACAATTTAAACTGGCCTGTTAACTTTCCAATCTATATAGTATATCTTTGGGATGTGGGGGTAAGCTGGAGAACCCAGAACAACCCATGCATTTACAGGAAGAAAGTGAAAATTCCACGTAGATAACACCAGAGATCAGAACTGAACCTGTTTGCTGTAACTGTGAGGCAGTGGTGCAGTTGGTGGAGGATGCCAAGACAGAATAACTGTGTCTTCATGTGTGGATTTAGACATATCACATACAGTGTCAGTAGTTTATTTAATTGTAGATGCATTACAACATTCAAAGTACATTTATTATCGAAGTTTGCATTCATTATACTGTGACAAGAATACACATAGATAAAGATGTAGCTGTCCTGTGCTGGCACCAGTGGGATCAGCAGTTGGTCTGCCACCTATCTTCAGGAGAGAGAGATAAGGAAAACAATGCGGCAGCACTTGGAGATGTGTAATGAAGGGACGGGAGAGAGAGTAACAGAAGGAGAGAGCTGTCAAGAGCGGCTCCCCCTTTGAACCCTGAGCTGTTTGAAGTGATGGACAGGTGATACCCCAGCAGGGAGATAAAAAGGGACAGGTTCGCTAAGGCAGCACACACACGACACCCGAGGTAACAAGACCCTGGAAGCGGTGCGTCTCTCAGAAGTCGGTGGGAAGTACCGGGCCATAAATGCACAGGGTGGAAAGGCACGATCGGCAGGAACCTGGTGTGTGTCCACCCTTGCCTGGGTGCCAGGTTCACCGCAGAGAAACGGTCGTATCTGGAAACGGAGGGGTCACGGTTGGTGACCTCAGATGACATCACAAAGGACTCATCCGAAAGCTGACTGCGAAGGTCTGTGTGTGGAAGCTGTTTTGAATATTCATTTGTTTTGCTCTCTCTCTCCTTCCCCCCACTGTCCATCGCCACGGCAGCGATTACTGCGAACTGAACTGAACTAAATTGAATTGAACTTTGCGTCACTTTGAAACTGGACAACGATAGAACTTGATTGATCCTGTTATCTTAATTCTGTGTACATGCATGTTTATCATTGCTGAACTGTTGCATTCATTATCCTTTTGATTAGAGTACTGTGTTGCTTGTTTCTTTAATAAAACCTTCTTAGTTCTAGTAATCCAGACTCCAACTGAGTGATCCATTTCTGCTGGTTTGGCAACCCAGTTACGGGGTACGTAATAATACAACCTTGAGATTCGTCTCCTTACAGGCAGCCACAAAACAAGAAACCCAAAAGGACCCTAAAAAAAGACCGACAAACACCCAATGTGTAGAGAGAGAGAGAGAGGGAGAGAGAAAAAAAACAAATTGTGCAAACGATAAAGGTAAGCAAGTAGCATTTAGAATTAAAGTGAGTTCTCAGACACGGAACCTGGAGCAGCTGGAGCAGGCCCCAAAGCCTCAGCCTCAGTGCAGCAAAGAGCGAAGTAAACGTCAGGGAGCAGTGAGCAGAATCGGCCTGACCCTTGCCCTGGCACTTTCAATCCATCTGGCCTGGCGCTTAACAAAGATAGACCTTCACTTCTCCGGGTTGATTTCACCATGAACAAGCTCTGATATACTGAGGCCAGTTACAAAGTCTGCTTTATAATATCAACCAAATTCAGTTACTTCATGAATTGAGAAGTAGAACTATGATCGTCACTCAACCTTCCAACAATTGTGCTTATGCTCAGTGTGATGTCCTGGAGATGTTGACTTGTTAAAGATGCAACAGGGTTTATGGTCACAAGGTAAATTCTATGACACTCAAACTGTGTACCTGGCATGGTCAAGAACCATCTGGAGTTCAAACAGATTTGAGCATTATGAATCTGAATTGTACCGATTTGTTAATGGTCTGGGGTTCACCACTGGCTTTGATGCTGCTGTGTTCTGCTATCTGCCAAAAGGAATGTAAGACACAAACACTGAGCCAATGTTAAACAAAGGGAGAAAACCAGTGGAATTTGTTTTATAGCATATTGTTATGGGCAGAGAAATATCCTTTCTCTTTTGGCAAACATCACAACTGATTTACAATACCTCATTTCCTCCCTACATATTTTAGGTCAAGTACCCCTTATCTGAAATGCTTGAGGCCAGATGTGTTTCAGATTTTGGAACTTTTTCAGATTTTGAAATATATAATGTGATAGCTTGGAATCACCATCATTTCTGTCTCTGTTTACTGGTAGCACATAATAAATTCAGTCTTTGTCTCACAGTTGTCAATCACACACAAATGTACTTATCACATGCCATTAATATACTGAAAATATAATGTGTGCAGGGTAACAAAAGCAGCACAGCAGCATCAGGAGAATACTTGAATCAGGTGTTGAACAGAAACAAACAATGCCTGTTATAGGGGGGCACTGGGAGCAGACCCAAATGCAAGACACTGACACTGCAGTTCTAGGAAAAGGACTAGGTTTGGCAAGAAAGCAAGGGGAGTGGGGAAGAAAGGATGCTGGACATTGACACAGGCCCTGGACAAGACTAGGATGCAGGGCCTGGGCTAGGACATAGGACAAGAAACACGGAATCCGGACGAGGAACTAGGAACAAGGAGCCTGGACTAGGGATACGGCACCTGGGTCTTGACTCGGAACCGGAATCCAGGTTTAGGATAGGACAAGACGTGGCTACAGGAGAGGATGTGAGACTCCTGGATAGGACGAGGGAACTTCAGCACCGGATGAGGGAACTCCAGCACAGGGCTGGGCAAGGTACATGGACAGGACGAGAACACAAAGCCTTGAATTGGACTTGGGAGACAGGAACCTGGAACACAGAGCTGGGACCCCTCCTTGGGAGCAGGATGTAGGGCTGGGACTCGTACACAGCACACAGAGCCAGGACACCCTCCTTGGGAACAGGACCAAGGGCCAGGGCTCTTTCTACACACAGTACACTGAACACGAAGAGACAGTTCTCCACTCAGGGTAGTGGCAAATGGCCAGACCAACCCAATGGAGGTAAGGACACAAAGAGACGGTTCCCTACACAAGGTAGCGGCAAACGGCCAGACCTACCTAGTGAAGGCGAGGACACAGAGACAGTTCCCAACTCAAGGCAGCAGCAAACAGCCGGACCTACATAGCGAAGGCAAAGACATAAAGAGACAATTCCAAACAACAACAGACTGTTCCTTATCTTGACACAGCAAGGCCCCAGTCTTGCTCTGGTGGTTGAATTTGACACGTTACAAGCAAAGGCTTCAGAAGGAAGGGGAAGGGAAGGGAACAGTCCAGCAAATGAAGCTGAACCCAGGAGCTATTTATGTAGCCAGCCCAAAATGAGAATCAGGTGCCTCAATTGAGGCACTCAACAGAACAAGGGAGAAAACAGGAAAACCCGGAACAAGAATTGATGGACTGGACTGTGAACCGGAATACTGACTTCACGGACTGAACCGTGATAGTACCTGCACCCGCCCCCCCCCCCACCACCAATGGAAGCCTCCTGGTGACCCAAAATGCTTCCCCAGACTGTGGACTACATGGGCGGGTGGGGGAGGGCATTCAACAGGAGGGAACCCAGGACAGTGAGAGTAAAACAACAGTGTCTGTGTCTCTGGCTCCATGCTTGACTGGACTGTTCTGTCATAGGGGGGCACTGGGACCAGACCCAAATGCAAGACACAGATACTGCAGTTCTAGGAACAGGACTAGGTTTGGCAAGAAAGCAAGGGGAGTGGGGAAGAAAGGATGCTGGACATTGACACAGGCCCTGGACGAGACTAGGATGCAGGGCCTGGGCTAGGACATGGACAAGAAACACAGAACCTGGATAAGGAACTAGGAATAAGGAGCCTGGACTAGGGACACAGGATTCTGGAACTACAGCCTGGACAAGGACCCAGAACCTGGGTCTTGGTTGGAACTAGGAACCTGGATCTTGACTAGGAATCTGGGTTTAGGCTAGGACAAGACGTGTCTACAGGGCAGGACATGAGACTCCTGGACAGGACGAGGGAACTCCAGCCCCGGATGAGGGAACTCCAGCACAGGGCTTGGCAAGGCACATGGACAGGGCATGAACACAAAGCCTTGACTTGGACTTGGGAGTCAGGAACCTCGGAGCATTGGTCTTGAGCACGGGAAACACAGAGCTCGGACCCCTGCTTGGGAGCAGGATGTAGGGCCAGGGCTCTTTCTATACACAGTACACTGAACATGAAGAGACAGTTCTCCACTCAGGGTAGCGGCAAATGGCCGGACCTACCTAGCGAAGGTGAGGACACAAAGAGACAATTCCAAACAACAACAGACTGTTCCTTATCTTGACACAGCAAGGCCCCAGTCTTACTCTGGTGGTTGAAATTGACGGCGTTACAGGTGAGGACACAGGCGAAGGTTGCAGACAAGGCTTCAGGCGAAGGCTTCCAGAGGAAGGGTGGGGGGCGGGGCAAGGGAACAGTCCAGCAATTGAAGCTGAACCCAGGAGCTATTTATGTAGCAAGCCCAAAATGAGAATCAGGTGCCTCAATTGAGACACTTAACAGAACAAGGGAGAAAACAGGAAAACCCAGAACAAGGATCGATGGACCTGACTGTGAACGGAATGCGAACTTCACGGACTGGACCATGACAACGTCATCTCCACCTACAGTGCCATGTTTTGATTAAAAGGTTACAGTATTTTACCTTTTTTTTGTTCTGGTGTTTGATATTCATCAGTGACAATCTTCTTAAACTTAGCAATGCTTCATGATCTGCAGATGCTTTCTCTTAAAAATTTTTAAATCTTAAAAAATGTAATGCTGTGCCTTTTCTTAAATATCTGTAACCAGCCTGCTGAATATTCACAATTACCTTGAACTTTCAGTTCATCATGATAGATCTTTGTTTGTTTCATGATCAGCAAGCCATTAAGTGGCATACCTTCACTCTGATACTGATGAATCCACTCTTTCAATGCATGATCTGTCATAATGGGGGGCATTGGGAACGGACCCAAATGCAAGACACGGACACTGAACTACTAGGAACAGGACAAGGATGCAGGACCTGGGCTAGGACATGGACAAGAAACAGGGAAACCAGATAAGGAGCAATGAACTAGGAGCCTGGGCTAGGGCTCCAAGCCAGACATTGGACAAGGACCCAGAACCTAGGTCTTGCCTCGGGCTCAGGCCCCAGAACCAGGCAAGGACATGACATGACCACAGGACTGGAGGCTGGGGTCTTGAGGCTTGAGCTTGGAGACAGGCTGGGGTCTTGGTCTTGAGGCTTGAGGCTGGGGTCTTGGTCTTGAGGCTTGAGGCTGGGGTCTTGGTCTTGAGGCTTGAGGCTGGGGTCTTAGTCTTGAGGCTTCAGGTTGCAGGCTGGGGTCTTGTGTCTTGAAATGTGGAAGCTGATAACTCGGAGGCTGGAGCTTGGAAACAGACTGGGAACTGTACATCAACATAAAGCCGGGACTAATCCTTTGAAAAACTGGGACTCATCTTCAACAGGACACTAACACGAGACCAGACAGTACATAGATTTAGAGCCGGGACTTATCCTTAGACAAGCCGGGATCCATCTTTATCTTCGTACCAAGGTGGGACAGGTCCATCTGTCGAGTAATGGCAGAACGGCCTGACTTACCCAACAGCGGCAAAGATAAGTCAAGATAGATACCCCCTGCAGGGCAACAGCAGAACAACCTGACTTACCCCATGGAGGCGAGGACAAGAAGA
The DNA here is from genome assembly GCF_030028105.1 of Mobula birostris. Classification (NCBI taxonomy): domain Eukaryota; kingdom Metazoa; phylum Chordata; class Chondrichthyes; order Myliobatiformes; family Myliobatidae; genus Mobula; species Mobula birostris. The sequence goes on from NC_092373.1 coordinate 82,328,124, forward strand.
GACAAACATCGAAGAACAACAGCCAGTTCCATCTCTGCTTCAGGATTGCTCCAAGTCGCAGTTACAGCCAGCAACCTCGGCTGGCTACGGAAACAGCCGGATCCCTACCTAGCTCGGAGTGGCTGACGGCCACTCAGCTGGCCCCGGAAATGGCCGAATCCATACCTCAAAGACAGCTCCAACTACCAACAGCAAGGCTCCATGAGGCGATGGTTCTCCAATGCGGTCTAAAGATGACAAGTGGCCGCTCTAGCCCTTCCACCGGCATGTTGCTCCCAGGGGATCTTGACAAGGCAAACCAGCTGCCCACACAGAACTCCAAGGCCACTTATATTCCAAGCTCCAAGATGGGAATCTGGTGCCTATGATTAACTCAACCAAAACAAAGGACAGCTGGAAGACCCGGAGTCCTGAGTCCACAGACCGGATCGTCAATTGGAATGTGGACTTCACGGACCAGACCATGAAATGATCAAGATCTTCATTTTTTGCGTTATGCAGTGTTTTTCTATTTTCCATTAACTTCTGTTCATTACATATATGAGGCCACTTCCCTGAAGAATCTGTGATGCATAGAGACCTGTCCATTGCCTGGGAAACTTCCCAGCACCTTCTGGAATTTTCCATTTGTACCATCATGTCAGCGCTTGGAAAAAACATTTGGATTTTGGAGGGTTTTGGATTGTAGAATTTCGAATAAGGAGTACTCCACCTGTATAAGAAATCAATTTCTATTTCTCACATGGCGTTAAGTACGAACTGTGGCTGAACAAAGGTGAGGTTCAGTTGATTTTCTGAGTCAGGTTGTTCTGAGTTGAGTCTTGCCCAAACACGTTGCAATGATGCCGCATTGCAGGTAGTGGTTAGAGCAATGCTATTACAGCTCCAGTAACCTGGGTTCAATTCCCACTGCTGCCTGGCACCCTCCCCATGACTATGTGAGTTTCCCTCCCACACTCCAAAGATGCATGGGTTCACATGGGTGTAATAGGGCAGTGTGGGCTTGTTGGGTGGGAAGGCCTGTTACAGAGCTGAAAATCTCTCTAAATCTTTTGAAGGAGGAATTAGCAAACAAACCTTGATGAAATGAATGAATTACTCAAATAAGAACAGTGAGATTACCCCCAGTACCCTGGTAAATCTTCCTCTCTCAATCAGTGACTATCAAAGAAACTGGTGATCTGGCATGCTGCCTCAATGCTAGACTAGGTTCGATCCTAACTTCCAGTGCTGCCCGTGGGGAGTTTGCAGTGACTTCCTGCAACTACATGCACTTCCTCCGAGTACTGCAGTTTTCTCCCATTTGCCAAACTCGAGCTCATTGCTGTAAATCACTTCGAGTGCAGGAGGGCGGCAGAAGGATCAAATGGTGTTGACGGGACAGGTGAGAGAGATTAGGTTACAATGAAACAAATGGAGGAACAGGGTTGTTCTGAAAACCAGCAAGGACTCAATGGGCCGAATGGCCTTTTACTCATTAAAAAAAAGATATTTATAAATTGTTCCTGGTAGCTAGCAAATTTACTGCCATTTTTTCACTAAATAACAATATTGCTCAATTCAAAACATTGTTTTTAAAGCACACTAGAACGTTCTATGATTCTGAAAGCCACCAACCAAATCAAAACAACATTTTTCTGTATCAGATATTATATTGTTTACAGTGGCCTGGCTCCATACAACACAACAAATGATTCAAGGTAAAACTCTTACCTTGCAAAGAAGTGCAATGGCCCAATCAATGAGGTAGGCTGCCAGGCTCATTTTTGCCTTCATGTAGCGGTCAGGTAGACAGGACAGGTACATCTGGTGCAAGTCGGGCTCAGCAAGGGGCAAATCCATGGATTCGGTACTTCCTGCATCATCTCCATTCAAACTGCAATGGTCAGAGCCTTCCTCCATTCTGAGCGTGATACCTCCCTTCGTAAGTCGAACGCTCTCCAATTATCCTTCCGTTTCGCCTTTAGGACATTGGTATACACACCCTCTTCAGATTCAAAAACACTTGATCTGCATCTAAATTAGTATCGGCAGAAGTATTTATCCAATGCAAATTCAGCAGCATTATTCAACTCCCTGTTGAAACCACTTTGAATTAAAAACAAGAGTTCAGCATCTATTTTAAACCGTCCAATATATCCTCTGTTACAGACAAACTGCCTCGAGATAAATATAGTCATAGTTTAGCTCTGTACAATTCAGGAATAGCAATCCCATTATTAGAAGTAGTTGTTGGGAGGGGTGGGGGGTGTTCATTCTTTACATTCAAACTTGCTGGAGCTGTGTGTACAGTTGTTAATCACTGAGCACACTGTAATGTGAGAAAGGATGATAATCCGATCCGAGTAACGTTAATATCACTCCAGCGCTGTTTCCTGTGGCTTTTAACATGAATGAATTCACTTCAAGTGAGTCCCCATGGTAAAGGCTGCCCGTGTAGGTGATAAAAACAAAATTCTGCCTTGGTTTTCCGTGTGTTCTGGTCAGCTATAATAGAAATGAAATGGCCAGTCTTGGTGCACTAGCTGGACACGCAGTGACTCCTGCAGGCGGCATTTCCTCTGAGCACAGTCGCAACAGAAAAGAAACATTCCATTTCTTCACTGGTGTGATCTCATCTTGCATAGAGACCACCCTACCACCACACCACCCATTTAAGAAAGTTACCTCGAGATGACCAGAAGCCGATCTGTGATCTAGAGAGTTACTTGTAAGTGATATATTGGCTTGCCTGTTTTCTTCTCTCTCTTTGCCTTTGTACCTTTTGAAGTCCCACTTTTCTTGACTGGGGTAGCTCTTCTTTTCAGCCGAATTCAGCTTAGCTGAAAAGCCTATAAATTGCTCTAAATTCGTCTCAGGAACTCTGAGAATACCACGTCCGTAGCAACAGGCACCCTCATTCCTTGTACAGAAGACTTTTTTTGTCTTTGCTGAGCAGCCTTTGGAAGTCCAGTACTTACACTATTTTGCCGGACTGTTCTACATGCTCTGTAGCTTGCAAACACGCCTCAAAGGCAAATATTCTCCACTTTGCTCTTAATTTTCTGGCCCCGTTTCAAGCTTAGAGGAGGGGGGGCAGAGAGAGAGAGAGAGAGAGAGAGGGGGAGAGAGAGAGAGAGAGAGAGAGAGAGAGAGAGAGAGAGATCAGCAAAGTCTGTTCCATGCATAGAAACACCTCCGTGTAGAAAGGAAAGGAGCACCTCCTCCGAACAACACAATCTGTTGAAATTTGTAACACTTTGCTTTCATCTGATTAGCACACTGTTGCATTTTTAAACTTTTCAGCCCCGCTTCCCAGAGTGTTGTTTAGGCTTTATTGATCTCAGTCCGTCTGTAACAGGTCTTCAAGCACAGCTGTTACAACGGGGGATGGGAATAGTAGTCCAGCACCTTACCCCCCCCCCCCCCCGCCTCCCAATCTCCACAGTGACTTTTTTGAACGATGTGTAATACAGATCCCACAGTACAACAATGCTCTTTAATAATAACTGACGGGCTTTGTTCGTATTAAGCACTTCACTGCGCTACTACAGTGATACAAAGCCCCAGATTTTGAAGCCACAAGCTATTTTGGCCCACACTGTATTAGTCATGAATGTCACAAGTCATTCCTTTGTTGTATTCTTAATGACAACTGCACCATCCGGTCCTCAATCAATTTCGGGCTTCTATATTGCCCTAGTATTTGGTTCCATTATTACAAATTGTGAGAGTAACCTCTTGCGAGTCAGGTAACCAAGTGGCAATATGGGGAAAGATTTCTAATTAATGTGGGATCATGCAGAATGGCTCACACAATAAAGGCAGATTTAAACCATTTGTAACCAGTTAAATGATTGCACATTTTATTCTTAATAAGTACAACGTGAGATGACAGCACCCCTGCAAAAATGTTTCAAAGATCAATCCTGCACAATAAGAATATCAGATCTGCAACCACAATGCAAGTGGAAACTTGTCTCCGGTAAGTAAATATTTTGCCTTTTAGCATCCTAACATGGCAAGCCCTTCTCAGAAGAAAACTGAAAGAGTATAGCAGACTGTGATCATTAAATCCATTCCCCCCCCCCCCACCAAAAGCTCTTTGGGAAAAGAAAAAGCAGTGCATAAATCTCCACTTCCCTGAAGCAAGCAGTTGTTTTATATTGGCTAACTATCCAAACTATTTTCTACAAATTTTTTGCAGGGTCCAACTATAATGAGAGTGTGAGAGCAGGGCAGCAAATCTTTCCTCATAGTCTGCAAAAATTTAAAGTGTCCGCTCAGTTTTCCATTACTCAAAACAATAGACAGAACAAGTTTTTCCTCATCAAGATCCAAGTGGTGATTTTATTACTGGCCTGCTTATTGAGCAGTGTATTCATCAGATTTGCCTGGAGATGTGAGGCAAGTCGGTAACTGTTGCCTTTTACTTATCAGCCCATTTTATTTCTGAAATATGAATTTTAACCTGTCCTGTCCCTCTGTGATGGATATTCACTGTCTTTGGGCCAAGCTGCAAACAGGAACAAATCTTCAGTTCTCAATGTGAATGGCAAGCAGGAATCAGTAAGAGAGATTTGCAAACAAACACTGCGTCTATAGCAGACTTGCTGGCTCAGCATCCGATCTAACTGGTGAAGAGGTGCAGCATGAGACAGTGCGTTATTTAATTTGGCTTGTTTCAAACAGACAATTGGCTAAGTTGTTTAATTCAAGGAAGATAGGTATTATCAGTTAACACATAAATAGGTGATGTATTAATAAGTTGGAAGATTTGCATGCTAAAGAGTCAGCTTCACAGCATTAATTGTGGGTACCTGTGATCTCTCTCTCCAGAAGCTTTTAGACCACTTGGGTTAAATGGCATCTGAAAATATATCACATGTATGTGAAATCAGCCAAGTGAAAAAGAAATAGTTTGAACAAAATGAGAAGTTTAGGAAAGGTTAAGGATCATCAAGAAGCATGATAGAAACATGGGGTGAACAAGAATCCATTCCTTTGCCTTTGATTTCTGTGATGGATAACTGATTAGTTTGCAGCTCATGGGTATGATTTTTAGTTGATAGGAATTGTTCCTGTGTTTAGGAAATCCTTTGTGTTTCAGAATTTGTTTGTAATTTGGAAATCTTTTGTAAGATAGCCAAGTACGTACAATCCAGTCAGGGAGTGTCAGAAGACAGAAAAGACAATGAAGATATGGATATTGGGGTGCCAGATAACATAATGGTTAGTGCGATGCTATTACTGCTCCAGGTGTCAGAGTTCAGAGTTCAATCCCAGCAGCCTCTGTAAGCTTTTGTTAAATCCTCCCTGTGGAATGCATGGGTTTCCTCTGGGTACTCTGGTTTCCCACAGTCCAAAGACATGCCGGTTAGTAGGTCATTGTAAATTGTCCTGTGATCAGGCTGGGGTTAAATTAGGGTTTGTTGATGGCATGGCTTAAAGGGCTGGAAGTGCTTAATCTGTGCTGAATGTTTAAAAAAATAAATGGGCTAGAAAAGTTTGACATGTGCTCATCACTTACATGTACAGATTTCATCTTCAATTATACTGCTATGGAAAGTTATGAAGCAGATGTAAATCTTCTCTCAGAGAATCAGATTATGATTCTTTCTCTGTGTAATCCGCTGCTAATAGCAAGGCTATGGGACATGCCTAATTGGCACATTAGAAATTAAAACTAACTCAAAATTATGACAGGTAGAAATGGCCATTTCTAAAACAGATACTAAACACAGACGAAGAATCATAATAACATCCCAAATGGTGCATTAACACTAATAATCTCTGGTTAGGTGAGATCCCTGTTCACAAACCTTCTCTACTGCTGACCACTAGCTCATTTTCCAATCAATGCAGAGCTTCCATGTGGTCCTGATGCATGGAAGAGTCTATGACCCAAAACACAAACCATGTCTTTTCCCACTGATGCTGCCTTACCTATTGAGCGTTTCTAGCATTTTTTCTTTTTTATTTCATAATTCTAGCCACTGCAGTTTTTTGACCTTCACTTTCCAAGGACCAGCAAGGGAGGAAATTAACAGGCAGAGAGCAGAAAAGGTTGAATTCTGTACTCAAATGCTCGTCGAAGGAATGCATCAAGCCCACTAACTCTCGAAAATTCCTGGTACGTGCTCACTCAATGTCAAAGAGGAACATTTGGGATGGTATCGTGAATTTCAAATCCATGCTTCTGGAGCACATGAAAGCTCTGCATAAACTGGGGAAGAGGGTACCCCACTTTGCAAACCTCTCACTACTCCACACATTCTGCCCGTTCTGTGCGAGAGTCGGTGGTTCACAAGGGGCTTTCATAAACACACAAAACAAGAGTGGAAATAGGTCATCCTCAATCCTGTGAGGCTGCCATAGATGTAGCTACTTGGCCAATCAGACGTCCTCTTAGCAAAAAAAAATGTATTTATTTACTGAGATGCAGCAGGGCTTGGTGGGGTGGAGCTTAGGAGATGATGGCGCCTAACAGCAACTCCTTTGCTTGCATCTTTGGAAACAACTCTATTTCTATCGTTAATATCTCTATTTTTCCCTTCCAGGGCTCTTTTGAAGACCCTGACCTGGTTCTTTGCAGGAATGGGACCCGCTCTCAGGGTCTTACGACTGGCCGCTATTCGATATGCCAAGGACGCGGCCGAGAAGACTAGCACGCCCTCAGGATTCCACGATTTCATGGCTCTGGAGGCGGGCAGATTTGAGGTCAATGCTGCTGCAGGAACTTTGTGTGCTGTGGGAGACGGAAGATCGAAATCAGTGAGCTGGCTGCTGGCTGTGTGCCCAGAGACCCAAGTTCTTTGGCCACAGAGCTCGGAAAAAGCGACACAACAGACTTCTAATATTGTAAATCAGCAAGTTGTTTGTTATGTCTCCCCTCTCACTGTGAAATGGGGACATCTCTTTTTCCCTTATTAGGAAGAAAGAGAGCCTGTGATATGTCAAATTACTGCGTGAGTGAGTAGTCTCTGGGGTACTGCAAGTCTGTGTCTTTATTGATGCTTTGCTGCACACTAGAGTGCTCGGTGTGGGGTGCCAATGCTTTTTTGCTGGTGAGGGAGGGGCATCATTGCTTTGCTGATGCTTACGTGTGGGAGGAAGGAGCTGGGGAGGCTTTGGGGTTCTACCATTTAACTGTCATTCATTCTTTGGGGCACTCCTCTGTTTTCATGGTGTCTTCATTTCACAACAGGAGGGGAGACATAACAAACAATTCACTAATCTACAATGTTAAAAGTCCGTTGCGTCTCTTTTTTTGAGCTCTGTGCCCAAAGTACTTGGGTCTCCAGGCACACAGCCAGCACCAGCTTACTGCCCCTCATTCTTCTGAATTCCAGTGAGTAGAGGTCCAGAACTAACAAACGCTCCTCACCATCGTTGATATGACCACATGTTGGCTGGAGGCGAGTGCAGCTGTCGTCCATTTCATCTGCAGAGGTGGTGCGAGCATTTGTTGGCTAATGGATCGCGCAGTTTGGTATCCCATCAGATATCTCTTCAGACCGAGGGGATGCAGTTTACAACCAAGCTTTGGTGTACGGTTGCCCGTAATCTGGGGGTCAAACTGCACCAGATCACAGCTTATCAACCTCAGACTGTCATGGTCCGGATCGGGGTCCCTTTAAATTTACTTTGTTTATGTTACGATCTCGATCGTTGACTCCCTGTTTCCCTTTGGTTCCCTGTTTTCCCATGTCCCTCGGCCTTGGTGATTGGAGGCAATTAACTCTTGGCTGAACCGGTAGTTTTATAGTCTCCGGCTTTCAGCCATTCGGCACGAGAGCGTTTGCAAAGTCACCAAGGTACGGCGTGCCAATGTCACCTGACCGGAGCAAGCCTAGTCTCCACCTGAAGCGAGGGTCGGTAATTCGCAATTCCTCACCGGAGCAACCCTGTCAAGTTACCTCGCCAAAGCGAGCCTGCAAAGTTTCCTCACCGAGGTGGTTCCGTCAGTTAACCCGCTGGAGGGAATCAAGAACCGCTGTCTACTGTTCCCGGGCCGAGTCGAGAGCTCGCGACTACCCGGAAGATCCGAATCAAGTCCTGGTCCTGGCAGCATCCAAGTGCTGAGTCAAGTCCTGGCCCTGGCGGCATCCAAGTTTCGAGTCAAGTCCCGGCCCTGGTGGTCTGTGATTTCTGTCCTACCCCCCCCCCCCGTCTGAATCCCTTTTCTGCCCTTCTCGCCTCTAGCCCTCGTCTGCAGCCCTTGCCTGCACTTCGGTCTAGTGCTATTGCTGGAGCTAGATAGGTACTGTCTGGTGTTCTTTCGTGTTGGTCTTGTCTTGTCCTCGCTTCCATGGGGTAAGTCTGGCCGTCTTGCCATTGCCCCGCAGGGGGTCATGTCTTGTCTTGTCTTGTCCTCGCCTCCGTGGGGTAAGTCTGGCTGTATTGCCGTTGCCCCGTGAGGGGTCATGTCTTGTCTTGTCCTCGCCTCCGTGGGGTAAGTCTGGCCATCTTGCCGTTGCCCCACGGGGGGTCATGTTTTGTCTTGTCTTGTCTTCACCTCCATGGGGTAAGTCAGGCCGTCTTGCCGTTGCCCCGCGAGGGGTCATGTCTTTTCTTGTCTTGTCCTCGCCTCCATGGGGTAAATCAGGCTGATTGCCGTTGCTCTGCGGGGGGGTCATGAGTCCCGGCCCTATGTCCTGTACCCAAGGAGGGGTCCCAACTCTGTGTTCTGTGTATGTGTTCATGATTCCATGTACCTGCTCCCCGAGACCAAGGCTCTGTTTTTCCATGTTCCTCTTCTCCCTAACCCATGTCATGTCCTTGCCTGGTTCTGGGGTCCGAGCCCAAGGCAAGACCCAGGTACTGTGTCCTTGCCCAGTCCCTGGCTTGGAGTCCATACCGTAGCCTCTTTATGTCGCCTCTAGTTCTGGGATCCTATTCCGAGTCCTAGCCCAGACCCTTGTCCCAGCCTAATCGTAGTCCTGAGTCCTTATCCAGTTCGCTATTCCTGCTTCTGCTTTGCTCTCCTGATATCAAACAATAAACTCAATTTACTTAACCTCACAAGATGTGTCTTGCATTTGGGTCCACCCTTGCTCCCAATGCCCCACCGTTATGACAGAACGCCCTCGCCAAATCATGGACCCAGCAGACACAAGCACTCTTTTTCCAAACTCTTGTCAGCCTGAAAGTCAAGGTGTTGTTGTTCTGTTTTGCCTGCCGGCCAAAACCCTCTCCACCCACCCAGGTCATCGATAATACAGGCAAATCTGTGGTCGCCTGCAGACTTCCATTGGGGTGGTGGTACTGTCATGGTCCGGATTGGGGTCCCTTTAAATTTACTTTGTTTATGTTACGATCTGGACCGTTGACTCCCTGTTTCCCCTTGGTTCCCTGTTTTCCTGTGTCCCTCGGCCTTGGTGATTGGAGGCAATTAACTCTCATCTGAACCGGTAGTTTATAGTCTCCGGCTTTCAGCCGTTCGGCGTGAGAGCGTTTGCAAAGTCACCAAGGTACGGCGTGCCAATGTCATCTGGCCGGAGCAAGCCTAGTCTCCACCTGAAGCGAGTGCCGGTAATTCGCCCTTCCTCACCAGAGCAACCCTGTCAAGCTACCTTGCCAAAGCGAGCCTGCAAAGTTTCCTCACCGAGGTGGTTCTGTCAGTTAACCCGCCAGAGGGAATCAAGAACTGCTGTCTACTGTTCCCGGGCTGAGTTGAGAGCTTGCCACTACCCAGAAGTTCCGAGTTAGGTCCTGGCCCTGGCAGCATCCAAGTTCTGAGTCAAGTCCTGGCCCTGATGGTATCCAAGTTCCAAGTCAAGTCCTGGTCCTGGCGGCATCCACATTCCAAGTCAAGTCCTGGCCCTGGCAGCATCCAAGTTCTGAGTCAAGTCCTGGCCCTGGGGGTTTGTGATTCCTGTCCTACCCCCCTGTCTGAATCCCTTCTCTGCCCCTCTCACCTCTAGCCCTCGTCTGCAGCCCTCACCTGCACTTCAGCCTAGTTCTATCGCCGGAGCTAAATAGGTACTGTCTGTTGTTCTTTCGCATTGGTCTTGTCCTGTCCTCGCCTCCGTGGGGTAAGTCTGGCCGTCTTGCCGTTGCCCTGCGGGGGGTCATGAGTCCCGGCCCTATGTCCTGTACACAGGGAGGGGTGCCAGCTCTCTGCTCTGTGTGTGAGTCCTGGCCCTATGTCCTGCACCCAAGGAGGGGTCCCGGCTCTCTGTTCTGTGTGTGAGTCCCGGCCCTATGTCCTGTACCCAAGGAGGGGTCCCGACTCTGTGTTCTGTGTATGTGTTCATGGTTCCATGTACCTGCTCTCCCGAGACCGAAGCTCTGTTTTTCCATGTTCCTCCTCTCCCTAGCCCATGCCATGTCCATGCCTGGTTCTGGGGTCCGAGCCCGAGGCAAGGCCCAGGTACTAGGTCCTTGCCTAGTCTCTGGCTCGGAGTCCATACCCTAGCCTCTTCATGTCACCTCTAGTTCTGGGATCCTATTCCAAGTCCTAGCCCAGACCCTTGTCCCAGACTAATCATAGTCCTGAGTCCTTGTCCAGTTCGCTATTCCTGCTTCTGCTTTGCTCTCCTGGTATCAAACAATAAACTCAATTTACTTAACCTCACAAGATGTGTCTTGCTTTTGGGTCCACCCTTGCTCCCAATGCCCCACCATTGTGACACAGGCCAAAGGTCTGTGCGATTGGTTTCTCCGTTCAGTGAAAGCTGCTCTCCGTATATACCTCAGTGATGGTTGCTGGGTAGACAGATTGCCGTGGGTCATGTTGGGCCTAAGGATGGCCCTAAAGGCTGAACTTCAGCCCCTTCTGAGGACCTCATTTTCAGGCAACCCCTATGGGTGCCACGAGAGTTTCCCCCAACATCCACGGTCCCTTGGTCCGTTTCACAGCAGCGGTCATCTTTTATGGACAGTGCCAAAACCTTTGCTCCGGTGCCCTCGACACAGCATGGCCTGTCACGGTCGCACCGGTTGCCAGGTCTGCGGGAGGCGAAATAAGTGTTTGTGTCTCATGATGGACATCGTGGTCCCCTGCGACTGCCTTATGATGGCCCGTTCCGCGTGTTGGAAGCGGGGGTAAGTTTTTTTACACTGGACGTTGAAGGTATCCCAGACAGTGTTTCTGTGGAACGTCTCAGGCCTGCCCATTTGGACCTGGACTCTCCAGTGGAAGTGGCACAGACCCCGTGGAGGGGCCGGCCTCCCATCTCCAGACCTCCTGACTTTGCCTGTTCTTCCCCCCCAGCACCTGCCTGTGAAGACAGGGGTAGATTTGTCGGGTTTTGCGGGCCCCTGCTCTTTTGACTTTGTCAACTGGGGTGAACTCTAGGGGGGCATGTGTAAGGACTCCTTAATTTCACTAGGCAGAATTGACCCAGACTGTTAATGGTTAAGTTCACCGTGTATGTTACATGTTACATTGCACGTTATTATATTTTGGGGCAGGAATTTTTCTTAAATATATATATATACATAGATATTTACACGATATATACACACGATGTCACCATTTGTTTGCAAAAGGAATAAATTGTATGTGCCAATTTTTTTAAATTAATTTTTTTATGCGTTTCTATAATAGAGCTACAGCCAATTTTTGCCGACATTCCTACGCTACCAACCAGTATATCTTCCCATTGTGGGAGGAAACGGGAACACCCGGAAGAAACCCACGCGGTCACAGGGAGAATGTATAAACTGCTTACAGACAGCGTCGAGAAATGAACTCAAGTCACCTGTACTGTGCTAACTACTACACGACTGTGCTGCCCTAAATGGGACACCTGTGGAGGGTATTACAGAGAGTATCAGTACTGTAGTGGTAATTAATGGTATTATTCCTGCGTCACTCAGTTAGCCGCTCCCACACACTCTGCAAGCAGGGTGGTCAATAAAGTTCAGCTGAATTTCCTGCTTGCCGGCATCCTGGTGTGCTCTGCGCTCTCCCTCAATAATGAACACAACAAGTACCATAATCATGACTCAAGAGACTGCGGATGGTGGAATCCAAAGCAAAATACAAACAGTGACAGAAACCAGCAGGTCGGGCAGCATTTCTGGAGGCAAAGTTACTCCGTCATGCTGCAGGGTCTCAACCTGAAATATGAACATCCCTTTACCTTCACAGATACTGATTGACCCACTATGTTCATCTGGCAGCCTGTTTTAGCTGCCATAATCACAGAAAAAATGAAATAAAATCAGCAAGGTTAATGGCTACTTGTACATAGATCGGAAGAGCACAAGTCACAGGCTTGCTGAAAGTGGGAAAAAGTCGTTTGTTAGGTAACTTGGTAAAAAACAGCAGTACACTCTATTAACCTTATACACCATTAGTCAGGTTCCTGCCCGTGATGAGATGGAGTCAAAACAATAGAACAAACCAAGTGCAACACCCCATGTTAAAGCTGTTCTCAGAAAATGTTTGGAAATCCTCATGAAAATTTGGAGAATATTCAGTAAAAATTGTTTTCAATGCTTTTCAAGTTTCCATAAACTAGTTTAGAAAACCTTGCCTGAAGCACATAAAGGCAACATTCTCAACACCTAACCCACTCATAATCCAATCTCCAGCCCAGACTGCAGTTACTGGAAGTTTGAGTTGGGAGCTAGGGGACAGTTGAACAGAATAGAGAACCAACACTGGACTTGCTGATTGCTGCTGAGATTGAAACTTGCTCTTTGAGAAAACAGATGGGATTAAGGGCAATCAGGTTATCACTATCTGAGAGTCTATGAAATGCCACCAACCTCACAGTTCTCTGACCCTGCACTGGTCGTTTCTATCTCCGACTCAGGATCCACAAACCTGACTGTCCGGGAAGGTCCATTGTCTCTGTCTGCGCCTGTCCCACTGTACTCATATCCACGTGCCTCAACTCCAGTCTATCCCACTTGGCTCGAGCTCTTCCCACCTACATCCGTGACACTTCATATGGTCTCGATCTCCTTAAACAACTATCAATTCAATTCCTAGGCCTTTATCGCCTCTTTTTCACCATGGATGTCCAGTGCCTGTTCAAGACTATCCCCTATCAAGTAGGCCTTCAAGGTCTCCAGTTCTTTCTCAACAACGGACCTAACCAGTTCCTCTCCATCACCACTCTCCTCCATCTGGCGGGACTGGTTCTCATCCTCAACAATTTTTCTTTCAGCTCATCCCACTTTTACCAAACCCTAAGTACAGCCATGGCACCTGCATGGGCCCCAGCTATGCCTGCCTTTTCGATGGCTATGTGCAGCAGTTCATGTGTCCAATGCTCCCCAAAACTTTCTACACTTCACTAATGGCTGCATAGCTGTTACTTCCTGCACCCATGCTGAGCTCATCAGTTTTATCATCTTTGCCTCCAACTTCCACCCTCCCCTTAAATTCGCTTTGTCCATTTCTGAGACCTCTCTCACTGTTCTCCATCTCTGTCTCCATCTCAGGGGACAAATTGTCTTCCAATATCTTTTATAAACCTACCAACCCTCACAGCTATCTTGATAATACCTCTTTCCACTCTGTCTCCTGTAAAATGCTAATCCCTTTTCTCAGTTCCTTTTGTCTTCACCGCATCTGTTCCCATGAAGAGGCGTTCCTTTCCAGAACTTCAGAGATATCCTCTTTCTTCAAAGAATGGGGTTTCCCTTCCTCTACCATTAACACTGCCCCGCACGCATCTCCTCCATTTCCCAGACATCTGCTCTCACCCCATTTTCCACTACCTTGGCAAGGATAGTATCTCTGTTGTCCTCACTTACCACCCCATGAACCTCCATATCCAGCACATCATTCTCCACAACTCCCACCATCTTCAATGGGATTCTTCCACCAAATACACTATTACCTCCCTTCCGCTAATTTCTACTTTCCACTAAGATCATCCCCTCCATGATTCCCTTATCCATTCGTACTGTACCTCCTCTCCTGGCACTTTTCCTGCAAGCTGAAGAAGTTCTACACCTGCCTATTCATTTTGTCTCTCACCTCCATTCGGACCCACAACAGTCCTCAAGGGTGAGGCAACACCTCTCCTGCAATTCTGATGGGGTCATCCACCATACCCAGTGCTCCTGATGTGGCCTCCCCTACATCCTCACCTGTATTATTTATTTATTTATTGAGCTACACCATGGAATAGGCCTTCCAGACCTTTGAGCCGTGCTGTGCAGTTATCCCCCAATTTAACCCTAGACTAATCATAGGACAATTTACTATGGTCAATTCACCTACCAACTGAAATGTCCTCGGATATTGATGAGACCTGATGTAGATTGGGGGATGGCTTTGTTGAGCACCTAGGGTCCATATGCAATAAGAAGAATTTCCCAGTGGCCATCCATTCTAATTCCAATCGCTATTCCTGTTCCAACAGGTTGGTCCTCTACTGCCATGATGAGGCCACTCTCAGGTTGGAGGAGGAAAACCTCATTTTCCATTTGGATGTGAAGGCTATTCACTTCTTGGCTCATAGGCCTCTTTCTCCTTATTGGTTGTTTGGTGATATTGCTTTCCAAACACAGCATCTGCCACTTGTACGATCAAAAACAGGTATATGTACACTTTCAAATAATAGTTGTCTGACTTCTGATCATAAAGGGAAGTCAGCCTTCAGTTCTTGAAATGTAAATGGCAAGCTCTACTCACCTGGATGTTAGAATAAATATTGTCTAAAGACCAGCTTTGCAAACAAGCTTTGTGGATAGTAGACATTTTGTCTGGGAGAAGTAAGCTTTAGCTCACCACACCTCCTTCATTACTGCTCAAGATGCAGTATAAGACAATGGAGTGTTTAATTTGGGTTGTTTCAAACAGACAAGCTGACTCTTAAGTTGTTTGATTCAAGGAAGCTTGCAGAACAGATGGATAATACTATTTAGCATATCAATAACAATGATGTGCTTACAGTTGGAGGTTTTATGTGCTCAAGGAAGTTAGCTTCACAGTCTTACACCATTAATGGTAGGTAGCTGAAGAACTATGTCTCCAAAATACTTTTAGATCTTTTGTGTCGAAAGGACATCTTCACATATGTATGTGAAGTCACCTAAGTGGTAGAAAAAGAGAATGAACATAGAGAGCAGTTCAGACTTATTAGAAATGGTTGATGAACATCAAGAATGATAGGAAGACGGGGTGAATAGAATCCACTCCACTAGCTTCAGGTTCTGTAATGGGTGACTTCCATGTCCGCATTATGGTATGTCCTTTTAGTTTTATAGGAATTATACCTGTATTTCGTAAACCCTTTGAGTTTAAGAAATACTTTGTGTGTAGAAATGGTTTGTAATTTGGAAAATAAACATTTAAAATAAACATTTCTAAAACACAGTAGTTACAGTATAATCTCCCTTTAGTGAGTGAATCTGTGACTATTTATATCCAATATTAACATTTTTTTGAATTTGTAATCTTTGCAGTCAGCAAACCCAATATCAACACATAGGTATCCTTTGGCCTGATGGCATGAACATTGATATCTCTAACTTTCAGTAATATCCCCCCCCCCACCAGCTTTCTTCCATTCCCCACTCTGGCTCTTCTCTTATCTCTTCTCTTCTCCTCACCTGTGTATCACCTCCCCCCAGTTCTCCTTCTCTTTCCCTTTTCTCCATGGTCCACTGCCCTCTTCTATCAGATTCCTTCTTCTTTGGCCTTTGCCTTTCCCATCTATCACCTCCCAGCTTCTTACTTCATCCTCTCTCCCCCATCACCTGGATTCACCTATCACCTTCTGGTTTGTACTCCTTCCCCTCCCCCATCTTATTTTGGTTTCTTCCCCCTTCCTTTCTGGTTCTATTGCTGCTGCCTGACCTGCTGAGTTCCTCCAGCATTTTATATGTGTTACTGGAAAATATTTTCTTCTTCTCCCCCTCTTCTTCTATTTCTCACCTTCTATACTCCCCCGGCGCCCTTTCTCTTCCCTTTCTCTTATGAACCACTCTCCTCTCTTATCAGATTCCTTCATCTCTGGCTCTTTACCTTTCTCACACACCTGGCTTCATCTATCACCCCCTCGCTATCCTTCTTTCCCACCTCCCACCTTTTTATGTCCTGGTGTCTTCTCCCTTCCTGTCCAGTCCCGAAGAAGGGCCTCACCCTGAAACAGTGACTGTTTGTTTATTTCCAGGTATGCTGAGTGTGTGTTGCTTTGTATATCCAGATTCTGCAGAATTTCTTGTGTTTGTGAAGTTTGTTGTTTTGTGGCTCATTGTGTTAAAGACAAATGTATTATGTAGCCAGACAAAACATTCACCTGAGTCTAAAATAGATGCTAGTGGAGGACAGATGCAGCAATCGTCTGATGGAACACAAGCAAAATTAGTACTTGTTGCCTCTTTAATAAATGCAAAGGCCAGCTAATCTGTTTAAGGACGGTATTAAATTCTGGAACCGAGTTTTGGGAAAGGTTAACGTCAATTTAAATTGGGCAACAATAAAGTCATATCTACCTCACTTTTAACTAAAACAGTGATGAAAGTCAACCCACAGCTGGGAGAGAATGTAAACCGCAGCCAAAGTTTAGATGCCATGTAAAGGATATTGGTAGATGAAGTGGAGGACTTTTCATTCTATTTGTCAGGCAACAGTGGAAGGAGGCAACAATTGAGGTGGCGGCATGGATTTAAGCTCTGCAGATGTGGAGGCACCATCAATTTCCATTGTCTAAAAGTACTGAACGTGGCACCAGTCAAAGCCCCACTACAAAGGATACCAACAACCTCTACTGATCAGCTATTTGAATTAATGTTCATATTCTCAACCACACCCTTAACCGCATACCCTCCTCCAGCCACATCTTCGATCTTTGAAATGAAATTACTGGAAAGATACTGCAAGTCAGTTAGTGTCTCTGGGAAAAGGAAACGACAATATTTTTGCTCAGGAAACCATCATCAAAGCTGGGAAAGAGGAGTGAAGATCGGGAACTAGTACCCGACACAATTTGTTATTTCTTTCCATGCCTTGTGGCATATTGTGCGGCAACCCTGCCAGTTCTTTAGCATTTTGTCTGTTTTTTACAAGGCCAAGTTGCTAGCTGGGCACGCAACCCAGCACAGAAAGGAAGTATGCAGGGAGCCGGCTAGATTTGAACCTGAGACTACTTACCTCAAAGTCTGGTGTCTGACAGACATAGTACACAACCAACAGACAAAATGCTGGCGACACCTCGGAGAAGAAAATGATAATAGAATTCACATATGCTGTCCTTTTTCTCATATCTCCCCTGTCCTTCACATATTCTGAGATCTGCTGTCTGCCAGTTCTGTAAACTTGGACAAGGCCAGCACATTAAATTAACCTTTTTGCTTTATTATACCTATTTTCCCAGGACAAACAGGAAACAATGCACCCTTCAGTCATATTCAATGTTTACTTTGAAGTATTCTAAAACATAGTATGCATACACATTTTACAATTACATAAATAATATGACATTCATCATATAAGGAGTATATCACAGCCATTTCAAATACTACTTCAGAAAAATCTTATGAAAGGCATTAAACATTTTAACAAAGTCCCAATGAAAGTCTGAAATATTCGTTACGAAAACATTCAGTACAAGATAACTTGCTGAGTGTACCTTCCAAAAGTTTGCTTTCTCTATTGTATCTAAGATTGAAGTGAATAATATGCCAATAGGAAGGAGAATATTGGGTGGGGTGCAGATGGAGGGAGCAGCGTGTAGGCTGGTCAGGATAGCAGCTTCTGCTAAAACAAACAAGAGTACATCTAAGGGAAGGTTGGTAAAGCCATATGAAATCAAGTAGTAATTTTAAAATTAAAATTCCACTATCATTTAGAATATAATCTAAAAATAAACAATCATAACCATGTATGAATCATCTAACCTGGTGGAGTTGGTACCATTGGTGATACTGGTGGTGGAATACATGGTTTATTTTCCATTAGATTGATGTCACACCACCATGTTATTTAGAATTAAACCCTTGCACAAAGAGTGCACACAAGATTCTGTGGAATAAAAGCCAGCCATAAGCACAGTTTTAATGCCAAGTACAAAAGATGGTATTCTGAAGAACATTAGTTTATCTAGAAGTATTTCATGATAAGGCTATCGCTGCCGGGCTTTCCTTGCACAGTTGTCACAGTGTTAGAGGAATACCCCTCCACTGAGCTTTAAGATTAAGAGACAGTGCATACCAAGCATCATGCTTGCCTTTCCCTTCTGCACATGAAGCTGTTTATATACAGTATTTATTAAGTAATATGGTCAGAGGAAGAACATAATTGTAGTACAGACAGTTAATCAGGTACTGCAGCATCTTCTCAGCTTTCTCAATCAATGTCTCCATTGTCCACTTTTGAGCTCAATGATTTCAATGTTTTCGAACAATACATCCAAAGTGGCATGAAGTACAAATGTAAAAGTCAGAAGTTCTTCCTGTATAGGATCACTGCTCCTGCCAATGCTATCTAAATGCTGTTTAGGATCTTTGTTTTGTCCTCTAAAGACATATAACAATGTCGAAGTTAAAAGGGGCCTTCCTTACTGACATTGGACTATTGGATAGACTGAATGAATCTCTTTTACTTGTGATTGCCAATGTGTCTGCTCTACCTATGACTGAATTGTATGCAGACCACTTTTTTTATTGTGGCACTCATTTTCAAAGCTGTATATTGTGCAGTATTATGGGAATGACAACTTGGTCCCAACTTTTTTAAGTGAATTCATATTCCTACCACAAATACATAACATCAAACATTGTACACAAATACTCAAAGGGCTATCACCATCTTACAAAAATTGTATTGTAGCAATTTCCGGGAGAAAATCTGCACTACATCTTTAGATATTTCAGAAATATAATTGAAACAAAACAATGCAGATCCTGTGATAATTGCACTCAATTTGTAGAGTTCTAAATCTGCAAGATATTTAAAGTTCACTTAAAATAACCAAGCATAAAGAGCACAAAGGAAATTATTTCAAACAGTGAATTAAATACACAGCCAAAATCCATGCTATCTAAAAATATCCTATTCACACTTGAAACTTCCTTGTAGTCTTTTATTGCACATCTTATTTGACTTACTAAAAAGACTGGGTGCATAGTATGGTCCAACTCATGAATGTATGACACAACACAATATTCGTTCTCGAAGCTAATTTATAACACCATCTGTGAAACTTAGTGGTATGTGTTTATCTAGAGCATCTGCATACTGTGATTTATTTAACACTGCTTGAACCAAAACAGCTGCCAAAATTGAATAGGATGAAAAATATTCTACATTAATTATTGTCATTATTATTTTACAATTTTCCTTTCTCTGGCATTCTCAGGTGAATTTGCATACTTTCACTTACAGCATTTGAAAATATCATGTTGGAAATAAGCTATTATTTAACTATGTTGCAGGTAGCCCAGTCCTGAGAGAAGATACTAATTTGTGCTCTTACAACATGTCTTCAGTCAGTCCTCTCTTTGAGTTTGTCACTGGCGTTAATATGGACTTATCTGGTGCCTGATGGTCAAGTATATTTTGAAACAATGTTTTTAAGCTGTGAAAGAATGGGCCAAACATCATTAACTTCTGACTGTTTTTGGTTGGAAACAGAACAATCTAATTCAGTCTACGGATTTTTGCCTAGCATAGATTTAATATGCCAACGCTTCCTACATCCACTCTGTTCCGCAATGTAATACTGCATTATTTCTGTTTTAGGAATAGCTGGAAAATATGTTTTAATCTGTGAGCTTATTTAAAAAATAAAAATTATCCAGCGCTCCTTTCACTGAAATTTTCATGGAAACTATGTGGATCTTTTCCAAGAGGTTACCAATATTGTTTAAAAGATTTAATTTCCAGCAGATGTAGCTATGGAATATGTCTGGAAAAGGAACTCTCTTTGAATCTACAAACATAATATTATTTTTCCCCTGTTGCACACTCTCCTGGTTGTAACTTATCCATGCGGTCAGACTGAAGTTTGAACTCCATTTAAGGCCACGAGAGAGAGGGAAGAATAATCCCAAAGGAGCTGGAATGAGTGAGAAGAGAGGAGGGAGAGATTGTCAGGAGAAGCAGAATAAAAAGAAATTGAGGAGAGACAGAACAAGAATGACGTGAGACAAGAGAAGTGGAAATTCAGACAAGGGAGATGGAGAGAAGGAGGTAATTGTAAGCAAAATAGAGAAAATGATGAGAATGTGTAAAACCAAGTTAGAAGAGCAAAAAAAAGCTAACTAGAAAGAGGAAAAAGAAGAAAATGAAAACATGAGTGTCGCTTTTGAGAAACACTTTGATGTGCCACCACATTCATTGTTGTATTTGAGATGCATTGTTACTTCATGTGAGATCTTGTAACTTGTCATGGTTCAGATCTTGTTCTTGATCTCAAAAGTACCACATTTCAGATCTTTTTTCTCTCTTCTTTTCAAATACTTAATGGAGACCAGAAATGAAAATGGGGGATTTACCCCAATCTCCCCAAAATTATTAATACCAAAACAGGTTATCTGTTTTTTGTTATTACATTATGTGTTGGAAGCTTGTTGTAGTAAACTGGCTGCTTGTCTGCCAAAGTTATTGTAGTGATTACAATTCATCAGTACATAATTAACCACAAAGCTCTTTGAGAGATCCAGAGATTGTGAAAAGCTCCATTTTAATGTAAACTATTAATTATTTTCTTTCAATTAAGACCCTAAACACTAAGTGGTAGTCCAATTGCTAATAAATACATAGAGATACTTTCATGATGCTTCTTTAATGTCAGTGTGAACTGAAGATGAGGCTGACTGCTGCAAGCCATTTAGATCAGTGCTAGTCTGTGATGGACGCAAAGCATTGCAGAGTAAATACTACATCGCCCTGTCTTCAGGCAAAGTGCTTTAAATAATTTAATTGATTCATTCAGTGGAACCAACCCATAAAGCATTTTGAGCAGCAATGAGTTACTCACATAAAGTATTCACATGAGTATCCAGTTCGAAGCACTGAAAGTTGCCTTGAATATTATTAAAATGTTAATCCAATCTCTCATATCAACAAATCTTTCTGGAAATTGTATCATATTTATTTGAAATGGTTTTGCACAATTTTTTGTTGTATTTCACTTTGCCAACAGAAAATAAACATACTATTTGTATATTTCCCCATTATTTGCCGTGCTTTACAGCTAACTAACTAATTTTAAACTGTAGGCACTGCTGAACAGTAGGAGGTATAGAAGTCAATTTTGTACAGACAATGTCCCACAAGCAGCCAGGCGATATTGACCAGTTTTATTGATTAAGTTTTTGGTAAGAATTCTAAGAGTTTCCTTCAAAACTGTGCCATTGGAATGTTTATATTTTTCTGAGAGGAAAGAGAGCCCTCAATCCCAAAAGAGGGGTAGGGAATAGTCAGTCAGTGCAGAGTACCCCTGTGGCCGTCCCTTCAATAATATGTTTACCGCTTTGGATACTGTTGAAGGGGTCGGGGGTGGGGGGAACAATCTACCAGGGGGAAGCCCATAGCGACTGATCTTTGGCCCTGAGTCTGTCTCTGTGCTTAGAAGGGAAGTCGGGAGAAGCGGAGTGCAGTAGTGATAGGGGATTCCATAATTAGAGGAGCAGGCAGCAGATTCTGTGGATGTTAAAGAGACACCCGGATGGTACGTTGCCTCCCAGATGCCAGCATCTGGGATGTCTCTGATCAGGTGCACAGCATTCTAAAGGGAGAGGGTGAACAGCCAGAAGTCATGGTATGTATTAGTATCAATGAAATAAACAGGGAAAGGGAGAAGGTCCTGAAGTGAGAATATAGGGAATTAGGTAGAAAGCTGAAGAGCAGGACCTTCAGGGTAGCAATCGCTGGATTGCTAATCATTGCCACACACCAGTGAGAGTAAGAATAGGATGATTTGGCAGATTAATGCGTGGCTGAAGAATTGGTGCAGGAGTCAGCATTTTGGATCGCTGGATCGTTGGGATCTCTTCTGGGGAAGGTATGACCTGTACAAAAAGGATAGGTTATACCTGAACCCGAGGGGGACCAATATCCCAGCGGGCAGGTTTTCTAGAGCTGTAGGGGAGGGTTTAAGCTAATTTGGCAGGGGGATGGGAACCAGGGTGATAGGGCTGAGGATGGAATATTTAGTATACAACTACAGTGAGACCGCAGGGAGGTACAGGCAGATAACAGGGCAAAATTGCACTCAGTGGAATGAGTTAAAATGCAACAGGGGGCCAAAATCAAAAAGTGTGATGAAAACAGGACTGGGTGTTATATTTGAATACATGCAGTGTATGGAATAATGTAGATTAACTTGTAGCACTGTTAAGAGATTGGCAGGTATGATGCTATGGGCATGGCTGAAAGAAAATCATAGTTGGGAGCTTAACGTCCGAGGATGCACATTGTATTGAAAGGATAAGCAGGTTAGCAGAGGGTGTGGGGTAGTAAAAAAATGAAAGCAAATCGTTAGAAAGAGGTCATATAGGATTCGAAGACAGAAAAGACACAGGAGAGTCGGTGGATGTTGTTTATTTGGATATTCAGAAGGCCTTTGACTAGATACCCCACATGAGGAAAGATACCAGCATGGATAGACGAGTAGCTCTCTGGTTTGGAGGCAAAGAGTGAGAATAAAGGGGGCCTTTTCTGGTTAGCAGGTCAGTCTTTTCACGTTATATGTCAATGATATGGATAATGGAATTGACGGCATTGTGGCCAAGTTTACCAAGATAGATGGAGGGTCAGGTAGTGTGAAGGAAGCAAGGTGTCTGCAGAAGGACTTTGATTCGGAGAATTAGCAAAAATTGGCAGATGGAATATAATGTAGGGAAGTGCATGGTCATGCCACTTTGGTAGAAGGAATAAAAGGGTGGAATAGTTTCTAAACGGGGAGACAATTCAAAAATCAGAGGTGCAACGAGACCTAGGAGTCCTTGTGCAGGATTTCTAAACATTAATTTTCAAGTTAAGTCGGTGATAAGGAAGACAAATTCAATGTTAGCATTCATTTCAAGAGGACTAGGAGAGAAAGCAAGGATGTAATGCTGAAGCTTTATAAGGCCACAATTGTAGGCCGTATCTTGGGTAATGATGAGTTTGAGGACAGAGAGGAAATTAAGAACCTGGTGGCATGGTGTGAAGACAATAACCTATCCCTCAACGTCAGCAAGACGAAGGAATTGGTTGTTGACTTCAGAAGGAGTAGCGGACTGCATGACGCTATTTACATCGGTGCTGCGTGAGTGGAGTAGGTCAGAAGCTTTAAGTTCCTCGACCTATCACAAATGACCTGATTTGGTCCAGCCAAGCAGAGTCCACTGCCAAGAAGTCCCACCGGTGCCTTTACTTCCTGAGAAAACTAAAGAAATTTGGCCTGTCCCCTAAAACATCACTAATTTTTATAGATGCACTGTAGAAAGCATTCTTCTAGGGTGCATCACAACTTGGTATGGAAGTTGTCCTGTCCAAGACCGAAAGAAGCTTCAGAAGATCGTGAACATGGCGCAGCACATCACACAAGCCAAACTTCTGTCCTTGGACTCACTTTACACAGCACGCTGTTGGAGCAGTGCTGTCAGGATAATCAAGGACACGACCCACCCAGCCAACACACTTTTCATCCCTCTTCCCTCCGGGAGAAGGCTCAGGAGATTGAAGACTCATAAGGCCAGATTTGAGCACAGCTTCTTCCCAACTGTGATAAGACTGCTGAACGGATCCTGACCCGGATCTGGGCCATACCCTCCAAATATCCTGACCTGCCTCTCGTTTTTTTTTGCACTACCATACTTTCCCTTTTCTATTTTCTGTTTATGATTTATAATTTTAATTTTTTATATCTACTATCGATTTGTACTCCAGGGAGCATGAAGCGCAGAAACAAATATCGCTGTGATGATTGTATGCTCCAATATCAATCGTTTGGCGACAATAAAGTATAAAGTATAAAGTATGAGGCATTGGTCAGACCACATTTGGAATGTTGTGAGAGTTTTGGGCCCCTTATCTAAGAAAAGATATGTTGGCATTGGAGAAGGTCCAGAGAAGGTTCACAAGAATGATCCAGGATTGAAAGGGTTATATGGGGAGCATTTAATGATTCTAGGCCTATACTCGCTGGAATTTAGAAGAATGAGGGAGGAATCCTATCAAATCCAATCAAAAGGCCGAGGTAGAGTGGATATGGAAAGGATGTTTTCTTTAGTGGGGGACTTAGGACCAGAGGGCACAGCCTCAGAATAGAGGGACTTCCATTTAGAACAGAGAGGAGGAAAGATGTCTTTACCCAGAGGGTGGTGAATCTGTAGAATTCATTGCTACAAACATTTGTAGAGGCCAAGCCATTGGGTACATTTAAAGCAGAGATCGATAGGTTCTTAATTAATCAGGGCATCAGAGGCTATGAAAAGAAAGCAAGAGAATGGGGTTGAGAGGGATAATAAACCAACCATGATGGAATGGCAGAGCAGACAAGATGGGCCAAATGGCCTAATTCTGATCCTATGTCTTATGGTCAATGTGAAAGATACCACTTCCATTTATGCAGTAGTCCTACAGGGCAGCGCCAACATGTTCAGCTCTCTGATGTAGGACAGGAACCAGCTCCCTTAACATAAATTCTGAGATTTTAACTGTCATGTTATTATCTGAATGGTGGCCGATTAGGAAAAGGGGAGGTGCAACGTGACCTGGGTGTCATTATACACCAGTCATTGAAAGTGGGCATGCAGGTACAGCAGGCGGTGAAAAAGGCGAATGGTATGCTGGCATTTATAGCGAGAGGATTTGAGTACAGGAGCAGGGAGGTACTACTGCAGTTGTACAAGGCCTTGGTGAGACCGCACCTGGAGTATTGTGTGCAGTTTTGGTCCCCTAATCTGAGGAAAGACACCCTTGCCATAGAGGGAGTACAGAGAAGGTTCACCAGATTGATTCCTGGGATGGCAGGACTTTCATATGAAGAAAGAATGGATGAACTGGGCTTGTACTCGTTGGAATTTAGAAGATTGAGGGGGGATCTGATTGAAACGTATAAGATCCTAAAGGGATTGGACAGGCTAGATGCAGGAAGATTGTTCCCGATGTTGGGGAAGTCCAGAACGAGGGGTCACAGTTTGAGGATAAAGGGGAAGCCTTTTTGGACCGAGATTAGGAAAAACTTCTTCACACTGAGAGTGGTGAATCTGTGGAATTCTCTGCCACAGGAAACAGTTGAGGCCAGTTCATTGGCTATATTTAAGAGGGAGTTAGATATGGCCCTTGTGGCTACGGGGGTCAGGGGGTATGGAGGGAAGGCTGGGGTGGTGTTCTGAGTTGGATGATCAGCCATGATCATAATAAATGGCGGTGCAGGCTCGAAGGGCCGAATGGCCTACTCCTGCACCTATTTTCTATGTTTCTATGTTTCTATGTTAAACATTTCCATCTGGCTGACAATAGAATTGAGCAAAATGTTTCCATTTCTGAAGCTTGTTACAGAGAATTGATTCTTGTTTTAGAAGAACATCTGGCCTTTCATTCCTAATTAGCCAGAATCTGGAAATCAATATAAAATATTTAGTTAAAAGTAATACATTTTAATTCATTTAATTTGTCTATTTTAGGATCAAACTAATAACTATGAGTTGTGCCTTACTGTGTTTCTGAGTAATAGTTACAACTGGTGTGAATCTTCAATAGCACAGTAACTTGCGAGAGTTCAACAGATTAGTAGCTGAATACTTTAGCCACAGAGTGAGTTAATCAATTCTACTTCATCAGAGTATGGAAATAAGAATTGGATGAAGCGTTGTATTAACATATTTAGTGACCAACTCACTAGTGAAGGCTCACCAATGGTGAATTGATATTTACAAATCCAAACCCCAGCAAAGTGCCAAATACTTTACCAATGAAAGGCAGGGGTGTGAGGGGAACAAAATTAATTTGTTGGACAAACATGGGCTGACGATGACTATTGCCATCAGGATAGTTCTGGCAAATGTCACATTCTAGTAAAGCCAAACCTGCATTTAGTAGAATGGACCTGACTTCAATGGTTTCATTTATAAGATGCCAGTGAATCACTGAGTTCTGCAACATGCCCAGAAATCATGCACCAAACCAAAATGAAAGGAATGAGATGGCGCACATTAAGTATATAATGTAGATACAAAACCATCGATTAACAGTTTCCTCTACCTGGAAATTGCCAGTAGCAGCCAATAGGGCCCTTTGCAATTCATTTTTCTTTATCAAGTGCTGATCCTTTCAAAGGATCATTGATGACCCTGTAAGTTTGTCCCTCACTGTATTTATTGAACAAAAGACATTGCATAGTGAGACATAATTTTTATGGACAAATTGAAAGGAGATCATTAAGGCCAGGCAGAAGTGAAATAAGGGAATATTACGTTGCACAAAAGGACCAAAAATTTAGAACTCACTTTTCCTAAAGACAATGGAGACTGGGTCAGTTGAAATTCTGAAGAATACAAATCGAGCTAAAAAAAAATTCAGCAGTGAAACATGCTTAATTATTTTACTATTTAGCTGCAACATTCATCAAAACCGAAGAAGCATCATTCAATCTTTAGTAAGAATCAGAGATGTTAGTTTCCCAAGTTGTTGTTGGGGATCTATAAAGCTATCGCGCTGTATGGAAAGCCAGTATTCAGATCAT
The DNA here is from genome assembly GCF_030028105.1 of Mobula birostris. Taxonomy (NCBI): domain Eukaryota; kingdom Metazoa; phylum Chordata; class Chondrichthyes; order Myliobatiformes; family Myliobatidae; genus Mobula; species Mobula birostris. The sequence goes on from NC_092373.1 coordinate 82,354,697, forward strand.
TGGATTGCCCAGTTTCTTCCAACACTGTGACAGAGAGGGAAAAAAACTCTCTGACATTGTAATAGCTGTCCGAGGTTGGACTGAGTCCTTCCAGTCAGGTCATGCATTTAATTATAGCAATTGTTATTCTCAACCAGAGCCAGATGCTACGATAATCATTCCAGATATGTAGCTTTTGCAAAGTACTTTGCCAGGAAGGTGTGGAGCATTCCCAATGATGTTGGCAGAGAGGCTAGTGATTAGGACTGATCTTGTGAAAGGGAAGAAAGGTTATTATATTTTCACTGCTGCAGCTCAGTACAATCACTTTGCTGTCTTCTCTTTAGTGGTCAATGATGAATGTTGCTCCCTTCGCCTCCTTGGTCAGCGGTGGCACAGCTTGGTGAGTCAGCTGCAAGACAAGCAATGGAAATTTTAGTCACTTCGCTCCGACCAGAACCCATGCAGAGGCCATGAGAGACTTGTATTCCTCTCAACAGCACAAAATGTTACCCTCACATTTAATGAAGATAATATCAGATACCTGGACTGATTACAAAGCTATGAATTCTACTTGGCCTAAAGTTTCCTGGTGTCATTGCCCCTGCCATTCACAAACAGTTTGAAACTCTTAAAAATCAATTTACAGTAAAAAAAATAAAATTCTTTGCATTCAATTGCCTGAAAATTCAACTCCCAAATTTAGTACTAAACCAACTCTGTATTGTGACATGGTGACCTACTTGAATTTCACCAGGATCATATACTGCCACTACTATATTCAGAAACTTATCTGGCTCCCTGGTCATCTATGCATGTAACCAAGGGAGATAGGGGGAGATCATACATGGGTTTTTTGCATCTGTATTTCCTCTGGAGACCGACACAAAGTCTACCGACCTGAGACAAACAAGTAGTGATGTCATGGTCTGTATCCAGATTATTGCTGTCTACCTGGTTGGCTTCAGGCGAATTAGGGTGGATAAATCCCCAGGGCCTGACAAGGTGTCTCCTTGGACTCTGTGGGAGGCTGGTGCAGAAATTGCAGGGGCCCCGGCAAAGATGTTTAAAATGTCCTTATCCGCGGGTGGAGTGCCAGATGATTGGAGGATAACTAATGTCGTTGTTCAAAAAATGCTTTAAGAATAAAGTGGGAAATTATAGCCAGTCATGGGTAAATTATTGGGAGACATTATAGTGGATTCTGGCTAATTGTGACACATCAGGACCAGTACATTTTGGCCTCATTAAGCAGCTGCCCCAATTGGCCGAATTTTCATGGAAATAGTTAAAAAGATATAAAAAAAATACAAACTGAGTAGCAAATTATATATTTAAATGAAATAAAGAACAAATTAGAATACTACCAACACTGGGAACCTGCCATACTGGCTCATAAAAGCATTAACATGGCTACTGGAGGAACTGGCTACTAACACAACTTTAGTAATACCTGACATGAGCGAGGCCATCAATGACATTACTGCCGAAATGTTAACAATCCCCATTATGACCATTCAAAATACTTTATACTTTATTGTCGTCAAACAATTGATACTAGAATGTACAATCATCACAGCGATATTTGATTCTGTGCTTCCCACTCCCTGGATTACAAATATTAAATACAGGAAGAGCGTTCCTATGAAACGGTTCGTAAGCCAGAATGTTGTAGAGCAAAGAAGCAATTACCATTTATTTATATGGGAAAATTCTGTGAGCGTTCGCAGACCCAAAAAATAAGCTACCAAATCATGCCAAATAACACATAAAACCTATGTGTTCAGGCGAATTAGGGTGGATAAATTGTTGGCCCAGATCAGAGGGGATTGCCAATTGCATCGCCTCTGATCGGGGCCGACAATTACGTGTCGGGCGGCACCTAATTAACATATAGCAACAACAGGAATGATATAAATACACAGCCTATATAAAGTAGATATACTTCACAATCATTGCCTGCACTGTTGTCTGTAGCGAAAATCTCACGCAAGCGCTGTCGGCAGAAAATCTCACGCAAGTGCTGTTGACAAGAACACTCTCTCCAGTAACCTTTTTTAGCTATGAAACTGCCAAATCATACCAAATAACACGTAAAAATACACAGCCTATATAAAGTAGAAATAATGTATGTACAGTGTAGTATCACTTACAGGAATCGGGAAGACAGCTTGCCGAGCACACTGATGATGGTGTGTTAGACTGAGTTGTCGGAGTTTGCGTGGTGCAGGGGCCCCCACCCTCCGGGCAGTGAACCAATACCGATCTGCGAAGAACACAGCGGTGCAGCGGTAGCCGGGAGGCACACAGCACAACTTTAAGAAAAAAGCCGAAATAAACATGCTAATTAATTAGGTGTCGTCTGGCACGTAATTGTTGGCCCAGATCAGAGGGGATTGCCAATTGCATCGCCTCTGATCGGGGCCGACAATTACGTGTCGGGCGGCACCTAATTAATTAGCATGTTTATTTCGGCTTTTATCTTAAAGATGTGCTGTGTGCCTCCTGGCTACCGTTGCATTCTCTGCGAATCAGTATCTGTCCACGGCCTGGGAGTTGGGGTGGTGGGATACTGGGGTGTCATCTCATCTTCGTCAGTTTCTATTTGGGCAGGCAGGTCATCTTCTCCTATGACTGCCCGCCTTGATGTCAAAGGTCGAGGTTCGTCGTCTGTTGTGGCTGATGTGGAAGGCTTGCTTGACTGCTGAGCCTCGCACATTTTTCTATCACACAATTCTTTGTAAGCACTCAAACCATCCTGCAAATATCCCCTAAACCTACGTACCCTTTCAAAATTAAAGTCGTACTTTATCATTGCAGCGAAAATCTCACGCAGTTGCTTCACGTTCAGTTTGCTACAGCATTCAGTTTCGATTGTTATCCTTTCCTCTTCCAATTGCATCAACTCTTCATCTATCAGTTCTTGGTCATGAGATGCCAAAACCTCTTCAACATCATCTTCGTCAACTTCCACAAGCCAAACTCACTTTGTCCTTACTTTGTTCACCACAATCAAAACTCTTAATTATGTTTAGTTTTACACTAAGTGTAACACCCTTACGAGCTCTTTTAGGCTTTTCCGATACCTTAGAACTCATCTTGCAAACGGCTGCTCACGGGCACATGTTTAAGCAATGCCGGCGAGAATGCAGTTCCGAATCCAGGGGAGAGCGGCTGCTCGGGACGCGTGCTGATTTTTATTGCGCTGATTTTTTTTGTAACAGTGAAAACACCTTCTGTTAGCGAAAACAGGGAACTAATGTAGGTCTTTCGTAATAGTGAGGTTTCGTAAAGCGAACGTTCGAAAAGCAGGGGACACCTGTATTAAAAATATTAAAAATAGTAAAAATTAGTAAATATTAAAAATTTAAATTATAAATCATAAATAGAAAATAGAAAAATGGAAAGTAAGGTAGTGCAAAAAAACCAAGAGGCAGGTCCGGATTTTTGGAAGGTACGGCCCAGATCCGGGTCAGGATCCATTCAGCAGTCTTATCACAGCTGGAAAGAAGCTGTTCCCAAATCTGGCCGTACGAGTCTTCAAACTCCTGAGCTTTCTCCCGGAGGGAAGAGGGATGAAAAGTGTGTTGACTGGGTGGGTCATGTCCTTGATTATCCTGGCAGCACTGCTCCGACAGTGTGCGGTGTAAAGTGAGTCCAAGGACGGAAGATTGGTTTGTGTGATGTGCTGCGCTGTGTTCATGATCTTCTGCAGCTTCTTTCGGTCTTGGACAGGACAACTTCCATACCAGGTTGTGATGCACCCTAGAAGAATGCTTTCTACGGTGCATCTATAAAAAATTAGTGAGGGTTTTAAGGGACAGGCCAAATTTCTTTAGCTTTCTCAGGAAGTAAAGGCGCTGGTGGGCCTTCTTGGCAGTGAACTCTGCTTGGCTGGACCAAGTCAAGTCATTTGTGATATTGACCCCAAGGAACTTAAAGCTTTTGACCTGTTCCACTTGCACACCACTGATGTAAGTTGGGTTGTGCGGTCCGCTCCTCCTTCTGAAGTCAACAACCAATTCCTTTGTCTTGCTGATGTTGAGGGATAGGTTATTGTCTTCGCACCATGCCACCAGGTTCTTAATTTCCTCTCTGTACTCAAACTCATCATTACCCGATATACGGCCTTCAGTTGTGTCAACAGCAAATTTATATATTGAGTTTGATGGAAACTTGGCTACACAATCATGGGTGTGCAGTGAATACAGCAGGGGGCTGAGTACACAGCCTTGTGGAGCACCGGTGCTCAGAGTGATTGTAGAGGAGAGCTTGTCCCCTGTTTTTACAGCCTGGGTCCTGTCTGTGAGGAAGTTGAAGATGCAGCTGCAGATTGAGGGCTAAGGCCCAGGTTCCAGAGCTTAGAAATCAGTTTATTTGGAATGATGGTATTAAAGGCAGAGCTGTAGTCAATGAAAATCAACTAACACTAGACTTTCTGTTGTCTAAGAGAGTTGGTACTTGTACCATTATTAGCAAAGAGTTTTGCACATATGTCCCTGATATCAACAGACAACTGCCCCCGATGAAATTCACATGGAAATTCAGAGACACTGTGTCATTGTCTTCTACAGGACAAAGAGGAGGGAGTGTGGAAGTTACAGTAAAGACAACGATAGCTTGGGCAGTTATAGTACAGCAAAATCTTTGAAGTGAAACAGCCGGAGACACCTCTGCTTACTACAGACTAGACAGACTGTGGCAGTGTGCACTCAAATAAAATGAGTGAGGCTCTTTCCCAGAAAGGTCTCCCTGAGACATAGCATCTCTTTAAGCATTGGGAAGTGCAGGAGAAATATGAGATAAGCATTATGGAAGGATGTGAAACATGCCCAATAACTAAGGCTGTATTGTCCTTACTAACTTCAAAAAAATTATCGCTGTCCGTTTGAAGTTTCGATTGATTTTATCCGCTCTATTGTGAATGCCGATTGATTTTGTGAGTAAGAAACTCAAACATATACAATTTACGATGATCAATATCTGTAACTGATAAGCCTATTCTGTATAAAAATTGTAGGTTTCTGTCCAGACTTCAGAATAGTGTGGGTCACACAGGCACATGTTGTTCTCCTTGAGCACAAGTGAAATAAAAAGAATGCTTGAGTCATAAGAGTGGGTGTGTTCTGGGCCCAGTTATTTTAGTTATTTTGTTTTATTAATGGCAATGACATTTACTTCAACACCCGCAATATGGTTTGCATGTGAACTCCAATATGACTGGTTCGTGATTCCCATTTCTTTCTCTACGAAAGTTCTGCTATTTCTTTGGGTAAACCATTTATATTTTGGAGCAGTGATAAATAAGGGAGAAGGAAGCAGAGAATGTCAGAATCTGAATCAGGTTAATATCATCGGCATGTGTCATGAAATTTGTTAACTTTGTAGCAACAGTACAGTGCAATACATGATAAATCCAGGAAGAGCTGAATTACAGGAATTATATATATGTATATTAAATAGTTAAGTTAAAATAAGAAGCGTAAAAACAGAAATTTAATAAGTATTGAGTCAGTGCTCTTGGGTTTAATGTTCATTTAGAAATCAGATGGCAGAAGGGAAAAAGCTGTTCCTGAATCACTGAATGTGTGCCATAAGTCTCCTGTACCTTCTAGCTGGTATATCGTTCCCCTGTACGCCCTCTCATCACTATCTGAGATTCTGCCAACAATGGTTGTATCATCAGCAAATTTATAGACGGCATTTAAGCTCAGCCCAGAGACACAGTCATGGATATAGAGAGAGTACAGCAGTGGGCTAAGCACACATCTCTGTGGTGCACCATTGTTGATTGTCAGCGAGGTGGCACAGATTGTGGTCTTCCTGTTAGGAAACTGAGGATCCAGTTGCAGAGGGAGGTACAAAGGCCCAGGATCTGGAAATTTTCGATCAGAACTGTAGGAATGATGGTGTTAAATGCTGAACGGTAGTAGAAGTGGTCCCGAACATTAGAATGTGAGAAGTTTCATATGCATTATAAACATTGGTGTATATCAGTTGGGATGCTCTTCTTTTAAATACTGTGCTTTAGGTTCCTTTAATTACAATATGTTTATAAAAGGTATGTCTCACCGTTAGTTATGCATTGGGTCTCTAGGTTGATTAGATTACCTCTCAGTATTTTTGTTCAGTAAGCATGCCATTTTCATTGCATTGTATGGAATTCAGTTCTCTTATCTAAGATCAAAATATTGATATTGTGCTGTAATGCCTGAACCCAAATCTGTCAACCAGCTGTTAAAGTACTTTTATTCCTACCAGTTATTCTCAGGGCCGAAGTAAGGTCTGCAATAATACTGGTGCTCTGAAAAATGTAAACACAATTCCCATACAAATGAACTCCAGGATCCCGACAACGTATCAGTAGCTCCACTTCTGAGGGTTGTAAATAAATGGAAGATTAAATCATTATGTAATTGTTATACAAAGGAGAGTATTTACTTTGCTTAAAACTGCTGAGAGAATCTCCTTCCCCGTCCATTTGTGATGTTTACCAGGAGCATTGGAAATGAAGGGCACAAAGCATTATTGAGGGTCCCTACCACCCATCCCAAAATCTCTTTGACCCACTACCATCAGGAAGGAGATACAGGAGCATCAGGACTAGATTTGCTAGTCTGGGTAACAGCTTCTTCCCCCAGGCTGTGAGACTAATGAACACCCTGCCACCACCAAGATCGCTTCACAAGGACAGCAAGCTGTTTTCTGTTTACTGTACTGTTCACTGTTTACTGCACTGTTTGCTGTTTACTGTTTACACTTTACTGTACTGTTTGCCGTTTACCTGCGCTGCGCAATTCACGTGCATTTTGAATTTTATTTTATTAACTTAGTTGTGGTAATATTTTGTTTTTCCTGCTGTGTGTAATATATATATTGTGGATGCACTGTGTTCCAGAGGAGTATTGTTTCATTTGGTTATATATATTTACAGTCAGATGACAATAAACTTGAACTTATTTTCAGTATGAACTCTTGAGCATTAATTGCCCTGTTAACAATGGTTATTTATTTCTTAAGAGATTGAAGTGGAGACTTCCGGTTTTGCACATGTGCTTCACACAAAACTGGCAAATTAACACATTTCTACCGTGCTTGATGTTATTGTCAGCACCTCTGTGCCCATGAGGGGTTAGCACATGCAACCTATGGGACATGCTTGACGACAATCACTATGCAATGCTCCATTCGAATCTCATGCTGAAACTCAATTACATCCATTAAGACAAAATGTGGACCGTTCACAGCAAGTCAGCACTTTGTTGACATCCCTCTCCTCCAGAGAGCATACGGTATATGGACTTTGAAGAGGTGATTAACCAATTTTAGCTTTGTTAGGAATTTCCGGTGAATACAGATCAACCATTGACTGCGTTAGGCTTTCGAGGGTAAAGATAAACTGCTATGGTGGTGCCCCAGCCTCTGCCCATGGGTATCTACAAAGCGCAGAGTTGGCAACACATTCATTTGGTTAACAATAGCCCATACTCTACTGTGGTCTTTTGGAGGAATACTACTAGACTTTTTATTTCAATAGCCATGCATGGAACATTGACAGTGAAACAATGAAGTTACAATCTAACCATTCCATTCCGTCTCTCCATCAAAGGGGAACTGGTTATGGTCGCAGAATCTGCCTCCATGAGTGCTGTTCAATACAGGAAGTAGAGAAAAATGCCCTCATGGCCTCGTGGCTGTGAAGTTTGAGATCAAACCACTTGGCTATCTGAGTGCCCCTTATCACAGAATGAAGAAGGGGCCACCGTATTCAGGCAGAACTTTCACTCTCATCTGCCCTGTCGCTGCAGGACCATCATTTACACTCTGCTTGCACCGAGTGGTCCTGCAATCTAGAATGCCTTGCCAAGGACCTCACACCTTCACAAGGAAAGGATTTCAGCAGGGTCAAGCTATGCTGGAAATGTCAGATGGATTCTTCAATCACAGAAATAACTTTGAATAAAGTTATAAGATTGAGAATTTACGTTTTGCCATTTCAACAAGTTCATGAAAATTCAGTCCTCCCACAACTACTACATGAGCATGAACCTCCTAGCCTTTCTGTTTCCCACTTCATCCATGGGAATGCTGGAGTTTGAGGCCCTGAAGATCCACTGCAGTCAGAGGAACTCCAACAAAACCTCCAGCTCTGAGCAATCAGCTCTACTTGACATTGCTGTCACTTGGTGCAGGATTATCTATTGGTGCTAGAAAGTTTGTGAACCCTGTAGAATTTTCTTTATTTCTGCATAAATATGACCTAAAATGTGATCAGATCTTCATGTGTCCTAAAACTAGGTAAAGAGAGTCCAATTAAACAAATATCATAAAAAAACATCATTTTGTTCAACCTTGATCCTACAGTTAGCACAGGCCTCTGAGACTACCCTGTCCAGAGTCTGTGACGATGCAAACGTCATCCTGATTAAATAGACATGGCAGAATCCCTTACAGAAATTTGTTCATCACCAGCTGAGAAACTTTTTATTTCCCAAAACCAACCGTATTCATAAAAATATATGAAAATTACAAAATATTGAAATACAAAAATGCAAGAAATACTGAGTAAGTATTTTGCATCATTTTTCACTGTGGAAGACACTAGCAGTATGGTGGAAGTTCCAGGTGTCAGGGGTCATGAGTGTATGAAGTTACCATTACCAAGGAGAAGGTTCTTGGAAACTGCAAAGTCTGAAAGTAGATAAGTCACCTGGACCAGATGGTGTACACCCCAGGGTTCTGAATGAGGTGGCTGAAGAGATTGTGCAGGCATTAGTAATGATCTTTCTAGAATCACTAGAATCTGGAATGGTTCCAGAAGACTGGAAAATTGCAAATGTCACTCTGCTCTTCAAGAAGGGAGAAAGTCTGAAGAAAGGAAACTATAGGCCAGTTAGTCTGATGTCAGTGATTGGGAAGATGTTGGCATCAATTATTAAGGATGAGGTCTCAAGGTACTTGGAGACACATGATCACGTTAAATAGGGTCACCTATCCTCAAATAGGGGCCATGGAAAATTCTGATTTGATGGAGACAGACGTGAAAGCACAGAGGAACATCCGGAGAAATTTCTGAAACGCCAGTTCACTGATTTTGTTAGTGCACGGTCGGGAATCTTCCGGAGGGAAGGCCTCAAAATCCTCGGCTCTGCCTGCTGTTGGCGACCGAGATTGAGGTCGAATCGTTCGGATAGAGATGGCATTCAGTACTCGGTGTCGGAGAGCTGATCGGAGGCTCGAAGTTTTCAGATGACTCAGAGTCGGACTGCGGTCGGGCATGGCAGGGAGAGTTTTTCTTCCTTATCCCGTCTGCGTGAGATGTGGGACATTTGAGAGACTTTGAACTTTTTACTGTGCTCATGGACTTCTTCATTAAGTTATGGTATTTTTGCACTGTCGTAGTTATGTGGTTTTGTTAGTTTTTTTCAGTCTTGGTCTGTCCTGTATTTTGTGATATCACACTGGAGGAAATATTGTATCATTTCTTAATGCATGCATTACTAAATGACAATAAAAGAGGACTGCGTGTCTTCATGATCTAAAAAAAGGCCATAGTCAGCATGGTTTCCTCAAGGGAAAGTTTTGCCTGACAAATCTATTGCAGTTCTTTGAAGAAATAACAAGCAGGATAGAAAAAGGAGAATCGATTGATGTTGTGGACTTGGATTTTCAAAAGTGCCACACATGAGGCTGAGGTGAGGAAGACAAATGCAATGTTAGCATTCATTTCAAGAGGACTAGAATATAAAAGCAAGGATGTAATGTTGAGACTTTAAGGCACTGGTGAGGCCTCACTTAGTGTATTGTGAGCAGTTTTAGGCCCTTGTCTTAGAAAGGATGTGCTGAAACTGGAGAGGGTTCAAAGGAGGTTCACAAAAATGATTCCAGGATCGAATGGCTTGACATATGAAGAGTGTTGGATGGCTGTGGACCTGTCACTAGAATTCTAAAGAATGAGGGGTGACCTAATTGAAACCTATCAAACGGTAAAAGGCCTTGATAGAGTGGATGCGGAGAGGATGTTTCCTATGGTGGGAGAGTCTAAGACCAGAGGACACAGCCTCAGAATAGTGGAGCATCCTTTTAGAACAGAGATGAGGAGGAATTACCTTAGCCAGAGAGTGGTGAATCTGTGGAATTTTTTGCACAGGCAGCTGTGGAGGCCAAGTCTTTATGTAAATTTAAGGAAGAGGTTGATAGATTCTTGATTGGTCAGGACATGAAGAGATGTGGAGAGAAGGCAGGAGATGAGGCTGAGAGGAAAATTGGATCAGCCTTGATGAAATGGGGGGGGAGACTTGATGGGCCAAATGGCCTCATTCTGCCCCTATCTCTTTGCTTTACGGTTAAAAAAAACAGTGCATGGCTTTTGTTATTCATGGTGTGGCTCAGTCTATACCTTCACAGTGTTACTGCTTCTACACATATGTAATGTTAGTGCACTCACTGTACAAGGCACCATTGCCATCCACGTGGCCTCCTCAGATGATACAAACTTCAAGTATTTGAGAGGCATCTACACAGGGCTTGGCTCTTCAATATCTAGTGGCAGAGAACCTATGAACAAAGTCTTTCCCCTGGCTGCATTGCGTTTCAGTGCAGCCCTCAGCATGGACTCTTGCAGCCCTGAATGTGTGTGTTGGCAGCATTACTCATGAATCTCTCATTGTATGGGAAATTAATATGTCTGAGGGAGGCCAGAGTGCATCTTTCACCAAGCTGATGGCATTAGAGCCGCACTGGAAACTGGAACATGACCTTGGGAGCAGCCAGTAGAGCAGAGATTACTCAGTTACATAGCGGTTCAGGTGAGCTGTGATGAGGACCCCTGGTCTTTCTTGAGACTTTCTATTCAAATGCATAGCCCACGAGGTGAGACTCCAATCGTGCAGGAGAGATCTGACGGGGAGAGCCCCTCTCACCTCTAGCCATTTGAGGTCGCTCTGCCTGTTGGTGAGCTCTGCCAAATGGTTGGGACAGTCGGCTCACAGAACAATCCCACAGGATCCATTGTCTTCTCATCTGATGGACCTACGGGAAAGCCTGAAGGAACTTCTCCACAAAGGACAGGTAGCATAACAAAGTCAAACTGCCTGGGACATTGATGGGAACATTCCTTGGCACTGAGGGCAGGCCCATCCATGGCAACATTGGGGACAGATAGACCCTCAGCTGAGAAAGCTGACACATGCAGCTCCAGTCCATTTTAGTAATCAGGCAGTTTGGACTTCTTGAGTCCGCATTCAGCAGCCAGCAGACACTAGACGTTCTAGCATATTCCTCATACTTCAGATGGATAGGAGGCCATTTGGTCCATCAGATCTATTCTGCTCTCAGGGCTATCCATTAAAATGTTCCCTCTCTGTAAAATATTCCCTCACCAATGCCTGTCAACTCCAACCTGATGTACCTATGATCTATCTCCATGAGTAGTAAGCTACAATGTAACCTACCAATCAGCACCCCTTGGGGATATGGGAGAAAGCTGGAGGGCCCAAAGAAATCCCACACAGTTACAGTGGGAGAAAGCACAAATTCCACACAGACAAGTCAGAATTGAACCCTGGGTCACCAGAAACGTGGGGCAGCAGCACTACCTGCTGAAACATTCATGCAAAAGTATTGAGAACTCAGTGATTATAGAAACAAATCTTGCGAGGTGGACAGAGAAAGTATTTAAAGACAAAGATTGGCCTTACTCATCACATGTACATCGAAACTCCAAAACATACAGTGAAATGTGTTGTTATGCGTCAATGACCGACGGTCTGACAACATGCAGGGGCACCCTGCAAGTGTCATCTTGCTTCCAGTGGCAACATTGCATACCCACAACTTACTAACACTAACCCGTATGTGTTGGACTGTGGGAGGAAACTGAAGCCGCAGGAGGAAACCCACATGGTCATGAGGAGAACGTACAAACTCCTTACCGGGAGAGATGGGAATCGAACCTTGATTACTGGTGTTGTAAAGCATTTCACTAACCATGCCACCACCATCATCAAGAAAATGGGAAGAGTTCATCATCGAGGTCTGATATAGGGTTACTTTTGAGGTCCAGGCTTAATCACATGGTTTTACCATCCTCAGGATCTTTGCCAGCAGGGATGCCCACAGCTTGTGTTTTGAAGCTGGCCGCAATCAATGGCAGCTTTCTGTGGACAGTACAGACGAAATTGCAACAAATACAAAGAAAGTACTTCAGTGCATACTTATCGAATTCATACACTAGCATTACAATACTGAAGAAACCTTTGTGGGATTTGTGACCTCCAGAACTTAATTAACAATCTGCGTACTAATTTATTTTGAAAGCGTGAATACATCAATATAGATTTTATTTTTAATCCAAAGTAGCTATCATCCTTTTTTTAAAATTTGATTCTCAAATGAGCTTTGCTTTATCCAATCTTCAACAGAATTATAATTGTTAGTCTTGTGCTGTTATACACTGTAGGATGCTTCAGACTGAAAATTAAGCAATAAATCAGTGCTGCAGGAAAACTTAATACATTCAAATTAACCTACAGTCAAACTGAACTCTAGGGAAAAGTGGAATCAATAAAGAGATCAGAGACCTGGCCTTTGTTCTGTTCCCTTGGCAACAAGCCTCTCATTGAGGGAATGGGGCCCTACTGTGTTCCCTCAGTAACAGCAGGTCAGCCTTATACTCGGTTCCCTCCTACTCAGGAGCAAACATGCTACGAACTAGGTCATTTTTCACAGGAAAAGAACCTGCTTTGATGCTGTGCTGCAGCTGTGATAGGCCACACATATATTCCTTTGCAAAGTGAATTCTGTTGTTAAATACGGGCACCGCAAAATTTGCCCCTGTCATAAATGCCTCACGGGCCTCACAGCTGCCGGATGTGAATGCATGCATTTGTACCGACAGCCACATTGGTAAGGGCATTCGTGTGTGAACACCAGCTATCAGTGCCAACTAACACACGCTCCAAACTGGCAAAGCTGTATGGGCTTCAAACAGTAGCAAGAGTCTCCCAGCATTATTATTGAAAGGGATCATCAGCTGCAATCATTTCATGGCTGATTAGCTTCTACCTGCAGTTATTGAATTCCTGCAAATGCTTGGTTGTTTAAAGTTGCTGAGGTCCGGTTGGGGGGAGGTGGGTCAGCTGACGTAAAGCTTCGCTCTAACCTCTTCGTAGGCCAGTGGTTCCAGGTGTGGGTGCATAAGTCAGCATTTCCTTTGGAACACAGAATGCTCGGGGGAACAATCAGAGCCGAAAACGTTAGAGAAAGGAGGTGAATGAGGGAATTCTCAATAGGTTACATCCATCCTTGATGTTCAGGGAGTATTTCTTCTTGTTGAACTGCAGCAGGAAGCAGAACGTAAGACAACTGGCCTTCAGTAAGGTCATGCTCATTGAACTATGCCATTTGCTTCCTATTCAAGCTCAGCTACAGAGCAGAACAAGAACTGCATTGTCAACTTCATCATGCCTGTACACTCTTGCACATTGGGGCTCCTTTAGGCTGGAGCTGGAGATACTTTCAAACATCTCCAGTTCACTGTTTAATGTTGCATACGGATCATCCTCTGCTCAGCGAGAACTGAATATGTCACATTCTCTGTTGCCAGCAAACGGTGGGAAAAGCAACTTGCAGCTTTCAGATGATCACAGGCTTACCCATGGCTGAAGGTGTCGTCACCTTTCTTCAAGGTGATTGGCTGTTCTGATTATCAACTACGATATATGCAACAGCTGAAAGAGATTCCATTCCATCAGTGTCCATCTATGTATAACCATACAGAGTGTGTCAGGCACATTGGTGGCTCATATTCTGCTTGCATTCTTGGTGGATTCAGTCTGACACTGGGGCCAACACAACAAACAAAAGGACAGTTACTAGGAGACAAGGAGCATGCACATTGATAAATTAGTTCACGATTCCATTGATAAGCCATATAAATATGGGCAGATCACTCTGCAAAAGAAATGTGATAATACTGGGCTTTGCTGTGCTGAAAGAACGATATGCATAGGGAGCTTTGGATCATCGATGCACTTGGCAAAGTGAGATTCAGGTTTCTTTGTAGTCAGTAATATACTGGAGGGTTTAAACATTCCTGTCAGGCAGAAGACAAGCAGCTACACAACAGAGGAGGGACAGCAGGGAGGAAGATAATCTGGTTAGCTTGATGATAATTCATCTAACTGTGCTGCCTGGAGACATGACCCCAATTCCACAATTAGCAACAGCCCCAGACTTAATTCCATTGTCCTCCTCTCCATCACAGATCATAAATGTCATTTGGATAAAGATTAAAACTCAGTATTTGACAGACCATAAACAAATATCAACAAATAAACCCCAAGCAACCCCTTGGTGCCAATGACATTAGTTTTGTTGGATTAATCACAGGTGGTGATGAGTCAGCTACTGGTGTGAGATAGGATACCTGGCTGAGTGGTAAGAGCATCTCGCCCAGCTCAACATCAGTAAAACTAAAGAGCCGATTGTTGAATTCAGGAAGTGGAAGGATGGTAAGCATACACCAGTCTACGTTGGTGCAAAGTGGTGGAGGGAGTCAGCAACTTTAAATTCCTAGCTGTTAATGACCTGTTTGGGCCCAGCAAACAGATGTGATCATAAGGAATGCGTGCTAAAATGCTTACTTTGTTAGGAAGTTAAGGAAGTTCAGCATGTCACTGGACACTCTAACAAACTTCTGCAAACCAATGACATTATGTGCACCACGGTTCCTGTTGGAGGAGGCAGAAGTTACGGAGAATAATATGTTGGACCCGGAGGCTGGGGGGGTGGGGTAGTAGGTGAGGACCAGGGGGACCCTATTCCTAGTAGGGTGGCGGGAGGATGGAGTGAGAGCAGATGTGTGTGAAGCAGATCCCACCACTAAGCACATTTTTCCCTCCCTCCCACTCTCTGCTTTCCGCAGGGATTGCTCCCTATGTGACTCCCTTGTCCATTCATCCCCCCCCATCCCTCCCCACCGATCTCCCTCCTGGTAAGTGGAACAAGTGCTACACATGCCCTTACACTTCCTCCCTTACCACCATTCAGGGCCCCAGAGAGTCCTTCCAGGTGAGACGACACTTCACCTGTGAGTCGGCTGGGGTGATATACTGCGTCCGGTGCTCCCAATGTGGCCTTCTATATATTGGCGAGACCTGACGCAGACTGGGAGATCGTTTTGCTGAACACCTACGCTCTGTCCACCAGAGAAAGCAGGATCTCCCAGTAACCACATATCTTAATTTCACATCCCATTCCCATTCTGATATGTCTATCCACGGCCTCCTCTACTGTAAAGATGAAGCCACACTCAGGTTGGAGGAACAACACCTTATATTCCATCTGGGTAGCCTCCAACCTGATGGCATGAACATTGACTTCTCTAACTTCCGCTAATGCCCCACCTCCCCCTCGTACCCCATCCGTTATTTATTTATATACACACATTCTTTCTCTCACTCTCCTTTTTCTCCCTCTTTCCCTCTGGCTATACCCCTTGCCCATCCTTTGGGTTCCCCCCCCCTTGTCTTTCTCCCTGGACCTCCTGTCCCATGATCCTCTCATATCCCCTTTGCCAATCACCTGCCCAGCTCTTGGCTCCATCCCTCCCCCTCCTGTCTTCTCATATCATTTTGCATCTCCCCCTCCCCCTCCCACTTTCAAATCTCTTACTAGCTCTTCTTTCAGTTAGTCCTGACGAAGGGTCTCGGCCCAAAACGTCGACTGTACCTCTTCCTAAAGATGCGGCCTGGCCTGCTGCGTTCACCAGCAACATTGATGTGTGTTGCTACACAATATTCCAAATGAGCTCTCATCAGTGCCCCAAAGAGCCTCATCAACACCTCCTTACTCTTATACGCCACTGTATTCCTCTTTAAATGAATGCCAACATAGCATTTGCTTTCCTTACTGCCGATCCAACCTGGTGGTTAACCTTTAGGGTATCCTGCATGAGGATCCCCAAGTCCCTTTGCACTTCCAATTTTTGAAATTTCTCCCCATCTAAATAATAAACTGCCCGATTATTTCTTCTTCCAAAATGTACAACCGTGCATTTATCAACATTGTATATCATCTGCCATTTCTTTGCCCACTCTCCTAAACTGACCAAGTCTCTCTTCAACCTTTCTGTTTCTTCAACACTTCCTGCTCCTTCACCTACCTTGGTGTCATCCACAAACTTAGCCACAAATCATTTAATTCATAATCTAAATCATCAATATACATTGTACAAAAAAGTGGCCCCAACACCGACCCCTGCGGAACACCACTAGTAACCGGCAACCAATCAGAATAGGATCCCTTTATTCCCACCCCTTGCTTTCTGCCTATCAGCCACTGCTCCACCCATTCCAATATCTTTCCTGTAATTCCATGGGCTCTCATATTAAGCAGCTTCTTATGTGGCACCTTATCGAAGGCCTTTTGAAAATCCAAATACACAACATCCACAGCCTCTCCTTTCTCAATCTTATTTGAGATTACCTCAAAAAATTCCAATAGGTTGGGTGAGGCAGGATCTTACCTTCATGAAACCATGCTGACTTGGGCCTATCTTGTCATGCACCTCGAGGTATTTCATAACCTCGTCCTTGAGGATCGACTCCAATAACTTTCCAACTACCGATGTCAGACTAATAGGTCTGTAATTTTCTTTTTGCTGCCTCCCTCCTTTCTTAAACAGCGGAACTACATTTGTGACCTTCCAGTCCTCCGGAACCATGCCAGACTCTATTGATTCCTGGAAGATGATTTCCAATACCTCCACAATCTCCAAAGCCACCTCCCTCAGAACCCATGGGTGCACCTCATCCGGTCCAGGAGACTTCTCTATTCTTAGTCCATTTAGCTTCCCAAGCACTTTCTTTCTAGTAATCTTGACTGTATCTAATTCTATTCTCTGAGACCCCTGGCTATCAGGTATGTTGCTAATGTCTTCCACCGTGAAGACTGATGCAAAATACTCATTTAGTTCCTCTGCCATCTCTTTGTTACCCATTATAATCTCCTGCATCACTTTCAATTGGTCCTATATCTACCCGTGTCACTCTTTTGCGCTTCCTTTATTTTTTTAAAAAACTCTTAGTATCCTTTTTTATGTTAATTGCCAACTTCCTTTCATAATTCATCTTTTCTTTCCTAATGACTTTCTTAGTTTCCTTCTGTAAGTTTTTAAAAGTCGTCCAGTCCTCAGTTTTCCCACTAATTTTTGCTTCCTTGTACGCCGTCTCTTTTGCTTTTATTTTAGCCTTGTTGTTAGCCACATCTGTGCCATTTTTCCATTCATGATTTTTTTTTCTTGGAATATATTTTTCCTGCACTTTCCTTATTTCTTGTAGGAACTTCATCCAATTCTGCTCTACTGTCCCTCCATCTAGCTTACTTTTCCAATCGACTTGGGTCAGTTCCTCTCTCATACCGCTGTATTATCCTCTGTTCCACTGAAATATCGATACACCTGATATCAGCTTCTCCTTTTCAAATTTGAAACTGAACTCAATCATATTATGATCACAACTTCCAAGGGGTTCCACTACCTCCAGCTCCCTAATCGCCTCAGGTTCGTTACACAGCACCCAATCCAAAACAGCCGATCCCCTGGTGGGCTTATGGACAAGCTGCTCCAAAAAGCCATCCTGTAGGCATTCTACAAACTCCCTCTCCTGAGATCCAGTACCTTCCTGACTTTCCCAATCCACTTTCATATTAAAATCCCCCATAATTATCTTGACATTTTCCCTCTGACACGTTTTTTCTACTTCCAGCTGTAACTTGCAGTCCACATCCTGGTTGCTGTTTGGAGGCCTGTATATAACTGCTTAGAGGCCTGTATTAACTGCCTACATATAAGTTCAAGGAGTTAGGGTGCTAAGTTAAAGGACAGGACCTCCAAGGTTGTGATCTCAGGATTGCTACTCATACCACGTGCCACTGAGGCTAGAAATAGGAAGATCATAAAGTTTAACATGTGGCTAATGTGCAGGAGGAAGGGCTTCAGATTTTTGGATCATTGGGGTCTCTTCCAGCAAAAATGGAGGACTTGTACAGAACCTGAACTGGGGGAGGGGGTTAAGAAGGTTTACCACTGCTGCATGGGGTGGGGTGTGAGTGTGGGTTAAACTACTGTTGCAGGGAGATAAGAATCAGAGCACCAAAGCAGATAGTGGAGTGGCTGTGGGGAAAGATGTTCTCAAAGTCAGCAATCGAAAAATTGACCATGGTGGAGCTAATGTTCTGTGTTGTGCATATTTCAATGCAAGGAGTATTGTAGGAAAGTCGGACGAGGTTAGGGCATGGATTAGCACATAGAATTATAATATTACAGCTATTAGTGAAATTTGACCACAGGAGGGGCAGGACTGGCAGCTCAGTGTTCCAAGGTTCCATTGCTGTAGATGTAACAGAGCGGGAGGAATTAAAGGGTGAATACTGGTATCACTAGTTAGGAAAACTGTCTCGACAGTACTCAGACAGGACAGACTGGAGATTTTGTCTACTGAAGTTACATGAATGACACTGAGGAATAACAAAGGGAGACTACATTAATGGAATTATATTATAGATGACACAACAGTCCACAGGATTTAGAGAAGCAAATTTGTTGAGAGATTTCAGACTGCTGCAAGAAACATTAAGTTGTGATAGTAAGTAATTTTAACTTTCCACATATTAATTGGAACACACGTACTGTAAAAGAGCTGGATGGGCTAGAGTTTGTCGAGCGTGTTCAGGAAAGTTTCCTTAATCAATACACAGAGGTCCAGACTAGAGAGAGGGTGAAATGAGATCTTTTGTTAGGGAATGAGACAGGGCAGGTGACAGAAGTTTGTTGAGGGGAACACTTCGCATCTGGTGATCATAATGTCATTGGTTTCAAGATAGCTATGGAGAAGGTTAGGTCTGGTCCTCGGGTTGAGATTCTAAATTGGAGAAAGGCCAATTTTGCTGCTATCAGAAAGGATCAGTCAAGTGTGGATTGGGCCAGGTTGTTTTCTGGCAAAGGTCTACTTGATAAGTGGGAGGCCTTCAAAAGTAAAATTTTGAGAGTGCAGTGTTTGTATGTTCCTGTCAGAATAAAAGGCAAAGATAATAGGTTTAGGAAACCTTAGTGTTTGAGAGAGATTAATAAAAAAGAAGGAGGTGCTTAGCAGATATGGGCAGATGGGAGCAAATGAGGTACGTGAGGAGTATAAGAAATGCAAGAGAACATTTAAGAAAGAAACCAGGAGGGCTAAATGAAGGCAGGAGGTTGCTCCAGCAGACAAAGTGAAGGAGAATCACAAGAATTTTTGCAGATATATTAAGAGCAAAAGGATAGCAAGTGACAAAATTGGTGCTCTGAAAGATCAGAATGGTCATGTATGCATAGACCTAAAAGGGATGAGGAGCCTTTAAATGGATTTTTTGCACCTCTATTTACTCAAGAGATGGACATAGAGTCTATAGAAATAAGGCAACGAAACAGTGAGGTCGTAGACCATATCCACACACTGAGCAGGAGGCATTTACTGTCTTGAAGAAAATTAGGGTGCATAAACCCCCAGGGCCTAACCAGGTGTTCCCTCAGATACTGTGGGAGGCTAATGCAGAAATCCAGGAGCTCCAGCAGAGATATTTCAAACACCCTTAGCCATGGGTGAGGTGCTGGAGAATTGAAGGATAGCTGACGTTGTTCTGTTGTTTAAGAAAGGCTCAAAGAATAGACCTGGAAATTATAGCCTGGTGTGCCTGACGTCAGTAATGGGAAAGTTATTGGAAGGCTTCTAAGGGACTGGATTTATAAGTACTTGCATAGACAGGGACCGAGTAGAAATAGTCATCATGGCTTTGTGCATGGTAGGTTGTATCTAACTAATTTCAGAGAGTTCTTCGAGGAAGTTACCAAGAAGGTTCACGAAGACAAGGCAGTGGGTGTTGTCTATATGGACTTTAGCAAGGCCTTTGACAAGGTCCCGCATGGGAGGTTGGTGAAGAATGTTCAGTCGTTTGGCATTCAGGATGAGGTAGTAAATTGAATATGATATTGGTTTTCTGAGAGAAACCAGACCGTGGTAGTAGCTGGCTGGCTCTCTGACTGGAGGCCTGTGATAAGTAGTGTGACGCAGGGATCAGCGCTGGATCTGTGTTTTTTTGTCATCTATATCAATGATCTGGATGATAATGTGGTGTACTGGAATTTGACCAGTTGCATCATTGTCTGGTGTGGCAGTTTGAGGGTGCAGGAACGTAAGATAATGCAGAGAGGAATGGACTCTGCCAATACACATGGGCACATCCCTCACACCACTGATAGTATCTACAGGAGCTACTGCCTCAAGAAGGCAACATCCAACTTCAAAGCTCCCCATAGTACAGGCTGTGTCATGCCTCTTGCAACTACCATTGCCTGAGATCCCACACCACTAGGCTCAAGAATAGCTACTTTCTTTCAACTATTTAGTTCCTGAACTAACTTGCACAATCCTAATCTCTGGAGTTTAGCATCACTGTGATCACTGCATGAAAATGAACTTATTTTGTTCTAGTTAAATTTTCTTGTAAAAATTGTGCATAATTTATGTTTTTTTCTTGTGAATGCTGCTTATGTGATGCTGTGCAATGCTGCTACAAATAAGGTTTTCATTGTACCTGTACATGCATGGGCTTGTGCGTGTGACAGCAAGCTCGGCTTTGTTATTGACTTCCATGTGATTTTTGCAGAACTTCCCCAGTGGCTACAGCATGGCTGCATGAAAACTACTGACTTCTGGCGAGCAAGATGGCCTCCTGTGCAGCAACAAGGAATGACTTTTCATGTGGTTCTCTTTTAAAGTGCCCATTCGCTCTTTGATACTGTTGCATAATAAAGCACATAACTGAGGTTTGAGCTACAAACATTTTTAATCGAAAGCTGTCAACTACGACCAACAGTAGTACCTAGTAAAACAATATAAAATGCACCGAACCCTCATATATACTGAACTGGTTCCACTCAAAAAAGTATTAAACCCTAACAATCAACTACTTAAACAAATAATAACTCTCAGATATGAAAGCATCTATAGCTACAAATATAACTGAGTATATATATTCAGACTTTTAGTCTTCCCACCCACTGATGTGATGTATCTGACATCCTTGAAGCCTGCACTCTAGGTACTGATAATCTCTGTGGATAAAGTTTTCAAATATCAGGTGCCAGCTCTGAGAACTCGCTCCAGCTAAGCAAAGATAACCAACACACACAGAATGCTAGAGGAACTCAGCAGGTCAGGCAGCATCTATGGGAATGAATAAGAAGTCAACATTTCGGGCTGAAACCTTTCTTCAGGGCTAAGGACGAAGGGGGAAGGTGGCAGAATAAAAAGGTATTAGGAGAGCAGGTGTTGAGTCACTGGGTAAGTGGGCCAGATAGCCAAGTTCATATATAGTGAGCTAATTGTGAAGTTACGCCCCCTGCTGGTGGGATTTGCTGCTAAACTTCAAAGCTGCGGAAAGCACACAAAAATGTAATTTAGTAGACTCTTTCCACCACGGTTTGCATTAATAACTTCAAGGATTAAGTTAATCCATCTGCAGAAATCTAATTGCTATAGTTGGTTTCCTACTCATTAAAAACATACTCCTACTCAAGGAAAGATATATTTATCCTGTTATCATCTGTTTCCATCACACATTGTCAATGTTTCTCAAATTTCCATGCCCTCATTTAGATTGGAAGCTGCCCACATTAAACTGCAATTTCTCCCATGCTGTTGTACTGAACATTTATAAACTTCTTTGATTTGTCCCACCACCATCTTTTTTACAAATATGTTGGAGAAAACATGCTTTAAACATTTTAAATGAATTTTTGTTTAGCTTTGACTAAATATTGTATTTAAACTTTGGAAAATCAAGATGAAGAATGTACAAGTTACACAAATTTTCATCATCAGGCCAATCCATTCCCAATGTCACTTTCTCAGCCTATTCTCCTCTGTTCAGAGACCTCCTTTTATTGACTCCCAGTACTTCAACGTTCTGCGTTCATTTGTTGTAGGCTATAAACTAATGTTCTTTCCCGTAGCTATTATTCTTCCTCAGCTAACAATATCTCCATAGTAACATGAAAATAAATGCAAGTATAGGCCAATCAGCTCACTTACCTCCCCCCCCAACCTCATGCCCCCCCCCCACGACAATCTTCCGTTTCTATGTAAGCTGGTGAGGACGCAAAGCTTTGCCTAAATGACAAAGGCTTGCCAAGAAACTGCACAAGTAAGAATTAGACCTCTTCGTATTCCATTTCTGGGAACAGCACAACACAGGACTCCTCACAATGAGTCATGCCACCTGTACTTTGTAAAGTCATGAACAAGTAATAGATTTGCTTGAAATATGTTTGAAGAACTTTGAGTTGGCATTAATATTGTTCATTTACAAAACTGATGTATCTGGATCCTTTAAATGATGTTCAATTTATAACTACGATGGGATACCAAACAATTAATAAAAATCAAAAAGTTGAAAAGGCTTGAAATCTGAAATAAAACTCTTGGTAAAGGTTACAAGGAATTGCTGGAAACAGAAATATAGGGTCTATAACCTACAAAGTTAAATCTGTTTTTTTTCCACATAGTAATTAAACATGCCAGTGTTGATCAATGTCCTCACTTACTTGGGAGTCACGTTAAGGAAAGCAAAGTATGTATGGAGCGTTCAGTTATATTGGCTCGTATATGTCTAGGGGAAATCCCACCCAGCACCTGCCTCAACACTTCCCACGGAGTCAGTTCTGCACCACTGCTGCCCAAATCAATTCCAAACATCAATCGTCAGCCAGCACACCCAGTACGTTTTACCAAGTACACTTTATAGATATTACTAAGTCTATGACATTAATATAAATTCGATACAGAAAAGGAAGTAATGAAAAAAAAAGAGGCGCCAAGACTTATCAAAGTCCGAGTTCTTCATGCGCAACCGTTGGAGCTCAATCAGTTCCTGACGACCACCCGGATCCTGTCAACTCACGGCTCAGGACCATCCGAAGTGATCGACAGGAACCTTTCCGCACGTCCACCGTCCTCCTCGTCTCTCCTCCGACTCCCCGCCAAAAACCCCGTTCCCAGTCACATGAGACAGCATTATCATCCAAAAAAAAAGATACATGAACATCCGTTGGCTAATAGCACCCTGCTGTCTGTATTAACCCAAGCAAATGTCTAGGGAGAGACTTTCTCAGCACTTAACATAACAAAGAAGCATTCCCACGTATAACATAATAAAGAAGCCATTTTAAAATTAACATACGAAAAAGAATGACCCCGTACATGTAAATAAAGATAAAAGCAACAATTTAACACAACTATATCCAATAGATTTTTCACCAGTGGGGAGAAAATTCAAAAATCCGAAGCACAAATCCTTGTGCAGGATTCCCTAAAGGTTAATTTGCAGGTTGAGTCGGTGGTGAGGAAGGCAAATGCAATGTTAGCATTCATTTTGAGAGGATTAGAATATAAAAGCAAGGATGTAATGTTAGGGCTTTATAAAGCACTAGTGAGGCCCCATTTAGTGTATTGTGAGCAGTTTTGTGCTCCTTGTCGAATAAAGGATGTGCTGACATTGAAGCGGGTTCAATGGCGGTTCACGAAAATGTTTCTGGGATTGAAAGGCTTATCATTTGAGGAGGTTTGATGGCTCTGGCCCTGAACTCACTGAAATTCAGAAGAATGAGAGAGCATCTCATTGAAACCTATCAAATGTTAAAAGGTCCCAGTATAGGAGATCTGGAGAGGATGTTTCCTTTGGTGGGAGAGTCTAAGACCGGAGGGCACAGCCTCAGAATAGAAGATTGTCCATTTAGAACAGAGATGAGGAGGAATTTCTTTAGCCAGAGAGTGGTGAATCTGTGAAATTCATTGCCACAGGTAGCCATGGAGGCCAAGTAGTTGGGTATATTTAAGATAGAGGTTGATAGATTCTTGATTGGTCAAGGCATGAAGGGATATGGTGAGGAGGCAGGGGATTGTGGCTGAGAGGGAAAATGGATCAGCCATGATGAAATGGCGGAGCAGACTTGATCAGTTGAGTAGCCTAATTCTGCTCCTATATCTTATGGTGTTATGTTCTAATGTAACTTTATCAATTAAAAACAGAAACTGATTAGCCTGCAGGAGTTTCAGAAACCATAATTTGCCATGTATTTTTATTTATAATTTCTGGTAAATATTATTAAAAACAATTGAAAGCTTTAACCCTAAAGTGATTGGCTCAAATGAAAGCTGTCTAACAAACGCTGATGAGAACAGTACATGACACCTTAAGTTGGGGGACATCACAATGGGTTTGATGATTGTGTTGCAGCAGTCATCAATAACAATGCCTGCTCCTAGGATATTTAGCAGTTAAACGTTGGTGACTGTGATGAGAGCTACTGAAAGTGTTACAGGAAAGTGCCTGGGGAGATATTCTACTCAAAAGAGATACCTGTCTTGAATAAGAGTGTGGAAGCCAAATGTGTTAATGTCATAAACAAATCAGGATCAAAACTGGATCAATATTTGAGAAGAACTATGAGGATCATTTGAGCTTTGAGTCATAGGATGAGGAGACTTTGTCTAAACCAGATCTATATCGAGCATATTTTATTTGCATTGTAAGCTTACAACCATTTCGGGAGGAAAATGTAAATTTGCTGAAAAGTAGATCAAATATTTGCAACAGCAAGTCAATATTTAAAAGAACAAATTTCTATATTTTATGAGGGAATGACCCATTTCTAGTTCATTAGGAAAAGGCAAGAAAGAAAAATAAAAAGAGCTAGTTAAGATCTACTGGAGACTGTGAGTGAGGGTCCGCTAGTGTATAAATGGAGAGACGCCTCTCTGAAACAACAGAACAGAACCAAATACTTGAAGTAAAACAGCTTTTATAATTGTGTGACTTAAAAGTACATTTTTGAGAAAGTACATGAAAAAAATTGAAATCGTGGATAAATCCTCAAACTAGCATTTCTCCCTCAGCTCTTGGACAAAATTATTGTGAGAAAGAATTCTTCATTTTTACAGAAAAACAATTTGGTTCATTATCAATACCCACTCAAAAACAAACCCGTTGAAGGGTTGGACTGGAAATAACTTCTTCAGTAAAGAATTCTAACAATCAGGAAAAAGGAATTGATTTAGAGGCAGAAAGAGGTAACGATCAAGATTTATTAACACCAAACTTCAGCTGTACCTCAATAATTGGGAAGACTTGCCTGCTGCACCTAGCTAGCTTGTTTATCACAGGAAGAGTTCGGGAAGTATATCCATCCCTGTGACAGAGAATTGGAGAGCAGGACATTGGAGATAAAAAGCATTGATTGAGAAGCCAGAAACAAAATAGTATTTATTTTGCCAGAACTAAAAAATATTATAACAAAACTGTGAAGGAGATTTTATAGGATTGCGAACTCTACTGTAGGACTTGAAGACTTGAAAATATTACTGCAAGCCTACATTCAGAGACTTCAACCATCTGGATCCCTGCTTGATGTAAAATAAAATGACACACTACATAGTGGAATGTTTCCTGAATATGATTGTGGAAGTACCTTTGGATGATAAAGGCTTGATTAGCCAAGCTATTTGCGAATCATTGCAAGAATTAGGAGATGCCAGTCCAGAACGGGTGCTAATGTTCTGTGATAGGTATCTTGCCTGCTACAACTTGCCAATACTGCATCGCTTTGCTTTATTAAAGGCTATAGCACAAACAATGAAGGACAACCGTGATAAGTTAGAGCAAAGACAGATCAATAAATCTAATAGCTGAAATTCCATGTAAGTGCTCAAATTGAAAGTATGGTTTATAATCATTAGGAAATTGGGAAGTAGCTTCCTGAATCATTCACTTAATGTCTGTCATGAGAATATGCTTCATATATCATCTTTTTGTAATCTGTCTCATGTAGTATTCTCTGAATGCCTTGTGGATTCCTTTTGGTGTTGGTTTTTTTATGAAATACTCATGCATAGCTATACAACCATTTGATCTCAGGCACAGCAATTATGGACACCTCCCATTACATGTAACACATTTTCCCACTGCCCGTGGAAGGGCACCAATGTAAGTAAAGCAGAAAAGGAAACATTGGGCCATGAGACCCATCGAAATGTCTTGGACAAATGTTGGCAATGCAGCAGAAGTCTCATAGTGATTTTTCCGACACTCAGTGCATACAGCATATAGCATACAGCATATTACAACAGGTAAGAGTGACAAAATGCTAACATTACTGAACAATCTGCTTATCAACTCATGCAACCAAATTGTATGACAGTAAACCAACTACTGATGCATTTTCTCAAAAGCACTAAATGGAACATACTTCACGATAATTCAGTATTCTAACTCCAGTTCTTAAAAGCAAGTTGATCAGATTTAACTGGGATTCCCAAATACTTTTGTCCATATTTATAAAGTTCCCAGTGTAAACTCCTAAATCACATAATCTATTAAACAAAGCTGGTGCTGCTATAACAAAATAGCTATGTTCCTAAGTAATCTTACATTATAGTATGTCATATTATAGCAGGTGAGGCTGCATTTGCCTTCAAAGCATAAGTTTAAACAGATTTCCCGATCATGATTGTGCTATAACCAATGTGGCCCTTGTAATGTAAATAGTGTTTACTAATCTTTCAATTACATTATAATCAATTCACATTCTGGAAATGTGTTATAGCAAAACTACCTGTGCCTTGAATTTCTTCAGCAGTTCCACGCATCTGACAATGACTTCCTTCCATTACAGGTTTGAGGATTCTGGGGTGTATAAGGAGGTCAATGTGGGAAGCCTAGTCTCTTCTATAAATAGATTGGGTTGTGGTTGAATGGAGCAGGCAGTTTAACTTCTCAATGCCATCCAGAAAGCTCTTCCTCCACTTTTTGGAGTGTTCTTGGACCAGTGGTTCCCAGGAGCATTTATTCAAGGGGACTTTGAGCACATTCAAACATCCTTCCCTCTGTCCAGCTGAGAATATGTTACAATGAGGGAATGTGGAGTGGATTGTTCTGGCACTCTGGTATTGGGCACGAAAATGACATGGCCTCTCAACATCGTCATCTGAGTGTAACTAGTACCTCAATACTGGGAAGGTTGGCCTGGGAGAGGACTCTGACATTGGTTCTTTTATTCTTCCAGAGAACTTGAATGATTTTGTGCTCACAATCTTGGCATATTGTTTTCTTTCCAATGTCGTGAGGTAACTTGTAGGTAGTCAGGTCTAAGCAGCATATGGGAGGGCCTGGACTGCTACTGCTTCACAACAGTCCATGAGTTTTGTACAGCTCGAAGATGTTGATCTTCAAGTAGCTTTATCCTCAATCAATTTGGTGCATGAAATACAGTGGCTCCCATGATGTGGAAATGGTCCACCTTTTCCAGGCCACAAAACCTCAGAATCCACAAAGCTGTAATGGAAGGAAGTTATTCTTACACATGAGCCCCTATTGTTGGAAGACCGTGCAGTGCAGTAGGGGCAGGTTTGCCTTGCAGATGTCCATATGATTTGTCATCTCATATGCTTCAGTGGAAGTGTCAAAGATGGCTTGGAGCTCAGCCATATAGTGTCCATATCTGTAGGCTGCAACTCAGCTGCTGGGTTTGGGTATCCTTGTATTGAGAGTGCTGTCCCTATCTTTCCATTAGAGTGGAGAAGTGTGGGAAGATTGCTGGGGTTATATCAATTATTAAGCATCTATGACTCTTTGGGGCAAAGAATTAATGCCATTGAGTAAAGAATTTTCTCCTCACATCAAAGACCAAAGTCAACATGTCTGGACGTAGAAAGTCCAAAAGGTTGAAGACAACATCAGCAGGTCCAAGGCAGAGGGACTGAAGACTGGGGAGTCTGCAACTCTTGGAGTTCAGGCCAAAGGATAGAGGTTGTAGTCCCAATGCCTGCAAGTGTGACAGTTCAGCGCCAAGGACTGGAGGTCCAGAGGTAGCCTGTCCTGGGGTTGGACCCTGTGCGCTTGAGGGGGTGGGTGGGTGGGAAAGGATCTTGTTTTGCTATTGTTGTCTTGTTTTGTTCTGCTGTTGTTGTTGCTGCTGCTGCTGCTGGTGTTGTTGTATTGAACATTGTGGGCATGCCTTGTTGGTGGCAGAAAGTGTGGCATCTCTTACAGGCTTCCACCAGAACATCTTCCGGTAAGTTTGTTTGTTAACATAAATAACGTCTTTCACTGGAAGTTTTGATGTACATGTGATGAACAAACGTACATATAAATCTGAATCCGAGTTGGGGAAACAAAAGTGGCAATGAACTCAAAGAAATTCATAGGGCTTGAGACGTATAGACTCTCCACAAGGCTAATGAGTTTAATATCTCCATAATTGCTGCATAGCCCTCAGGTATTTCAAGCATTTTTTGATTTTTTTTGTGAGGGTAGCTTAATTAAATATTTTGAGGAGGTGACAAAACAGATTAAGATAGAGTGATAGCTATGCCATATATGGGTTTTAGTAACAAAAAAGAGAAAATCTGCAGATGCTGGAAATCCAAGTAGCACACACAAAATGCTGGAGGAACTCAGCAGGCCAGGCAGCATCTACGAAAAGAGTAAACAGGAGACTTTTCAGGACTGATGACGGGTCTTGGCCCGAAACATCAACTGTTCACTTTTTCCATAGATGCTACCTGACCTGCTGAGTTCCTCCAGCATTTAATATAGAAACTTAGAAACATAGAAAACCTACAACACAATACAGGCCATTCGGCCCACAAAGCTGTGCCGAACATGTCCTTACCTTAGAAATTACCGATTGTTACACAGTCCTTTATTTTTGAGCTCCATATACCTTTCCAGGAGTCGCTTAAAAGAACCTATCATATCTGCCTCCACCACCATCACCGGCAGCCCAGTCCATGCACTCACCACTCTCTGCATAAAATACTTACCGCTGACATCTCCTCTGTACCTACTTCCAAGCAGCTTAAAACTGTGCCCTCTCGTGCTAGCCATTTTAGCCCTGGGAAAAAGCCTCTGACTATCAACACGATCAATGCCTCTCATCATCTTATACACCTCTATCAGGTCACCTCTCATCCTCATCCGCTCCAAAGAGGAAAGGCCAAGTTCACGCAACCTATTCTCATAAGGTATGCTCCCCAATCCAGGCAACATCCTTGTAAATCTCCTCTGCACCCTTTCTATGATTTCCATATCTTTCCTATCGTGAGGCAACCAGAACTGAGCACAGCACTCTAATTGCGGTCTGACCAGGGTCCTATATAGCTGCAACATTACCTCTCGGCTCTTAAATTCAGTTCCGCGATTGATGAAGGCCGATGCACTGTATGCTTTCTTAACCAAAGAGTCAACCTGCACAGCAGCTTTGAGTGCCCTATGGACTCGGACCCCAAGAACCCTCTGATCCTCCACACTGCCAAGAGTCTTACCATTAATACTATATCCTGCCATCATATTTGACCTACCAAAATGAACCACCTCACACTTGTCTGGGTTGAACTCCATCTGCCACTTCTCAGCCCAGGTTTGCATCCTATCAATGTCCCGCTGTAACCTCTGATAGCCCTCCACACTATCCACAACACCTCCAACCTTTGTGTCATCAGCAAATTTACTAACCCATCTCTCCACTTCCTCATCCAGGTTATTTATAAAAATCACGAAGAGTAGGGGTCCCAGAACAGATCCCTGAGGCACACCACTGGTCACCAACCTCCATGCAGAATATTACCCATCAACAACCACTCTTTGCCTTCTGTGGCAAGACAGTTCTGGATCCACAAAGCAATGTCCCCTTGGGTCCCATGCCTCGTTACTTTCTCAATAAGTTTTACATGGGGTTCCTTGTCAAATGCCTTGCTGAAATCCATATACACAATATCTACTGCTCTACCTTCATGAATGTGTTTTGTCATTCCTCAAAAAATTCAATCAGACTCATAAGGCACAACCTGCCTTTCACAAAGCCATGCTGACTATTCCTAATCATATTATGCCTCTCCAAATGTTCATAAATCCTGCCTCTCAGGAACTTTTCCATCAACTTACCAACCACTGAAGTAAGACTCACTGGTCTATAATTTCCTGGGCTATCCCTACTCCCTTTCTTGAATAAGGGAACAACATCTGCAACCCTCCAATCATCCAGAACTTCTCCCGTCCCCATTGATGATGCAAAGATCATTGCCAGAGGCTCAGCAATCTCCTCCCTCACCTCCCACAGTAGCCTGGGGTACATTTTGTCTGGTTCCAGTGACTTACCCAACTCGATGCTTTCCAAAAGCTCCAGCGCATCCTCTTTCTTAATATCTACATGCTCAAGATTTTCAGTTGACTGTAAGTAATCCCCACAAGATCCTTTTCCATAGTGAATACTGAAGCAAAGTACTCATTAAGTACCTCTGCTATCTCCTCCAATTCCATACACACTTTTCCACTGTCACACTTATTGGTCCTATTCTCTCACACCTTATCCTCTTGCTCTTCACATACTTTCAGAATGCCTTGGGGTTTTCCTTAATCCTGTCTGCCAAGGCCTTCTCATGGCCCCTTCTGGCTCTCCTAATTTCCTTCTTAAGCTCCTTCCTGCTAGCCTTGTAATCTTCTGGATCTCTATCATTGCCTAGTTTTTTGAACCTTTCGTAAGCTCTTGTTTTCTTCTTTGCTAGATATACAACAACCTTTGTACACCATGGTTCCTGTACCCTACCATCCTTTCCCTGTGTCATTGGAACGTACCTATGCAGAGCTCCACGCAAATATCCCCTGAACATTTGCCACATTTCTTCAGTACATTTCCCTGAGAACACCTGTTCCCAATTTATGCTTCCAAGTTCCTGCCTGATAGCTTCATATTTCCCCTTACTCCAATTAAATGCTTTCCTAACTTGTCTGTTCCTATCCCTCTCCAATGCTATGGTAAAGGAGATAGAATTATGATCACTATCTCCAAAATGCTCTCCCACTGACAGATCTGACACCTGACCAGGTTCATTTCCCAATAGCAGATCAAGTACAGCCTCTCCTCTTGTAGGCTTATCTAAATATTGTGTCAAGAAACCTTCACCCCATCTAAACATAACAAACTCCACCCCATCTAAACCCCTTGCTCTGGGGCCATGCCAATCGATATTTGGGAAATTAAAATCTCCCACCATGACAATGACAACCGTGTTATTATTACACCTTTCCAGAATCTGTCACCCTATCTGCTCCTGAATGTCCCTGTTAATATTGGGTGGTCTATAAAAAACACCCAGTAAAGTTATTGTCCCTTTCCTGTTCCTGACTTCCACCCACAGAGACTCTGTAGACAATCCCTCCATGACTTCCTCCTTTTCTGCAGCCATGACACTATCTCTGATCAGCAGTGCCACGCCCCCACCTCTTTTGCCTCCCTCCCTGTCCTTTCTGAAACATCTAAAACCCGGCACTTGAAGTAACCATTTCTGTCCCTGAGCCATCCAAGTCTCTGTAATGGCCACAACATCATAGCTCCAAGTACTGATCCACACTCATCCGCTTTGTTCATGATACTCCTTGCATTAAAATTGACACATCTCAAACCATCGGTCTGAGTGCGTCCCTTCTCTATCACCTGCCTATCCTCCTTCTTGCACTGTATCCAAGCTGTCTCTGTTTGTGAGTCAACCACCTCTTCTTCTGTCTGTTCAGTTTGGTTCCCATTCCCCAGCAACCCTAGTTTAAACTCTCCCTGATAGCCTTAGCAAACCTCCCTGCCAGGATATTGGTCCCCCTGGGATTCAAGTGCAACCCATCCTTTTTGTACACATCACTCCTGCCCCAAAAGAGGTCCCAATGATCCAGAAATCTGAATCCCTGCCCCTGCTTCAATCCCTCAGCCACTCATTTATCCTCCACCTCACTCTATTCCTATACTCACTGTCACAAGGCACAGGCAGTAATCTCGATATAACTACCTTTGTGGTCCTTCTTCTCAACTTCCTTCCTAACTTCCTGTAGTCTGCTTTCAGGACCTTCTCCCTTTTCCTGCCTATGTCATTGGTACTAATATGTACCACGACCTCCGGCTGTTCTCCTTCCCACTTCAGGATATCCTGGATGCGATCAGAAACATCCTGGACCCTGGCACCTGGGAGGCAAACTACCATCTGAGTTTCTTTCCTGCATCCACAGAATTGCCTATCTGTTCTCACTGGCTGACGTCCATGTGCTTGTGCAGTTGTGCCCCGATCAAACCGCTGAAGAAATATAGTAAAGTGTTTGATGAGGTTCACCAGAGTAGGTTCATCCAGAAAGTCATGAGGCATGGGATTCGTGGAAAGTCTGACTCAGAATTGGCTTGCCAACAGAAAGGGTGGTAATAGATGGAGCACATTTTGCCTGGAGGTCGGTGACCAGTGGTGCTTCACAGGGATCTGTTCTACGACTACTGCTCTTTGTGATTTTTATAATTGACTTGGATTAAGTAGTGGAAGGGTGGATTAGAAAATTTGTAGATGACGCAAGGGTTGCTGGGGCTGTAGATAGAGTGGAAGGTTGCGTAGGTTACAATGGGACATCAACAGGATGCAGAACTGGGCTGAGAGTAGCAGGTGGAGTTCAGTCTGGAACAGTGTGAAGTGATACACTTTGGAAAGTCAAACTTGAATACAGAGTACACGGTTAGTAGCAGGATTCTTAGCAGTGTGGAGGAACAGAGGGATCTTGGGGTCCACGTTCATAGATCCTTCAAAGATGCTGCACAAGTTGATAGAGTTGTTAAGAAGGCATATGCTGTAGTGGCCCTCATTAGTCAGGGGATTGAATTCAAGAGGCACAAGGTACTGTTGCAGCTCTATAAAGCTCTGGTTAGACCAAACTTGGAGTACTATATTCAGTTCTGTTTCCTCATTGTTGGAAGAATGAGGAATCTTTAGGAAGGGGGCAGAACAGATTTATCAGGATGCTGTCTGGATTAGAGAACATGTTTTACAAGGAAAGGTTAATTGAGTTGGGGATTTTCTCATTGGAGCAAAGGAAGATGAAGGGAGACTTGACAGTGGTGTATAATATTATGTCAGTCATAGATGGAGTGGAGAGTCTGGACAGTCAGCACCTTTTACGCAGGGAGACAAATACCAATACATTCGTTTTAATGTGAGTAGAGGAAATTTTAGGGGAGATGTCAGAGACAGAGAGTGGTGTCTCTCTGGACCATCCTGCCAGGGACGGTGGCGGGGATTGCTACAATACAGACATTTAAGAGACTCTTAAATTGGCACACAGGAGGGTGAATGGGCTGTGTAGGAGGGAAGGGTTAGGTTGATCATGGGCTAGGTTCATCTTGGTTGGTACAACATCGTGGGGTGAAAGCTCTTACTGTGCTGTACTGTTTTATGCTCTATATTCTGTTTGACTGAATAATGCTAATTCCTTTTAAACTATATGGGATGCAATATCACTGAAATTCATGAGGTTAATTTTCAGGAATTGATTAAATCAGTTTGCAAAAATACCTGTCCTCAGCAAAATATGTCTAAACACATTCTAGAATTAAGTGAAATTAATTCCCGTCTGACTACTATTAGGATACATTTAGTAGCAGCAGTGCATCTCATTGAAATTTCCTCAATATCGACTTCAGTCTTGTGACCTGTCTCAGCCCATATTTTCTATTTGGCCATAAACATAGTAGGCATGAGGCCAGATTGAAAACAGCTGATGCTTAACCTACAGTGCAATAACCACTTACACATTTGCAGGGTCAGCATAACAGAGGCAAGCTTGCAATGAGAAAAAAATGTCTGTCGATGGAAGAGTAGGATATTAATCATTACTGGAAGATGTAGAAATCTACAGTAGCTTAAAAGGAACACACACAAAATGCTGGAGGAACTCAGCAGGCCAGGCAGCATCTTTGGAAAAGAGTAAACAGTCAACCCTTCATCAGCCCAAAATGTCGACTGTTTCCTCTTTTCCATAGCTGTCGCCTGGCCTGCTGAGTTTCTCCAGGATTTTGTGTGTGTTGCTTGAATTTTCAGCATCTGCTGATCTTCTCTTGTTTGTGATAGTTTAAAAGGCCAGGTATTGTAGTCCCTGATCTGTCAAAACCTCCAGCCTCTTTGTTGGTTTTGTAAATGTAAAAAGGGTGCGGATGAGTTGTTACATCTGTAAGTGCAGTGCATACCATAGTAATTCTTGTGAACAAAAAAATCCAGAGACATACCAGGTTAACAGTTATGGGTGAGGGATCGGGGTTGTGGAATGGTTGGTGATGGTAATTGAGAGGAGGGTGGTGACCTGCTACTGTTGCTAATTTCATTGGCTTTTCAAAGGAACAAAAAAACCTATAGACTTCAAATATCACATATAAATCCTCCAATTTATTGTAATATTCACTTCGCACCATCATTCTCCCTGAAACAATTGATTCACAAATATGATACATTTATTCCATTCCAAAGTAATTGTTCTTTGTAATGTTCCAAAATACTGCAGTCACCAAGGAGTCTTGGTTGTAATTATTGCATCATAATCATCGTCCCACAGTAGCCTCTTTGGTTAGAATCAGAATTAAGTTTAATACCACCAGCATATGTCATGAAATTTGCTGTCTTTGTGGCAACAGTACAATGCAATACATAATAATAGGAAAAACGTGAATGGCAGTATATATATATATATATATATATATATATACATACACACATACATAATAGTTAATTTAAATAAGTAGTGCAAAAGTAGAAATAAAAAAGTAGTGAGGTAGTGTTAATAGGTTCAACGTCCATTCAGAAATCAGAACACAAATTTATATTGTGTTTCCTTCGTCTATGGTTCATCAAAGAAGAAATATTTTTGTACATTGCTCAGAATGACGTTACAGATAAATATTTTCTTTTGCAGAATTAAACATCTATATAGAAATAGATTGGAGGAATTGTCTGCTGTAGAGAAGAAACTTCGCAAATTATCCCATGGTTTTTATATTTGGAATGAATGGCAACCGTGGGTGCTTTTATCTTTACACGACTTCACACATCTTTCTCCTTCCCCCAACATCAACGTTGCTCTGAGATACTGAGGTGCATGGAAGGGGCAAGTTATTTATCAATTCAGAGATTCTTTTTCAATGACCTTGATCTTATTTAAATGACAAATCGATCTGAATAATTTATCACTGAAGTAAATTTTCTTTCAAGGCTGTTGCATAATTTACAGTCTCATTGTTTGTTTTCATGCTCATTTTTTTGCTCATCAAAGGAATAAAAGGTTCTTCAACTATAATAAAGAAATCTAGTTTGGAAAGAAAGAAAAGTAGTTATTTAAGGAAAATAATCAGCACTGTATAACTGCTAGATTTAAAGTAAATCATTTGAAGAAGCCTCCATTATGCCAAATAGACCTTTCCATTATTCTTTTCACTCACTCACTCGTGATCTCATTTCTGTCATATGACTGAATTTAAATAACATCCAACATTTGTTGCCCTGAACTCTAAGAACTAACAGAAAACAAGTTACACAGAGGACTCCACTATTGAAATTCAATGAATAGGATTACACACACACAAAGCTTGCCAGGCTTTATAAGGTAGAGTTGTGGAACAGAACTATTCCGTTGTTGGGTGATTCCTTCAGAAGCAATAAATCTCATCTTCAGTGACACACTGAAATTATTAATAGTAAAATAAACTAATGTTAATTCTGCTCCTGCTGAACAATGTTATGAATAAGAAAATGCATAATGTGAATGAGGCTATCCTTCGGCACAAGTACAACAGAGAGTTCTTTAATGCTTTTGACACAATTCCATCGTGCATGTAAAATGAGATTCCACTTGAATCGACATTTTGTGAATTCAATCCAATGTTCAGTTCGATGCAGGACTCCAAGCCATTAGAGAGCAGAGTAAACTGCCATCAGTTTACTGGAAGTCAAAGGAAGGTTTTGATCAGCTAAAAGCTAAGTTTTTCTTACTCCCCAGTTCCTCAATAAACATCTTGCTTCAGAACTTCTGAGTCTCTTTATTTGGCTTCTCAGAAAATTGCCAGACAGTTACAGCTTTTAATGAAAATAGAATACACACACTTATACTTCTTGAAGAATCCTGCCTTTATGGAAAAAAAAGGTCAGTATCTTTAAGACAATTATGTCAAATCAGTTTGAAGCATATTGTTATTTGTCATTTCCATGGCAAAAGCAATACCTGGCTTTCTTCCAACTTCGCTCTGCTTTGAGAATTCAACAACCTCTGAGTTCTGCCTGCTTGTCTGCCCAGGCACCAGCTGCATAATTAAAACATCCAAAGTTATTTGTTGCACCCTTTGGTTATCTGTCTGAGTAGTTGTAACTGAACTGATTGTACAATTTCCATGAAGAATAGAAAAGAGAAAAAAAAGGTCCGTATTAGTAATCTAGCCACTTTAAAGTTTATCTTCATGCTCAGTGTCCTCAGGACATGGAGCAGGATGAAACAATGAAAATGAATGAAATTGCAATTATTTAACAATTGGCTCAAAGCAGGTTTGGTGCTGATGTCACTGTTATTCTAGACTGCTGAGCAGCATTGGGCTAAATTTGATAACTTGCCACTTAAACAAGTTATTTAGATTAATGTAAAACCTGAAACATCCTGGAGGTGGAAGTGGTTAAACTATTCATCCTATTGAAAGAATTAATATTTTGGATTCAACAACAAAACAGATTTGAACCTGCTTTGGCCCTATCAGTGGCATCAATTTTTGATGTTCGTTCTTTGAAAATATGGCCTATTGTTCACTTGCCATTCATTTGTTGTGGCAAATTTGTGGATGATGTTGTGATTCATTATTCCATTCTCCGATAGCATCATTTACTAGATAGTGGAATGAATGTCAGTTCACGTAACCAGATATGTCCTTAAGCAGCCACACTGGCTTCTGATAAATAACTTCCCATGTCTTTGCTCAACTGCTTGACAGCTTTATGAAGATTAACCATAATAATTTACACAAATCAGTAGCAGATGTAAGACAGATTATGGTGACTGGTGACAACAGGGACAGGAAAAGAGCTGTCACACGTGACACCGACATAAATGTTGGAATAACAGTACTAATGATAGAAAGAAAACAGAATAATTTCAATGAAATAGTAACCATAAAAAAGAAAGCTAAATGCAGTATCTAGATTAAGCCATTTAGTAGCCTCTACAGCTGTGACTCAGGTGCAGCTCTTAGCAGCGGAGATTTGAATGCAGGGTGATGCAAAATAATTGGTTCTATTGAGTGACATACTTGTTGCAATGGTTTCCTGTATAAAAATACCTTCGGCTTCACATGAAATCAATTTCTCAAGAAGAGGCTGGTTAATGTCAGAAATCGTTGCTCCTGAGAAGATGATAATTTGTCCATTACCCAGATACCCTCCATTCTTTAATTGAGTCATACAACTTGAAAACAAACCTCTTCAGCCCAAGTTGTTCATGCCAGACAAGATGCTGACCTGAGCTAGTCCCATTATCCTAAATTTGCCACATATCCCTCTAAACTTCCCTATACATGAACTTGTCCAAATGTCTATTAAACATTGTAATTGTACCTGCCTCTACCACTTCTGGCAAGTTGGTCCATATACCCTCCACTCTTGGTGTGAAAAATTTGCCTCTTGGGTCACCTTTAAATCTTACCCTCTCACTTTAAACCTAGTCCTCCAGATTTAGGCTCCCTTACCCTGAGAAAAGAATTCAACCATCTGCCTTATGCCCCTCGTGATCTGACGTATGTCACCTCTCGGCCTCCTCCTCTCTCAGAAAACGAGTCCCATTTTATCTAGTAATTCAAGCCATCAATCAAAGGGGGACTGCTTTGTCGAGCCCCTCCGCTCCATCTGCCACAGGTGAAAATTCCCAGTGGCCAACATTTTAATTCCAATTCTCATTCCCGCTCTGACATGTCGGTCCATGGCCTCCTCTTATTTCAACACCTGATAGCAAAAATATCGATTTCTCCTTCTGGTAAACTAATTCCCCGTCACTTCTCTATTGCCCACTCTGGCCTTTTACCTCTTCTCACCTGTCTATCACTTTCCCCTGGGCCCTTTCCTTCTTTCCTTTCTCCTATGGTCTGCTCTCCTCTCCTATCAGATTCCTTCTACCTCACCCTTGACCTTTCCCACCCACTTGGCTTTACCTATCATCTTCTAGCTATCCTTCTTCCCCTCCTCCCACCTTTTTATTCTGGCCCCTCCACCCTTCCTTCTCAGGCCTGAAGAAAGGTCTTGGCCCAAAATGTCAACAACTGTCCATTCATTTCCATAGATGCTGCCTGACCTGCTGAGTTCCTCCAGCAATTTGTGTGTTGCTTTCTATTTCCAGCATCTGCAGACTTTCTTGTGTTTATGCATAAATTATAGCTGTTTTGTCCTTCTTGCTAGAAAGTGAGCAATTCAATACAGTACAGGGAAGTAGGGATGTAGAAAAACAAGTTAGGAAATCTTTAGGAAAATTTTATTTAATTTTGTACTGAAAGTGCATTCACAGTATGAGCACAATTTATGTTGAGTAATTAATCTGTTTAATGATAGTTGCCAATTACTTCTTGACTGTTCATTGCATGATGTTTGTGCTGTCTGTTTCCATAAATTTTTCTGTTATTCCTGATATTACGTTAATTTATGCGCACTATAACCTCAGTAATCATTCCAAGTCTCTGGTTGATTCTTGTTTTATTTTTTCTCTGCTTCAGATGGAACAGGAAGGAGAGAACAACATCGTAGTTACAAACTTGCACCTTAGTTGCATAAAATTAAGAAAAATTTTAAATTGTTAGCATTGTCAGATGTATATATAATATTCTATTTGATCTCTTTTCACACTAACTAATCTCACTAATTATTGCTTGTTTCTTCGAATACTTTTATTTTGTAATTAGATCATATACTTTCTCATCAGTATTAACTGATCTATTTATTCTGATTTTTATTCCCTTCTTCTTGACCTCTGCCCTTGAACACATCCATTGTTTCCCCAGGGCAGTCTGTCACTTTTAATCTCTCCAGCTCCTCACTCCATGACCTTTGGTACCGCTCTCTATGTTGTTTGAGAGTTTGC
Organism: Mobula birostris; assembly: GCF_030028105.1. Lineage (NCBI taxonomy): Eukaryota > Metazoa > Chordata > Chondrichthyes > Myliobatiformes > Myliobatidae > Mobula > Mobula birostris. The sequence goes on from NC_092373.1 coordinate 82,393,718, forward strand.
CATTTGTTTACTGTCCGGATTAAACCCTATACACCTGCAGCACTTCACAGCCAAATGGAAATTGGGGAATTAATTACATTTTTAAGATAGTGCGACATTTCTGTTGCTAATCTTTCCTTGATGATGGAAGATCTTTGACTGCTTTAAAAGAAAAAAAAATCACAAATGGTCCCTTTCTCCTTCCCCCATTAATTGAAAAGTTCATACCAGTCATATGAATTATGAATAGGTCCCGAAGTATTTTGTGAGAGAAATGCAGAACCATTTCAAATTTATCAGCATTTCTCCTTTATTCTATTGTACAAACTGCATTGTATTAATATAAGGATCATATATAGATCAGCAAGGTTAAAGCCTGCAAATTCAGGAATACTCAAAGATCCAGACTGAATTAGAGCAAATACGTGGCTTAGTGGCTAGCTGGCGCCTAGCTGTTCCAAATGATCTAAATTGTTGCATAATTAATAATGGGCAGTAACTCAATCACATGAACCTTCAAATGCATTGATGAATTTCATTTATGTAACGCTGCTTCAATTTCATCAAGGTAACTGTGTAATATAACTAGAAAATGCACACTATTTAAAAGGTAATTTCTAGGTGAAGAGTAGGTACCAAAAGACTGATATGAAAAACCTGTCTTTTGCAGGAGTAATCAAATTCTCTTGCAAACTCTGCTAATGAGCACAATTACAGAAGCCCCAAATGTCCTCACAACTAATTGCAGTGATTTCCCAGATGCAAACCAATGTTGAATTCTTCATGGGTTTCAGAGCCGGAGCATAAAACCTCCCATATTATTGAGATGATTACGTTGGGTGAACTACCAGTGCAGGTTAGACCTATTGCAACAGTGACCCCATTCATTGAAATAAAGAGGATCAGGTGCAAGGAAGAAGGGAAAGTTCAAGGTCATTTGGATTTTTGAAAATTAATTGAGCATATTGAAACATATTTAATTATTTTAATTATCTTCTATTTTAGTAAAAATCATTTTGAACGTGTTTTAATAGTGAAGAATCTGCAATGGTTTTATTAAAGATTTGTAAATAGGACAGACATTCTGTGCTCAGCCTCGATCACACAATACCAATACTGACACAAGGCACTGAACAAAACCTCATTGAATAACTCCGAGTTCTTTTGAAGTGTTCTTTTGACGATCTGCAGAAGGTAAGGATGAACTCTGCCGTAAGTCAATTTGTGTAATGTTTGAGGGTAAGCATACAGAACTCAGGAAATTCAAGCTTCTTATTTCTGAATCTCATTTTTTATCAGAGAAAAATAATTTCCTTTAAAACTCTGCTGGTTCACTGTGGATTTTGCAATACGCTGTGCATATACTCTTCGGCTGTTGCCTGACTGTTACAGGCTGGGCCTAGCGGCATATTGAAGCCGCAGGACCCAGGTCCGAGAGTGTAGTTGTGGTATACCATATATATGTTGTAACTGGGTTAACTGTCTGGACACGCGCCTCTGCTGACTGCTCCTTAGCTCCTCCCACAGAGTCCTGTATAAAGGTGTTTCACCTTGCCCCTCCCCCTCAGTCCGGGGGTGGACACTCATCATGGAGGTAGTATTGTACAGCGAATAAAAACCTTTCAGTATTTTACCTAACCTCAGTCTTTTGGAGTTATTGAAGGTGCGCTTCAGTTTTATTTGCTGTACATTTTAAGCATGAAACATGTACTGAGACCCAACAAATTAGACCTCGATCCACAAACACCTGAAGCTGGAAACGCTTTCGAACTCTGGCTGGCTTGCTTCAAAGCGTATCTAGAGGAGATTAAAGCGACCGACCCCATAGCGAAGCGCAGAGTTCTACCAGGGTCAGTCCGCGGGTCTATTTGCTGATTAGAGACCAGCCGGGCTATGATGGCACGATGAGCGCCCTCAAAAGATGATACCTGCAGCCGATAAACAGCGTCTATGCTTGGCATCACTTAGCAACACGGCAACAACACTCCGGGGAATCGAGTGCTGAGTTCGTCCGGGCCCTACAGACACTCGTGCGGGCCTGCAAATGCCAGGAGGCACAGCATGCAGAACTCCTAGTAAGAGACGCCTTCGTCATGGGGACCAGGTCAGTGTATGTGCACCAGCGGCTGTTGGAAAAAGCCGATCTTACCTTAACTTCGGCGATCGAGCTGGCCGACATGCTGGAGGCCACTCTGCATAACTCTGAGGCTCTCCAGGCACGCTATCCCCCGATGGCCTCGTGGGCGCCGCAGACCCTGCAACCCGCCGGCGAATCGACCTCGGCTGCCGCCAGTCGCAAGTCCGTGAAGTGCTACTTCTGTGGACTGGAAAAGCACCCCCGGAAACGCTGCCCGGCCCGAGAAGCTACCTGCTCCAGCTGTGGAAAGAAGGGCCACTTCGCAAAGGTCTGTAAGCCCAAACTGCGAGCGGGATCGAGCAGCGCCGCGTGCGAAACATGGAGGTCGCCATCTTGCCTGCCGCCATCTTCCCTGCACGCCGCCACCATGTGCGAGACATGGGGGCCGCCATCTTCCCTGCACGCTGCCACCACGTGCGAGACATGGGGCGGCCATCTTGGTCGGCACCACCTCCCACCGCCTACGACCAACGGGTGCTCATGGGGTACCCCACCACGCCGGACCAAGACAGCGATCCAACCCTGGCTTCCATGACCCTTGACCAAAGCGCTCCCCACCAGCTCGCAAGGTCAATGATGGACATCCTGGTGGAGGGGTGCAGGACAAGCTGCCTGTTTGACACAGGCAGCACGGAGAGTTTTATCCACCCGAACACAGTGCAGCATCGCGGACTCGCAATACGGCCAGTAGGTCAGAGGGTCACCATGGCTTCCGGGTCACATACAACAGACATCCGGGTGGGGGGGGTGGGGTTGTGTAGCGACACTAGTGGTGCAGGGCACAGAATATCGAGACTTTACGTTACTAGTCATGCCTCAACTGTGTGCCCCTGTGCTATTGGGGCTCGACTTCCAGAGCCACCTGAAAAGTGTGACAATGAAGTATGATGGGCCCCTCCCACCAATTACTGTCGTAAATCCCCAGTTTTGTAGGGATACGTCACATACCCCGCTACTGACCACACACACACACCGACCCGCACATCCCACCCAACACCGTGCCAACTGCCACACCACCGACGGCACTTGCGGCCTCTCCACCCTCAGGATCCCTCCCCCACCGCTGTTCGTCAACCTGACCCCCGACTGTAAACCTGTGGCAACTAAAAGCAGGAAGTACAGCGCGGGGGACAGACCTTTCATTAAGTCAGAGGTGCAGCGGCTGCTCGGGGAGGGGTTCATTGAGGCAAGCACAAGTCCTTGGAGGGCGCAGGTGGTTGTCGTTCAGAACGGGGAGAAGGATAGGATGGTCGTGGACTATAGCCAGACCATCAGTAGGTTCACGCAGCTCGATGCGTACACTCTACCCCGCATCGCAGATATGGTCAATCAGAGAGCACAGTACAAGGTGTACTCGACCATAGACCTAAAATCCGCTTACCATCAGCTCCCCATCCGCCGGGAGGACCGCCCTTACACCGCCTTCGAGGCGGACGGCAGGCTTTATCAATTCCTGCGCCTCCCCTTTGGTGTCACGAATGGTGTATCTGTCTTCAAGAGGGCAATGGACCGGATGGTGGACCAGTGCCAACTGAAGGCCACGTTCCCATATCTGGATAACATCACCATCTGCGGTCACGACCGACAGGATCACAACAACAACCTCCAAAAATTTCTCCAAGCAGCCAAAGCTTTCAATCTCACCTATATGGATGATCAGCCATGATCATAATAAATGGCGGTGCAGGCTCGAAGGGCCAAATGACCTACTCCTGCACCTATTTTCTATGTTTCTATGTTTCTATAACAAGGACAAGTGTGTATTTGGGACCACCCGACTTGCTATCCTTGGGTGTGTCATGGAGAATGGAGTCATTGGCCCTGACCCCGACCATATGTGCCCCCTGTTGGAACTCCCTCTTCCCAACACCCTCAGAGCCCCCAAAAGGTGCCTGGGCTTCTTTTCATATTACGCCAATGGGTCTCTAACTACACAGACAAGGCCCGCCCCCGGTCAAGTCCACCACATTCCCCCTCTCAGCCGGGGCCCGTGCGGCCTTCAGCTGCATAAAAGGGGACATTACCAAAGCAGCAATGCATGCGGTGGATGAAGCCATTCCCTTCCAAGTAGAGAGTGACGCCTCCGACTTTGCGCTGGCTGCTACCCTCAACCAGGCAGGAAGACCAGTGGCGTTCTTCTCCTGTACCCTTCAAGGCCCTGAAATTCGGCACTCTGCGGTAGAGAAAGAGGCCCAGGCCATAGTAAAAGCTCTTAGGCACTGAAGGCACTATCTCGCCGGCAAAAGGTTCACCCTGCTAACTGACCAGCGCTCAGTCGCATTCATGTTTAATAACCAACAGCGGGGCAAAATCAAAAATGATAAAGTTCTGAGGTGGAGAATCGAACCATCATGTACCAGCCTGGGAAGCTCAACGAGCCCTCCAATGCCCTATCCCAGGGAACGTGCACCAGCGCACACATCGACTGGCTATACGCCCTACGTGTAGATCTTTGCCACCCAGGGGTCACCCAGCTTTTCCACTTCATGAAAGCCCGGAACCTGCCTTACTCCCTTAAGGAGATCAGGATGATGACCAGGGACTGCCAAGTCTGCGCAGAGTGCAAACCGCACTTCTACCGACCTGAAAAGACACCACTCATCAAGGCCACGCGCCCCTTTGAGCGACTGAGTGTTGACTGTAAGGGCCCCCTTCCCTCCACCGACTGCAATGTGTACTTTCTTAACGTTATGGACGAGTACTCGCGGTTCCCCTTCGCCATCCCCTGCCCCGACACCACTACCATGTCAGTTCTAAAAGCCCTGTGCAAGCTCTTCACTCTGTTCAGATACCCATGCTATATCCACAGTGACAGAGGGTCCTCGTTTATGAGTGACGAGCTGCGCCAATACCTGCTGGCTAGGGGAATTGCAACTAGTAGGAACACGAGCTATAATCCCTGGGGGAATGGACAGGTGGAGAAGGAGAATGGCACAGTGTGGAAAGCCACACTCTTAGCCCTCAGGTCAAAGGGACTGCCGGTCTCCCGCTGGCAGGAGGTCCTTCCCGAGGCGCTCCACTCCATACGCTCCCTGTTATGCACGGCCACCAATGCCACCCCTCATGAGCGGCTCTTTTCTTTTCCCAGAAAATCGACCACTGGAACCACCCTACCAACTTGGCTAACGTCCCCGGGGCCAGTGCTGCTCCAGAAACATGCGAGGAGCAATAAATACTCCCCGATGGTCGCCAGGGTTCACTTACTTCATGCGAACCCTCAGTATGCCTACGTGGTTTTACCTGATGGGTGGGAGGACACGGTCTCCATCTGTGACCTGGCACCCGCAGGAGAACCAGGCCCCTACCCTGAACACTCCGTGGTGACTATTGACCCCCGTACCCACCGATATATGTACCCATGAGACACCACGCACTCCAAACCTTACACAGACACCACACGACACTCCCATACCGGGCACGACGCACACGCATGAGGGATTAACAACGCCTAATGTGCTGGCACCTCAAGTCAGGCTGGAGCCAGCACAACCGCCGTCGCCGAAGCAATCACCACTGATGCTACGTAGATCACAGCGACGGACTCGACCGCCTGATAGACTTAAACTGTAAATATACTTGTTGTAAATATTGTCAGTCACTTCACCCCGCGGGACTCTTTTTTAAAAAAAAGGAGGGGTGAATGTGGTAAACCATATATATGTTGTAACTGGGTTAACTGTCTGGACACACCCCTCTGCTGACTGCCCCTGTGGCTCCTTCCAGGGGGCACACACTCAGCATGGAGGTCGTATTGTACGGTGAATAAAAGCCTTTCAGTATTTTACCCAACTTCAGTCTTTTGGAGTTACTGAAGGCGCTTCAGTAGTGAAGCAGCAGGGCCCAGGTCCGAGAGTGCGGAACAATCCAATGTTTGGATGATTTAATCACTGGGCCAGATTAATGAGGTCAGGGTGTCAGGGCTGGAGGCGAGGAATGGGGTGGTTCAGCTCGCTGCTTCGCGGTGTTTACTTGGCTCTGCACTGAACTGGCGCTGCGACTTCGTGTCAGTAGATGGACTCACTTTTGTAAACTTCAGTTCTAAATGCTTTTTGCTTTCTTTTATTGCTTGCACGATTTTCTTTTTTTCTCTGCATGTTGGGTGTATGATAGTCTTTTTTTTTAATGGCTTCTTTTGGATTTCTTTGTTTTATGGCTGCCTGTAAGGAGATGAATCTCAAAGTTGTATAATGTATACATACGTGGATAATAAATGCACTTTGAACTTTCGAACTTTGAAGTTTTGAGTCAAAGTGTTGTACGGCACAGTAAAACGCCCTTTATCCAATACTTGTCCGTATCAACAAGAATGTATATTCATGCTACTCCCATTTCTCAACACCGTCCTACTCACTAAACTCTTGTCGTCCATTAACCTGTCCACATACTGTCCACGCACCTTTTAAATGAATCTAATGTAGCTGCCTCAACTACTACTTCTAGCAAATGGTTCCATATATCTACTAGCAACTGTGTATAACAGTTGCCCTTCAGGTTCGTATTAAGTCTTTCACCGATAACTTTAAAACTATGTCATTTCGTTTTCGACCCTGGAAAAAGACTGCTCATCCTATCCGTGTCCTTCATGATTTTATACAGTATATCTGTACAAGGTTATTCCCCAGTCTCCTATGCTCCTAAAAGTAAAGGCCCAGCCTATGCAATCTCTCCTGTGCTCTTGTGATTGCTTGTACATGCAATCAAAGAAGTTTCCAACTAGAGTAATTTTAAACAGAGGCTGATAACTGAACAACAGGATTAAACCAGTTGTCTTGTTGTATATCATGTGAAATACCATAAAATCAGAAAGTGATTCCTGATATTCATTGAAAAAAATCCCAAATATATTAAAACAAAATTCCTTTATAAATAAAAAAGTGAATACACAGCTCTCATACATAAAGAAGTAAGTGATTAGACAAATTATATCTCATCTCTTCTGATTAGTACTCTTGCTGGGACTGATATTGTATTGTGCTAAATTCAAGCTTGAAGAAGCCAATGTTTCTGCAAAAGCAAATCACCATCTCACATCTTTCAGTAATAACATTAAATGTAATAGCATCTCATGTGAAAGGAAGAGTTCCAGTGGAAGTATTTTGTGAGCAATGAAGTGATCTTCCTAAGCCGCAAACACTTTGCATTGTCTGAAGGTTATTGTCTAGAAATTCAATCACTTAGCATTTTTATGCAAGTTAAAGTGATTGTTCCAGATGAATATCCATATGGGGATATTGGCTTACTCTCAGAAGATTCTTGCACTCCCAACAGATCTTCAGCTTCAGAAGTTCATATGGTGACATCAACACTTCTATGACAGAATTGCAAATTTCTGGTCTTATAAAGTATTAAATATGCAACATTACTTAGCTACAAACTCAAAACTCAATATAAATGCATATCAACTATATACACAGTATACTACAGTGCCGGAGTATTCACCCTCCTTGGAAGTTTTCATGTTTTATTGTTTTACAACATTGAATCACAGTGGATATAATTTGTTTTTTTTTGACACTGATCAACAGAAAAAGACACTTTTATGTCAAAGGAAAAACAGATCTCTACAAAGTGATTGAAATTAATTACAAATATAAAGAATTAAATAATTGATTGCATAAGTATTAACCCCCACCCACCTTTAATATTACACACCAAATCATCACTGGTGCAGCCAACTGGTTTTAGAAGTCAGATAATTAGTTAAATGGGGATCTGTTTTTGGAGACCTGTGTGCAGTCAAGGTGTTTCAATTGATTGTAGTAAAAATGCACCTGTATCTGGAGGGTTCAACCGTTTGTGAGTCAGTATCCTGAAAAAAACTACACCACGAAGACAAAAGAACACTCCAAGCAACTCCGCAAAAAGGTTATTGAAAAGCACAAGTTGGGAGGTGGATACAAGAAACTTTCCAAGTCACTGAATATCCTTTGGTGTACAGTTAAGTCAATTATCAGGAAATGGAAAGAATATAGCACAGCTGTAAATCTGCCTAGAGCAGGCTGTCCTCAAAAACTGAGTGACTGTGCAAGAAGGGGACCAGTGTGGGGGGCCACCAAGAGACCATGACAACTCTGGAGGAGTTGCAAGATTCAGTGGCTGAGATCGGAGAGTGTGCACATACAACTGTTGCCTGGGTGCTTCACCAGTTGCAGCTTTATGGGAGAGTGGCAAAGAGAAATATACTGTTGAAAAAACTCACGTGAAACCTCAGCTAGAGTTTGCCAGAAGGCACATGGGAGACTCTGAAGTCAGCTGGAAGAAGTTTGTATGGTCTGACAAAACCAAAATTGGGCTTTTTGGCCATCAGACTAAACACTATGTATGGTGTAAGCTAAGCACTGCACATCATCAAAAACACACCATCCCTTCTGGGAAGCATGGTGGTGGCTGCATCATGCTGTGGGGATGCTTCACTGCAGCAGGGCCTGGAAGGCTTGTGAAGATAAAGGGTAAAATGAATGCACCAAAATACAGGGAAATCCTGGAGGTAAACCTGCATCAATATACAGGGAAGTCCTGGAAGAAAACCTGATGCAGTCTGCAAGAGAACTGTGACTTGGAAGAAGATTAGTTTTCCAGCAAGACAATGACCCAAAGCATAAAGCCAAAACTACACAGGAATGGCTTAAAAACAACAAAGTTAATGTCCTGGAGTAGCCAAGCCAGAGTCTAGACCTCAACACAACTGATAATTTGAGGCTGGACTTGGAAAGGGCTGTTCACACACGATCCCCATGCAATCTGAGAGAGCTTGAACAGTTTTCCAAAGAAGAATGGGGAAAAATTGCAGTGTCCAGATGTGCAAAGCTAATAGAGACCTATCCACACAGACTCAAGGATGTAATTGCCGCCAAAGCAGTATCCACTAAATACTGACTTGAAGGGGATGGATACTTATGCAATTAATTATTTTGAGTTTTATATTCTTTATGAACCCTGAATTCTTCTGTTTTTTTTAAGCTGGATCATGTCTTAACTTCTGAAAACCAATTCTGCATGTGCTGGTCTGCTTTTATTTTTGAAACATAGAACATAGAAAACCTACAGCACAATACAGACCCTTCAGCCCACAATGTTGTGTCGAACATGTACTTACTTTAGAAATAACCTGGGGGTTACACATAGTCCTCTATTTTTCTAAGCTCCATGTACCCTGTCATGTATGATGCCAAGCAGAGCTACCGGACGGATGACGCTAATGAGAGAGATAACGGAAGACAGTGGAGAAACATTCGAAATGCTAATAAGAGAGTAGAGAGCTTAATGAGAAAGAAACACAATTCAGATATTGACAGATGGTTTGAAACTGAACTGTTTGAAGTTTGATGGACAGGTGATACCCCAGCAGGGGCATAAAAAGAGCAGGTTTGTTAAGGCACGACATGCCACGAGAGCCTGGAAAGAGCAGTGTGCCCCCACAAGTTGGTGAGAGTTTGGAGGACCGGTTTGTGGAAATCGATCAGAGGCTCACAGGGTGTAAAGGTACGATCGGTGGGAACCTGGGGTGTGTGTCTGCCTTTGCCTGGGTGCCAGGTTCACCGCAGAAGAACGATCGTATCCGGAACAGAGGGGTCACAGTTGGTGACCACAGTGGGATCAGAAGGCATCGAAAGGTTTGCCCGAAACCAACTGCATCTCTCACTCTCTCTCCCGCTCTCGCTCCAACGGTACAACAATTTACTTTGAACTGCACTAAACTGAACTTAACTCTGCTTCACTTAAGACTGATCATTTTACCCCTAGACTGCAATAGAGCTTGGTTGATTCTTATTACCCTATTTCTGGGTACATGTGTGTATTATCATTGCTAACCTGTTACATTTATATCCTTGCGATTAGTGTACTGTATTACTTATTTCTTTAATAAAACTTAATTAGTTCCTAGTCATCACAGACTCCAACGAGCGTTCCATTTCTGCTGGTTTGGCAACCCAGTTACGGGGTACATAACATAAGTAGGGATCTCATCTGGGATTTTGAACGCCAAAATTGGGACTGGGTAAATTGATTACGTTAAAATTCCGGAAAGAAAAAAAAAGGGCAAACAGCAGAAATGGAGATTGAGGAATTTCTAAAGGCGCCAACCTTGGAGGCATTAGAGGATGCCAGGAAATCAGAATTGGCCACTGTTGCCAAACGGTTGAATCTTTTTAAGGGGAAGCCGAAAATGAGGAGAGCGGAGATGCACAGAGCTATCGTTGAGCATTGTGTATCTAAAGGTGTGTTTCCCCATGTGGAGCTGGAGGTGGTGTCTATGAGCAAACCTGGTGGAGAGGCAGTGCAGCTGCAGATGGAAAAATTAAGACTCCAGCACGAGTTCCGAGTAATGCAATTAGAACAAGAAGAGAAGCAGTTAGAATGGGAAGAGAGAGTAAGGCAGTTAGAATGAGAAGAGAGAGTAAAGCAGTTAGAACGGGAAGAGAGAGAGAAGGAAAGGGAGTTGGAGCTGGAGAAGTAAGGATGGTGCTAGAGAGGGACCAAATGCCAAACCAAGATGGAGCATTCAGGGCGACCCAGGAGGTTAGGTTGGTTCCACCATTTGAGGAGGCCGATGTTGATTGGTTCTTTCCACATTTTGAAAAAGTCGCTGCAAGTCAGGACTGGCAGCGGGATAAGTGGGCTTTTTTGCTTCAGAGTGTACTTAAGGGGAAGGCTCAACAAGCTTGCTCAGCATTGTCAGCAGTTGGTCCCGGAAGCATACCAGCAAAGGTTCTGGAATGTGAGGAAGCAGTGGGGCCGCACGTATTTAGAGTTTGCCCGTGAGATGCAAATGTATTGTGAGCGTTGGTGCGCCTCGAAAGGGGTCACTGGGAATTATGACAGACTGCTACAGCTAATACTGATTGAGCAATTTAAAGGTTGTGTCCCTGAAGGTATGAGACCCTACCTAGATGAGAAAGAGGCAGAAAGCTTAGCCGCAACTGCTAAGTTAGCGGATGAGTATGCATTAACACACAAAGCAAAGTTTGCCCCGAGTAAGAGCTACCAGAAGGGTAGTCGAGAGGGCAGAGAAAGTCCGCCGGAAACGCCAGAAAGTAAGCCGGGGACTAGTGAGAAGGATAAGGAAGACAGGAAGCAGTTTGGTAGGAAGTCTACTGGGGTTACCATAGAACCATAGAACCATAGAAACTACAGCACAGAAACAGGCCCTTTGGCCCTTCTTGGCTGTGCCAAACCATTTTCTGCCTAGTCCCACTGACCTGCACATGGACCATATCCCTCCATACACCTCCCATCCATGTATCTGTCCAATTTATTCTTAAATGTTAAAAAAGAACCCGCATTTACCACCTCGTCTGGCAGCTCATTCCATACTCCCACCACTCTCTGTGTGAAGAAGCCCCCGCTAATGTTCCCTTTAAACTTCTCCCCCCTCACCCTTAACCCATGTCCTCTGGTTTTTTTCTCCCCTTGCCTCAGTGGAAAAAGCCTGCTTGCATTCACTCTATCTATACCCATCATAATTTTATATACCTCTATCAAATCTCCCCTCATTCTTCTACGCTCCAGGGAATGAAGTCCCAACCTATTCAACCTTTCTCTGTAACTGAGTTTCTCAAGTCCCGGCAACATCCTTGTAAACCTTCTCTGCACTCTTTCAACCTTATTTATATCCTTCCTGTAATTCGGTGACCAAAACTGAACACAATACTCCAGATTCGGCCTCACCAATGTCTTATACAACCTCATCATAACATTCCAGCTCTTATACTCAATACTACGATTAATAAAGGCCAATGTACCAAAAGCTCTCTTTACGACCCTATCTACCTGTGACGACACTTTTAGGGAATTTTGTATCTGTATTCCCAGATCCCTCTGTTCCACTGCACTCCTCAGTGCCTTACCATTAACCCTGTATGTTCTACGTTGGTTTGTCCTTCCAACGTGCAATACCTCACACTTGTCAGTATTAAACTCCATCTGCCATTTTTCAGCCCATTTTTCCAGCTGGTCCAAGTCCCTCTGCAGGCTCTGAAAACCTTCCTCACTGTCTACTACACCTCCAATCTTTGTATCATCAGCAAACTTGCTGATCCAATTTACCACATTATCATCCAGATCATTGATATAGATGACAAGTAACAATGGACCCAGCACTGATCCCTGTGGCACACCACTAGTCACAGGCCTCCACTCTGAGAAGCAATTTTCTACCACCACTCTCTGGCTTCTTCCATCGAGCCAATGTCCAATCCAATTTACCACCTCTCCATGTATACCTAGTGACTGAATTTTCCTAACTAACCTCCCATGCGGGACATTGTCAAAGACCTTACTGAAGTCCATGTAGACAATATCCACTGCCTTCCCTTCATCCACTTTCCTGGTAACCTCCTCGAAAAACTCCAACAGATTGGTCAAACATGACCTACCACGCACAAAGCCATGTTGACTCTCCCTAATAAGCCCCTGTCTATCCAAATGCTTGTAGATTCTGTCTCTTAGTACTCCCTCCAATAACTTACCTACTACTGACGTTAAACTCACCGGCCTATAATTTCCCGGGTTACTTTCGATCCTTTTTTAAATAACGGAACAACATGAGCCACTCTCCAATCCTCCGGCACTTCACCCGTAGACAGCGACATTTTAAATATTTCTGCCAGGGCCCCCGCAATGTCAACACTAGTCTCCTTCAAGGTCCGAGGGAACACCTTGTCAGGTCCCGGGGATTTATCCATTTTAATTTTCCTCAAGACAGCAAGCACCTCCTCCTTTTCAATCTGTACAGTTGCCATGATCTCACTACTTGTTTCCCTTAATTCCATAGATTTCATGCCAGCTTCCTTAGTAAATACAGACGCAAAAAAACCTATTTAAGATCTCCCCCATTTCCTTTGGTTCCGCACAAAGCCGACCACTCTGATCTTCAAGAGGACCAATTTTATCCCTTACAATCCTTTTGCTCTTAATATACTTGTAAAAGCTCTTTGGATTATCCTTCACTTTGACTGCCAAGGCAACCTCATGTCTTCTTTTTGCCCTCCTGATTTCTTTCTTAAGTATTTTCTTGTATGCTATAATTGTGGGAAAGCCAGTCACTTTGCGGCCAGGTGTTTTGCCCCAAAGAAGGAGACGGGGAAAGGAAAAACGACGACTCCGACTGGCTGTATTGAGCCGGCAAACAAACTGCTAGGGAAGAAGAGGTCTTATAGAGTTCAGGAAGGGCGCGAGAAGTTTATTTCGGCTGGATTGGTGTCAGTGAAGGAGGGGTCAAACCCAGTTCCAGTACGGATCTGGAGAGACACTGGGGCTTGTCAGTCATTGATCTTTAGAGCAGAGATCGAGACCGGAGAGGTCAGTGTGATAAAAGGCATTGGGAAGGGGACTGAAGCAGTACCTTTGCACCAGATACACCTAAAAAGTGACTTGGTCTCCGGACCGGTCACGATAGGGGTGAGGCCCAAATTACCGATGGAAGACGTGGAGGTCTTACTCGGTAATGACCTTGCAGGTGGAGATCTGTACCCAGCAGAAAAGCTGACGAGCAAGCCTGCCAGGACTGAGGACCCGCCCATGGACTCACAGGTTTATTCCATTTGCGCAGTAACTCGGCGCATGTCCAGAAAGGCTGCCGAAGTGAATGTAGATTTAGCTGAGACGTTTTTACCAGCCTTGTACCAGGAGGGGTTAGAAAGTGAAAAGAAGGAGCATAGTGGAGCGGAAGGAAGTGAGGGAGTTGAGGTAGATTTATCATTAGCGAGGAAGGTATTTATGCAGGCACAGGAACGAGACGAGGAGCTGATAGTTTTGATGCAGACAGCTCTCTCCGAAGCAGAAATAAAAAGGGAACCAGTGGGCTATTATGTGAAGGAGGGAGTACTGATGAGGAAGTGGAGACCAAGTACCATGCCCGCAGATGAGGAGTGGCGGGTGGTACACCAGGTGGTAGTGCCGAAAATTTATAGGGACGAGATTTTTAACCTGGCCCACAAGATACCCCTCGGTGGACATCTTGGGGTGAGGAAAACAGTCAATAGAATTATGAAAGAGTTTTACTGGCCGAACATGAGGAAGGATATTATTGAGTATTGTAGACGTAAGCCGACACAGTTAATGCATATTAATATGTTGAAAGCTTATCACGATCAGAAAGCAGATCTAGTCAGTGTTATCACAAAAATAAATGGGGCTGGGGTGCCAAATGATAAGGGGAAAACCCATCTTGAAAAGATAAATATGGTGCCGACCACATTGGAGAATTCTACTGCTTTGGCCAACTTTGTTGATAAGGTCTCTCACTTAACCCCTGAACAGTGCGAGCCGCTGATAAAGCTAATTAACCGGCATGCAGATGTATGTCCAGGTGTCCCGAGGCGATGCAAGGGGACGGTAAATGATGTTGTTGTCACATCAGATCAGCCTATTAAGCAACACCCCTATAGGATGAACTTGGAGAAGGGCAAGCTAGTGGAGAAAGAAATTGAACACATGCTAGCCACAGGTATTATTAGGCCATCCAAATCGGAATGGGCTTCTCCCTGTGCGGTTGTCCCGAAACCGGATGGGAGCATATGATTCTGTGCAGATTACAGAAAGGTGAACGCCATCACAAAAACTGATGCTTACCCCATCCCAAGGGTAGACGATTGCATCGATAAAGTGGGGAGAGCTAGGTACATCACAAAGATCGATTTGCTGAAAGGGTACTGGTGCGTTCCTTTAACCGACCTGGCTAGAGAAATCTCAGCATTTGTTACTCCATCCGGGTTATACGAGTATAATGTTTTACCTTTTGGCATGAAGAACGCCCCAGGGACTTTCCAAAGGATGATTAATTCAGTGATAAAAAGGTTAAAGAACGCAGAAGCGTATATTGACGATTTAGTGGTCTGGAGTGACACGTGGGAGGAGCACATTATGGCAGTAGAGGAACTGTTTAAATGGCTGTCTGAAACCAACCTGACAGTGAACCTCACAAAAAGTGAGTTCGGGCACGCTAAGGTCACTTATCTGGAGTATTTGGTAGGACAGGGGCAGCTGGCACCGATGCCGATGCAGGCTAAGGTGCAGGCTATCTCTGAAGTTCCCAACCCGACGGACAAGAGGGCCCTGAGAAGGTTTTTGGGGATGGTGGGGTACTATCGGAAGTTTTGCAAAAACTTTGCGGATATTACCCTCCCTCTTACTAAGCTCTTGCCGAAGAATGCGAAGTTTGTGTGGAACGACCTTTGTCAACAAGCCTTCGAGAGCCTGAAGGCGATTCTGTGTCACCACCCTGTATTGAATGCGCCTGACTTTTCAAAACCCTTCTCCCTAGCAACAGATGCTAGTGACGAAGCAGCAGGGGTGGTGCTGTTGCAGACAGACAAAGAGGAGATTGAACACCCAGTGGCTTATTTTTCTAAGAAGTTTAATGTCCATCAGAGAAATTATTCCACTGTGGAGAAGGAATTACTTGTAACCATTCTGGCATTACAACATTTTGAGGTTTATATTTGTCCGGCACGGAAACCACTGATAATTTACACTGATCACAATCCATTAGTGTTTTTGGCCACAATGAAGGATAAAAACAAATGCTTATTAAGTTGGAGCCTGATATTACAGGAATTTGATATTAAGATAAAACATATAAAAGGAACTGACGATGTGATTGCTGATTGTCTGTCAAGGTGTTAAAACTTAAACTTCTCTGTATTAGCCGAATAGCTGATGACTACCTATATATTAGTGTGTATCTTATAATGTGCATTCATGCCCATAATTTTTACCACGGTAAAAATCCTTTCAAGGGTGGGGGTGTCATGTGTGACGCTAAGCAGAGCTACCGGACGGATGATGCTAATGAGAGAGATAACGGAAGACAATGGAGAAACATTCAAAATGCTAATAAGAGAGAAGGGAGAGATTAACAAGAAAGAAACACAATTCGGATATTGACAGACCGTTTGCTTTGAACCTGAACTGCTTGAAGTTTGATGGATAGGTGATACCCCAGCAGGGGGATAAAAAGAGCAGGTTTGCTAAGGCACGACACGCCATGAGACCCTGGAAAGAGCAGTGTGCCCCCCACAAGTTGGTGGGAATTTGGAGGACCGGTTCGCGGGAATCGATCAGAGGCTCACAGGGTGTAAAGGTACGATCGGTGGGAACCTGGGGTATGTGTCTGCCCTTGCCTGGGTGCCGGGTTCACCACGGAAGAACGATCGTATCTGGAATAGAGGGGTCACAGTTGGTGACCACAGCGGGATCAGAAGATATCAAAAGATCTGCCCAAAACCAACTGCATCTCTCACTCTCTCTCCAACGGTACGACAGCGATTACTTCGAACTGCACTAAACTGAACTGAACTCTGCTTCACTTAAGACTGATCATTTTACCTCTAGACTGCGATAGAGCTTGGCTGATTCCTATTACCCTATTACTGTGTATATGTGTATACTATCATTGCTCACCTGTTACATTTATATCCTTGCGATTAGTGTACTGTATTACTTATTTCTTTAATAAAACTTAATTAGTTCCTAGTAATCACAGACTCCACCGAGCGTTCCATTTCTGCTAGTTTGGCAACCCAGTTACGGGGTACGTAACAACCCATCCAGGAGTCTCTTAAAAGACCCTATTGTATCTGCCTTCACCACCGTCGTTGGCAGCCCATTCCACACACTCACCACTGTCTGCGTAAAAAACTTACCCCTGACATCTCCTCTGTACCTACTCCTCAGCACCTTAAAACTGTGCCCTCTCATATTAGCCAAGTCAGCCCTGCTTGTGTGTTTAAACGTCTGACTGCACTTTAGCAGGTGAGCAGCCATGTTGCTTTCATTTTAAAAATACCTCATCGCCAACGTTATGGTTTGTAACTTCAATACATTATACTAATCCAAAGGTATACACGAGTCCAGGAATGCAGGTGTAACTTTGTCTTTACTTTAAGCGAGGCGCCCACATCTCCCGTGATAGTGTGTTGATGTATGCAATTAATGTATCTTTACATATAATCCATAATTATTTATTTAAATAATCAAGAGTACCTAATCAAACAATATATACAAGATTACTCAAATATTACTGAAATATCAAATACACAACAGTTACAATCTCAATGACAAAAATTACCATGATCTCCCAGATTGGTTGATCAGGACGAGAATGAAGAGGCAGGAAAACAATTTTTTTAAAAAATAAAGTAGAAATATAGGAGTTCGAGGTTAACATTTAGTATAAAGGAGAAGGATTTGTAATGAGGAACAGATTGAAAGCTCTGGTTTCTGAACAACAAGCTTGTGTCAAATAAGTATAATTTTTTTTGAATGTGTAAATAAACAATTTAATTCTTTCTAGAAATAAATGATCAGAACAGTTCCACTGAGAGTGGTTGAGACAAAAATATACCCTCAAAGTAACGTAGAGCTGGTTTTCACCTTCCAGTGAAGGAATGCCCTTGTGTTTAATCCCCCTTGTGTTCTGGGAAATTTAATATTAATTATGCATTGGACGATGACTGAGTCCTGTTGTCTCCATGCCGTAATACATCACACAGATGGAGGTTCATGCTATAACTTGCCAAAGCACAGACTTAGTGAAACACTAAACCATCATATGGTGTATAAAAGAAATGGTTGTAATTTCCAGCCCTGTTGCATTAGCCTGTTTTTCAGCAATAGCAGCTTATCCAATTATTTTTTTTTCGGATTTTTTCAAAAATTAATTCAGACTTGTTTTTAATTAAGCTTATGACTCTAGACTGCAATATGCACTTGGTTAATTGTTGCCTTTTGAAGAGTCCTAAAAAGCCTTAAGGTTGTAAATGAGTTGCTAGCAGGTCCACCACAATCTTTTCAGGCCAACAACTTGACATCTAATCCACAGGTAATTCAACACCACTTTACCAAGCCAATTTAGGATGGAAAACAAATATAGAAGAACCAGCATTACCAAGGTACTGAGATAATGTTGGATAGGTTTCTAAGTGTGATTACCTTTAACAGAAAGCGTGCAGCTATTGGGTACCATACATGGTCTCAGCTCAACTCAAAGTGCATTACAGCCAATAAGCTATGCCTGAAACATATCAAGTTTGATAATTAATTTGTATTTGGAAAACTCTCACACACAGCAACATAACTATAGCTAACTAGTGTACCTTTGTTTCCTTTTAGTTATGTTTCAACTTATCATGAAGCTCCAGCCCATATCCTCTGTAATATAGTCTTAAGTAACTCCTACGCCTTTGACATTCCTAAATGGTGCTCTATAGCTCTGCAGTTGAATTCAAGATCTCTTCATTACTTTTGAATCCATTGCTCACCTAAGCCACTCTAAATATATTATATTGTGAATCCTGTTGGCCATGCATGCATTGAACTCCTATCATAGAAACATAGAAACACAGAAAACCTACAGCACAATACAGGTCCTTCGGCCCACAAAGTTGTGCTGAACATGTCCTAACCTTTGCAATATTTAAACAATTCTTTATGGATTCAAGACATAGACCTTCTCTTCTTTCTGAATTTTGTCCAGATACATTTTTTCTACTCTGCCTCTGTTCTTCTACAGATGATCCTCATGTTTATTCTCGGGCATCATATTTATTTTATTGATAATTCTTTGAGATATCCTTTTGCAGAGGAGGAGCATGATGAAAATGTAAATCTAGGAACATGCTGGCAGTCTAAGAGTTCAGACAGCTTTGATTTGTTTTGGTCTGCAGGAATCAGGAGCTTCCCAAGGGATGATTGAGGTTCATGTCCCAAACTTTAACCAGGGAAGTATGATGAAGGGCAGCTTACGTTTTCTGAATCAGCTTTCAATAGTAAAATTGTTAAAGAACAAAATGAAAACAAAGTAAACCTTAAATATATACTGCAACTAATGGATCTATTTGCAAAATAATTTTAAAGGGAAACTGTGATACTGGAAAAAAAACTACTGTTTAAGTCATCACAGGCAGCCGTCGGGGCCAAGTCATTGGGTATATTTACACCTCCCATCCATGTACCTATCCAAATTTCTCTTAAATGGTGAAATCAAACTCTCATCCTCCACTTCTGTTGACAGCTTGTTCCACACCATCACCACCCTCTAAGTGTAGGGCTCCCCCTCATATTCCCCTTAAGCATTTCACCTTCCATCCTTAGCCCATGAACTTTAGTTCTCGTCTCACTCAACCTCAGTGGAAAAAGCCTGCTTGCATTTAATCAGTCCCTGTCTATCCAAATACTTGTATATCCATCCCTGAGATCACCTTCCAATGACTTACCCTCTACAGATGTCAAGCTTATTGGCCAATAATTACCTGCCTTATTCTTAGAGCTTTTCTCATACAATGAAACAATCTTAGCTATCCTCCAATCCTCTGGCACCTCACCCATGATTAAATACATTTTAAGTATCTCTGCTAGGGCACCTGCAATTTCTTCACCAGCCCACACAGGGTCTGGGGGAACACCTTGTCAGGACCTGGGGATTTATCCACCCAAAGCTGCCTCAAGACAACAAAACATCTCCTCCTCTGTAATCTGTGTATGGTCCATGACCCCGCTGCTGCTTCGCCTCAGTTGCCTAGACTCTATGTTCATCTCCTGAGTAAATACAGATGCAAAAAAATCCATTTAAGATCTCCCCCCCATCTCTTTTAGACCCATGTATAGATAACCATTCTGATCTCCCAGAGGATCTATTATGTCCCTTTCCTATCTTTTTGCTCTTAACATATTTGTAGAAGCCCTTGTGGTTCTCCTTCACCTTGTCTGCTAGAGAAAACTTCTTTTAGCCCTGATTTCCTTCTTAAGTGTTCCCTTGCATTTCTTATACCCCTGAAGTAGCTCATTTACTCCTTCTTGCCAATACCTATTAAATACCTTCTTCTTTTTCTTAACCAGGGTTTCAATATTTCTCAAAAACCAAGGTTCCCTAAACCTGTTATCCTTGCCTTTTATTCTGACAGAGACATACAAACTTTACCCTCAAACTTTCACTTTTGGAGGCCTCCCACACACCAAGTACACCTTTGCCAGGAAATAACCTGTCCCAGTCCACACTTACCAGGTTCTTTCTGATTACACCAAAATTGGCCTTTCTCCAATTTAGAATCTGAACCCAAGGGCCAGACCTATCCTTCTCTATTAATATGGAGTATAGAACATAGAGCAGTACAGCACAGGAACAATCTTGTGATGAACCAAATAAACCAGTAATCAAAAGGCCAACTAACCTAATCACTATTGCCTACATAATGTCCATATCCTTCCCTTTTCCTCACAATCATGGGCCTATTTACACATCTGTTAGAAGTCCCTAATGTGCCTGTCTCTACCACCACCCCAGGCAGCTCATTCCATGTCCCCACCAATCTCTGTGTAAAAAATCTTGCCCCTCATATCTCCTTTGAAATTACCCCCTTCTCACATTAAATACTTGCCCTCAGGTATTAGACGTTGTCTGTCTTCTCTATCTATGCTTCTCATAATCTTATACACCTCCATCAGATCTCCTCTCAGCCTCCACTGCTCTAGATGAAACAACCCAAGTTTGTCCAGCCTCTTGTTATAGCACATGCCCTCTAATCCAGGCAACATTCTGGTACGCCTCTTCTATACCTTCTCCAAAGCCTCGACATCCTTCCTTTAACGGGGTGACCAGAACTGTATACAATACTCCAGATGCGGCCTCACTAGAGTTTGATAAACCTGCAACATAACTTCCTGACTTTTGAACTCAGTGCCTCAACCAATAAAACTAAGCATGCCATATGCCTTCTTAAGCACCCTATCAATCTGTGTAGCCACATTCAGAAAGTTAGGAACTTGCATCCCAAGTTCCCGCTGCTCAACAACACTATTACTAGTCCTAGCCTGAATAGCATACTGTCTAGTTACATTTGACCTACCAAGCTACAGCACTTCATTTTTGGCTGGGTTAAATCTATCTGCTTTTTCTTTGTCCATACCTGCAGCTGATCTACATCTCACTGTCTTCTTTGCCAGTCACCCATGCTATGCACAACAGCATCAATCCTCGTATCGTCTGCAAACTTACTAACCCACCCATCTACATTTTCGTCCAGGTCATTTATATACATCACAAGCAGCAGAGGTTCCCGCACAGATCCCAAGTAATATGGGTGGAGAAGGCGGAGCAGAGTGATAATCGTGCTAAATGGTGACTCCTTTGCTGCATCTTCGGAAACAGCTCTATTTCCATCTTTAATATCTTTATTTTTCCCTTTGACGACCCTGACCCGGAGTTACACGCTGACTATGGTTTGTTGCGGGAATGGGGCCCGCTCTCGGGGTTTCATAACCGGCTGTTGTTGTTCGGCATGCCAAGGGCTCAGCCGAAGTATTCAGCTCGGCTTTGGAAGCGTAGAAGCTGGGGGCTCTGGAGACAGATGGGTTGAAGTTCGGTGTCATGACAGGAGACCTGTGTGTTGTCAGGGGGAGTCGGAATATCTGTGGTTGTGTGCCCAGAGACTCATGATCTTTGGACACAGAGATCAAGAAAAAGTGATGTGGCAGACTTTTAACATCATAAACCAGTGAGCTGGTTTTTATGTCTCCCCACTTGCTGTGAAAACGGAAACACCTCTTTCTCCCTGATGAGGAAGAGAGAGAGAACCCGTGGTATGTCAAATACTGGCTGAGACCTGAAGTCTTTGGGGTAACTGCAAGTCTGTGTCTTTGCTGTTGCTTTGCTCACGCTTGAGTGCTCGGTGGCAGTGCCAATGCTTTTTTTTCAGTGGGAGGAGGGGGGATTGTTGCTTGCTTACGCGTGGGAGGGGGGAGCTGGGGGGGCACTTTGGGATTCTAACATTTGACTGCCGCTCATTCTTTGGGGGCACCCCTCTGTTTTTGTGGATGGTTGTGAAGAAAAAGTATTTCAGGATGTATACTGTGTACATTTCTCTGACATTAAATGTACCTTTGAAACCTTTGCTGTACAACACTGGCAAGCCAGCACAGATAACTGCAGAAGTGTGTTGTTGCAGCCTATATGTACTGTGCATCAGCGAAAGCAGATGGACTGGCAGACTAAAGGTAGCAACCAGTAAAACAGCCTTCTACTCAGGCAGGGAAGATGGTCAGCATCATGATGGTGTTGCTGTCATTTTGAGGAAAGGCATTGAGAAGTGCTTGCTGTGGTGGAAACCAATCAATGGGAGGCTGATAGTCAAGCTGAAAGGGTACATAACTGATCCAGTGCTATGCTCCAATTAACAATAGTGACAATGAAGAAAAGGACATCTTCTATGACCACCTGCAAATGGACATAGAGTTAACACCACACCATGACGTAATATGGGGCATCTAAACACCAAAGTGGGAAATAACAACTCCCACTTGACTAGGGTCATGGATGCGGAACGATGAATAACAACGGTGAAAGACTGGTGGAATTCTGAGCCATGAACAATCTGGTCACTGGAGGGTCCCTCTTTCCTTATTGTGAAATCCACAAACTGACATGATGCTCACTAAATGGACGCAATTGACCATCTGATAATCAATGGTATGTGGAGACGATCCTTGCAGTATGCAAAGGTGAAGAGAGGAGCAGATACAGGAAGTAATTTCCACCTTGTTGTAGCAGTGATGAAACTCAAGCTGAGAAGCACTGCAACCAGAACACATGTGCAAAGAGGTTTTGATATTCAGAAGCTCAAAGGCACCTTCACCATTCAGCCCAAGAACAAATTTCAGGCCTTGCAAGGCCTTGACAAGGATGTGACAGTAGATAAGATTGAAATAATGTGGGAATAGATTGCCTCGGTCTTCAAGGAGAGTAAATTTCAAGTGAGGCTTTTCTATGATACAAAGCTGGAAGGAGGAACAAAGAATGGATACAGCAGGAAACATGGACACCCTTAGAAGAAAGAAAATTACGAAGAAAGAAATTGCTAGATGCAAAGGCTAACACAACTTCAGGTGAAACGTCAACTAGCATACCTGAAACTTACAAGACAATGAAGAGACTTGTAAGAGAGTCTTCATGGAAGACCTTACAGTGCGGCCCATAGAAGCAGCTAATCAAGGTGACCAGGGAAATACAAACAATTTCAGAATTGGGGTGCAGAAAGTTCCAGGCCAGATCCAGTGGACCCATGGGAAATAAGAACAGTCTGCTTTTGACAACTGAGAAAGAGCAAGAAGCACGATCGACAGAATATTTTGGAGAATTGCTGAATAGAAACACCACTCAATGAACAATCTGACATGCAAGTGGCAGCAGAGGACCTTGACATCATCACAGACCCACCCAATAAAGAAGAGATTGTTCCAGCAATTTAAATCACAAAAAACAGCAAGGCTCTAGGACATTATAATTTGAATGCTGAGCTGTTCAAAGCTGAACCAAAAGTTGTAGCGGCCATCCTGCAACCACTTTTACTATGATCTGGGAACGTGGACAAGTACCCAAGAACTGGACAAAGGGAGATATTGTTAGGATCCCCAAGAAGTGACTGCAACAACTGGCGTGGCATCACACTTTTGTCAGTGCCCAGTGAGATTCTCGCCAAAATCATTCTCCAACAGATTACAGACGCCGTCGATGTGGGCTTGAAGAAGGAGCAAGCTGGCTTCAGGATAAATAGAGGCTGCGCTGACCAGATCACCACTCTGTGTGACATCACAGAGTGGTGCACAGAGTGTTAGAGACAACTGTATGTAAATTTCGTGGATTTTGAAAAGGCTTTTGATAACATCCACAGCGAGAGCCTTTGTGAATTCTGAGATCATACAGGTTCCTTTCCAAAACTGTCCAGCTCTCTGGAGTTTCTATGTTAACTTCACCTGCACAGTTAGGGACAGCAACTTGAGCTTTGAAGTCAAGACAAGAGTCAGGCAAGGCTGTGTGATGTTGGTGATATTATTTAACCTTGTGATTGACTGGGTTATGAGGCAAGCAATGAAACATAAGCAGAGAGGCTTTGGATGGACTCTATTCTCAACCTTGGAGGACCTTGGCTTTGTGGATGAGCTCACATTGTTCTCACTTACACACCACCAGCACATGCAAGAGAACACTTGTGGACAAGTTGGTCTCAGAGTCAACCAGAGAAAGACTGAGACCATGGCCCTCAATGTGGAGTCTCCTCCTCCCGTTAAGGCATATGGCGTCGACTTACCCAGCAGCAGCAGAATCACCTACCTGGGCAGCGTCATTCGGTAGGAAGGTGGGACCAAGGATGACATCCAGAGCAGACTCAGCAAAGCTAGAAACATCTTCAGATCAGTGAGTGACACGTGGGGTTAAAGCAAGTACACTGTCCACACCAAGGTGAAGCTGCACCAGAGCTGCGTTCTGTCCACACTCTTGTACGGGTCAGAATGCCGGCAGATGACAGAGAGCAACCTTGCCAAGCTTTCGTCATTTCACACCATCTGCCTCCGGAAAATCCTCCCTTTTCTCTGGCTAAGAAAGATCTTCAAGCACAGCCTACTTCTTACAGTGTCACCAAGAGGACGTGGCCACAATCATCATGGGGAAGCATTGGAGATGGACTGGGCATGCGATGAGAAGAGACAATTCTACATTGGGCCCCTGAAGGGCAGAGGAAATGTGGGAGACCAAAGACAACTTGGCACTGTACCACAGAGGCAGAAATAAGGACCCTGAACCATGCCTGGGGCACAGTAGAGAAGATGGCCAAGGACAGACAGAGATGGGGAACTTCATTCCTGCCCTAAGTGCCAGTGATGTAACAGGCAGTTATAATGCCTTCTTGAATAACAGATCAATGTTAGCTACTCGCCAGTCCTCTGGGACCAAATCTTTCTCCAGAGAGGACAAGAAGATATTGGTCAAGGCCACAGTAATCTCTTTACCTGCCTCAGTCACTAACCTGGGGTATATCCCATCAGGCTCTCAGGACTTATCTACCTTAATACTCTTGAAGAGACCAACACCAACTCCTCCTTGACTTCAAACTGCCCTGGCATATTAATACTCTCAGCACTGTTCTCCCTCTGCTCCATGTCATTCTCCTTGGTAAATATCAATGTAAGGTACCCAGTAAGGACCTCATCCACATCCCCTCTCCCTAGTTATCCTCTGGCTCCTGATGTATATATAGAATGCCTTTGGATTCTCTTTACTGCTAATTTCCAAGGTCTTTTCATGGCCCATCCAGGCTTTTCTAATTACCTTCTTGAGTTCTTTTCGGGCTTCTTAATCATCCTGAAGGGCTCTGTTTGATTCTAGCTTCCTAAGCTTTACATATGTTTTCTTTTTCTTCTTGACTAACTTTATTACCTTCCTTGACATTCTAGGTTCCCGTACCTTGCCATCCTTGTCCTTCCTTCTGACTGGAACATACCTGTTCTGCGTTCTGTGCAGTTGGTCTTTAAACACCCTCCACATGTCAGATGTGGACTTTCCTAAAAACATCTGTTCCTAATTAACTCTCATTAATTCCTGCCTAATGCTCTTGTAATTTTCCCTGCTCCAGTTTAATACTTTCCTGCAAGATCCAACCTTATCCTTATCTGTAGCTATCTTACAATTTAAGGAGTTGTGGTCACTGTTCCCTTACAGCTCACTGTCCTAGCTGCCTATCCCCATTCCCCTCCTGACTGTCACCCAATTACCTGTGTCTTGCACCTTGGATGCAACTACCTCCCTTTCGGTTAACCCCCCATACTCCCAAAATGGATCAGAATCAGAATCAGGTTTAATGTCATTGGCATATGTCATAAAATGTGAATTCTGGAGTTCATCCAGTTTCATCTCCAATTCCTTAACGTGGTCTGAAAAAAGCTGCAGCTGAAATCACTTTTTGCAGGTGCAGTCATCAGGGACACTGGTGTTCTCCCTGATTCCCCACAACCCAAAAGTGGAGTATTCCACTCTCCTGCCTGACATCCCCACTGCTCTTACTGTCCAATAAGGAAGAAAAAAAGTAAAATTAAATGAAAAAATCTACCTACAGCCTTTGGCTCAACTTGCCGAACTCCCCACTCTAACACTGGCCCACTCACACAGTAGCCCTTCCACCATGGCCTTACTTCTTTTCATTGGACCTTACCAAGTTCCTAATTATACTCACTCCAATTTCTCCTCGGGAACTGTGGCACACAGAATGTCCCAAATGCCCCACTCACGTTCTTCAAATTCTCTCTCCACTCTGCAATCCAACATCTCCTTGGGAATTGTAGCACATGCAGAATACCTTCTAATTTTATACACAGAATCCTCCATCCATACCCTCTAATTTTTATTTTACTTTAGCATCTGGAATGAATTCCTTCTGTGTGATTTTGATACCTTCAGCATTAAAAGTCTGGCTAACCTATCACACACAAAGTACATTTTAGACATATAGACTACTATTTAATTAGTTATTCACTGATGCATAGCAGCTACATTGCATATCATTTATAATACACACTGCACTTGCTCACCCAGACTTGTCCCCTATAATTTCCCAAACCCATGACCTTGACAATAAAGAAGGACAAGAGCTACAGATAAAAGGGAACAACGTTCTGACCTGAAAAATATTGTTGTTTCATTATCATCACTTCTTTAAATCCCACAGAACTCCCTCTGTCTACCTTCAGCAAAAGGACGGCAGTATTTAAAGAAGCTGCCTCACTACTGTGTTCTCGATTGTGAATACAGGTGGGCACTAAATGCTGCCTTTCCAGCACTGGCCGCATGCTTTAGAATCAATAAATAGATCTGTTCTGATGAAGAAATCCCGACCTGAAATGTTAGAGCTAACAATAGGTCGAGATTCTCAATAGGTGCTACTTGACCTGTTGAGTATCATCTGCATTTTCTGCTTGTATTTCAGTTTATTGTTCTTCAATAATAGTTGGGGTTAACTTGCTGCAAAGAGCAGAAAATTGCTGGAACATGAACAAATGTGAATAAAAATGCGTAACGGGAAGTATTATGAAGAGAGTGCAGGGGGATTCACCAGGATGTTGCCTGAATTGGGGGACATGCATCATGGGGAGAGATCGGATATGCAGTACACTGGATTCCACTTCATTGGGGCGTATCAGAACCAGCACACCTTGGCCCAATTAAGCGGCTGCCCCAATTGGCCAAAGATTTATGGAAATAGTTAAAAAGGTATAAAAAGACAAACTAACAAATTATGTACTTAAATGAAATACAGAACAAATTAGAAAACTACCAATACTACCACAGTACTATAAAACTCTATTGTATATAAGTTCCTAATAGTTACACTGAACAACATATTTTTTTGAAAGCATTGTTTCCTCAGAAATTTCTTTTGTTCATGAAAGACCACTTGAAGCTCTTCTCACTGTTACCATCAGGAAGAAGGTACAGAAGCCTGAAGGCACACATTCAGTGATTCTGGAACAGCTTCTTCCACTCCGCCATAAAATTCTTAAATGGACATTGAACCCAACCTCACTTTTTTATATATATATATATATTATTTCTGTTTTTGCAGTATTTTAATCTATTATATATATATATATATATACACACACACACACATACATATATACTTACTGTAATTGGTTTACTTTTTTTCCTTCTATATTATCATGTATTGCATTGAACTGCTGTTGCTAAGTTACCAAATTTCACGACACACACCAGTGATAATAAACCTGACTCTGATTCTGAAGCTGAACACAAATATACTTTCAATCTACCTGTATTACATAGGAATTTGGAAAAAACAAGAAATTAGCTTTTAGTGGTTATAATGCATTTAATTGCATAATGATGCTGGCACTTTGCAATAGTCCTATTAAGTTAAAAATGTTTTGTTGATGATTTTCATTTGTACTCAGTGTCTGAGGCTCCTTGCTTAAGCATCCAACAATAATCAGCCAGCATTGAAGGATTCCAGTTACCCTGATACCGTTTCTCCATGACCAAAATGTCCTAAGTAAGTGGCTGTCCCAACTAACTGGAATCCATGGTCTTTGTTTCCCTGGAGCAAAGGAGGCTGAAGATCGACCTGATAGAGATATATACTCTCAGTGGCCACTTTATTAAGTACACCTGCACACCTGCTTGTTAATGTAAATATCTAATTAGCCAATCATGTGGCAGCAACTCAATGCATAAAAGCGTGCAGACATGGTCAAGAGGTTCCGTTGTTGTTCAGACCAAACAACAGAATGGGGGAAGAAATATGATCATCATGACATTGACCATGGAATGATTGCTGGTGCCAAATGGGTGGTTTGCATGTGTCAGAAACTGCTAAACTCCTGAGGATTTTCATGCACCACAGATGAGCTGAAGCAGCCATTTCTCTGCTGTATAAATCTGACCCATGGTAAACTCAAACATTCAAATGGAGCATTCATGCCTCATTGTCAGCAGTGAGTGCAAGTTGCTAAAACTGATATTACAGAGCAGCCTTTTAAAGTTTCCATTATTTCCTCATTTCATCAGCCAAAACTTTCAGAGTAAAGTGATTAGCTTTTCTCAGCTAATCATCAGTGGTATAGCACTCCCATTACTTATTTCCTCATTTTATATTAGCTCCAAGAATAATTATTTTAAGGTGCTATTAAAACAACTTGCATCATGCATTTGTAATTTAGAAGTTTTTGAATTGCTAGATTTTCTAAATGGAGTGAAAATTCAAAAACCTGAGGTGCAAAGGTACTTGGGAGTCCTAGTGCAGGATTCCCTAAAGATTAGTTTGCAGGCTGAGTCAGTGGTGAGGAAGGCAAATGCAATGTTAGCATTTATTTTGAGTAGACTAGAATATAAAGGAAGGATGTAATGTTGAGGCCTCTGGTGAACAGAGATGAGGAGGAATTTCTTTAGCTGAAGAGTGGTGAATCTGTGGAATTCATTGCCACAGGTGGCTGTGGAGGCCAAATGATTGGATATATTTAAACCAGAGGTTGAGAGATTCTTGATTATTCAGGGCATGAAGGGATACAGTGAGAAGGCAGGAGATTGGGGCTGAGAGAGAAAATAGATCAGCTAGGATAAAATGGCAGAGTAGACTTAATGGGCCAAATTCTGCTTCTCTATCTCATAGTCTTATCATATGAAACAATGTACAAAGGAATTTAGTTTACACTCTACCTGCCTGGTGGGTAGGCAAAGACCAGCAGGTTAATTAATACATTCTGAGTTATTATGTGGATCGGACAGATATAGATCGTGGTGACCATTTCCGATTTTAACTCTAGGGCTGTGCCAGTGAAGCAAGGTTCATATACTGCATTTAACAAAATCAAGATTCCATCAGAGTCACGTCCAAATGACAGAAGTAACATTTTTCAACAAAGACTTCCTCTTTTTTTTTGGTGTGTGCCTCTGTGCGTGCGAGTCTGTGGGTGTGCGTCTGCATGTGCGTGCATGTGTCCATGATGATGTCTTTTTCATGGCTTTTTACAAGGCACGGAGCGAGAGAGAGAGACTGTGTGGCGCGCCACTCCTCACACAGACAGTTTCACAGTATTTTCCCTTTGTTTTATGAGGTCGAATTGTGATCTCGACACTCAACCCGGCACGGATGGAAAGCTTACTCGGGAGTGGACCCGACTGGTTTCGAACCCGGGAACCTCCGCTCCCGGGT
This sequence comes from Mobula birostris, assembly GCF_030028105.1. Lineage (NCBI taxonomy): Eukaryota > Metazoa > Chordata > Chondrichthyes > Myliobatiformes > Myliobatidae > Mobula > Mobula birostris. The sequence continues at coordinate 82,423,328 of NC_092373.1, forward strand.
CCGGCGCTGATGTCGTTGCACCACCAGCCAGCCTTCAACAAAGACTTTCAATCCAATAATTACATATTGGATTGAAAGTCCAATATACAATACAATAATTACATATTGTATATAATGATTTTACATAAAAGATATGAAAGTTTTTAAACTGAATACAAAGGCTTGGAACATCATAAAGAATGTTTGCTTGTGTGAAATATTTTCACTCTTATGTTAATTCATTTAGAATAGGCAAGTCTGCTCCTGAAAGTTGTACATAAAGAATTCATTAGAAGTATTAGCTTTCACTGATCACAAATTTCATATAACACACATAAAAGTTGCTGGTGAACGCAGCAGGCCAGACAGCATCTCTAGGAAGAGGTACAGTTGACGTTTCGGGCCGAGACCCTTCGTCAGGACTAACTGAAAGAAGAGCTAGTAAGAGGGTTGAAAGTGGGAGGGGGAGGGGAGATCCGAAATGATAGGAGAAGACAGGAGGGGGAGGGATGGAGCCAAGAGCTGCACAGTTGATTGGCAAAAGGGATATGAGAGGATCATGGGACGGGAGGCCAGGGAGAAAGAAAAGGGGGAGGGGGGGAAACCCAGAGGATGGGCCCTCCCCCTCCCACTTTCAAATCTCTTATTAGCTCTTCTTTAAGTTAGTCCTGATGAAGGGTCTTGGTCCGAAACGTCGACTGTACCTCTTCCAATAGATGCTGCCTGGCCTGCTGCGTTCCCCAACAACTTTTATGTGTGTAGCTTGAAATTCCAGCATCTGCAGATTTCCTTGTGTTTACAAATTTCATATCATATTATTTACTTCTTATTTACATACTGACAGAACTCGTTTTGGTTTGCATCAAGTTTATTATGTTTTATTTAACCAATACATGGAACATTATATAACTTTTCTTTGCTAACAAGTTACCAGTTATGCCCAGCAGTGGGATCTAAGTTGCATCCTATGGCTTTCCATTACGTTTGGCTTTATAAGAACAAGACAGGGGTTTGTTTAGTTCACTTGTGACCTGATCTCTCTGTTCCTGCCATTGCTGATATTTCAGCGTCATCTTGTTTGTGTCAGGGTCTGTGGCAATGATGTTGTTTCTGCTGTGCTATTCTTCTCTAATGTAAACATAATAACTACAATGCTGAAGGGTGCCTTTCTGTTCATCGGCACAATGCCTGCTTTTGTCCATGTCCTTTTTTGGTCCTACTTTTCAAATCTAGGGTCTAAATAAAATGACAAACGCAAAAAAGAGCACACCAGATGTGTTGAGCCAACAACCACTTCATCAGCGACACTGCCCCGGTAATTTCAGCATGAGCAAGGGCTCAAGGTCTTCACCACCTCTAAATCACTATTACACTTTCCTGTGGAACAGGTGAAGGAAAATATAACAAACAGAACTCAGGCCAGGGATTCAGGGAGGCCAGAGTGTCAGAGGTCAAAGTTCCAGTCAAAGTTACCCCATACGAGAGGTCCAGCTGGAGGAGGAGTGAGAGTGCAGGCCTGATTGGGGTCTGGGCATAAGGGGAAATGTCCAAGGCTTGATCAGGGCCTGGTGTAGTTCAGCTGGCTTGAATGTGCAAGGGATTTGTTGAAATATCGTAAAGATGAGGTCTCTGTTGGGGAGCTAAAGAAGGGGTGCATGGGGTGTCAGGGAGGGGTAGCACCTCTGGTGGGGGAACATGTCACGTCCTTTTCAAGGCAGTTAGTCCACCTTTGGTCCCCACCTGGCACTCAGCTCTCACCTGTGGCTCCCCGTAGCTGTTTGCATGCGACAGCGGCCACACCCTGGGCAACGGCTTCGACAAGCCTGCTAAACCAGATGAGGGTAGCCGACAGGTCTCAAACCCTCAGTGAGATAGGGAGTTGTCTATCCCAGCATGTGAAGACAGACTCCGGTGGATTGAGCGGATGAGACCAATGGAAGGTCCAACATTCAAGAAGGCGGTCTCTGCAAGCGTCGTGGAACGCGTAGAGCAGGACAAGACACAGAAGATGTCTTGGTCATCCACTGCGCCTAGTCCCATCTCCAGCCGGCTCGACTCTGTCTTGCCACTGGATCCAGATGGGAATTGGGAAGAGAGAGTGAGGCTGACGCTGCGCAACTCTCCCTCACTTAATTCCAAATCATGCGCGAATCTCAACACCATCAATGATGTCGAGGTCTTCATCGACGACGACGATGGACGAACATAAATAAAAAGAACTCAAGGAATCAAGTAATGGAAGAATGGGAGACTGGAATAGAAGCAAATTGGGAAGCCAGTGATCAAGGGTTAAGTGCCATAACCACTGGGGACTTAGTATTCTAGCTTGGCTGAATAGTAACCAAGGCATCAGGTGGAATTAAGCTACAGATGGTGTAACTTGATGATGGAACTAGTTTGAGAGAATGACTGATCAACAGGTCTCAACAGTATCAGCATAAACCTTCCCCCTTTCAACCATCTATTCTCATTGATGTTGTCAGCAAAAGCAAAGAATCCCTAAGAACTTTAAGAGTTTCTAGGTATTTTCATAATATGTGCCTAAGAACATATCTGAAAGTTATTACATTTAAGGTCCTATGTGTCCCTCTGGCTGCTGGCAGTGGCCCTGCACTGGACCAACGGCAGAAGTCCTCAAGGCTGGGTGTTTATTTAGGAGTGGAAATAAATTGTGAGGCATTTAGAGTTGAATCACTATCAGCTGGAACCCCATCCACTGACATGAGGGGGATACACTACGCAATCCACCAGTCTTTTTGTGGGTTCTGGTATGGAAACACCAATGCTTTTGAACAGAAAATCCTGAGAAAGCAGTGGATATGGCCTAGTCCATCCCAGGTAAAACCCCCTCCTCACCATAGATCACACCTACACAGAGCACTGTCGCAGAGATGCAGCATCCATCATCAGAGACCCCCACCACCCAGGCCATGCTCTGCTCTCACTGCTGCCATCAGGAAGAAGGTACTGGAGCCTCAGGAGTCACACCACCAGGCTCAGGAACAGTTATTACACCTCAACCATCAGGCTCTTGAACCAAAGGAGATAATTTCATTCAGCTTCACTCATCCCATCACTGAACACTTCCCACAACCTATGGACTCGCTTTCAAGGACTCTTCATTTCATGTTCTCAATATTTATTGCTTATTTATTTATTGTGGGGTTTTTTTGTATTTGCACATTTGTTGTCCTTTGCATACTGGCTGTTTGTCCGTCCTGTTGGGTAACGGTCTTCACAGATTCCATTGTGTTTTTTGGATTTACTGAATACGTCTCAAGAAAATGAATCTCGAGATTGTGTACAGTGACATGTTTTGAAATTTGAACTTTGAACTTAGAAATGCTCACGATTGCAAGCCGGTCTCAGGGAGGTACAACATCAGCTGTTAGAAGTTTAACCACTGTATTTTGGGTGGCAAAGTAATCTTTGTTGGAAGCTTGCCTACTACAGTCTAGGCAGTTAAACATTGGCTTCATGAAGCCAATCCACTGGGATGTGGCAGGCAAAACAGTAGTTGCATGAAGCCTATCCATTTGGTTCTGGGAGGTGGAGCCTTAGCTGTTAGGAATCTATTTATGGACCTTTCAGAGTTGGAACGTTAGCAGCTGAAAGCCTATTCACTAGACTTCAAGAAGAGAACCACAATCTATTAGAAGCCTAGTGTTTAGGAGGTGAAACAAACTGTTGAAATACAGTACATTTGTGAAGTAGAGCAACAGTACAGGTGCACATTCCTTTATCCAAAAAGCTTCGCAAACTGAAGTTTTTTTCACCGACAGCTGACGTCACTCAGGTGTGATGTGGCAGCACTAGCAGAGGCCACCAGGCGTCGGTTGTGGCTCAGCGCTCGTACTGGTTACATGTGCATTTGCTGTTCACTGTTGACTTTGTGTTTAATTTCACTGTGAAAATGTCAAAAAGAGCTGCAGATACCCCTATGGGTAACAATGAGAAAAAGAGAAGGAAGCATCTATCATTATCATTAACACAGAAAGTGGAGTTATTGCAGAAGCTTGATCGTGATATGTCTGTGCAGCATCTTACTGAAGAAAATAGTGTCGAAACTACCACTGTATACAATTTAAATAAACAGAAAGACAAGTTACTGAAGTTTTATAGTGACAGTGGCGTTCTACATTTATTCCAATAAGTCATCTACCATGTGTTTGATTCGGTTCGTTTGAAGCTGTATATTTTTATGTTTTATTGAATGTTTTTGTTGGAAATAAATTTTTTTCTTGTCATTATTCCCTAAACAATACAGTATAACAACTATTTACATAGCATTTACATTGTATTAGGTATTATAAGTAATCTAGAGATGATTTAAAGTATACGGGAGGATGTGCATATGTTTGGTGTGCCACCGGGTCCTAAAGTGCACTGCACTGAGACAGGTTAAATAAGGGACTTGAGCATACGTGTCTTTTGGTATTGTTGGGGGGGGGGGGGTCTGAAATCCGAAAAATTCTGAATTCCAAAATGCAACTGGCCCCAAGGATTTCGTATAAGGGATTGTGGACCTGTATATATGTGATTGGGATGGTGCATGACTGCAAAGGGAATATAGAAGTGCAACTGCTGCACTTGTCCTTCTTGTCAGAAGTCATGGCTTTAACAAGGGCTGGCAGAGTGGCCCTGGTTAATAATTGCAATCAGTTTGCAGGTGGCACAGACTTCAGGCATTGCGCACTGGCATGAAGAGAATGAATGTTTTGGGTGATGGATGAAGTCCCATTTAAATGAGCTACCTTCTCCTGCAATGGATGAGTGATGCTGGAGTGGCAACTTTCTATGAAAGTGGAGGGAATTCCATCATGCTAAAGATTTGTACTTTCCATACAATGGGAAGTATAAATCTTCATTCATGGAATGTAAGGATGTGAATCACATGCTATAGAACAGATAATTTCTAATTTAGTTTTGTAGATGCAGTTTTTTTGTGAATGGACTTGTTATATTTTTAATCCATGGTAGTCATCAGGATGTTGATGATAGGGTTTCTGTAATTCTAACTCCACAGAATGCCATGTTTAGTTTATTATCTCTCTTTTGCTGGAAATAGTTATTATTTTGCATACTTGTAGCCCAAGTGTAACTTGGCATTTATTATCCCATGCCTGGGCATGTCCTGGTCATGGTGCATCAGATATGGGCTGATTTGGTTGCGACAAGTGGTAAATGGAATTAAATATTATGTGACCATGTTTAATCATCCCCTCTTCTTGTCCCATATTGCAAAGAAGGTCATTGAAGAAATACTTGAAAATGGCTGAACAAAGAGCACCATTCTGAGGAACTCCAACAGCGATCTCTTGAGTCTGGGATTGTTAATGTCCAATGACCACAACCATCTTCCTTTGTGCAAGGTGTAATGCCAGTCATTTAAGTATTTTCCTCTTAATAGCCATGGACTTCAGTTTGGTCAGAGTCCCTTGACAACACATTCAGTCAAATGCTGTTTTGATCTGGAAGGCTGTCACTTTAGTCCATGATTGGACCAGACCTTATCATGTTAGCACCAAGATAGCATGAAATCTCGAGCTGCATGTTTCTGGTGAAGCCCAGTCTAGGCATCAGTGAGTAGATCAATAATGAGTAAGGGCCACTTGATAATGTTATCAAGTTGAGAAGCAACACCTTATAGTCTGTCTGGATAGCCTCCAACCTGATGGCATGAATATTGATCGCTCTTTTCAGTAAACAAATTACCCATTCTCGCTTTTTACTTCTTCTCATCTGCCTATTACTTCGCCCGAGGTCCCCTCCTCCTTCCCTTTCTCCTATAGGATGGGTAATAAATGTTACCTTTTCCAATGTCAAGGTCTCAGGACTGGCCGTTGTTCGGCATGCTAAGGGTTCAGCCTAGAGTCCGGCTTGAATCCAGAAGCCTGAGATCTCGGAGCTCTGGAGACAGGCGGGTGGAGGATAGGTGTCACAGCAGGAGACCCATATGTCTTTGGGAGAGTCGGAAAATCTACTGTTGTGGGCCCGAAGACCCGGAATCTTTGCGATCTTCAGGCACAGAACTCAAAAAAAGTGACCTAATGGACTTTTAACCAGCAGAGAGGCTGTTTCCTATGGTGGGAGTTGTTAGTTATGTCTCCCCACTCGCAGAGCAAATGGAAACATCTCTTTCTCCCTTATTAGGGTGAGAAAGAGCCTGTGGCATGTCGAATGCTGGGTGAAACGTGAAGTCTTTGGGGTAACTGTAAGTCTGTGTCTTTACTATTGCCTAGCTCATGCTTGAGTGCTCGGTGGTGGGTGCTGATGCTTTTTTTTGCCAGTGGGGGGGAGGGGGGGATTGTTGCTCACTGCCACTTACACACAGGAGGGAGGGGAGCTGGGGGGGACTTTGGGGTTCTTATGTTTAACTGTCGTTCATTCTTTGCGGCACTTCACTGTTTTCATGGACGGTTGTGAAGGAAAAGCATTTCGGGATGTATATTGCATACATTTCTCTGACATTAAATTGTACCTTTGAACCTTTGAAACATCCATCACTGAAACAGCAGGTCCAGAATAGTGAAATGCTCAAGCTGTGAAAATGTCACAGTACATACGGATAGATCCTAGGTGACAAGCCAGAATATTGTCAGATAAACAGGCTCTCAAAATAAGGGCAACACTGATAATAGAGCCACAAAGGAGAGGCTTGCACAATTCAGAAATAAAAATAGAAAATTCCAAAACCAGGTCAGGCAGCATCTGTGGAAAGTGAGACATACTTGATATTTCAAGTTGAAGCCCTTCATCAGAATTGGAAAAGAGAGAAGATATGCTTCTTTTGTCACTCGGCCAGTTCTGACAAAGGGGCTTGGACCTGAAATGCTAATTCAGTTTACTTTCCACAGAAGCACTTTTTGTTTTTAATTTACAGGGCCTTGGTGAGACTACACCTGGAGTATTGTGTGCAGTTTTGGTCCCCTAATCTGAGGAAAGACATCCTTGCCATAGAGGGAGTACAAAGAAGGTTCACCAGATTGATTCCTGGGATGGCAGGACTTTCATATGAAGAAAGACTGGATGAACTGGGCTTGTACTCATTGGAATTTAGAAGATTGAGGGGGGATCTGATTGAAACGTATAAAATCCTAAAGGGATTGGACAGGCTAGATGCAGGAAGATTGTTCCCGATGTTGGGGAAGTCCAGAACGAGGGGTCACAGTTTGAGGATAAAGGGGAAGCCTTTTAGGACCGAGATTAGGAAAAACTTCTTCACGCAGAGAGTGGTGAATCTGTGGAATTCTCTGCCATAGGAAACAGTTGAGGGCAGTTCATTGGCTATATTTAAGAGGGAGTTAGATATGGCCCTTGTGGCTACGGGGGTCAGGGGGTATGGAGGGAAGGCTGGGGCAGGGTTCTGAGTTGGATGATCAGCCATGATCATAATAAATGGCGGTGCAGGCTCGAAGGGCCGAATGGCCTACTCCTGCACCTATTTTCTATGTTTCTATGTTTCTATTTCCAATTTCTAGCATCTGTGGTTTTTGTTTTTCATTTATTGAACCTGATGAGCCATTAGAAGAGGGAAGTTAAATAGTGTCTATGCCACTAGCAATAATGTGTGAAAATTAAGAAAATTTAACATTAAGGTTAATGATCAACATATTAATGCAAGCTTTGATAAGGATCTCTAATGGCTCATTTATGTATATATAGCACGTATCAAGAAGTTCAGTAAAGTTCTATCAACAAAAGGTCTGTGAGAACATTGAAAGTTTAGGGTTGAGTATATTGTGTAAATTCCTATGATAATCAAAAAATGGAAGCCACCAATCTTTGTGACTGACTACACAAATAGATCAACCCTATGTGTTAGCCTGTAAAATGCAGGCCATTTTTCTTTAACAGTGTGGAAGTATACCTATAACCCCAAAGTCTTTATGAACTTATAACTGTTGGAAATTGTGATTTTCCTGGTGGTGGCTGATGGAGTAACAGCAATCTGCCATTGCTCCAATTCTAATTACCTTACTATTTCCAACCTGTCTTGAAACTTCTTTTTTAAGTGTGATATTCTTTCAATATGGCTGGAAGGAGTGCCAGAGGTACTAAAAAGGATGATCTCCCTGCTTCTTTGGATTCTATTATGGATTTGCTGCAAAGTCATACACGAGAAGCCTCTGAGAAGTTTCAACAATTCAGCTCTGAGTTCAAACAAATCGATAGCAAATTGGATTCTACTCAACAAACTCTTAATGAACACGATAAACGCATAAAAAATAGTGAAGCAATTTTGTCGCCTCTGGAAACAGAAGTGGATGAATTGCAAAAACTTTGTGAAAAGCAATCAAAGTCCAATGCAAAGTTAAGACAGGAGATTATCAACCTAGAAAATAGAAGTAGAAGAAACAACCTATGGGTTCGGGGTCTCGAAGAATTAATCGAAGGTCATCATCCTATGGAATTTTTTACAAACATTTTGCAAGAATTATTTCTGGAAGTTTTGACATCTTTGCCCATGATTGATCAAGTTCACAGATCTCCCGTGTTTAGACCTAAGGGAGATAGACCAAGATCAGTAATAATCTGTTTTCATGAATTTAAAACAAAGGAACTGTTAATTCGCGAATCTTGTCGAAGAGGCATGATTGACTATAATGGCCATTGGATTAGCATTGTCAAAGATTACTCGCCTGAGGTTATGCAGGAATGTGCTAAATTCAAAGAAGTTATGTCCGTGTTTTTTTAACAAGGGTTTCAAGCCTTTCCTTCGCTACCCAGCCTGACTCAGAATCACACTTAAAAATGGATCTTTCGAATGGTTTCGTTTGACTGTTGAAGCACAAAGGTTTTTAAAATCCGAAGATTAGCTGTTTAATTTGTCTTTACATGAAGACACAAGATTAAATGAGAAACATTTAATTCATGGATCCCATCGAAGGGGCATGCTTGGTAATAGGTTGGAATATTAAGATTCTCGCAGATTATTCATTTGAGGTTATGCAGGAACATGCTAAATTTAAACAAACCTTGTTGGAATTTTTTTAACAAGGGTTTCAAGCCATCCCTTGGCCACCCAGTTTGACTAAGAATCTCATTAAAGATGGATCCTTCAAATGGTTTCATTTGAATGCTGAAGCACAAAGATTTTTTAAATTTGAAGGCTAACTGCTTAGTCTGTTTTTTCATGAAGATATAAGATTAATGTTTAATGTCTTTCTGTATGAATACTTGCATCTTTTATTTTTGGTAAACTTTCGTAACTAATTTCCTTTTGTATTTTTAATACTGTATTTTTGATATACGAGAATTGAACTTCTTGTTTGGATATTGTTTTGTCTAGGTTGGAATATAAATAACCTTGAAACTAATTGGAGCGATCACCAGGTTTTTTGGGGGGTTATCCATAGTTGTAGATGCTGGCTTTCTATTGGTTGGCCTTCTTTCTTTGGGAGGTGGGCGGGGGTATGGTTTTTTGTCTCAGAAGCTGTTTTCGAAGTTTTAGCCGACTTGTTGCTTGGTTACCATTTCTCAAGGTTTATGGGTTGGTTTTAACTTACATTTTGACCCTTCCTTTAAATAATATTAAAAATGGACCGAAATATTAATTTACTCAGTTTTAACATGAAAAGGTTAAATCACTCATTAAATGTAATAAGATTTTTGCTCATTTTAAGAAATTTAAGGTCCCTATTATTTTCTTACAAGAAACGCACATACGCAAATGTGGTAATTTACGTTTTCTTAGCCATTGGAAAGAACTTTGTTTTAGTTCATCTTTTCAGGCCAAATCTAGAGGGGTTTCAATTCTTATAGATAATACACTTTCCTTTATCCAACATAAAGTAGTGTCAGATACCAATGGACGTTTTGTTATAGCTTCAGGAAAATGAGATAATAAAATAATAGTATTTGCCAATGTGTATGCCCCAAATGTAGATGATCCAGGATTCTTTGAGCGTTTTTTTTCATTTTTACCAGATCTGAGTCTTTATTCTCTGGTGATGAGAGGAGATTTTAACTGTTGGCTAGATCCAATTTTAGACCAATCATCTTCTAAACCAATGTCTCTTAATAAATCAGCTTTGTTTATTCAATCATTTTTATGGAAGTGTGGTATCATTGATGTTTGGTGTTTTTTACATCCTTTAGATAAGGAGTACTCATTTTTTTCCCATGTCCATCATACATATTCCAGGATTGATTTTTTTTATTGATAGTCAAATGATTTCATCAGTTGGTTCCTGTGAATATAAAGAGATTGCTGTCTCAGATCATGTTCCTATATTTCTATCTTTAAATCTCCCTGGTCTTCCTCAAACAAACAGACTTTGGCGTTTTAATACAACTTTGTTATCTGATAAGAAACTTTTTAAATTTCTAGACAGGCATATTATTTTGTTTTTTGAAGAGAATAAAAAGGAAGAGACTTTAAATCTTATTGTATGGGATACTTTCAAGGCCTAGATTAGAGGACAATTTATTTCTTACACTGCGAGTGTTAAGAATAAAGCTAATAAAGAAAGAACTGAATTAGCCAATCAATTGAAACAATTAGATCAAAAATATGCTATAGCTCTAGATCCTGTTTTATATAAAAGATGTGTTGTTGATACCTTTAGAGAATTCTATTCTAAACTTTATAGTTCTAATTCCCCTAAAGATAGTACTGTAATGAATAATTTTCTAGATCAATTAAATATCCCTGCACTTTCTGCAGATAATTGCAAACAGATGAATCAACCCATTTCTTATGAGGAAATTGCCGAGGCTATACGTTCATTACACTCGGGGAAGGCTTTGGGTCCAGATGGATTTTCTGGAGAATTTTATAAAGCTTTTTCCTCATTAGTTATACCACAGTTATACTAAGTCTTTTTGGAATCTTTTAAATTGGGTAGCTTGCCTCAATCTTTTTATGAAGCTTCTATTTCTCTTATCCTAAAAAAGAACAAGGACCCAACTGAATGCTCTTCATTTAGACCAATTTCATTGCTCAGTGTTGATATTAAACTCCTTTCCAAAGTTCTGGCTCGTAGGATTAAAAATATCTTACCTTCCATTATCTCTGATGATCAGACTGGATTTATCAAAAACCAACATTCCCATTTTAATATACACCGTGTATTAAATGTTACTTACTCTCCCTCTCATAAGATATCGGAATGTGTGATATCCTTAGATGCTGAGAAGGCCTTTGATCCAGTTGAATGGAATTATTTTTTTAAAACCTTAGAAAAATTTAATTTTGGGTTAGATTTTATTCAATGGATTAAATTACTTCATCTATCTCCTTCTGCTCGGGTTCTTACTAATTTTCAAAATTCCAAAACATTTAAACTTCACCGCGGAACTAGACAAGGTTGTCCATTGAATCTTTTGCTCTTTGATTTAGCTTTAGAACCCCTAGCCATTGCTTTTCGAGAATCTAATGATATCTGTGGTATTTTAAGGAGAGGTATTACTCACAAAATCTCGCTTTACGTTGATGATATATTGTTTTTTATCTCTAATGTTGAGACCTCGCTACCTTGCGTACTTTCTTTACTCTCCCGTTTTAGCCAGTTTTCAGGATATAAATTGAACCTGCGTAAGAGTGAATTATTTCCTTTAAATAATTTGGTATCAATTAATACTAATCTCCCTTTTAAAACTGGAAGGAATCAATTTACTTATTTGGGTGTAACAGTCACTAAGAATTACAAACACCTGTTTAAAGAAAACTTTCTTACTTTATTGAACCATGTAAAAAGGATATCATTAAATTGATCACCTCTTTCAATATCGTTGATTGGATGAATTAGTTCTATTAAAATGAATATTCCACCTAAATTTATATATCTTTTTCAGGCTTTACCCGTTTTTATTCCTAAATCCTTTTTTGACTCTCTTGATTCTATTTTGTCCTCTTATATATGGAAAAATAAATGTCCTCGATTAAATAAAGTTCATCTTCAAAAATCTAAAAAGTCTAGAGGTTTAGCCTTACTTAACTTTAGGTTTTATTACTGGGCAGTTAATATACGATATCTTACGTTTTGGGTATATTATATTAATCATGTAGACTGTCTGGTATGGGTTCCTTTAGAAGCTAACTCTGTTAATAACATAGATAGTTACGGAAGCAGGATATTAATTCTCTACAATTATGACAAGAAAGTCCCTTTGTACATACAGAAGCAGAAATACCTCAACTAAAGTTGGGCTCAGAAATCAAAGGCTTTTAGTTTCTTTGGTGAGGTCACCATGGCGAATTATGTGTATAGAATACGAATTTATAGAAAGGAATTGCCAAATCTTGGGGCTTATTCTTCTGGCTTTACTGCTGGTGCCTCTTCACACTTGCATGCAACATACACTGTTTCCAGCAAAGCAAACTCTGCTGTGCTATGTTCTCCAAAGTCAACAGTGTAACATCTGTTCTTATCATTATGGGCTTGGAACTGAACCCTGCCAGCTCTGCCAGAACCCAGGAAAGTACTTGATTTGTGTGTAGTTTTCTCAAGGTATGAAGCAGCAGAACCCTAAGAGAACTAGGCAGCAAATGGCTGAAGATGGCCACTCGCATAGCAGCCATCGATCTTGTGCCAATGACAGGAAATTCAGAGAACACAGCAGATATTTAGTGTAAAAGTTCCATCTGTAGCCAAGAACTCAGATGCATGCATCTCTGGAGATGGAGGTAGTGAGCTTGAGGGACTGATATCAAATGGTGTCACAATAAAATAGTGGTGGTTCTAATGAGGAGTCTGCTGTCTGAGTGGCTGCAAACTTGCCATCAATAACCCACTAATATAAGTATATTTTGCAGAAACTAAACCATCCACTTTTAGCTCACCATTCCACACAAACACATACTTACCTATCTCCATTCATTCAACCTCCTCTTGAAAAGTTTTGTCTCTAAACCTTATTCCATATAAATACTCATTTCCTGCTATTTATACTGATACTGTTTTAAACACTGTACTGATGTTACGTTGTATGTTTTTTGTTCAATTAATCCATTAGTTGTGTGTTATTTGCCACATACTAAAGTAAAATAAATGCAGTTTTCCAAATGTTGGAAGTCTAAGTTTCCCTAAGTTTTATTCCCAGATCATTCAGTTGATAGCAGGGTTAATCTTATAGCCTTCTACAAAAGCCCTCTGGAACATTAATCGTCTGTGCCTTAGTGACAAAACCTGAATTTTTCACATTGGACTGCACAGGACTGTCTGTTTTTTAAGCACGTTGATCTCAGACTTCTGTACAGTCAGCAGAAGTCAACATTTTCACTGAACTGAGCTGATTGAAAATCAGCATTTCCATAGGGAAGTTCTGGCTATCAGCCATCCATGGCTTGGATTGTTTTAGATTTCTGTACATTTAGCCAAACACAGAAGTCCAAAACAACTTTGGAGAGCATATGTCAACGTATTTTCCTCCCATTCTGCTACTGAAATCACCACTGCACATAATATGCATTTGAGCAGGAGAAGGCCATCCCCTCAAATCTGCTTTGCTATTCCATAAGAATGTGGTTTATCTGATTTTGGTCTCCAATTCACTTTTCAGCGCTTTATCCATCCAACCTGTTACACCTTAAAGATCTCTAATAAATTCTACAAACTTAGATTTGTTTTGATGTTAACTCAACTAATTTGCAATACAATTTTCAGGTATGAGCTTTCTAAGTTTATTTTCTGAGCTTGCTACTAAAGACAAACTGCCATGGTCCGGTCTGTGAAATCCACATTCCAGTTCATGGTCCAGTCCATGTTCCTTATTCCAGGTTTTCCGGTTTTCTCCAGTTTCTGTTGAGGCAGCTGATTCTTGTTTGTGCTGGCTTCATAAATAGCTTCAGGATTCAGCCTCTGGCTGCTGGATTGTTCCTGTTCTCACCTCCTGTCTGAATCCCTTCTCTGCCCTTCCTCCTGAAGGCTTGCCATGCCCCTACAACCTGTATCTGAAACCTTGCCTCGCCTGTAACCCTCGCCTGCACCACTGTCAAGTTCAATTGCTAGAGCAAGATATGGAACTGTCTATCATTGTTTTAAACTGTCTCTGTGTCCACACCTTCACTAGGTAGGTCTGGCCGTTTGCCACTACCTAGTGTTGGGATCTGTCTTTGTGTCCTCGCCTTCGTTCGGTAGGTCCGGCCGTTTGCCACTACCAAGGGTTGGGAACTGTCTGTATCCATGCCTTCGCTAGGTAGGTCCGGTTGTTTGCCGCTACCTTGTGTTGGGAACTGTCTCTCTGTGTTCTGTGTATGAGTCCTGGCCCTACGTCCTGTTCCCAAGGAGGTGTCCCGTCCCTGTGTTCCATGTTCCTGTCTCTCCCTCGACCAAGTCAAGGCTTTCGGGTCTTGTTCAGTCCTGTTGCCTCTCCTCATCCTGTAGCCACATCTTGTCCTCACCTGGTTCTGGAGTCCGAGCCTGAGTCAAGTCCCAGGTTTTGGGTCCTTGCCCAGTCTCTGGCTCGGAGTCCATACCCTAGTCCCGAAGATCCCAAGCCTCGAGGATGCCAAGCCTCGTCCAGCCCTCACCTCAAGGATGCCAAGCCTAGTCATGTCTTCACTTAGCTCTGGGGTCCAAGCCCAAGTCAAGACGCAGGTTTCGGGTCCTTGTCCAGTCTCTGGCTCGGAGTCCAAGCCCAGGCTCCAGTTCCTAGTTCCAAGTTCCACGTCCTGGTTCTGCTATCCTAGTCAAGTCCTAGCCCGGGCACTGAATTCTTGTCTCGTCCAGGGCCTGTCATGTCCAGCATTGTTTCTTCCTGTCACACCTTGCTACCTTGATAATCATAGTCCTGTTCCTAGTAGTTCAGTGTCTGTGTCTTGCATTTGCGTCCACCTCCCAGCACCCCCACTATGACAGAACAGTCCAGCCAGACTTGGACCCAGCCACATAGACACTGTCGTTTAACTCTTGCTATCCTGGGTTCTCTCCTGTTGAATGACCTCCGCCCCCCCCCCCCCCCCACCTGCCCGTGTCATCCATAGTCTGGGGAAGGCTTTTGGGTCAACAGGAGGCTCCCATAGAGCAGGGAGTGGGGGTTACTGTCATAGTCCAGTCCGTGAAATCCACATTCCGGTTCACGGTCCGGTCCATGCTCCTTATTCCAGGTTTGCCGGTTTTCCCCAGTTGCTGTTGAGGCAGCTGATTCTCGTTTGGTAAACACAAAATATTCTGCAGATTCTGGGGTCAAAACAACATTCACAACAAGCTGGAGGAACATGGAAATGATCAGTCAACGTTTCGGGCCAGAACCCTTCATCAAGACTGAAGAGGGAAGGGGCAGAGGCCATATAAAGAAGCTGGGGGGAGGGTGGGAAGAAGAAGGCTGGTAGGTTCCAGGTGAAAAACCAGTAAGGGGGAAGATAAAGGGGTGGAGGAGGGGAAGCAGGGAGGTGATAGGCAGGAAAGGTGAAGGAGGAATAGGGGAAAACACAATGTGTAGTGGAAGAAGGCGGAACCATGAGGGAGATGATAGGCAGCTGGGAGAGCGGGCAGAGTAAAATAGGGATAGGGGAAGGGAGGGGGAGGGAATTACATGTTTAATTCTCGTTTGGGCTAGCTTCATAAATAGCTTCAGGATTCAGCCTCTGGCAGCTGGATTGTTCCTGTTCTCTCCTCCCGTCTGAATCCCTTCCCTGCCCCTTTCTCCTGAAGCCTCGCCTCATCTGAAGCCTTGCCTCAAGCCTCACCTCACTTGTAACCCTTGCCAGCACCACTGTCAAGTTCAATTGCCGGAGGAAGAGATGGAACTGTCTATCATTGTTTTGAATTGTCTCTGTGCCCACGCCTTCACCAGGTAGGTCCTGCCACTTGCCGTTACCTTGTGTTGGGAACTGTCTCTGTGTCCACGCCTTCACTAGGTAGATCTGGCCATTTGCCGCTACCTTGTGTTGGGAACTGATCTCTGTGTTCTGTGTATGAGTCCTGGCCCTATGTCCTGATCCCAAGGAGGGGTCCTGCCTCTGTGTTCCATGTTCCTGTCTCTCCCTCAACCAAGGCTCTGCGTTCCTGTCTCTCCCTCGACCAAGTCAAGGATTCGGGGTCTCGTCCAGTCATGTTGCCTCTCCTTGTCCTGTAGCCACATCCTGTCCTCGCCTAGTTCTGGAGTCTGAGCCCCAGTTAAGTCCCAGGTTCTGGGTCCTTGCCCATTCTCTGGCTTGGAGTCCATACCCTAGTCCCAAAGATCCCAAGCCTCATCTGGCCTCAAGGAACCCAAGCCTTGTCTGGCCTCGAGGAACCCAAGCCTCATCATGTCCTCGCCTAGATCTGGGGTCCGAGCCCGAGTCAAGATCTAGGTTTCGGGTCCTTGTCCAGTCTCTGGCTCGCAGTCCAAGCCCAGGCTCCTAGTTCCTAGTTCCAAGTTCCATGTCCTGGTTCCGCTATCCTAGTCAAGTCCTAGCCCAGGCCGTGAATCCTTGTCTCGTCCAGGTCCTGTGTCATGTCCAGCATCGTTTCTTCCTGTCACACCTTGCTACCTTGATAATCCTAGTCCTGTTCTTAGTAGCTCAGTGTCTGTGTCTTGCATTTGGGTCCACCTCCCAGCGCCCACCACTATGACACACACAGCACAGAAACAAGCCATACTCACCCATGCCAACCATAATGTCCATGCAAATCCCATTTGCCCACGCAACTCCTCAACTCCTTTCCTATTGAAGTACCTGTCAAAACAGATTTAAGCATTCCAATTGTATCTGGCTTTACCACCTTCTCTGGCAGCACATTCCACTTAACCACCACCTACTGAATGAAAAACTTCCCTCTCAGATTTCCTTTGAATGTCTCCCCTCTCACCTAAACCCGAGGTAGGAGAGTCTGGTTTTAGACACCACTACCTCAGGAGAAAGATTCTGACTATTTACCTTGTCTCTGCCCCTCATCATTTTATAAGCTTTTGTAAGCTCAGCCTCCTATGTTCCAGCTTGAAAGTAAAATCAGCCTATACAATCTGTCTTTATAAGGAAAGCCTTCTATTCCCAGCAACACATTCCAAACACCTAACACTCTCTGTGTAGAAAACTTGCTGCACATCTCCTTTCAACTCTACCCCCTCACACTCACTGCATGTCCTCCAGTATTTGATATTTCTACACCGGTACAGAACATTCTGACAATCTGTCCCATCTATGCTTCTCATAAGCTTATAAACTTCTATCAGGGATTGGATCTTTCCAAATCAAGGAATTAGGATTAGAGTTACCATAGCAATGCCTCAACTATCTTGAAGAAACTTTATTTCAAGAATACAGGTCGTCAGGTCCAGTGAACTTTTATCACATTAGTTTTATGTGCAAAGCATTCAAGTTGTCTCCGGTTTGAGACTTGAAGCAGCTACTATCACAGATGCAACAGTGCTACTGACCAAGTCACAGTTAACACTTTGGATTGTTTCTGAACCAGTCAGAGATCTCATAGAAACATAGAAACATAGAAAATAGGTGCAGGAGTAGGCCATTCGGCCCTTCGAGCCTGCACTGCCATTCAGTATGATCATGGCTGATCATCCAACTCAGAACCCTGTACCAGCCTTCCCTCCATACCCCCTGACCCCCGTAGCCACAAGGGCCATATCTAACTCCCTCTTAAATATAGCCAATGAAATGGCCTCAACTGTTTCCTGTGGCAGAGAATTCCACAGATTCACCACTCACTGTGTGAAGAAGTTTTTCCTGATCTCGGTCCTAAAAGGCTTCCCCTTTATCCTCAAACTGTGACCCCTCGTTCTGGACTTCCCCAACATCGGGAACAATCTTCCTGCATCTAGCCTGTCCAATCCCTTTAGGATTTTATACGTTTCAATAAGATCCCCCCTCAATCTTCTAAATTCCAACAAATATAAGCCTAGTCGATCCAGCCTTTCATCATATGAAAGTCCTGCCATCCAAGGAATCAATCTGGTGAACCTTCTTTGTACTCCCTCTATGGCAAGGATGTCTTTCCTCAGATTAGGGGACCAAAACTGCACACGATACTCCAGGTGTGCTCTCACCAAGGCCTTGTACAACTGCAGTAGTACCTCCCTGCTCCTGTACTCAAATCCTCTCGCTATAAATGCCAGCATACCATTCGCCTTTTTCACCGCCTGCTGTACCTGCATGCTCACTTTCAATGACTGGTGTATAATGACACCCAGGTCTCGTTGCACCTCCCCTTTTCCTAACTGGCCACCATTCAAATAATACACATCAAAGTTGCTGGTGAACGCAGCAGGCCAGGCAGCATCTCGTACGAAGGGTCTCGGCCTGAAACATCGACTGTACCTCTTCCTAGAGATGCTGCCTGGCCTGCTGCGTTCACCAGCAACTTTGATGTGTGTTGCTTGAATTTCCAGCATCTGCAGAATTCCTGTTGTTTACCATTCAAATAGTAATCTGTTCTCCTGTTTTTGCCACCAAAGTGGATAACCTCACATTTATCCACATTAAATTGCATCTGCCATGAATTTGCCCACTCACCCAACCTATCCAAGTCACCCTGCATCCTCTTAGCAACCTCCTCACAGCTAACACTGCCACCCAGCTTCATGTCATCCGCAAACTTGGAGATGCTGCATTTAATTCCCTCATCTAAGTCATTAATATATATTGTAAACAACTGCGGTCCCAGCACTGAGCCTTGCAGTACCAAACTAGTCACTGCCTGCCATTCTGAAAAGGTCCCATTTACTCCCTCTTTGCTTCCTGTCTGCCAACCAATTTTCTATCCACATCAATACCTTACCCCCAATACCGTGTGCTTTAAGTTTGCACACTAATCTGTGTGGGACCTTGTCAAAAGCCTTTTGAAAATCCAAATATACCATATCCACTGGTTCTCCCCTATCCACTCTACTAGTTACATCCTTAAGAAATTCTATGAGATTCGTCAGACATGATTTTCCTTTCACAAATCCATACTGACTTTGTCCGATCATTTCACCGCTTTCCAAATGTGCTGTTATCACATCTTTGATAACTGACTCTAGCATTTTCCCCACCACCGGTGTTAGGCTAACTGGTCTATAATTCCCTGGTTTCTCTCTCCCTCCTTTTTTAAAAACTGGGGTTACATTAGCCACCCTCCAATCCTCAGGAACTAGTCCAGAATCAAAAGAGTTTTGAAAAATTATCACTAATGCATCCACTATTTCTTGGGCTACTTCCTTAAGCACTCTGGAATGCAGACCATCTGGCCCTGGGGATTTAACTGCCTTTAATCCCTTCAATTTACCTAACACCACTTCCCTACTAACATGTATTTCCCTCAGTTCCTCCATCTCACTGGACCCTCTGTCCCCTACTATTTCCGTAAGATTATTCATGTCCTCCTTAGTGAAGACAGAACCAAAGTAATTATTCAATTGGTCTGCCATGTCCTTGCTCTCCATAATCAATTCACCTGTTTCTGTCTGTAGGGACCTACATCTGTCTTAACCAATCTTTTTTTCTTTTCACATATCTATAAAAGCTTTTACAGTCAGTTTTTATGTTCCCTGCCAGTTTTCTCTCATAATCTTTTTTCCCTTTCCTAATAAAGCCCTTTGTCCTCCTCTGCTGGACTCTGAATTTCTCCCAGTCCTCAGGTGAGCCACTTTTTCTAGCTAACTTGTATGCTTCTTCTTTGGAATTGATACTATCCCTAATTTCCCTTGTCAGCCACGGGTGCACTGCCTTCCCTGATTTATTCTTTTGCCAAACTGGGATGAACAATTGTTGTAGTTCATCCATGCGATCTTTAAATGCTTGACATTGCATAACCACCGTCAACCCTTTCAGTGTCATTTGCCAGTCTATCTTAGCTAATTCACGTCTCATACCTTCAAAGTTACCCCTCTTTAAGATCAGAACATTTGTTTCTGAATTAACGATGTCACTCTCCATCTTAATGAAGGATTCCACCATATTATGGTCACTCTTACCCAAGGGGCCTCTCATGACAAGATTGCTAATTAACCCTTCCTCATTGCTCAATACTCAGTCTAGAATAGCCTGCTCTCTAGTTGGTTCCTCGACATGTTGGTTCAAAAAACCATCCCGCATACTTTCCAAGAAATTCTCTTCCTCAGCACCCTTACCAATTTGGTTCACCCAATCTATATGTAGATTGAAGTCACCCATTATAACTGCTGTTCCTTTATTGCACGCATTTCTAATTTCCTGTTTAATACCATCCCCAACCTCACTACTACTGTTAGGTGGCCTGTACACAACTCCCACCAGCGTCTTCTGCCCCTAAGTGTTATGCAGCTCGACCCATATCGATTCCACATCCTCCCGGCTAATGTCCTTCCTTTCTATTGTGTTAATCTCCTCTCTAACCAGCAATGCTACCCCACCTCCTTTTCTTTCATGTCTATCCCTCCTGAATATTGAATATCCCTGAATGTTGAGCTGCCATCCTTGGTCACCCTGGAGCCATGTCTCTGTGATCCCAACTATATCATATTCATTAATAACAATCTGCACTTTCAATTCATCCACCTTGTTACGAATGCTCCTTGCATTGACACACAAAGCCTTCAGGCTCATTTTTACAACACTCTTAGCCCTTATACAATTATGTTGAAAAGTGGCCCTTTTTGATTTTTGCCCTGGATTTGCCGGCCTGCCACTTTTACTTTTCACCTTACTACTTTTTGCTTCTACCCTCATTTTACACCCCTTTGACTCTCTGCACTTGTTCTTATCCCCCTGTTGTGAGATAACCTCCTCTTTCCTAGTATCTTTAATTTGATTCCCACCCCCCAACCATTCTAGTTTAAAGTCACCTCAGTAGCGCTCGCAAATCTCCCCGCCAGGATATTGGTCCCCCTAAGATTCAAGTGTAACCCGTCCTTTTTGTACAGGTCACACCTGCGCCAAAAGAGGTCCCAATGATCCAAAAACTTGAATCCCTGCCCCCTGCTCCAATCCCTCAGCTATGCATTTATCCTCCACCTCATCGCATTCCTACTCTCACTGACATGTGGCCCAGGCAGTAATCCCGAGATTACTATCTTTGCGGTCCTTTTTCTCAACTCCCTTCCTAGCACCCTATATTCTCCTTTCAGGACCTCTTCCCTTTTCCTACCTATGTCATTGGTACCTATATGTACCGCAACCTCATATGTTCACCATTCACACGATGATTGTCAAAGCTGGACTGATCTTACTTTAGCATCTATGCTTCAGCATTATTGACTCTGAGAATTAATATTTAATCATCATTTCACAGGGTTTCATGGAAATTACGTCATCTGCTTTGACGATATATCAGCATATCAATCAAATGCTTTCAGAAGGCAATCATTTCGTGTGTTCATAATTTTACACTATCATTAAACTCAGCTGTATTTGATAGGTCACAATTTCATAAGTTAATAACCTCTGCCATGATTATTCTCAACATTGCTGCTCCGCAGGGTCGCATCTTCTGCCCCTATTCTACTCCCTGTACTCTCATGATTCCATAGCCAACACTCTGCTTTAATTCCATGTGTAAATTTGCAGATAATACCATCACAGTGGATCATATCTCAAATATTGAGTCCAAGTACAGGAAGAAGATAGAGAGGTTAGTAACATGGTGTCATGACAACAACCTTTCCTTCAACATCATTGTCGTTATATGCTGCCTCATATGACGTAGGTGATCATGATCTCATGACCATGGCTTTTCTGGGCAAATTTTTCTGCAGAAGCAGTTTGCTGTTGCCTTCTTCTGGACAGTGCCTTTACAATAAAGGGTGACCCCAGCCATTATGAATACTTGTCAGAGGTTGTCTGCCTGGTGACACTGGTCACATAACTAGGATGTGACATGAACCTGCTGCTTATGTGACCACCCACCACCTGCTTCACGTGACCCTGACTGGGGGGTTCAGCAGGTGCTACACCTTACCCAAGGGTGATCTACAGGCTAGCAGAGGGAAGAAGCGCTTTATACCTCCTTCAGTAGAGACGTATCTCCACCCTGCTGCCAAACCTTTCCTTCAATGACTTCAAGAACAGGGCAGTACATGTGTTTTTGTGTATATCAACAGTGTTGAGGTTGAGAAGGTTGAAAGTTTCAAGTTCCTCGGTGTGAAACAACCAATAGCCTGTCCTAGTCCAACTACACAGATGGTATGGCCAAGAAAGTACACTAGTGATTCTACCTCGTCAGGAAACGCAAGAAATTTGGTCCTCACCAATTTTTAATTGATGCACCAGAAAATGAATCTTATCTGGAAGCATCATGGATTAACACGGCAAGTGCTCTGCCCACGACCACAAGAAACTGCAGAGAGTTGTGGGCAACCAGCTGTGGAAACCAGCCCCCCAAAAATTGTCTCTGTCTATACTTCTTGTTGACTCCGCAAAGCAACCAGCATAATCAAAGACTCTACACACCCTGAACATTCTTTCTTCTCCCTTCTCCCATGAGGCAGAAGATAACAAAATCAGGAAGTGTGCACCACAGACTCAAAGGCACCCTGCTTTTATAAGACTATTGAGACTCTTGACCTCACAAATGACTTTGTTATGATTTTGCACCTTATTGTCTACCTGTTCTGTGATTTTTCTGTAGCTGTTGCACTTTATTCTGTATTCTGTTATTGTTTTACCTTCTACCTCAATACACTGTGTTGTGATCTGATCCGTAAGAACAGTATGAAAGACAAGTTTTTCACTGTGCCTCGGTACATGTGACAATAATAAACCGATTCCAATTGTCCATACTGGACTGTGGAGCATCTTTATCAGATGGCAATGCTCAATATCCGTTCACTCTTTGAAATAGTCACTGTGTTTAAATTATCTTTAGAGGATCTTCTATTCTTCCCGATGATTGGGGCGGTACAGTAGCATAGTGGGTAGCATAACACCCTTCAGTACAGGTGACCTGGGTTCAATTCCTGACACTGCCTGTGAACAGTTTGGATGTTCTCCCCGTGACCATGTGGGTTTCCTCCGAGTACTACAGCTTCCTCCTACAGTCCAAAGATGTACCAGTTGCCTACAGTCCAAAGATGTACCAGTTGATAGGTTAATTGGACATTGTAAATCATCCAATGATCAGGCTAGCTTTAAATTGGTGTACGTCATGGCTCGAGGGGCTGAAGGGCCTACTCAACACTGTATCTCAATAAATAAATTAATTCATTTGACTCTGTTTATTTTTCTATGTTCATTTTTTATTGAGATCTTGTTAACATTTAGAATTCTTTGCCTCCATTTATCTTTCACGTCCAGTAAAGCATTATTAGCTATGTTCTAATGTTTTCTGGCAGGAAGTTTTCTGTCTGAATTCTTAGAGCAATACAGGATGGAGTCAGGCCCTTTAGTCCAGCCAAGCTACTTCCATATGCCCGTGTTTGGACCATAATGCTCGAAAACCCACATATCCATTTGTTTTTCAATATATCTTTTGAATGTTATTTATCTACCTACCAGAACCACTTCCTCAGCATCTTGTTCCATTTATGCATAGCTTTGTGAATGAAGAAAGAAAAGAAGGCCATTCAGCTCATCAAGTGTAGACCATCTCTCAGGGCAATCCTATCAATCCCATCCTCCCACTTACTCCAACCTATTCTCTCTCACGTGCCTGTCAAGAACTCCCTGATCATTCTACTATGCACCTCATTGGCCTTCTTTCCTTTAATAGGAAATACAATAATGAGAAGAATTAGACCTAATTAGGGATAGTCAATACAACATTGTGTAGGAAGTAAGACCATAAGTTATATGACTAGAATTAGGCCGTTAGGCCAATCAAGTCTGCTCTGCTATTTCATCATGGCTGGTCCAATTATGCTCCCAGCCCCAATCTCCTGCCTTCTCCCCAGATCCCTTCATGCCCTGACCAATCAAGAATCTATCAACCTCTGCCTTAAACGTACACTAAGACTAGGCCGATGCCCCTCTATTCTGAGGCTGTGTCCTCTGGTCTTAGACTCTCCCACCATAGGAAACATCCTCTCTGTATCAACTCTATTAAGACCTTCCACCTTTTGATATGTTTCAATTAGGTCAATCAGAAGAAGGCCCCTGTACTCGAGGGATTTTCCCCCCACACCCCCCCACCCACTTTTTGATGGGGAGTGAAAGCCTGTCAGACCTCAAGTCAGGGGACTCAGAGAAGCGACGAGGCAGATTGCAACATTGAAACAGCAAGCTGCTGGTCTCCCACATCTGTTACAAGAGCCCTCTCTCCATCTCTCTCCCTTGCCAGTGAGAATGAGCCTGTCTGAGATACCAAAGTGTAGGGATGGACTCTAGATCAAAGTCTCTGTGGAGGTTTCACTATTGCTTGCATGGTTGGAAGGGGGGAGGGTCAGTTCCTTTGTTGGTGCAAGTGGGCGGGGGGGTCGATGTTTTTACTGCAGCTTGTGTATGGGAGGGCTGATGGGGGGATTTGGGGTTCTGATGTTTCTGTCATTCATTCTTTGGGTTTTACTCCATTTTGTGGACGTCTGCAAAGAGTAAGGATTTCAGGCTGCATACTGCATACATTCTCTGATATTAAATTGAACCATTGAAATGTAAAATTGACCCAGAATCTGACAGAGAATTGACCACAGAGAAAGAAGTCACTGTGGTGCTGTGTAAAGCGCAGTCCAATTCTGGAGCTTTTCAAGCTTGTATGGCATGGCCTCTTTCCATATACACCATTCTATTGAAAAGGAAAGCAATGCAGCTTGGATTTATTTCAAGGCAGCTACATCATTCATTTTAATTAGTTCTCAAGTTCACAAAATCAGTAAATATTAAATTGTTTCTTACTCCTTGACTGCTCAGTAACAGTTTTCCTTTCCTGCTGAGCTCTTATAAATGATACAACTGCGGTGGTCTGTCTTGGGGACCCTGAAAACAATATTCTACTTCAGCAGAAACATTTTGATTATGTTCTACTGCCAAAAAACAGAACTAAATAAAAAATAAATGGCACAGGAATTAGCTCAAATATTTCAGAAACACAGGAAGGAAGAAAACTGAAACTGCTTACCAATGCTATTTTCACTCAAAATGCATGTTGGTTTTAACCCCAAATGGAAAATCATTGATTTGGGCTCCCAACAGGGAATAGGTGGATTTGAACAATGTCATATTTTCTGATCTCTGTCCATCTGAATTGTATTGCCAGGAATAATGTGACTGGCAGAGGAAAATTTACCATCGAAAGCTGGAAATGTTTTGCATTTGAAAAAGACTAGGTCATTCAGTCATGGGAAAACTGCAGCCACATACAGTATTTTATACGTATGGTCAAGGCAATTAAACAGAAGAAATTGCTGACTTTGTTGCTCAGTTAGTGTGACATGGGACCAACCCATTCTTGTTTAGAGATTAAAGATGAGAAAATCTGTGGATGCTGGAAATCAAAGCAACACACACAAAATGCTTCAGGAGCTCAGCAGGCCAGGCAGCATCAATGGAAAAGAGTGAGCGGTTGACGTTTCAGGCTGAGAACCTTCATCAGGACTGGAGAAAAAGATGAGCAGTCAGAACAAGAAGGTGAGGAGAGGGGAGGAAGAAACACAAGGTTGTAGGTGACAGGTGAAACCAGGAGATGGGGTGGGGTGAGTAAAGAGCTGGGAGTCAACTGGTGAAAGAGATAAAGGGCTGGAGAAAGGGAGAATCTAATAGGAGAGGTTTGAAGACCATGGAAGAAAGGGAAGGGGGAGGAGCACCAGAGGGTGGTGGTGGGCATGTAAGGAGATAAGGTGAGAGAGGGAAATGGGAATAGGGGAATGGTGAAGGGGGGCAACGACTGGAAGTTTGAGAAATCAATGTTCATGCCATAAGGTTGCAGGCTACCTAGACAGAATATAAGGTGATTGGGAGACCGTTTCGCCAGGTCCCAACGCACTGTCTGCCAGAAAAAGTAGGATTTCCCAGTGGCCACCCATTTCCATTCTACTTCCTATTCCCATTCAGACATATGAGTCCAAGGCCTTCTCTTTGGCCATGATGAGGCTACACGGGATTGGGAAGCAACACCTTATACTCCTTCTGGGTAGCCTCCTAACTGATGCCATGAACATCGATTTCTCAAACTTCCGATAACTGCACACCCCCTTCAGCATTCCCTCATTCCCATTTCCCTCTCTCACCTTAACTCCCTACTTGCCCATTACCACTCTCTGGTGCTCCACCTCTTCCCTTTCTTCCATGGTCTTCGACCTTCTCCTATCAGATTCCCCATTTTCCAGCCCTTTTTCACTTCTCACCTACCACTTTGTAGTTCTTCCTGCCCTCCTCTACCTTTTCGCTCTAACTTCTCAATTTTTTTCAAAGCTAATAAAGGGTTTCGGCCCAAAACATCAACTGCTTACTCTTTTCCATTGATGCTGTCTGGCCTGCTGAGCTCCTCCTGTATGTGTGTCACTTTGTTTAGAGATCGTTAAATGAGTTGTGAATGTAGACTTGTGATCTTTTGAGAGTTGACACTAATGTACGATTGTAATTGAGGCAACAACAATTTATATACATGTACAGTGTTGTGCAAATTTTTAGGCACATGAATATATAGCTCGGGTGTCTAAGACTTTTGCACAGTACTATAATAATTTTATGTATTGCACTGTACTGATGCCACAAAAGAAAACAAATTTCATGACATACGTGAGTGATGATGAACCTGATTCCGATATGGGTCTCTATTGTGGACTGAGAGCGGGAAAGTGACAGGGAGAGGGGAATCATAATTGGGAAATGGGGAAGGGAGAGGAAAGCAACAGAGACATTTTGTAATGATCATTAAACCCATAAGTCAAAAACCCTCCCCACCACCCCCAGCCCTCCTTCCCACACCCTTCCCACAGTGCTCCACCCTTGCCATTCCCAACATCCTTTGCTCCCACCAGATCTACAAACTCGCTCTCTGCTCCACGTTGAGTAATACAGTACTGTGCAAAAAACTTAAGCATTTTATATAAAGTATTAGCTATATACATGTGCCTAAGACCTCGGCACAGTACTGTATTACTTGGAACATAGTGAAAAATTTTCTCCAATTTCAAGTTTTCTTTTTGTAAGCATGTTTGAGAACAAAAACTAAGTGTGCCAGGGAAGATGGAAAGAAAAGCAATTGGTTAAAATGGTCTCTGCAAAAGACGTTAGAAAATCTTTACAATTATATTAGGCAAAGAAATGTGAACAGAGCCCCCAAAAAACAGACAATGGTGTTATTGAAATGTCAACAGGAGCATCGCAAACATGTCGAATAATTTCTTTGTATCTGTATTTGCAAAGCACAACATGCTGGCCATGTTCAAGAAATCATATTATCGTAAGACAGGGACTTCGAAAAATTTATGCATGCAAAACACAAATGACGAAAAGAACAAGGAACCAGAGTGTGGCACATTCCAGCGAGCAGGTCATTTCCATCCAGACGTTTTAAAAGAAATGAGGGGCAACATTGCAGAAAAATGAGAGAGAATGTTGCAAAAAAGAAATCCAAGGCAAATATCTTTTACTCAGCAGATATATAACTGGCAAAAAGAAATGCAAATTAATTATGAAAGTTTTGTTCTTTCTAAAAGCTGGCACATGCAACTAGCTTTTCCAATTTGCAGTATTGATTCCTCCCTAATAGTTATACCTGTTCAAACTGAGATAGTTAGGGTTTTATTATAAACACAAGACATTCTGCAGATGCTAGAATTGTAGGAGAACGCACATAACATGCTGGAGGAACTCAGAAGGTCACGCAGCGCCTATGGAAATGAATAAACAGACAACATTTCAGGCTGAGACCCTTCATCAGGACTGGAAAGGAAGGGGGAAAATGTCAGAATAAGGAGGTGGGGGAGGGGAAGGAGGACAAAGTAGAAGGTGACAGGTGAAGCCAGGTGGGAGGTGGGTAGGTGAGGGTGGGATGAAGTAAGAAGTTGGGAGGTTCCCTAAGCAGAAAAGCACTAGGGAAGGAGGAACCTGATAGGAGAGGAGAGTGGACCATGGGAGAAAGAGAAGGAGGAGGGGACCCATGGGAACATGATAGACAGATGAGGAGAAGAGATGGGAGGCCAGAGTGTGGAATTGAAGAAGAGAGAAGGGGGGAGCAGAAAAATTACCAGAAGTTGGAGAAAATCGATGTTCATGTCATCACGTTGGAGGCTACCTAGACAGAAATATGAGCTGCTTCTCCTCCAACCTGAGAGTGACCTCATCATGGCCAAGGGTACACCATGGACTGAAATGCCAGAATGGTAATGGGAGTTGGAATTAAAATGCTTGGCCACCAGGAAATTCTGCTTCTTGGGGATGGAGCAAAGGCTTTATATTTATTCTCCTCATACTTTTTTGAAATAAACTGAAACATTTTAAGCTAAGTTTAAGTAACTAAATACATCAACTGATAAATAAAATTAGTGAACTTCCAAGATTGATCTCATTTCATTTCTTCTGTCGATGATATACAGCCTGCAATTACGTGAATTTAGTTAAGATGCTTTTATCATTACTTGTCTAAATTCTGTCTTGTAGATCTAACTATCTAGATTAGTTTTGTTTAAGTAGAGAGGTAAAAAAGCCATCCCAAGTATGACGTTATTCTAAATCTCTTATATCAGGCAAGAGTTCAACCTAGGTTTTTCCCAAATATGCTACATAACTAAATAGTCCACCAGTTCATTTCATCAATATTTTCATGAGTTCCTGGTTCTCAGCTTAAATATACAGTTCTAGCAGGAATTGCTTTAATTAAGATTGGGGTATAATGAATCAATCAAAAGTGGCAACACACATCAAAGTTGCTCCCTGGTCTGCTGCATTCACCAGCAACTTTGATGTGTGTTGCTTGAATTTCCAGCATCTGCAGAATTCCTCGTGTTGGCCAATCAAAAGTGGTAGTGGCAGTGCAGAAGTTAAGTTTAAAGGGGTTAATTTTGACTGTAGATAACACTGTAAACCTTTAATTGATTAAAGTAGACTGCTTCTAACATTATCTGTTGTAATCTGAACAAAGTCACTGGAGAGAAGCAGCTGGTAGTCCCTTTGTTCAACAAAGTAAGACACAGCGGATGTCATATTGAGAACCTTTCAGAGGAAGAGGCCTGCTCGACCCAACATTATATGACATTTTATATGCTAAGGTTGAAAGGACAATTCTATATTTACAACGTATCTACAATGTGAATCACATATAACTTCCACATCTCCTCCTTCGCCCACACACTACAGTCACCCAAATGAATGTTAAATCAGCATTGTCTAGCATTGTACAATTTTAGATCAGGGACCTGCAATTCATCACTCCTAGGTCGTTTTTCTATCGATTAAAATTAAAGCCAAAGTTGGTTAAAGTGTGAAATAACTATTACCCCTATTACTCTATCACCTGGTCGAAATTGTCATGTTGATTCTTGGGAGGTAGAAAAGTTGGAGGAAGTTTCTGATTTCCAATCACAACTCTGTAAAGTTTGTTGGAAGCAAATATGTGTGCATTCTAGATGCTAGAAGGTCACCAGAACCAAGTTTGGATCCTATAGCCACTAACTTTACTTGTGGAACCTGGCAATGCCTTTTTGTTTGACTATTCCTGTTTTACACAGTAGTACCCACTGGAAGATTCCTGAGGTTGTAATAGCTGGGGTGATAGTGGGGATAAGCTCCCACTGCTCATAAAGTGCTCCCAATGCCGTGCGTCTCTAACAGCCTGTGACAACAAAGTCCAACTCTTGGCCTTCACGTGTGGCTTAGCTACTAAGCCCAACGGAACTGTTTCTACAGACAAGAGAAGGGACAAAGGTGGGCCACTAGTACCACAAAACAAGATGCTTCAGGCCGGTGGGGCTCGTCAGTCTTGGACGGCAGCTCACCTAGGAGAAGGAAAACTCTGATTTTAATCCTCTGCTGCCTTGCAGCTACCCCCACCCATGGGAAATGCTTCAGGAGTAAACCCCAAGGAAGAAATCCAGAGCTGGAGTCCCTA
Organism: Mobula birostris; assembly: GCF_030028105.1. Classification (NCBI taxonomy): domain Eukaryota; kingdom Metazoa; phylum Chordata; class Chondrichthyes; order Myliobatiformes; family Myliobatidae; genus Mobula; species Mobula birostris. The sequence continues at coordinate 82,453,132 of NC_092373.1, forward strand.
AGGCAGTTTGATGTTGTTTACAACTTCACTCTGGCAACCTCTGCGATGATACTGGTGCCAAGCTGTATCGGCACTTGCCCTTCCCTTGGACTACATTAGTGATGTGAAGAGGGGGAACCCGCTGCATGGGCAACATTTGGTTCTTCAAATCTTCCTGCCCAGGTTTGCACCCTGGAGAGGACACAGTCCACCAGAAGCGCAAACCCATGATCCCCTGGGATTGACGCCTACCTACTACCCATTAGAGGCCGTGAGTAAATGGAAACAAAAGCAGGTTAGCTATTTCCCAGGGAAAAAAAATTCTCTAATTGCACATTCTGCAGGATCATCTCAATAAAAACTCTGCTGCTCCCGCCAAGCCTCACCATCATTAAAATGAACGCCCTATGTATAACAAGGAAAATTTGCATCCTTATCAAAAGACAACATTCATTCTTCGCATACCAAAATATGTGTTCTGTTCAACAAGACATTTTTTGTATATTTAAAGTGCAAGTCATAGAGAAATATACAAGACTATGAGTTAATATGCCATCCACTTGTTTAAACTAATCATAAAGCCATTCTACAAATTGACAATGCTAAAATATTGTTATATCAGTCAAAGGTGCTTTTTGTCATTATTGTGACTTAATAAGCATTTTTGATTTTTGTTAATCAGCCACTGTAAATATGGCAAGTTATTTTTTGTAGGGTCAATGATATTAGTGACTTTGTTTATGGTTGCTGCAAAGTGTCAGTAATTGAAAACCACCACTAGCTTGGTTTTACTATATAATATTCCATAATCCCATAATGCAAGGAGGATTCCTGGAAAGGAAATGTTATCTCAAAAATATGTGAATTTCAAAGGAATCTCCAGAGACATCTGGAAACTGTTAAAGCTCCTAAATTCCTTCAAAACAGCCCTTTCCATAATAGTTCTGATCTTCTAACAACTGTGCTACAGGAATTTCTTTTGATCACAGACCTCACATTTTGTGGTAAAAATTGACTGCATACCTCTTCAAAATTAATTTACATTCTTTTTCAAGTTGATATATTACTGTGCTTTTTTATTCATAGTTATTTGTGTTAGTTTATGGCTTGTCAATACAGGGCAAATAGCTGTTAGTTTAATCCAATCCAGTACTCAGGTATTCACTGAAACAAAATTAAGTCAATCCATTATTAATAAATGTCAGGAGGAAAATCAATTAAAGTTTAATTTGCACCTCCATAATCCCACACTTCTCAACAAATGCCACTCAATTGAGAAAATATATTCAATACATCACAGTATACATGAACTACATTGGTGAAAGCTGCATTTCCAAATCTGATCAATTGGTAAATATCCAAATCTGACTTCTCTATTCTATTAACAAGTGATTTAACAGTTTTGATTTTGGATCGATTGTTTTGGATAGATGTAGACTATGATAATTGTGTTTATTGAACAAAATCTGAATGTTTCCTGGCAATACAGAAGTGGACAGTTCAGCAAATGAAGAAGAGTATAGAAGACTCCAAGACACTGACAGATTGGAAGAACAGGCAAACAGATACAGGTTGAGGCAAGAAAACCTGAAGCAATGGCTTTTTGGAGATAAACCAAGAAAATTGAAAATAAATCAAAACTACTCAATCTGATAGAAATAGGGATCAGTACTTAATTACAGTACTTGGAAATATGAGTACAGGTATATAAACACATCAATAAAATCAGTAGCATTTTTATTTATGAAAATGAATCAACGTACAAAAAGGACAGAAATTTGATTACATTTAGAGAAATATGTGTCTTTTGGATATTGCTTTGAAAACGCAGAGCATGAGTTCATTGAGTAATACCAGAGATCAGGACCTGTAGTTGAGAACAGATAAGAGATTTTAGATTCATTTATTATCGAAGAATGTATTAATTATGCAAGCTTGAAATTTGCTTGCTCACAAGTAGCCACAAAGCAAGAAACCTGAAAAAACCCAATTAAAGAAAAAAAGAATAAAAAGAAGACCAATACCCAATGCTCAAGAGAAAACAAAAAACACAAATTATGCAAACAACAACATTACGAACCATAACTGATCCAAACCCCAGAACAGCTTGGAGTAGGCCCAAAGCCTCACTTATCGGTTCAGTATATTAGCAGGCATGGAGTACAGCAGCCAGGGCAGTCTTCATTGCTTCAGCGCCATGGAGATGAGCACCATGGAGTATGAGTGAAATCAGCTCTCATCCCAGCCGACTCTATGTCTTTTCAGTCTACCTTGGCCTGCGTTTACATTGACCCAACATTGGAACAGCGAAAGGCTCCACACCCTAGGGAGAGGAGTGAACATCTCAGAGAGCGAGAAAAAATGGCTTTTGCCTCTGATCTGTTTAAACTGTCTAAAGAGCGAATTGTTCCTCACACTAGGACCCGGGCACCGGGCCTAGGCCACACTGCCCAGCAACTCGTTCTGGGCCAGGATTCTGTCACCCAGCCTGAAGCCGCTCCCAAGTTCATTAAATCATCTCTACACCCAGAGCAATCCAACCTCACACCCGGGCCAGAAGAACAACATCGGAACTTCTTTCAGCACCCTGAATGATCCAACCTCACAACCAGGACAGAAGAACAAGCATCGGAACTTCTTCGCCTGTGCTCTGACTTCTTTCAGCACCCAAAGCATTCCAACCTTGCTCCCAGAAACTAATTTCACAAAACAACCAAGACTACGAAGAAATTTATCAGCAAGACAAAAAACCATGACTTTTTTTGTGGAAGGTAACATAAGTAGAAAAGCAATTCTGACTGAGAGTTAGCTGTGAAGGCAATCATTAGGTTATCTATTAATGAAGAGATTGTCAGACATTTCTTGATGATATTTTCATGATGTCCCATGTACCTGAAGTCCTTCTGATTCTCGGTATTAAATATCATGGTTTTTACAGGTTCTTCCGGGGTAGCTGGTGTGAATAATGCCTAGGTTTGTGTAAACAATACACACTGAGAGTTGGTGCTGGACCGAATACTTCCTTGTTTGTGAATGAGATGCTTGTCAATTGACCTTTCCAATCTCTCTACTATATTCTCCTCACAACAGAAATTTTCCATTCCAGGCAGCACCCTGGCGAATATTCTCCTCACCCTCTCCTATTTTATCGATTTGTTTACTGAAACGTATGAGAAAATGTGCTCTTCACTCAAGACCCGTAAGACAAAGGTCCTTTACCAAGCCAACACTCAGTACCACCCTCTCTGTCAACAAATGAGGCCCAAAAAGAGACTGCTTTGTGGAAAATATGGACTACTTCTCATGCCTCAGACTCTATTTCTTGATGATATCATACTTCAGTAATGAAAGTCACCACAGTCTTTAATACAGCAGCTTTCCTTCAAACGTGAGAAAGAGAGTATTTGAAGTTCAAGACCGCAGACCTGGCACTAAATTCATTGTCTACCATGCAGCAGTGATCTTTGCCAGCTGTATGCTTCAAAGCCTAGACCATTTATAGCAGGCATCTTAAAGCACTGGAAAATGACCTCTGCAAAATCCTTCGGATCTCACGGTTAGTGTCTCCTCCTAGACCAACCTCCAAAGCATTAAGACCATAGTTGCTCTCAGTATTATAGATTGGGCAGGCCATATTTCTCCTAGATATGATACTTGATTCTGAAACAGACCCAAATCCTTCTGCATGCAGACTTGGACTGCTTTGTTTACTAAATGGAATTGAGCATTGTGCAGTCATCAGTGAACATCCTCACTTCTGACCTTAAAGTAGCAGAAAAGTTACTGATGAAACAGCTCAGGATGTTTAGGTCCAGGCGCTGCCTTGATGAAATGCAGTGATGCTCTGGGCTGGCATGGCTAAGTTCCAACAAACACAACCACTTTCCTATCTGCAGGTTATGGTTTCGATCAAGGAGTATTTTCCCCTTGATGGCTCTTGACACAACTCTTAGCAGGGCTCCTTGATACCTCGTTCAATCAAATGATACTTCGATGTCAAGGCCAGTCACTCTCACTTCATCATGGAGTTTATAAGCATGTTTGCATCAAGGCTATGAGAATTTCAGAATCTAAGTGATCTCCTAAAACCCAAAATCAGCCTCAGTGAACAGACTGTTAGAGAATTGTGCTGCTTTATAAATCTGTCAAAGTTTTCCTTCCAGCAAATTAGCTGATGAATAGAAATAGATTGATTGGACAATGTTACTCAGGGATTTGGCCTCCTTTTTGTGAACAACACCTACCTAGACAATTTTCTACATTGTCTAAACACATTAATGAGGTAGGAGACAAAATAACTTTTATTAATAATTTTGATAAAAGATAAATTTACTGTAGATATTGGAAAAATATCCAATTCCTTTTTGAAATGGTGTATATGGATTTTTATGCCCATTATAGAATGAGGACAGAGCAGATTTGGATTTTCAGAGGAACATCTGACAGTACAATATTCCCTGACAGTGTAATGCATCGTGTATTAGAATTTACCCCCCATCAAAATCACACATATATATTTTTTTCTATTTAATACTCTGTAGGAAGGCTTTGTCAATTTTCTCGATGCCCATATCCAAACATTAATCAATAAAGCAAAGTAACAGCTGGCCCAGTTTAGAAATGTCTTACTTACAGACACACGAGAAGAAACTCCCATAGTATTATTAAATTCAAAGGTATGAGGAACATATATACATTCATTCCTGCAAATGGCAGATCTCTCCCAAAAACAATTTTCTTTCTTATCTGGTTTACAGTATGCACTTTTAATGCCATTCTTTACAATACTGAGGAGGTATGGTAACCATATAAGGTGATTTTTTTGTACATTCCGGACAAAATCATCTTGCGGACGTCTGTTAAACTGGAACCTGTTCCTTGTTCAAGGACGGGATGTAAACAGCTAAATTCTTAAAACCTAGGTTGTTCCCAGTATAGAACACCTATAATTAAACTCATAAAATTACTTCTGTAAAATAAGATGTTTGGCATGATTGAAAGTAAAAATGCATTCTTCTTTACAGCAGCATCCATCATTAAAGACCCTACCATCTAAGCCGTGTTCTGTTCTTGTTTCTTGCTGCTGCCATCAGGAACCTCAGGACCCATACCACCAGGTTCAGGGACAGTTATTAACCTCAACCATTAGGGTCTTGAACCAGAGGGCAAAACTTCACTCAACTTAAATTCAAACACCATTAACTACCAGAACAGGCCAAAGGCTAGGAATCCTGTGGCAGGTAACTCACCTCCTGACTCCCCAAAGCCTATCCACCATCTACAAGACTCAGATCAGGAGTGTGATGGAATACTCGCCACTCACCTGGATGATACCAAAGCCATTGCTGATTGCAGAACACTTTAGATTTCATAAGCAGAATCAAAAAGATGGGAAAGCATTTCATTGTATGTGGCTAAACTGAAGAGATTGTCTGAGCACTGTCAGTTCTGTAATGGGCTAAATGATGTACTAAGAGATCATTTGGTTTGTGGAATCTTACAAGGACGCATTCAAAAACAGCTCCTAATGGAAGTACTACTTGCAATCGGATGAGCAGTGGTAAGTGCTGTTTCAACAGAAACCGCAGACAAAGACACAATTGAGTTGCAGTCAGCAATGAAAGTGAGCGTGAACAAAATTGCAGTGTCTAAACAGAAACCAGTCAGGCCAAACAAACTGTGTTACTGTTGTGGCAGAGGCTCACATACACCAAACAAATACAGATTTGAAGGAGAAACTTGCACAAAATGCAACAAGGTAGGACACATACAAAGAACATGTAGGGTAGACAAAATTAAATGGACAACTCGGGGAAAAGAAAATGTTAAAAAGTCAAGTTGCAGCTTCAAAAAGAGCACTTAACCTGCACGCTGTGGATGAAAAATTTGATAATGATGGGAGTGACACAGGACTGAGTAGCCTTGAAATTTAAAATGTGAAAATAAGCAATAGACAAACGATATGGCTTATGCCAGCACTGAATGGCAAAATTAATTAAAATGGAATCAGACATTACTGGTTAAGCTGTTTCAGTCATTCTACAAAATGCATTTGAATGGTGTTTCAAAGATACTGAAGCCTGCAGATATCCAGCTAAGAACTTACAGGTGTCCCCCGCTTTTCGAACGTTCGCTTTACGAAACCTCACTGTTACGAAAGACCTACATTAGTACCTTGTTTTCCCTTTCAGAAGGTGTTTTCACTGTTACGAAAAAAAATTCAGTGTGCGATAAAAAATCAGCGTGTGAAAATATCAATGCGCAATAACAGGCAGTGCGCCCCGAGCAGCCGCTCTCCCCTGGATTGGGAATTGCTTTGCTTTAACACGTGCCTGTGAGCCGACGTTTGCAAGGTGAGTTCTATGGTATCAGAAAAGCCTGAAAGAGCTCGTAAGGGTGTTACACTTACGGTAAAACTAGCCATAATGAAGCGTTTTGATCGTGGTGAACGAAATAAGGACAACGTGAGTTTGGCTTGTGGAAGCTGACGAACATGATGTTGAAGAGGTTTTGGCATCCCATCACCAAGAACTGACAGATGAAGAGCTGATGCAATTGGAAGAAAAAAGAATAACAATCGAAACCGAATGAGTAATGATAAAGTACGACTTTAATTTTGAAAGGGTACGTCAGTTTAGGGGATATTTGCAGGATGGTTTGAGTCCTTATTAAAGAACTGTGTGATAGAAAAATGCGCGAGGCTCAGCAGTCAAGCAAGCCTCCCACATCAGCCACAGCAGACGATGAACCTCGACCTTTGACATCGAGGCGGGCAGTCATAGGAGAATATGAGCTGCCTGCTCTAATGGAAACAGGCAACAAGATGACACCCCAATGTCCCACCACCCCAACGTCCAGGCCACGGACAGATACCAATTCGCGGAGAATGTAAAGGTAGCCGGGAGGCACACAGCACTTCTTTAAGAAAAAAGCCGAAATAAACATGCTATTTAATTAGGTGCCACCAACACGTAATTGTCGGCCCAGATCAGAGACGACGCAATCAGAAATCGGCACTGATCTGGGCCGACAATTACGGGTGGCACCTAATTAATTAGCATGTTTGTCTCGGCTTTTTTCTTAAAGATGTGCTGTGTGCCTCCCGGCTACCGCTGGACCCCTGCATTCTTCGTGGGAATATATCACTCAGCGGCCCGGAGGGTGGGGGCCACTGCACCACCCAAACTCTGACAAGTCTGATACACCATCATCAGTGTGCTCGGCGCTATCTTCCCGATTCCCGTAAGTGATACTACACTGTACATACGTTATTTCTACTTTATATAGGCTGTGTATTTTTAAGTGTTATTTGGTATGATTTTGCAGCTTCATAGCTTAAAGGTTACTGGAGAGCGCTTGCGTGAGATTTTCTGCCGACAGTGCTTGCGTGCAATTTTCGCTACGGAGAGCAGTGCAGTAATGATTGTGGAAAAGTATTTCTACTTTATATAGGCTGTGTATTTATCATATCATTCCTGCTTTTACTATGTGTTACTGTTACTTTAGGTTTTATGTGTTATTTGTCATGATTTGGTAGGTTATTTTTGGTCTGCAAACGCTCACAAAATTTTCCCATATAAATAAATGGTAATTGCTTCTTCGCTTTACGACATTTTGGCTTACGAAATGTTTCATAGGAACGCTGTACCTTCGGATGGCGGGGGAAACCTGTATACTGGAGAAAAGATAACTCCTGTGGGAATGACATTCGTAACAGTGGAATACAACAACCAACAAGTCACATTGAGCTTGGATGTGATAAAAACAGGAGGGACAGCATTGTGGGGTCACGATTGGCTGAGACAACTACAACTTGATTGGAGATCCATCCAAAATTCCAGCAATGAAGCCAACTGAAAGCAAATTAAGAAAGTTACCGGATGATGCCACAACTGTCTCCATGCTGAACACCATGAACTGTGGCCCAATAGAGGACTAACAGGTGTTTATGCCAACTTCTGTGCCTCTGGTTGGGAAGCATATTGGACCCAAGGAGAGGCCATGCTGCTCAGAGGAATCGTGAAAATGATGAAAACAGTGGTCTGACTACAACAGTTTTTGTAGGCAACATATCTCAGAAAGCTTTGATACGTTAATCAAGCAATTACTTGCAAAATGTGGCTTGGTTTTAAGCTGGAAGAGAGTTCAAGGAACTGCAGAAAAGTTGCAAGCTTTTGGCTTTTGTCAGTATAAGGAACTATAATCTACTCTGCATGCATTAAGGATATTGCTTGAACCTCAAGTGGGAGACAAAAAGCTGCTTTCATCCAAAGCCCAGCTGGATGAATGGAAGGCCAAAAAGAAAGGAGTCAATGGAGATATGAAAACAGAGGATTTGTCGAATGATGTTGAGCATGCAAAAGCCAAAAGGAGAGATCAGATCATAAAGGGAGCAACAGAAGCATTAATGAGAGAAAACTCTAGTGAACTAAATGGACCTTCCCGAGATCAAGATGCACAAACTAGAAGAAGGAAAAGTAAGGAAGAGGTAGAGAGAAGGAACGCGAGAAAGAAAAAGGGATCAAAGTAGATCCAGACAGAGAGAGAAAAATAAAAGAAAGGTGCCCAGAGCTCTCAGATCCACTTCCTGCAATCCCAGAGGCAACTCCTACAACCACCATCGAGGCAGCCCCAGAACCTGAGGTTGTTTCGCAGCCACAAGTCTCACCTGCTAAGCAGAGTGATCCCCTTGTCAGGAAAGACATTATCCCACAAGAATAATAAATCCTCCACATCGATTAAATCTTTAGATCTGAATGGGACAATTTAAATTTTACTGTACTGTGGATGTCTGAATATAGTAGTTGCATTATATTGTATACTGTGTATATAGTTAAGATGCATTCTATTGAGTTGGAGTTCATAGCGAAGCAGGGAGGAGTGTTGTGTATTTTATATTTCAATATTATTTGAGTAATCTTGAATATATATTGATTGATTAAGCATTATTGTTTGTTTAAATGATTAATTATGGGTTATATGTAATAATACATGTAACAAACAATACATATGTAACATACGTCATCACGTTACCACATGATACGTGCGCGCCTCGCTAAAGTAAACTCAAACTACACTCAAATGTTTGGAGTCCCGTGAGTTTCTTTGAATTAGTTTAGTGTTTTAAAATTACAAAACATAACACCATATCTATTATTATTGTTACTATTATTATTATTTCTTTTTTTTCTCTCTTTCTTTCGGTATTAGCAGAGTGTTATTTTTTTTTGTACATTGGCTGTCCATCCTGTTGGGTGCAGTCTTTAATTGACTCTATTGTGTTTCTTATACTTACTGTGATTGTCCAGAGTAGTAAATGGTGACATATATGTACTTTGACAATATGTTTACTTTGAATTTAGAGGTTTTACATTCCAATCTAAAGTACTGATTCTTCTCCTATTACAAATTTAAAACTCAATAGGTCATTGTGTACAACATATCCAGATTACCAAAGAGGTCATTGTGACATAATATTGGATATAAGACTTTAAGATGTAGGAGCAGAATTAGGCCATTCAGCTCATTGAGTCTGCTCAATCTGTTCATCATGGCTGATCCAATTTTCCTCTCAGCCCCAATCTCCTGCTTTCTCCCCGAATCCCTTCATACCAATCAACATCCGACTTAAACATACACAGAGACTTGGCCTCCATAGCTGCCTGTGACAAAGAATTCTACAACTTCACCACTCTCTGGCTAAAAAAATTCCTCCTCATTTCCATTCTACAAGGAAGCCCCTCTATTCTGAGGCTGTGTCCTCTCGTCTTAGAGTCTCCCACCAAAGAAATGTCCTCTCCACAACCACCCTATCAAGGCCTTTCAACATTCGATGGGTTTGAATGAGGTCACCCCTTTAAAGCACAGTGATATTTGTGCTATTATATCACATTTGTTACAAAGACAGAAACTTCTACAGTAACATAAAGCACTTAAATGTGAATGCATCCCATACACAGCTAGAAATGAAGAAGTTATAGAGTCATATAGTGTGGAAACAGGCTCTTTGGCCCAATGTCCATGCAGACTGAAGTACCCCTCTAAGCATCCCACTTGTCAGTGTTTAATCCTTCTATATTCCTCTAAACCTTTCTTATCTATGTATCAATCCAAGTGTTCCTTAAGTGCCATTCGTGTAGCAATCTGAACCACTTCCTCTAGCGGCTCATTCTATAAACGGATGCCCCTCTGGGAGAAAAAGTTGCCCCTCCAGTTCCTATTAATTATTTCTCCTCACATTTTAAACCTATGCCCTCTAGTTGGTGATTCCACGAGCCTGGGACTGGACTGTTCATGCCTGCTGTGACTCTTACTGCTCCCTTACTCATGTGTAAGATCAGGGAGAACTCTTTGATATTTTCCTATCTGAGCTAAAACCATTTGCAGATCATTATCATTTTGAAGCTTGAAGGACTTTCTCACCAGAAGTAGGATTATTTGAGGATTCTGGCAGTCTAGCCTAAGGTAATGATTATAGTACTGACTTGCAAAAAATGTGGACCTACTAAAATTGAGCTGGAAAAGTGGAGGGGCCATCAGAAGAGAGTCAATGTAGTGAAGTGTGAGAGAAAAGGCTGCTGTAAAAATGGTAGAGCTAATGCAAGCATTATGTTCAGCAACATGAGCAGCTGGAAAAATAGTTGCTTATGGGAAGTAGTGCGCATGGTGAGTAATGGAAAACGATTAACACTGGCGCACCTCAGGGATGTGTGCTTCGCCCGCTGCTCTACTCTCTATATACACATGACTGTGTGGCTAGGCATAGCTCAAATACCATCTATAAATTTGCTGATGATATAACCATTGTTGGTAGAATCTCAGGTGGTGATGAGAGGGTGTACAGGAGTGAGATATGCCAATTAGTGGAGTGGTGCTACAGCAACAACCTGGCACTCAACGTCAGTAAGACAAAAGGGCTGATGGTGGACTTCAGGAAGAGTAAGATGAAGGAACACATACCAATCCTCATAGAGGGATCAGAAGTGGAGAGAGTGAGCAGCTTCAAGTTCCTGGGTGTCAAGATCTCTCAGAATCTAACGTCCCAACATATCAATGTAGATATAAAGAAGGTAAGACAGTGGATATACTTTATTAGGAGTCTGAAGAGATTTGACATGTCAACATACACACTCAAAAGCTTCTATATTTGTACTGTGGAGAGCATTCTGACAGAGTGCATCTCTAACTGGTATGGAGGGGCTACTGCACAGGACTGAAAGAAGCTGCAGAAGTTGTAAATCCAGTCAGCTCTATCTTGTGTACTAGCCTACAAAGTACCCAGGACATTTTCAGGGAGCGGTCTCTCAGAAAGGCAGCATCCATTATTAAGGACCCCCAGCACCCAGGGCATGCCCTTTTCTCACTGTTACCATCAGGTAGGAGGTACAGAAGCCTGAAGACACACACTCAGTGATTCAGAACCAGCTTCTTCCCCTCTGCCATCCGATTCCTAAATGGACATTGAAGCTTTGGACACTATCTCACTTCTTTTAATATATAGTATTTCTGTTTTTACACATTTTTAAAAATCTATTCAATATACGTAATTGATTTACTTGTTTATTTATTATTATGTTTTATTTTATTTATTATTCTTTTTTTCTCTCTCTCTGCTAGATTATGTATTACATTGAACTGCTGCTGCTAAGTTAACAAATTTCACGTCACATGCCGGTGATAATAAACTTGATTCTGATTGAAAGTACATAGTGTGCACAAGGAGAGTTGTGCAGGGACATAGCCAGGGTCAGGAAACAGAGCACCTGCTGGAGCTGGAAAAGGGTAGTTCTGTGGAGAGAAACACCTGCTCGCTGTTCTCTGCCAAAGCCAGTGCCATTTCAATTCGACTGAAGTACAATGCGTAACGTCCTTCCAAACCAAGTCATCAGTTTCAAGGTGATGCAGTTGAAACCAATAACTTACGCAACGTTGATACACAGGAAGACTAAACAGAAATCCATTGGGAAATTCTACTCGAAGGTGGTCAACTCAAAAGTCATGAAGGTAATGGTGTGCATTTCATCATAGTAAAGCAGAAAGATGTCACACCTATGCTTGGATTTGGTGTGGACTGACAAAGTACTTTCTGAGTGGTTCCTGGAAGCAGCAGAAAGGAGACAGGCAGACTACAACCACAGCAGTACTCTGGCTCTTCTGTCAGCTTGGAGAGTGAAAATGATCAAACCAAAACCAAACCTGGCAGAAGGGTGTGGTGACTCAATAAATAACACACCCGGAACATACAAGTTCATGTCAGAGGAGTGTGTCCTAGTTCAGAGGAACAGGTGTAGAACCCGATTTGGACCTAGAGCACTATGCTAAACTAAAATACATATACGACAGGTAGTCCTTCCGGATTTTTTTTATTATTAAAGAAATAATAATGGAAAAAAATATAGCTTGTGTTAAAGAAAGTAAGTACATCCTTTAGGGAATGTAACACTTGACCAATTGCTCTGTGCAGCGAGTTTCAGGAAGGAAATACACAAAAGCTAATCCCTTTTGAGAAGCTGCCTACTGGTTTGAGTGAAGTATTACAAACTTGATCAACGTCTCTCTGTGTTGTTTTCATTCAATGGGACGCTGTTGCTTTGACTTTTCAGCTGTCCTCCAGTGCCTTGGAGAGTGATACTGATATAGTTATGTGTATCAGAAATAACAACTTCATGTAAAGCAAGCTGTGGAAAGGAAACTGTGACCTACTTGCAAATAGGATGATTACACAATGACATAAATCTGAGGAGTGTGGTTTTATTACAAATTAGTGGCACTGAATAAAGCGATTGCAACTGTGGCAGATAACTCACCCTCTGTGCTGCACTGTGTTTATTTATTGGGTGATCTTTGCCAGAAACATTGTAAGTGGCTTTAAAGGATAACTGAGATTTTCTGTACAAATCTCTGTAAAGTGGCATCTGCACCTTACCTAGGAGGAGAAGGAGTCCACCATTTTAAATAAATCTAACTGTTTTAAACCACGTTACTAAACCATGTGATAAAAATGTGCAGGGTAGGGGTGTGGGATAGTATAAAGAGGTGGGTGGGGGGGCAGAATGCCCCCAATCTTTGTCTTCCTCTTTAAAAGTACAGGAAAGAGTTACATTAGTGCAGCTGACTTTTATTTTTTAATCATGTTATCGAACCTCCCTGATAATCCTGGTGGTTTAACAACATTGATGCATGTCATTTCCAAGAAACAAAGAGGATTTGTTTTATAATACAGCACTTGTGAGCTCTACAGAATAACAACACAACCCTGATGCCAGCCGTCTCAAGACTCATTCTACAGAAGAGAGCCTATAGCACCTCCTGGTGAGAAAAATGTAGTCGAACAACTTGAATGTCAATAGAACATGAAACTCAGAATTCAAAATCCTTGAAACTTGCACTGTAATGACAATTTTTCTGGGTACAATACATTCTATTTTCAATCTTTCTGAAATACTTCATGCTCGAATCAGATTCGAGTGGCACTGTTGCCAGATGAAAAATGGGATTAGCACTTCCACTAGTTCACATCAGGTCACCTAATATTTTCACAGCAAAATTTTCACCAAGAGATGACATTCTTTGTATAACTACAAAGCTGCTGTGATACTCATTCAATGGGTGGCTTGACTGGAGAAACTACTGGCAATACTTCATTTTTAGAGAGTTCAAAAAGGAAATTAACTACAAATGTGAAAATCTGAAGTTAGAACGGAGAAAATTGAAACTACTCAGGAGGTCAGATAGCATCTGTTTCAAGTTGATGGTGTTTTATTAGAACTGCTGAGTTTTGATTTTAAGTGGGTGGGCGTCACTGCGCAGGGAGATAGTATCAGAGAAAGAGGGATTGCTCTCCTTCCATAACCGCTCATGTCAATGTCTCCCCAAAGCACGGCAATTGAATATAAGAGCCGCCCAAAGTCCAGGATCACAATGGAAAACACCACAGAAGCCTGAAGGTGAAATTTACTTGTCCATGGGCATTTTGTCAAACATGTTAGGCAGCCATGAATATCTGTCCACAAAAGAAGGTGTGGCTGAAGAGCTGGGCAGGGGGTATGGTTTCTGATTTGGGCATCGTTGGGGTCTCTCCTGACCTGTAGAAGAGGGATGGATTACACCTGAACTCTCAAAAGGGACCGACATCCTTGCAGGTAGGTTTGCTAGAAATGTAGGGGAGTGTTTACAGTAGGCTGGCAGGGAGCGGGGAACTATAGTGATAGGTCAGATGATAGAGCAGGTGATGTAAGGTAGATGCAATGAGTAGAGGGACTGTGAGGAAGGACACAGGGTATGGGCCATAAATGCAGTCAGTGGAATGGGTTGAAATTTGTTTTTTAATGAGAGATAATTAAGGATAAAGGTAATGAACTTAGAGCTTGGAACGGTACATGGAATTATGATGTTGTGGCCATTACAGAGAGTTGAATAACACAAAGGCAGGATTGGATGCTTCATAAACACAAGAAATTCTGCAGATGCTAGAAATCCAAAACAATACACACAAAGTTCTGGAGGAACTCAGAAGACCAGGCAGCCTATATTGAAATGAGTAAGTAAACTGTCAATATGTCAGGCTGAGAACCTTCATCAGGACTGAAAAGGAAGAGGGAAGATGCCAGAATAAAAAAGGTGGGGAGAGAGGAATAAGGATAGGTGGAAGGTAATTAGGTGAAGCCAGGTGGTTAGGAAAGATAAAGGGCTGGAGAGGAAGGAATCCAATAGGAGAGGTTAATGGGCCATTGGAGGAGGGGACCCAGGCGGAGGTGATATGTGGATGAGAAGAGATAAGAGGCTAGAGTGGAGAATAGAAGAAGAAAGGAGGGGGAGGGATTTTTTTACGGGAAGGAGAAATCAATATTCACGATTGACTGCTTGATGTACTAGGGTTTGGATGTTTGACAGAAAAGAGGGAAGGAGGTAAAAGTGGTGGGGACTGCAGAAAGAGGATGAATCACTGTGGGTAGAAGGCAAAATGAGGAGCAGATAAGTAGGAGGTTTTGAAAGGGTGCAAAAATAACAAGGTTGGTGCGATGGGTGACTTTAATTTCCCCTATACTGATTGGCACCTCTAGAGTGCAAAAGCTTTAGGTGGGTCAGAATTGTTTAGATTTATCCATGAAGGACTCCTGACACAGAATGTGGGCAGGCCAACTGGAGGAGAGGCCATACTAGATCGAGTACTAGGCAATGAATCTGATCAGGCGACAGATCTCTTTGTGGGTAAGCATTGCGGAAATAGCTCCTCGACCTCTTACACAGCATCGTCTAAGGGTAGGAGGAGAAAACATAGTAAAGTGTTTAACTGGGGGTGGGCTCGTTATGATGGAAATTGGCAGTGTAAATTTTCTTGGGGAAATTCACAGCAGAAATGTGAAGGTTGCTTAGGGACCTCTTGCATGGAGTTCTGAATAGGTTAGTCCCAGACAGACAGGAAAAGGATGATAAGGCAAAGCCATCCGTATTGATTAGAGAGGTGGAACATTTACAGTATTTAGGAGAAAGAAGGAAGCAATCTTAATGTTTAGGAAGCAAAAATCAGGCATGGCTCATGATAATTATAAGGTATCCAGGAAGGAGCTTTAGAAGGGACTTAGGAGAGCCAGAAGGGCAATGAGAAGACTTTGGCAAGAAAGAGTTAAGGAAAGCCCCAAGGCATTATAAACATACATGAAAAACAGGAGGATGACTAGAGCAGGACAAGACTTCTCAGGGATGAAGGGGAAGAAATGTACCTGGAGTCAGAAGAGGTAGGGGAGGTCCTTAATGAATACTTTACTTCAGTGTTCACCAGAGAGAGGAACAGTGGAGACCAGAGTGAGGTCACTGGAGGCTAATGTGCTGGAGGATGTTGAGGTTAAGAAAGAGGTGGAGTTGGAGCTTCTGAAATACGTTGGGATAGATAAATCCCGGAGCCCGGGCAAGATATATCCCAGGATACTACAAGAAATGAAGGAAGAAATTGCTGGGGCATTGAAAGTGATGCTTGCAACTTCCCTGGGCACAGGAAGGGTACCAGAGGATTGGAAGTTGGCAAGTGTTATTCCGTTGTAAGAAAGGTAATAAGGATAATCCTGGGAATTATAGAGAATAAGAGTTACATCAGTGTTTGGCATCTATTGGAGAGGGTTTATATGGACAAGACTGGTGACCATTTGGAGAAACATAGTCATATTATGGATTGTCAGCGTGGCTTTGTGGGGAACCAATCATGCCTCATGACCTAAATGAATTTATCAAGGAGATGACAAAATAAATTGATGGAAGTAGAGTGGTGTATGTGGTGTATATGGATTTTAGTACGGCATTTGACAAGACCCCCATGGTGGGTTCATCTGGAAAGCCATGAGTCATGGGATCCATGGAAACACAGCTTGGAGAATTCAGAATTGGCTTGCCCTCAGAAGGCACAGGGTAGTAATAGATGGAGTGTATTCGGCCAGGAGGTTGGTGATTAGTGATGTTCCACAGGGATCTGTTCTGGAAGCCCTGCTCTTTGTGATTTTTATAAATGACTTGGTGAGGACGTGGAGGCTGGGTTAGTAAGTTTGCGGATGACACAAAGGTTGGAGGTTTTGTGGATACTGCAGGGAGTTGTTGTTAGTTAAAATAGGATATAGACAGGATGCAGAGGTGGGCTGAGAAGTGGCAGAGGGAATCCAATCTGGAAAAATGTGAAGTGATTCCTTTGGAAGATCGAACTTAAAGATGGAGTACAAGGTTAATGACAACATTCTTAGCAGTGTGGAGGAACAGAAAGATCTTGAGGTACAAATCCATTTTTCCTTCAAATTTGCCATGGAGGTTGATGCGGTGATTAAGAAGGTGTATGGTGTGCTGGCCTTCATTAGTCAGGGAATTGAGTTCAAGAGCCGTGAGGTAATGTTGCAGCACTATAAAACTCAGGTTATAAAACCACTTGGAAGTTTGTGTTCAGTTCTGGTCACCCCATTATAGGAAGCTTTATAGAGAGTACAGTGGAGAATTTCCAGAATGCTATCTGGATTAGTGAATGTGTGTTGTGGGGACAGCTTGAGTGAGTTAGGGCTTTTTTCTCTTTGGAGTGACGGAATATGAGAGGTGATTTGATAGAGCTGTATAAGATTATGAGATGCATAAAAAGAGTGGATAGCCAGCAATTTTTTCCCAGGATGGCAATGGTCAATACCAGAGGATATCCATTTGAGGTAATTGGCAGAAAGTTTGAGGGAGATTTTAGAGGTAGTCTTTCTCACACAAAGTGTGGTGGATGCCTGAAACACACTGCTAAAGTTGGTTGAATAGGCTGATACATTCAAAAGACTTTTCGACAGGCACAAGGATGTAAGAACATTAGACTTCGGGGCTGTGTAGAAGGCAAGGGTTAGAATGATCAAGGAATGGGTTTATATTGGTGGGCGTGACGTCATCGGCTTCTGTGTTGCACCATTCCATGTTCTGTTTATGCTGCACAACCATGCCGATCAAAGGCTGCGGCTGTTGTTGAAGGGGGAGTCAGAAGCCCCTGACCATGAGGTTGATAGGTCCAAGCCTGGAGAGCAGCAAGAGCAAGAAGAGCAGAAGGAAGGGAATGTCTACCTGATCATCCCTCAGCTCCACGGAGGAGACAGATACTGGACTCCTGAACAAAGGGGCAATTTTCGTAGGAAGCCTGCAATATAAAATTTCCCAGCGAAAGCTCCTTCTGTGGTACAATAATTAATACCAGCATAAAACAGCAATAACCAGCTGGCTAAATTCAGGTGGTGCAGAAAATCTCATGGCATCCTGCAGTGTTAGTCCACCCACATTGAAGAGTGCACATGAATGAATGAATGAATCATCAATCTGAACATTTCACGGTCTTGCCACAACATCTCTAAAAATCCTGACGGATGGCAGCTTGCCAAAAGAACTCAGACCTCAACATACATTCTTTTCCTGTGAGGATCTCCAGTTAGCTAGTGTTATAGATCCCCTTGACATAGCTGGTGGGATCATGATGGAACGTCGATTTCATCAGTGTTCCATTGGGCAAGAATTGTCTTTTCTGGCGGAGAATCCCTTACCTCCTCATATCCTGTGATAAGCTTTTCCTGTGGTAGGCTGGTCACGTTTCCTGATACTTAGATTCAGTTTATGTCCTGGTGATCAGGACTTGCATGCACCTTTAAGGAAATACGAGAGCTGTCTCTCTCTTACTTCAAACCCCTCCTTCCTCCGTGGAAGCTAATCTATGTGCTGCTCCTGCTGGGCTGCCACAGAGAGTATGAGACAAGTTCTCATCTCTGATTCAAAAATAAATGCTGGAGGAAGCAGCTTCTGTAGCGCTAAGAGGTGCGTGTTGGAGTTTTGGGCTGAGAATTTGAATCAGGACCAAGAGAGAAGACGGAAGATTGGCAGTGCATATCAATATGAGGCAGGAGTAAGACTGATGTAGTAGGTGATAGGTGGAACCAGGTGGAGGGATGAAGGGGGAAACATGAAAAATGAACGAAGGGAGAAGTCTGAGTGCAAATTTGAGTGGGAAGAAACACTGAAATGTGGGTTACCTGAAATTGGAAAATTCGGTGTTCTTAGGATTGAGTTGTAAGCTACCCAAGTGGAAAATGAGATATTGTTAGTCCAATTTGTATTTGGCCTCTCTGTAGCAATGGGGAAGGCCAAGGATCAACAGGTCAGTGTCAGAATTGGAAGGAAGGTTAAAATGATCGGCATTTTCTCTGATTTTGGTGCAACAATGTGTCAGATGATGCATAAAATTGGGTGAGGACCCATCAAGAATCATATACATGTTGCTCTCTCTCATTTCTAGGGATTAACAACCTGAATGCCATTTCAATATGTTTTGCCATTTCAGTATTTTTTCTGAGGACCTGACTGGGTATTGGTGTTAAATGCACCAAAAAATATTGTAGCCAGAAAATGATTAAGCTACAGTTTTGTTTTTAATTCCATTCAATAAATACAGTTTAAAAGAATCTCATTTCCACTCAGTTGTTAACTCCACTCAATTTTTAGTTAAATTGAAGAATTGGTCATTCAGGGAAATGGCCATGGAACCCATTACTAGTTAGGAAATATTAAGTTCTCTCCGATTTGCTTGATTAGAGTTGGGAGAAGTACTGAGTTGGTGAATACATCTGCATTTGAAGGCAGCGGCTGTGCTCTGAAACTACATAGACTGCCAGGTTTTGATCATTTTAGTGAAATAAAGAGGAGCCATGAAATCAGAAGAAGCAGCACAGAGGAAAAAATAAATAGATTTACAAACAAGAGAAAATCTGCAGATGCTGGAAATCCGAGCAACACACACAAAATGCCGGAGGAACTCATCAGTCCAGGCAGCAGCTAGGAAAAAAGTACAGTCGACGTTTCAGCCATACAAGTGCACTACAATCAAGACACCAGTGTCTAAAGATAAAGATCCTTTAGTGAACCAAACACATCTCAAACTGCAGAGAATATGTCACAAATTCAGCAGCATGAATGAGTAAAAAGACCAAAACGTCAGATTTTAAGTGACCTGGTCAAAGTTCACCTTGTATTGTGCAACAAGTTCCAATCACAGAGGCATGGGCAAGACATGAAAACTATGGGTTCAGTGCAAAGAATAACCACAGTGCTAGAGTCTACTGGTTTATGATTAATAACAACATATTTTCACCTTGGGAGATAGCTAAGAAGCCTTATTAGACTGCTAAGGACATGACAAAGAAATAACCAAATGTATTACTTCAAATTAAATCTAAGAGTAAATGAAAGAAAGACATTTTCCATCAAACCAGGAAGGTTATTTAAAAATTCTCATTCAAACAACTTAGAATAACATGAAGAATAGACCACAGACAGAAGCAAATATTTCGAAAGTGTTCAAATGACAACTGAATGCTAAAGTAAATGGCTATTTGAGACTCCTTAGATGGTTGAATTTAAATTGCTTTAACAGCCCACAATTATTTTGTGACCACTTTCAGTTCTCTCACTTTGATCTAATCAAGAGGAACCCAGCCTTGTCTCAGCTCCACTGTACCTAAGATCCTCTGCTGAGACAATCCATGTTTTATTCTGTATTAGAGCTGGGTCTGCAAAATTGCCTTGTTCTCTTTGATTTGACGTCAATGGCTCTGGCAACGAAAAACTCAAAATTATCGTGTTTCTTTGAAGTCAATTTATGGTCTATTTGCTATCACATCTACTACCACATCAGAATATTGGCAACAATTAACTAATTTCATCTAAGTTGAAATAGTAACAGGCTTTCTTTAAGCAATGGTCAATGACTGGCTTCTTGGGAAAACTCAAACCTTCAGCATTTTTCATTGCTTATTTGCAGAGACTACAACTTGCTTGCTCATTAATGTCATGTGGACTTAACAAGCCGCAGAAGGCATTGAGAAGCATTGATCATGTGGATAGCCAGAGGTTTTTTCCCAGGCCTGAAATAGCCAACATGAGAGGTATAGTTTTAAGGAGCTTGGAAACAAATACTGAGGGGATGTCAGGGTTAAGTTTTTCACACAGAGAGCGGTGGATGCGTGGAATGCACTGCTGGCAACGGTGGTGGAGGCAGACACAATAGGGTCTTTTAAGAGACTCTTAGATAGGTACATGGAGCTTAGAAAAATAGAGGGGTATGCGCTAGGGAAATTCTAGGCAGTTTCTAGAGTCGGCACAACATGTAACTTTCTTTCCAAACCTGTATTTTAAATGAACCCAACAGTATACATTATAAAACAGTATAAATTTGGTATTACACGTAGGAAATTATGCTCCCTGTGAAGGTAGCCTGCTGCTCTGTTCCTAAAGAAGGACGAGTTACAGGCATGCTCCGATTACTTATAGGATTGAAAACTACTATTTTCCTTCCATCCCACTGAAGATGCATCATTCTCACTCTAGTAATATGGGCAAAAACCTGTGACTGGTGTTGGGGTGCAGAGGAAGAAGAAAGGTGTGGTGGGAGCATGGGAAAATGGTGTGTGTGTGTGTGTGTGTGTGTGTGTGTGTGTGTGTGTGTGTGTGTGTGTGTGTGTGTGTGTTAGTGTGTGCATTTGCGACTGAGAGAAAGGGAGAGAAAGAGAAAAATTAACCCACAAAAGAAAAGCCATTCCAATTGTGTGTGAGAGAGACAGAGAGAGAAAGTGAGATAAAATGCGAAAGAAAGGAAAATTCAAAATAGCACGTAGAATGAAATAATTGAAAGCCAAAGGAAACAAATGTATTATTAACTTCTTCTGCATGAAAACAGGCTTAACCTCAATGTAAACTTGGAGAGCATTCGCAGTGTCTTTCCACAGCGTCAACGCAAATGTTTTGGGAGACCCTAATAAATTGGTTCACTTGAAATAATAACAGCCCAAGTATTAATTCTGTAAGGAAAGAAAATAAGATAAAATCAAAAAGTCATGAGAGGTCATTGTTACTTATGAAATATTTTTATATGTTACATGTTTTGTTGTACATTTTGTTGCCGGATTGAAAGATTTATTAGCGTTATTATTTATTTTCCTTCCATCTATTTACTTCTGAAAGCAATGGGCAAAAATTTACATTACAAAAATATCCATTCCAGGAAACATTTTAAAATAACTACACTAAAATCACAAATAATTCACAGATAAATCTGAAGGTAATGATTGAAGACAGAGTGTTCAAATTTTATCAATGAATACAAAACAATACACTGAAGACACGTCGTAAGAAATTATACTTTGATTGCACTTAGACAAGGTAGAAGATGAGTAGTCTGGATTGGTACAGAGTAAGCCTGAACTTTTTGCCAAATGAAGAATTACTCAGTGGTATCCATTTGTAAAAGTCCTCAACTTCCATTAATTTCTATTAGTGGAACTGATCTTTGTATAAAGAAGTGGCAAGATTCTTATTACCCTTCAGAATAGTGTCCTGGGCACAGGGCTATACACTCAATAGTCACTTTATTAGACACCTCCTGTGGTTATTTGAATTAATGTCCCCTTTCTGTCAGCTTAAACCAGTCTAGCCATTCTCCTCTGACCTCTCTCATTAACAAGGTGTCTTCACCAACAGAACTTTCACTCACTGGATGTTTTTTTTTTGTTTTTTACACCATTCTCTTTCAATTCTAGTGACTGTTGGGCATGAAAATCCCAGGAGATCAGCACTTTCTCAGATACTCAAACCACCCTGTCTGGCGCCAACAAATATTCATGTCAAAGCCTCTGAGATCATATTTCTTCTCCATTCTGAAGTTTGGTCTGAACAACAGGTAAGTGTCTTGACTATGTCTTCATGCTTTTAAAGGATTCAAAGGATTCAAAGAAACGTTGTTATCCAATATGTATGCAGTATACAACCCTGAGATTTGTCTTCTCCACAGACAGCCACAAAACAAAGAAAACCAGGGAACCCATTCAAAGAAAAAATCATCAACCCCACACTCAAAAAAAACAACAAATCATGCAAACAGCAACAAGAACATCAACTCCCACCACCATGCAAAAAGCAAATCGCACAAATGGCAACAAGAAAGTACAAGCCAGATAGAGATTTTAGGTGAATATATGTCATTAAACATGCCTGGAGAACAGACATAACAGACTTGGTTCAGTTTGTGTGCCCAGTTAACACTATACTGTTGACAAGAGTTAAATTTGAGGTATCAGCATTGAAAGGAAGCTTAATGTGCAGTTTTAAAATTTGGATTAATTGAATAACAAAAAATGTACCGTAGTTAAGAAAGTCAACAAGAATGGATAGGCAATTTAAAGTTGTCGCAAGGAGATAGTTCAGTGAGCATGTCTTTACACAGGAGGTTGTTGAAGATCAAATATCACTCCCTTGTGGCCAGTCATTCAGTTGGGAGTAAGCCTGATTGATGTAATGTGCAATCAGCTCATTAGTCTCTGTTAAAACCCTTCTGCCAATTAGCCATTGAAGCAAAGATGGAAAACCTATGCAGATTCAAAGCACCCCACAAAGATATATTGTGTAAACTCTGTTAATACCAACTTGTTCATTTTTTATTAGATAATACACTTCTTTTTAATAACTGCTCGCAGAACTGTGACTAGAGAGATATGGACGATAGATAAAGAAAGCAGACTACAGTAATATCTAGAAAGAACTGAAGAAATGGAAACTATGAACAGATCAAAAAGATGAAAAGAAATAACAGTACTAGAGAAATTATGAAATTAAATACAGGGACATTGCTCCCTTGTTGTAGAAAAAAATTGTTTACACTGCCCATCTGTAAATTGGTTTAAAAATAAAGACAATGGGTGAACAATAATACACCAATGATTTCTCTGCAATGCTGTCACCCTGCATGCCAAACTTGGTGTAGAAATTGATCCTGTTTTTAGTACTGCCTGTTACCTTTGACTGGCATCCCCTTGGCTTGCAGTTCAAAGAACTGTTAACACAATCTGAATGCTAATTGATTTGCTTGACAGTACAGTTAACTCATTTCTCATTCTTTGTGACAAATATTCAAGAAAAATGGTAGACACAAATCCACCAGCCAGGGCTAGTTAGATCATCAATACTCTTTCATCAACTAAAAGAGTCATTAAGAAGGTACAAAAGAAAATGCGAAAGTAAGTTAGCCAATAAAATTAAAGATGATATCAAAAGTTTCTTCAGATACATACAGTGTAAAAGAGAGACAAGAGTGGACATCAGACCGCTGGAGATGTGATAATAGGGGATGGTGAAATGGTAGACGAAATGAAAGACTATTTCACATCAATCTTCACTGTGGAAGACACTAGCTCTATGGTAGAAGTTCCAGGTGTCAAGTGTCATGAAGTGTGTGAAGTTACCATTAGTAGAGAGAAGGTTCTTGGAAAACTGAAAGATCTGAAGGCAGGTAAGTCACCTGGACCAGATGGTGTACACCCCAGGGTTCTGAAAGAGGTAGTTGAAGAGATTGTGGAGGCATTAGTAATGATCTTTCAAGAATCAATAAATTCTGGGCTGGTTCTGGAAGACTGGAAAATTGCAAATGTCGCTCCACTCTTCAAGAAGGGAGAGAGGCAGAAGAAAGGAAACAGTAAGATAGTCTGACTGTGTGGGAAGATGTTGGAGTTGATTATTAAGGATGAGGTCTCAGGGTACTTGGAGGCACATGATAAAATGGGCCATAATCAGCATGGCTTCCTCAAGGGGAAATCTTGTCTGACAAATCTGTTGGAATTCTTTGAAGAAATAACAAGTAGGTTAGACAAAGGGGGATCACATGATGTTTTGTACTTGGATTTTCAAAAGGCCTTTGACAAGGTGCCACACATGAGGGTACTTAACAAGCTATGAGCCCATGGTATTACAGGAAAGATTCCAGCATGGATTAAGCAGTGGTTGGTTGGCAGGAGGCAAAGAGTGGGAATAAAGGGAGCCTTTTCTGGTTGACTGTAGGTGACTAGTGGTGTTCCACAGAGGTCTGTGTTGGGACTGATTCCTTTTACATTATATGTCAATGATTTGGATGATAGAATTGATGGCTTTATTGCAAAGTTTGCAGACGATATGACAATAGGTGGAAGAGCAGGTAGTTTTGAGGAAGTAGAGAGGCTACAGAAGAACTTAGACAGCTTAGGAGAATGGGCAAAGAAGTTGCAGATGGAATACAGTGTCAGGAAGTGTACGATCATGCACTTTGGTAGGAGAAATGAAAGGGTTAACTATTTTCTAAATGGAGAGAAAAGACAAAACACTGAGGTGCAAAGTGACTTGGGAGTCCTTGTGCAGATTGAATTGGTGGTGAGGAAGGCAAATGTTAAGTTAGTATCCATTTTAAGAGGACTAGGATATAAAAGCAAGGATGTAATGTTCAAAATTTATAAAACCCTGGTGAGCCCTCATTTGGAGCAGTTTTGGGCCCTTTATCTTAGAAAGGATGTGCTGAAACTGGAGAGGGCTCAAAGGAGGTTCACGAAAATGATTCCAGGCTTGTCATATGAAGAGCATTTGTCATATGGCTTGTCATATGAAGAACATTTGATGGCTATGTGCCTGTATACACTAGAATTCAGAAGAATAAAGGGTGACCTCATTGAAACCAATCCAATGGTGACAGAGAAAGTTTCCTATGGTGGGAGTGAAGAAGTTACCCCTCACGTTCCCCTTAAACTTTTCACCCTTAAACAACGACCTCTATTTGTGATCTCACCCAACCTCAGTAGAAAAAGCTTGCTTGCATTTACCCTATCTACACCCTCATAATGTCCGCTCAGTCTTCTCTGTTCCAAGAAATAAAGCCCAAACGTATTCAATCTTTACAGGTCCTCCAGTCATAGCAAAATCTTTGTAAAGTTTCTCTGTACTCTTTCAACCTTATTTACATCTTTCCTGTAGGTAGGTGACCAAAACTGCACACAATATCCAAATTAAGCTGCATCATTCTCTTATCCAATTTGAACAAAACGTCTCATCACCTGTACTCATTACTCTAGTTAATGAACACTCATGTGCCAAAAGCTTTCTTTACGACCCTATCTACCTGTGACGCCACTTTCAATGAATTATGGATCTGTATTCCCGGATCCCTTTGTTCTACCGCACTCCTCACTGCCCAACCGTTCGCTGAGCAAGACCTACCCTGGTTGGTCCTACCAAAGTGCAACACCTCGTACTTGTCTACACTAAATTCTATCTGCCATTTTCTAGCTTGTCCAGGTCCCACTGCAAGCTCTGATAGTCTTCCTCACTGTCCACTACACCCCATCAACCTTTGTGTCATCTGCAAATTTGCTGATCTAGTTAACCACATTATCATCTGGATGATTGATATAGATGACAAATAACAACAGAACCAGCATCGATGCCTGCGGCATTCCACTAGGCACAGGCCTCCAGTCAGAGAGGCAACCGTGTGCTACATCTCTCTGGCTTCTCCCACAAAGCCAGTGTCTAATCCAATTTACTACCTCATCTTGAATGCCAAGCGACTGAACTTTCTTGACCAACCTCCCATGCAAGACCTTGTCAAATGCCTTGTGAAAGTCCATGTAAACAACATTCACTGCTTAGCTTTCTTCAACTTTCCTAGTAACTTACTCGAAAAACTTTATATGATTGCTTAGACATGACCTAGTACAAGCCATGCTGACTCTCCTGATTCAGTACCTGTCTATCCAAATACTCATATATCTGACCCCTTAGAATACCCCTCAATACCTTTTCCACTATTGTTGTCAGGCTCACCAGCCAATAATTCATTGTTTATTTTTAGAGACTTTCTTAAACAGTAAAACAACATTAATTATCCACCATTCCACTGCCAGAATCTCACCTATCGCTAAGGATGATACAAATATTTCTGTTAGGGCCCCTGAAGTTTCTGCACTTGCCTCCCACAGGGTCCGAGGCAAAACTTGTTAGGCCCAGGGGATTTATCCACCCTAATTTGCCTCAAGACAACAAACACCTTCTCCTCTGTTATCAGTATACAGTCCATGAAGTTGCTGCTACTTTGCCTCATTTCTATAGACCATCTCCTGAGTCAAAACAGATGCAAAAAATCCATTTAAGATATCCCCCAACTCTTTTGGCTCCACACATGGATTACCATTCTGATCTTCCAGAGGACCAATTTTTCCTTGCAATCCTTTTGCCCTTAACATATCTATAGAATCTCTTAGGATTCTCCTTCACCTTGTCTGCTTGGGAAACCTCGTGCCTTCCTTTAGCCCTTCTGATTTCATTTTTAAGTGTTCTATTGCATTTCTTATACTCCATAAGTACCTCATTTTTTCCTACCTGCTCAATATCCCTTGAAAACCAAGGTTCCCTAAACCTGTTGTTTTTTTCCTTTTATTTTAACAAGCACATACTAGCTTTTTATTTCCAAAATTTTACTTTTGAAGGCCTCCCCTTTACCAAGTACACTTTTGCCAGAAAACAGCCAGTCCCAATCTACACTTCCCAGACCCTTTCTGCTACCATCAAAATTGGCGTTTCTCAAATTTAGAATCTCAACCCTCAAACCAGACCTATCTCTTTGATTATTTACTTTGGAGCTAATGGCATAATGGTCTCTAGATGCAAGGTGTTCACTTATACAAACTCTCTGTCACCTGTCCTTTCTCATTCCCCAGTAACAAATCTAGTATCGCACACACACACACGTTGGGACTTCTGTGTACTGATTAAGGAAACTTTCCTGAACACATTTGACAAACTCTATCCTATCTAGTACTTTTACAGTATGGGATTCCCAGTCAATAAGTGAAAAGTTAATATCACCTATTGTAACTACATTAAGTTTCTTGCCCCTGTCTGTGATCTCTCTACAAATTTGTTCCTCTAAATCTTGTGAATTGTTGAGTGATCTATAATATAGCCCCATTGATGTGGTCATACCTTTCTTATTTCTCAGTTCCAACCATAAAGCCTTACTAGATGAGTTCTCCAGCTGTCCTGGCTGAGCACTGTCATGACATTTTCCCTGACTACTAACCCTACTCCTTCCCCTTTAATCCCTCCTACTCTGCCGTGTCTAAAACAATGAAACCCTGGATTATTGAGTTGCTAGTCCTGCCCCTCCTGCAACCAAGTCTCACTAATGGCTACAATGTCGTAATTCCAGGTGTTGATCCATGCCCTGAGCACATCTGCCTTTCCTACTCTACTTGTTGCATTAAAATATACACAGCTCAAAACATTAGACGCAGCACGCTCAGCCATTTGATTCCTGATTTTGACTGAAGTCTTAACAACATCTGTCTCCATAAACTCTCCACTCTTTGTTCTGGCTCTTTGGTTCCCATCCCTCTGCAACTCTCGTCCTCCCACCACATGCAGCACTAGCAAACCTTCCCACTAGGATATTAGTCCCCCTCCAGCTCAGTTCAGGTTCAATCTGTCTCTTCAGTACAGGTCCCACCTGCCCTGGAAGAGAGTCCAATCTGTAAACTGAACAAGGAAGAAGAACCAGTGGATGTTTTGTACCAGGGCATTTTGACTGACAACAACATAAAACACTTCAAACTTAAAGGTTAATTGTGTTCACAGCACTGGGAGCACAAATGAAAATCATAGCCATTTAATAAATGATATGCCAAGAATATGTCTTGCTGGAAATTAGAATTCCATAATGCTATGTTCATATTTATAAGTCTGGAGGTCTTAATTTGAGGTGGGTTAACTTTTAGCTCAGCTCAAGAAATAACAGATTGCTGTAGAAATTTTCACCTTGTCCTCTGCGATGAATATGGCCAGAATTATCCCTGGGGGTTAGGAGGGTGGGGGAGAAAGTATAAACAATAGCTTCCTCAACATCTGAAGGAGAAAGTTGTAATTCAAGTAGAGCCACTGGCCAAATGACTTCAGCAAATAAACACACTCCCCCTTCAGGTTAACATGAGCACTGCGAGAAGTGAAACACATCCCTCAGCCCATATGAATTAACTCCAAAGAGAAATTTCTGAGGATATATTGTACACTATGTTTCTTCCTAAAGCAAAATGATATAAGAATCATTTTATCTACTATAGAAGGAAAACACTGTGTATAACCTTCCAGGCTACTCCACTATAGCCTCTGGGCAATATTGTACATTGTTTTAAAAGAGTTGGGATAGCTGTCCCATAAAATTTGAATGCTATTTTAAATTACTTTTGTTTTATATTTAACCAAGTTGACAGTGACCAAATTTAGGCTGATCATTACCAGATTAACTTCTGCTTAAAATTTCACTGTAAACTTCGGTTTTTAACATTACCTGCTTTATACACATATGGCTCATGCGATCCACTTGTAACTGGTAACTTTGTGTTTTGAACTGTGCAGTTGTGCAGATAATATCATTATGAATGTATGGGTTTTATATTTCCGTGATCCAACAGACATGGAAATGGGATGGTGGACACAGTCGGAGTAAACGTGGGGATGTCTGCGAGGCATTTGTTTTTTGTTTGCAGACAGCCGGGTCACTGGGCTCAAAGATGCCCTCTGGCCAAGGCAGCTTTGATAGCAGTTTCTACCTCTACCGCTACCAGTACTATTCATTACGCAGCTTAAATAATCCATTCCCAACTATACTTAAGAACTTGTACAATCTAAATTCTGCCCGTTGTAAAATACTACCTGATGTAAGCCCGCAGGTAAGTTTTCTTTGACAGCTTTTCCTCCCAACCTGATACTGGAAGAGATTTTATTTGAAGATCCTAGTGGCCATGCGGTATGTGCATGTCACCGAACAGCTGAGATGGCACAGCTACCTGCCCTCCTGCTCCGCTCTGGCAGCTAAACCATCTGGCCTTAGCAAAAGCCAGCATCTTTGCAACCAGTGCACTAAATCTTGTTCTGTCTTTGGAGTAGCATGTGACAATGCACAACTAAGGAAACTACCTGAGTTTCTCACCTCTTTTGGAACTCCGACTAAAAATGGTGAACTAACTATGAAGTTTTTCCTGTTTTTCAATTACAGTATTTACGACATTTGCTGTTATAACCTATGCAGCTTATGCTAACGGGGTGAATAAAATAACTGGAGGGAACAGACAAGCTGACTCCTTTGTTAGGGCAGCAACAGCAGATCTTTATGGTCACACAGCACTCCAGTGTAATCAGACCGACAATACTTTCCAAATGATAATGATGAACCAGTAGAATTAAAGCGAGACCCCATGTGCCACCTAAGCACTAAGGGTTCAGACGACGACGACAATTAAAGCATGATGCATCAGAGGCTGAAAAAACTATGAACTAAAGTGCACTATGTGCAGGACTATGAAGTTTGATGGGAGCACTTTCAGTACGCTGGATGAACTCAGCAGGTCAGGCGGCATCAGTCAGAAACGATGAGTCGACGTTTCGGGCTGGAACCCTTCGTCAGGACTGAAGAGTGAAAGATGGGGAAGGATTTGAAGAATGCTTGTAGCGTCAGTTGATAGACCAGTAATTTGAAAGACAAAGGGGTGGGGGAGGGGAAGCATTGACATCATAGCCCTGAAAACAATGGGTGGTAGATGAAGGAGGCGGAATCAGCTGGCATCTCCTCCATTTCCCTCACTTCGGCCCTCACCCCATCCTCCCGCAACCACAACAGGGACAGAGTTCCCCTTGTCCTTACTTATCACCCCACCAGCCTCCGGATCCAGCACATTATCCTCCGCAACTTCCGCCACCTTCAACAGGACCCCACCACTAAGCACATCTTTCCCCCTCCACCCCTCTCCGCTTTCCGCAGGGATCGGTCCCTCTGCGACTCCCTTATCCACAAGTCCATCCCCACTGATCTCCCACCCGGCACTTATCCCTGTAAGCGTAAGTGCTATTTCTGTCCCTACACCTCCTCTCTTGCAACCGTTCAGGGCCCCAAACAGTCCTTCCAGATGAGACAACACTTCACTTGTGAGTCTGTTGGGGTCATCTGTTGCATCCGGTGCTCCCGGTGCGGCCTCCTCTACATCGGTGTAACCCGACGCAGATTGGGGGACTGCTTCGTCGAGCACCTCCACTCAGTCCGCCACAACAGACAGGATCTCCCGGTTGCCACCCACTTCAACTCTGCTTCCCATTCCCATTCAGATATGTCCATACATGGCCTCCGCTACTGCCATGATGAGGCTAAACTCAAGTTAGAGGAGCAACTCCTCATATACCGTCTAGGTAGTCTCCAGCCCCTTGGTATGAACATAGAATTCTCCAACTTCCGGTAATTCCCTCCCCCTCCCTTCCTCTATCCCTATTTCACTCTACCCCCTCCCCCAGCTCCCTCATGGTTCCGCCTCCTTCTTCTACCACCCGTTGTTTTCAGGGCTATGACATCAATGCTTCCCCTCCCCCACCCCTTTGTCTTTCAAATTACTGGTCTATCAACTGACACTACAAGCATTCTTCAAATCCTTCCCCATCTTTCACTCTTCAGTCCTGACGAAGGGTTCCAGCCCGAAACGTCGACTCATCATTTCTGATTGATGCTGCCCGACCTGCTGAGTTCATCCAGCGTACTGAAAGTGTTGCTTTGATCTTTTACAGCATCTGCAGATTATTTTGTGTTTGAAGTTTGATGGGTTCAAGCGAAAATAAGAGATTCTTGACCACAGCAAGGAAAGTAGCAGCAACTGTATGATTTTCCAGAGACATAATCGTGAAAGGCACTCTCGGTATCTGCCACCGCTGGGGCTTCCCCCAGGAGATCATTTGTACATCTCCAATTGGACTTCATGCTGTTACATGAATAATAAACACAAGAAATGCTGCTGATGCTGGAAATCCAAAGCAACACGCACCAAATGTTGGAGGAACTCAGCAAGTTAGGGAGCATATATGGAAATAAATAAAGAGTGGACGTTTTGGACCGAGACCCTTCTTCAGGACTGAAATGGAAGGAGGACGATGCCAGAGTAAAAAAGATGGGGGGAGGGGACAGAGGCTAGCTGGAAGTTGATAGGTGAAGCTAAGTAGGTGGGAAAGGTAAAGGGTTGGAGTAGAAGGAATCTGATAGGAAAGGAGAGTGACCTGTCAGAGAAAGGGAAACAGGAGGGAGTCCAGGGGGAAGTGATCGGCAGGTGAGAAGAGATAAAAGGCTAGAGTGGGGAATAGAAGAAGAAGAGAGGCTAAGTGGACGGGTTGTGATCATGCATGTGTAATTTTGTTTGGTATATCCATGGGTATAACCTCCTGGGAGGGGGGAGAAGATGGCGACGCGATGACAGCGCGCGCGGCCACTTCGGTGATGATATCTGTAATCTGTCAAGTAGGGGACCGTGCACAATTGATGGAGACAGACTTGAGAGCACGGAAGAACATCTGGAAAACTTCTAAAATGCCCACTTCGCTGCCACTGCTATTGTGTGGTAACCGGAATCTCCGGAGCTGAAGGCCCCGAAATCCTCGGCTTTGCGTGTTTCAGTGGCCAGGGCGAGGTCAAAGGTGCTCTGCAGAGGATAGTGCTCTGGAAGGGCTGTATCGGAGAGGCTGGTCGGAAGCTCGAAGTTTTCGGACAGACGGACTCAGTGTCGGCTGTGGTCAGCTGCTTCCAAGGTATCAGCAAGTTGACGGTGCCTGGAGATTTATGGCAGGGAGTTTCTCCCTTTTGCCGCCTGCTATCGGGGACTCGGAAGTCGATCGACTCAGGACTTTGAGACTTTTTTTTTACTGTGCCCATGGTTTGTTCTTCATCAAATTATGGTATTGTTTTGCACTGCTGTAACTATATGTTATAATTATGTGGTTCTGTCAGTGTTAGTCTTTGGTTTGTCCTGTTTTCTGTGATATCACTCTGGAGAAACATTGTATCATTTCTTAATGCATGTATGCATTTCTAAATGACAATAAAAGAGGACTGAGTGTTCTCATAATCTAATGTAATCTAATCTATAACCTTATCCAATTTAAAGAAATGATGCCATTATTGCTGTTAATTTTTATTATGAGGATTTTGTTCCTAGGTTTGGGATCCCCAAGAAAATCTCAAGTGATAATGATCCTCACTTTACGGGTGAAGTTATATGGGTTGATGAAAGCCTTATCGTGTAAGCATTATATCACCTGTCCTTACCACCCTCAATCTTAAGGGGCAGCTGAAAGACAGAATGGGGCCCTGAAATGCAGGTCAGTTAAACTGCACAAGACCAAGCTAAAGTAGCCAGATGAACTTCCATTGACCTCATGACAACGCACATCGCTCCAAACTGGTAACAGGGCTATCTCCACATGAGGTAGGTTTGGGACATCCAATGCACTTAACAGTCACCCCTCCTTTTTTAACTAAATGGATGGACATCTATATTATGAGTATTGTATCACTGAACAGCACTAAATGAGCTCTGAAAGGTTCCCGTCAACAGGTACTTAAAGCCAAAGAGACTGCACTGACTGCAGAGTGCCACACCCACCAGTGGGAGCTTGGCTACTGATGAGAGCCTACTGATGAAAGAACGGCCTAGAACTGAGAATCTCTCCACTGGGATGGTCCATTCCAAGTAGGGCTGGCCATGTATACCGCTTTAAAAGTCAGTGAGGATGCACACCTCACATGATAAGCCAGCGGTGCACTAGACCAGGGAACAGGCACTAAGAACGTTGATGATAAGGACTGGTGGACTGAACTCTTGACCATTTGTCATGCTATGCACTATAAGCTTTGGGTGTATCTCACAACATCAATATCCTAACACTTTTCTTCACTCTGTTTATGAGTATGCTCCGTGTACTAACTAGTCAGATTGTTGGTTGTGCTCCTGAGGGCCAATACATTCAGAAGGAGGGTTGTCAATGAGGCCTCTACCCCTGAATCATAGTGAGTTTGATTCTGTGTTTTACTTTGATAAGGAAATTAAATCTATAAAGGGAGCAGGAAGTTCATTGCCCATGGGGATGACTCTTGCCAATGCAACTGTTTTGAGGTCTGTCAACCTACTTACAGTTGAATAACACACCCCCACCCTCCCTGCTCCAAAGCTGCTTCATGAGGATAGGGGAGAAGTATGTTACTATAACCAACAGGGGACGGGACTAGATTTGGGCAATTCAAATCCTGTTAAATATTTCTTATTGGATATGTGGCCGAGAGGATTATCACTGTCTGCTTTCTAAAGTGGGACCTTTGGCCTGAATCAAAGCCATGGAGGGGTTGTTGTGATCTGGCCTACGTAGCACCACAGATGTACCATCTGCCTACTCTCTCTCTACATCCCACTGTGTGGGGCTGCCGTCAAAGACTATGGACACTGAATGTTTCTGGGTTATAGTATTCCTTTTCTGGGAACCTGCCACACTGGCTCATGAAAGCATTACGATGACCTCAGTGCTGCTGGAGAAATTGGCCAATGATGCAAACTTAGCACTACATGATACAAGGCAGGCCTCACGGTGGCAATACTCACTGCAGCCCTTCAAAATCAATTAGCATCGGACATTTTTTTGGCTGGAAAGGGTGGTACTTGGGCCTTCGTTGACCAGCAGTATTGCACATACATCCCTGATGTGTCCGAGAACATTGCCAATTTAGCTGTGCACATCCAAGTAGAAGCCGAAAAGGTCAGGGCAATTGGGGAGGAGCTGCACAAGACTCCACCTCACCTCAGGAACCCTTTAGCTGGCTTCACCCTTCAGATGTGGGTTGGGGCAACTCCATTGTACAGTGGGTAATGGGAGCCAAATTCTTGTTACTGTCATATTCATTTTAGTCTCTTGCATGAGATTACTCTGTGGAATGTTACCCCGCTGAGCTCTCCCCTCCATCCTGATATGAATGGCCTCTGTAGTGAGAATTCTCTAGAAAGATCCTAGCGTTCCTTTACACAATAGGGGGTGCTGCAAACAGACAAGAGAGGAATAATAAAGGATGTGAAACACACCCAGCAACAAAGGGACAATTGCTTTACTAACTTCAAAATATCAAAAGTTGTCAGCTCAAAGTTTCAATCGACTTTTAACACCTCTATTGTGTATAGCGATTGATCTGGCAAGAAGGAAGTCAAACATATATAGTGCAATTTTACCATGTGATCAATATCTGTAACTGATAAGCCAATTCTGTATAAAAATAGCAAGTTTTCTGTCCTGGCTTCAGGACATTGTGGGTCACAGGGGTTATGTTGTTCCTCTTGTGCACAAGTAAAATAAAATATCTTTGAGCCGTAAGACTGCGTGTGGGCTGGTCCTGGTTCTTTTAATTATTTTATTATTGATTGTGACACCATCATTCCTTCAGTACTAATCAACGAGCTTCAAAACCTGGGCCTCTGAACCTCCCTCTGAACTGGATCCTTGACTTCCTCAATCAGGAGACCACAGTCATTGCAGATTGGAAATAACATCTCCTCCTCACTGGCAATCGACAT
Source organism: Mobula birostris (assembly GCF_030028105.1). Lineage (NCBI taxonomy): Eukaryota > Metazoa > Chordata > Chondrichthyes > Myliobatiformes > Myliobatidae > Mobula > Mobula birostris. Next base: position 82,487,856 of record NC_092373.1, read on the forward strand.
TGCTGCACCTCAGGAGTATGCGCTCAGCCCACTGCTCTGCTCTCTCTACACCCACGACTGTGTAGCTAGGCACAGCTCAAATGATATCTATAAATTTCAGATGACACAGCTATTGTTGGCAGAATTTTAGATGGTAATGAGGAGGTGTACAGGAATGAGTTAGATCAGCTGGTTGAGTGTTGTTGGAACAACAACCTTGCACTCAATGTTTGTGAGACCAAGGAATTAACCATGGACTTCAAGAAGAGTAATACAAGGGAACGCACACCAGTCCCCATCAAGGGTGAGCAGTTTCAAGTTCCTGGGTGTCAATTTCTCTGAAGGTCTAGCTTGGACCTAACATATTAATGCAATTACAACAAAGTGCCTATATTTCACTTGGAGTTTGAAGAGACTTGGTATGACACCAAAGACTCACAAATTTCTACAGATGTACCATGGAGAGCACTCTAACTGGTTGTATTTTATCTGGTACAGAGGAGCCACTGCACAGGATCAGGAAAAGCTGCAGGAAGTTGCAAATCCAGCCAGCCCCATCATGGGCACTTCCCTCCCCAGTATCAAGGACATTTTCAAAAGGCAATACCTCGAAAAGGTAGCACGCATCATTAAGGATCCTGTCAACCTAGACATGCCCTCTTCTCATTGCTACCATCAAGAAGGACATATAGGAGCCTGAAGATACACACTCAACATTTTATGAACACCTTCTTCCCTTCCAACATCAGATTTCTTATATCCGAGGGAGATGTCTTCCTTTTTTAAAGAAAGGGGCTTCCCTTCCTCCACTATCAACTCTGCTCTTAAACGCATCTCCCCCATTTCATGTACATCTGCTCTCACTCCATCCTCCCGCCACCTCACTAGGAATAGGGTTCCCCTGGTCCTCACCTACCACCCCACCAGCCTCCGGGTCCAACATATTATTCTCCGTAACTTCCACCACCTCCAATGGGATCCCACCACTAAGCACATCTTCCCCCCCCCCTGCATTCCGCAGGGATTGCTCCCTACGCGACTCCCTTGTCCATTCATCCCCCCCATCCCTCCCCACTGATCTCCCTCCTGGCACTTATCTGTGTAAGCGGAACAAGTGCTACACATACCCTTACACTTCCTCCCTTACCACCATTCAGGGTCCCAAACAGTCCTTCCAGGTGAGGCAACACTTCACCTGTGAGTCGGCTGGGGTGATATACTGCGTCCGGTGCTCCCGATGTGGCCTTTTATATATTGGCGAGACCCCACGCAGACTGGGAGACCGCTTTGCTGAACACCTACGCTCTGTCCGCCAGAGAAAGCAGGATCTCCCAGTGGCCACACATTTTAATTCCACATCCCATTCCCATTCTGACATGTCTATCCACGGTCTCCTCTACTGTAAAGATGAAGCCACCTTCAGGTTGGAGGAACAACACCTTATATTCCGTCTGGGTAGCCTCCAACCTGATGGCATGAACATCGACTTCTCTAACTTCCGCTAATGCCCCACCTCCCCCTCGTACCCCATCTGTCACTTATTTTTATACACACATTCTTTCTCTCACTCTCCTTTTTCTCCCTCTGTCCCTCTGAATATACCCTTTGCCCATCCTCTGGGTTCCCCCCCCACCCCTTGTCTTTCTTCCCGGACCTCCTGTCCCATGATCCTCTCGTATCCCTTTTGCCAATCACCTGTCCAGCTCTTGGCTCTATCCCTCCCCCTCCTGTCTTCTCCTATCATTTTGGATCTCCCCCTCCCCCTCCAACTTTCAAATTTCTTACTCACTCTTCCTTCAGTTAGTCCTGACAAAAGGTCTCGGCCTGAAACGTCGACTGTACCTCTTCCTAGAGATGCTGCCTGGCCTGCTGCGTTCACCAGCAACTTTTATGTGTGTTGCTTGAATTTCCAGCATCTGCAGAAGTCCTGTTGTTTCAGATTTCTTAATTGGATAATGAACCTACATACTTACTTCTTTTTTTACCACTTACCTCTGTTTTTGCTCTCCTTTTGCACTGCATATTTACTTGAATGTGTCTTATTGTAATTTATAGTTTATTTTATAGTTATGTATTGCAATCTACTGCTGCAGCAAAACAACACATACCCAGTGATATTAAAGCCGATTCCGATTCTGAGATCTGCAAGAAATTGAGAAGCTGGTGCAATGCTCTTCTCCTTAAGACCGAGGTTTGGTGCTTCTCAGGAGAGGAAACACCCTTGAGTGAGTCTTTGAACCCAAAGGTGAGATGGGTGTTTATCCAGTTGACTGAAAGAATTTGGGAATTGGTTTGTTATTGTCACACATACCATGACATAGGTGAAAAGCTTTTTTTAATTGCCATTCATATAGATTAGTCCATAAATATGCACATTGAGGTAGTACAAGAGGAAACCCATAACAGGAAGCAGATTCGGGAAATCTGTAAAACCAATAGCTTTTTAGTGGGTATCTTCAGCTTCCCTAATGTAGACTGGGACCTCCTTAGTGTATCCAGGAGGACTGGTTAAATCAGTAAATAATCCAACAATGGAGGGGCCATACTGGACCTAATGATAGGTAATGAACTTGACCAGATGACTGATGTTTCAATGGGAGAAGAGTTAGGTAACACATCACACTCCTTAAATTTTAAAATATCATTAGATATGGATAAGTATGACCCTTGAGGGAGAGTTTTAAATTGAAGCAGGGCAAATTATGAGAATCTTAGGCAGGAGTAAATTGGGAGCCACACACACAAAAACTGCTGGTAGAATGCGGCAGGCCAGGAAGTATCTATAGGAAGAGGTATAGTCAACGTTTCAGGCCGGGACCCTTCGTCAGGATTGGGAGCAGCCGTTTTTGGACGTGTGACACGAGCAAGGTGTTTAAAGAACAACTGCACAGAGTACAGAACAAGTTTGTTCCAGTCAGAAGAAAGAAGAAGCGTGGCAAGGTAAGCGAATCTGGGATGTCGTGAGAGATGGGGAATTTCATCAAGGAAAAAGTGGGAGCTCATGTAAGGTTCTGGAAACTAAAAGCAAACAGAGACGTCGAGGATTATAGAGAAGCCATTAAAGAACAGAAGGGAATTAGGAAAGTCAGGCAAGGTCATGAAAAGCCCTTAGTAAGTAGAATTAAAGAGAAACCAAAGCATTCTATACATTCATTGAGAGAAACAGGATAACAAGGGAGTGGGATGGACCACTCAAGGGGACGTGCATGGAGGAAGAGAATGTGGTTGAGTTCCAAAATGAGTACTTTCCATCAGTAACATAGCTACTGCACAGGATTGGGAAAAAAACTGCAGAAAGTTGTAAACTCAGCCAGCTCCATCATGGGCACTGGCCTCCCCAGCATTGAGCACATCTTCAAAAGGCAATGCCTCAAAAAGAAGGCATCCATCACTAAGGACCCCATCACCATCAGGGAGGAGGTACAGAAGCCTGAAGACACACTCAGCACTTCAGGGACAGCTTCTTCCCCTCCGCCATCAGATTAGTGAGCCCATTTACACTACCTCACTATTTTTTTCCTTTCTTTTCTCTCTTTTTGCCCTACTTGTTTAATTTATTTTTATATATTTCTTGTACGAATTTGTTAGGTTTTTTTTTAATTATTATGCCTTGAAATGTACTGCTGAGTGAAAAACAACAAATTTCATGACATCTGGCGTTGATTTTAAACCTGACTGATTCTGATTATTTACCAAGGTGAAGGGAATGGAGGGTAGGGTTATCAGTGTGGAGCGTGCTAATATGCAGGGGCTTTTCAAGATAACAAAAGAGGTAATGTTGGGTCTGTTAAAGAATGTTAAGGTGGATAAGTCTCCAGGGCTTAATCACATATACCCTAGATTACTGGTGAAGCAAGACGTGAGTTTGATGGAACCTTGACCGATGTCTTTATGTCCTCTCTAGCAACAGTGAGGTCCTGGAGGACTAGAGAATAGCTCAGCTTTCTCCATTATTCAAGAAGGGAAATAGGGATAATTCTGGAAATGATTGACTGATGAGTCTCACATCATTAGTTGGGAAGTTGCTGGGAGGATTCTTATGGATTGGAGCCTTGGGCAGTGGGAAAACCCTGTCCTAATTTGGGCCGGTCAGCGTGGCTTTTTATGAGGCAAGTCGTGTGTTACTAACTTGACTGAGTTTTTCGAGGAGTTGGCCAAGCTGATTAATAAAGGGAGAGCTGTGGATAGTGTTTACATGGATTTCAGTAAGGTGATTGGCAAGGTCCCTCATGAGAGGCTCATCTGGATGATTAAGATGCATGGGATCCACAGTGAATTGGCTGTCTGGATTCAGAAAAGGCTTGTCCATGAAGACAGAGTGTAGTTGTTGATGGGACTTAGCCTAGCTCAAGATCCCCAACTAGTGATGTTCTGCAGGGATCCATACTGTTATCTCCACTGTTTGACCTAGATAAGAGCATTTCAGACAATACAAAGATTGGTGGTGTTGTGGATAGTGTAGAAAAAGGCCAAGGAATATAGCAGGCCTTAGACTGCCAGTCTGCAGGACAAAAATATGCACTTCTCATGCTGAATGATGGTTATGTTAGATTTCACTTTCCAGGGATTAAATCTTACCAAGAGGGTCTTTGAGTCCCTTTACTTCCCACTTTGCTGCCTGAGAACTATTGGGCTTATTCACCTGCTCACACCACCAAGGACTTGTGGAGACACTTGGGTCATTCTTCAGAGTAACCAAAATGGACTGGATGCAAAGCCTGATGTAACAAATTTGCCATCAAATGAAGTCAAGTAGCTCATCAAAGTGGCTTGTGATGAAGTCTTCATTTTTTCATCTAACTCCTGCTGACTTCTGGATTGATGTGTAAACAAGTTGCTGTGCTCTGTCAATGCATTCAACCACCAAGGTGGTGCTCCTCACCACAACATGTTTGCAAGAAGCAGGATTTAGTGCTCTAGTTTCTATCCAGAGGCACAATTGCTCTGCACAAGACATTGTTTCAGAGCTGCAGTGTGCTATCTGAACCACAATGCCAAACTTCAACAATTTACCCCAGGTCACTGAAGTCTCGTTAGTACAAGTTAATAAAACATTTTTCTATTATATAATGAAAGGATGCTTAATGACAGTTACTCCTTTTATTGCTAAGAGAAAGTATTCTTGAGAATGACACAATATTTTGATTTAAGGTTGGTACTATTTGCAAAATAGAACAAATTATCGCCCTTGAAGATTATGGAATTGAAAAACTTACTGATTTAATCAATGACATTTATGAGACTGGAATAATACCAGAAGAGATGAAAAAATCAGTATTTCTCACTCTTCCTAAGAAACCTGGAGCAATAGAAAGTGAATTACATAGGACCATAAGTTTAATGAGGCATAACACAAAGATACTTCTAAGAATTTTGATGACAAGAGCTAAAAGTAAGATACAAGCTGAAATAGGCAAAGAATAATGTGGTTTTGTGAAAGACAAAGGTACAAGAAACACAATATTGATGTTAAGGATACTATCAGAACGAGTTATTCAAGTGCAAAAAGATTTGTTTGTTTTATCGACTACACAAAAGCATTTGATAAAGTGAAGCATTTAATAAGTTATTTGAAATATTACAGAAAACTCTACATCTAGATTCAAAAGACCTCCACCTAATCAGAGATCTGTACTGAGAACAAACTGCCGCTGTAAGAATAGATGGAGAAGAGAGTCAGTTTACGAAAATCAAGAGAAGCGTTAGACAAGGGTATGTTTTCGCCCCTGATTTATTTAATGTGTACAGTGAAACAATATTACAAAAAATAAGAGACATCTTGGGAATCAAAGTTGGCGGTGAAAACATCAGTAATTTCAGATATGCAGATGACACTGAGTTAATTGCAAGTATGGAGGAAGAACTACAAAACTTAATTGATATAATTGTTGAAGAAAGTGTAAAAATGGGTCCATCTATCAATTGCAAATCTTCAACAAAATCATTATATTTTGATTTGAAAACAGAAGAGAGTGTATTTTTCACTAACGGTTCTGTTTTAGTTGGTTACTAAAAACAATAGGCAAAAAGTCATTTTGGAAAGAAACCAGCTCAGCTGCACCATCAAATTATAACATTTATGTATGGAAAAACAGTGTTAGAATTAATGATTTGAAACTTCTGCCCTTATTTGCCTTTTCTATTCATTCTTAATTTTTAAACCATTTTGGGAAGCGTCTTCATATCAGCCTTAATAAGATTTCTTCAATATTATTGCTGTTTTCTCAAATAATTAAGAAAAGCTGCATAGTGCATGGATTTCTTGCCCAGTTTAGTTTCAGATTCCTAAAATAGACAGAAATAAATCACCCTTCCACTAATTAATACAGATATGGCCTTCTGCACTCAGTTCATTTGCTTCGCTTCACCACTGCCAGCAGAGCATGCAGCTGCCAAGGCCATTAGCTCTCCAACTCTCTTCTTAAACCTCCCTGCCCACTAAGTTGTTGGGGGGGGGGGTGGACCAAGATCTCCACCTCTGCATTCAAAATACACCTAACAAAGCCCTTAATTGCCTACATTGATATGTCTCTCAGTGGCCTAGCAACAAACTTTGTCAAATTTTTGTTTGCTGATCTCCATTTAAATGTTAAAGAATGTTCCATTATGCCAGAGACACTTAGTTAATGTGAGTTCTTATTAACGTCTGACCTGTCATTAGTCATAGATATTCACTGGAGCCTTGGATATAAGTAGAGATGCTGAATTGGCTAAAGAGAAGATGATGGAAAGGCCAGCTGGAGTTAAAATGGATACCTGGTCTGATGGAATGCATTCAAAGTTGCTGGAGGAAGGAAGTGAGGAAAGTAGCAGAGGGTTAGCTAGAATATTTCAAAAATATAAAGATCACAGGGCAGTACTTGAGCACCAGAGAACTGTAAATGGTATATAGTTATTCAGAAAAAGGTAAAAGGATAAACCCAGTAACTGCAGACAAATCAATTTAATTCAGTGGTGAGGGAAGTTCTTGAAAAGAATAATCAGCCGCTTCTTGGTCAAAAGTAGATTGATTAGAGAAAACCAGCTGGAGTTGTTAAAGACATCCTCTCTAAATTCAGATGGTTTGTGTTGAGGTTGCAGAAAATCATAATGAAAGAATCTGGCCCATGCCTTTCATTATCGTAGTCCGACACGACTTGGAATCAACTGATGTTGTATCTGGAAGAAGAGGTCAGGAAAGTATACACCAGTCCTCATTGAGCGGACTGGTCAGGGTAAGCAGCTTCAAGTTCCAGGGCATCATCATCTCAGAGAATCTATCCTGGGCCAAACATATTGATGTAATCATGAAGGCACAGTACCGACTATGCTTCCTTTGGAGTTTGATGAGATTTGGTATGTCATCAAAGAATCTTGCAAATTTCTATGGATGTACTGTGGAGAACATACTGGCTGGTTGTGTCACCGCCTGGTATGAAGGCTCCAAAGCACAGGATTGAAAGGGGCTGTAGAGGGTTGTAAACTAAGCCATCTCCATCAAGCCTCCCCACCAGCAAGGACATTTTCAAAAGGTGGTGCTTCAAGAAGGCAGCATCCATCCTTAAGGGCCCTTGACATCTGAGACATACCCTTTCCTCAATACTCAGAGAAGAGATCCAGGAGCCTGAAGACCTACTCTCAAAGTCTTAGGAACAGCTTCTTCGCCTCCATCATCAGATTTTGGAACAGTTCATGAGCCCACCTCTCATTCTTCCTCTTCTGCATTATTTATTTATTTTATTTCTTATTGTGTCTTTCAGTAATTACTTATGTCTCGGACTGTACTGCTGACCAAAACAACAGATTGCATGACATACTTCTGTGATAGTTAAGGGTGAAGCCTATTGATAAAAAGGGGCTAAAATAATATGGACAGAAACTTGGCTGGTTAACAGGAAACAAAGAGTCGATATGAAAAGTTGCTTTTTAGACTAGAGGGTATTGACATGAGGTTTCCCACAGCTCAATCATAGGATAACTGATTTCTTGATATATATAAAATAAATAGGGCAAAAACAGAAATAAATAAAACAAATTAGTAAGGTAGTGTTCATGGGTTCAATGCCCATTCAGAAATCGGATGGCAGAGGGGAGAAGCTGTTCCTGAATCACTGACTGTGTGTCTTCGGGCTTCTGTACCTCCTTCCTGAAGATAACAATGAGAAGAGGGCATGTCCTGGGTGGTAGGGGGTCCTTAGTGATGGGCCCTGCCTTACTGAGGCACCACTCCTTGAAGATACCTTGGATACTATGGAAGTTAGTATCCATGGTGGAACAGGCTAATTTTAGAACTTCCTGCAACTTTATTCGATCCTGTGCTGTACCCCCACCCCCACACCAGATGGTGATGCAGCCTGCCAGAATGCTCTGCACAGTACATTTGTAGAAGTCTTTGAATATTTTAGTTGACAATCAAAATCTCCTCAAACTCCTAATGAAATGTAGCCGCTGTCTTGCCTTCTTTATAGCTACATTGATATATTGGGACCAGGTTAGGTTCTCAGGGATATTGACACCCAGGAACTTGAAATTGCTCACTCTCTCCACTTCTGATCCCTCTATGAGGATTGGTGTGTGTTCCCTCATCTTACCTTTCCTGAAGTCCACAATCAGCTCTTTGGTCTCACTGAGTGCAAGGTTGTTGAAATGACGCCACTCAACTAGCTGGTATATCTCACTCCTGTATGCCCTCTCGTCACCTTCTGAGATGCTGCCAACAATGGCGGTATCAATCAGCAAATTTATAGATGGTATTTGATCTATGCTCAGCCACACAGTCAGTGGGTGTAGAGAGAGCAGAGCAGTGGGCTAAGCACATATCCCTGTGGTGCACCAGTGTTGATTATCAGCAAGGTGAAGGTGTTATTTCCAATTCATACAGATTGTGATCTACCAGTTAGGAAGTCGGGGCTGCAATTGCAGAGGGGATACAGAAGCCCAGGTTCTATAGTTTTGGGATCAGGCCTATAGGAATGATGGCGTTGAACGCGGAGCTATAGCCAGTAAACAGCATCCTGACACAGGTCTTTGTATTGTCCAGGTGATCCAAGGCCCTGTGGAGAGATGGCGTCTCCTGGAGACCTATTGCGGCGATAGGCAAATTGCAGTGGCTGCAGGTCCTTGCTGCTATAGGAGCTGATTCTAGCCATGACCAACCTCTCAAGGCATTTCATCACCATAGACATGAGTACTACTGAACGATAGTCATTAGGGCAGCCTACACTGCTCTTCTTGGGCACTGGTATAATTGTTGCCCTTTTGAAACAGGTAGGAACTTCTGACCGTAGCAATGACAGATTGAAAATGTCTTTGAATACCCCTGCCAGTTTTCAAAGCCTTACTAGGTACTTCTTCGGAGCTACCCTCCTGAAAGATAGCCCGACGTCGGCCTCCGAGACAGTTACCACAGGGTCACTGGGTGATATATGAACAATATGAAGTGGTTTATAAGGACACTGGTTAAGTAACTGAAACAAAAGAATCTGCAACGCTGTAGAGAAAGGTGAAAATGATATTAACACAATTCCAGAAGAAAGAGCTAATACTGACTCAGGAGAGATCCTCTGAGATGTTGAAACCCAGGAACTTACCATTTCAGCTGCTGACCACTCAGTGAGGACTGGCATGTTCTCCTACCTTCCCTTACTGAAGTCCGCAATCAATTCCTTGGTCTTGCTGACACTGCATGTGGGGTTTTTGTTGCAACACTGCTCAACCTGCCAATCTATGCATCACTCATGTCCTCCTCCTTGTAGCCACCTGAGGTTTAACCAACAACAGTGGTATCATCTGTGACTTTATAAATGGCATTTGAGCTGTGCTTAGCCACGAGTGGAGAGAGAGTAGTTTAGTGAGCTAGGCACACACCATTCGAGGTGGTCCTGTATTCATTGTCAGTGAGGAAGAGATGTTATCACAGATCCTTGCTGACTGTGGTTTCCTAATGAGGAAATCGAGGATCCAGTTACAGAGGAAGATACTGAGGCCCAGGTTTAGAAGCTCAGTGATTAATACAGTGGAGATGACAGCATTGAATGCCCAACAGCAATCAATAAACAGCAGGCTGATTTATGGTTTGCTGCTGTCGAAGCAGAGCAGAAAGCCAGTGAGATTGCATCTGCTACAGACCTGTTGCAGTAGTAGTCGAGTTAAAGTGGGTCCAGATCATTGCAAGACTTAATTATAGCCATAACTAACCTCAAAGCACTTCACTATGTTTAGAGTGAGTGTTACTGGGAGACAGGCATTGAAGCAGCTCGCTCTGATTCTGCCCTTTTGAAGCAGGTATGTGTATGTGACACTGATAAACCAGGCAGTGGCCACACAATATCTTTTAATCATTCAGACAGTATATCAACAAACTTGTGAGAGGTGAAGGGGCAGGAACAAACGTATCTAAAAGCACTTGGTGAGAATAGCATAACAGTCGAACAGAATGGAAGTCCTCACAGTGAAGGTCCTCACAAACCCCAACCCACAGCAGGGAAAGGCTGAAGATGTCCTTGAACACTCCAGCCAGTTTGGTGGCACAGTTTTCGACTACCCGCCTGGTTACACCATTGGGATCTGATGTCCTGCAAGGGTTCACCTTCTTGAATGTCATTCCAGCATCGGCCTCTGAGACAGATTCCTGTCAGAGATCTGTCACAGGGTCACTGGATGTAGAGTGGATCTGCACAGCTGTAGTTTTATTCTCCCTTTCAAAGTGTGCATAAAAGGCATTGAGCTCATCGGAGAGCGAGCATTTCTGCCATATATACTGCTAGGTTTTGTCTCGGAAAAAGAAAGAATAAAATGGGATTGGTGCAAAGTAGGATTACTGTAAATGGGTGTGCAAAGTTAATGCAGACTTAGTAGGCTAAAGAAACTGATTGCTTGGTGTACCATGCTATGATACAATAACAACCAAGCTGGCATTGCGGGAACATTAATAGTAATGAATTTCTAAGTATTTGCTATTCTGTTTGATGTCAGATGTCACAATATTTGTGAAATAAGAAACTCACTGTAATGGGATTTTAACTGAAATTGCTAATGTCTATTGTATAAATTTCTAGTCTGACACGATAAAGAAAAGTACATCTCTTCTTTAGTTCTCAACTCACTTCACATCACATTTCTAATCCTTTCTGGTTGACAGTTCCTGCCAAATCCTCAAATTTTCTGAGGTTATTGTCTCCGTGCTGTGATTCACCTATTTGAGCACATTGCCTTCTGACAATGAAGTCCCTATTAAAGTCTTCCCCTTCACTGTAAGGACTTCCGTTCTGTTCAACTGTCATGCTGTGCTCCCCAAGTGCTTTAAGATACATTTGTTCCTGGCCCTTCACCTCTCACAAGCTCTGTCGAAATACTGTCTGAATGATTAGAGGGCATTGGTGCTCACTCTCTGGTCTAACAGTGCCACATGCAGTACATGTGTGATACAGAGACGATCATAATTGTTGGCAGATGACAGATGACAGCCGGTGCACTGAAGCACAACATAGCATGAGCACACTCCTGTCAGCTGCCTTTATGTGCTGTTTTCCTAAGCGTAATATTGTTTGAAATAAATTCAAGGATGCAGAATAATCGCGATTGGAGAGCCCTCCAGCTTGTGTGTATAAAACCGATCGGAAATCGAGAGAACATCCAAACTTTTCTCTGGATAATCTGCCATAAAAAATAGCAGGATCTTCAATAACAGCAGGTCACCTAATTCAAAGGTCTCATCAGCTCTGGCTATAAAATAAAAATGAGTAAATCTAAATAAATCAATGCAACCAATGGATGAATGATCATCCTGGTAGATGCCAAAAAGATGCAAGGCACCCTCATTTCTATTATTGAAGTAGCTATTGCACATCCCCTTCCTGTTGCTTAGCCAGTACAGTATTTTGCCTACCAGGTAATCAGCTGTTTCAACCTTCCAGCAAAGTGGCTAACTAGACGTTCTCCATCTGATTTCTGTACACTTGTCTGAGTTAGCACACATCAGGACACAAATCATGGAAAACAAACCAAAGATCCGGAATCATTAAATGCAGAATGATACCGTGTAACAATAACTGATGACTGAATCAGCGTCTAATTCAACATAAGGTACCTCGAGTATAAAACAGTCACTTTTTAACTTCAGTGGATCATATTTTTCAGTCATGTGTATTTTCCTTGATGTTTGCCAATTTAATATTCATACGATTAAAAAAAAAGTTACTTTCTTGGTGAATGTTCCCTGAGCTTGTGGTCTAGCATATGCCATCCCTTATGAGTCAGAGGGCCATTTGAGCTTACCGGTAACCTTGTCACTGCAGCCTCCTGTCTTGGAGCTACTGCAACCCTGAAGGGGATCACCAGGTACAATATTCTGCTGGGAGGCTGGCTCCCCGCTGATTGGCGAGATCCACAGGGCGCAGGGCCTTTCCAATCAGGGCAATACCTGCAGTTTTGTTTTGGGACCTTGTTAAAGTCCAGCTCCAGCCCCACCAATTGTCAACCTCATCAAAGAGATTGAAAAGAAATTAAAACTGGTTTTAATATTTTAAAAAATCATTAAAAGAAATTTGAATAATTACAACACCTAATTGCTATGAAACATTTAAAGACTAGAGCACATAAGTCAAGTAAAGGAAAATATTTTGCTCTTATACTGGCAGCTGTCTCTGGGTTCACTAGACTTGGCTGGGAAAGCTGGAACAGGCTCAGCAAGCAAATTCCCCAGCCTTAGCGCCGGAAAATATGTGGAAGCGTGCATTTCCTTTGGAGTCCATACAGCAGAATCAGATTTTCCAAGATTTGTGATCAGCCTGCAGGGAGGTGCAATTTCCACCCTAATGCCAGAAGCCCAAGTATCCATCCAAAACTTAGGTAGATTGCAGCAGTCCAAATGAAACTAGGAAGGTCCAGCCTTTCAGACATATTTCCTTTATTATTGGTGAATAGCCAATTAGTTTGAGGAAACAATCTGGAGTATCGTGCAAAGCATTGCCTTCATTCACATCACAAACACTTTCAATTTATCAGATTGTACTATACTGTATTGGTAATTGAAATGGTCTAATGCAAATTATTCTGTCCACACATTTGTCTACAAATGTCATCCTTGTTAAAATAATTGGACTTTCTCATAAACTTCTAGTGACCCTCTGCTTTAGACGAAGTTCAGAATATAGCAGAGTATGGTCATTTGAACAAGCAGGTTATGGTTACAATTGTAACTGAGAGCTCAGGCAGTGAGAAATTAACCATTGGTTGGTATTTTATTTTCACCGCTAATAAATTGATAACATTTTGAGAAGTTCTTAATGTGGGGGCATAAATATAAATAGCAAATTAAACAACTTTGAAAATCACATTTAAATATTTTCCTGAGACTATGAATGAAATATTCACATTTTAACTACACACAGCTCAAATATATAGTCTACGCAAGTACTGTGGAAACTGTGAAAATAATGGACTATTTCCAACCAATTTCTTCTCTGTGTGTTTAGCACAGCAGCTTTTGAATTATAGGTCTTTCTGAACTGAGAGGAGAGGGTTAGAATGGAAACGCAGTTAACAAAAAAAGCCATTGTATTTTGATATATCAATGTCTGGGTCAGGAAGTGGATCAGATCCAAATTTATAGTAAGATAATCTATTCATAATCTACTAATTTTCAGGAAATTTACTTTCAGGAAATCTATTATATCAAATGTACCGCCTTGGCAGGTTTTTAATGTGATTCAGAAATCTTAACTTCTTTTCATCATATAAAGCCAGTCCTTTGTTAGATTGGAACTGCTTTCTCAATTTTCTTGATGCTTTTTGAAATTCTTCATGATGGCAAGACCATTCCTAATTCTTTTTGTTAAATTTCTACCAAAAATTCCCCTTGCTATTTTGTTTTTAAATCCCAACAAATAATCACGCATAGCAGAAATCTGCACACACCACCTTCTCTGCAGTAATTGTCCTTAAGTGATACTAATAAGGGCTGGCTTGGCAATATGAGGAAAACTTGAATTATATGGCAGACAGCGATTATTTTTGTGATACACACATGACATTCTGCATGTTCTTCTGTTCCCATGCTACTTGCCCAAAGAGAAAATGCCAGCCCTGTTCAGAGGTTAGCACAACGCAAATTGTGAGAGGTAACTAGTGGCTTGCACTTGGAGAAACCCTGCTGTGGGGCATTTATACCTAACCTGCTATTCCAGGAATTTGAAATTAGCGAATCATATGGTGATATGAATTAGTTAATTGAATATACTTAATTAAGTTATTTTGATATTGCTTATCTCATCACAGATCTGAGATGACATCACTGACACCTTAATTGTCAGGCTCTTAATGCACTCTATATTCCCTTTAAATTGATTTAAATCAAAGAACAGGACAATTTTCAGCCAATAATTGTACTAATATATCCACTTTTACATTCATTCTGACTCTCATCTATTCTGCTTACTTCCTTGCGATTGTCCTTATTGTTGCCTAAATTAAGAAAAGGCACCATCTTTCTAAATAGAATTTCAAGTGAATACATCGTTACTTACCTATGGTTTTACTTTCTCAGATTTTCCTCTTTGCAACTACAATCTTCTTGAGTTGGGATATGGCTACATATACTCTGCAGTGAAAATGTCTTGTCTCTGGAAGCTGTGGGTAGAGAAAGGGAGCTGAGAGACGAGCTGAAACAAAGACTGCCTTGATGAGACGAAGACTTCCTACAACTTTTGGAGTTTTCCATTTGGTAAGAACAACTTTGGAGACCCGAGCAGGCTGATTTTGAAAGAGGCAAGCAAGAAGGTTGAGAAGATGAATAAGCATTTTCATTTACACTTATGCTGTGCACATTCCCCTTGGGACATGTGGCTTTGGTGTTTCCACCGGAAATTACTTCATGTTGTAATTCATCAGACTGATTGGGCACCTCCAAACCGAGAGGCCATGCATTTTCACTGAAAACAATGGTACTGCAGTAGTGGCTTGATCTCTTTAAATCGGATTTCTCCTTGGCTGTTCTAATCAAGGACATGGACTGTGAAGTACCTGAGCTGGTCAGTTCTTCAACAATTTTGTGAAATGATTCCATTCCAGTAAATTCAGGACTTTGTGCGGAAACATTTTCCTTTGCTTTCTTACTGCTCCCCACTGTGCAATTATTTTGGTCTTTAGTTGATTTGTTTGCTCTTCCATTGTAACTTGCATTGTTTTCAGTAAGTCCAGTGTTTTTGCATTCTTTGTAATGGTGATTAGCTTGCAAAGCAAGAACAAATAGGCAGTCCTCAATAGTAGCTTCCTTACAGGACTGCCTAGCCCCACCAGTAATCGTTTTTAAGGATGCCACATGTCTAATACTGTCCTCCAGTAACTGGGACACATAATGATCTGCCTCTTGTAGCCTTGGATTGTTGCAGTAACACTGCTGATTCTTCTTTGGTCCTGAATGATGGTCTTTTTTATCATAACTGCTCAACACGTCAGATATGCTGCATTTTCCAACAACGGCAAAGCAAGAAGAGCACAGTATCACCTCAGGAAGGTTGGACTCCACTGATCTGCGACAGTTCGGACAAAGGAGAGCTTTACTGATTTTCACAATGATTATAGGCTCCAATATGGCTGCATTCTCTTTTACTGTTTCCAATGTCTTGTTAAACTCTCTTTGAGGGGGAGATGCCAGAAACATATCCTTCTTTAATAAAGTGACCTTGCTTGCAAAACTGTGATTACTCTCTGAGAGTCCAGGATCATCAGCTCTGGGCATTAAATCCATGGATGATTCAACTGGGGATGCTCTGTTTTGTTGAGAAAGATCTGTTCTATTTTCAAGTTTTCTGTTCTGTATCATTGACTTGGCTTTGGCTGGAATTTTATCCTCACTTTCCTTTGCAATCCTACCAGTGCGGGAGGCAGAATGGCAATTAGGTATACTTGTTAAACTGATTATCTCTGCCCTTGTTTCATTATGATGCTCAGTCTTATTTGGAATGTTCAAGCCAAACTCACTTGTTTCTGTCTTTTGCCTAAGCCAGTTTACTAGACCCATTGCCAAAGAAAGCTCAGTATCACACAGTTTTAGTAAGCATTCTTTACCTTTCCAACTGCCTTGGAAAAACTCATGACAGTTTATATCCACAGTGGGAGATGAAGCCATGTTTTCTTCAGCTCCTACATAAAAACTATACATAGACAATGGAGTTTGGGGTTGAGCCACAATATTCTGCACTGAGGACCCTTCTTCGTCTGAGATAGGACTCATCCTAGGCTCTTCTAGATCACAGAAAAGCTCATAGAGGGCATCACCACTATAGCTGTCCCTGGGAAATTGTCTACTTACACGTGGACTTTGCGATCGTTTGCTTTCATCCTCTTCCTGCCCAGGAGAAAATGAATCATAGTACCCTTCATCACTGGTTGATGTTGATTCCTGATGGTCACTCTGTGGTGTTCCCAACTCTACGTAAGCATCTACATGTTTTTCATTTTCCTCAATATCTTCTTTCTCAGTGATTTTGTGAAATTCTAAAGGTGAAAGAGCTAACTGTTCAATCCCAGCATTTAGTCCTAAGCAGCATTTGGTTTCTTCACTTATGGTAGGTCCCTGAACTATTTCACTTGCTGTGTCAGGGTTGCTCATATTTTTCCAAAATCCATTTAGCTCCATGTTGTCTGATTGTCCTGGTGATGCAAGCTGTTCTCCTCCACCTTGGAAAGATTCACCTGAAGGAGTCTGTTTGTCTTCACATTTTTCAGTTGCATTTTTAAAATTGTGACCTGTCTCCAGCTGATCAGCGTTTTCATCATCAGCAAAGATTTCCCCACAACCTGTGAGGGAATCAAAGCTCTTCAAAGAAGCAACGTCTTCACAGAGAGTGCTACTACATTCAAGGGATGAGTCTGAGGGTGGGTCACTATCAGTAAAGTATTGTGCTAAAGAATCACCAGCATGAGTTAAAATCTTTGAACTTCTGGATATATTTTTATTAGGTCTTAATGCCACTTTACAACTGAAAGTTTTGGAATCTTGTTTGTTGTCCTTTGGTCTTAATAGTACTTTCTCCTGTCTATTTTTCCTTATTGTAAACAGGCCTCTAAAGCCTCTTTTGGGCTTCCTCAGTGAAAGCCGTCTATTTGTAATACATTTTGTGAAAGGTGGAAGTGATTGTGAGGAAGGACTTGGAAGGTCAACTACTGAATATTTAGATTGGGTATTGACCCTGCTTTCACGCAATCTATTCATAACAAAAGGCCCTGTGGGCACAGCAATTTCTGAGAAATTTATAGCATTAATGATTCTGTCTTTATTTTTCTCAGCTGATGACATTGCCTTATATTCTTGGGGTTTATCCTCTTGGACATAATCACCTTCTTGTGCCATGGATACAACACAGTCATGAGTCTTGCTTTTTCGTACAGATCTCTGCACATTCGAAAGCCCAAAGTGATCTTCTCCTTTGTCTGCTTGTCCAAAAGCATTTGTAACACTCCGAGCTTGCCCTGTTCGTAAAAACAATTTCTTCACTTTTTCATCTATGCAGCTTCCTCCACTGGTAATTGAATACTTATTGACTGACTTTCTCTCAAAATCAATATCAATAAAGGTCTCTGCATTCTTAACAGCCTGTTGCAGGCTATACTTCCGAAAGTTTCTTGTTCTTCTTGAATCCATCATTGTGGGTGATATAGTCTCTGCTTGGAAGAGAAATGCATTATTTGTATCTGTTCCCTTCACATTTCATACTGACATACTGTATTTAACTTTATATTTGCATGAGGAAATATACACACTAATCAGTCAATGCAATCAGTAAATTGGGAAGCAGAGTTGAGGAAAGAAATATTTTCCATCTTCAGCTCTAAAATTAAACAGTGCAAATTTTGGTCTGCAAATGAGTAATGTGTGTGTAAAAATGTCCTTTCTAACGTTAACCACCAAACTAAAAAGGTGTAAAATTTATCCTAAAAATGAGGATAAGAAAAATTTTGTTGATCCTATTCATAATTAGAATTGTTTCAATACTGAACTGTCAACATCAAACACTTCTATCAATGCGCTAGGATATGACAGGATAAAACACATTCTTCTCCATATCAACAATATTTTAATGCCGCCCTCAGGGTATGTTTTCGTAGAACAGAAATGCCCTATTCAGTTCTCATGCCAACCATCCCAGTGAAGTTGTCAATCTGTGCCAAATTATAGGCAGGCTAATGCTGTGAGCTCAAGAGGTTTAGAAAATGCATTGAAACAGCACAAGTGCTATGTTTTGTAATTAGGAAAAGCTTATCATATAATATAAATTTCACTCATGCACCAGAAATGTGTATAGTAATACAGAATGCAACATAGGTCATAACATTTTTTCTCATTATGTATAAATGATATTACTGTTAATTAAGAACAGAATTCTTAAATTTAAACAGAAATGCAATAGGCAAGCAGATTACTGAAGAGATTTTTAAAAATTCGCATTGATTTAATAGAAGCATTTTTCTGTACATTAGTCATTACTATTGCAATGGTATTAAAGATATCAATGTAGAATGCCTACATTTAGGCAACCATTTGTCTTGTAGCATTATTTGAAGTCTATGATTTATAGGCCCCTGGAATTTCAGTGTAATC